>NC_090343.1:45424779-46723529 GCF_035084215.1 Heptranchias perlo
TCCCCCTCCCTCCCGCCCCCCTCCCTCCCGCCCCCCCCTCCCTCCCGCCCTCCCTCCGCGCACGCCCCCTCCGCCCTCCCTCCGCGCACGCCCCCCCCGCCCCCTCCTCCCCTCCCGCGCACGCCCCCCCGCCCTCCTCCGCGCACGCCCCCCCGCCCTCCCTCCGCGCACGCCCCCCTCCGCCCTCCCCTCCCTCCCTCCCTCCGCTCCTCCCTCCCTCCCTCCGCACGCCCCCCCTTCCTCCCTCCCTCCGCGCACACCCCCCGTCCCTCCCTCCCTCCTTCCACGCACACCCCCCCGTCCCTCCCTCCCTCCTTCCACGCACACCCCCCCGTCCCTCCCTCCGCACGCCCCCACCGTCCCTCCCTCCGCACGCCCCCCCTTCCTCCCTCCCTCCCTCCCTCCGCGCACATGCCCCGTCCCCTCCCTCCCTCCGCACGCACCCCCCCCTCCCTCCCTCCGCACGCCCCCCCCCTTCCTTCCTCCACGCACCCCAATAGTTGTGGACACTGTTTCCACTCACACATGAAGAATGGCTAGTTGGGTGATGTAACAGCTGGATCCGTACTCCAGCATAAGGTAGTGCCTTCCACAGAGGAGAAGAAGAAAAAGATAGAGAGACAATATATAAAAAAAACCTGATTCTTATCTAGCAGCTATTTGTAAGAAACACGGACAATGTGTATTCACAATGTGTAAGCATTCAGGTCAGGCTGTGAAAGGTTTATTGGACTATCTTGCAACGAACTAGTTTAATAGATTGTTGATATACCTATCTGATGATTTTAGACACGTAGCAGAAACGCACGTCTAACCCGAGACAATCTGAGCTCTGTTTATTTTGATATCAACATTATAAAATGCATTTTATTGGTTACTGATGCCAGCATTGGGCTGTATCTAAATATTAATTTTAATTAAAAGCATGCACGTGGAGGTTAAACTCTGGATGGAATGGGGGGGTGGGTGGGGGGAGTAAGTTTCTCCAGCTGTAGGTCAGACAGCCCTACAGTAAGGAATAACACAAAAGCAAAATACTGCAGATGCTGGAAACCTGAAATAAAACCAGAAAATGCTGGAAACACAGTCAGCAGGTCAGGCAGAGGGAGAAATCAGTTCTGATGAAAGGTCACTGACCTGAAAAGTTAACTCTGTTTCTCTCTCTCTCTCTACAGATGCTGCCTGACCTACACTAAGGAATGTTGGCTGTTCAAAGACCAGTGATACATTACTCACTGTAGGCCTTCTTCATTCTATGAATCCCATTCAATTCCACATACAAACAGGAAAGTGCCATGATAAAGGACATCAGGGACACTATCCCTTTAAGAACTGGCTTGCATTAAGCACGCCTTCCATCTCTGTGCATAGAGCCTCGTTATCAACTGCATTTCAGTTCAGCAGCAGAGGCAGCAAAGGGACCCAAGTATAACATGAGAATGTGCAGATATAAATAAATAATTCTAAGTAGCACCAGATCCTAAAGAAAACAGAAGGGTAGGAAGGAAGTGAGCTTTATACATGGAGCTGAAAAACATTTGCAGAATGACAAAGGCCGAAGCTATAGTATGTTATCCATATTTTTATTACCTCCAGGCTCGGCTATTCCAATGCTCTCCTGGCCGGCCTCCCATCTTCCACCCTCCATATATTTCAACTCATCCAAAACTCTGCTGCCCATATCCTAACTCGCACCAAGTCCCGTTCACCCATCACGCATGTGCTCGCTGACCTACATTGGATTTCGGTCCAGCAACGCCTCAAATGTAAAATTCTCATCCTGTGTTCAAATCCCTCTACAGCCTTGCCTCTCCAGCCCTACAACCCTCCGAGATCTCTGCACTCCTCCAATGCTGGCCTCTTGCACAACCCACCATTGGTGGCCGTGCCTTCAGCTGTCTAAGCCCTAAGTTCTGGAGTTCCCTCCCTAAACCTCTCTGCCTCACTCTCCTCTAAGATGCTCCTTGAAACCTACCTCTTTGAACAATCTTTTGGTCACCTCTCCTAATATCTCCTAGTGTCAAATTTTGTTTGATAACACTCCTGTGAAGCACCTGAGATGTTTTACTACATTAAAAAGTTACTATATAAATGCAAGTTGATGTTATAATCTCTCACGCTCCCTCATACAACTATGAGCATGTCAAAACAGTATCGAATCTATAAATTAATAATTTCAATAAGGAATTCAGGAGAAACTTCTTTATCCAGAAAGTAGTTAGAATATAGAACTTCCTACCACCAGGAGCAGTTGAGGCGAATAACTAATGCATTTAAGGGCAAGTGAGATAATTGCGTGGGGGAGAAAGGAATAGAAGGGTATGCTGATAGGGTTAGATGAAGAGGGGTGGGAGGAGGCTCGTGTGGAGCATAAACATTGGCATGGACTAGTTGGGTCAAATGGCCTGTTCCTGTGCTGCAAACTTTATGTAATCTGTCAGTTGAATGCTGAGGTTTTAACTCCCAGACCAATTTGGCGCACTCATCACCCTTACCTGTCAGTTTAAAGCATTAGCTCTGCTGAAAGGGAGCTGTCCTGCAGACAGTGAGGTTAGAAGCTCTTTGGCATGGCTGATAAGGTCATTATAAAATGGGTACACTGGTCTCCAGCTTCTTCCTTGCATTTTCTGCTGAGTCAAGGAGTAATGGAAGAGAATGCATCTACTCGTTCATTAATCTTTGCTTCAGGTGTTTTGTCTCAAGTTCTATGAATAGAAGAAACAAGTTACTAACTTTTGTCTTTGTTTAGGCTCTAAAGGGTTACTATGCCTAATCATATTTCCTATTTTATCTTATTTTCTTCTTCCCCATGACCAGCTTTCAAGTTCTGCTTTTCCAGAGTTGCAATCTGACTCATTCCAGCTACTATATCTGGTTTAAAAAAGTCTAACTTTTGTCCTCTTATTATTAGCTAACTTCCTGCCCTCCAATTTAGATGCAATCCACCTCTCCAATAGCAACCAGGTTTCCCATAAAAGCTATTTATAAAGTCAACATCCCTTTTAGCCTACCTGAAATAGCCAGCCACTCATCAATCCCAATAATTCTACAGGACTTTACAGCCCTTATCCTTCAATTTCCAGGCAATATGTCTGAATTCACTTTTAAACACTTCTAGCTGTTCCCTCCTTACATTGTTTATTTGTGTTCCGTTCTCCCATCACCCCTGTTCTCGCTGACCTACATTGGCTCCTGGTTCAGCAATGTCTCAAATTTAAAATTCTCATCCTCATGTTCAAATCCCTCTATGATCTCTAACTTCCTCTAGCCCTACAACCCTCCCGAGTATTCTGTGTTCCTCCAATTCTGGCCTCTTACACATCCCCGATTTTCGTCGCCCCACCATTGGCGGCCATACCTTCAGCTGTCCAGGTCCCAAGCTCCCTAAACTTCTCTCTCCTTTAAGATGCTCCTTTAAACCTACCTCTTTGACCAAGCTTTTGGTCACGTATCCTAATAGCTCTATGTGGCCCGGTGTCAAATTTTGTCTGATAATGCTCCTGTGAAGTGCCTTGGGACGTTTTACTAGGTTAAAGGCGCAATACAAATGCAGGTTATTGTTATTGTGCAGGCAACTACCTCCGGCTTCCCTCCTGTTTCTTTCATTAGTACATCCACCCTCTTCTGTGTCTGCATTCCTGGCACCCACAAAACTCAATCACTGCCCTATTTGCTTTATCCCTACTCACAAAAGGAAACTATTCGTAATTCTTATTATTGAATCCCCAACCTCTATAACCTCCCTCCCAACACTTGCCCTTGTTCCATTTTCCTTCACAGATTTCTTATCACTGCCTCCTTTTCCTGTGTTACTCCCTCACTGGCCTTCGACGCTTAAAACCTATCTTTGAATCAAGTCGGTTTGTGTTTCCCTTCACGGAGAAGATCATTCACTCATGTTCCGAAAAACTCAAGAACTAAATTTTTCTTCAGCCAATAAAGTCATTAAAAATTGGCTGTGACCTCCTCTGCTCAGAGCCTTGCAAATGATCTTATCCAAAAGGGGAAAACACAAACCAAATCATTTCATAACAGAAAGTCTATTTGTGAAGCTACACCCTATTCCTGCTAAGAGCATCCAATGTAAAATTCCCTACTCCTGCCACCTAAGCTATGAGGAGCATGGGCTTGATCCTTGACTCAGTAAATCGAAGAATCTGTGGTCACATTATTATGTTGAGCTATATCTTTATAGAACCAATATAAGGAAGATTTTGATGCCAATGTAGTGAGTTAACTTGATTGCGCAAGTTCCACCACATGTTGAAACATGTTGAAATGGCAGAGAACACACAGTGTCAAGAGAGCCTTTACATATTTTCTCCAAAGATCATCTTCTTAACTACATTTGCAAGTGGAAGAGTAGGTCCTTCAGTCGCAGTAGACAATATAGTGTACGGATACCCATTTTGGGTGGATACCTCAACTTGAGCTGAAGTGTTGGTGAATACATTGATCGCCATTCATATCTCTACCAGTGACATTGATCAACAGTTGAACACATTAATTATCCTGAAAATTCCAACACCTGATGATGGGACCAGCTGGAAAGCCCCAGTGTTATTCAGCAACTGTGTGACCGGAATTGCAGATTGAAAGCATGCGCCACAACGGTTACTCCATCCTAATACAGTAAATTGTTTGACCAACTAATCTGATACAGATTACGTCCAATGCCAACTCTTGAAATGGAAGAGTTTCTCTTCCCAACCTAGAGATGAACGAGATTTCTTTGAGCTCAAGGTCTCGTGATTCCTTTTGCTGACAGGAATGGTCTTCCAGTAGTTGAAATGATCAGTGCTTTTGCTGACTTCCATGAAACCTGTCAGTAAGCCAAGACTGCCATCATGTGCAACACTGGACAAGATCCATGGGCCCAATACAAATCTTAAAGCTGGGTGTCACCTCAACTGATGCCAAGGGCGATTCAACTAAAAAAAAATCTCTCTCCGTGTTATGGCCTCAGTAGGCAGGTACGTCTGGTAATACACACAATCTGAAGCATCATTTTAAAAAAAAGTTTCCAAAATGTTTGCTGAACTTCTGAAAAGTAAATTAAAAGAATGGAGCATATATTGACACCACTGTATCAGCCAATGAGTTGGAGGTGGGGCGGGACTTACAGCAAAGAGACTCTACAGCAAACAGAACTCATGACCGAAACTACAGATATCTCCCGATAAAAGCAGGATTATTTCTCCAGCAAAATGCAGTGAGCAGAAGATAATTACATAATACAAATTATGTGCGTAAAATCAATCCCAGTTACTTACAGCAGTGCGGTCCAGGCGTGATTGATGGGGGAATTACTCAATCATCTCCATTCCGGCCACGACTTGTAGTGTCACAATATGCAGCCTTAAAAGATACTGGTGAATTGCAAAATCTAAAAAAGCCCAGAAATTTTGATGGAGGGTTTTTGGGAGCAGATCCGAGTTGGGAGACACTTCCACCTATTGCCTGGATGCACCCTGACCCTCTCCCAAATCCTGGGGTCAGATGGTATCTGCATAGTCCGAGCATGCAGCACTATGGCACTAATGGTGCCAATAGTGGGCCCACCCCCAAGGCGAGGGCAGGTGTGGAAATTCACTGCGGCACCTTGGTTTACAGGAACAGCTGGGGTGATCGGTTGCATTGGAAGAACAGACTTTTAAGTTTTACCACAGGCATTGACTAGGATGTGAATGGCAGTAAATAAGTCATTACAAGTTATCCTTCATTGGCATTGCACAATACGTCCGCCCTCAATACCACCAGAATTTCAGCCAAACATTAGGGTGGGCACGTGGTGTAACTGAGTCCCACCCCAAATTGCTACATTGCTTTTGAGGCCCAAAGAGGTGGGTGGAGACAACAGCACATGATTGGCTCAATGAGAAAACAAGAAGAAGTAAAGATGCAACAACAAGGCCTTTACTGACGACAGAAACAAGGACCTGAAGCAGAGCAAAGCCCTTAATAGGTACAGTGTTCCCCTTGTTCTCTCCCCACTAATAGTACATTCTTGTCTGCACGCAAAAATTGAGTTTTAAAAAAATTATTTTTGAAATCTTCAAGAACTTTACTTTCCTCTCCAGCAGGTACAGTTACTTTTTTAAAAAAAAGTTTATTAAAAAGTTATAAAATTTAAAACTAGGTCAGAAAAGCCTTTTGCTTAGCTAGTCCCACCTACCCGTGTGCTATCCATGAGCTGGGTATAGCATGGAGCCTTACTTTATATATATTTAGGTCTTTTGATGCAATTTAACTGTTCATTGCAAGTACAATTATTACACCAAGAAATCCATATCAACACATCTGCACTTTAAGCCCCTCCCACTTCGCTTCTCTTCATGACCCCTGTCTATCACACAACATCCGCAGGCCAGGGCATCGGACAGATACATCTTTAGACCTTTGCCAATTCTGCTTTATAGCAGCTACCATGAAGTGCATGTGAATAACCCAGGGCAACCTTTCCTGTGAACTTCTTTACCTTCTTATGGGGAACAGCTGACCCCCTGGCTTCTGTACTGCACCACTCCACAATGACACTGGTGAGACTGGGAACTTGATGTATGGGCGATCCTACACTCAGTAGCATAGAGCTTTCAACATGCTACATACTATAACACAGTCATACTGCTGCCTTAGCTTTTCTTGACAACACATTACATTTCTCTCTCAATTCACGACTGGCTGTGGTGACTTACATTTGTTATTAGAAAAAAACATTCATAAAGAGGGTAAAGTGAAGGGGAAGCCATCTGCTTTAACACAAATACACTATGTTACACGCTGAACCTCTCTGCATCTTCACTAAGTTGAAATCAAGACTCATTGCACTACCTCACTCAGGTCTTTCCTTCCTCCTGTTGTCTTAAGAATTTTAAACCCAAACTTGGTGCCACCTTAACACTCCAGAGACTTGAGCACATAATCTAGACCAACACTCTGCTGTACTGAGGGAATGCTGCATTGTCGGAGGTGCCATCTATCAACTGAGGCCCTGTCTGCCCTCTCAGGTAGACGCATGAGAGCCCATGGCACCATTCAAAGAAAAGCAGAGGAGTTGTCCCCGGTGTCCTGGCCAATATTTATCCCTCAACCAGCATCACTAAAAAGCAGATTGTCTGGTCATTATCTCATTACTGTTTGTGGAACCTTGCTGTGCCCAAATTGTCTGCTGCGTTTCTTATGTTACAACAGTGACAACATTTCAAAAGTACTTCATTGGTTGTAAAACACTTTGGGATGTCCTGAGATTGTGAAAGGAACTGTATAAATACAAGTTCTTTATTTCTTCCCTTTATTTCCTGATTTATCTCATTCCCTTTACTCTTTCAACTTTGGTAGTGTCTTGCACCCTTTAGTCAAGTTGCTCAACAACAAAAAAAATGCAAACACACAAGAATTTGTGTACAATTGCTGACCTCCGCACTTGGTCGCGTGGCCCACAAACTGAAACAAACCTGGTGTCTGTAGCCAAGGCGTGAAATCAGCGCTGCAGTTACACAAAAAAGCACATTCCTGTGATCAACCTCCGCTGCAAGAGCTTCTGAATGGATGAATATTTTTCACAAGGCTGCTCCAGCTCTGACTGCTACATCTGAGATAGAGACACGCTGGGCGACAATGAAGGAACTGCATTTTTTAATGCAGAGGTGCACCCCCACGTGGCCCTGCGCCATCCTGCTTTCACAAGGAAATCACAACACATCATTTTAAACAAAGGCTCTCAAAATAAAATTCTCCTCATGGCCCAGCAAGTTTATCCAGCAAGTAGTTGAGCCTTACCTAGAAAGGTCGCTGGCCTAACCATTGGTCCCCGACGAGTTAGCTGATTTCAGTCGAGGTCCCTACGTCTCGAATTTAAGATTCTCACCCTGTTGTTCAAATCCCTCCATGGCCTTGCCCCTCCCTATCTCTGTAACCTCCTCCAGATCTCTGCGCTCCTCCAATTTAGGCCTTGAGCATCCAAGACTTCCTTCGCCCCACCACTGGTGGTCCTGAGCTCTGGAATTCTTTCCTTAGATCTCTCTCTCTCTTATTTTTTTTAAGATGCTCCTTAAAACCTACCTCTTTGACCAAGCTCCATCATCTGTCCTAATGTCTCCAAGTGGAAAATCCCCAAAGTAGTGTTTTTTTTTAAATATTCATTCTCGGGATGTGGGCATTGCTGGCAAGACTGGCATTTATTGCCCATCCCTAGTTGCCCTGAGAAGGTGGCGGTGGGCCTTCTTCTTTAACCGCTGTAAGGCAGTTTGAAACTGCTGAGTGGCTTGCTAGGCCACTTCACAGGGCAGTTAAGAGTCAACCAAGTCGGTATGGGACTGGAGTCACATATAGGCCAGACCGGCTATGGACAGCAAGTTTCCTTCCCTAAAAGACATTAGTGAACAAGTTGGGTTTTTACGACAATCGAGGCGAATAGCACAGATGCTTTAAGGGAAAGTTAGATAAGCACATGAGGGAGAAAGGAAAAGAAGGATATGCTGATAGGGTTAGATGAAGAGGGGTGCAAGGAGGCTCATGTGGAGCATAAACACCGGCATAGATCAGTTGGGCCGAATGGCCTGTTTCTGTGCCGTAAATGCTATGTAATTCATGGTCACATTTACTGAGACCAGCATTTTATTTCCAGGTTTTTTTTAATTTTAAACTGAATTCAAATTCTCAAACTGCCATAGTGAGATTTGGTGTATGATTGGCTTCCTTAAAAAGTATTAATCGGCTAACAATGGGAGCCATTTTATTGTTCAGGTTTTCACTCCCAAAAAATATTTATGATTGACAGGAAGTCTGGCCATTTACAGATGATGTTAGTTTCAAGCCCCTTCCCTCCGATTTCCCAATAGATTCAAAAGTTGTTGACTGAATTTTGCTGATTAATAAAAGTAAACTTTATCAAAGCAGCTATACATTTAAGAGACAGCCTTGGTTGGCTCAGTGGGTAACACTCTCGCCTCTGAACCAGAAGGTTGTGGGTTCAAGTCCCACTCCAGTGACATGAGCACATAATCCAAGCTGACACTTCAGTGCAGTTCTGAAGGAGTGCAGCACTGTCAGAGGTGCCATTTTTCGGATGAGATGTTAATCCGAGGCCACGTCTGCCCCCTCATGTGGGCATAAAAGATCCCGCAGCACCATGTCGTAGAAAAGCAGAGGAGTTCTCCCCAATGTTCTGGCCAATATTTATCCCTCAACCAACAATCGCTAAAACAGATGATCTGGTCATTATCATATTACTGTTTGTGGGATCTTGCTGTGCACAAACACCAACTACATTTCAAAAGTACTAGAAGGCTGTGAAACACTTTGGGACTTCCTGATGACGTGAAAGGCACGTAATATAAATGAAAGTCCTTTCTTGTTTAACACTCCAGAGAAGCAGAAACACAGATAAATCTGTATAATTATTTATGCAGCTGTAATATTCATTTATCTAAGACCATACTTGTCCAGGAACCAGTCACAAAATATTGAATTCAATATTTGCAGAGATATCTCAATCACCCCCACTTTTCCTCTTCCAATTGCTGACAAATGCCAGGAATGAATCACCAGTCAGCCAAATCCTACATTCCAAACCCTCCCCAGTTCTGCCAAATCCCAGATTGCTGCAAGGCCACAGGATAACCCGTGTTGCCAAATCCCAGCACCCCCACCCCAGTGCTACCAAATCCCAAGACAACCCCTAGTGCCGTTCAACCCCATTACTGCCCCTCCCTCAGTACAGCTAAACACTAGGTACCAACCTCCCAAAAGGTAATGGACAAAAATTGAATACATAGATAAAGAAATGTGTATAACATAAAATCCACTCAAGAATAATTTACTGTTTTCACAGAAAAAATAGAAACATAGGAACAGAAGCAGGCCAATCAGCCCCTCAAACCTGTTCCGCCATTCAGTTAGATCATGGCTGATCTGTATCTTAACTTCATTTACCTGCCTTGGTTCCATAACCCTTACCTAACAAAAACCTATCAAACTCAATTTTGAAATTTTCAATTGACCCTCCCAGCCTCAATAGCTTTGGGGGGGGGGGGTAAAAAAAAGTGTTCCAGATTTCCACTACCCTGTGTGTGAAGAAGTGCTTCCTGACATCACCCCTGAACGGCCGAGCTCTAATTTTGAGGTTATGCCCACTTGTTTTGAACTCCTCCACCAGAGGAAATGGTTTCTCACTATCTACTCCATCAAATCCTTTAATCATCTTAAACAACTCAATTAGATCACTCCTTAATCTTCTATACTCAAGGGACTACAAACCAAGCCTATGCAAACTAGCTTCACAATTTAACCCTTTCAGACCCGGTATCATTCTGCTGAATCTGCACTGCACCTCTGCCAAAGCCAATATATCCTTTCTGAGGCGTGGGACCCAGTACTGAATGCAGTACTGCAGATGGGGTCTAACCAGGGCTTGATGTAACTGTAACAAAACTTCCACCCCTTTGTATTCCAGCCCCCTTGAGATAAAGGCAAACATTCCATTAGCCTTTTTAATTATTTTTTGTACCTGTCCACAAGCTTTTAGTGATTTATGTACATGGACCTCTAAATCTCAGTCACTGCAACATGCTAACAACCACAGAACAGCATTTAACTTCTTCAGTGACTGAAGAAGTCAAATTACTTTTATATATTTATTTATAAAATAAATTATCTATTTCTTTTTTTTAATTCATTCGTGGGATGTGGGTGTCGCTGGCAAGGCCAGCATTTATTGCCTATCCCTAGTTGCCCCTGGAGAAGGTGGTGGTGAGCTGCCTTCTTGAACCACTGCAGTCCGTGTGGTGAAGGTTCTCCCACAGAAGCATCCAATTGGTCTTGAGAACATGACCTGGTAAATCTTGCATCTGATTAGTAAACACAGGATCATTTATGCATGTTACACGGTTAGCAGTGACCAATCAGATGCAGGGTTCATTACATGCTGGTTTGACATCTTGCTCAGTGTCTCTGCAATTCCCCATATCTACCCATTCCAGGTCTCAGCATTCCCCTGTACTGTTCAAGCTCTATCCTCAGGCTCCAATAACTCCAAGGCCCTCAATTCTCTACTTACTTGCTGCCCGGCTGTATCCTCAGGCTCTATCTC
This sequence comes from Heptranchias perlo, assembly GCF_035084215.1. NCBI lineage: Eukaryota > Metazoa > Chordata > Chondrichthyes > Hexanchiformes > Hexanchidae > Heptranchias > Heptranchias perlo. The sequence continues at coordinate 45,435,869 of NC_090343.1, forward strand.
CATGCTATCGGCTGTCCATTCCTTCCAGGCTCCGTAAGCCAATTCATCTTTCCCATTTAAAAGTGTAATATTCTTACTTTAAGACATACTGTCAACAGCACTTTTAAAATCCATTCAATTACAAGACTAGCAATCCACCAAAACTCTGATTATGCTAAAAAGGTAAAAAAGTGAAACATATCTCAGGTTCCTTCCGTTACAGACTTCAGGGATGATCCAGACTTCAAAAATTTCCATGACCTCTGATGGGTCTCAGCCCCATTCCGCCCTGCCCACCTTAGGCCTCAAATTAGAGTTGCCAACTCTGGTTGGAGGATTCATCACATGATCTCCCGCCTCCAACCACCCCGCCTACACACTCCTGTCACTGGTCGCCCGACATGTCCATCATAACGGCGTTCCACCTTCCCATGCCAATTGGAAAGCGAACAGACTCTTGGTTACCCAATTGGATGATTCTTCACTCTCAAACAGTCTTTTTCCACCATCTCCAAAATGTTTCTAACCAAAAAGCGAAGTGTTGAAAAAAAAATGTTTTAAAAAACCCTGAAGATTTCTGTCCCGGGTTTTGCTCGCAGCAGTGTCCAGAAGATCAATCTTCAATTCCTGGAGAGTCCAGGACAACGCTGGAGGGTTGGCACCCCTGGGTGCTGGTGAAGAGTGGAAGCAGACAAACATGGTATCTATTTCTGGTCCAAGCAACTAAAGGAACATTAGCCAAATGTCAGTAAAAACAAAAAATAATAGAATCGATTCTAAGACATAGATTGGACGAATGCCCATATGGCAATAACTTAATGCTTAGAAGGTAAAGATCCAGCCTGACAAACCAGCTCGGGGTAGAACAAGGGACCAGATAAGACGTTAGTTAAAAATAAAACAGCGAGTACTTGGGAAAGTTACGCCATCACACTGTGGGGAGGTCTTGAGTGGAGTCCAGCAGGGATCAGTGCTTGAATCCCAGTTTCTAATTCATGTAAATTAACTGGATATTAAAACTAACTATAAACATCTCAATTTTTCTGGCATCAATAAAAAAAGGGAAAGCAGTGGAGACGGGTTTCAGCTTTAAAAAAATTGCAGCAGGATTTAGATCTAATATGCCATCAAAGGGACAAATGTTGATAAATGTAAATGTAAATAGAATGGTAAATTATAACAACAACTTGCACTTATACAATGCCTTTAATGTCCCAAAACTTCACAGCAGCGTAATCAGACAAAAATTGACCCTGAGCCACAGAAGGAGATATTGGGTCAGGTGACCTAAAGCTTGGTCAGAGGTAGGTTTTAAGGAGCGTCTTAGAAGAGGAGCGCAAAGAAGAGCGTGCAAGACAGCGAGAAGAAGAGCAGCAAAGAGCGTGCAAGACAGCGAGAAGAAGAGAAGAGGAGAAGAAGAGCGTGCAAGACAGCGAGAAGAAGAGAAGAGGAGAAGAAGAGCGTGCAAGACAGCGAGAAGAAGAGAAGAGGAGAAGAAGAGCGTGCAAGACAGCGAGAAGAGGAGAAGAGGAGAAGAAGAGCGTGCAAGACAGCGAGAAGAGGAGAAGAGGAGAAGAAGAGCGTGCAAGACAGCGAGAAGAAGAGCGTGCAAGACAGCGAGAAGAAGAGAAGAGGAGAAGAAGAGCGTGCAAGACAGCGAGAAGAAGAGAAGAGGAGAAGAAGAGCGTGCAAGACAGCGAGAAGAAGAGAAGAGGAGAAGAAGAGCGTGCAAGACAGCGAGAAGAAGAGAAGAGGAGAAGAAGAGCGTGCAAGACAGCGAGAAGAAGAGAAGAGGAGAAGAAGAGCGTGCAAGACAGCGAGAAGAAGAGAAGAGGAGAAGAAGAGCGTGCAAGACAGCGAGAAGAAGAGAAGAGGAGAAGAAGAGCGTGCAAGACAGCGAGAAGAAGAGAAGAGGAGAAGAAGAGCGTGCAAGACAGCGAGAAGAAGAGAAGAGGAGAAGAAGAGCGTGCAAGACAGCGAGAAGAAGAGAAGAGGAGAAGAAGAGCGTGCAAGACAGCGAGAAGAAGAGCGTGCAAGACAGCGAGAAGAAGAGCGTGCAAGACAGCGAGAAGAGCGTGCAAGACAGCGAGAAGAGCGTGCAAGACAGCGAGAAGAAGAGCGTGCAAGACAGCGAGAAGAAGAGCGTGCAAGACAGCGAGAAGAAGAGCGTGCAAGACAGCGAGAAGAAGAGCGTGCAAGACAGCGAGAAGAAGAGCGTGCAAGACAGCGAGAAGAAGAGCGTGCAAGACAGCGAGAAGAAGAGCGTGCAAGACAGCGAGAAGAAGAGCGTGCAAGACAGCGAGAAGAAGAGCGTGCAAGACAGCGAGAAGAAGAGCGTGCAAGACAGCGAGAAGAAGAGCGTGCAAGACAGCGAGAAGAAGAGCGTGCAAGACAGCGAGAAGAAGAGCGTGCAAGACAGCGAGAAGAAGAGCGTGCAAGACAGCGAGAAGAAGAGCGTGCAAGACAGCGAGAAGAAGAGCGTGCAAGACAGCGAGAAGAAGAGCGTGCAAGACAGCGAGAAGAAGAGCGTGCAAGACAGCGAGAAGAAGAGCGTGCAAGACAGCGAGAAGAAGAGCGTGCAAGACAGCGAGAAGAAGAGCGTGCAAGACAGCGAGAAGAAGAGCGTGCAAGACAGCGAGAAGAAGAGCGTGCAAGACAGCGAGAAGAAGAGCGTGCAAGACAGCGAGAAGAAGAGCGTGCAAGACAGCGAGAAGAAGAGCGTGCAAGACAGCGAGAAGAAGAGCGTGCAAGACAGCGAGAAGAAGAGCGTGCAAGACAGCGAGAAGAAGAGCGTGCAAGACAGCGAGAAGAAGAGCGTGCAAGACAGCGAGAAGAAGAGCGTGCAAGACAGCGAGAAGAAGAGCGTGCAAGACAGCGAGAAGAAGAGCGTGCAAGACAGCGAGAAGAAGAGCGTGCAAGACAGCGAGAAGAAGAGCGTGCAAGACAGCGAGAAGAAGAGCGTGCAAGACAGCGAGAAGAAGAGCGTGCAAGACAGCGAGAAGAAGAGCGTGCAAGACAGCGAGAAGAAGAGCGTGCAAGACAGCGAGAAGAAGAGCGTGCAAGACAGCGAGAAGAAGAGCGTGCAAGACAGCGAGAAGAAGAGCGTGCAAGACAGCGAGAAGAAGAGCGTGCAAGACAGCGAGAAGAAGAGCGTGCAAGACAGCGAGAAGAAGAGCGTGCAAGACAGCGAGAAGAAGAGCGTGCAAGACAGCGAGAAGAAGAGCGTGCAAGACAGCGAGAAGAAGAGCGTGCAAGACAGCGAGAAGAAGAGCGTGCAAGACAGCGAGAAGAAGAGCGTGCAAGACAGCGAGAAGAAGAGCGTGCAAGACAGCGAGAAGAAGAGCGTGCAAGACAGCGAGAAGAAGAGCGTGCAAGACAGCGAGAAGAAGAGCGTGCAAGACAGCGAGAAGAAGAGCGTGCAAGACAGCGAGAAGAAGAGCGTGCAAGACAGCGAGAAGAAGAGCGTGCAAGACAGCGAGAAGAAGAGCGTGCAAGACAGCGAGAAGAAGAGCGTGCAAGACAGCGAGAAGAAGAGCGTGCAAGACAGCGAGAAGAAGAGCGTGCAAGACAGCGAGAAGAAGAGCGTGCAAGACAGCGAGAAGAAGAGCGTGCAAGACAGCGAGAAGAAGAGCGTGCAAGACAGCGAGAAGAAGAGCGTGCAAGACAGCGAGAAGAAGAGCGTGCAAGACAGCGAGAAGAAGAGCGTGCAAGACAGCGAGAAGAAGAGCGTGCAAGACAGCGAGAAGAAGAGCGTGCAAGACAGCGAGAAGAAGAGCGTGCAAGACAGCGAGAAGAAGAGCGTGCAAGACAGCGAGAAGAAGAGCGTGCAAGACAGCGAGAAGAAGAGCGTGCAAGACAGCGAGAAGAAGAGCGTGCAAGACAGCGAGAAGAAGAGCGTGCAAGACAGCGAGAAGAAGAGCGTGCAAGACAGCGAGAAGAAGAGCGTGCAAGACAGCGAGAAGAAGAGCGTGCAAGACAGCGAGAAGAAGAGCGTGCAAGACAGCGAGAAGAAGAGCGTGCAAGACAGCGAGAAGAAGAGCGTGCAAGACAGCGAGAAGAAGAGCGTGCAAGACAGCGAGAAGAAGAGCGTGCAAGACAGCGAGAAGAAGAGCAAAGAAGTTTAGGGAGGGAATTCCAGAGCTTAGAGCCTAGACGGCTAAAGGCACAACCACCAATGAAGCAAAAGGAAGTCAAGGATGCACAAGAGGCCACAACTGGAGGAGCGCAGAGATCTCGGAGGGTTGGATGGGGTTGCAGAGATAGGGAGGGGCGAGGCTGTGGAGGGATTTGAACACAAGAATAATAATTTTAAATTCGAGGCGTTGGTGGACTGGGAGCCAATGTAGGTCAGTGAGCACAGGGGTGATGAGTGAATGGGACTTGGCACAGGTTAGAATATGGGCAGCAGAGTTTTGAACAAGCTCAAGTTTATGGAGGGTGGAATATGGGAGGCCTGCCAGGAGAGCACTGGAATAGTCGACTCTGCAGGTAACAAATGCATGGATGAGGGTTTTAGCAGCAGATAAAACCACAACAGTACAATACAGAGGTGATGTTAAGACTTTACAATGCACTGCTCAGACCAGCCTTAGAAAATTGTATTCAGTTTTAGTCACTGTCATAAAAAGATAAATGCACATAAACTTACATTAAAGCCACTATATAAATGTAACAAAACATCCCAAGCCACTTCACAATTTGGAGTCTTTAGAAAGTATACACAGAGGTGCAACAAATGTAAAGGGGATGAGTTAGGACAAAGGGTTAGTGTAGAAAATTCAGGTATGGGGGAACCTCATGAAGATATATAATACTGACTGATAATAGACAATGCACAAAGAAAACTAGGAAAGTAAGGCCGGAGAATGAATCAAAATTAATGAAAATATAAATATTTTTTAAAAATCAGGAAGTACTTCTTCAAAATACTAAAAACGGAAAAAAAATTCAGAGCTATGGGGAAAGAGCAGGGGGAGTGGGACTAATTGGACAGCTCTTTCAAAGAGCCAGCACAGGCATGAATCTTACAGCACAGAAAAAGGCCAATGAAATCGACGAAATTATCTGCCAAATGAGTCCATAAAAACAGAGTTGTTGAAAAGAGTTGATTCTACAGTGGGATAGTTAAGGAACCAGCGGGATGAACTTTGATGGGCCGAACGACCTTTTTATGTCCCAGATTTTTCTTCAGTTCTTCTTTCAGTTCCAAGTCTATATCCGGTTGTTAGGAATTGAATAGCGTGCTGGCTGGTGACTTGTTCACTAATTTTACTCCTACACAGGAGTATCTGCTTAGCACTTTGTCCAACAACATAGCTGAGATCAGAAACTCGAAAGCGAGAGACAAGAACACCCAGGGGGATCAAAGCTGTATGATGCACCCACACACGCTACTTCAGTGCTCCATTATTATTAGCCATATAGTTATTTATAAAGTTAAGGGTCATGTTAATATGCATTAAAAGATATGATATACACAGGTAGTCAATGAAAACACAGAAACAGAATAAAGCTTGAATGGAAAACTTCATTAATAAAACGAAGTGGCAGATACCAGGAAATGATTTCAAGGCACGCGGCCATACAACGTTACCAGACACTTCCAACTGGGGTAGAATCCAGCCCCGGTCAAAGACTACTCTCTCTACTCGCTTTAACAGCCACAAATAGTTTGAGACAACCTTGTGCGCATTACAGACTGTATTATTTCAGCAATCTCCCCACCAGAAAGACAAGTGGCATCAGAATCTCTGCAGTTCACTGCCTCCAGTGATAGACATAATGGTGCCTTATCTCCAGCACAAAGACTCTGCTGAGAAAGATTAGCCAAGATTCTTCAATTTTATACCAGTTAGAAATATTTAGCTCCTCAGATCTGTAATCACTGCTGATCTGTGCTGGTTAAACAAAGTAATAAAAAGATAGCTGGAAAAAGGTGATTGAAGAAAAACAGGACCTACTCATCTCTGTTTGCACACTCTACATTTGCTCAGTGATGGAATATTGTAGCAGTGATTGGCATGTGACAGCTATTCACGCAGGTCTCAGTACAGTCTAACACCATGCAGATCAGTGGACTTATGTTGCAATTGGGAAACGAGAGCCGATTAAAAGGATGGACAAACTGAATCAGGTTTTTTTTTCATTCTCGGGATGTGGCAAGGCTGACATTATTGCCCAGACCTCATTGACCTGTAATGGTGGGCCTTCTAGTGGTTTGATACAACTGAGTGACTTGCTAGCCACTTCAGAGGGCAGTTAAGGGTCAACCAGGTTGATGTGGGACTGGAATCACATATAGGCCAGACTAGGGAAGGAAACCCGCTGTCCTTACCCAAAGGACATTAGTGAACCAGTTGTGTTTTTACAACAATCAGACAACTTAATGGTCAATTTTTAGTGATACCAGCTTTATTTCTTTATTTTTAAATTTCCAGATTTTATTTTAAATTGAATTCAAATTCTCAAACTGCCATGGTGAGACTCACGTTTTCTGGATTATTAAATCAGGTCTCTGAATTACAACTGATTTTGAAAATGCATACATTGGATTAGCACTACATAAACACACCTGACCTGTGATGCAACCTGAGGCATTTGGCTTCATTTTAGGATGATCTTACATGAACAGCTTGTATTTATATAGCGCCTTTAACATACTAAAACATCCCAAGGCGCTTCAAAGGAGCAATTAACAAACAAAATTTGACACCGAGCCACATACGGAGATATTAGGACAGGTGACCAAAAGCTTGGTCAAAGAGGTAGGTTTTAAGGAGGGCCTTAAAGGAGGAGAGAGGTGGAGAGGTTTAGGGATTGAATTCCAGAGTTTAGGGCTGAAGCAGTTGAAGGCACCACCGCCAATGGTGGAGTGATTAAAATTGGGGATGTGCAAGAGGCAAGAATTGAAGGAGCGCAGAGATCTCGGAGGGTTGTAGGGCTGGTGGAGGTTACAGAGATAGGGAGGGGCGAGGCCGTGGAGGGATTTGAAAACGATGAGAATTTTAAAATTGAGGCCTTCCAGGACAGAGATTCAATGTAGGTCAGCAAGCACAGGACTTGGTGCGAGTTAGGATATGGGCAGCAGAGTTTTGAATGAGCTCAAGTTTACGGAGGGTGCAAGGTGGGAGGCCAGTCAGGAGAGCATTGGAATAGTCAACTCTGGAGGTAACCAAGGCATGGATGAGGGTTTTAGCAGCAAATGAGCTGAGGCGGGGGTAGTGACGGGCAATGTTAAGGAGGTGGAAGTAGGTGCCCGCACTCTCAACCCATCACACATAAAAATCTCAATATTATTTCCTGTGAACTCTTAACTAGCCTTCTCTTTGGTTTCCAAAGAAATAAGACGAACACACCTATCTTGCATCGCAACACTCCAGATGTCATACACTGTTACAGGTACAGTACAAGCTGAGAAAGAGAGAGAGAAAAAGAAAGAAAGAGAGAGAGAGAGAAAAAGAAAGAAAGAGAGAGAGAGAGAAAAAGAAAGAGAGAGAGAGAGAGAAAAAGAAAGAGAGAGAGAGAGAGAAAAAGAAAGAGAGAGAAAAAGAGAGAGAAAAAGAAAGAGAGAGAAAAAGAAAGAGAAAAAGAAAGAGAGAGAAAAAGAAAGAGAGAGAAAAAGAAAGAGAGAGAAAAAGAAAGAGAGAGAGAGAGAGAAAAAGAAAGAAAGAAAGAGAGAGAAAAAGAAAGAAAGAGAGAAAAAGAAAGAAAGAGAGAAAAAGAAAGAAAGAGAGAAAAAGAAAGAGAGAGAGAGAGAAAAAGAAAGAGAGAGAGAGAGAGAAAAAGAAAGAAAGAGAGAGAAAAAGAAAGAAAGAGAGAGAAAAAGAAAGAGAGAGAAAAAGAAAGAAAGAGAGAGAAAAAGAAAGAGAGAGAGAGAAAAAGAAAGAGAGAGAGAGAAAAAGAAAGAGAGAGAAAAAAAGAAAGAAAGAGAGAGAAAAAGAAAGAGAGAAAAAGAAAGAAAGAGAGAAAAAGAAAGAAAGAGAGAGAAAAAGAAAGAAAGAGAGAGAGAAAAAGAAAGAAGAGAGAAAAAGAAAGAGAGAGAGAAAAAGAAAGAAAGAGAGAAAAAAGAAAGAGAGATAAAGAAAGAGAGAGAGAAAAAGAAAGAGAGAGAAAAAGAAAGAAAGAGAAAAAGAAAGAAAGAGAGAGAGAGAGAAAAAGAAAGAGAGAGAGAGAGAGAAAAAGAAAGAGAGAGAGAGAGAAAAAGAAAGAAAGAGAGAGAGAGAGAGAGAAAAAGAAAGAAAGAGAGAAAAAAAGAGAGAAAGATTTTCCTGATATCTAAAGGAAGCTACAATTGCCTGGGTTTGCTTATTTAAACCACTTGCCCACACGAAAAGCTATTTAGATGATCCAGTAGCACTGCCTTTTTGCCAACTTGTAGCACCACATGGGAACACCCATTTGATTCCCAATACTGTGACAACACAGAACATGACAACACCTGTTGGAGAGGAGCGAACTGACAAAAGAAATGACTTCGATGTAACGTCATTCAGCATTAAACATGGCATTTTATATTTAAGTGGGTTTACTATCCATGTGGTTCTTGCCAATTATGAAAATCACCCCTAACATTTCCCTGACAATGACAGCTCTGGTAATAGCACATTTTCACCAGCTCATTGTTAATGAGCTGAACTGTGCAACCAGGTGTCTGCACTACCATCATCTCCGGACCCCCCAGATGACTGTTTCAGTTTGCAAAACAAAAAAAAGTTAATTGAACTACAAACGCAACCATCAATACTTCAACAAAGTTATTCAGGGGTAAAACTGGAAATCTGAAATAAAAGCAGAAAAAGGTGCAGGTCAGCCAACCCCCAGAAAGTTGTCAACATTGGAGCTGGGGCGTTTGCCAGGCTCCCACCCGAAAAGTTAACAGGTGGAAGTCGTCTCACAGTGCAACGTATCGATCAGAAATAACAAAAACTGCAGTCTGAGCGTCAATATGCCAAGCAAACTGGCAAAAGCAGCTACCATATTCCTCTGTGATACTTCACCCCATAAAATAAGACAGGGCCATTGTTTGTTATATTTGTGTATAAAATAAATGGTCCTCAAGCTAATATTAGTCAGTGTTGTATAAGTAGAATGCCACTCAGATCTTTGTGCGATACAACAACTTTCAGATAGCAAAACATCCCAAGGCGCTTCACTGAGATGTGATCAAAAAAAAACGGCAAGCTGAGAGAGGAAATATTAGGAGGGGTGACCAAAAGCTTGGTCCAAGAAGTGGGTTTTAAGGGGGGTCTTAAAAGGAGGGGAGAGGGTTGGAGATGTCTAGGGAGGGAATTCCCAAGCATTGAGCCTCAGCGGCTGAAGGCACAGCCACCAATGGTGGGGCAAAATGTGTGGGGGGGGGGGGGGGGGGGGGGAGAGGGGGGGAAAGAGAAAAGGGTCATTGGACTGGACAGCTCAGGGGGGCTAGAGGAGGAAAGGGCGAGGCAATGGAGGGATTTAAACCAGCATGAGAATTTTAAATTTGAGGCATTGGGACACTTGGAGCCAATATAGGTTAGCAAGGACAGGAGGGACGTGGACGAATGGGGAATTGGTACACCATATAATATGGGCAGCAGAGTTTTTAACGAACTGAAGTCTATGGACAATGGGAGACCACCTAGCAGAGCTTTGGAATAGTTGAGTCTGGAGGTGACAAAGCCATGGATATGGATTTCAACCACAGCTGAGGTAAGGCCAGAGGGGGGCGATATTACAGAGGTGGGCGATATTACAGAGGTAGGCAGTCTTAGTGACGGTGGTGATATGGGGACAGAAGCTCAGCTCTAGGTGGAATAACATATCAAGGTTGCGAACAGCCTGGTTTGACCTGAGACGGTGCCGAGGGGTGGGGGGGGGTAGAGTCACTGGCAAGAGTAAGGCCTTTGTGGTGGGGGCCAAAGGCAATAGCTTTGGTCTTCCCAACATTTAGCTGGAGAAAACTGCAGGTCATCCAGGACTGGATGTCGGAAAAGCAGTCTGACAGCAGAGACAGAGGAGGAGTCGAGAGGTATAGCTGGTGATTTGAATAACTCTTGCATATGACTGGACACCATGACTTCAAGGGGTAGATGCTGAGAGGATGTTTCCCCTTGTGGGAGAGACTAGAACTAGGGGCCAGTTTAAAAATAAGGGGTCTCCCATTTAACACACCATCCCGACTTGGAAATATATCGCCGTTCCTTCATCATCGCTGGGTCAAAATACTGGAACTCCCTTCCTAACAGCACTGTGGGAGAACCTTCACCACACGGACTGCAGCGGTTCAAGAAGGCAGCTCACCACCACCTTCTCAAGGGCAATTAAGGATGGGCAATAAATGCTGGCCTTGCCAGCGATGCCCACATCCCATGAACGAATAAAAAAAAAATGGAGATGAGGAGAAATTTTTTCTCTCAGAGTCTTGAGTCTGTGGAACTCCCTTCCCCAGAGAGCGGTGGAGGCAGGGACATTGAATATTTTTAAGGTTGAGTTGGATAGATTCCTGATTAACAAGGGAGTCAAAGGTTATAGTATGTAGACAGGAAAGTAGGGTTGAGGTCACAATCAGATCAGCCATGATCTTATCAAATGGCAGAGCAAGCTCGAGGGGCCGAATGGCCTACTCCTGCTCTTAATTCGTATGTTCGTATGTAACAATAACCTGCATTTATATAATGCCTTTAACGTAGTAAAACGTCCCAAGGCACTTCACGGGAGTGTAATCAGACACAAATTAACACGAAGCCAAAAGGAGACATTCGGTCAGGTGACCAAAAGCTTGGTCAAATGGGTGGGTTTTAAAGAGGGTTGAGGGGCTGAGGGGCTTTGGGCTTAGACAGCTGATGGCAAGAAGTGGGGGATGGACAAGAGGCCAGAGTTGGAGGAACGCCGTGTTCTCGGGAAGTTAGAAGGAGGTTACAGAGATAGAGAGGCCATGGAAGAATCTGGACACAAGGATGAGAATTTTAAAACTGAGGCATTGGTGAACTGGGAACCAATGTGGGTCAGCGAGCACAGAGGTGATGGGTGAACGGGACGGAGTAAGTTAGGATATGGGCAGCTGAGTTTTGTATGAGCTCAAGTTTACGGAGGGTGCATGATGTGAAGCCGATCAGGAGAATAGTGACTTTATAAATCGCCTGTGCGAGACAGTTAGACCCCACTTATTTAAATGCATTACACTACAGTCCCTTTATTCCAATGCCCTTGCCCACCTCCACAAAAAAGCAAACAAATAAGTCTGTCCTCACAACCATGAGCTGCCAATCTTCCAAGAGATTGTAGCCCTAATTTAAAATAATAACTTGTTAAAATGTAAACTTTTCAAGTACATTAACTCGTGTTCCTGGCTCCCCAAACCAGTCACCTCTTTCAAGGCCATGACAGTGCCAGTTTAAAGAAGTTCATCTGAACTTTTTGTTTTGGCCCCATAATTGGGTTGAAGATCTGTGACAGCCCATGGAGTTTGCAAAACAAGAACTGGAGATACAAAGTTACAACCTGCTGTTTATTTTTTTTGGGGGGGGGGGGGTGAAATCACGAAAGAACAAATTGACAATAATGAAACAGATGACAATAAAAGATATTATTGAGATGGTGGAGGAGAAGCCAAGACTCACCGAGGAGCAGGAGCCGGTGTGTCTGCTTGTACTCGCGTTTCTCCGCCTTCAGGCTCTTGTCGATGCTCCGGCTGCGCTTCTTGTCGGCTTTGAGCCGGGCTTTCTCGTCGGCCCGGAGCCGCTCTCTCAACTGGCCGGCGGGATGATCGTGTTGCCCGGCTTCCCCTTCACCGCTGACGGCAGCATTGGCCGTCCGGCCCCCCGAGTAAGCGATGGAGGAGGCGGCGTGGGGACCGATGAGCCGCGATCTCAGACTGTAACACGTCCCCATGGTGAAAGAATGTAACCAAATACTAGAAGATAGATACAATCTCCCCCTGCCCCTGCCCCTGCCTCAGCCCACGCTCGGCGACTCCCAGCGATGGGAATTGAAACAAGAGCAACTTCAGCCGCAGGGAATCACCATAATCCAGCAGAGAGCACACAGCCCAGAGAGGAGGAGGAGGAGAAGCCCAGCTCCCTCCCTCTCTCCCTCTCCTACCTTCCTTCCTCTTTTTTTTTCTCTCTCTCTCCTCCCCCTTCCCTACTCCCAAAGGAACAGCCCAGATCCCTGACCTCGATTCCTCTACAAACTCTCTCTCTTCTCGCTAATTTTGTTTAGAACATGCAGAAAGATAAGTCCCCTCAGAGCCACGTGATCAGGAAATGAACCCATTTTTTAAAAAAACACACATATTACCGTAAATGACTGGCGCACCGAGATAGGAGGGTTCTTATTGTGACTCCCCACGTTTACATCGCCTCTTCTCCAAATCAACTTTTCACTCCCACTTCTCTTCTGTTACACTGTACATCCCAATGGTCTTTCTAAGACACCTGCCAAATCTCATTCCTGGTGGTTTAAAATAAAGTTGACCTCTTTTACTGCATGGATCACCATAATCATTAGAGATCTTATTTTTTTAAATATTAAAAACAGTAGTAATGCATTCATCTATCACATTCAGCAAGAGGGGTAGGGTCACAAATTGTTAAAAGACCCCAAGACAAACTTCAAATGCTGGGAGCTTTTGATCTGTAGGCTGCAACTGGATAGAGGGGGAATTACCCCTAGTTTTTGCGCCCAAATTCCAGTGCAATTTAGGCGGAATCGGCCCAACCAGCGCAAAAGATCGGGGCATTTAAACATAAGTGAGTTACGCCCAAAACCACCTATGCCCGTGTTTTCCGCCACCTTTTACGCCTGTTCAAGATTCAATTCGCCCGGATCAGGCCCCGCCCACAAAACTGGCCACACCCACAGGTCGAAATTGCAAGATTCCGCTGGCTCAGGAAGCTCTTCAAATTGCACTCATTTTCTTAGGCGCGCAGACACTAGTCGGCAACTTCGAAAAAGTTTTTCAAAGAAACTGACTAGCGTGCACCAATGAAACTATTTAAATGGTTCGGTATAGTTTTCTTTAGGTCACTTTCAGTGATTTTAAATCAGGTTCCTCACAGGCAGAGGACTGGACACCCTTATTAAAAATGCATACTTTTGGTGATAAACCTGTTTTCAGCTGTATTAACAAAAGTGCACCAGGTTAGCAATCTTAAATACATTAAGGAATACTTTTTAATGGAAAGAGAAACAAAAGAAATGATTATGTTCTATTACACTGCCCGATTGCATTGGTTTTCATGGAAGATTTTAGATTTGTGGTTATGCAAATTAATTTTAGTGGAAACTTGAAGCGTAACCTAACCAGTGCAATTTCAAGCGCATTTTGGGCGCAATTTCCTGATGCACCCAAAGCAGAAACTCTACCCACATCTCCAAAGTCCCCGATCAAACAGTTAAAATCTAATTGAACTGAGCCTGTGTTTACTTAACAACAATTGAACTTTATGGGCTTTAGCTGCATAAGAACAATAGCAGAACAATACATGGTACAGCAGTCCTGTACTATAAAACAATTAATTATCTGACTGACCATGAAGAATACCAGGGGAGATCCACTAGTATCTATCAATCTATACAAAATCCATTATATATAAAATTCAGTACATTGAGTGGAGTGTTTCATTGAAAACTTATTGTGAGTACCTACAGTACCTGTTAGTCCTGTAGGTGGTGCAGTGCTAGATATTTTCAGTGTTAAAGATGTCCCACTGTGTGATACACAAGAGCTGCTATTTTATAGTTAAAGTATATTAGTGTCGCACATTGTAAATCAGAGATTATGGTCATTCTCTTACCCCTTTTTGATGTCTTTATGTTGTTCTTTCTCTTTGTCTCTGTTTTGCTTCTGTCTCTTCCTCTACACTGCTGCTTCTCTCCCCCTAACTCTTCTTTTTGATCCTCAGTCTGTCCCCAGCTGCTTCTCTCTCCATCTTTTTCTTCTTTCCTTTTGGATGGGAGGTGGTGGGTGGAGAAAGAACACACTGATGCATTTGGTTAACTGTAACAGGGAAAATGTGGCCCTTACTCCTGATCCCTTCTCCAATTGTTCATGCTGCCCCCACCCTTTTGCTCCCATTCTGTCCTCTGTCCCGACAGTGTTCAACTACTCATTCCCCTTCCTACCATCCCCTTAATTCAACACTGCCCCAACCTCTTCCCCTTTGAAACACCCACTCAACTCTTGTATCCTCCCTTCCTCTTTGCTCCACGGTCACTCACCTCACCTTTAACCCTCCATCCACTCTCCCCACCTACTCCCCCCAAGGATGGGTAATGAGATGGCTGGAGGCTCTCATGGCCTCAAACAGTTTCCCTCTTCCCATCTTACTTACCCTTCCTATCTGTTTCCCTCAAAGAGGCTTTGTTTGCTTTCAAAACTCAACTTTTTTTAAAAAGAAATTAAATTAGAATGAGGAAAGGAACCGTTTGTCAGCTATGCTTTCTATTTATGTCTTTCTTTCTTACTCACTGCCTCTGTCTCATGGGTGTTAGAAACTAGAATCTTTATCTCACAGGTCTAAGTATTTATCATTTGTCAACAAAGCACAGGTGGAGGTGGCTTCAAAATTCACCTTTTTCTTTTGAAAATTGAAGTAACACTAAATGAAGAATTACACCCTCTCTCTCTGTGATTCCAGTCTCCCTCACCCCCTCTTTCCCTCAGTTTAATATACTTTTTAAAGTTTATAGAACACAAAACAAGAGCTACAATAGCTATTTCAAAACATTGTCTCCTTCCCTTCTTACATTCACACACACCTTCTGCTTTTTAAAAAAACACACTCACGATAAATTTCACCTTGGTAAAGCATTTGAAATTTGACCACTTGTTTTTCAAAATTATTTAAAGAAGTTACCAGACAGAAAGTTCTTGGAGCCAAAGAAAAATACCCCATCAGTAGCGCTGACTGAACAGCAATGATGCATCCTGGGAAATTAGGTACACTGCACATGCTCAGATTCCACAACCCAGATTCAGCTCACACTGGCTCAGTGCTTGGCAAAAATATTAAGTTCTACCCAGGCCTTTGGGAGAGGATGAGGCCTTCAAGTAAAAGACACAAAAGGCAATTCAATGGATAAATGTAATCCTGTTATTGTGACATTTTTAATTTTGTTTAAACCTTTACATTGAACATAGAAACAAGCTGTTTGGCCCAACCTATCTGTGCCAGTGTTTATCCTCCACACAAGGAATAGTCCTAAACCCAGGTTTGTTTATATATCCCTTAACGTCCTATTTGACCCTGAGATGAACTTCCGGCCACATATCTGCTCCATCACCAAGACCACCGACTTCCACCTCCATAACATCGCCCATCTCCATCCCTGCCTCAGCTCATCTGCTGCTGAAACCGTCATCCATGCCTTTGTTACCTTTAGACACGACTATTCCAATGCTCTCCTGGCTGGCCTCCCACCTTCCACCCTCCATAAACTTGAGCTCATCGAAAACCCTGCTGCCTGTATCCTAACTTGCACCAAGTCCCGTTCTCCCATCACCTTTGTGCTTGCTGACCTACATTGAATCCCAGTTCGGCAAATTCTCATCCTTGTTTTCAAAGTCCCTCCATGGCCTCGCCCCTCCCTATCTCTGTAACCTCCTCCAGCCCTACAACCCTCCGAGATCTCTGTGCTCCTCCAATTCTCGCCTCTTGCACATCACAGATTTTAATCCTCCACCATTGATGGCAGTGCCTTCAGCTGCTTAGGCCCTAAGCTCTGGAACTCCCTCCCTAAACTTTTCTGCCTCTCTGCCTCTCTCTCCTCCTTTAAGACCCTTCTTAAAACCTACCTCTTTGACCAAACGTTTGGTCACCTGTCTTAGTATCTCCTTATGTGGCTCGGTGTCAAATTTTGTTTGAAAACACTCCTGTGAAGCGCCTTGGGACGTTTTACTATGTTAAAGGCGTTATATAAAAGCAAGTTGTTGTTATTGTTGCTGTTGTTTATTCCCCTTTCCTTCAACCACCTATCTAACCTATCCTTAAATGTTGACATGGTCTCTGCTTCAATCACTAACTCTGGTGGTGCATTCCACAGCCTCAAAATCCTCTGTGTAAAAAAAGTTTCTCCTGCTCTCTGTCCTAAATCTCTTACATTTAATCTTACATTGACGTCCTCCCTTTTTCGAGGCCGCTCAAGCATTTGGAAAGAATCTGTTTCTATCCTGTCCCACCAGTTGTTAATTTTAAACGCCTTGAATCTCTTCTGATCTAATGAAAACAAACCCATTTTTTCCAAGTCTGTCAACATATTTGTATTTCCACATATCAGGCACTGGTGAACCTGCACTTTACCCTCTATTACTTCAACATTCTTCCTATAGTGTGGAGCCCAAAAGTGCACACGGTACTCCAACTGTGGTCTTACTAAGGTGTTATATAGATTCACCATTATGTCTCAACTTTTATATTCTATACCTCTTGCCACAGAACCCAGAATTCCATTAGTTTTTTTATGGCTTTGTGCACTTGAGGTGCTATGCAGAGAAAAAGCAAAGGGTGGATAAAAAAACTTTCAGAAAGCATTTTGGGCAATTTGTGGAAACCCAATAGTCAGATTGCACAATCACAGGGTAATATACTCTCACTATAAAATAGCAGCTAGCATGTGTCACACAATGTGACACCTTTAACATTGAGAATATCTAACACAGTGCCCCCTATAGGTGTCAGCTGTGGCTTAGTGGTCGCACTCTTGCCTCTGAGTTAGAAGGTTGTGGGGTCAAGTCCCCCTCCAGAGACTTGAGAACAAAATGGAGGCTGACACTCTAGTGCAGTACTGAGGGAGCGCTGCAATATCGGAGGTGCCATCTTTTGAATGAGACGTCTGCCCTCTCAGGTGGATGTAAAAGAACCCATGACACTATGTCCTGGCCAATATTTATCCCTCAATCAACGTCACTAAAACATTATCACCATGCTGTTTGTGGGACCTTGCTGTGTGCAAATTGGCTGCCCTGTTTACTACATTACAACAGTGGTTACCTTCAAAAGTACTTCATTGGCTGTAAAGTGCTTTGGGATGTCCTGTGGTCATAAAAGGCACTATATAAATGCAAGTCTTTCTTTCTTAGCTTAGTGGAGAAGCCAAGATGTTGACCAAATGAATTTTCAAAAAATATTGTCAGTAATTCCATTGGCCCCCATTCTCCTTTCTTTTATTCTGGATATTACTGACTCCTCTTCTTTGTTGCTGTCATATGTCCTTAGCAATCCCTCATTAGTAGTTTTTTGGCCACTTTGCTCATGTTTATTTTCATAAAAAGCAATGAGTAATTAATAAATTACAGACATGGGAACATAGGAATTGCTAGACGAGAAAAGACCGAGGTCCATCTAGTTTGCCATCTACCATCCTGGAAGTCACATGATACAACGATAAAGGAGTTGTTGACTAATCATAGCAATCAATCTCTATCAATTAGCCTACAACAGGCTCAGACATGAGGTGAGGAAAATCCCCAGTGGTGGAGAGCTTTGGGAACCAGGTCCAATATTATCTATTCCTCCCAAGCATGCTGTACTTACCATATGCGATGTCTCAAATTACTCGTACTGTACCTCCAAAATGTTATTTCCTGAAAGAAATCTATCTAATTTGATCAAAACAGAAGAACAAGCTGAGCACGTCAAGGCATTTGCACATTTTCTGCTTTGTGTTGGATACCCTGTCTTTATGGCTGTACCTATCTGCACTCACACATTCAGGGATTGATGTATGTGAATTCAAATCTCTTTGTTCCTCTACACCCTTCAATATCCTTCCACTGTGTATAGACTCCCATTCCTTGTTTTCCTCCTGAAATCCATTACTTCATGCTTCCCTGCATGCTTAAGTTGGATCGGCCACCTAACTACCCATTCTGCTAACCCGTCTAAGTTCTGCTGAAGCCTTTTACAGTCCTTCTCGTTTTTTGGCAAATGTTTGTATTGTCAGAAAATTTCAACATTCTGCTCCTTATGCCCAAATCCAAATCATCTATATATATATCAAAAACAAAAGTGGATCCAGCACTAAACCCAAGGGAACCCCACTTCCAACCCATCAGCAATCGAAGCATCACAAATTAACCCTAACCCTTTGTTTGCCATCTGTCAATCAACTTCCTATCCATTCTGCCACATTTCCTCTTATGTCATATGCTTAATTTTTTGTAAACAAGGCTCCCGTGAATGCCTTCTGAAAATCTATACATCTACTGCATTCCCTTTTACTATCCAACCACTGCACTGCTTCAAAAATATTAAATTTATCAAACGTGTCTCGCCTTTAACAGATCCTTACTGGCTGTCCTGGCTTCTCACATGCACCACAAAATACTCCCTAATACTACCTTGAATTTTGGATTCTAAGAGTTTGTCCACTACTGACATTAAGATAAATGGTCTGTAGTTGTCCAGTTTATCCTTCTCTCCTTTTTTGAACAGAATTGTTATATTGACTAACCTCCAGTACACTGGCACAATCTGCATATCAAAGAAGGTTTGAAAAATTGTGGCCAGAGCCTGGTGCCATCTCTGCTCTGGCTTCTTTCAACTGCTTTGGTACAGCCATCAGGTCCTAGTGACATATACACCTGAATTCTACTAATTTTATCAGAATCAAATCCTTTTGTACATCTCTAACAATTTTTAAATATTCTTCTTCACCTCCTCCAGCCCTACAACCCTCCGAGATCTCTGCACTCCTCCAATTCTGGCCTCTTGAGCATCTCCGATTTCCTTCACCCCACTATTGGTGGCCGTGCCGTCAGCTGTCTAGGCCCTAAGTTCTAGAATTCCCTCCCTAAACCTCTCTACCTAGCTCTCCTCCTTTAAGACGCTTCTTGTAACCTACCTCTTTGACTAAGCTTTTGGTCACTTGTCCTAATATTTCCTTATGTAGCTCGGTGTCAAATTTTATCTGATTAAGCTCCTGTGAAGCACTTTGGGATGTTTTAATACGTTAAAGGCACTATATAAATGCAAGCTGTTGTTGTTCTCTAGTACATCTACAATCTCACTTCCACTAACATTTGTAAACACAGACACAAAATATTTATTTAATATCTCCGTCATCTTCCACAGTTAGAATCCATCCTTCATTCCTGAGCAGTCCTACGCTCTCTTTAATTATTGTTTTACTTCTAACATACTTATAAAACCTCTTATCTCCTTTTATTTTATCAGCTAGTCTTTCTCATATTCCTTTTTTAGCCATTCTAATCTAACTTTCCACTTCCCCAATATACTTTCCATATTCTTCATAATTTTCTTTATTGTTGGTACTCGTTTTATCATATGTCTCCTTTTAAGTTTCACTTTAGTTGTAATCTCTCTATTTATCCACAGAACTCTAACCTTTGATACACTCCCTATTTGTCTTTTAAAAATCTATCTATTTTGTACTTTGTCCATCGCCTATTTGAAAGTTCCCCACTGCTGATCTGTTTAATCTTTCTGCCCAGTTAATTTGACCCGGTCCCTTTTTATTTTGTGGAATCTTGCCTTTTTACAGCCCAACACTCTTGTCTTCGATTCTTAAATATCCTTTTCTATTTTCACATTGAGCCCAACTATGTTGTGGTTGCTATTTCCCAATTGCTTTCCTACTGTCACATTAGTTATTTGTCCCACCTCATTTTCCAGAAGGAAATAATGCATAGGTCTAATTGAGTCCATCCCCGAAGAGCAATTTTTCTATTATGTTCCAGATGCCATTGGGATTAAAGGGACAGTGGCAGCGTGGATACAAAATTGGCTAGGGGGAAGAAAGCAGAGTACTGGTGAATGGTTGTTTTTCAGACTGGAGGGAAGTATAGAGTGGTGTACTCCGGGGTCAGTATTAGGACCACTGCTCTTTTTGATATATATTAATGTCCTTGACTTGGGTATAGAGGGTATAATTTCAAAGTTTGCAGATGACACAAAACTCAGAAATGTAGTAAACAATGTGGAGGATAGTAACCGACTTCAGGAGGACATAGACAGACTGGTGAAATGGGCAGACACATGGCAGATGAAATTTAACGCAGAGAAGTGTGAAGAGATGCATTTTGGTAGGAAGAATGAGGAGAGGCAATATAAACTAAATGGTACAATTTTAAAGGGGGTGCAGGAACAGAGAAACCTGGGGGTGTACGTACACAAACCTTTGAAGGTGGCAGGACAAGTTGAGAAGGCTATTAAAAAAGCATCTGGGGTCCTGGGCTTTATTGATAGGGGCATAGAGTATAAAAGCAAGGACGTTATGCGAAACCTTTATAAAACACTCAGCTGAAGTATTGTGTTCAATTCTGGGCACCACACTTTAGGAAGGATGTCAAGGCCTTTGAGCGGGTCAGAAGAGATTTAATAGAATGGTGCCAGGGATGAGGAGAGACTGGAGAAGCTGGGATTGTTCTCCTTAGAACAGAGAAGATTAAGGGGAAATTTGATAGAGGTGTTCAAAATCATAAACGGTTTTGACAGAGTAAATAAGGAGAAACTGTTTCCAGTGGCAGAAGGGTCGGTAACCAAAGGACACAGAATTAAGGTGATCGGCAAAAGAGTCAGAGGCGACATGAGGAAACATTTTTTTCCACAGCGAGTTGTTATAATCTGGAATACACTGCCTGAAAGGGTGGTGGAAACAGATTCAATACTAGCTTTCAAAAGGGAATTGGATAAATACTTGAAGGGAAAAAAATTACAGGACTATGGGGAAAGAGCAGCGGAGTGGGACAAATTGGATAGCTCATTCAACGATCTGGCACAGGCACGATGGGCCGAATGGCCTCCTCCTGTGCTGTACCTACTATGGCACTATGATAAGTGCTGCGTTGGATGTCGGAATGCACTTTGAGGTGTATGCGTTTCCTGAATAATGCCAGTATGAAAACTGCTGGCAAACCTCAGTATGATAATTTTTTTCCAGCAATGTATAGTCCGTGGGTGTGTCTTCCTAAGGCATTGAGAAAAGGTGTAGGAATGCTGTTGTCATCTTTGGAAACATTCCAAGTTGTCCAAGAAGTTGCATAACACGAGACTGCATCGCACACTATAAAGGAGATATAGCCAGTGACCTTTGTAGGCTAAGTGTTCTGGTAATTTAATGAACAACTGTAAAACAGAAGTTCTTGCCAGTTACAAGAACAATCTAAAACTTGTTGGGGTTAATTTGGACTTTGGGTGATAGTGTAAAACAGTCGATATCAGATCAGCCGCCCTTTATCCATACATCGCTCTCAATTTTCATTTCCATTGAAGTCGGATGAGATGTATAACGGGTGGCTGATCAGATATCGGCCAAAGTCAAAATTAGTCCCGTTGACATTGGACACAGAAAGTACGTCTGCCTACCCCTGTACAAATCATTCTTTCGTATCCTCTCCTTACAGCACCAGTAATGTGCAGTAAGAGCCAATATTACTTATCTAGGATTGCAACGGGATCTTGATAAATTGGGCCAGTGGGCCGATGAATGGCAGATGGAGTTTAATTTAGATAAATGTGAGGTGATGCATTTTGGTAGATCGAATCGGGCCAGGACCTACTCCGTTAATGGTAGGGCGTTGGGGAGAGTTATAGAACAAAGAGATCTGGGAGTACAGATTCATAGCTCCTTGAAAGTGGAGTCACAGGTGGATAGGGTAGTGAAGAAGGCATTCAGCATGCTTGGTTTCATTGGTCAGAACATTGAAAGCAGGAGTTGGGATGTCTTGTTGAAGTTGTACAGGGCATTGGTGAGGCCACACTTGGAGTACTGTGTACAGTTCTGGTCACCCTATTATAGAAAGGATATTATTAAACTAGAAAGAGTGCAGAAAAGATTTACTAGGATGCTACCGGGACTTGATGGTTTGACTTACAGGGAGAGGTTAGACAGACTGGGACTTTTTTCCCTGGAGAGCAGGAGGTTAAGGGGTGATCTTATCGAAGTCTATAAAATAATGAGGGGCATAGATAAGGTCGATAGTCAAAATCTTTTCCCAAAGGTAGGGGAGTCTATAACGAGGGGGCATAGATTTAAGGTGAGAGGGGAGAGATACAAAAGGGTCCAGAGGGGCAATTTTTTCACTCAAAGGGTGGTGAGTGTCTGGAACGAGCTGCCAGAGGCAGTAGTAGAGGCGGGTACAATTTTGTCTTTTAAAAAGCATTTGGACAGTTACATGGGTAAGATGGGTATAGAGGGATATGGGCCAAGTGCAGGCAATTGGGACTAGCTTAGTGGTATAAACTGGGCGACAT
The DNA here is from genome assembly GCF_035084215.1 of Heptranchias perlo. Lineage (NCBI taxonomy): Eukaryota > Metazoa > Chordata > Chondrichthyes > Hexanchiformes > Hexanchidae > Heptranchias > Heptranchias perlo. Next base: position 45,458,041 of record NC_090343.1, read on the forward strand.
GGACATGTTGGGCCGAAGGGCCTATTTCCATGTTGTAACTTCTATGATTCTATGATATCAGAAATTCAGACATTGTCAACGACTTGAACCACTTTATCTAAGATTTTGATTTCTTTAATTTTGTCATTGTACATCAGGGGTTAAAAACCGGCAACAATAATAGAAATCATATCCCTGCTCAACCACATTACAATCGTTGCAACAATTAGTCAGTTTGTCCGACGGAGGGGCCAAGCCATTCTATTCAAATACAAAAATCTTTTGGGAATTGTTCAAATATGTTTTTGATTCTTATAGTCTTTTTAAAAATAAAATGAACAGACTAACTTTAAGTGAACTTGGTCCACGTCGCTTTTTTGGAGAGTACTTATCAGCCTTTTTCAAATCAGTGAGTCAATCAGAGAGATGAATTAGCCAGGTAGTTTCTCTAGATGGTGAGAAAAGGAAAAGAACAACTACATAAGAATGTTACTTAGCAGTTACACAGCAGTTGCAAGCTACTTTACAGAAGGAGCTAGCTTAGCTTAATGACTATAAAAAATATATGTTGCATTACTGAAACTATTTGCTTATACTTTTATTATTTAATAAATTTCTTTGGCACTTTAAGTCAAAGTTTAGTCCAATGTTATTCTGTCATCTTCTGAAGACATGGAGGATCACATGAGGGCATGCAGCAAACCAATAGCTGGAATAAACTGAGGAGGGTTCTCTGCTCGATCCCCGGACATGCTAATTAACCGAGGTGTCAGAGCAAGTGAAAGCACTCTCTGGGACGTAGAGAAATATTGCTCGCCTATGACAGTAGTCTGAGAGATAGAAGCCAAAAAAAAATTTACAGTAAGACAGAACAAGGCTGCACCAAAAACATAGCATGTCTCTATGGCAACCATGTCACCTGTCTCCAACTCTAAGATATACAAAGTGAAAAACTGCATCAATGTCCAGTATTATTGCTTCATGGTCTCTTCTGATTCCTCCCCTTTTGCACAGAAGCAGGCAAGTGCATTCCCAAACCTGGCTCTTAGACTTTTCGTAGCTGACACTCCCAGCGCAGTACTGAGGGAATGCTTCACTGTCGGAGGTGTCGTCTTTCAGATGAGACATTAAATCGAGGCTCCGTCTGCCCTCTCAGATGGACATAAAAGATCTCATGGCACTTTTGGAAGAAGAGCAGTGGAGTTCTCCCCGGTGTCCTGGCCAACATTTATTTCTCAACCAACATCACTAAAAACAGATTATCTGGTCATTTATCTCACTGCTGTTTGTGGGATCTTGCTGTGTGCAAATTGGCTGCCACATTTCCTACATTACAACAGTGACTACACTTCAAAAGTACTTCATTGACTGTAAAGCGCTTTGGGACGTCCTGAGGTTGTGAAAGGCGCTATATAAATGCAAGTCCTTTCTTTTCTTTCTTGAGTTTGTTTGCATTGAACTCTCAGATGGGTAAAGCCATCCTTCTTCGTCAGGACACTTTTTTCACCCAGCTGAACCTGTGTAGTCTTGAAATTATCACTACATAGACATTATGAGCAGTTGTAATATTCTCTACATTCCATCTTTCATTGAATGAATTTAAATGATTGCCGTGGGCATGTAGCCCAATTTTTGAAACTTGGTGATGTTTTCTGCCAACGTTCTGAACTTCCCAGACACTGTAAATATTTGAGTGTTTTCTCTCAACGCAGGTTACACAAAGACTAGTTACTGGAATAAGGCAATGGTAATTGCCTAGATAGTCCTGGTTCTGAAAATCTTGCTACCTGGCAAGGCTTTGACATTTTTCAGCATTTGGCTTTTGGTTAATCATCCTTTTATTTCATCTTGAGTTTCCTAGTGTGTTCTTGAATATCTTGAGGCCCTAAAGTTAAAAAAAATCAAAACACACACCAGTCAATTTAAGTCAGCAGTTTTAAAACTTTTCTTCAAGAGGACCTCCTGCAAATATTGACAGACACCCGGGGACCTCTCTCCTAACGTTCTAAAGACAGTGGCCTAGATTTGGGATGCATCTTTCAGTGTGGTGGGAGTATTACCTGCCATAAAGACATGCCCTTGGCCCTCGAGCAGCCTTCCATTCTCAGAGACATCACCATATTGCAGTGAGTTTCAGTGCAGCCAAATGCAGCTGGCCAGCACAAAGGGCACTGGCTCATAATGGCTGTCCAGAATACTTAAATTAGGGGCCCTCCCCATAATATTACTGGAGCGCCTGAACCGCAGTCCAGACACCCATTCCCAATGGGTGCTGAAGGGGGAAAATAAGAAAAAAAAATGTATTACCTGGGGGGCCCTTACCTTTTCTTAGGGCCCCCCAATTTACCTATTCTTTGGCACCTCCGGCTCAAAAGGCCCCAAAGTGCTTCCCTGCCAGAACATAAAAAAAGGCAACAATTGACAGGCAGTCAGCAGCCCTTTACTAGCTGGTGGCACCATAAATTCTAACCCCTGACCGCTCTCCACGGCGCTCCCAGCGTGTTATGCCCTATGCACTGGAAGTGCTAGAGCACTGTCTGAAAGAGCTGAGCTCTCATTGGTATGCAGGCACGCGGAAGGTCTTGAAAGCACCGGCTGCGATGGCACTGCGCGGGGACCCGCAATATCTCCTGCTGCACAATGAGGTGGCTGCATTGTGTTATGGGGTGGATGCGATCCGCTGAACGCAAAGTGTCAGTGAATGTGACAGCATCCACCTTCAAACACTGCCTATTTCACAATATTGCAGGCTGACTCTTTGACCTACCCTGGTTGTCAGTGCGTGGGCTATACATCGGAAAGAAGTGTTGGTCATGCAAGAGTGCTATAGCTGTTTGTAATGCTGATCTTACGGCCAAGCACCCTATGTTTGTGGTCAGTCTCGGTATTATGTGGCTCGCAAAACTGCCCATAATCTGCACTGTATCTTAGCATGAGAAAGAAAGACTTGCATTTATAAATTGCCTTTTCATATCTCTCAGCAATGACTCAAAGCATTTCACACACAATAAATTACTTTGAAGTGCATTGGTGGCCATTTGCACACAGCAGGATGCAACAAACATGACATGAATCGCCAGCTCATAGTTGAAGAATCTTGGCCAGGTCACCAAGTGAGCTCTCTGCAGGAAATCTGTGCATGGGAGAACTTCCTGTCTTCTTTTAGATAATGTTGTTGAATCTTTACTGTCCATCTTAACTGCACCGGTGGTGACTCAGTTTAACGTCTCATTTGAAGGACGGCACCTCCGACAATGCATCACTCTCTCAGCACTGCACTGGAGTGCCAGCCGAGGTTATGTGCTCAAGTCTCTGGAGTGGGCCTCGAGCCCACGACCTTCTGACTCAGGTGAAAGAACTACCAACTGAGCCGAGCTTACAATGTAAGGATTTTGATGCCCTTCAAATCGATTACTTTGATTGTTTTCTGCAGATTATGGATCACTATGGCTGAATTGTATGTGAAGGTTAGTGAAAGGAAAATCCAAGCTGAGAAATGACGTGAATTGACCATGGGTCCACACGCTGCTGTCGGCAGACAATGTGATAACAATGGGGCTGCTAAGGTGATCTAAGGATAGCTTTAAGCACAGAAACGTTTAATGATATTAAAGTTTTATTAGAGTTTTTGAGGATGTAACTAGCAGGGTAGATAAAGGGGAACCAGTAGATAAAGGAGAACCAGTGGATGCAGATATTTGGATTTTCAAAAGGCATTTAATAAGGTGCCACATAAAAGGTTGTTACACAGGGTTAGGGCTCATGGGGTTAGGGGTAATTTATTAGCATGGATAGAGGATTGGTTAAAGGACAGAAAACAGAGAGTAGGGATGAACGTGTCATTCTCAGGTTGGCAGGCTGTAACTAGAGGGATGCGGCAAGGATCGGTGCTTGGGCCTCAGCTATTTACAATCTATATTGATGACTTGGATGAAGTGTAATGTATCCAAGTTTGCTGACGATACAAAGCTAGGTGGGAAAGTAAGCTGTGAGGAGGACACAAAGAGTCTGCAAAGGGGTATAGGCAGGTTAAGTGAGTGGGCAAGAAGGTGGCAGTTGGTGTATAATTAGGGAAAATGTGAGATTATTCACTTTGGTTGGAAGAATAGAAAAACAGAATATTTTTTAAATGGTGAGAAACTATTAAATGTTGGTGTTCAGAGAGACTTGGGTGTCCTCGTACAAGAAACACAAAAAGTTAGTATGCAGGTACAGCAGGCAATTAGGAAGGCAAATGGCATATTGGTCTTTATTACAAGGGGTTTGGAGTACAAGAGTAAGGAAATCTTACTACAGTTTTATAGGGCTTTAGTGAGACCTCACCTGGAGTACTGCATACAGTTTTGGGGTCCTTATCTAAGGAAGGATATACTTGCCTTGGAGGCGGTGCAATGAAGGTTCACTAGATTAATTCCTGGGATGAGAGGGTTGTCCTATGAAGAGAGGTTGAGTAGAATGAGCCTATATTCTCTGGAGTTTAGAAGAATGAGAGGCGATCTCATTGAAACATAAGATTATGAGGGGGCTTGACAGGGTAGATGCTGAGAGATTGTTTCCCCTGGCTGGAGAGTCTAGAACTAGGGAGCATAGTCTCAGGGTAAGGGGTCGGCCATTCAAGACTGGGATGAGGAGGAATTTCTTCACTCAGAGGGTTGTGAATCTTTGGAATTCTCGACTCCAGAGGGCTGTGGATGCTGAGTCATTGAATATATTCAAGGCTGAGATAGATTGATTTTTGGACTCTAAGGGAATCAAGGGATATGGGGATCGAGCAGGAAAGTAGAGTTGAGGTCAAAGATCAGCCATGATCTGATTGAACGGTGCAGCAGGCTCGAGGGGCCGTATGGCCTACTCCTGCTCCTATTTCTTATGTTCTTATGTAACGAGTTGCTGGCAGTGGAAATCCTACCCCCAACCTGTGAGTAATCCCAGTGCTAATATGTGCAGTTCCTGACTCTATACTTACCTGAAGCAGCCAAAGTGTGCAGTTCCTGACTCTACACTCACATGAACCAACCAAAATTGATCAAAAGTAAGCAAATTCAGACTAATCCAAAGCAAAATACTGCTTCTTCAAAGGAGTTTGGCAGTGCTTAAAGGCATATACCTCAGTGCAAGGAATATAGTGAATAAGGCAGATGAGCTGAGGGCACAGATGGACATGTGGCAGTATGATATCTTAGCTATTACAGAAACATGGCTTAAAGAGGGCAGAATGGCAGCTCAACGTTCCTGGTTACAGGGTTTTCAGACAAGATAGAGAAGGGGATAAAAAAGGAGGGGGGTGGCAATTTTGGTTAAAGAAACAATTACAGCTATGAGGAGGGATGATATGTTCGAAGGATCATCAAATGAGGCCATATGGGTTGAGCTAAGGAACAAAAAAATGGCAGTCAAAAAAGGGGAGTGTACTATAGAGCCCCAAACAGTCAGAGGAAGATAGAAGAGCAAATATGTAGACAAATTTCTGAGAAGTGCAAAAGCTGTAGGGCAGTAATAGTAGGGGATTTCAACTACCCTAATATTAACTGGGATACAATCAGTGTGAAGGGTATAGAGGGTGCAAAATTCTTAAATTGCATTCAGAAGAAATTTTTTAGCCAGTATGTAGCAAGCCCAACAAGAGAGGGGGCAGTTCTGGATTTAGTTTTAGGAAATGAGGCTGGGCAGGTGGAAGGAGTATCAGTGGGAGAGCATTTTGGTGGTAGTGATCATAATTCAGTTAGTTTTAACATAGTTTTGGAAAAGGACAAAGATAGAACAGGAGTTAAAGTTCTCAACTAGGGAAAAGCCAATTTTACTAAGCTAAGAAGTGATTTAGCAAAAGTGGACTGGAAAAGCTACTTGAAGGTAAATCAGTGTCAGAGCAGTGGGAGGCATTCAAGGGGGAGATTCAAGGGGTGCAGAGTAAACATGTTCCCACAAAGAAAAAGGGCGGGGCTGCCAAATCTAGAGCCTCCTGGATGTCAAGGAGCATACAGGATAAGATAAGGCAAAAAAAGAAAGCTTATGTCAGACACTGAGAACGCAATACTACAGAAAGCCTCGAGGAGTATAGAAAGTGCAGGGGTGAAATTAAAAAGGACATTAGGAAAGTAAAGAGAGGGTATTAAAAAATATTTGCAAGTAAAATCAAGGAAAACCCAAAGATGTTTTATAAATAAATTAAGAGCAAGAGGATAACTAAGGAAAGAATAGGGCCTATTAGAGACCAAAAAGGTAACCTGTGTGTGGAGGCGGAGGATGTGGGTATGGTTCTTAATGAATACTTTGCGTCTGTCTTCACAAAAGAGAGGGACGATGCAGACATTGTAGTTAAGGAGGAGGAGTGTGAAATATTGGATGGGATAAACTTAGTGAGAGAGGAAGTATTAAGGGGATTAGCACATTTGAAAGTAGATAAATCACCAGGGCCGGATGAAATGTATCCCAGGCCGTTAAAAGAAGCAAGGGAGGAAATAACGGAGGCTCTGACCATCATTTTCCAATCCTCACTGGATACAGGTGTGGTGCCGAAGGATTGGAGGACTGCTAACTTTGTACCATTGTTTAAAAAGGAAGAGAGAGATAGACCGAGTAATTACAGGTCAGTCAGTCTAACCTCGGTGGTGGGCAAATTATTGGAATCAATTCTGAGGAACAGGATAAACCGTCACTAAGAAAGGCACAGAGTAATTAAGGACAGTCAGCATGGATTTGTTAAGGGAAGGTCATGTCTGACTAACATGATTGAAATTTTGAGGAGGTAACAAGGAGGGTTGATGAGGGTAGTGCATTTGATGTAGTCTACATGGATTTTAGCAAGGCTTTTGACAAGGTCCTACATGACAGACTGGTCAAAAAAGTACAAGCCCATGGGATCCAAAGGAGAGTGGCAAGTTGGATCTAAAATTGGCTCAGTGGCAGGAAGCAAAGGGTAATGGTCGACGGGTGTTTTTGTGACTGGAAGGATGTTTCCAGTGGGGTTCCTCAGGGCTCAGTACTAGGTCCCTTGCTTTTTGTGATATATATTAATGATTTGGACTTAAATGTAGGAGGCATGATTAAGAAGTTTGCAGATGATACAAAAATTGGCCGTGTGGTTGATAGTGAGGAGGAAAGCTGTAGACTGCAGGAAAATATCAGTGGACTGGTCAGGTGGGCAGAAAAGTGGCAAATAGAATTCTATCTGGAGAAGTGTGAGGTAATGCATTTGGGGAGGGCAAACAAGGTAAGGGAGTACACAATAAATGGGAGGATTCTGAAAGGTGTAGAGGAAGTGAGGGACCTTGGAGTTCGAGTCCACAGATCCCTGAAGGTAGCAGGATAGTAGATTAGGTGGTTAAAAAGGCATATGGAATACTTTCCTTTATTAGCTGAGGCATAGAATTTAAGAGCAGGGAGGTTATGCTGGAACTGTATAAAACACTGGTTAGGCCACAGCTTGAGTACTGTGTACAGTCCTGGTTACCACATTACAGGAAGGATGTAATTACACTAGAGAGGGTGCAGAGGAGATTTACGAGGCTGTTGCCAGGACTGGAGAATTTTAGCTATGTGGAAAGATTGGATAGGCTGGGGTTGTTCTCTTTGGAACAGAGGAGGCTGAGGGGTGATTTAATTGAGGTGTACAAAATTATAAGGGGCCTAGATAGAGTGGATAGGAAGGATCTATTTCCCTTAGCAGAGAGGTCAATAACCAGGGGGCATAGATTTAAAGTGATTGGTAGAAGGATTAGAGGGGAGCTGAGGAAATATTTTTTCACCCAGAGGGTGGTGGGGGTCTGGAACTCACTGCCTGAAAGGGTGGTAGAGGCAGAAACCCTCAACTCATTTAAAAAGTACCTGGATGTGCACCTGAAGTGCCGTGACCTACAAGGCTTCGGACCAAGTGCTGGAAAGTGGGATTAGGCTGGGTGGCTCATTTTTGGCCGGTGCAGACACGATGGGCCAAATGGCCTCCTTCTATGCCATAAATTTTCTATGATTCTATGAGCTTCCTCCAGTTCTGATGAAGGGTCATCAACTTAAAATGTTAACTCTGTTTCTTTCTCCCATATGCTGCCTGACTTGCTGAATATTTCCAGCATTTTCTGTTTTTATTTCAGACTAATCCAAATTGGCCATTTGAATTTTGGGATCACTGGGGATTTCATCCCAACTAGTTGACTTGTGCTGCATTGTTTTTTAAAATTATTTTAAGAGTAATTCCTTCTTTTGTTATTAACTTTTCCAATTGGGCCATGTGCCACACACAGAACGAGGGCAGTTAGACAACCTGCTCCCAAGACTCCATCAGTGCTGTTCTGAAACTAACCATTACGAAGTACACAATAGTAAACCCAAAGTGACTGACCCTCTGATTTCCTCTTCCTTTGGGAGAGTGCATAATCTGCAATCGCTGGTTCTCCTGCATCCCCACCGCACCCGCCCCCCCTCCCATCCCCCCATCCTCCCATCCCCCAATCCAAAAGTAATCCTAGTACCCTGTTATCTCTCTGTAGTGCTGTATCTTCCTCAATCTAGTGCCTAACTCATTAGACTCAATGAGAAACCTCAAACATACTTCTAACTATGTCATTGGTTCCAAAGTGGACCATGACTTTTAGCTGCTCCCTCTCCCTTCCCAGAAGTTTGTCCATCCTTTCCGTGATTTCCTTCACCTTGGCACCAGAGAGTCAACATAACATTTGGGACATCCAGTCACTGCAAAAAATAAAAGCCTGTATATTCCTCTGGCTGTAGAATTGCCCACTTCTACTGCTTTCCTATTCTTGTCATGTACCCCCCTCTTGCTCCAGCCCTCCAGTCACTTGCTCCATGATGCCAAAGGGTTGCTCGAGACCACCCTCCTCTGAGTCACTGGTACCATCCATCTCACAGCTGTCCAATACGATGTATTTATTGGATAGTTTCAGTAACTCAGGGGTCCCTGCGCTGTGACTCCTGGTTCCCTCTACAGATGAACTCGATCTCTGTGCCCCACTTAGCATTGCCTCTTGAGTGACAACATCCTGGAGAGTATGAAACAGAAATTCTTTATCCTTTCTGATCCCGGGGAGTGTGGCCGATTGCTCCCCAAGCACAGAGATCCACTGCTTTGGAGACTTAGTTTTCTGACACTTTTGCAAATCATAGAATCCCACAACAACAACTTGCATTTATATACCACCTTTAACGTAGTAAAATGTCCCAAGGCACTTCACAGGAGCGATTATCAAACAAAATTTGACAATGAGACACATAAAGAGATATTAGGACAGCTGACCAAAATCTTGGTCAAAGAGGTAGGTTTTAAGGAGCGTATTAAGGAGGGAATTCCAGAGCTTAGGGCCTAGGCAGCTGAAGGCATGGCTGCCAATGGTGGAGCAATTAAAATCGGGGATGCACAAGAGGCAAGAATTGGAGGAGCGCAGAGATCTCGGAGGATTGTAGGGCTGGAGGAGGTTACGGAGATAGGGAGGGGTGAGGCCATGGAGGGATTTGAAAACAAGGATGAGAATTTTAAAATCGAGGCGTTGCTGGACTGGGAGCCAATGTAGGTCAGCAAGCACAGGGGTGATGGGGGAACGGGACTTGGTGCAAGTTAGGATGCATGCAGCAGAGATTTGGACGAGCTCAAGTTTAGAGGGTGGAAGATGGGAGGCCGGCCATGAGAGCATTGGAATAGTCAAGTCTGGAGGTAACGATGGTAGGGATGAAGTTTCAGCAGCAGATGAGCTGAGGCAGGGATGGAGACAGGCCCATCGTGCCTATGCTGGCTCTTTGCAAGGTTAGTCCCACTCCCCTGCTCTTTCCCCATAGCGCTTTTCAAGTATTTATCCAATTCCCTTTTGAAAGTCATTATTGAATCTGCTTCCACCACCCTTTCAGGCTGTGCAATAATTCTCCTCATCTCACTCCTATTTCTTTTGGCAATTATCTTAAATCAGTTGTTCTTTGGTTACTGGTCCTCCTGCCAGTGGAAACAGTTTCTCCCTATCTACTCCATCAAAACTCTTCAGAATTTTGAACACCTCTATTAAATCATTTCTTAACCTTCTCTGCTCTGAGAGCAATCCCAGCTTCTCTAGTCTCTCCACCTAACTGAAGTCCCTCATCCTTGGTACCATTCCAGTGAATCTCCTCTGAATCTTCTGCTGGTGTACCAAAGCTACCGATTAATCAAAATATTACCGGGGGTTCCCATTAACTTTAGTTAACCTGCCGCTTTCCAGCATTTTAAATTCTTACATTTCCAGAACTCTAAGTCATAATCTAAGCAGGTTTTATTACTGCTGACACACTGGACCTAATATTGGCCCAGCTCTGCCATACCATTCAACAGGCTGTGAATTGAGCTGCTAGAGTTGTGCTAGGACAAGGTGGGGCAAGGCAGTCTCTAATTTACTACCACCAGGAAACTGGTATATGAAACATTTACAATCAGCATAAATTTAAAGCAAAATACTGCAGATGCTGGAAATAAGAACATAAGAAATAGGAACAGGAGTAGGCCATACGGCTCCTCGAATCTGAAATAAAAACAGAAAATGTTGGAGAAGCTCAGCAAGTGAGGCAGCATCTGTGGAGAAAGAAACAGGGTTAACATTTTAGGTCAAAGACCTTTCAACAGAACTGGAAGATATTAAAGGGTTAAAGTTTTTAAGCAAGTACTGAACCAGGGAAAGGTGGGAGGAAAGAACAAAAGGGAAGGTCTATGATAGGATAGAGGGCAGGAGTGATTAAATGACAAAAGAGTGATGGTGCAAGGCAAGGAGGGGTGAGAGCAGTGGTTCGAGGAACACTGAATATCATGGAGATATCTGTAATCACGAGTGGATCTGAAACATGAAGGGTAGAGTTTAAGTTGGAAACCACGAGGAATCCTTGCCTTGCACCATCATCCCTTTCATCATTTAATCACTCCTGCCCTCTACCCTATCACAGACCTTCCCTTTTGTTCTTTCCTTCGCTCCCCTCCCCTCCCCTCCCCCACTTTTCCCTGGTTCTGTACTTGCTTAAAAACTTTAACATCTTCCAGTTCTGACAAAAGATCTTCGACCTGAAACGTTAATTGTTTCTTTCTCCACAGATGCTGCCCCACTTGCTGAGCTTTTCCAGCATTTTATAGCATAAATTTAAAGATGTGTTTATTTTTTGAGAGCAGAAGAGGTTACAAAAGTAGGTTACATTTTACTTTGAGAGGCGAGAGAAGCTAGAATTGTTCCCCTTAAAGCAGAGAACATTAAGGGGAGATTTAATAGTGGTGTTCAAAATCATGATGGGTTTTTATAGAGTAAATAAGAAGAAACTGTTTCCAGTGGCAGAAGGCTCAGTAACCAGAGGACACAGATTTAATTTAATTGGTAAAAGAACCAGAGGGGAGATGACAATTTATTTTTAAATGTAAGGAATCTTACAACACCAGGTTATAGTCCAACTGTTTTATTTGAAAATCACAAGCTTTCGGAGGCTTTCTCCTTCGTCAGGTGAGCGAGTGTGGGATTCCATGGACGGTTACCGCATTTATAGTCAGAGAACAATACCTGGTGATTACAGATAATCTTTCCAACTGCCTGTTGTCAGGGCAATCAAAGTGTTCAGACAGAGTGATGTTACCTACAGGACCACCGAATACACAAACGGCCAGACAAAAGACAGACAGAGAGAGAGAGAGAGAGAAACATCCGAAAGGAAGAGAAAGACAGAGAATGACCCGTTGTATTAAAAACAGATAACTTTTGTTCGCTGGTGGGGTTACGTGTAGCGTGACATGAACCCAAGATCCCGGTTGAGGCCGTCCTCATGGGTGCGGAACTTGGCTATCAATTTCTGTTCGACGATTTTGCGTTGTCGTGTGTCTCGAAGGCCGCCTTGGAGAACGCTTACCCGAAGATCGGTGGCTGAATGTCCTTGACTGCTGAAGTGTTCCCCGACTGGGAGGGAATCCTCCTGTCTGGCGATTGTTGTGCGGTGTCCGTTCATCCGTTGTCGCAGTGTCTGCATGGTCTCGCCAATGTACCATGCTCCGGGGCATCCTTTCCTGCAACGTATGAGGTAGACAACGTTGGCCGAGTCACAGGAGTATGAACCATGCACCTGGTGGGTGGTGTCCTCTCGTGTGATGGTGGTGTCTGTGTCGATGATCTGGCATGTCGTGGACACCACACAACCCTATTTTTACACAGCGAGTTGTTATGATCTGGAATGCGCTGCCTGAAAGGGTGGCGGAAACAGATTCAATAGTAACTTTCAAAGGGAATTAGATAAATACTTGAAGGGAAAAAGTTTACAGGGCTATGGGAAAAGTGCAGGGGAGTGGGACTAATTGGGTAACTCTTTCAAAGAGCCAGCACAGGCAGGGTGGGCCGAATGGCCCCCTTCTGTGTTGTATCATTGCATCACTTGGCAGTCCTGAAGTTCAATCTTGCAGTGGCAGTGACTGTAATTGCTCCACCGGTGCTGCAGATGTCGCTGTGCAGGGAGGTCAGGTGCCACAGCCGGCTGAGGACCCTCTGCTATCAGCCGCTGTTTGTTTGTATCTCGGTCCATGAGTGGCCTGGGGGAGAGTAGTGGCCGGAGCGGTGTGTGTGCTGGAGCCGGCGGCGGGGTCCGGGGGAAGGGGATGAACGAGGAGTACTTCGGGAGCGCTGCGGACTGGGAGGAGCAGGATGGCTTCACGGTGAGGGCGAGGCCCCGCATCCGCCTCATTCTGTTCAAAGCTAAAGGAAAGGCCGCGAATGGCGGAGAGGCGCCGTGAGGGAGGTGGGCGGGGGACAACGGCCGTGGGGAGGGGCCGGGCGGAGAGGCGGGGCCAACGGCCGTGGGGAGGGGCCGGGCGGAGAGGCGGGGCCAACGGCCGGGGGGGAGGGGCTGGGCGGAGAGGCGGGGCCAACGGCCGGGGGGAGGGGCCGGGCGGAGAGGCGGGGCCAACGGCCGGGGGAGGGGAGGGGCTAACGGCAGGAGGCGGCGGGGCACCAGACCGTGTCTGACCTCCGCTTCAGAGTGATTGATGGCCAGAGACCCAATTCCAAAATATTTCACCCTTCCAAGGCCATTTCCAATTTCCTCGCGCCCATGTTGCCCCCAGCCCCACATCTGTTGCCCCCGACCCTCTGCCTCCTTCTCCCTTCCCCTCATCCCCTTTCCTCTGACCCCCCCCCGTCTCCTTCCCCTCTGCATCCCCCCCCCTCTCCTTCCCCCCCCCCCCCCCGCCGTCTCCTTCCCCCCCCCCCCCCCCGTCTCCTTCCCCCCCCCCCCCCCCCCCGTCTCCTTCCCCCCCCCCCCCCCCCCCCGTCTCCTTCCCCCCCCCCCCCCGTCTCCTTCCCCCCCCCCCCCCGTCTCCTTCCCCCCCCCCCCCCGTCTCCTTCCCCCCCCCCCCCGTCTCCTTCCCCCCCCCCCCCCCCCCCCCGTCTCCTTCCCCCCCCCCCCCCGTCTCCTTCCACCCCCCCCCCCCCCGTCTCCTTCCCCCCCCCCCCCCCGTCTCCTTCCCCCCCCCCGTCTCCTTCCCCCCCCCCCGTCTCCTTCCCCCCCCCCCGTCTCCTTCCCCCCCCCCCGTCTCCTTCGCCCCCCCCCCCCGTCTCCTTCGCCCCCCCCCCCCCGTCTCCTTCGCCCCCCCCCCCGTCTCCTTCGCCCCCCCCCCCCCGTCTCCTTCCCCCCCCCCCCCCCCCCCGTCTCCTTCCCCCCCCCCCCGTCTCCTTCCCCCCCCCCCCGTCTCCTTCCCCCCCCCCCCCCCCGTCTCCTTCCCCCCCCCCCCCCCGTCTCCTTCCCCCCCCCCCCCCTGTCTCCTTCCCCCCCCCCCCCCCGTCTCCTTCCCCCCCCCCCCCCCGTCTCCTTCCCCCCCCCCCCCCCGTCTCCTTCCCCCCCCCCCCCCGTCTCCTTCCCCCCCCCCCCCCGTCTCCTTCCCCCCCCCCCCCCGTCTCCTTCCCCCCCCCCCCCCCGTCTCCTTCCCCCCCCCCCCCCGTCTCCTTCCCCCCCCCCCCCGTCTCCTTCCCCCCCCCCCCCCGTCTCCTTCCCCCCCCCCCCCCGTCTCCTTCCCCCCCCCCCCCAGTCTCCTTCCCCCCCCCCCCCCCCCGTCTCCTTCCCCTCGGCGTCCCCCCCCCCGTCTCCTTCCCCCCGTCTCCTTCCCCTCGGCGTCCCCCCCCCCGTCTCCTTCCCCTCGGCGTCTCCCCCCCGTCTCCTTCCCCTCGGCGTCCCCCCCCCGTCTCCTTCCCCTCGGCGTCCCCCCCCCGTCTCCTTCCCCTCTGCATCCCGTCCCCCCCCCGTCTCCTTCCCCTCTGCATCCCCCCCCCCCCCCCGTCTCCTTCCCCTCTGCATCCCCCCCCCCCCCCCGTCTCCTTCCCCTCTGCATCCCGTCCCCCCCCCGTCTCCTTCCCCTCTGCATCCCCCCCCCCCCCCGTCTCCTTCCCCTCTGCATCCCCCCCCCCCCCGTCTCCTTCCCCTCTGCATCCCCCCCCCCGTCTCCTTTCCCTCTGCATCCCCCCCCCCCCCCCCCGGTCTCCTTTCCCTCTGCATCCCCCCCCCCCCGGTCTCCTTTCCCTCTGCATCTCCTTCCAATTGCTGAGGTCCGGCAAAGCCTCGTTTTAAAAATTCTCATCCTTCCATTCAAATCCCTCCATGGCCTCGCCCCTCCCTATCTCTGTAACCTCCTCCAGCCCTACAACCCTCCGAGATCCCTGCGCTCCTCGAATTCTGGCCTTGTGCATCCCTGATTTCCATTGCTCCTCCATTGGTGGCCGTGCCTTCAGCTGCCTAGGCCTGAGCTCTGGAATTCCCTCCCTAAACTTCTCCACTTCTCTCTCCTCCTTTAAGATGCTCCTTAAAACCTACCTCTTTGACCAAGCTTTTGGTCACCTGTCCGAATATCTCTTTATGTGGCTTGGTGTCAAATTTTGTTTGTTCGCTCCTGTGAAGCGCCTTGGGACGTTTTACTATATTAAAGGGGTTATATAAATGCAAGTTGTCGTTGTGTAACCAAGACTGTTAATATTTATGGGCGACTCCAACAAATGTGTAAATTTGCACCTATTAATGAGGAACTCGTTAATAAAATTTAACAGCTTTAATCAAGGAGACAACTTTTACTCGATTGGGGTGTCAGCTCAGGACCTGAGTGTGCTCTCACCAGAGTGTGACAAAGCAAAGTGTGCACTCCTCCTGCACAAATAAGTATTAAAATGTGTAATTGCCTCACTGCTCCTGGGCTCGAGAGGAGATTGAAGAATGGAGGGTAGGAATTGAGAAAGAATTGCGCGATATACAGAAATAATTACCTGGTTGACATCACAAGTTCAGAACTCGGTGCAAGAAGTTCAGTGTTGCCTGTGCTGTTCACTGCATGTTTGGACATAAAGTGCCAGTAGTTTTAGACAGTGACAGTAACTGAAAGAGTAAATTGCTTCAATCTCACTCGTTTCCATTTTTAAAATTTTGTTTTGCTAATGGAGACTTATGAAAAATACAGTGTTAAATCTGCAAAGGACAGCTGCTTTGTGACAGATCATAGTGGTTTTCAAATGTTTCTGAATTGGGGGGTGGTGTTAATACTCTCACACTCCCAGGGACGCTCTGCGGATACTCTCACACTCCCAGGGACCCCCTGCCATTACCGACACACTCCCAGGGACCCCTATAATCACTGACACACTCCCGGGGACCCCCTGCCAACACTTGACACACTGCCGGGGACCCCCTGCCAACACTTGACACACTCCCGGGGACCCCCTGCCAACACTTGACACACTGCCGGGGACCCCCTGCCAACACTTGACACACTGCCGGGGACCCCCTGCCAATACTGTCCCACTGGCGGGGACCCCCTGCCAATACTGTCCCACTGGCGGGGACCCCCTGCCCATGCTGTCCCACTGGCGGGGACCCCCTGCCAATACTGTCCCACTGGCGGGGACCCCCTGCCAATACTGTCCCACTGGCGGGGACCCCCTGCCAATACTGTCCCACTGGCGGGGACCCCCTGCCAATACTGTCCCACTGGCGGGGACCCCCTGCCAATACTGTCCCACTGGCGGGGACCCCCTGCCAATACTGTCCCACTGGCGGGGACCCCTGCCCATGCTGTCCCGCTGGCGTCGACCCCCTGCCCATGCTGTCCCGCTGGCGGGGACCCCCTGCCCATGCTGTCCCGCTGGCGGGGACCCCCTGCCCATGCTGTCCCGCTGGCGGGGACCCCCTGCCCATGCTGTCCCGCTGGCGGGGACCCCCTGCCCATGCTGTCCCGCTGGCGGGGACCCCCTGCCCATGCTGTCCCGCTGGCGGGGACCCCCTGCCCATGCTGTCCCGCTGGCGGGGACCCCCTGCCCATGCTGTCCCGCTGGCGGGGACCCCCTGCCCATGCTGTCCCGCTGGCGGGGACCCCCTGCCCATGCTGTCCCGCTGGCGGGGACCCCCTGCCCATGCTGTCCCGCTGGCGGGGACCCCCTGCCCATGCTGTCCCGCTGGCGGGGACCCCCTGCCCATGCTGTCCCGCTGGCGGGGACCCCCTGCCCATGCTGTCCCGCTGGCGGGGACCCCCTGCCCATGCTGTCCCGCTGGCGGGGACCCCCTGCCCATGCTGTCCCGCTGGCGGGGACCCCCTGCCCATGCTGTCCCGCTGGCGGGGACCCCCTGCCCATGCTGTCCCGCTGGCGGGGACCCCCTGCCCATGCTGTCCCGCTGGCGGGGACCCCCTGCCCATGCTGTCCCGCTGGCGGGGACCCCCTGCCCATGCTGTCCCGCTGGCGGGGACCCCCTGCCCATGCTGTCCCGCTGGCGGGGACCCCCTGCCCATGCTGTCCCGCTGGCGGGGACCCCCTGCCCATGCTGTCCCGCTGGCGGGGACCCCCTGCCCATGCTGTCCCGCTGGCGGGGACCCCCTGCCCATGCTGTCCCGCTGGCGGGGACCCCCTGCCCATGCTGTCCCGCTGGCGGGGACCCCCTGCCCATGCTGTCCCGCTGGCGGGGACCCCCTGCCCATGCTGTCCCGCTGGCGGGGACCCCCTGCCCATGCTGTCCCGCTGGCGGGGACCCCCCTGCCCATGCTGTCCCGCTGGCGGGGACCCCCTGCCAATACTAACACAATCCCAGTGATCCGTTTGAATTAAGGTCCAGCAGACAGTCTCAGCTACAGCAGGAAATGGTTGCACTGGTGTACAGCATGGGAATAATGTGCTACTGCACGAAGAGCAGCAAAATTCAGAAATTAAATGATTTCCAGGACCTCCTGGGATCCTGTATTGTCCCCAGTTTGAAGCCTATGGCCTGCTAGTCCTGTACATTTGTTTCTTTATCATCTCCCCCTCCACCCCTGCCAAACTGCTCCCCTCTCCCAATGGCATTGGCCCATGCTGGGATATGGCTCCATAGGTACCAGCAGCCCCATGGTACCCGGTCAATGGTGCCATTCTGCATATTCATTGGATGACCATTTGACCAGTGGAGACACCACAGCGGAGCCCGATACTGTTCTTGACCCAACATCTCCACGTGTGTGCTTCCAGTGATGGTAACTGGATAACGGTCAAGATTGGAGACTCTGGCTGATTTTCCCCTTACTAACCTTCTGCTGCCATCCTAACCAAGAGCTAATCCAGCGCAGGGGATGAACCTGGGAACCTCCTGATCTCAGTGACCTGCTGGGAGACCAATTTTGGAATAAAAAAAAATAGAACCTGCATTTATGTAGGGCCTTTCACAACCTCAGGACATCCCAAAGTGCTTTACAACGAATGAAGTACTTTTGAAGTGTTGTAATGTAGGAAAGCAGCAGCCAATTTGCACACAGCAAGATCCCACAAACAGCAACGAGATAACGACCAGATAATTTGTTTTAATGATGTTGGTTGAGGGAAAATACTGGCCAGGACACCGAGGAGAACTCCCCTGCTCTCCTACGAAATAGCACCATGGGAACTTTTGCATCCACCTGAGAGGGCAAATGGGGCCTTAGTTTAATGTCTTCGCCAAAAAAACAGCACCTCCGACAGTGCAGCACTCCCTCAGTACTGCACTGGCGTGTCAGCCTTGATTTTGTACTCCATTCCCTGGAGTGGGACTTGAACCCACAACCTTCAGACTCAGAAGGTGATCATTCCGTTTGGGTTTTGAAGGGTCAGAGTTGAAGCTTAAATCAGTATCTTCAGGGGAGGGGGAGAGAAAACTAGAAAAAGAGAGAGTGTGCTAGGGAAGCATGTCGTCGGCCTGACTAACAATTTGATATCCCCACACAGCACGATGAAGAAGATGGGGACGGTGAAGATGATGCAGAGGTGCAGCAGGAGTGCCTTCAGAAATTCTCCAGCCGAGATTACATAATGGAGCCGCCTATCTTCAACACACTGAAACGGTAACTGAAACCCATAGTTATGCACAAACCTGGTGCCACACCCAGCACTGTGCCGGCCACACCCGGCGCTGGTCACACCCGGCGCTGTGCCGGCCACACCCGGCGCTGGTCACACCCGGCGCTGTGCCGGTCACACCCGGCGCTGTGCCGGCCACACCCGGCGCTGGTCACACCCGGCGCTGTGCCGGCCACACCCGGCGCTGGTCACACCCGGCGCTGTGCCGGCCACACCCGGCGCTGGTCACACCCGGCGCTGTGCCGGCCACACCCGGCGCTGGTCACACCCGGCGCTGTGCCGGCCACACCCGGCGCTGGTCACACCCGGCGCTGTGCCGGCCACACCCGGCGCTGGTCACACCCGGCGCTGTGCCGGCCACACCGCCGTGCCGGCCACACCCGGCGCTGGCCACACCCGGCGCTGTGCCGGCCACACCCGGCGCTGTGCCGGCCACACCCGGCGCTGGTCACACCCGGCGCTGTGCCGGCCACACCCGGCGCTGGTCACACCCAGCACTGTGCCGGCCACTCTGTGGGCAGAAGTAGTTTTCTTATCCCCTTTGAGTACATTTTATCTCTGAAATTAAAAATGGAACAAGTTTCTGTTCAAAAAAATCCTATAACCACAGCAATGCGCTCTTTCAATCTGTTCCCTCGGATTCTCCTTATAACATTTAGGTCGCAGACTCTGTGTTGTACAGATGATAATGTACAAACTACAAATGTTTGAACAGATACAAGGGCGATCCCGTTCTCCAAGAGTTAAGCCCGCTCTATAACCTCTGGTCATTCTACTGCCTCCTGCCCTTGTGGTGCAGTTCCCTCAGTGCCACACACCTGTTCTTCATGTAAGGACCTGGGCTGTGAGTGTCCCTGGTTGAGATCAGCTAATTTGGCACAGACCAGTATTGTGTGCCTCAGTGCTGCACTGGGCGGGGTCTTTACCCGCTAGACCATTGGGGAGCTCGGAATTGAATTTTAAGCTGGAGCAAGAGGATCAACATCCAGGGCTGGGTCTGACATTGATCCATGCACTGGCAGCCAGCGACAACTGCTGGCTGTCCTGGGGCGTACGCCTATTCTGAGATCCAACCTGGCTGCCAATCCATTGGAGGGAAAAGATAAATGTCTCCTCGCAAGTGAACAAATACTGAAAGTATTCTCACTCCCTTCCATCTCCACCCCCGCCCCCACCACCCAAAATAACAAGGTTCCCTTTAACATCTTTTTTCTTTAATTTCTGTTGGTTTGTGTTCTATTTTTGTATAATCAGTAGTGTACACAGTGAACTGAAGTGGTCCCAGAGCAGAACCCTCTGGGACACCGCTACCCACTTCCAACCATTCTGAGAAAGTGCCTTTAACTCCCCCTCTCCGTTAGAATCATAGAAAGGTTAGATTCGGCCCATCGAGTCTGTGCCGGCTCTATGCAAGAGCAATCCAGCTAGTCCCACTCCCTGCCCTATCCCCGTAGCCCTGCAATTTTTTTCCTTTCAAGTACTTATCCTGTTCCCTTTTGAAGGCCATTATTGAATCTGCCTCCACCACCCCCTCGGGCAGTGCATTCCAGACCCTAATCACTCACTGTGTAAAAAAGTTTTTCCTCATGTCACCTTTGGTTCTTTTGCCAATGACATTAAATCTATGTCCTCTGGTTCTTGACCCTTCCGCCAATGGGAACAGTTTCTCTCTATCTACTCTGTTTAGACCCTTCATGATTTTGAATACCTCTATCAAATCTCCTCTCAACCTTCTCAGTTCCAAGGAGAACAATCCCAGCTTCTCCAGTCTATCCACGTAACTAAAGTCCCTCATTCCTGGAATCATTCTAGTAAATCTCTAATGCACCCTCTCAAAGGCCTTCACATCTTTCCTAAAGTGCGGTGCCCAGAACTGGACACAATAGTCCAGTTGTGGCCAAACCAGTGTTTTATAAAGGTTCATCATAACTTCCTTGCTTTTATATTCTATGCCTCTATTTATAAAGCCGTTTTCTCTCCTCTAACCAGTTTTTAATCCATTTTGCTCTCCTCCCCTTAATTCCATACCCCTTAATCTTCTCCAACACTCTCCTGTGTGGTACCTTATCAAAGGCTTTCTTCTACTGCATTTCCCCCCCTCCATCATATCCGTCAACTCCTCAAAGAACTCATCAGGTTTGACAGGCGTGATCTTCCTTTCTGAAATCCCTGTTGGTTGCTTCTAATTATTTCCCCTCATCTAGATATTTATAATTTCATTTTTTAATTAAAGATTCCAAAATTTCCCCTCCAACGGATATTAATCTGTCTGGCTTGTAATTACCCGGATTAGTTCTGTCTCCCTTTTAAAAAAAAATGGATACTACATTGGCCATTGTCCAGGCCCCTGGCCCATGTCCACATTCTCAACACTACCCTAATTTCAAGGCTGCTATTTTTTCACCTATATCCGAAGCATTGATGTACACTCCCTTTTTACACAACATGTGGAGATGGGTTTGAAATTCAGTCTAGCTTTTGGTATCTTGTTAGTTGGATAAAACTCTTTCAGTAACTCAAGACTCTTAAGACCAGTGAACTGAAGTCGCCCCAGCACTGAACCCTGTGAGACCACTGATACCCACTTCCAACCACTCTGAGAAACTGCCCGTAACTCCTACTCTCTGTGTCCTTCCTTCAGACCAGGTTTTCATCTAAATTTTCTACCCTTCCCCTAATTCCATACCCATCGATCTTGTTCCATAGTCTCCTGTGTGGGCATCTGTATTTGTCAAAGGCTTTCCGGAAACAAAAGGCTGGAACGCTGGCCTGCAGTATGTGTTTCTGACCACAGGGTGGCACCAAACCTCCAACTATTTTATCTACGCAACAAGAAATCCTAATCCAGACATTCAACAATGCTCATTCTGCAGATGTTACACACTGGTACAAGTTATTGAAAAGTTTTTATCCAACTAACAATATACAAAACCTGGATTGAAAATCAACTCCACCCCACCCGCCCATGGTAAAAAGGGAATGTTTACTGTTTTTAATCCAGTGTCCGATGAGTTTTTCCTGACCCATATCAGTCAGCAGAGTCTGAGAAAAATATAGGAGTTCAACACCCACACACTGACCCCTAGAGCTGACCCTGGGCCGTGTGGGATAGGATAGTGACTGACCCTGGGCCGTGTGGGATAGGATAGTGACTGACCCTGGGCCGTGTGGGATAGGATAGTGACTGACCCTGGGCCGTGTGGGATAGGATAGTGACTGACACTGGGCCGTGTGGGATAGGATAGTGACTGACACTGGGCCGTGTGGGATAGGATAGTGACTGACCCTGGGCCCTGTGGGATAGGATAGTGACTGACACTGGGCCCTGTGGGATAGGATAGTGACTGACCCTGGGCCGTGTGGGATAGGATAGTGACTGACCCTGGGCCGTGTGGGATAGGATAGTGACTGACCCTGGGCCCTGTGGGATAGGATAGTGACTGATCCTGGGCCCTGTGGGATAGGATAGTGACTGACCCTGGGCCCTGTGGGATAGGATAGTGACTGACCCTGGGCCCTGTGGGATAGGATAGTGACTGACCCTGGGCCGTGTGGGATAGGATACTGACTGACCCTGGGCCGTGTGGGATAGGATAGTGACTGACCCTGGGCCCTGTGGGATAGGATAGTGACTGACCCTGGGCCGTGTGGGATAGGATAGTGACTGACCCTGGGCCCTGTGGGATAGGATAGTGACTGACCCTGGGCCCTGTGGGATAGGATAGTGACTGACCCTGGGCCCTGTGGGATAGGATAGTGACTGACACTGGGCCCTGTGGGATAGGATAGTGACTGACCCTGGGCCGTGTGGGATAGGATAGTGACTGACCCTGGGCCCTGTGGGATAGGATAGTGACTGACCCTGGGCCCTGTGGGATAGGATAGTGACTGACCCTGGGCCCTGTGGGATAGGATAGTGACTGACCCTGGGCCGTGTGGGATAGGATAGTGACTGACCCTGGGCCGTGTGGGATAGGATAGTGACTGACCCTGGGCCGTGTGGGATAGGATAGTGACTGACCCTGGGCCGTGTGGGATAGGATAGTGACTGACCCTGGGCCCTGTGGGATAGGATAGTGACTGACCCTGGGCCCTGTGGGATAGGATAGTGACTGACACTGGGCCGTGTGGGATAGGATAGTTACTGACCCTGGGCCGTGTGGGATAGGATAGTGACTTACCCTGGGCCGTGTGGGATAGGATAGTGACTGACCCTGGGCCCTGTGGGATAGGATAGTGACTGACCCTGGGCCGTGTGGGATAGGATAGTGACTGACCCTGGGCCCTGTGGGATAGGATAGTGACTGACCCTGGGCCGTGTGGGATAGGATAGTGACTGACCCTGGGCCGTGTGGGATAGGATAGTGACTGACCCTGGGCCGTGTGGGATAGGATAGTGACTGACCCTGGGCCGTGTGGGATAGGATAGTGACTGACCCTGGGCCCTGTGGGATAGGATAGTGACTGACCCTGGGCCGTGTGGGATAGGATAGTGACTGACCCTGGGCCCTGTGGGATAGGATAGTGACTGATCCTGGGCCGTGTGGGATAGGATAGTGACTGACCCTGGGCCCTGTGGGATAGGATAGTGACTGACCCTGGGCCGTGTGGGATAGGATAGTGACTGACCCTGGGCCGTGTGGGATAGGATAGTGACTGACCCTGGGCCGTGTGGGATAGGATAGTGACTGACCCTGGGCCCTGTGGGATAGGATAGTGACTGACCCTGGGCCCTGTGGGATAGGATAGTGACTGACCCTGGGCCGTGTGGGATAGGATAGTGACTGACCCTGGGCCCTGTGGGATAGGATAGTGACTGACACTGGGCCGTGTGGGATAGGATAGTGACTGACCCTGGGCCCTGTGGGATAGGATAGTGACTGACACTGGGCCCTGTGGGATAGGATAGTGACTGACACTGGGCCGTGTGGGATAGGATAGTGACTGACCCTGGGCCCTGTGGGATAGGATAGTGACTGACCCTGGGCCGTGTGGGATAGGATAGTGACTGACCCTGGGCCGTGTGGGATAGGATAGTGACTGACCCTGGGCCCTGTGGGATAGGATAGTGACTGACCCTGGGCCGTGTGGGATAGGATAGTGACTGACACTGGGCCGTGTGGGATAGGATAGTGACTGACACTGGGCCCTGTGGGATAGGATAGTGACTGACCCTGGGCCCTGTGGGATAGGATAGTGACTGACCCTGGGCCGTGTGGGATAGGATAGTGACTGACCCTGGGCCGTGTGGGATAGGATAGTGACTGACACTGGGCCGTGTGGGATAGGATAGTGACTGACCCTGGGCCGTGTGGGATAGGATAGTGACTGACACTGGGCCGTGTGGGATAGGATAGTGACTGACCCTGGGCCGTGTGGGATAGGATAGTGACTGACCCTGGGCCCTGTGGGATAGGATAGTGACTGACCCTGGGCCCTGTGGGATAGGATAGTGACTGACCCTGGGCCCTGTGGGATAGGATAGTGACTGACCCTGGGCCGTGTGGGATAGGATAGTGACTGACCCTGGGCCGTGTGGGATAGGATAGTGACTGACCCTGGGCCGTGTGGGATAGGATAGTGACTGACCCTGGGCCGTGTGGGATAGGATAGTGACTGACCCTGGGCCCTGTGGGATAGGATAGTGACTGACCCTGGGCCCTGTGGGATAGGATAGTGACTGACACTGGGCCGTGTGGGATAGGATAGTTACTGACCCTGGGCCGTGTGGGATAGGATAGTGACTTACCCTGGGCCGTGTGGGATAGGATAGTGACTGACCCTGGGCCCTGTGGGATAGGATAGTGACTGACCCTGGGCCGTGTGGGATAGGATAGTGACTGACCCTGGGCCCTGTGGGATAGGATAGTGACTGACCCTGGGCCGTGTGGGATAGGATAGTGACTGACCCTGGGCCGTGTGGGATAGGATAGTGACTGACCCTGGGCCGTGTGGGATAGGATAGTGACTGACCCTGGGCCGTGTGGGATAGGATAGTGACTGACCCTGGGCCCTGTGGGATAGGATAGTGACTGACCCTGGGCCGTGTGGGATAGGATAGTGACTGACCCTGGGCCCTGTGGGATAGGATAGTGACTGATCCTGGGCCGTGTGGGATAGGATAGTGACTGACCCTGGGCCCTGTGGGATAGGATAGTGACTGACCCTGGGCCGTGTGGGATAGGATAGTGACTGACCCTGGGCCGTGTGGGATAGGATAGTGACTGACCCTGGGCCGTGTGGGATAGGATAGTGACTGACCCTGGGCCCTGTGGGATAGGATAGTGACTGACCCTGGGCCCTGTGGGATAGGATAGTGACTGACCCTGGGCCGTGTGGGATAGGATAGTGACTGACCCTGGGCCCTGTGGGATAGGATAGTGACTGACACTGGGCCGTGTGGGATAGGATAGTGACTGACCCTGGGCCCTGTGGGATAGGATAGTGACTGACACTGGGCCCTGTGGGATAGGATAGTGACTGACACTGGGCCGTGTGGGATAGGATAGTGACTGACCCTGGGCCCTGTGGGATAGGATAGTGACTGACCCTGGGCCGTGTGGGATAGGATAGTGACTGACCCTGGGCCGTGTGGGATAGGATAGTGACTGACCCTGGGCCCTGTGGGATAGGATAGTGACTGACCCTGGGCCGTGTGGGATAGGATAGTGACTGACACTGGGCCGTGTGGGATAGGATAGTGACTGACACTGGGCCCTGTGGGATAGGATAGTGACTGACCCTGGGCCCTGTGGGATAGGATAGTGACTGACCCTGGGCCGTGTGGGATAGGATAGTGACTGACCCTGGGCCGTGTGGGATAGGATAGTGACTGACACTGGGCCGTGTGGGATAGGATAGTGACTGACCCTGGGCCGTGTGGGATAGGATAGTGACTGACACTGGGCCGTGTGGGATAGGATAGTGACTGACACTGGGCCCTGTGGGATAGGATAGTGACTGACCCTGGGCCGTGTGGGATAGGATAGTGACTGACCCTGGGCCCTGTGGGATAGGATAGTGACTGACCCTGGGCCGTGTGGGATAGGATAGTGACTGACCCTGGGCCGTGTGGGATAGGATAGTGACTGACCCTGGGCCCTGTGGGATAGGATAGTGACTGACCCTGGGCCCTGTGGGATAGGATAGTGACTGACCCTGGGCCGTGTGGGATAGGATAGTGACTGACCCTGGGCCCTGTGGGATAGGATAGTGACTGACACTGGGCCCTGTGGGATAGGATAGTGACTGACCCTGGGCCGTGTGGGATAGGATAGTGACTGACACTGGGCCCTGTGGGATAGGATAGTGACTGACACTGGGCCCTGTGGGATAGGATAGTGACTGACCCTGGGCCCTGTGGGATAGGATAGTGACTGACCCTGGGCCGTGTGGGATAGGATAGTGACTGACCCTGGGCCCTGTGGGATAGGATAGTGACTGACCCTGGGCCCTGTGGGATAGGATAGTGACTGACCCTGGGCCCTGTGGGATAGGATAGTGACTGACCCTGGGCCGTGTGGGATAGGATACTGACTGACCCTGGGCCCTGTGGGATAGGATAGTGACTGACCCTGGGCCCTGTGGGATAGGATACTGACTGACCCTGGGCCCTGTGGGATAGGATAGTGACTGACCCTGGGACGTGTGGGATAGGATAGTGACTGACCCTGGGCCCTGTGGGTAGGATAGTGACTGACCCTGGGCCGTGTGGGATAGGATAGTGACTGACACTGGGCCCTGTGGGATAGGATAGTGACTGACCCTGGGCCCTGTGGGATAGGATAGTGACTGACCCTGGGCCCTGTGGGATAGGATACTGACTGACCCTGGGCCCTGTGGGATAGGATGGTGACTGACCCTGGGCCGTGTGGGATAGGATAGTGACTGACCCTGGGCCGTGTGAGATAGGATAGTGACTGATCCTGGGCCCTGTGGGATAGGATAGTGACTGACCCTGGGCCCTGTGGGATAGGATAGTGACTGACACTGGGCCGTGTGGGATAGGATAGTGACTGACCCTGGGCCGTGTGGGATAGGATAGTGACTGACCCTGGGCCCTGTGGGATAGGATAGTGACTGATCCTGGGCCCTGTGGGATAGGATAGTGACTGACCCTGGGCCCTGTGGGATAGGATAGTGACTGATCCTGGGCCCTGTGGGATAGGATAGTGACTGACCCTGGGCCCTGTGGGATAGGATAGTGACTGACCCTGGGCCCTGTGGGATAGGATAGTGACTGATCCTGGGCCGTGTGGGATAGGATAGTTACTGACCCTGGGCCGTGTGGGATAGGATAGTGACTGACCCTGGGCCGTGTGGGATAGGATAGTGACTGACCCTGGGCCCTGTGGGATAGGATAGTGACTGACCCTGGGCCCTGTGGGATAGGATAGTGACTGACCCTGGGCCGTGTGGGATAGGATAGTGACTGACCCTGGGCCCTGTGGGATAGGATAGTGACTGACCCTGGGCCCTGTGGGATAGGATAGTGACTGATCCTGGGCCGTGTGGGATAGGATAGTGACTGACCCTGGGCCGTGTGGGATAGGATAGTGACTGACCCTGGGCCGTGTGGGATAGGATAGTGACTGACACTGGGCCCTGTGGGATAGGATAGTGACTGACCCTGGGCCCTGTGGGATAGGATAGTGACTGACCCTGGGCCCTGTGGGATAGGATAGTGACTGACCCTGGGCCCTGTGGGATAGGATAGTGACTGACCCTGGGCCCTGTGGGATAGGATAGTGACTGACACTGGGCCCTGTGGGATAGGATAGTGACTGACCCTGGGCCCTGTGGGATAGGATAGTGACTGACCCTGGGCCCTGTGGGATAGGATAGTGACTGACCCTGGGCCGTGTGGGATAGGATAGTGACTGACCCTGGGCCGTGTGGGATAGGATAGTGACTGCCCCTGGGCCGTGTGGGATAGGATAGTGACTGACCCTGGGCCCTGTGGGATAGGATAGTGACTGACCCTGGGCCCTGTGGGATAGGATAGTGACTGACCCTGGGCCCTGTGGGATAGGATAGTGACTGACACTGGGCCGTGTGGGATAGGATAGTGACTGACACTGGGCCCTGTGGGATAGGATAGTGACTGACCCTGGGCCGTGTGGGATAGGATAGTGACTGACCCTGGGCCGTGTGTGATAGGATAGTGACTGACCCTGGGCCGTGTGGGATAGGATAGTGACTGATCCTGGGCCCTGTGGGATAGGATAGTGACTGACCCTGGGCCCTGTGGGATAGGATCGTGACTGACCCTGGGCCCTGTGGGATAGGATCGTGACTGACCCTGGGCCCTGTGGGATAGGATAGTGACTGACCCTGGGCCCTGTGGGATAGGATAGTGACTGACACTGGGCCCTGTGGGATAGGATAGTGACTGACCCTGGGCCCTGTGGGATAGGATAGTGACTGACCCTGGGCCCTGTGGGATAGGATAGTGACTGACCCTGGGCCCTGTGGGATAGGATAGTGACTGACCCTGGGCCCTGTGGGATAGGATAGTGACTGACCCTGGGCCCTGTGGGATAGGATAGTGACTGACCCTGGGCCGTGTGGGATAGGATAGTGACTGACCCTGGGCCGTGTGGGATAGGATAGTGACTGACCCTGGGCCCTGTGGGATAGGATAGTGACTGACCCTGGGCCCTGTGGGATAGGATAGTGACTGACCCTGGGCCGTGTGGGATAGGATAGTGACTGACACTGGGCCCTGTGGAATAGGATAGTGACTGACCCTGGGCCCTGTGGGATAGGATAGTGACTGACCCTGGGCCCTGTGGGATAGGATAGTGACTGACCCTGGGCTGTGTGGGATAGGATAGTGACTGACCCTGGGCTGTGTGGGATAGGATAGTGACTGACACTGGGCCCTGTGGGATAGGATAGTGACTGACCCTGGGCCCTGTGGGATAGGATAGTGACTGACCCTGGGCCCTGTGGGATAGGATAGTGACTGACCCTGGGCTGTGTGGGATAGGATAGTGACTGACACTGGGCCCTGTGGGATAGGATAGTGACTGACCCTGGGCCCTGTGGGATAGGATAGTGACTGACCCTGGGCCCTGTGGGATCGGATAGTGACTGACCCTGGGCCCTGTGGGATAGGATAGTGACTGACCCTGGGCCCTGTGGGATAGGATAGTGACTGACCCTGGGCCCTGTGGGATAGGATAGTGACTGACCCTGGGCCCTGTGGGATAGGATAGTGACTGACCCTGGGCCGTGTGGGATAGGATAGTGACTTACCCTGGGCCGTGTGGGATAGGATAGTGACTGACCCTGGGCTGTGTGGGATAGGATAGTGACTGACCCTGGGCCCTGTGGGATAGGATAGTGACTGACCCTGGGCCCTGTGGGATAGGATAGTGACTGACCCTGGGCCGTGTGGGATAGGATAGTGACTGACACTGGGCCCTGTGGGATAGGATAGTGACTGACCCTGGGCCCTGTGGGATAGGATAGTGACTGACCCTGGGCCCTGTGGGATAGGATAGTGACTGACCCTGGGCCCTGTGGGATAGGATAGTGACTGACACTGGGCCCTGTGGGATAGGATAGTGACTGACCCTGGGCCCTGTGGGATAGGATAGTGACTGACACTGGGCCCTGTGGGATAGGATAGTGACTGACCCTGGGCCCTGTGGGATAGGATAGTGACTGACACTGGGCCCTGTGGGATAGGATAGTGACTGACACTGGGCCCTGTGGGATAGGATAGTGACTGACCCTGGGCCGTGTGGGATAGGATAGTGACTGACACTGGGCCCTGTGGGATAGGATAGTGACTGACCCTGGGCCGTGTGTGATAGGATAGTGACTGACACTGGGCCGTGTGGGATAGGATAGTGACTGACCCTGGGCCGTGTGTGATAGGATAGTGACTGACCCTGGGCCGTGTGGGATAGGATAGTGACTGATCCTGGGCCCTGTGGGATAGGATAGTGACTGACCCTGGGCCGTGTGGGATAGGATAGTGACTGACCCTGGGCCGTGTGGGATAGGATAGTGACTGACCCTGGGCCGTGTGGGATAGGATAGTGACT
Source organism: Heptranchias perlo (assembly GCF_035084215.1). Lineage (NCBI taxonomy): Eukaryota > Metazoa > Chordata > Chondrichthyes > Hexanchiformes > Hexanchidae > Heptranchias > Heptranchias perlo. The sequence goes on from NC_090343.1 coordinate 45,487,394, forward strand.
GATCCTGGACCCTGTGGGATAGGATAGTGACTGACCCTGGGCCGTGTGTGATAGGATAGTGACTGACCCTGGGCCCTGTGGGATAGGATAGTGACTGATCCTGGGCCGTGTGGGATAGGATAGTGACTGACCCTGGGCCCTGTGGGATAGGATAGTGACTGACCCTGGGCCGTGTGGGATAGGATAGTGACTGACCCTGGGCCGTGTGGGATAGGATAGTGACTGATCCTGGACCCTGTGGGATAGGATAGTGACTGACCCTGGGCCGTGTGTGATAGGATAGTGACTGACCCTGGGCCCTGTGGGATAGGATAGTGACTGACCCTGGGCCGTGTGGGATAGGATAGTGACTGACCCTGGGCCCTGTGGGATAGGATAGTGACTGACCCTGGGCCGTGTGGGATAGGATAGTGACTGACCCTGGGCCCTGTGGGATAGGATAGTGACTGACCCTGGGCCGTGTGGGATAGGATAGTGACTGACCCTGGGCCCTGTGGGATAGGATAGTGACTGACACTGGGTCGTGTGGGATAGGATAGTGACTGACCCTGGGCCGTGTGGGATAGGATAGTGACTGACACTGGGCCCTGTGGGATAGGATAGTGACTGACCCTGGGCCGTGTGGGATAGGATAGTGACTGACACTGGGCCCTGTGGGATAGGATAGTGACTGAGCCCGTTTTGTGTGGGATTTTAAAAAATTATTCGCTCATGGGATGACAAGGCCGGCATTTATTGCCCATCCCTAATTGCTTTTCAGTAGGTGGTGATGAACGGCTTTCTTGCACTACTGCAGTCCGTGTGGTGAAGGTTCTCCCACAGTGCTGTTAGGTTGGGAGTTCCAGGAATTTGACCCAGCGACGATGAAGGAACGGTGATATATTTGCAAGTCGGGATGGTGTGTGACTTGGAGGGGAACGTGCAGGTGGTGTTATTCCCATGTGCCTGCTGCCCTTTACCTTCTAGGTGGTAGAGGTCGTGGGTTTGGGAGGTGCTGCCGAAGAAGCCTTGGCGAGTTGCTGCAGTGCATCCTGTGGATGGTACACACTGCAGCCACTGTGTACCGGTGGTGAAGGGAGTGAATATTTAGGGTGGTGGATGGGGTGCCAATCAAGCGGTTTGCTTTGTCCTGGATGGTGTCGAGCTTCTTGAGTGTTGTTGGAGCTGCACTCATCCAGGGAAGTGGAGAATATTCCATCACACTCCTGACTTGTGCCTTGCAGATGGTGGAAAGGCTTTGGGGAGTCAGGAGTCACTCACCGCAGAATACCCAGCCTCTGACCTGCTCTTCTAGCCACAGTATTTATATGGCTGGTCCAGTTAAGTTTCTGGTCAATTGTGACCCCCAGGATGTTGATGGTGGGGGATTCGGTGATGGTAATGCTGTTGAATGTCAAGGGGAGGTGGTTAGACTCTCTCTTGTTGGAGATGGTCATTGCCTGGCACTTGTCTGGCACGAATTTACTTGTCATTACCAGCCCAAGCCTGGATGTTGTCCATGTCTTGCTGCATGTGGGCACGGACTGTCTCATTATCTGAGGGGTTGCGAATGGAACTGAACACTGTGCAATCATCAGCGAACATCCCCATTTCTGACCTTATGGTGGAGGGAAGGTCATTGATGAAGCAGCTGAAGATGGTTGGGCCTAGGACATTGCCCTGAGGAACTCCTGCAGCAATGCCCTGGGGCTGGGATGATTGGCCTCCACGAACCACTACCATCTTCCTTTGTGCTAGGTATGACTCCAGCCACTGGAGAGTTTTCCCCCTGATTTCCATTGACTTCAATTTTACTAGGGCTCCTTGGTGCCACACTCGGTCAAATGCTGCCTTGATGTCAAGGGCAGTCACTCTCACCTCACTTCTGGAATTCAGCTCTTTTGTCCATGTTTGGACCAAGGCTGTAATGAGGTCTGGAGCCGAGTGGTCCTGGCGGAACCCAAACTGAGCATCGGTGAGCAGGTTATTGGTGAGTAAGTGCCGCTTGATAGCACTGTTGACAACACCTTCCATCACTATGATAGTGACTGACCCTGATTGTTCCTGTTTAATTTCCCCAGGTATTTCCAGGCAGGGGGCTCTCCGGAACATGTGATCCAGATGCTATCTGAGAATTATACAGCGGTGGCACAGACTGTTAACCTGCTGGCAGAATGGCTCATTCAGACAGGTAACTCCTGGCCAGTACTGGGTAAACTGGTAAAGATGAAAAATGCAAATTGAGCATTTCTTTGAGGGATTGAGGATAACTCACTGACCTTTTCTTGTGGAGGGAATCAGATCCTTTCCGCTGGTTCTCTCTCAGCCCTCTCTCAGGTGAGCCCGTGTTGCTATGAGCAGTTGCTGCCAGTGATTTAAGAGGGGTTCTGGCTCATTTCACCTCTGATTTTCTCTCTCCATCAGCCCTCCATAAGACTGGGAATGAAAGAGTGTGGGAGAGTGATGTTTTGCCACCTTGTGTTGGCATTTCAGCATGATTCCCCCCTTGGTAACCCACTAACAGCGATGTGTAAGGTACTTCCTGGATGGGGAGTATTGGCCTTGGGTGATAAGGGCCAGATTCAGTTGTCTTAGTGACATTGCTTAATTGGTGTAATTTCTCCACTGGAACCAAGTTGAAATTATGGTAGTTTAAGTTATTAGTGTACTGTGTAATTTTGATGAAAGGCAACACCTGAAGCCTTTCTCTTTCAGACAGTGTTCAACCTATTGAGTATTTATTGCATTTTCTGTATTTATTTCTGTTGCAATTATGTTATGGAAGGCTCTTTCCTTGGAGCTAATTGGGCTGTGTCTGTCAGTTCCTTCTGTCTGATTGGGCTGTGTCTGTCAGTTCCTTCTGTCTGATTGGGCTGTGTCTGTCAGTTCCTTCTGTCTGATTGGGCTGTGTCTGTCAGTTCCTTCTGTCTGATTGGGTTGTGTCTGCAGGGCCCTTCTGTCTGATTGGGTTGTGTCTGTCAGTTCCTTCTGTCTGATTGGGTTGTGTCTGCAGGGCCCTTCTGTCTGATTGGGTTGTGTCTGCAGGGCCCTTCTGTCTGATTGGGTTGTGTCTGCAGGGCCCTTCTGTCTGATTGGGTTGTGTCTGCAGGGCCCTTCTGTCTGATTGGGTTGTGTCTGCAGGGCCCTTCTGTCTGATTGGGCTGTGTCTGTCAGTTCCTTCTGTCTGATTGGGTTGTGTCTGCTGGGCTCTTCTGTCTGATTGGGTTGTGTCTGCAGGGCCCTTCTGTCTGCTACCATCATCGTCCCTCTGAGCTATGGGTGGAGCTGGTCGGGTTGTGCTGTGCCCTCATGTCCCTGTGTCTGGCTAGCCTGGATTATGACGTCCAAGTCCTTGGGACTGGTTGAGTTGGATTGCTTCCCACCTCCAGGTCCATGAATTTCTGTGGTTTGGGCTTTGTCCCTCAAGTCCTTCTATCTGGCTGCATTGAGTTGTGTTGCCGAAGTTTGGTTGGGTTATACACGCCCATATGCTTGTTTTTATTTGTTTGAAATCTGTTCTAGTTTGTGCTTCTTTCCTTCTCAGGGGTGGAACCATCACACGTTCAAGAGACTGTTGAAAACCATTTGAAGAATTTGCTGATCAAACACTTTGATCCTCGGAAAGCTGATTCCATTTTCACAGAGGAAGGGGAGGTAATGTTCTGAAAACTTTAACCAAAATTTGGTCATGTTTTTATGGTACATTACACACAAAGAATGGTTCAACAGAAAAAGATCTGCAAACACAACAGATACTCTACAGCATGATACTCCAATGAGAATAGACTGATGCAATTGCGGTACATCATCGTGTCACCTCCTCCCCCCCGCCTCCTGCTCTGCTGCCCCTCCTTCCATGTGGATTGAGCTGTGTGGTGCCCTCAGTTCATTCTCTGAGCACCCGGCTTCAACTCTGAATGGGCAGAAATCCAGGACACTGCGTCACTGGAAGTGAGGAGGTTCCGATCAGGAAGGGGATTGACAAAGTTAATCCCAGCAAATTGCTCACTAAGGCGAAGAGGAACCCGAACTTGTTGGGATCCTGGTATAGGAGGTATTTTCTGTTGTTGGAGAGGTTTCTCTTTAGACTTACAATGGTTGACATTCTTTCTGCCTCTTTTATATGTACCAGCCAATCTCCTGTGGCATTGCATTGACATGTAGTCTTCAGCTGAAGCAGGTTTAGAGGGCAGGGGAACCAGTGGATCAGGGATCTCTGCCGTAATTCAGCTCTCATTGTAAAGTCATACATCCTGTTCTTACTTTTATATTTCCATTCTAAATTCCTTTATCCACATTTATAATGGAAGCTGCCTATGTAAACTTGTCACGCTGATGGGGATGCAGTGCCTCCCTTGGTAGATTGGTGTAACTCAGCAGATTTCTTCTTTTGTTCCAGTATTCCTTATATTTTGATCTACTGTTGGAACACTTCTGAAATCATAGAAATTTCAGCACATTCGGCCGATTAGTGCCCCTGAATCAGTGCTAGCTCTTCAACTAGAGCTATTTACTCTAATCCCAGAAAGTGCCGTGCAGCTGCTGTCAGCTGGGGCTGCAGTCCTGTAATATAAAAGCACCTTGGACTTTGGCTGATCCTTAATAACCGCTCTCATTACCCTGTACCTGGTTCTTAACCACGTTGCCTCCAAAGGTTGACCTCTCCTGTTACGAAGGCCTCTGACCTGGTAGAGTGTTAACAAGGCTGACAAAATAATCAAGGACTTTTTACATTGTTACCTTTGCTTATCAGGTTCAGCCTCTCTTTTGAGGTAAGCACTTCTTTCAAATATCTACTCATGTTTAACCCTATCTTGGCGAATTCACACTTGCAGCTTCTTTCCACACATTCAAATGCCAGAGAACACAAGCCTAAAATGAATAAGTTAGGAGTAAGAAGGGAGTGAAATGTAAATTGTTAACCTCAAGGGAGATAGGGTCATGGGCTGAGTGTTTTTTTATTTGTTCATGGGATGTGGGTGCGCTGGCGAGGCCAGCATTTATTCCCCATCCCTAATTGCCCTTGAGAAGGTGGTGGTGAGCCGCCTTCTTGAACCCCTGCAGTCCGTGTGATGAAGGTTCTCCCACAGTGCTGTTAGGAAGGGAGTTCCAGGATTTTGACCCAGTGATGATGAAGGAACGGCGATATATTTGCAAGTCGGGATGGTGTGTGACTTGGAGGGGAACGTGCCTGCTGCTCTTGTCCTTTTAGGTGGTAGAGGTCGCGGGTTTGGGAGGTGCTGTCGAAGAAGCCTTGGCAAGTTGCTGCAGTGCATCCTGTGGATGGTACACACTGCAGCCACGGTGTGCCGGTGGTGAAGGGAGTGAATGTTTAGGGTGGTGGATGGGGTGCCATTCAAGCGGGCTGCTTTATCCTGGATGGTGTCGAGCTTCTTGAGTGTTGTTGGAGCTGCACTCATCCAAGCAAGTGGAGAGTATTCCATCACACTCCTGACTTGTGCCTTGTAGATGGTGGAAAAGCTTTGGGGAGTCAGGAGGTGAGTCACTCGTCACAGACTACCTAGCCTCTGACCTGCTCTTGTAGTGCAGTATTTATATGGCTGGTCCAGTTAAGTTTCTGGTCAATGGTGACCGCCATGATGTTGATGGTGGGGGATTCTGCGATGCTAATGCCGTTGAATGTCAAGGGGAGGTGGTTAGACTCTCTCTTGTTGGAGATGGTCATTGCCTGGCACTTGTCTGGCACGAATGTTACTTGTCAAGCCTGGATGAAGTCCATGTCTTGCTGCATGCGGGCTCGGACTGCTTCATTATCTGATGAGTTGCGAATGGAACTGAACACTGTGCAATCATCAGCGAACATCTCCATTTCTGACCTTATGATGGAGGGAAGGTCATTGATGAAGCAGCTGAAGATGGTTGGGCCTAGGACACTGCCCTGAGGAACTCCTGCAGCAATGTCCTGGGGCTGAGATGATTGGCCTCCAACAACCACTACCATCTTCCTTTGTACTAGGTATGACTCCAGCCACTGGAGAGTTTCCCGTTGACTTCAATTTTACCAGGGCTCCTTGGTGCCACACTTGGTCAAATGCTGCTTTGATGTCAAGGGCAGTCACTCTCACCTCACCTCTGGAATTCAGCTCTTTTGTCCATATTTGGACCACGGCTGTAATGAGGTCCGGAGCCGAGTGGTCCTGGTGGAACCCAAACTGAGCATCGGTGAGCAGGTTATTGGTGAGTAAGTGCCGCTTGATAGCACTGTCGACCACACCTTCCATCACTTTGCTGATGATTGAGAGTAGACTGATGGGGCGGTAATTGGCCGGATTGGCGTGAGTTGCAGGGGAAGATGATTGATTGAAAATCAGTTGTCCTCTCTTACTGTTTACTTGTTTCTAACTGAACCCCACCTATGACAGATTGAAATGTCCTGAATTGAATCACATATAATGAATGGATCCTGGTTACAGCAATCAAACTGAGCAGTAACTCTCCAGCTATCAGTGAAAATCACCTCTGTAAAATGTTTGTAAAGTAACAAAAAGATGATCTGTCTGTATCTGTGTATATGGAATGAATATATATGATACAAAAATAAAAGGAATCTCGAGGTTAGCACGTGTCCATCATACTGCAGACATCCCACTTATTACAGCTGCAAAGCAAAGCCACTCATTGACCTGGAACCTGAAATTTACAAGCAGCTAACAGTTGCTTACTGATTGACCTCAGGGGTTTATAAGTGGCTGTAGTTACCTGGATATGTCTGTTTTGACCACTTTTCAGAAAGGACAGGCCAGATTAGCATCTAAATATCACAACCCGTACTCCAAACCCATGAGCAATGCCACGGGAGATCGACCGGTAATAAACAAGGACAATGGTTAAAGGTCAAGAGAGCAGGAGGAAATTTAGGGACAGGTGAGTGCTGGGGAAAGCTGCAGATACGGGAACGGAGGAGGTTATGGAGTGATTTGAGAGAGATGTTTAAAATTATAAAGGGATGGGACGGAGATAGAATCAGACTATTTCCAGTGGTTGAAGACTCTAATAAAAGGACATCGTTATAAGATTAAATGTAAGAGATTTAGGACAGACAGCAGGAGAAACATTTTTTACACGGAGGGTTGTGAGGCCGTGGAATGCACTAGCGATTGAAGCAGAGACCATGTCAACATTTAAGAATAGGTTAGTGGTTGAAGAAATGGGGAATAAAGTACGCACATGGGATTAGGACTGCTGGTTGGGCCGAATGGCCTCTTTCAGTGTTGTAATTTTTATGTAAAAGTTGAAACAGTGATGCAATGCATTACAACATTAGTACAGGTATTGTTTCAGAGAGAACAGATGGAGATTAGAGTGTGTTGTGAAAAGTCATTTAAACAGTCTATGCAGCATGTTAAAATGCCCACTCAGCTTTTAAAAGCACTCAGTTCACTTCAGAGACAGTGTGGACAGTAGGAGCAGAGGCAACTTGCAGAGCACCAGGGGTTGTGGCTTTTTATGTAGACAGGGAGAATGTATGAAAGGCCCATGCAATTTTACACATGAAACAAACACTATCATAAAATGGAGGTTAAGGGAACAAGATAGTGTTTGGTATATACTAAGCTATTTGTGCGTTTAAGAGCACGTTGGCTATGTTTTTGGAGAGTAGAAGGGATCGACTAATGGATACACTGACAGGGCAGGTAGATGGGTTTCAGATCAATCAAAATGGAACGGGTTTGTTGGACCTAAAGGCCTGTTCCTGTTCCTTAAAATTCTTTGCGGACTAGATTTTTTGATCTTGTTGCTCGTTCCTGCTGTGGGACTGTTACTAGCAATCCTGGAGAGGTGGTATTTTAGGTTACTAGGATCAACATCAAAAAAAAAATTTAGGGCACAAAGTTCCAGCTATCATTTGTATTAGAAAATGATTTCAAAACAAAAAGTTAAATTCATCAAGACATGGCTGTGGTGTGAACATATCCACTATGCCTGTTTTGCAGGTTGTAGTGCCTAACGCTGAGAGTAAATGAGTTTGGATGTTCAGTCATGACTCAGTGGTACCACTCTCGCCTCTGAGTCAGAAGGTCGTGGGTTCAATTCCAACTCCAGAGACTTGAGCACATAATCCAGGCTGACACTCCAGCGCAGTACTTACAGATGAGACGTTAAACCGAGGCCCCATTTGCCCTCTCAGGTGGACGTAAAAGATCCCACTGGAGAGTTCTCCCGGTGTCCTGGCCAACCGTTATACCTCAACCAACACCTAAAACAGATTATGTGGTCATTTATCTAATTGCTATTTTAATTGGCTGTTGCATTTCCTACATTACAACAGTGATTACACTTCAGAAAGTCCTTTGTTGGCTGAGAAGCGCTTTGGGACGTCCTGAGATGCTGACAGACGCTGTATAAAGTGCCTTGGGATGTTTTACTACATTAAAGGTGCTATATAAATGCAAGTTGTTGCTGTACTACACCACATGTAGTGTTTGAGCACCCAAGCATGCACTGTTTGACCTTCAGTCTGTTCTGACACTGCATCTCACAGCCATTCGAGCTGAGTGAGACGCAATAGCCTCTACTGTAGTTGCTGGCATAACTCCCATGATTTAACTCTCGTGTGTTTTTCTTTTTTGCAGACCCCAGCCTGGCTGGAGCAGATGATTGCTCATGTGACCTGGAGAGACCTTTTCTATAAGCTGGCGGAAGCTCATCCCGACTGTTTGATGCTCAACTTTACTGTTAAGGTAAAACCATCCCCGCGCTGATATATCTGTCCTAACAGCAGCCCTGGTACACAGTCTATATTTGGAATTTACATGGATTTGCAGCTTCACTGACTCCATAACCCTTCACTGCCTGACCGGGTGCTTGACTCAGGGTCTGTACGTCAGTTTGGAATTTTATTGGTACAAGCTAATTTCCTGTGGCGTTGCTCGCAGTAAGTCGGAGGATGTGCTGTTTTATAATGGCAGGCAGGGTGCCGTACCATGGCCAGGAATTTCCTCAGTAACTTCGCCAGGCGTGCGGTGGAAACCCCATCAAGTCCAGATTAAATGGGTATGCGCCGGCGTAGGAGGACAAATATTTATTGCAACTTTATCAAGCTTCAAGATCAGTTTTACATATTTGTGAGCCTTGGTGTGAAGGTGAGAGGAGGTGTCAGGTGTAAATGAAGTGAAGGGAAACCCAATTGGAACCACAAAACTGATTCTGCGGGCAAGTGAATGAGTGGGTAAGCCGAACCCCCGTTTCAGGGAGACATGCAACTGCACGAGGTGCGTGTGGGGACAGTTGCCCAATTTGGCACTTCGGGACACCCTTCCCAGCTGAAACCGGGGCATCTGCTTCTCCTTGCCCTCCATCTCCCAGGAGTAGGGGAATATCCATCCTACCATCAGGGCCTGACAGCGGGGGTCAAATATAAATAAAATTACTAAAAAAATTCAAACCCAATCTAACAGAAAAAATCCACAAAATAAGAAATTTTTCAAAAATTGTACTGAGCAATCTGGGGGTATACAGCTTTAAGAGCAAGAAAGAAAGACTTTCATTTATATAGCGCCTTTTATGATCTCAGGATGTCCGAAAGCGCTTTACAGCCAATGAAGTGCTTTTGAAGTGTAGTCACTGTTGTAATGTAGGAAACACAGCAGCCAGTTTGCACACAGCAAGATCCCACAAACAGCAATGAGGTAAATGACCGGTTAACCTGTTTTAGTGATGTTGGTTGAGGGATAAATATGGCCAGGTCATCGGGTGAAGTCCCCTACTCTTCTTCAAATAGTGCCGTGGGATCTTTTACATCTACCTGAGATGAGATCTCGGTTTAACGTCTCATCCGGTGTAGGAAACATTTCTTGTGGCAAGGGGATCCTTGTCTGTAATTGGATGCTACCAATAAAGTGAACTCAGAATAGGGCGTCAGGCCCGTGGGATAAAATTTTAAAATTAGTGGCAAATATTTGGAATAACCAAGCTGGTAAGGTGGTAGTGTGAAAGAATTTGGGGCTGCTCAAAGTACGGTTGGATGCTGGCCAAGGTGAGTCAGAGCATTAGGGATTTGAGCATTGAATGTCCACATGGTCATGCTATTTTAATATTTTTGCTGAATTTTCTGCTCATCAAGGAGATGGCTATTGGCACTGGAAAATGGAAGCCCTTTGGGCACTCACCACCTGAATCAAACACTCCCAGGGCAAGTACAGCATGGGTTAGATACAGAGTAAAGCTCCCTTACGGTGTCCCATCAATGTGGCTTAGCCCCAAGCTCAGAAGATGCCCCTTATTGTGGCATTTCCACTTAACATACAAAGTCTCCTGAGCTGGGATAATAATTAGTAATGAATTATAGCTGTCTTTTTGGTAAAGACTGGTGTGCAAAATGTATTACAATTAGGACCCTTTCAGATGGAAGCGTTTAGCCGTTCTAGCTGTGCAGAATTAGAACTCCGGTCTCAGAAATGGAGGGACCAGCTCCCTAAAGTGGCTCAGTTTGTAAATGCACGGCCAAGTATGAAACTGAGTGTTACAGACCAGGTTCAATCTTTGGTCTTTGCTGATGTGGCTAATCTCTGTGGAGCTGCAGTAGGAACACAGCATTTGGCCTCAGCACCTGTGTTTGGAATGGGGAAAAAAATCTGCCAGGTTGCCCAATCCTGATGGTTACCCACTTCTGGAAAGTGCCTATGTGTAGATGTCAAGAGAAGGTGTGATTGGGATCAGCTTTAATGCCCTTTATAGTCAAATATGACTGCTGATACTCATTGTCTAGTCAGTTATTCTTCATATGTCTATCAGAGGTGCCTGTGGAACTGTCCCCCACCAAGAGTCAGTACCTTTGGCAGAGGAGGGGTTGTGAGAAAGCAGCGTGCCAGCCAGTCCCAGGGGGTGTGAGAGTGGCATAGGGGTAACTCAAGTTCCACATTTCCCTCCTTCCTTCATCTCAGCAAATGGAGTCTGAGTGTGGGTGACCAGTGTCCTGGCATTTACTGATGCAGTGGTTTGTTGCATCACTACACCATATCGCTGAGCCTCCTAAACAAGCATCCTGCGGAACAGTATTGTGTGTCCAGCAATGGTAGCGGATAGGCTGCCAGATTAGCACAGGCTAGAGTGGGAGTGCCGACTTCCTTGATGGTCTCTGAATGGTGTCTCATGGATTCTGCTGTGGGGGCTGTCTCTTACTTCTCTGCTTGTCTATTTGTCTCACTGCAGCTAATCTCAGATGCTGGATACCAGGGTGAAATAACCAGCGTGTCAACGGCCTGTCAGCAGTTGGAGGTCTTCTCCCGTGTTCTCCGCACCTCGCTTGCCACGCTTGTTGATGGAGGCGAAGAGCATCTGGAGAAAAACCTGCCCGAGTTTGCGGTGAGTGTATTTCTGCCCGGTTAGCTGTAGGCGGCAGCATCATGGGTAATGGATCTTGTGTGCAGTTCAAGGGGGATTGTCCTGTATGTACTGTACCAAGGGGAATTGTCTTGTCTCAATTGTACCGAGGGGAATTGTCCTGTCTCAATTGTACCGAGGGGAATTGTCCTGTCTCAATTGTACCAAGGGGAATTGTCCTGTCTCAATTGTACCAAGGGGAATTGTCCTGTCTCAATTGTACCAAGGGAAATTGTCCTGTCTCAATTGTACCGAGGGGGATTGTCCTGTCTCAATTGTACCGAGGGGAATTGTCCTGTCTCAATTGTACCGAGGGGAATTGTCCTGTCTCAATTGTACCGAGGGGAATTGTCCTGTCTCAATTGTACCGAGGGGGATTGTCCTGTCTCAATTGTACCTAGGGGAATTGTCCTGTCTCAATTGTACCGAGGGAAATTGTCCTGTCTCAATTGTGCCGAGGGGAATTGTCCTGTCTCAATTGTACCAAGGGAAATTGTCCTGTCTCAATTGTACCGAGGGGGATTGTCCTGTCTCAATTGTACCGAGGGGAATTGTCCTGTCTCAATTGTACCGAGGGGAATTGTCCTGTCTCAATTGTACCGAGGGGAATTGTCCTGTCTCAATTGTACCGAGGGGGATTGTCCTGTCTCAATTGTACCTAGGGGAATTGTCCTGTCTCAATTGTACCAAGGGGAATTGTCCTGTCTCAATTGTACCGAGGGGAATTGTCCTGTCTCAATTGTACCGAGGGGAATTGTCCTGTCTCAATTGTACCGAGGGGGATTGTCCTGTCTCAATTGTACCTAGGGGAATTGTCCTGTCTCAATTGTACCGAGGGAAATTGTCCTGTCTCAATTGTGCCGAGGGGAATTGTCCTGTCTCAATTGTACCAAGGGAAATTGTCCTGTCTCAATTGTACCGAGGGGGATTGTCCTGTCTCAATTGTACCGAGGGGAATTGTCCTGTCTCAATTGTACCGAGGGGAATTGTCCTGTCTCAATTGTACCGAGGGGAATTGTCCTGTCTCAATTGTACCGAGGGGGATTGTCCTGTCTCAATTGTACCTAGGGGAATTGTCCTGTCTCAATTGTACCGAGGGAAATTGTCCTGTCTCAATTGTGCCGAGGGGAATTGTCCTGTCTCAATTGTACCGAGGGGAATTGTCCTGTCTGTATTGTGCCGAGGGAAATTGTCCTGTCTCAATTGTGCCGAGGGGAATTGTCCTGTCTCAATTGTACCGAGGGGAATTGTCCTGTCTCAATTGTGCCGAGGGGAATTGTCCTGTCTCAATTGTACCGAGGGGAATTGTCCTGTCTCAATTGTACCGAGGGAAATTGTCCTGTCTCAATTGTGCTGAGGGGGATTGTCCTGTCCGTCTTGTGCCGAGGGAGATTGTCCTGTCTCAATTGTACCGAGGGGGATTGTCCTGTCCGTCTTGTACCGAGGGGGATTGTCCTGTCCGTCTTGTGCCGAGGGGGATTGTCCTGTCCGTCTTGTGCCGAGGGGGATTGTCCTGTCCGTCTTGTGCCGAGGGGGATTGTCCTGTCCGTCTTGTGCCGAGGGGGATTGTCCTGTCCGTCTTGTGCCGAGGGGGATTGTCCTGTCCGTCTTGTGCCGAGGGGGATTGTCCTGTCCGTCTTGTGCCGAGGGGGATTGTCCTGTCCGTCTTGTGCCGAGGGGGATTGTCCTGTCCGTCTTGTGCCGAGGGGGATTGTCCTGTCCGTCTTGTGCCGAGGGGGATTGTCCTGTCCGTCTTGTGCCGAGGGGGATTGTCCTGTCCGTCTTGTGCCGAGGGGGATTGTCCTGTCCGTCTTGTGCCGAGGGGAATTGTCCTGTCCGTCTTGTGCCGAGGGGAATTGTCCTGTCCGTCTTGTGCCGAGGGGAATTGTCCAGGGATGTGTCATCCTGGCTTTTACTGCTCGCTACAAATAATCTTTGAAATCATATTTTTGCCGTTAGAGAATTGCCTGTGTGTTTCAGGTGTATTCGCCAACTCTCCTTTGTAACTTCCACAGAAAATGGTGTGTCACGGGGAGCACACATACCTGTACGCACAGTCTATAATGTCTGTGTTGGCCCAGGAGGAACAGGGCGGGGCAGCCTTGCGACGAATTGCGCAGGAAGTTCAGAGATATGCACACGAGAAGTAAGTACACAGGAGAACATTGGGTCTTCGTGAATTATTAAAGACCCTTTTTCAGGCAAATACTGAAGACTCTTCTTACTAATTTTTCCCCATCTCTCCTGAAGTGCTGAACCCTGAGGGTACAGTTCTATTACCTCACCCATGGGCATTGGTCATCATCCATTACCTCACCCATGGGCATTGGTCATCATCCATTACCTCACCCATGGGCACTGGTCATCATCCATTACCTCACCCATGGGCACTGGTCATCATCCATTACCTCACCCATGGGCATTGGTCATCATCCATTACCTCACCCATGGGCACTGGTCATCATCCATTACCTCACCCATGGGCATTGGTCATCATCTATTACCTCACCCATGGGCACTGGTTATCATCCATTACCTCACCCATGGGCACTGGTCATCATCCATTACCTCACCCATGGGCACTGGTCATCATCCATTACCTCACCCATGGGCACTGGTCATCATCCATTACCTCACCCATGGGCACTGGTCATCATCCATTACCTCACCCATGGGCACTGGTCATCATCCATTACCTCACCCATGGGCACTGGTCATCATCCATTACCTCACCCATGGGCACTGGTCATCATCCATTACCTCACCCATGGGCACTGGTCATCATCCATTACCTCACCCATGGGCACTGGTCATCATCCATTACCTCACCCATGGGCACTGGTCATCATCCATTACCTCACCCATGGGCACTGGTCATCATCCATTACCTCACCCATGGGCACTGGTCATCATCCATTACCTCACCCATGGGCACTGGTCATCATCCATTACCTCACCCATGGGCACTGGTCATCATCCATTACCTCACCCATGGGCACTGGTCATCTTCCATTACCTCACCCATGTGGCCATTCCACATACAGTGAGACCGATCCTTGCTCAACACATTCATAGTAATACTTCTATTAGGGATTGCTGAATAGTGGTAAGGAGCAGGGAACTTGACTGATTTCATTACCCTTCCACCTGCTGTTCGGTAGATTACTGTGTTTCATTGTTGCATGGTTCCCGGGCTGGTTCCTGCTGCGTTCCCGGGGTGCCTGGTTCCTGCTGCATACGAACATACGAATTAAGAGCAGGAGTAGGCCATTTGGCCCTTCGAGCCTGCTCTGCCATTTGATAAGATCACGGCTGATCTGATTGTGACCTCAACCCTACTTTCCCATCTACCTACTATAACCTTTGACTCCTTTGTTAATCAGGAATCTGTCCAACTCAGCCTTAAAAATATTCAATGTCCCTGCCTCCACCACTCTCTGGGGAAGGGAGTTCCACAGACTCACGACCCTATGAGAGAAAAAAATTCTCCTTATCTTCGTCTTAAATGGGAGATCCCTTATTTTTAAACTGTGGCCCCTAGTTCTAGTCTCTCCCACAAGGGGAAACATCCCCTCAGCATCTACCCCTTCTAGTCCCCTTAGGATCTTATATGTTTTAATAAGATCACCTCTCATTCTTTTAAACTCCAGTGTATACAGGCCCAACTTGTCCAACCTTTCCTCGTAAGATAACCCCCTCATTTCAGGAATAAGTCGAGTGAACCTTTCCCGGGCTGCCTTGTTCCTGCTGCATTCCAGGCTGCCTTGTTTCTGCTGCATTCCAGGCTGCCTTGTTCCTGCTGATGATATGTGGATTGGTTGCTCGTTGCCCTCCACTCTTCTAGGAGGCGATCACTGGGATTGTGGCTGATGTGGTTGGAGTTATATCGAGTGTGCAGCACCAAAACAAGCCATTCGGCCCAACTGGTCTATGCCGGGGTTTATGCTCCACACGAGCTTCCTCCCTCCCTATTTCATCTAGCCCTGTCAGCATACCCTTCCATTCATTTCTCCCTAGTGTGCATATCTAGCTTCCCTTTAAATGCATCTATGATATTTGCCTCAACTACTTCTTGTGATAGGTGCGTTCCACATTCTAACCACTCTTTGGGTAAAGAAGTTACTCCTGAATTCCCTATTGGATTTATTAGCGACTATTTTATATTTATGACCTTTAGTTTTGGACTCCCCACAAGTGGAAACGTTTTCTCTACGTCGACCCTATCGAGCCCTTTCATTATCTTAAAGACCTCTATCAGGTCACCCATTAGCCTTCTCTTTTCTAGAGAAAAGAGCCCCAGCCTGATAAGTATATCCTCTCAGTTCTGGTATCATTCTTGTGACTCTTTTTTGCACCTTCTCCAATGCCTCTATATCCTTTTTATAATATGGAGACCAGAACTGTGCATGGTACACTAAGTGTGGTCTAACCAAGGTTCTATACAAGTTTAACATAACTTCTCTGCTTTTCAATTCTGTCCCTCGAAAAATGAACCCCAGTGCTTGGTTTGCCTTTTTTTATGGCCTTATTAACCTGCGGCGCTGTTTTTAGTGATTTGTGTATCTGTACCCTTAGATCCCTCTGCTCCTTTGCCCCATTTAGACTCTTATTATCCAAGCAGTGTGTGGCCTCCTTATTCTTCTTTCCAAAATGCACGACCTCACACTTAACTAGATTGAAATTAATTTACCAATTACACGTCATTCTGCAAGTTTATTAATGTCTTCTTGAATTTTGACGCGTTCTTCCTTTGTGTTAACTACACCCCCCAATTTGGTGTCGTCCACCAATTTTGAAATTTTACTTCCGATTCCCGAATCCAAATCGTTAATGTAAATTGTGAACACCAGTGGTCCCAGCATCGATCTTTGTGGAACACCACTTCCCACCTTTTGCCAGTCTGAGTAACTACCCTTAACCCCCACTCTCTGTTTTCTGTTTTGTAACCAGCTTGCTATCCATTCTGCTACCTGTCCCCTGACTCCACATGCTCTGACCTCAGCCATTAGGCTACAATTTGGTATCTTATCAAAGGCGTTTTGAAAATCCAAATATAAATAAATCTACTGCATTACTCTTGTCTACTCTTTCTGTTACTTCTTCAAAGAATTCAATAAGTTTGGTCAAGCATGACTTTCCCTTCTGAAATCCATGCTGACTATTCTTTATTTTTGGTTTTTAGATGTTTTTCTATTACATCTTTGAGTAAAGATTCCATTATCTTTCCTACAACGATGTTAAGCTAACAGGTTTATAGTTCCCTGTCCGCCAGTCCTCTGGCACTGTTCCCTCTTCTAATGAATTTTTATATGTATGTAATAGTGCCTCTGCTATCTCTTCCCTAACTTCTTTTAATATTCGCAGATGCAATTCATCAGGACCAGGGGTTTTGTCCTCTCTAAGTTTGATTAGTTTATCAATTATCTCCCCCCTTTCTATCTTAAATATTTTTATATCTTTTTTGATCTCTTCTGATGTCATGTCCACCTTGATAGTCTCTCTGGTAAATACTGAGGCAAAGTAACTAATCAATATTTCTGCCATTTCGCTGTCATTACCTGTGAGTTTGTCTTGTGCATCCCTTAATGGTCCTATCCCTATCCTGATTTTTCTTTTGTTATTTATGTGTCTGTAGAATGCTTTCTTTTTTTAATATTGCTTGATAATTTAATTTCCTAGTTCCTCTTTGCTTTCCTAATTGTTTTTTTGACTTCTTTCCTAACCTCTTTGTATTCCCTTTTGTCATCCTCCCCTTTATTGTCTATATACTTAGTGTATGCCTTTTCCTTTAGTTTCAGTTTTACCCTTATCTCTTTATTCATCCATGGTGTTTCATTATTGGCTAGTTCATTCTTGTTTTTTAGCAGAATATATTTCTCCTGAACTCGATTGATCACCGTTTTAAATATTTCCCACTGCTGTTTTTTATAGAATCGTAGAAAATTTAAGGCACAGAAGGAGGCCATTCGGCCCATCGGGTCCGCGCCGGCTGAATGTCAATCTTTTTTTCTCCTCCCCTCAAAATTACCTTTTTTCTAATCTATTACTTTGGTCTTTGTGGTTGGAGGTAGTTCAGCATGATCCAGTCAGCAAGACTGAGAAACAACTGGATGGGAGTGAGTGGCAAGTGCATTGAAACCTGTATTGGGTCTTTTGTTGTTTCTGTCTCTTATTGATGGATATTCTCCTTTTCTCTGGGTTAAAGTTCAAGCAATATAGAAGATTAAGGGGTGATCTAATTGAGGTGTTTAAGATGATTAAAGGATTTCCTAGGGAGAAACTATTTCCTCTGGTGGAGAGTCCAGAACAAGGGGGCACAACCTAAAATTAAAGCTAGGCCGCTCAGGGGTGATGTCAGGAAGCACTTCTTCACACAAAGGGTAGTGGTATTCTGGAACACTCTCCCCCAAAAAGTTGTTGAGGCTAGGTTAACATTTCAGTACTGAGATTGATAGATTTTTGTTAGGCAAGGGTATTAAGGGATATGGAACCAAAGTGGGTAGATGGAGTTAAGATACAGATCAGCCATGATCAAATTGAATGGCGGAACAGGCTCAAGGGGCTGAATAGCCTACTCCTGTTCCTACATTACTATGATCATAAGCTTTGGGAAAGTGAAAACTTCTCCCCCGCCCTCCCCCCCCCCCCCCCCCCCACCCCCCCCCAACCCCCAAAAAAGAATATATTCTCCCCTCCTTTCTCAGAGGTGCTGATTGTTGCTGGGATACAGTTCCACAGGTGCTGGCCTCCCTCTAATACCCCACCCAAATGGCCTTTGGCCTTTCATGTGTTAGCCTAGGTGGCCGGTGTCATCAGTCTGTTTGGTCAAATGGGCACATTTTCCAGTGGGGATCACTGGAGCAGGAACACCGGCTGACTTTCACCTCACTAATCCTGGGATGCCATGGCTAGTTGTACCACTGTAAATAAGATCAACTAACTCAGCACATCAAAATTGGAACCGCCCTGATCAGTGTGGTTCAGTATCGTGCTGAGCAGTCCGTTCACTAGCTGCTCAGTAACTTCAAACGCTGATTCCCAGCCTTTTGCAGAATCTTTCTTTTGAGTCATCAGGAAAAATAATTCTCTTTCTACTGCCTTCCCTCAGAGGCCACGATGCCAGCCAGATCACTTTGGCACTGGGTACGGCTGCTTCCTACCCCCGAGCCTGCCAGGCGCTGGGCGCCATGCTATCCAAGGGAGCTCTGAATCCTGCCGACATCACTGTGCTGTATAAGATGTTCACGAGTATGGATCCACCTCCTGTAGAACTGGTAAGAATTGCAATCAGTCACCCATCTCACAAGGATGTAGGCCGTTCTTTCCGAAAACTCCACACCTTTAATTTTCCCAATTATCTCCACTTGTCTCCTGACTCAGGGTGAAGGACAGGTGGCGGCAATGCCTTCAGGTGCTTACCTCCTGTGTGAGCCTAGATAATGTGTGTGGGCAAGCTATTCAACTGTCGGGGGCATCATGGCTAGCCCCAGCCCTGTCCGCACGTGCAATTTCTAGCAGAATCACCGAATCCCATTAAGGGCCAAGAGTCCTGGCTGTGTTTTTTTAAACTCTTCCTATCCCAGGAGACTAATTGTTTCTCGCTTACTGAGATCATTTAACTCAGCACAGACCAGGTCAGGAACCTGGGAAAATGTGGCTCAGTACCACACAGGGTACAGCACCATCGGGAGAGCTACACTTAAGTATCTTGGAGTTGGCTTGTATTTCACACAGAGAAAGCTCTCCGACCTGGTTTGAAAACCAGGGTCACAAATTGAGGCCAGTTTTCTGCCTGTTTTCCCTCAGATTATTCATCTACTCCCTGTAAAGCGTATTGTAAGTTTGTGCTATCATATCCAGGCGTATCTGTACCTAACTAACTGTGACCCTTTGATTCTCGTTCCAGATCAGGGTCCCTGCCTTCCTCGATCTATTCATGCAGTCTCTCTTCAAACCAGGCTCTAAAATCAATCCTGAGCATAAACACAAGTACATCTACATCCTGGCCTATGCAGCCAGTGTGGTGGAGTCGTGGAAAAAGGTCAGCTCTGCATTTCAGACACAGTAATATCAGTGGGACTGACAGTCTTCAGTACACACTGTGTTCATGTAATAGTGCACACTGTTCTTCAGTACACACTATGTTCATGTAATAGTGCACACTGTTCTTCAGTACATACCATGTTCATGTAATAGTGCACACTGTTCTTCAGTACACACTATGTTCATGTAATAGTGCACACTGTTCTTCAGTACACACTATGTTCATGTAATAGTGCACACTGTTCTTCAGTACACACTATGTTCATGTAATAGTGCACACTGTTCTTCAGTACACACTATGTTCATGTAATAGTGCACACTGTTCTTCAGTACATACCATGTTCATGTAATAGTGCACACTGTTCTTCAGTACACACCATGTTCATGTAATAGTGCACACTGTTCTTCAGTACACACCATGTTCATGTAATAGTGCACACTGTTCTTCAGTACATACCATGTTCATGTAATAGTGCACACTGTTCTTCAGTACATACCATGTTCATGTAATAGTGCACACTGTTCTTCAGTACATACCATGTTCATGTAATAGTGCACACTGTTCTTCAGTACATACCATGTTCATGTAATAGTGCACACTGTTCTTCAGTACACACCATGTTCATGTAATAGTGCACAGACTGTTCTTCCGTACACATCAAGCGGGCTGCTTTGTCCCGGATGGTGTCAAATTTCTAGAGTGGTGTTGGAGCTGCATTCATCCAGGCAAGTGGAGACTATTCCAGCACACTCCTGACTTGTGTCTTGTAGGTGGTGGAGAGGCTTTGGGGAGTCAGGAGGTGAGTCACTTGTCGCAGAAAACTCAGCCTCTGACCTGCTCTAGTAACCACCGCATTTATGTGACTGGTCCAGTTGAATTTCTGGTCAATGGTGACCCCCAGGATGTTGATGGTGGGGGATTCAGCGATGGTAATGCCATTGAATGTCAAGGGGAGGTGGTTAGACTCTGTTTTGTTGGAGATAATCATTGCCTGGCACTTGTGTGGCACGAACGTTACTTGCAACTTATCAGCCCAAGCCTGGATGTTGTCCAGGTCTTGCTGCATGCGGGCTCGGACTGCTTCATTATATGAGGAATTGCGAATCAAGCTGAACACCATGCAATCATCAACGAACATCCCCATTTCTGACTTTATGATGGAGAGAAGGTCATTGATGAAGCAGTTGAAGATGGTTGGGCCTAGGACACTGTCCTGAGGAACTCCTGCAGCGATGTCTTGGGGCTGAGATGATTGTCCTCCAACAACCACTACCATCTTTGCGGTAGGTATGACTCCAGCCACTGGAGAGCTTTCCCCCCTGATTCCCATTGACTTCAATTTTACTAGGGCTCCTGATGCCACACTCGGTCAAATGCTGCCTTGATGTCAAGGGCAGTCACTCTCACCTCACCTCTGGAATTCAGCTCTTTTGTCCATGTTTGGACCAAGGTTGCAATGAGGTCTGGAGCCGAGCGGTCCTGGCAGAACCTAAACTGAGCATCGGTGAGCAGGTTATTGGTAAGTAAGCGCCGCTTGATAGAAGGTGTTGTTGACAGTGCTATCACTTTGCTGATGATTGAGAGTAGACTGATGGGGCGGTAATTGGCCGGGTTGAAGGGCTGAAAGCTCTTTGCAGCTCGGATCGGGGCAGTGATTTAAGGACAGAAGTTTTCGTTTTTAACACACAAAACTGAAATGTTCACAGAGGGAAATTCTGATGGGTGGGTTTGGAAAAGCTAAAAGGAATTTTGGGTGCAGAGGGTGCGAGCTATAAGAATGTCCCAGTGATTGCCTGTGTAACCCAGAGGTGCTGTTCTTACTGACAGAACAAAAGAGTTAACATCAACAAAGATGAGCTGAAATCCACCTCAAAGGCCATTGAGACCGTCCACAATCTGTGCTGCAATGAGAACAAGGGGGCTTCAGAGCTAGTTGCAGAACTGGGGACTCTCTATCAGTGTATTCGGTGAGTACCCCAGGGTGTGGCCCTCTATCAGTGTAATCAATGTGTACCACAGGGTGTGGGGACCCTCTATCAGTGTAATCAATGTGTACCACAGGGTATGGGGACCCTCTATCAGTGTAATCAATGTGTACCCCAGGGTATGGGGACCTCTATCAGTGTAATCAATGTGTACCACAGAGTATGGGGACCCTCTATCAGTGTAATCAATGTGTACCACAGGGTATGGGGACCCTCTATCAGTGTAATCAATGTGTACCACAGGGTATGGGGACCTCTATCAGTGTAATCAATGTGTACCACAGGGTATGGGGACCCTCTATCAGTGTAATCAATGTGTACCCCAGGGTATGGGGACCCTCTATCAGTGTAATCAATGTGTACCACAGAGTATGGGGACCTCTATCAGTGTAATCATTGTGTACCACAGGGTATGGGGCCCTCTATCAGTGTAATCAATGTGTACCACAGAGTATGGGGACCTCTATCAGTGTAATCAATGTGTACCCCAGGGTGTGGCCCTCTATCAGTGTAATCAATGTGTACCCCAGGGTGTGGCCCTCTATCAGTGTAATCAATGTGTACCCCAGGGTGTGGCCCTCTATCAGTGTAATCAATGTGTACCCCAGGGTGTGGCCCTCTATCAGTGTAATCATTGTGTACCACAGGGTATGGGGCCCTCTATCAGTGTAATCATTGTGTACCACAGGGTATGGGGCCCTCTATCAGTGTAATCATTGTGTACCACAGGGTATGGGGCCCTCTATCAGTGTAATCATTGTGTACCACAGGGTATGGGGCCCTCTATCAGTGTAATCATTGTGTACCACAGGGTATGGGGCCCTCTATCAGTGTAATCAATGTGTACCACAGGGTATGGGGACCTCTATCAGTGTAATCATTGTGTACCACAGGGTATGGGGACCCTCTGTATAACACTGAACCTCTGCCCTCCGTTATCTCTGTATAACACTGAAGAAGTTTTCATGATTGATATGTAGAAGAACTGAGAGGGAGCTACAGGCTAATTTGTGAATAGTTCTGTGCTGTGGGGCATCTAGTGATTGACCTGGGTATGCTGTACACTGACCTGAGAGTGTGTGATGGGGCAGTATAGAGGGAGCTTTACTCTGTATCTAATCCGTGCTGTATCTGCCCTGAAAATGTTTGATGGGACAGTGTAGAGGGAACTTTACTCTGTATCTAACCCATGCTGTACCTGCCCTGGGAGTGTTTGATGGGACAGTGTAGAGGGAGCTTTACTCTGTATCTAACCTGTGCTGTACTTGCCCTATGCCAGAGTGTAGCAAACATCCAACACTTTAGTCACGCAGTTGAATGCTGATACTGGGTGACAGAAGTGCGGGACGTTTTCTAAGCTCTGGCACTGACTCCCTTCCTTGATGGGTTCAAAATTCAGCCAAAAATATTAAGAAATGACAGGAGTTCTGGGACATGATACTGAGATTTAGTTTAGTAGTGGAAAGTGTTCGAATGGTGGTGACTGAATGCTGTACCAGTCACTGTCCGATGAGCTGTGTGAGGAATGCCTGCGTATTTTACTTTGTGTCTGGTGACTTTCTTTCTGATTGTCAGGTTCCCGGTTGTGGCAATGGGGGTGCTGAAATGGGTTGACTGGACTGTGTCGGAGCCCAGCTATTTTCAACTGCAAACAGACCACACGCCTGTTCACCTGGCCCTACTGGATGAGGTATCTGAGCTGTATATAATCCCCATCCCATATCTTTTGGGCGACTTTAGTTCCCAATTTACTTTTGCGAAGCATTGAAATGTAGAAGCTCTTCCCCGTGTTGAAGAATGTATCTAATTAAACATTCGAGGTTCTATCCCCAGTCTGTGCAGAGTTAGCTGATCTTTGGCGGAGCCAGTAGTTGTTTTGTTACTATTAGCCTCCCTGACCCTGAAGATGAAAAATTAGCCAGGTTCCTGCTCCAGATCACTATCCTGGTACAAAGTGCATGTGTTAATGTCAGGTGAGCTCAAGTACTGAAAACAGCTTTCATTATAGCCCTGAAAAGCCCAAAGTGATCCTCAGTTAATCTCTCAAAAGCGCCTACAATTCCAGGCTTTTGAATAGTGGTGTTACATACTAACATATGAAATTGACGGGCAGAAAGAGACCAGCTGGTCGGGGTATCTGATATCCACTTTAAAGTTATCTTTTATTAATGTCCATACTTAGCTGATTTACTTTGAAGTACTAATCTGACTTTACCTTATCTATCTATAGATAAAGTGTCAGCCTTAGCTCAGTGGTAGCACGCTGACCTTTGACTCAGTGGGCTGTGGGTTCAAGCCCCAGTCCAGACAATGCAGCACTCACTCAGTAGGAGGCGTCTTTTGGAAGAGACATTAAGCTGAGGCCCCATCTGTCCGTTTAGGTGGATGTAAAAGATCCCACGGCACTATTCAAAGATGAGCAGAGGAGTTCTCCCAGTGTCCTGGCCAACATTTATTTCCCAACCAACTTATCAAAAACAGATTAACATCTCTATGAGACCTTGCAGTGCATAAATTGGCCGCCACATTTGCCTTCAAAGCAACAGTGACTACACATCAAACGTAATTCATTGGCTGTGAAGTTTTTTCGGAAGTCCTGAGGATGTAAGTTCCTTTTCCCATTTAATACCTTATAACACAGTTTATGAAGTACATATCAGAAATACATAGAGGAACAGTGCAAGTGTTATCTAGGGAATTGTAACACTGGTCCTGCACATTCTGCCGGGCATTTGCCACATTCCCCATTTAAATTAACAATACTGGGTTCGGGCAGTCTCTGCCAGTTCCTAGTGCACATGGACTTACAGAACAAAACAACCCCCGATTCAGCGCTAAGTTGGCAGTCTCGCTGAAATAGGCCAGAGGGTGTCTGGTGTGGGAATAGAAAATTGCTACGCTGGAGCAGCAGCAGGTGCTGTTCTGAGGTTGTGGCTGGGTGACATTATTGGGGCGGAGCAGGGGGCAGTTTCATTCAGTGTCTAACTCCTGCTATCCCTGACCTGAGAATGCTCGATGCTGACACTGGGGGCCTGGAATGGAAAGTTTTCCATTCTCCAGCTCTAACGTCCCTCACCTTAGTGAACTCAAGATTCACATAAAACAAAGTTAAAAGAAAAAACAATAAGCAAGAAGTTGTAAACCAGACAGCTGTAAATGTCCCACACAATCCGGTTTGCAACTGTCAGTAAAGTTGCTACCAGATGACCGAGTGAATTCCAGAGTGGGATATAGAATCTGCACTGTGTGGAACTAGGAACACTCTGGATCTGCCGGGACAGGAGTTGATCAAAACCAGGGACATTCCAGACCTGCCAGGTATGACTAGCAATCAGGAACGGGATCTATGGATGACGTTTCGTTCCCTAACCCGAGGAGTGCTGAGGCCAATTGTAGCGTTCCTACTGCTGCCCCAGCTGAGATCAGCTAGCTCGAGACTGACAGTCCCCCACCACTCGACCATCCGGGGAGCTGAGCTGTAATGGGTCTTTTTTTAATGTGATTAGGACAGTGATTGTAATTGTCTTTCTTTGCTGTGCGTCTTTCTTCAGATCAGTACCTGCCATCAGCTCCTCCATCCCCAGGTGCTGCAGCTCCTTGTAAAACTGTTTGAGACTGAACATTCCCAGCTTGACGTCATGGAGCAGGTAATCCTCCCATTGCCTAGGATCAGTGGAGAGGAGAATGGAAATACTGTACAAAAAAATGCCAAATGATTGTTAGTTCACCTGTTTTTTTTATTACTTCTGGGACCACGGCTTAATTCCAGTGACACAGATAGGATGAAGTTCCCACTCTGGTGGAGACTGGAAGGCATAGTGTGATCACCTTAGGTGGATTTGGGCTTGGTCTTGTCATTACAGAGAGGATTAAGACTCCATTCTGCAGCTGTAAAGGGTCCTCAGTTGGTCAGTGACAGTGCAATGTTCACTAGATCTAAATCCATGGGATGAATTTACCTTGAAATTCAGCACATTTGGACTAATGAGGAACCCCACATACAATGTAAGGATGTACATTGTGTTAAATGGAAAACTCTTGCTGGTACAGTGTGGGTAATGTTTAGTAGAGCTCTATAAGTGCATTGTTACAGGTAGAGCTCCTGTCTTATTATGTCATACTGCGTATTTGATGGGGTTGTACTTGAGTCTACTGGTCACAAACAGTGTGGGAAACTTTACCATTCCTTAGTTCTCGCTGTGAGCAAGTTCATTTCCATCATGTGAGAGCAAGACTCCCCATTTGAAAGCCCTATATTTGGGCCTTCTTTCTAGAACGGTTTAGGGCCAAGGGCGGAGGTTTCTACACCGCACAGTTAGAATAAATACCTGTGCAGCTTCATGGGTCCTCTGCTGATTGCCCATTTTGCGGTGAGGCCCTCTGGCTAGGTTTTCTGCCCATTCATGATGAAAGGCTGCCTCGTATCTACCTGCACTGCCGGAGACTGACTTTGTCCTTTTCTGAAGGAGCTGCTTAAAACTTTAGTTCCATTTCCCCACCCCATGACCACCCAGTGCACAAGGCAAGCAGGTTGGATCACTCTCCTGGTGCCTATACTCCTGCAGCTTTCTCCTGACCCTCAATTCCCTATCTCTGACTTTGAACTGACTATCCGGGGAGGAGGGAGTGGGGAGGGGTTCACTCAGTGCTTGATACGTTTTTGTTGTGTTTACTGTTAGTTGGAGTTGAAGAAGACCCTGCTGGACAGGATGGTCCACCTGTTGAGTCGTGGTTATGTCCTGCCTGTGGTCAGCTACATCCGCAAGTGTCTGGAGAAACTGGATACGGACATCTCACTCATCAGATACTTTGTCACGGAGGTTAGCAGCTTGCCCGGTGATTTACTGCAGTCGGTTGCTGAATACACAAGTGCATCAGGCAGACAAGTTTGACAGCAGAATCTGGTGTGTTCTGTAATTGTGACCAAAGGTTCCCCCTTGCTGTCCTCAAGGTGCTGACTCGGGCACCGGCTGCCTTCCGTCACCTCACCCAAGTGGCCATTCTTCACGTCTGAGCCCAGACGGCAAGAGTAAGCAGGCTATGTGGCAGTAGAGGGCATCACAGCCCAGCCTGACCCTGTGCTCACCTAATGTCCACATGCATGCACTGCACAGCAGGCAGCGATCAGGACTGGGAGCCCTGGCTGATCGGCAACCCCTAATGGGTGGAAGCTGAGACCTTCAGCCCCTTGTGGCGTGATTATGTTGGGGTTGATCGGAACCTGAGAGTGTTTCTCATTAGGAACTGGAAATGAGGCTCAACAATTGATACAAAACCTCTTCCTGGATTCAGGATTTTGTTACTTGTGCATGTCATCCCCATATCATCGTAGTGTAGGAACCCCAGGATCCGGCCTATAATCTGTACTATACTTGCAGGTACTGGATGTCATTGCCCCTCCATACACCTCGGACTTTGTCCACCTCTTCCTCCCAATCCTGGAGAACGACAGCATCGTTGGCACAATTAAAACCGAGGGGGAGTGTGATGCTGTGGCAGAGTTCATCGGTAAGTGGGGAGCAGGGTTACACGCAGGGATGGAGAGAAAAGCCATGAGTATTGGAAATCTGAAATAAAAGAAACGGAACACTCTAGAATTGTAGGACCATCTGCAGGTGAAAGAGAGAAGACAGGTTTGGGTGGGGTGCTTCGTCAGAGGGTTATTACTTGAGCTTGAAACCTAGGCTGACACTCCCAGTGCAGTACTGAAGGAGTGCTGCACTGTCGGAGGTGCTGTCTTTCAGATGAGATGTTAAACCGAGGCCCCGTCTGCCCTCTCGGGTGATCATAAAAGATCCCATGGCACTATTTTGAAGAAAAGTAGGGGAGGTTCTCCCTGGTGTCCTGGCCAATATTTATCCCTCAACCAGCATCACTAAAAAACAGATGATCTGGTTATTATTATCACATTGCTGTCTGTGGGACCTTGCTGTGCGCAAATTGGCTGCCGTGTTTCCTACATTACAACAGTGACTACACTTCAAAAGTACTTAATTGGCTGTAAAGCGCTTTGGGATGTCCTGAGGTCATGAAAGGCGCTGGATAAATTCAAGTTCGTTCTTATTCAGCTGATTTTCTAGCGGTGATCCTCTCTCACTGCGTTAAGGGAGAGTGCCAGTTCTGTCCAGTTGTACTTAAACTCCAGTCAGGTATCTGTGACTAGACAGTTGACAGAAGCATTGTTGTATCTGCTCATTCAGATCTGAGCCGGACCCCAGTCTTAGATCTATTGTTGAGTCGAGTCGAGTTGAGCTCTTCCTCTTACAATTTATAACATTTCTTGTGGAGCCATATGTTGTTTTTGTTTATGCAGCGGGGAATGGGTTAAAGTGTTAATTTCTGTCCCGCCGGCCCCCCCTCCTGCCCCAAAATGATTTTCAACCCTCCTCTCCTGAATCTGTCTGGGAGACACTTCCCCTCAGTGATAAATGGCCTTCCTCCACAGGTGAGTCTAGACAGTGAATTGGCCGGGCCCAGTCCTGACCTTGCACAACAGGGGTGAAGAGATGGCAATCGGGAGCAGGAACCTTGGCTCTTTTTCTGCTCCCTAACGTGAATGATTTCGAGACTTTTTGTAGCCCCTCTATGTAGGATAACGCTTTGGAATTCCTGCTCAGGGGGACAGGAGTTACATCTACCATCAGAATGTCCTTTTTTAAAATTTGTTCATGGGATGTGGGAATCGCTGGCAAGGCCAGCATTTATTGCCCATCCCTAATTGTCCTTGAGAAGGCGGTGGTGAGCTGCCTTCTTGAACCGCTGCAGTCCGTGTGGTGAAGGTCTCTCCCACAGTGCTGTTAGGTAGGGAGTTCCAGGATTTTGACCCAGCGACGATGAAGGAACGGCGATATATTTGCAAGTCGGGATGGTGTGTGACTTGGAGGGGAACGTGCAGGTGGTGTTGTTCCCATGTGCCTGCTGCCCTTGTCCTTCTAGGTGGTAGAAGTCACGGGTTTGGGAGGTGCTGTCAAAGAAGCCTTGGTGAGTTGCTGCAGTGCATCCTGTAGATGGTGCACACTGCAGCCACGGTGCGCTGGTGATGAAGGGAGTGAATGTTTAGGGTGTGGATGGGGTGCCAATCAAGCAGGCTGCTTTGTCCTGGATGGTGTCGAGCTTCTTGATTGTTTTTGGAGCTGCACTCATTAAGGCAAGTGGAGAGTATTCCATCACACTCCTGCCTTGTGCCTTGTAGATGGTGGAAAGGCTTTGGGGAGTCAGGAGGTGAGTCACTCGCTGCAGAATACCCAGCCTCTGACCTGCTCTTGTATCCACAGTGTTTATGTGGCTGGTCCAGTTAAGTTTCTGGTCAATGGTGACCCCCAGGTTGTTGATGGTGGGGGATTCGGCGATGGTAATGCTGTTGAATGTCAAGGAGAGGTGGTTAGACTCTCTCTTGTTGGAGATGGTCATTGCCTGGCACTTGTCTGGCGCGAATGTTACTTGTGACTCATCAGCCCAATCCTGGGTGTTGTCCAGGTCTTGCTGCATGCGGGCACAGACTGCTTCCTTAAGATGCACTCTTTTGGTTCACCAACATAATGGAGTGTTAGGGCGTGGCTTCCTCCTTGTGATGTTCCACGCAGTGAAATGCTGATCACACCCAGTCTATCTAAGAGCAGTGGTGCACATCTTCCAGTGGCTGGGTCAAAGCAGCATTGGCAGGACCTTGCTAGCAGATCACCAGATTCATTCTCTCTCCTTGGCTGGGGCCGGGGGAGTGGGGGAAGGGAATGGGTCAGTAACGTTATGTGACTGTAAAATGCTAAATAAAAGTTCCGTGTAATGTGTACTTCCAGCGCACTGCAAATCAAACTTCATCATGATGAACTAGCACCATGAAGAAGGCACAGCAGTGGTGACTAGAAGAGAGAATAGCCCGAGCCAGACCAACAAGAGGACGCGAGAGAGACATTCTGAGTAGTAATAGTGATGGGACAAGGTGGAATATCCCGAACGGTGTTTGTGGGACTCGTCTACACTATAAAACTGACACGGGAATTATTGATCAAGAACCATTAGCGGTCTGCTAGATGAATAATCGGTAGATTTTATATTTTTTTTAACGTAATTGACTGCTAAAGGGGGAAATATAGAAACTGCGTTTTTGTTTTTTTTTTCTGTAACTGAGCCAGAAAATTGTATGATGTTTGTAAGTGGCATGGTCAAAATAAATACTGGGGCCACCCTGTTTTCAGCAATGACTTGACTTCCAACTTGTTTTTTTTAAATGTTCCCTCACATTTTTGAACTCCTATACAGTTGGGGGGTGGAGCTCCTAATACACAGCTGCTGTTCCGTGGGTCTCTGGGTATCGGTTAATAGCACCCACGCGCAACCCCCCCCCAATACTGGTGCTGTTCTTGATGTCCAGGGTAAGACAGATACTAGGAGAAGAGAAGATCCCAGCATCCACTGTAGAGCTGTTGAACGCCATCGGTTCCAATAATGATCCCTGCTTTTATATCATGCCTTATCACTGAGGTGCAGTGAGTCGTCTTCTGTAGGACCTGTGGTTTCTTTCTCTTCCTGTGAGGAAATGATGGGCTTCCACTCAAAAGCAGGATGGCGCATTTGATATCAGGAGCTCAGAGTGGGGATATCACAGGCACCGACCCGTATCCCAGTGCTCAGAGTGGGGATATCACAGGCACCGACCCGTATCCCAGTGCTCAGAGTGGGGATATCACAGGCACCGACCCGTATCCCAGTGCTCAGAGTGGGGATATCACAGGCACCGACCCGTATCCTAGCGCTCAGAGTGGGGATATCACAGGCACCGACCCGTATCCTAGCGCTCAGAGTGGGGATATCACAGATACAGCCCCATATCCCAGCGCTCAGAGTGGGGATATCACAGATACAGACCCATATCCCAGCGCTCAGAGTGGGGATATCACAGATACAGACCCGTATCCCAGCGCACAGAGTGGGGATATCACAGACACAGACCCATATCCCAGTGCTCAGAGTGGGGATATCACAGGCACCGACCCGTATCCCAGTGCTCAGAGTGGGGATATCACAGGCACCGACCCGTATCCCAGTGCTCAGAGTGGGGATATCACAGGCACCGACCCGTATCCTAGCGCTCAGAGTGGGGATATCACAGGCACCGACCCGTATCCTAGCGCTCAGAGTGGGGATATCACAGATACAGCCCCATATCCCAGCGCTCAGAGTGGGGATATCACAGATACAGACCCATATCCCAGCGCTCAGAGTGGGGATATCACAGATACAGACCCGTATCCCAGTGCACAGAGTGGGGATATCACAGACACAGACCCATATCCCAGTGCTCAGAGTGGGGATATCACAGGCACCGACCCGTATCCCAGTGCTCAGAGTGGGGATATCACAGATACAGACCCGTATCCCAGTGCACAGAGTGGGGATATCACAGACACAGACCCATATCCCAGTGCTCAGAGTGGGGATATCACAGGCACCGACCCGTATCCCAGTGCTCAGAGTGGGGATATCACAGATACAGACCCATATCCCAGCGCTCAGAGTGGGGATATCACAGATACAGACCCGTATCCCAGTGCTCAGAGTGGGGATATCACAGACACAGACCCATATCCCAGTGCTCAGAGTGGGGATATCACAGGCACCGACCCGTATCCTAGCGCTCAGAGTGGGGATATCACAGGCACCGACCCGTATCCTAGCGCTCAGAGTGGGGATATCACAGGCACCGACCCGTATCCTAGTGCTCAGAGTGGGGATATCACAGACACAGACCCATATCCCAGTGCTGAGAGTGGGGATATCACAGGCACAGACCCATATCCCAGTGCTCAGAGTGGGGATATCACAGATACAGACCCGTATCCCAGAGCTCAGGGTGGGGATATCACAGATGCAGACCCGTGTCCTGGTGCCAAGTGTGGTGTTCTCTGTGGCGGCTGAATCCTGCCCCCTCTTGGGCTCCCTCAGGTTAGCTGGTGCCCTTCCTCATTCCCTTATGTTGATGTGATCAGTCCCTTCGGTTGTACAGTTACAGAGGCGATTGGCGGCTCTGCCTCTGTTAGAACAAGTGGAGACAGCTTGATGCTGGCATGTTGTACGTGACGACATAATACTGAAACTGCCCTTCTAGCCCATTCAAGCTACTGGCCAAAAGACTAGCACTGTAAGGAGATTTAAGATTGTGTGACTGGCTGCAGTGGGCTGCATAAACTGAGTGCTCTGGTTTCCTTTAAAGTAATTAAAGCCCAGTATACGTACAGAATGTCATGCGCTTGTGCGTACTTGTGCCTGTGCAGTGATGCTTCGATCTCAGAGGACACCCAAGCACCTCTGACTGGCCCGCTGTAACATTTAATTACACCTCTCCTAAGAATGAAAGGGGAAAAGCCCATCAGTACGCGCTCTGGACCGCTTCACCCACCACGGCAACTCCTACCGCCTGAAGGAACGAGGAGAGGCAATATAAACTAGAGGGCACAACTCTAATTGGGGTACAGGAATAGAAAGATCTGGAGGTATATGTGCACAAATCATTGAAGGTGGCAGGGCAGGTTGAGAAAGCGGTTAAAAAAGCAAACGGGATCCTGGGCTTTATAAATAGAGGCATAGAGTACAAAAGTATAGAATCATGATGAACCTTTATAAATCACTGGTTCGGCCACGACTGGAGTACTGTGTCCAGTTCTGGGCACCGCACTTTAGGAAAGATGTGAAGTCCTTAGAAAGGGTGCAGAAGGGATTTACTGGACTGATTCCAGGGATGAGGGACTTTAGTTACGTGGATAGACTGGAGAAGCTGGGGTTGTTCTCCTTGGAACAGAGAAGGTTGAGCGGAGATTTGATAGAGGTATTCAAAATCATGAAGGGTCTAGACAGAGTAGATACAGAGAAACTCTTCCCATTGGCAGAAGGGTCAAGAACCAGAGGACAGATTTAAGGTGATTGGCAAAAGAACCAAAGTTGACATGAGGAAAAACTTTTTTACACAGCGAGTGGTTAGGATCTGGAATGCACTGCCCAAGGGGGTGGTGGAGGCAGATTCAATCATGGCCTTCAAAAGGGAACTGGATAAGTACTTGAAAGGCAAAAATTTGCAGGGCTACGGGGATAGGGCGGGGGAGTGGGACTAGCTGGATTGCTCTTGCGTAGAACCGGCACGGACTCGATGGACCGAATGGCCTCCTTCCATGCTGTAACCTTTCTATGATTCTATTCTAAGGAAACCTCAGGTTGCAACTGCTGATATTCGTTTCACTATCTGTTCTCGATTTAGTGGCTAAAAAAGGTCAGATCAATTCCTCACAGTGAAGTGTCAGCCTTAAATAGCAGACAAGGATCACCCAGATTTTCTTCCTACCTCGCTGCTGTGGGCACTGGCTGCCCAAGTGCTCGTTCTTGCTCTGTCAGCCTGTACAGTGAATGCTGGCAGGCTATTTGACTGTGTAAGGCATCACAGTTTCCGAATACCCCAAATGGAGCGGGCTGCCTTCTTCGCATCAGCTGGGAGAATTTGACCAGCCTATAGCCGACGGCCTGACATGGGCTGGGCAGACAGGCCTCAAACAGGCCGCTTTTCCCTGATCTATTCCAAAAACACTTCATTCAGAAATGATACAAGTGCAAATGGGATGGATACAACCAAGAAAATAGCAGCTTGACAATCATTTCCTTGAGCTAAGCCAGGATGTTGGGTGGTAGAAACATGTTAGGGGAATGTCAACTGCTCTGAGAGCTTGGGTTGCCAACTCTGGTTAGAGGTATTCCAGGAGGTTTCATCACATGCCCTCCAAAACCTCCCACCCCCACCCCCACCCCCACCCCACTCCCGCCATTAGCCACCCGACACGTCCATCCTCACTGATCACCGCCTTCCCAGGTGAACAGACTCTTCATTACCCGATTGGATGATTCTTGACTGTCAGTCAAACAGCCTTTTTTTTTTCCCATCTCCGATATTTTTTATAACTAATAAACAAAAGAGTTTAAAGAAAATGAAAAAGCGCACAATTTTTTTTAATGCCCCTGTGATTTTTCTCCCGGGTTGTTCGCAGCAGTGTCTGGGAGATTAATCTTTCATTCCTGGAGGCTCCAGGACAATCCTGGAGGGTTGGCAACCCTACTGAGAGCAACAGCATCAATCTCTGTCGTGTGTGCTTCACCCTCACATGATCCAGTGTGACCTGTGACACTTGTGGTGAGCTTAACTTCTGCATTCTGCCTGACAACGCAAACTGTTGCAGTAATTCCCAGCGAAAGGGCAACAGACTTTGGCGACAGCTGTTAAACTGAATGTTTTTTTAAAAATATAAATTGTGTCTGGGAAATAACACTTACGGAAATCCCCATCCTCTGCTTGTTATTGATGGACGTTAGTTTTTAAAAAATCTTTCAGTAGCCAATGTACCCTCCAGAGTTATTGAAAATATTTTTAAAAAATCTTTCAGTAGCCAATGTACCCTCCAGAGTTATTGAAAATATTTTTTTTAATTAAAGTATCACCAAATAACCTTTTTTTAAATTAAAGAGCGAATCCATCCAAATGTGATTTAAAACATAAAATGGCTGCTGTGATCAGTCAGTCAGTCACAGGTAAGTACAATTTCCTTACTCATCTTAGAAAAACTACTGCTTTATAAGAACAGGTGTGTTACACCATTTGTAATGCCTGAACTGGATTTCTAAATGTTTAATAATTCTGTAACGTCAAATTTAGCTAGTTATCTCAAACATTCAGCCAGCAGAAATGGAAACCAGGCTGGTTGCCGTGGTAATCAGAAGTGTTAATTAGTTACCCCGAGAGTGAGTCGCAGCTGAGACATGCCAGTGTTGATACTCTATTTATGCAAATTTCTGTGGCTCTGAAACGATGGGAAAACCCCCAGGAAATCATTCAGTTGAAATGTCTAGTCATCGATATTGGCTGTCTTAGACTATCAACGAGAATTGTTTTCATTCGTTGTTGATAGCTACCTAATGTGGCTTAATTAAAATGAGAGGCATGTTGTTTGCCCACAATTCTAAGGGTGGGTCCAGTTTGAATCCTTCGGTGATTGATAGCTCAGCAAGCCAAACAACAACAAATGGCATTTATATAGTGCCTTCAATGTAGTAAGTGCTTCACAGGAGCGATTATCAAACAAAATTTGACACCGAACCAACATGAAATATTAGGACAGGTGACCAAAAGCTTGGTCAAAGAGGTAGGTTTTAAGGAGCGTCTTAAAGGCGAAGAGGGAGGTGGAGAGGTGGAGAGATTTAGGGATGGAATTCTAGAGCTTAGGGTCTAGGCAGCTGAAGGCACGGCCGCCTATGGTGGAGCGATTAAAATCGGGGATGCACAAAAGGCAAGAATTGGAGGAGCGCAGAGATCTCGGAGGGTTGTAGGGCTGGAGGAGGTTACAGAGATAGGGAGGGGCGAGGCCATGGAGGGATTTGAAAACAAGGATGAGAATGTTAAATTCAAGGTGTTGCTGGACTGGGAGCCAATGTAGGTCAGCGAACACAGGGGTAATGGGTGAACGGGACTTGGTGCGAGTTAGGATACGGGCAGCAGAGACTTGGATGAGCTCAAGTTTACGGAGGGTGGAAGGTGGGAGGCCGGCCAGGAGAGCATTGGAATAGTCGAGTCTAGAGGTAACAAAGGTATGGATGAGCTGAGGCAGGGGCAGAGACGGACAATGTTACAGAGGTGGAAGTAGGTGATCTTGATGATGGAGCGGATATGGGGTCGGAAGATCAGCTCATGGTTAAATAGGACTGTCTGGTTCAGCCTCAGACAGTGGCCAGGGAGAGGGATGGAGCCTGTGGCTAGAGATCGGAGTTTGGGGACCGAAGACAATGCTCAACCAATACTGGATGTCGGACAAGCAGCGTGACAAATCAGAGGCTGTAGAGGGGTCGAGAGGTGGCGGTGAGGTAGAGCTGGGTGTCGTCAGCGTACATGTGGAACCTGACGTCGTGTTTTCGGATGATGTCGCTGAGGGGCAGCATGTAGATGAGAAATAGGAGGGGGCCAAGGATAGATCCTTGGGGGACTCCAGAGATAATGGTGCTGGAGCGGGAAGAGAAGCCAGTGCAGGTGATTCAGTAAGGCAGGTGACAGAGGAGTTTGTCTTTCTCTCTCAGACAGAATTGGCAAAAGAGATCTAGCAGCAAGGAACAGAATGACCAGCTAGCTTTGGAATAGCTTAACTTGAAAGTGGGCCCACAAAGTCAGTAAAGTTGCATTACTTTTCATCATCCAAGGAGCACAGGAAGTCGTCCATGCTCACTGTCAAACGGTGTACTGTTCATACGTGTACTTTAAGTATAATAAACCAGTTGATTGGTTTGAAGTTGTGAGTAGTTTTTAGTGCTCTTCAGTGCAATTTTCTTAGAGAAGAGAATGCACTTTACAGCACATGCAACATTGCAGTAGTTGGTAGAAGGAACAAGTGCTCATGCTATTGTTTAACTAAATACAGTCCGCACCTTTATAGTGGGCGTGATGGTGTTAACGCAATTTGCCTGCTATGTGTGGTGGACAGTAAAACTGTAATAGATTGTATCTGGCCATCAGGATATTTTTCTGCGCATTGAGGAAAACTTTAACGTGCAAGTTTAAAAAACCAGGCTTGTTGCAGAACCCCTGAAGTCTCCACTTTCCAACTGCCTCTCGTAATTGTTAACAGCTGCATCCGAATCTGATCACTAAAGTGATCGCGCTTTAAGGAGGTGCGAAGAGCTGATTGAAGCTGCTTGACAACCTGACTTTGCCTGAAAACAGCAGAGCTTTTAAAATGGTAAGTCGAGAGGTTTAAGTAATTAATGTAATCTCTCTGTAACGAGGTGCGGAAAGCTTATCGAACGGCCCAAAATAGTCGGCGCACTCAATATGTCGTAAATGGCGCCTTTGTAATTGACTTCAGTGGTGATGGAAAATGGTTATTGTTAACTGCCAGGTATAAGCATGGGCGGTATAAGTGGTGGGGACTGTATTGTAAAAGGTGCACTCTGGCTCATAGAGGACATGTGGTCCACTTACAGGGGCGAGGCTCAAGTATAAACATCCTGTCTTGCTAAAGTTCCCACAGACTGACACTTACAACCTTCTAACTCCTATGTTCAACTTGAGTATCACCTTAGAAAAGAGCTACATAACCAAATTGACCTTTGATTAGTTAAAATCACCTGAAATGAGATTCTACTGATAAGATTTATAAGTTGGAAGATTTACAAAAGTTGAAGGTTTGGGAATGTTAGCATAAGTTTCACAGAAGTAGAGAGAGTTTAATTATTCTAAGAAACGTACAGTGTAAGGGTTCACTGAGGAAGTTACAGTCCATGCCAAGTTAGTTGAATTAGGAAGAAACAAGATGATGAGAACTTGCTGCAGAGATATCTCAAGAAACCAGCAACAGCCAGCTTCACAACCGCCCTGCTACTCACAGATGTTATATTGTTTTTATACTCAGGTCATCAAAAGTCAGCCTTGCTACTGAACGTCTACCAATGAGGCACTGAATATAGACTTAGAATTACATTTTCTAGTTTTAGTGATTTAAGTTCAGTTAGGGTGTTACTAAGTGAAGCCCATCCAATGGTGACATGTTGTGTTGTTTACAATTAGGTTACTGTTGGAGCTTATGATGATTTAGATCCCAATGATTGTTGTAAAGAATCACTTAACCGTACGATGGTACTGACTCCATCATTGCAATTGCAGTTTAATCAGGAAGTGTCAGTAATACATCTCTGCCCCCGACTCAGTCTGTGATGTCTCTGGTAAGTAACGTTTAAGTTGAACTGTGGTCCTGCTGTTGACTGATTTGATTTGGTCAATAATCGCTATCTTATGGTCGAGGTTATGTTGGGC
This sequence comes from Heptranchias perlo, assembly GCF_035084215.1. NCBI lineage: Eukaryota > Metazoa > Chordata > Chondrichthyes > Hexanchiformes > Hexanchidae > Heptranchias > Heptranchias perlo. The sequence goes on from NC_090343.1 coordinate 45,524,574, forward strand.
GATCTGGAGCAAACCCATTCAGGCTGGGTATAAAAAAAAACCTCGACATAGATCCTGAACTACTTTCCTAGTGTGTACATTTTAGGGAAAGGAAGGGAGAGTAAGTTTGGTCTGATACCCTTTCACTTACACAAGCTACATGTGGAGATTTTTCAATACAATACTTCTGATGCATTGGGCGTGTTGTGTGGGAATAATGTTTGTCTCTTCCACACGGCATCGAGATAAATATAAGAGATGGACACGGGTTAAATAAAACCATGCCTATGATTTTCAACAGGCTTTTTAATTTATATGGCGGCCTTAGCTGCTTTGATCCAAATATAATTTTCTCTTCAGTTTCCCTTTACATGGTTCCATCTTTGTTTAATAAAAAAATCACTTCTGCACTCAGTGCCGTTCTCCCTCGGTCCTGAAGCACAGGATGTAAAATCATTTGCATACCTCAACGATTTACATTTTTGATTACCACTTTTTAAAACATTTTTTTTTAAGAAGTTCCATTCCTATGAAGAGGAGACTTGCTGTCTGCACCATGTCAAACCCGCGCACTACTGCAGGATGGGGTCCCCGTAGGCGCAGTTTTCCTCTATTGCCAGGTTGTAGAAGTTTCCTTTTCCTCCCTTGTAGGCACTGGTGACGATTTGCAGCCAACCTTTCTCCCCCTGAAACAGTAACCCACAGAGTTAATGTGGTGACGGCTGAGGGCAGCTATCAGCCACGGCGAGTAGAGCCTCTCTGTGAATGAGTTACATTTAGAAAAAATATAGAATTTAACTCGGGAGGCCTCCCCTGGTGGGGGCAGTGTTTTTTTAACTTAGCTAGAGGATAATGCATGTGGAAATCCATCATTGTGCTCAATTGTCTCCAAGACAAGCTACTGAGAAATCCATACTGGCAGAAGGTTAAAGGGTTAAATTATGGCCAAGTTGCATAAAATTGGTTTGTAGTCCCTTGAGTTTAGAAGGTTCTGGGGTGATCTAAGCGAGGTGTTTAAAATGACAAAGGGATTCAACAGGGTAGATACAGAGAAACTATTTCCTTTAGTGGGGGAATCCAGAACAAGAGGGCACAATCTTAAAATTAGAGCTCGGCCATTTAGAAGTGATATCAGGAAGCACTTCTTCCACACAAAGGGTAGTGGAAATATGGAACTCATTCCCCCAGAAGGGTGTGGGTGCTGGGGGACAAGTGAAATTTTCACAACTGAGATCGATAGATTTTTGTTAGGTAAGGGTAAGAAAGGATATGGATCAAAGGTGGGTAAATGGAGTTGAAGTACAGATCAGCCATGATCTGATTGAATGACAAAACAGGAGAAACTGGAGAAATTAATGGGACTAAAAGCCAACAAATCCCCTGGACCTGATGGCCTACATCCTGGGGTTCTAAAAGAGGTGGCTGCAGAGATAGTGGATGCATTGGTTGTGATCTTCCAAAATTCCCTAGATTCTAGAACAGTCCCAGTGGATTGGCAGGTAGCAAATGTAACCCCGCTATTCAAGAAAGGAGGGAGAGAGAAAACAGGAAACTACAGGCCAATTAGCCTGACATCAGTCTTCGGGAAAATGCTGGAATCCATTATTAAGGACGTGGCGACAGGGCACTTAGAAAATCATAATATGATTAGGCAGAGTCAACATGGTTTTATGAAAGGGAAATCGTGTTTGACAAATCTATTAAGAGTTTTTTGAGGATGTAACTAGCAGGCTAGATAAAGGGGAACCGGTGGATGTAGTATATTTGGATTTTTAAAAGGCATTCGATAAGGTGCCACACAAAAGGTTGTTACACAAGATAAGGGCTCATGGGGTTGGGGGTAATATATTAGCATGGATAGAGGGTTGGTTAACGGACAGAAAACAGAGAGTAGGAATAAATGGGTCATTTTCAGGTTGGCAGGCTATACCTAGTGGGGTGCAAGGATCAGTGCTTGGGCCTCAGTTATTTACAACCTATATTAATGACTTGGATGAAGGGACCGAGTTTGCTGACGATACAAAGTTAGTTGGGAAAGTAAACTGTGAGGAGGACACAGAGTCTGCAAAGGGATATAGACAGGTTAAGTGAGTGGGCAAGAAAGTGGCAGATGGAGTATAATGTGGGGAAATGAGGGTTATTTGCTTTGGTAGGAAGAATAGAAAAACACAATCTTTTTTAAATGGTGAGAAACTATTAAATGTTGGTGTTCACAGGGATTTGGGTGTCCTTGTACATGAGACACAGAAAGTTAACATGCAGGTACAGCAAGCAATTGGGAAGGCAAATGGTATGTTGGCCTTTATTGCAAGGGGGTTGGAGTACAAGAGTAAAGAAGTCTTGCTACAAATGTAGAGGGCTTTGGTGAGACCACACCTGGAGTACTGTGTACAGTTTTGGTCTCCTTACCTAAGGAAGGATACACTTGCCTTAGAGGTGGTGCAACACAGGTTCACTAGATTAATTCCTGGGATGAGGGGGTTGTCCTATGAGCAGAGATTGAGTGGAATGGGCCTATATTCTCTGGAGTTTAGAAGAATGAGAGGTGATATTATTGAAACGTATAAAATTCTTAGAGGGGTAGATGCTGAAAGGCTGTTTCCCCTGGCTGGAGAGTCTAGAACTAGGGGTCATAGTCGCAGGATAAGGGGTCGGCCATTTAGGACCGAGATGAAGAGGAATTTCTTCACTCAAAGGGTTGTGAGTCTTTGGAATTCTCTACCCCAGAGGGCTGTGGATGTTCAGTCGTTGAGTATATTCAAGTCTGAGGTCGATAGATTTTTGGACTCTGAGGGAATCAAGGGATATGGGGATCGGGCGGGAAAGTGGAGTTGAGGTCGAAGATCAGCCACGATCTTATTGAATGGCGGAGCAGGCCCTGGATATATCATCACGTGTTCTTCAGCTGGCCTGCAGTAGCTATTGTGTCAAGTCTCATGAGCTATATGCTAAACATCCACTTCCAGAAAGGACCTACACAGGACATCCTGTGACATGTCAGCCTCTTGCTGTTATAGAAGTCCAAGTCCAAAGTTCTTTGCCAGGCTTATGCATCACCAAGTACTTGCTCCAAGTCCTTATCTGAGGGACATTGGCAAAGAGATATGCCCACTGTGAGGCTCCCTCTCCCTCCAGAGAGCCCAATGACTGGATCCCTCTCTCCCAGCAACTGTTTCCCTTCTCTGTCACAAGCCATCTTGCTGACGCAGGGAGTGACTGAGCCCTACAGACAAGGAGGGTCCCAGGTTTGATTCCCAGTCTGTGCCAAGATAGCTGTTCTCAGCCACAATGGTGGGTAGTAGTGCTGCAATTGACCTCAGTGCCCCTGGGTTGGGGGTGTGGGGGAGGGGGAATACAAATGATTGAATCAGCCAGGGTTCCCACTCCTCCACAATTCAGCGCCTCCTGCTGGTAAGTGTACATGTGTGGCAGTCGGGTGAGGGCGGGATCAGTCTCACTTCTGAGGCCCCCTTGCAGTCTGATATTGAGTCTTAACTTTCAACTATGCAAAGGATAGAGAAGTACACATACTGGGCAGCAGGTTACAAGGCCCTTGGGTGTCACCCTTGAGTTAAAGGTAGGACTCTTGCCTCCGAGTCAAATGTTTGTGGGTTCCAGTCACTTGAACACATCTATGCTGACACTCCAGTGTAGAACTGGGGGAGTGCTGCACTGCTGGAGGTGCCGTCTTTCGTTTGAGACGTTAAACCATCTGCCCTCTCAGGTGGATGAAAAAGATCCCATGGCATTATTCAAAGAAGAGTAGGAGAGTTCTCCCTGGTTTCCTGGCCAATAATCACTAACAACCAACATCACTAAAACAGATTACCTGGTCATTATTTAATTGCTGTTTGTGGGACCTAGTGTCCTGGCCAATGTCTCTCCCTCAAACAAGATTATTAATGACCTGCAACACTCACTGTCCAAGCTCACCCATGGAGAATCACCACCTGGGTGAGGTACTGGAGGGAACTCGTTTAACCAGGTCCCAACTTGGTCAGAGCTCTCAGGGGAGGAGAGGGAAAAGGTTTGGAAATAAATACATTGTGAGGTGGGATAACGGACTCTATATCAAATGATGCCTGTCAATTACGGAGGCTTCTGGTAAGCTAGGCGATGCTGCATACTGGAACCTCCAAGTCACACGGATATAAAGTCAGAGGTTTTACACATCCTGGTCTCGGGGACGGTGGATTTAGCCATGCCCATTGACTTGTGAGTTACAGTCCCACTATAAACACGTTGGTCAGTTACAGTCCCAGTATAAACACGTTGGTCAGTTACAGTCCCAGTATAAACACATTGGTCAGTTACAGTCCCAGTATAAACACATTGGTCAGTTACAGTCCTATAAACACGTTGGTCAGTTAGTGTCCCAGTATAAACACGTTGGTCAGTTACAGTCCCAGTATAAACACATTGGTCAGTTGCAGTCCCAGTATAAACACATTGGTCAGTTACAGTCCTATAAACACGTTGGTCAGTTACAGTCCCAGTATAAACACGTTGGTCAGTTACAGTCCCTTTATAAACACGTTGGTCAGTTACAGTCCCAGTATAAACACGTTGGTCAGTTACAGTCCTATAAACACGTTGGTCAGTTACAGTCCCAGTATAAACACGTTGGTCAGTTACAGTCCCTTTATAAACACGTTGGTCAGTTACAGTCCCAGTATAAACACGTTGGTCAGTTACAGTCCTTCTATAAACATGTTGGTCAGTTACAGTCCCACTATAAACACGTTGGTCAGTTACAGTCCCAGTATAAACACGTTGGTCAGTTACAGTCCCTCTATAAACATGTTGGTCAGTTACAGTCCTATAAACACGTTGGTCAGTTACAGTCCCTCTATAAACACGTTGGTCAGTTACAGTCCCTCTATAAACACGTTGGTCAGTTACAGTCCCAGTATAAACACGTTGGTCAGTTACAGTCCCTCTATAAACACATTGGTCAGTTACAGTCCCTCTATAAACACGTTGGTCAGTTACAGTCCCAGTATAAACACGTTGGTCAGTTACAGTCCCTCTATAAACATGTTGGTCAGTTACAGTCCCTCTATAAACATGTTGGTCAGTTACAGTCCCTCTATAAACACGTTGGTCAGTTACAGTCCTATAAACACGTTGGTCAGTTACAGTCCCAGTATAAACACGTTGGTCAGTTACAGTCCCTTTATAAACACGTTGGTCAGTTACAGTCCCTCTATAAACACGTTGGTCAGTTACAGTCCCAGTATAAACACGTTGGTCAGTTACAGTCCTATAAACACGTTGGACAGTTACAGTCCTTCTATAAACACGTTGGTCAGTTACAGTCCTATAAACACGTTGGTCAGTTACAGTCCTTCTATAAACACGTTGGTCAGTTACAGTCCTATAAACATGTTGGTCAGTTACAGTCCCTCTATAAACACGTTGGTCAGTTACAGTCCCTCTATAAACACGTTGGTCAGTTACAGTCCCTCTATAAACACGTTGGTCAGTTACAGTCCCTCTATAAACACGTTGGTCAGTTACAGTCCCTCTATAAACACGTTGGTCAGTTATAGTCCTATAAACACGTTGGTCAGTTACAGTCCCTCTATAAACACATTGGTCAGTTACAGCGCCAATATAAACACGTTGGTCAGTTACAGTCCCTCTAGAAACATGTTGGTCAGTTACAGTCCTTCTATAAACACGTTGGTCAGTTACAGTCCCTCTATAAACACGTTGGTCAGTTACAGCCCCTTTATAAACACGTTGGTCAGTTACAGTCCTATAAACACGTTGGTCAGTTACAGTCCCTCTATAAACACATTGGTCAGTTACAGCGCCAATATAAACACGTTGGTCAGTTACAGTCCCTCTAGAAACACGTTGGTCAGTTACAGTCCCTCTATAAACACGTTGGTCAGTTACAGTCCCTCTATAAACACGTTGGTCAGTTACAGTCCCTCTATAAACACGTTGGTCAGTTACAGCGCCAATATAAACACGTTGGTCAGTTACAGTCCCTCTAGAAACATGTTGGTCAGTTACAGTCCTTCTATAAACACGTTGGTCAGTTACAGTCCCTCTATAAACACGTTGGTCAGTTACAGCCCCTTTATAAACACGTTGGTCAGTTACAGTCCTATAAACACGTTGGTCAGTTACAGTCCCTCTATAAACACATTGGTCAGTTACAGCGCCAATATAAACACGTTGGTCAGTTACAGTCCCTCTATAAACACGTTGGTCAGTTACAGTCCCTCTATAAACACGTTGGTCAGTTACAGTCCCTCTATAAACACGTTGATCAGTTACAGTCCCTCTATAAACACGTTGGTCAGTTATAGTCCTATAAACACGTTGGTCAGTTACAGTCCCTCTATAAACACATTGGTCAGTTACAGCGCCAATATAAACACGTTGGTCAGTTACAGTCCCTCTAGAAACATGTTGGTCAGTTACAGTCCTTCTATAAACACGTTGGTCAGTTACAGTCCCTCTATAAACACGTTGGTCAGTTACAGCCCCTTTATAAACACGTTGGTCAGTTACAGTCCCTCAATAAATACGTTGGTCAATTACAGTCCCACTATAAATACGTTGGTCAGTTACAGTCCCTCTTTTAACACGTTGGTCAGTTACAGTCCCTCTATAAACACATTGGTCAGTTACAGTCCCTCTATAAACACGTTGGTCAGTTACAGTCCCAGTATAAACACGTTGGTCAGTTACAGTCCCAGTATAAACACGTTGGTCAGTTACAGTCCCTCGATAAAAACGTTGGTCAGTTACAGTCCCACTACAAACACTTTGGTCAGTTACAGTCCCAGTATAAACACGTTGGTCAGTTACAGTCCCAGTATAAACACGTTGGTCAGTTACAGTCCCAGTATAAACACGTTGGTCAGTTACAGTCCCACTATAAACACGGTCAGTTGCAATCCCACTATAAACACATTGGTCAGTTACAGTCCTATAAACACGTTGGTCAGTTACAGTCCCTCTAGAAACACATTGGTCAGTTAGTGTCCCAGTATAAACACGTTGGTCAGTTACAGTCCCAGTATAAACACATTGGTCAGTTGCAGTCCCAGTATAAACACATTGGTCAGTTACAGTCCTATAAACACGTTGGTCAGTTACAGTCCCAGTATAAACACGTTGGTCAGTTACAGTCCCTTTATAAACACGTTGGTCAGTTACAGTCCCAGTATAAACACGTTGGTCAGTTACAGTCCTATAAACACGTTGGTCAGTTACAGTCCCAGTATAAACACGTTGGTCAGTTACAGTCCCTTTATAAACACGTTGGTCAGTTACAGTCCCAGTATAAACACGTTGGTCAGTTACAGTCCTTCTATAAACATGTTGGTCAGTTACAGTCCCACTATAAACACGTTGGTCAGTTACAGTCCCAGTATAAACACGTTGGTCAGTTACAGTCCCTCTATAAACATGTTGGTCAGTTACAGTCCTATAAACACGTTGGTCAGTTACAGTCCCTCTATAAACACGTTGGTCAGTTACAGTCCCTCTATAAACACGTTGGTCAGTTACAGTCCCTCTATAAACACGTTGGTCAGTTACAGTCCCTCTATAAACATGTTGGTCAGTTACAGTCCCTCTATAAACATGTTGGTCAGTTACAGTCCCTCTATAAACACGTTGGTCAGTTACAGTCCTATAAACACGTTGGTCAGTTACAGTCCCAGTATAAACACGTTGGTCAGTTACAGTCCCTTTATAAACACGTTGGTCAGTTACAGTCCCTCTATAAACACGTTGGTCAGTTACAGTCCCAGTATAAACACGTTGGTCAGTTACAGTCCTATAAACACGTTGGACAGTTACAGTCCTTCTATAAACACGTTGGTCAGTTACAGTCCTATAAACACGTTGGTCAGTTACAGTCCTTCTATAAACACGTTGGTCAGTTACAGTCCTATAAACATGTTGGTCAGTTACAGTCCCTCTATAAACACGTTGGTCAGTTACAGTCCCTCTATAAACACGTTGGTCAGTTACAGTCCCTCTATAAACACGTTGGTCAGTTACAGTCCCTCTATAAACACGTTGGTCAGTTACAGTCCCTCTATAAACACGTTGGTCAGTTATAGTCCTATAAACACGTTGGTCAGTTACAGTCCCTCTATAAACACATTGGTCAGTTACAGCGCCAATATAAACACGTTGGTCAGTTACAGTCCCTCTAGAAACACGTTGGTCAGTTACAGTCCTTCTATAAACACGTTGGTCAGTTACAGTCCCTCTATAAACACGTTGGTCAGTTACAGCCCCTTTATAAACACGTTGGTCAGTTACAGTCCTATAAACACGTTGGTCAGTTACAGTCCCTCTATAAACACATTGGTCAGTTACAGCGCCAATATAAACACGTTGGTCAGTTACAGTCCCTCTAGAAACACGTTGGTCAGTTACAGTCCCTCTATAAACACGTTGGTCAGTTACAGTCCCTCTATAAACACGTTGGTCAGTTACAGTCCCTCTATAAACACGTTGGTCAGTTACAGCGCCAATATAAACACGTTGGTCAGTTACAGTCCCTCTAGAAACATGTTGGTCAGTTACAGTCCTTCTATAAACACGTTGGTCAGTTACAGTCCCTCTATAAACACGTTGGTCAGTTACAGCCCCTTTATAAACACGTTGGTCAGTTACAGTCCTATAAACACGTTGGTCAGTTACAGTCCCTCTATAAACACATTGGTCAGTTACAGCGCCAATATAAACACGTTGGTCAGTTACAGTCCCTCTATAAACACGTTGGTCAGTTACAGTCCCTCTATAAACACGTTGGTCAGTTACAGTCCCTCTATAAACACGTTGATCAGTTACAGTCCCTCTATAAACACGTTGGTCAGTTATAGTCCTATAAACACGTTGGTCAGTTACAGTCCCTCTATAAACACATTGGTCAGTTACAGCGCCAATATAAACACGTTGGTCAGTTACAGTCCCTCTAGAAACATGTTGGTCAGTTACAGTCCTTCTATAAACACGTTGGTCAGTTACAGTCCCTCTATAAACACGTTGGTCAGTTACAGCCCCTTTATAAACACGTTGGTCAGTTACAGTCCCTCAATAAATACGTTGGTCAATTACAGTCCCACTATAAATACGTTGGTCAGTTACAGTCCCTCTTTTAACACGTTGGTCAGTTACAGTCCCTCTATAAACACATTGGTCAGTTACAGTCCCTCTATAAACACGTTGGTCAGTTACAGTCCCAGTATAAACACGTTGGTCAGTTACAGTCCCAGTATAAACACGTTGGTCAGTTACAGTCCCTCGATAAAAACGTTGGTCAGTTACAGTCCCACTACAAACACTTTGGTCAGTTACAGTCCCAGTATAAACACGTTGGTCAGTTACAGTCCCAGTATAAACACGTTGGTCAGTTACAGTCCCAGTATAAACACGTTGGTCAGTTACAGTCCCACTATAAACACGGTCAGTTGCAATCCCACTATAAACACATTGGTCAGTTACAGTCCTATAAACACGTTGGTCAGTTACAGTCCCTCTAGAAACACATTGGTCAGTTACAGTCCCTCTAGAAACACGTTGGTCAGTTACAGCGCCAATATAAACACGTTGGTCAGTTACAGCGTCAATATAAACACGTTGGTCAGTTGCAGTCCCTCTGTAAACACGTTGGTCAGTTACAGTCCCTCTAGAAACACGTTGGTCAGTTACAGTCCCTCTAGAAACACGTTGGTCAGTTACAGTCCCTCTGTAAACACGTTGGTCAGTTACAGTCCCTCTATAAACACGTTGGTCAGTTACAGTCCCTCTATAAACACGTTGGTCAGTTACAGTCCCACTACAAATACGTTGGTCAGTTACAGTCACTCTATAAACTCATTGGTCAGTTAGCCTCAGAATAAAACTGCTGATGTCTTTTACGTCCAACCTCAGAGAACATCCTTTACATTACCCCTTTGCCGCCCCCTCCCCCCCCTCCCCCCCGTCCATACTCAACACCCCACCCAAGACAACCAACAATACCCAGCTGCTGAACTGCTTTAGAATACGATGACGGATCTGGGCAGCACTTACCCATGGTTCTCCCCAGGAGTTGCGCACAATCCAGTATTCAACTCCGGTCTTGTCCACGCCCCAGCCTGCCACCGACACAATATGGTTTATGACAGACGTTGGTTGGAACTCCATATACAATCCTCCAGTGTAGGCGTCCAGCTTCTCTGTGGCCATAATGCCACAACTACAAGGAATCAGATGAAACATTCACGAAACACAACCAGTTCTGATATGGAGTCTCAACTTTCAAACAAGCACAGGACAGAGAAGTACACATACCAGGCAGTAGGTTTATAAGGCCCTTGGATGTCAGCCATGGGTCAGAGGTAGGACTCTCGCCTCTAAGTCAAATGGTTGTGGGTTCAAGCCCCACTCGAGCATTTTTTTTTCATTCGTTCATGGGATGTGGGCATCGCTGGCAACGCCAGCATTTATTGCCCATCCCTAATTGCCCTTGAGAAGGTGGTGGTGAGCTGCCTTCTTGAACCACTGCAGTCCGTGTGGGGAAGGTTCTCCCACAGTGCTGTTAGGAAGGAAGTTGCAGGATTTTGACCCAGCGACGATGAAGGAACGGCGATATATTTCCAAGTCGGGATGGTGTGTGACTTGGAGGGGAATGTACAGGTGGTGTTGTTCCCATGTGCCTGCTGCCCTTGTCCTTCTAGGTGGTGGAGGTCACGGGTTTGGGAGGTGCTGCAATGAATTCTGTAGGTGGCACACACTGCAGCCACGGTGAGCCGGTGGTGAAGGGAGTGAATGTTTAGGGTGGTGGATGGGGTGCCAATCAAGTGGGCTGCTTTGTCCTGGATGGTGTCGAGCTTCTTGAGTGTTGTTGGAGCTGCACTCATCCAGGCAAGTGGAGAGTATTCCATCACACTCCTGACTTGTGCCCTGTAGATGTTGGAAAGGCTTTGGGGAATGAGGAGGTGAGTCACTCACTGCAGAATACCCAGCCTCTGACCTGCTGTTGTAGCCACAGTATTTATGTGGCTGGTCCAGTTAAGTTTCTGGTCAGTGGTGACCCCCAGGATGTTGATGGGGTATTCGGTGATGGTAATGCCGTTGAATGTCAAGTGGAGGTGGTTAGACTCTCCCCTGTTGGAGATGGTTATTGCCTGGCACTTGTCTGGCCCGAATGTCACTTGCCACTTATCAGCCCAATCCTGGATGTTGTCCAGGTCTTGCTGCATGCGGGCTTGGACTGCTTCATTATCTGAGGGGTTGCGAATGGTACTGAACACTGTGCAATCATCAGCGAACATCCCCATTTCTGACCTTATGATGGAGGGAGGTCATTGATGAAGCAGCTGAAGATGGTTGGGCCTAGGACCTTGCTGTGTGCAAACTGGCTGCCATGTTTCCATACATTGCGACAGTGACTACATTTTAAAAGTACTTCATTGGTTGTGGAGCGCTATTGGACACCCTGAGGTTGTGAAAGGTGCTGTATAAATGCACGTCTTTCTTTCAGGAGGCTGGCTTATCTCACTCAGCGTAGCAACCTCCAAATTTGAGCCTGAGGAAGCAGGAATTGCCAGTGTAGGAAGTCTCCACCAATGGATTCGCCCTTTGTTTCAATGGCTTTGCTTTTGGTGGGTGGAGGCTCTGACATCCCCCTCCCCCCCCCACCTCAAAACAAGGGCTCTGGAAACTCCAGTGTAAAGGCCAGGACCCTGCATCTCCTGGTCCCGGCGGAGTTTACGGCCATTCCACTGGACTCCCACCAGAGTTACGGTGAACATCTGCCCGAACAGCTGAGCAACTCTGGGGCCTCTGTCAGGCAAAGGGACACTACTGCACTGGACTGATAAAAGGCAAGAGATTTATGACTATTTAAATGCTATTATAGCATCAGTGATAAATTGAGATGGGTTTTCAAAGGTCTGAAATGCCATTTGTAAAGGAATGCTCTGTTAATACTAAAATCCTTGGCCTTCCTTTCAAACAATGCTAAACAAATCGCAGTGTGAATCGGGGATCCATGACTACAGACCATAACAGCCCTGGCTCAGTGGGTAGCACTCTCGTCTCTGAGTCAGAAGAGCGTGGCTTCAAGTTCCACACCAGAGACTTGAGCACAAAATCCATGCTGACACTCCAGTGCAGTCTTTTGGATAAGACATTAAACCAGGGCCCCATCTGCCCTCTCAGATGGACGTAAACGATCCCATGCCATTATTCAAAATGTTCCGGTGTCCTGGCCAATATTTATTCCTCAACCAACATCACTGAAACTAATTGTCTGGTCATTATCTCATTACTGTTTGTGGGACCTTGCTGTGTGCAAATTGGCTGCCACGTTTCCTACATTACAACAGTGACTACACTTAAAAAGTACTTCATTGGCTGTATTGCGCTTTGGGACGCCCTGAGGTCGTGAAAGTCTTTCTTTCCAATCGTTACCACAAGCAAAACAGAAACATAGTGGATGTTGGTTTACAGCACCTAGGCATGGCCATTGTAACTTGACACAAGGCTTGGTGCAGGCTCCTGACCCTGCCACTAGCTTCCCCCAACACCCAGTAGAGCTGCCCTGTATGTGCCACTAGAGGTGGAGGCTCCTGGGGACACAGGGAGGTTTATACCAGCTCCTTATTGTCCGTGTTTTAGTGGGATAGGATTATGGGTAGCTTTTCCCACTCGTATGGTAACAGGAAGGAAAGTTCTAGACAAAATGTCTGCCCCCAGACAGCCTCTAATTACTAGGTTTAAATTATAAACCAGAGCAACAAGACTGAGATACAGATGTGAATGTACAACTATCTGCTTTTAAAACATGAAGGATATGGAGTAATTTGGCAGAATGCACCTCTCCTTTTAACATATCACACTCTATGAACATGTAGTCATCTGATTGGATAGTTTAATAGCTAATCGAGTAGTAAAAATATTGAAAGTAAACTGGATTGGATGGTGTGGTAGTCAGCCAATCGGAGCAGGTCCCAGCTCTAACCTGTGCTGAGTTAGTTGATCACAACCAGTGTTGTGTAATGCACTATAATTGGCCTCAGTGCCCCAGTCGAGGGGGGGGGGGGGGGTAAAAAATAGCACAACCTGGCTTCGTCCTGCTGACTGTTGGAGACCGCGGTGGGTGGAAATTGAGTGAGGACAGGGTGAGGCTCAGGTGCAGTGCCTCATGTGGTTAAATAGCCTGGCAATTCTCAATGTCAACGCTCCTGCATGAAGAATGGCCACTTGCCTGAGGTAACAGAAAGCTACTGGAATCCATGGGACTACACCTCAGCGTCAATCAATGTCTTCAGGGCAGAGGGGAGAAAAGTGGGAGCAAAAAAAACTGACCTGACCGATTGAATACTTTGAACTTAAAAGGATGGCTCCCTGCCTGGTTACACTGTCACTTTAATGAGCCACATGAATCAACCCACAATGAGTGGAAACGTCTGCTTGAAAACTCCCGGCTCCGACTCCGAGTGGACCAGCAATTGTTGTACTGAGGTTTCCTTCACACCTGATCATTCAGTGAGTCTGACATTTTATACCATCCCTACAAGAACAACATTGTAGGAAGGGATGGACCAGATCAAATGCCATACCTGATTGGACCGTTGGCGTAAATCTCCGCCATCATCTTCTCCCGCCCACTGACAGGGCCGTAGTCACCGACCTTCCAGAGCGTGTAATTCTGGATCACGTGGCAGACATTAAAGGTCGTGCAGGTACCGCACTGGTTAAATGGCAAACAACCTAAAGGCGGGGCAAGGAAACACGAGCAAGAGTCAAGCTGACATTGAATGTTTCGATGCTGTTTGCTTCTGCTGCTCCGCGAAGCGGTTTCTTTGCTGTTGCATTTACGTTGGTCGTCAACTGTCTTAGAAAGGGCCAATCTCCAACTGATATACATCTGAACTGCTCGCTATGGCTCAACAACCCAGAATAACCTCTGGCAGCCAAAACAAACAGGTTTTCTAGAAAAGAGAAGCTGAGGGGTGACCCAATCGAGGTCTTGAAGATTATGAAAGGGTTTGATAGGGTAGATGTAGAGAAGATGTTTCCACTTGCGGGGGTGACCAAAACTGGGGGCATAAATATAAGATAGTCACTAATAAATCCAATAGGGAATTCAGGTAAAACTTCTTTCCTCAGACAGTGGTTAAAATGTGGAACTCGCTACCACAAGGAGTAGTTGAGGCAAATAGCATAGATGAATTTAAGGGGAAGCTGGATAAACACATGAGGGAGAAAGGAATAGAAGGATATGCTGATGGGGTTAGATGAAGAGGGAGGAGGCTCGTGTGGAGCATAAACACCGGCATGGACCTGTTGGGCCGAATGGCCTGTTTCTGTGCTGTAGATTCTATGTAATTCTATGTAAGTGCTTCAGGTGGAAGTGGGCTAATAAACATAATCAATGTACCTTAAATTGGTTTTACTGTGAGCAGGTTCTAGTGTATTCCAGGCCTACTCACCCTAATCCCATCAGTGTAATACAGGGTGAAGGACACCGCACTCTGAGAACGTTACCTTGGTCCTTGGCCTGGTAGTTATTGCAGGTCTCATCTGGAATGCCGTGCGTATTTGCATATTCCCACACTCCGGTGTGATCTCCGCCCTCACAGGAGCCTGAATTACCGCAGTCAATGACATTCTGCACAGACAGGTATGCAGATGGCCAGGTCCCTTTACGTTTAATATTGATCCGATCTGAAAAGAAAAGGTGCTGTTTGTTAGACAAATCATGGGGAGTGGAAGCTGCGACCGAGGGGAGTGGGAGCTGCGACCGAGGGGAGTGGGAGCTGCGACCGAGGGGAGTGGGAGCTGCGACCGAGGGGAGAGGGAAGAGCGATTGTGCAGTGAGAGCTGCGAGGGTGCAGTGGGTTATCACACTGGACTTTCACTTCTGGATCTGGGGTAAAATGGAATGAAAGTCTCCTCTGTCTGCTGGCGATGAGGGAGCTGTGTGAAATGAGTTTGGCAGTGCCAACCCCATTCTTAATTGGCATAGGAGGAGGCTCGTGTGGAGCATAAACACCGGCATGGACCATTTGGGCCGAATGGCCTGTTTCTGTGCTGTACATTCTGTGTAATTCTATGTAACCCATAGTGCAAAGCTGCAGTATTTCACCACTAAAAAGAAAGACTTGCATTTATATAGAGCCTTTCACGACCTCAGGATATCCCAAAGAGCTTTACAACCAATGAAGTACTTTTTGAAGTGTAGTCACTGTTGCAATGTAGGAAATGAGCCACCATCACAGAAGCCAGTCTTCAGCCAATTCGATTCACTCCACATGATATCAAGAAACGGCTGAGTGCACTGGATACAGCAAAGGCTACGGGCCCCGACAACATCCCGGCTGTAAACTGAAGACGTGCTCCAGAACTAGCCGCGCCTTTAGCCAAACTGTTCCAATACAGCTACAACACTGGCATCTACCCGACAAAGTAGAAAATTGCCCAGGTATGTCCTGTCCACAAAAAACAGGACAAATCCAATCCCGCCAATTACCACCTCATCAGTCTACTCTCAATCATCAGCGAAGTGATGGAAGGTGTCGTCGACAGTGCTATCAAGCGGCACTTACTCACCAATTCATTGCTTAACCTTACTCACCACTCATCCGATAAAACTTTCCCCTCCCCATGAATTGCTCATCGATGTTCAGTTTGGGTTCCACCAGGACCACTTGGCTCCAGACCTCATTACAGCCTTGGTCCAAACATGGACAAAAGAGCTGAATTCCAGAGGTGAGGAACTAACAGGAACAGGAGTAGGCCATTCAGCCCCTCGAGCTGCTCCGCCATTCAATTAGATCATGGCTGATCTGTACCTCAACTCCATTTACCCACCTTTGCTCCATATTCATTACCTAACAAAAATCTAGTGATCTCAGTCTTGAAAGCTCCAATTGACCCCCACCATCCACAGCCTTTTGGGAGAAAGCGTTCCAGATTTCCACTGCCCTTTGTGTGAAAAAATGCTTCCTGATTTCAGTCCTGAATGGCCTGGCTTTAATTCTAAATCTGTCCTGCCACCTTCAAAGATTTGTGTACAAGGGAAAGAACATGGTACAAGGAGCTGGAACATGGTACAAGGGGCTGTACATGGCACAGAGGGTAAACTAATTAATTCCAGCAGTCCTTCTTAGTGTGTGGCTACATTAGATCCATTGCACAAATACAACTTCCATTAGTTTCCTCTCACTGTAAGGAGGCTCGGACTGACAGCTTTCCCGCCCGGTGCCCCCCAAATGCTTCAGGATATTTGGTCTTTTTCCAGTATTCTCACCGTCTGCCCTGGTGGCAATGAATCTTACTGGGTTAGAGTTCGAACGGATACCACATAATGTACCTCTGGAACATTACCCAGTTCATCATTCTTCACGTTTGAGCCTTGACACCAATCCCGAGGGACATCACAGTCGAGCCTTATACCGTCATCATGTCCAGGAGCGGCCACTGGATAGTGATCAGCAGGAACCCTGGACGATTTTGCCATTCCCAACCCGGAGGCTCTAAAGGCCAAATGTAGCCCCTTGGACTGCTGCTCCTGGTGAGATGGGCTAATTCAGCAGAGACTGGGAATTGAACCCCAGACTTTCCTCGCTTTGTGTCGCTCGGTTACAAGCCAATCTTACCAACTGAGCCATCGCGACAGAGCCTGAAGGATATTTCAGTGAAGGGCAGATCATACCTGCCATAGCGCTGGTGCTCCCGTGAGCCCAGCATGATCCGCAGTACTGGGGGATGTGTTGGTTCCTGGTGGTGCTGACGAAGTTGGTGCCATTTACGTTACGCCAGTCCCATGCCTTTGGCAAAGCAGCAATGGACAGGTATTCATGGGGGCGAGGGTAAGACCTGGGTGGGGGGGGGGGGGGAAAGAACAAGTGAAACAATAGGAATTCCAAGAGTGTCCGAGTCTGACTTTAACCAACAGCATTAAACTAGAAAATGCACGTAACAAACAGAGTTTTGTTGTGAGATCCGTTGATCCATCTTTACCACAATAAGTTAGCAGTGGAGATAAATGAATTTCCTACATTATCTTTATAGACCAAAGAATCTTTGTAAAATGATGCTCAAGATCGGAGACTGTATGGACATAGGTTCTCAAGTCAACAGTCTGCTCTCTCACTTAGTTTAAGATCCTCCAAAGATTCAATGGGTGTGCGGTACTGTGCCATTCATAGGGTGAACCAACCAAGACTAACTAAGGAAGTTATAAGGATGGTATCAAGTTAAAAGAAAAGGCATACAACGTGGCAAAGATTAGCGGTAAGCCCGAAGATTGGGAAAACTTTAAAAACCAGCAAAGGATGACTAAAAGAATAGTAAAGAGGGAGAAAATAGATTATGAGAGTAAACTAGCAAAAATATAAAAACTGACAGTGAGAGCTTTTACAAGTATATAAAAAGGAAAAGAGTAGCTAAAGTAAACATTGGTCCTTTAGAGGATGAGACTGGGGAAATAATAATGGAAAACAAGGAAATGGCAGAGGAATTGAACAGATATTTTGTATCTGTCTTCACAGTAGAAGACACTAAAAGCATACCAATAATAGTAGAAAATCAAGGGGCAAAGGGGAGGGAGGAACTAAAAACAATCACTAGAGAAAGAGTACTTGGCAAACTAATGGGTCTAAAGGCTGACAAGTCTCCTGGACCTGATGGCTTGCATCCGAGGGTCTTAAAAGAAGTGGCTACAGAGATAGTGGATGCATTGGTTGTAATCTTCCAAAATTCACTAGGTGCTGGAAAGGTCCCAACGGATTGGAAAATCACAAATGTAACACCCCTATTTAAGAAAGGAGGGAGACAGAAAGCAGGTAACTATAGGTCAATTAGCCTAACATCTGTCATTAGAGACTCAAAATAAAATCAAGGAGAGTGAACATGGTTTTATGAAAGGAAAATCATGTCTGACAAATTTATTAGAGTTCTTTGAGCAAGTAACGGGCAGGGTGGTTAAAGGAGAACCAGTAGATGTAGTGTATTTGGATTTCCAAAAGGCATTCGATAAGGTGCCACATAAAAGGTAAGAGCTCATGGGTTGGGGTAATATATTAGCATGGATAGAGGATTGGCTAACTAACAGAAAACAGAGAGTCGGGATAAAGGGGTCATTTTCAGGATGGCAATCTGTAACTAGTGGGGTGCCGCAGGGATCAGTACTGGGGCCTCAACTATTTACAATCTATATCAATGACTTGGATGAAGGAAGCGAGTGTACTGTGGCCAAATTTGCTGATGATACAAAGATAGGTGGAAAAGTAAGTTGCGATGAGGACACAAAGTGTCTGCAAAGAGATAGAGATAGATTAAGCGAGTGGGCAAAAATTTGGCAGATGGAGTATAATGTGGGAAAATGTGAAGTCATCCACTTTGGTAGGAAGAATAAAAAAGCAAAATATTATATAAATGGAGAAAGACTTCAGAATGCTGCGGTACAGAGGGATTTGAGTGTCCTCGTACATGAAACACAAAAAGTTGGTGCAGCAGGTAATTGGGAAGGCAAATGGAATATTGGCCTTTATTTCAAGGGGGGTGGAGTATAAAAGCAGGGAAGTCATGCTACAACTGTACAGGGTGCTGGTGAGACCACACCTGGAGTACCGCGTACAAGTTTTGGTCCCCTTATTTAAGGAAGGATATACTTGCATTGGAGGAGGTTCAGAGAAGGTTCACCAGGTTGATTCCGGGTATGGAAGGGTTTTCTTATGAGGAAAGATTGAGCAGGTTGGGCCTATACTCATTGGAGTTTAGAAGAATGAGAGGAGATCTTATTGAAATATATAAGATTCTGAGGGGGCTTGACAGGGTAAATGCTGAGAGGATGTTTCCCCTCAAAGGGGAATCTAGAACTAGGGGGCATAGTCTCAGAATAAGGGGTCGCCCATTTAAGTCAGAAATGAGGAGAAATTTCTTCTCTCAGAGGGTTGTGAACCTTTGGAATTCTTTGCCCCAAAGAGCGGTGGAGGCTGAGTCATTGAATACATTCAACGCTGAGTTAGACAATTTTTTGATCAGCAAGGGAGTCAAAGGATATGGGGAACTGGCGGGAAATCGGGGTTAAGGCCAGAATCAGATCAGCCATGATCTCATTGAATGGCGGAGCTGGCTCGAAGGGCCAGATGGCCTTCTCCTGCTCCTATCTCTTATATTCTTATGTTCTAGGTCAGGCAGCATCTGTGGAGAGAGAAACAGCGTTAACGTTTCAGGTCGATGCCCTTTCATCAGAACTGGAAGACGTTAGAGATGAATAAGTACAGAACCTGGGGAAAGGGAGCAGGAAAAGAACAAAGGGGAAGGTCTGTGATAGGGTGGAGGGCAGGTGTGATTAAATGACAAAGGGATGATGGTGCAAAGGAAAACATTAACTCTGTTTCTTTCTCCACAGATGCTGACTGACTGGCTGAGTACTTCCAGCATTTTCTGTTTTTATTTCAGATTTCCAGCATCCGCAGTATTTTGCTTTTGTTGAGGTGTAAATGGTTACAGAACGTCCAAGAGAAAATGGGAGGACAAGCAAAGGCCTTAGCGATTCACAAGTTCTTTGTTTCTCCGGTGCCTTTGAGTCTTCTTTCCATTGTCTGATGCAAAGATCCTCTCAGATCTCATGTTTTCCTTTTAAGCAGGCACAGCTCATTCCACCCATACATCCTCCCTGCCTTTGTTTTCCCTCCTTCCCTTCCTCTGACTCTATTAAAGTACTTGTTCATCGTTCAGTTCTGACGAAGGGCCCAGATCGAACCGTCTCCTTGTCTATCCTCCCCATGGATGCTGACTGACTTGCTTTGTGTTCCCAGCATTTCCTGTTTTTGTACATAGGAGAGGGAGGAAATCAGGGATTCATGATCAGGCATCAAAGCTTGGGTTTTAAAACTTGAAAATTGTTGGAAGGAGAGGACAGTGATGGGTAGGGAGTTCCACCGTTTTGAGGAACTGGGAAAGAGCAGGAGAGACGATTGCTCCAGATTTAAGAATCATAGAAATTTATGGCACAGAAGGAGGCCATTTGGCCCATCGTGTCTGTGCCGGCTGAAAAAGAGCTATCCAGTCTAATCCCACTTTCCAGCTCTTGGTCTGTAGCCTTGTAGGTTACGGCACTTCAGGTGCACATCCAAGTACCCTTTAAACGCGATGAGGATTTCTGCCTCTACCACCCTTCCAGGCAGTGAGTTCCAGACCTCCACCACCCTTTGGGTGAAAAAATTTCTCCTCAACTCCCCTCTAATCCCTCTACCAATCACTTTAAATCTATGCCCCCTGGTTATTGACCTCTCTGCTAAGGGAAATAGGTCCTTCCTATCCATTCTATCTAGGCCCCTCATAATTTTACATACTTCAATTAAATCTCCCCTCAGCCTCCTCTGTTCCAAAGCGAACAACCCCAACCTATCCAATCTTTTCTCATAGTTAAAATTCTTCAGTCCTGGCAACATCCTCGTAAATCTCCTCTGTACCCTACCTATATCATTTAACATCTTATATACTTTCAACTCTCAGTCACCTCCTTTCAAGGCATGATGTGGAGATGCCGGTGATGGACTGGGGTTGACAATTGTAAACAATTTTACAACACCAAGTTATAGTCCAGCAATTTTATTTGAAATTCACTAGCTCTCGGAGGCTTCCTCCTTCCTCAGGTGAATGTTGTGGACTCCACAACATTCACCTGAGGAAGGAGGAAGGAGGAAGCCTCCGAAAGCTTGTGAATTTCAAATAAAATTGCTGGACTATAACTTGGTGTTGTAAAATTGTTTACAACCTTTCAAGGCTAAAGAGAACCGGTTTTCCCAGTCTTTCCTCATAAACTCAATCCTTTGTTGTCTAGTGGCTCTTTGCATTGCCTCCAGGGCTTGAATATTTCCCTTATATCTAGGGAACGAAAACTGAGTGCAGTATCCCATTCCTTTTGTACGATCTTAGCGGCTTCCTTCTTCTGACTTTACTACCCCCTAATTCAGTATCATCGGTGAATTTGAGCAGTTTACATTGTGTTTCTAAGCCATTAATGTAGATTAGATACAGTAGAGGCCCCGGCACCGATCCCAGGGTCATTCTGCTGAGTACTTCCTCCCCATCCATCCCAACATCGCTCCCCTCACAAGTACCTTTTCCTAATGTTTTTATTCATTCGAGATGTGGGCATCGGTGGCAAGGCTCACATTTATTGCCCATCCCTAGCTGCCCTGAGAAGGTGGTGGTGGGCTTTCTTCTTTGAAGCAGTTTTATACAACCGAGTGACTTGCTCGGCCACTTCTGAGAGCAGTTACGAGTCAATTGCGTTGGCGTGGGACTGGAGTCCCATATAGGCCAGACTGGGTCAGGACTGGAAATCCAGGTCAACCACATCTTATGGGTTTACACTGTCCACATGGAATGCCACTTCCTCAATATATGGAGGAGGTTGGTCAAACATGATCTTCCCCTTCTCAAACTGCGTTGATTGGTATATATGATCACATGGGCTGCCCTTAAGCTTGCTCCTGATAATTAATTCCATTATTTTACCAGCTATTGATGGACAATTTAACGAGCTGTGGTTAGATTAAGGACTTAAATTAAGGACTGGATTAGATCTGTCTACTTTTTCCAATCTGAGCATTACGTTAGCTTGTTTTACAATCTAGTGGGATTTCCTCAGCAATAAGTGACTCCCTTATGATGATTATCAGCACTTCACAAATGCCACCCCTTGTCTGTCTCAGTTCCCTGAGATAGAAAATCAGTTCCCTGGAGTCTGTTTGTTTATAAGCCCATCTGGCACCACCTGCCCTGCCCAGTAGAACTGAACTGGGCTGGTGGAGTGGAGTGGAACTGAACCACTGCAGTGGTGGTGTGGACCTTATCACCAAATCACACCTTGGTCTGTCTCCCTACTCATATGGCACCTTCTCCTCCTTTGAGCATCTCACCTTGTTCCACCCCACTCACCTCTCCTTAAAAATCCTCGTTCTCAACGCCCACCCAAGTACCACGCCAAGTTTCTCAACGAGATATTGTTACTGCTTTCCTCCCTCAGCCTCTGGACTGACCAACTTCTCATCCTCGCTGATTTCAACCTCCATCTGAACTCATCATGCTCTCTCCCGAGTTTACCCTCCTATCCTCCCTTAATCTCTCCTCCATATAAACTTCCCTACCTGTAATCATGGCCACCTCCTCGACATTTATATTCCCATCATGTCAATCACAGATAATTCCATTTCTGATTACTTCCTTATATCCCTCTCCACTCACATCCCCCTTCCCCCTCCCAACCCCACTTCCTTCTGTGTCCCCCCCTGGAAAAAACTCTCCCCTAAGTCACTTACAATGGCGCTTTCAAATTCCCAACTGTCTAATCTTTGGCCCTCCATTCACCATGACATTTCTGCAGCTACCAATCTGCTCAATCACACCCTCACCTCCACCTTTGATGCCCTTGTCCCCATTAAAACCATTACTCTCTCTCACCCTGGTCGTTTCCCCTCCCCTTCAAATCTGCCATCGTCACCCCACTCCTAAAAAAAAAACCCTTGAACCCCCTGTCCTTGCAAAATACCGCCCCATCTCCAACCTCCCTTTCCTCTCCAAACTCCTTGAACGTGTTGTTGCCTCTCAAATTGGTGCCCATCTTTCCTGCAACTCCATGTTGAACCCATTCAATCAGGTTTTCGCCCCTGCCACTGAAACGGCCCTTATCAAAGTCACAAATGACATCCTATGTGACTGTAACCGTGGTAAACTATCCCTCCTCATCCTTCTCGGCCTGTCTGCGGCCTTTCACATGGTTGACCACACCATCCTTCGTTGTCCAGCTGGGTGGGATTGAGCTCACCTGGTTCCATTCCTAGTGATCCATCCGTAGCCAGAGAATCACCTGCAATGTCTTCTCTATCCACTCCCACACCGTTACCTCTGGAGTCCCTCAAGGATCTATCCTTGGCCCCATCCTATTTCTCATCTACATGCTGCCCTTGGTGACATCATCCGAAAACATGACATCAGGTTCCACATGTACGCTGACGACACCCAGCTCTACTTCACCACCATCTCTCTCGACCCCTCCACTGTCTCTGATCCAATGCTGCTTGTCCGACATCCAGTACTGGATGAGCAGAACTTTCCTCCAACTAAATATTGGGAAGACTGAAGCCATTGTCTTTGGTCTCCACCACAAACTCTGATTCCGAGCCACCAACTCCATCCCTCTCCCTGGCCACTGTCTGAGGCTGAACCAGGCTTTTCGCAACCTTGGCATCCTATCTGACCCTGAGATGAGCATTTGACCCCATATTCCCTCCATCACCAAGGCCGCCTACATTCACCTCTGTAACGTCACCCGGCTCCCCCTGACTTCAGCTCATCTGCTGCTGAAACCCTCATCCATGCCTTTGTTACCTCTAGACTTGACTATTCCAATGTTCTCCTGGTCGGCCTCCCATCTTCCACCCTCCGTAAACTTGAGCTCATCCAAAACTTTGCTGCCCATATCCTAACTCGCACCAAGTTGTATTCACCCATCACCCCCTGTGCTCGCTGACCTACATTGGCTCCCGGTCCGGCAACGCCTCGATTTTTAAAATTTTCATCCTTGTTTTCAAATCCCTCCATGGCCTCAACCCTCCCTATAACCTCCTCCAGTCCTACAACCCTTCAAGATCTCTGCGCTCCTCCAATTCTGGCCTCTTGCGCATCCCCACTGGCGGCCATGCCTTCAGCTGCCTAGGCCCTAAGCTCTGAAATTCCCTCCCTAAACCTCTCCACCTCCCACAAGACGCTCCTTAAAACCTACCTCTTTGACCAAGCTTTTGGTCACCTGTCCTAAGAGTTCCTTATGTTGCTTGGTGTCAAGTTTTGTTTGTTCGCTCCTGTGAAGTGCCTTAGGACGTTTCACTAAATGCAAATTGTTGTTGTTGATGTTGGTCTATAAAACTGTAACTCCGTTAATGGGACAAATTTTGGGATTTATAGGGTAGATGCATTTCAACAGCCTCATTATGCTCCCTGTAAGCACCAACAACTTGCATTTAAATAGCGCCTTTAATGTAGAAAAAAGTCCCAAGATGCTTCATAGAGCTTCACAAAAAAATGAACGCTGAGCCAAAAAGGGGGAATTAGGAGAGGTGAACAAAAGCTTGGTCAAAGAATTGGGTTTTAAGTAAAGCCTTAAAGAATGTGAGGGAAGTAGAGACAGAGTGGTTTAGGGAAGCAATTCCTGTGCGCGAGATCTAAACGAGTGAAGGCATGGCTAGCAATGGTGGAGCGAAGGGACAGGGGAATGCACAAACGGCCAGAGTTGGAGGAACGGAGAGTTCGGTGGTGAGTTGTAGGGCTGAAGAAGGTTACAATATTAAGGATAATGAGGGGTGAGGCCATGATGCGATTTAAACACAAGAATGAGAATTTTAAACTTGGGGCTTTGTGAGACCGGGAACCAATATAGATCAGCAAGGTCAGGGTTGATGGGTGAGTGGGACTTTGTGCGAGTTAGGATACGGGCAGCAGAGCTTTGAACGAGCTCAAGTTTACGGAGGATGGGATGCTGGCCAGGAGAGCACTGGAATAGCTGAATCTGGTGGTGACAAAAACATGGATGAGGGATTTGGCAGCAGATGGGCTGAGGTACAGAGGTGGAAGTAGGCAGTCTTTCTGATCGGAAGTTCAGCTTGGGGTCAAATAGAATGTTGAGGTTGCAAACAGTCTGGTTCAGCCTGAGACAGGTGGCTGGTAAAGGGGATAGAATCAGTGGCATGGGTACAGAGGTGTGGTGGGGGGCAATGTTGATGGATTCGGTCTTCCAAATGTTCAACTGGAGGAAATTACGGCTCTTCCAAGACAGGATGTGGATAATATTAAGAGGTGAAGAGAAAACATATGTAGAACAGCCCAATTCTGTACAGTGACTCCCAGATCTTTCATGACTCATTCTGCTCCTTCAGTGAGGAATGGCATATAGTCTTGTTCACAAGTCTCTCCCCTCACTCTACCTCAAACTTCATGACCCTACATGTTGCTTCCCTTCTTCTCACTCTCCCCAGCAGTCGCCAAGCCCAGTGTTCACACACCCCATTGTTGTTTTGATTTACCCAGAGATCACAATTAATTCATTGCCTTATGACTGCTTATTTGGTCATCGGATATGAATAATGGAGCAAGCATCATTCACACCACAGAATCATTGGGGGTGAATTTCCTCTGGGCTTGTCCTGCTGCCCCGTTGGGGTTTCCACTGAACATCCAGCGGCGGAGCGAGGGAGTCCCCGAGAAAATTCACCCACGTGGTCCATGCTCGATTATCACATCAAACCATTCCGAGGATCGAGAACAAAGAGCAGGTACAGCAGTTCATGCAGAGTATTACCGACCATCTTCAGGATCCCAGGCACAAGCCAGAGCCTGCCCTACTGTTCAGCTCATACAGTCTCCCCCCAACTCATCATTCCCTACAGCTCTCCTCCTGTTCCCTTCAGTGATGTTTCTAACCTTTGCTCAATGTGCACAGCTCCAGGTAAACAACTTGCTGCCCCGTGGGCTTTACCTTTCTACATCATACGTGGCTCTCCTGTTTTCTTGGCAACCAATCCTCAGCAACAGAGGTTTTCAATCTGAGGTCCTCAGATTTCTGCATTTTTTTAAATCAGCAATTAATTTCTGTTGCTGTATATACAAAATAAAACACACTTTCTGCAACAATTGGGCTGTTTCTATTCACAAACGTACAGTCTTTTGGAAGTGTCCCCCCTGGGAGTGTGTCGGTATTAGATGGGGGTCCCAGGGAGTGTGTCAGTATTTGCAGGGGGTCCCTGGGAGTGTGTCAGTATTTGCAGGGGGTCCCTGGGAGTGTGTCAGTATTTGCAGGGGGTCCCTGGGAGTGTGTCAGTATTTGCAGGGGGTCCCTGGGAGTGTGTCAGTATTTGCAGGGGGTCCCTGGGAGTGTGTCAGTATTTGCAGGGGGTCCCTGGGAGTGTGTCAGTACGAGCAGGGGTTCCCTGGGAGTGTGTCAGTACGAGCAGGGGGTCCCTGGGAGTGTGTCAGTACGAGCAGGGGGTCCCTGGGAGTGTGTCAGTACGAGCAGGGGGTCCCTGGGAGTGTGTCAGTATGAGCAGGGTGTCCCTGGGAGTGTGTCAGTATGAGCAGGGGGTCCCTGGGAGTGTGCCAGTATTTATAGGGGTCCCTGGGAGTGTGTCAGTATTAGAAGGGGGTCCCCGGGAGTGTGTCATTATTAGAAGGGGGTCCCTGGGAGTGTGTCAGTATTAGAAGGGGGTCCCCGGGAGTGTGTCATTATTAGAAGTGGGTCCCTGGGAATGTGCCAGTATTTATAGGGGTCCCTAGTAGTGTGTCAGTATTAGAAGGGGGTCCCTGGGAGTGTGTCAGTATTAGAAGTGGGTCCCTGGGAATGTGCCAGTATTTATAGGGGTCCCTAGTAGTGTGTCAGTATTAGAAGGGGGTCCCTGGGAGTGTGTCAGTATTAGAAGTGGGTCCCTGGGAGTGTGCCAGTATTTATAGGGGTCCCTGGGAGTGTGTCAGTATTAGCAGGGGGTCCCTGGGAGTGTGTCAGTAATTGCAGGAGGTCCCTGGGAGTGTGTCAGTATTAGAAGGGAGTCCCTGGGAGTGTGTCAGTAATTGCAGGAGGTCCCTGGGAGTGTGTCAGTATTTGCAGGAGGTCCCTGGGAGTGTGTCAGTATTAGAAGGGAGTCCCTGGGAGTGTGTCAGTAATTGCAGGAGGTCCCTGGGAGTGTGTCAGTATTAGAAGGGAGTCCCTGGGAGTGTGTCAGTAATTGCAGGAGGTCCCTGGGAGTGTGTCAGTATTTGCAGGGGGTCCCTGGGAGTGTGCCAGTATTTATAGGGGTCCCTGGGAGTGTGTCAGTATTAGCAGGGGGTCCCTGGGAGTGTGTCAGTAATTGCAGGAGGTCCCTGGGAGTGTGTCAGTATTAGAAGGGAGTCCCTGGGAGTGTGTCAGTAATTGCAGGAGGTCCCTGGGAGTGTGTCAGTATTTGCAGGAGGTCCCTGGGAGTGTGTCAGTATTTGCAGGGGGTCCCTGGCAGTGTGCCAGTATTTATAGGGGTCCCTGGGAGTGTGCCAGTATTTATAGGGGGTCCCCGGGAGTCTGCCAGTATTGGCAGGGGGTCCCCGGGAGAGTGCCAGTATTGGCAGGGGGTCCCCGGGAGAGTGCCAGTATTGGCAAGGGGTCCATGGCAATGTGTCAGTATGAGCAGGGGGTCCCTGTGAGTGTGCCAGTATTGGCAGGGGGTCCCTGGGAGTGTGCCAGTATTGGCAGGGGGTCCCCTACCGTACAACTCCTATCTCCCTATAAAGTAACATCGATTCACCTTATATACAGAGGATTATACATTTATGACTATCAAATTTGTGTGAAGCCTTTGCATTGTGCATTAGATTAGGAACTAGCTGTGGTGAATGTCTATTATCATAGATGTTTGCAGCGCTGAGGGAGGCCTTTCGGCCCATTGTGTCTGTGCCAGCTCTCTGCATCTGCAATCCAAAACTAATCTCACTGTCCTGCTCTCTCCCCATAGCCCTCCGCTTCAGATCTATTTTTCCTTCACAAAATGAAGAGGTCTGCCTCAATCCCCCCCTGTGGCAAAGTATTTCACACTCTTGACAAGTCTGCGTGAAGACATTTCTGCCAACCCCTCTCTTCACTCTCAGTGACAATTTTAAATTGATGGCCCCTCATTACTGACTCCAAAACCAGAGGAAATAGTCTTTCTCTATTCTCCCTATCAATCAAAACTTTTTGAATCTCCACTTAGCCTTCTCTGCTCCTGTGAAAATAGTTCAAGTATAGTCTCTTCATAACTATAGTTTCGCATTTCTGGCATCGTCTTGCTGAATCTACACTGTATGCTGTCTGTGGTTTTAACACCCTTTCTATAACATGACTCCCAAAACAGCACACAGCACTCTAACTCTGGCCTAACCATTG
The DNA here is from genome assembly GCF_035084215.1 of Heptranchias perlo. NCBI lineage: Eukaryota > Metazoa > Chordata > Chondrichthyes > Hexanchiformes > Hexanchidae > Heptranchias > Heptranchias perlo. The sequence goes on from NC_090343.1 coordinate 45,552,484, forward strand.
CCATGTACAAATTTATCATTACCTCCTTCCTCTTCTATTCTATGCCCCTATTCATACAATCTAAAATACTATTGGCCTTTTTTATGACTTTATCTGCCTATACTCGCACTTTCAGGGAATTATGCATTTGAACCCCATGGTCTCATTGTTCATCCGTGTCCTTCAGCTTCTTTCCATGGAGTTTACACTCACAATCCTTGTTTCTTTCCTCTCTCAAAATGTATTACCTCAAACTTCTCCACCTTAAATTGCATCTGCGTCCTCCTGAAGTCATTTACAGACCTCTTCACTTTTGTGTGTTCAGCAAATTCCAATAATGTGCTCCCTATGCCCAAGACCAAAACATCTAAACATACCCAGACCAAAAGTTGTCAACACTGACCCCTGGGGTACACCACTTCAACCCTTCTCCATTTCAAGCAACATCCATTAACTCTAACCCTTTGTTTCTTGTCCATTGATCAAGAAGTTGAGAGAGTGTCGTCTGCCTGTAGTCTCACAGATGCCTTCCTTTTTTTGTCTTTCTCTTTCTCTCTGGCTTCTTGCCAACCTCTTCCTCTGTATCTCTATTAACACTTGCAGTGAGGGCCAAGTTAGATATCTCTCTGTAACAGTAACTTCCTCAGCCTTCAGCTGTCTCAGCACTGCTCTCTACAACTCCCTCCTTAAACCGCTTCACCTCACCTCCTCTCTCCCTATCTTTAAAAGCCATCACAAAACTCATCTATTCAACCGTTCCTTTGGTCACCCTCCTAACTTCCCCATTTGTGCTTTGTGTTCATGTTTCTCCTTTATGTTTTTCTATGGTAAAGGTGATATATAAACACAACTTCGTTATAACCATTCTGACCTTTTGTCTCTTGACACTTTGTTTAACTTTGATTCAGGGCAGTATTCTTATTTCCTTCAACATTAGGATCTCCAATTCATTGACCATTGGTCACTCATCAATCAAGTCCAGACTCTCCAGCACTGGCCACTCTACTACCTCATCTGCTTCTTTGACTCACTGCAAGTCACCATTACTAGCACAACAACTCTGCATTCCTATAGCACCGTTAACATCGTCAAACCTCCCAAGAGGATGGACCTCGAGCAGGGGCGGGAGAAGTGTTAGGGGGAGGTGGCCAAAGTCATGGTCAAAGAGGTAGGTTTGGAGGAGTCTTCTGAATGAGGAGATAGGAAGTACAAGGTGGAGGGTTTTAGGGAGAGCAGTTCATAAAGCAAGATACAGGTTGTGTGGCTAAGGTGGAGGAGGGGAAGCAAAGGAAGCCAGTCAGGACAGAGTGTGTGTGCTGGGTCCTCACTCACCTTATCCAGTTCAGTATCAGCCAATCACCCTCAAAAATCAACCCTGACATTACCCTACTAATACCCTGTTTCCTCCTCTTCTGTGTACTAATCCTTCACAGCTTCCTGTTCAATAGCCATTTTTTGAGTCCAAAGGGAATCGACCTTAAATTGGATTTCAAAAAGGATTTGGATAAATATTTGAACGGAAAAATTTGCAGGGCTAGGAGTAAAGAGCCCGCACAGGCTCGATGGGCCGAGTGGCCTCCTTCTGCGCTGTAACGAATCTATGATTCTAATCGCACCAACCAGACAACCAAGAAAATGTTCAACCTGTTACATAGAAAATAGGAGCAGGGGTAGGCCATTCGGCCCTTTGACCTGCTCCGCCATTCAATATGATCATGGCTGATCCTCTATCTCAATACTATATGCCCACTCTTTCCCCATACCCCTTGATGCCTTTTGTGTCTAGAAATCTATCTAACTCCTTCTTAAATATATTTAATGACTTGGCCTCCACAGCCTTCTGTGGTAGAGAATTCCACAGGTTCACCACCCTCTGAGTGAAGAAATTTCTCCTCATCTCAGTCCTAAATGTCCTACCCCCTATCCTGAGACTGTGACCCCTCGTTCTGGACCCCCCAGCCAGGGGAAACGTCCTCCCTGCATCCAGTCCGTCTAGCCCTGTCAGAATTTTATATGTTTCAACGAGATCTCCTCTCACTCTTATAAACTCGAGTGAATACAGGCCGAGTCGACCCAATCTCTCCTCATACGACAGTCCTGCCATCCCAGGAATACACAAGGTCTGGTCCTACCCCGGGGACCTTAAAACAAGGAAGAGCGGAACCCAGCTCTGGCTGCAGCCTGTACCAGGCTCAGGCTTCGCTCTGGATGTTTTAAAATCCAGAAACCATCCCCTACTAACAAAAAAAAATCCGATTAAAAGAAACTGGAAATAGTGGGTAGGAAGTCAGATTGAAAGTGCAGTAGCTCTGCTTAAATGGATCAGAGACGCCTTAGAATGGAACTGGACACTAAAGGATCAAATAGCAGCGGGACTCTCACTCTATTACCAGTACCCAGGGGGACAGGATGGTGATGGGAGAGTTACTGACCCATCCAGCCCAGGATCTGCTGGATTGGTATCACATTAAAAGGTTACAATATCATCAAAAGGCGGGCTCGTTAAATCCCTGTACATGCAGTTACACCCCAGCTTGCTGGTTAATACCCCGGTTCCACTTTCCCTTTCTCCTGTAGATCCCTCCCCTCCTTCCTTCCTTACCTGACTCCTTGAAACTTTCTGCCGGGCAGTGTCCTGTGGCAGGGCTGACTGCCCCTGAAGTGGAGGGCGGCCGAAGCGCAGCTCAGGAGACACAGGGCGGCCAGCGAGCGAAACATGGTGAGACGGGCAGTCAGGAGACTCAGCAAATCGGGCAGGTCCCAACACTGGGGGTGAGGTTACTGCAAGCACCAATTACACCGCCCGGCTTCAACAGAACAGACTCGCCTTCAAGGAAGTGCTGAGTGGTTTTTGTTGAGTGGGAGGAGATGGAACTTCTTTGATTCTCCCCCACAAAGTCTTGTGAGAATGATGCAAATTCCGTACTAGGGGTTCCGATAAGGTTCTGACGAAAGGTCATGAGCCTGAAACGTTAACAGTTTCTCTCTCTCTCTCCACAGATGCTGCCTGACCGGCTGGGCGTTTCCAGCATTTTCTGTTTTTACACTAAGAACTTGGATTTATTTGGTACCGTCCCATGACCTCAGGAGTCCCACAGCCTTCACTTTCAAAGTGTAATGCAGGAAAACGTGGAGGCCACATTTCACACAAGGTTCCACAAGCAGCATGTACAGATAATCTGTTTTGGGATAAATGTTGGCCAGGACACCAGGGAGAACTCCCCATCTCTTCTTCGAAATAGTGCCATGGAATCTTTCACCTCCCCCCCCCCCCCGAGAGGGCAGACGGGGCCTCGGTTTAACGTCTCATCCAAAAGATCATCCACCTCCGACAATGCAGTGCTCCCTCCTCCCTTAGTACTGCATTGGAGCGTTAGCCTAGGTTACGTGCTCCCGGAGTGGGACTTGAACCCTCGGAGGTCAGAGTGCTACCACCGAGCCACGCCTGCGTTCATTTGTCGTGAGCTCTGAGTCCAGCGATGAGCCTCGCTAGATGGAAATGCAGGTCGGAGGTGAAGCTTGAACACACTAGGACAATTCTGTGACTCGCACCCCTTGTGCTCACCATCTGGCTTTTCTAGACACAACCACATATAAAGAGCTGGGGGTGGGGGCAATTCTGGGATTTACAGCAGGGAACAAGGGGCACAATCCATGCCAAAAAGCATTTGGAACTCAGATCCCCTCATTCTCCCTCCCCAGTGGTTCTATCGTGCCGATGGTCGTTGAGAAAAGCAATGCCACCTTATTTGACTCCTGCCATAAAACTCCATGATCTTATCCCCAACTCCATTCCCTCTCCTTGGCTGCTTGCTCAGGCTGAACCTAACAGTTCAGAATCTCAGTTTCCTATTTAACTCAGAGCCAAGTTTCAAACCCCATATTCTGGATACCACCAACACCACCTACTTCAACTTCTGTAATCCCCCCCCCCCACCACCCCGCTGCCCCCAGTCTCTGTCCTTATCTCACCCCCAATCCCCCAAACTCTTATCCAGGCTTTAGTTAGTTCCGCATTAGAAGTTTACAGTGGGTGGAGGATGGGAGGCAACCAAAAGAACATTGGGGGTGGGAACAGAAGCCAATGTTGGAGATGCTCTGGCTATGATCAGATAGGTAAGAGTGGAACCAAGTGAGGGCAGTCCTACTGAGCTGGACAACGGAGGAGAGGTCTTGGAGGAGGGCGGTGAGGTTGACCGATGCAGAGTTCGAGGAGGTGGAGGAGGGATAGTTTACCACGGTTACAGACACAGAGGATGTCATTTTTGTGACTTTGATAAGGGCCCTATCAGTGGTGTGGCGTGGGTAGAAAACTGATTGGAGAGATTCAAAAATGGAATTGCTGGGAAAAATGGGAACAGATTTGAGAGGCAACAACATGTTCAAGGAGTTTGGAGAGGAAATGGAGTTTGGAGATGTGATGGTACTTTGCACAGAGAGGTTGAGCGTGGATTTTTTGAAGGGGGGGTGGTGATGATGGCAGATTTGAAAGGGGAGGGGACAGTACCTGATGAGAGAAAACCATTTGCAATGTCAGTTAGCATGGGGAACCAAGAAGTTGTGTGGTCATCATAGGGTCAAGGGAGCAGGAGGTGAGCCTCATGGAAAAGAGCTTGGAGAGGGCATGAGGGGAGATAGGAGAGAAACTAGAATCATAGAAAGGTTACAGCACAGAAGGAGGCTATTCGGCCTATCGAGTCCGTGCCGGCTCTATACAAGAGCAATCCAGCTAGTCCCACTCCCCAGCCCTTTCCAAATTGCAAATTTTTTCCTTTCAAGTACTTATCCAGTTCCCTTTTGAAGGCCATGATTGAATCTGCCTCCACCACCCCCTCGGGCAGTGCATTCCAGATCCTAACCACTCGCTGTGTAAAAAAGTTTTTCCTCAGGTCACCTTTGGTTCTTTTGCCAATCACCTTAAATCTATGTTCTCTGGTCCTTGACCCTTCCGCCAATGGGAACAGTTTCTCTTTATCTACTTTGTCTAGACCCTTCATGATTTTGAATACCTCTATCAAATCTCCTTGCAACCGTCTCTGTTCCAAGGAGAACAATCCCAGCTTCTCCAGTCTATCCATATAACTTAAGTCCCTCATCCCTGGAATCATTCTAGTAATTATCTTCTGCACCCTCTCTAAGGTCTTCACAACTTTCCTGAAGTTCAGTGCCCAGAACTGGACACAATACTCCAGTTGTGGCCGAACCAGTGTTTTATAAAGGTTCATCATGACTTCCATACTTTTGTACTCTATGCCTCTATTTATAAAGCCCAGGATAGCCGTATGTTTTTTTAACCACTTTCTCAACCTGCCCTGCCACTTTCAACGATTTGTGCACATATACCCCCAATCTCTCTGTTCCTGTACCTCTTTTAAAATTGTGCCCTCTAGTTTATATTGCCTCTCCTCGTTCTTCCTACTGAAATGTATCACTTCACATTTTTCTGTGTTAAATTTCATCTGCCACGTGTCACCCCATGCCACCAGCCTATCTATATCCTCTTGAAGTCTATCGCTACCCTCCTCACTGTTCACTACACTTCCAGGTTTTGTGTCATCTGCAAATTTTGAAATTGTGTCCTGTACACCCAAGTCCAAGTCATTAATATATATCAAGAAAAGCAGTGGTCCCAGCACTGACCCCTGGGGAACACCACTGTACACCTCCCTCCAGTCCGAAAAACAACCGTTCATCACTACTCTCTGTTTCCTGTCCCTTAGCCAATTCTGTATCCATGTTGCTACTGCCCCCTTTATTCCATGGGCCGCAATCTTGATAAGCCTACCATGCGGCACTTTATCAAACGCCTTTTGAAAGTCCATTTACACCACATCAACTGCATTGCCCTCATCTACCCTCTGTTACCTCATCAAAAAACTCTATCAGGTTAGTTAAACACGATTTGCCTTTAACAAATCCGTGCTGGCTTTCCCTAATCAATCCACACTCGTCCAAGTGACTGTTAATTCTGTCCCGGATTATCGTTTCTAAAAGTTTCCCAACCACCGAGGTTAAACTGACTGGCCTATAGTGGCTGGGTTTATCCTTACACCCTTTTTTGAACATTTGCAATTCTCCAATCCTCTGGCACCACCCCCGTATCTACAGATGTTTGGAAGATTATGGCCAGTACCTCGCAATTTCCACCCTTACTTCCTTCAGCTACCTAGGGTGCATCCCATCCAGACCGGGTGACTTATCAACATTATGAACAGCTAGCCTTTCAAGTACCTCTTTATCAATTTTTAGCCCATCCGGTATCTCAACGACATCTTTCTTTACTGAGACTCTGGCAGCATCTTCTTCCTTGATAAAGACAGATGCAAAGTATTCATTTAGAACCTCGGCCATCCCCTCTGCTTCCATGAGTAGATCTCCTTTATGGTCCCTAATCGGTCCCACCCCTCCTCTTAATAACTGTTTACATGCCTGTAGAAGATTTTTGGATTCCCTTTTATGTTGGCCACCAGTCTATTCTCATACTCTCTCTTTGTCCCTCTTATTTCCTTTTTTACTTCCCCTCTGAACTTTCTATATTCTGCCTGGTTCTCACTTGTGTTATCAACCTGACATCTGTCATACACCCCTTTTTTTCCACTTCATCTTGCTCACTATCTCTTTTGTCATCCAGGGAGCTCTGGCTTTAGTTGCCCTACCTTTCCCCTTTATGGGAATGTGTCTAGACTGTACCCAAACCATCTCCTCCTTAAAGGCCGCTCACTGTTCAATTATAATTTTGCCTGCCAATTTTTGATTCCAATTTACCCGGGTCAGATCTGTTCTCATCCCATTGAAATTGGCCCTCCTCCAATTGAATATTTTTACTTTAGCGTGGTCTGTGTCCTTTTCCATAGCTATTCTAAACCTTATGATACTATGATCGCTGCTCCCTAACTGTTCCCCTACTGACACTTGCTCCACCTCATTCCCTAGAACCAAGTCCAGCAATGCCTCCTTCCTCGTTGGGCCGGAAACGTACTGCTTAAGAACTAGAGAGAAAAACGGGTTCAGGGCTGGGTAGGGGGGAGTCTGTAGGAAGATTTGGCTAGGTGGGCAAAGGAAAGGGGAGAAAGCAGCAGAGGCAGCTGAACAGATGATCTCAATCTTATTGACAAAGAAATCCATGAGCTCCTCACACTTACTGAAGGTGAGGGTGGAGGGGGCAGGAGAGAGGGGTTTAAGAAGATAGTTGATAGCGGAGAAAAGCAGCAGGAATTATCGGTACACAACCGACTGGGTGGTCCACACCCTGGGGTCTATCTGCCCTTCTTCTGCCACATTCCCAGGCCACAGCAAACCTCTCTATGCTATTCTGCTGTAACGATTTGCACCTCCCCTGGACCCATCTATGCCTGTCCCATTAACAACACTTTTTTCTTTGCACCATCATCCCTTTTGTCTTTTAATCACTCCTGCCTTCCACACAATCACAGATCTTTCCCTTTTGTTCTTTTCCTGCTTCCCATTTTCCCTGGCTCTGAACCTGCTTAAAAGCTGTTCATCTCTAACATCTTCCAGTTCTGATGAAAGGTCATCGATCTGAAACGTTAACTCTGTTTCTCTCTCCGTAGATGCTGCCTGACCTGCTGAGAGTTTCCAGTGTTTTCTGTTTTTATTCCAGGCCACGCAGGGCCTGTGTTTGAGCTTTTGAATGCAGCTGGGGTGGTAGTAGGTGTGCCACAATTGGCCTCAGGGCCCCTGACCTAGGGGAAGGGGAAACCTTCAGCGGGGACTCCCACCACCAAAAGCTATCTGTGAAGTACATGTGTGGGGACATGGGGTGATGCTAGCACTGGGCTCAGTCCACCATGATTGGACAGGCCAACAATAACTGCCTGGGCTCACACATGATAAAATGACCACACAGCAAGGTGCCAGAAAGCAGCCAGTGTCTGTGGACCGGTGCTTTGGCATGAGTCAGTGCCTTCAGTAAAAAGGGGAGCAAAAACATTTGATGGAAGCTTTCCGCTGTTAAGTATAAGTCACCTCGTTCAGTTATCCAGCCACCCTGTACAGGTAGCGTTTCTCACACCACCTACTGAAATCAAATCTTAGACTTAAGCAACGTTCTATTTACTTTTCCAAACACCGTAGGAAATGAGGAATGACAGGAATAAGAACTAGAAAAGTTACATTTATGGAAACTATATAGCCAAACAATAGAATACAAGTCAGATGAAATTACAGTCAAACTGAAGAGTGCTCTGGTCAGACTGCACCTCGAGTGCTGTGTCCAGTTCTGGTCACTGAGACTCAAGGGAGGGATTCAAATGTTGGATTCAGTGCAGAGAGGAGCCACGAGGCTGATCCTTGGTGTCAGGGGTCTGATTAATGAGGAAAGATGAGGGACTTGGGCTTTTCAACCCGGAAAGTGTCTGAGAGGTGACCTTACTGAGCTAGATAAGGTAGTCCAGGGGAAGCAAAAAGTAAATTAAATTGTGTGAGTAGGACAAGGGAACAGGGGTTCAAACTAGTGAAAGGTAAATTTACAGACTGATATCAGGAAATTCTTCACACAAAGAGTGATCAACACATGAAGTGCACTCCTAGATACGGCAATGGAGGAAAAACCTCTGGAATCATTTAAGACACAATGTGTGTGTGTGTGTGTTGTGTGAATGAGCTAAAATGGGCCAAATAGACTTCCTCATCCATAATTATCTTGTGATCTGGCAAAAGTTTACCTGCAATTTGAACTCAAAACTATTTGCATTCAAAACAAAACAGCATTGGTAGAAGCAAACGAAAGGACACTTGTACTGAGGTACATGCAAAATAACAGCCTACCGCTGAACTGGATGTTTAATCCTGTTATGGGTACATTTGTTAGATTACAGTTAGGACTAAATTTCTTATGAGAAAAAGAAAGAACTCTCAGAAGCTGATTTCAGTGTCAGTGTAATTGGTGCCAAGGTCATGGGTTCTTATTGTTTGAGATGTTAACAGACTTTGAACAATGGATTTGAGCCAAGCTCTTGTGTCAGCAAAACAAGAACTCAAGGAACGTCACGAGTCTGCACATCCTCGTAGAGGGGTCCCGGGGATATCTAAAGTCACCAGATTTCTGTATATATTAACTTACAAGCTCATTATCTCTGGTTCTCTGTACTAATGAACACTTTTTGTTTCGCAATGATGGAAAGCACTGTTTTCCTTTGGGCAGCTGACACTAATCCTCTCAGAAGTTGGAACAGAGGCGTCCAGAAGTTGTGCCTATATTTGCAGAGGTTCCCCCACATCCCCCACCACACACACACACACACACACACGGAAATGCATGAGAACCACTGGCCGAGCACATAGTAAAAAAATTAGTGAAAGTAGAGAGAGGAACTAATTAGAAAATGAGGTCGTTCTGGCCAGTCACTGGAAATGAACAGTACATTTTTATTTTTTGCCAGGAATAGCACTATTCTGTACCGGAATGGGAAAAAGGAAGTGGGCTTTTATTTTGAGGCAAGAAAAATAAAAAATCCACAATGGTTTTCTTTTCAGAGTGTTGAAATTAGTCTTTTACATTCTTCCCTGGATGGGGAAAAATATTCCACACAGATCTTTTTTCTGGGAGTTAAAGAAAAAGAGAATTAAGTCACATTCACACCAAGTTTACTTCAATATTACCAACCTACAAAGAACTCTCAGAGCTTGGTCTGTTTTATAGAATTGTACAGCACAGGAGGAAGCCATTGGCCCATTGTACCTGTTGTAGCTCTCGAAAAGAGCTATTCACTTAGTCCCAATCCCCTGCCATTTCCCCATACACTTGTAATTTATTTTTCAAATATTTATCCACTTCCCTTGGATGGATTCTGCTTCCATCACTGTTTCTGGTCGGTGAAATTCCATGTCCAACAACCCCAGGAATAAAATAAATTCTTCTCACCTCTCCCTTTGTTCTTTTGGTGATTAAATGTTGCTCTCTAGTTACTGACTCACCGACCAGTGTAGTTTTTCCTAATTTACCGTACCAAAATCCTTCATCATTTTGAACACCTTGAGCAGATCTCCTCTTAACCATCTTTTCTATCCTTTAACTATTCTTTACATTTTGTGTTCAGAATTCTGAGGGGTTTTGATAGAGTAAATAGGGAGAAACTGTTTCCACTGGCAGGAGGGTCGGTAACCAGAGGACACAGATTTAAGGTAATTTGCAAAAGAACCAGAGGGGAGATGAGAATTTTTTTTTAACGCAGCGAGTTGTTCTGATCTGGAATGCACTGCCTGAAAGGGTGGTGGAAGCAGATTCAATAATAACTTGAAAAGGAAAAAAATTGAAGGGCTTTGGAGAAAGATCAGGGGACTAATTGGATAGCTCTTTCAAAGAGCCAGCACAGGTGCAATGGGCCAAATGGCCTCCTTCTATGCTGTATTATTATGTGTTTTGAATGTGCAGCTTCTAGAATAGAAAAAAAGCACAAGAAATAGCTTGAAGTATTATGGGATTGCCTTACCTATCTCATTTTTATTTCATGTACCTCAATAAGGTCTCTCCTTAATAGTCTTCTCTCTGGCTGGTGCAGTGTAAGCTTCTCCAGTCTTTCCTCATGGATCATCCCCTTTACCCTTCGGATCAGTCTTGTAGTTTTTTTTGCATGTTCATTGCACCTATGTCCCTTTTGATGCGTGGAAACCAGAATTATCCACCAGTATTATAATAAAACATCAGCACAGCCACTGAGGATTTATACTCTTCGCTCTATGTATCCCAACTTTCTATTTGCTTTTTTAATTGTTGCTGCTGCATATTCTCTCAACATCTGCTGAGATCTTTTGAAGTATCCCTGAGATACTTATCTACAGCACAGAAACAGGCCATTTGAGCTAGGCCGTTCAGGGGTGATGTCAGGAAGCACCTCTTCACACAAAGGGTAGTGGAAATCTGGAACTCTTCTCCCGAAAAAATTTTAAAACGGAGATGGATAGATTTTTGTTAGGCAACGGTATTAAGGGATATGGAACCAAGGCAGGTAGATGGAGTTAAGATACAGATCAGCCATGATCTAATTGAATGGCGGAACAGGCTTGAGGGGCTGAATGGCCTACTTCTGTTCCTAGGATGCATTCGGCCCAACTGGTCTATACCGATGTTTGTACTCCACACGAGCCTCCTTCCACTCTCCACTGTAAGCCTGTTGGCTTCCTTTCTCCCAATACTTTGCGTTTGATGGTATTAAATTTCATGTGCTATTTGCCCGCCAATTGCCTATCTGGCCTAAATCCTTCCTCAAAATTTGACCCTGCTGCACTTCATATTTTAGACTCTTAAAAATTGAACTTACAATTGGCTTCTACATCCAGGCTACTAAGTGTTACCAATCCTTCAGGATTATCCTGGAGTCTCCAGGAATTAAAGATTAATCTCCTGGACTCTGCTGCGAGCAAAACCCAGGAGAAAAATCATAGCGGCATTAAAAAAGTGATTTTTCCCCCCCCCCATTTTCTTTGAACACTTTTGTTTCTTGGTTATAAAAATATCAGAGATGGGGAAAAAAGGCTGTTTGACTGGGCGAGGCAGTTGGAGGTCATGTGATGAAACCTCCAGGAAAACGTCCAACCAGAGCTGTCAAAACTGAGGCTACTTAAGTACATAAGAAACAAGGGATTAAACACTAATTCCTGAGGAACTCCACTAACAGTTCCCCACCCCTCTCTGATATTCCGTTTCCTATCCACTCCCAAGTTATACCCTGGATTCCTATAGATTTTCATTTCAGTAGTAATCTTTCATGTGGGGCTCTATCAAAGGTTTTCCAGAAGTCCAAATAAACCAGATTGTAGGGAATTCCACTATCTACTTTTTTTTTGTAAGAGCCTCAAAAGTTGGAGCAGGTTTAACAACCGGAACCATCCCCATCTAAATTCATGCTGTATTACTTATTGAACAATTACTGTATAGATATAGTATACAACTCCAAATTCTTAATTTTGTTTCCATTATTTTACCCATGACTGGTGCAAGGCTAATGACCCTGAGTTTAATTTGTCCCTTTGGCACTAAGTCACAATCTTTGCTTGCTTCCAATCCTGCAGGACCTCTCCAGTTTCCAATGACTCCTTCATTACTGTAGCCAGTGCAAGTGTCCTCCTTAGGACATTCTGTAGGAGGAATGTCTTAAGAATTGCCTTAAAGGTGTCCTCAAAATAGTGTCAGTAGTTAGACTGGATGTGAGTTTCCCCCTAGTGGAGTTCATGACACATTGCACCTGGAAGCAGTCTTGTACCAACAAAAACTTGCATTTAGGACAGTCTTAGGTTATATTGGGCTTGTTGAATTACATTGTACAAACCCTTCCTAATCTCAAAATACTGCATCTGCCAAAAGAACCAGAGGGGAGATGAGGAGAAATTATTTCACGCAGCAATTTATGATCTGGAATGCACTGCCAGAAAGGGTGGTGGAAGCAGATTCAATAGTAACTTTCAAAAGGGCATTGGATAAACACTTGAAAAGGAAAAATTTGCAAGGCTATGGGAAATGAGCAGGCGGCTAATTGGATAGCTCTTTCAAAGTGCTGGCACATGCACAATGGGCCGAATGGCCTCCTTCTGAACTGTATGATTCCTTCACCTAGCTGACTACAATTGTTAACCCAGTCCTTTTCCTAAGTTTTTAAAACAAAAGTTGTTTCACTTTTCCACCTCTCCAGAGATATAATTTTGACTTCTAGATTACCCTGTACACATACAGCTACCTCTCCTATAGTTTTTCTTGAACAACCTCTATCTCTGCATACTGAATTCCCTCCCATCCTTTGCGGTTACTCAATCCTAGACATATTTTGCATCTGCTACATACGTGGGAGATTTTAATTTTCACACACACTGGGAGAAGCGGAACAACTCAAGTAGTAAAGGCAATGAGTTTCTAGAATGTATTCGGGACAGTTTTCTAGGACAATGTGTTTTAGAACCAACGAGGGAACAGGCCATACTGAGTAATGAACCAGAATTAGTTAACAATCTAACAGTAAGGGAGCATCTTGCAAATAGTGACCATAATATGATTGAATTTGATAATTTTTAGAGGGAGAAGAGAGTCACAAACCAAGATTTTAAATTTAAGATAAACTTCAAAGGGATGAGAAATAAATTGACCACAGTAAACTGGGCTGAGCTGTTAATGGGTAAATCTACAATCAGTGGGAAGTATTTGGTACAATACAAAACCAGTACATATTCCTAAAAGGCAAAGGATCCACTTGTGCAGTTAAACAATCACGGTCAATAAATGAAGTAAGAGATAGTATCAAATATTAGGGGCATAATCTTAGAATAAGGGGCTGCTCTTTCAAAACTGAGATGAGGAGAAACTTCTTCACTCAGAGGGTAGTAGGTCTGTGGAATTTGCTGCCCCAGGAAGCTACATCATTAAATAAATTTAAAACAGAAATAGACAGTTTCCTAGAAGTAAAGGGAATTAGGGGTTACGGGGAGCGGGCAGGAAATTGGACATGAAGCTGAGTTCGGATCGGTCAAGGCCCTGTGGGTGACGGAGCGGGCCCAGGGGCTGAGTGGCCGGGTCCTGCTCCTACTTCTTGTGTTCTTTAGATTTGAGGTTAGGATCAGATCAGCCATGATCTTATTGAATGGCGGAACAGGCTCGAGGGGCCGATTGGCCTACTCCTGCTCCTATTTCTTATGTTATGTTCAAAATTAAAAAAAGGCAAGGAAAAGGGGAAATCCAGCAGACTGGGAGAGCTACAAAAAGCAACAAAGGAATAGAAAAAAAAGTAATGAGGTGTAAAAAGGGAATAATTTTTTAAAAAACTTGCAAGGATCAAAGATAACAGCAAATGTCTTTATAAATATATCGAGAAAAAAGTGGTAAAGGGGAATATGGGCCCCATTAAAAATTGATGCAGGTGAGGCTATAATAGACAATAAGGAAAAGGCTGATTTGTTAAGTGAACACTTTGTATCCAGAGTTTCACAGTGGAGGAAGAAAATACCAGCAGTACATGGGAATGTAAAAATAAGTCAATTGGAGAAACTTAATAAATTTAATACAAGTAAAAAAAATGGTAATGGAGATAATAATGGGACTTTAGATAAATCTCCAGGACCTGATATTTTCCACCCCAGGGTATTAAAAGAAATAGGCGAGGAAATTACAGATGCATTAATCATAATTTTCCAAAGGTCTCTAGAATCAGGAATTGTGCCTTTGGATTAGAAAATTGCAAATGTCACTCCATTATCTAAGAAGGGAGGGAGAAACCAGGTAACTACAGGCCTGTCAGTTTATCAATTGTTGGGGAAGTTACTGGAATTTATCATCAGAGGCAGTGTGACTGAATATTTGGACAAGTTTGAGCTGATCAAGAGAGAGCAAGAATTTATGAAGGGTTGATTGCAACTAACTTACCTAGTGAAATTGTTTTTTTGAGGAGGTCACTAGCATGGTAGATTGGGAAGTGTCTATAGACATTGTCTTCTGGAAGTCCATCTAGACATTTGATGAGGTTCCACAGGAGAGATTATTAGCAAATAAGAGCGCACGGAATTGGAGGTAACCTTGTGACCAGTCAGTAATTGGTTGGGAGGTGGGAGACAGTAGGAATAAAGGGACATTCTCTGATTGATGGGATGCAACATGTGATGTTCTCCAGGGATTTGTACAGGAGCCTCAGCTTTACACCATATATATTAATGACCTGGATATTAAAAACAGATGCAGGTGAAGCTATGGAGTTGTATATCCAAGTTTACATATGACACTATGTTTGGATGGGAGCAGGATGTTACAAAGGAACCTGGACAGACAAGTGAGTGGGCAACACTATGGCAGCTGGACTTCAATGTAGGGAAGTGAGGTCATCCACTTTGGATCTGAGAAAGATAAATTGGAATATTTTCTTAATGTTGAGAGACTGGGAGCTGTGGAGGAACAAAGGGATTTAGGTGTCCATGTACACAAATCACAAAGCTAGTGCACACGTACAAGTGATCAAAAAGGCTAATGGAATGTTGGCCTTTATTTCAATGGGGCTGAAATTCAAAAGTAAGGCTTCAATTGTAGAGGCTTGGTCAAACCCCACCTAAAGCACTGCTTTCAGTTTTGCACACCAAACCTCAGGAAAGATGTACTGGCCTTGGAAGGGATACAGTGGAGATTCACCAGAATGATACCAGGGCTTAAAGGGTTAAATAATAATAGATTGCATAAACTTAGCTTGCACTACCTTGAGTCTAGGCAGTTGAGGAGTGATCTAATTGAGGTGTTTAAAATGATAAAGCAATTAAATAGGGTAGATACAGAGAAACTATTTCCTCTGGTGGGGGAATCCAGAACAAGAGGGCACAATCTTAAAATTGGGGCTAGGCCAATTAGGAATGAAATCAGGAAGCAAAGGTTAGTGGAACTCTAGAACTCTCCTCCAAAAGGCTGTGGATGCTGGGTTAATTGAAACTTAAGACTGAGATTAATAGATTTTTATTGGACAAGGGTATCAGGGAACGTTCGGGTACGGTAGCATAGTGGTTATGTTACTAGACTAGTAATCCAGAGGCCTGGACTAATAATCCAGAGTCATGAGTTCAAATCCTGCCATGGCAGCTAGGGAATTTAAATTCAATTAATTAAATAAATTCTGGAATTAAAATACTAGTATCAGTAATGGTGGCCATGAAACTACTGGATTGTCGTAAAAACCCATCTGGTTCATTAATATCCTTTAGGGAAGGAAACCTGCCATCCTTTCCCGGTCTGGCCTATATGTGACTCCAGACCCACAGCAATGTGGTTGATTCTTAATTGCCCTCTGAAATGGCCTAGCAAGCCACTCAGTTGTAAAATCTCACTACGAAAAGTCACAATAAGAATAAAACCGGACAGACCACCCGGCATCGGACAACTAGGCACCGGACACGACAACGGCAAACCAAGCCCAGTCGACCCTGCAAAGTCCTCCTCACTAACATCTGGGGACTTGTGCCAAAATTGGGAGAGCTGTCCCACAGACTAGTCAAGCAACAGCCTGACATAGCCATACTCTCAAAATCATACCTTTCAGCCAATGTCCCAGACTCTTCCATCACCATCCCTGGGTATGTCCTGTCCCACTGGCAGGACAGAACGACCAGAGGTGGCGGTACAGTGATATACAGTCAGGAGGGAGTGGCCCGAGGAGTCCTCAACATTGACGCTGGACCCCATGAAATCTCATGGCATCAAGTCAAACATGGGCAAGGAAACATCCTGCTGATTACCACCTACCGTCCTCCCTCAGCTGATGAATCAGTTCTCCATGTTGACCACCACTTGGAGGAAGCACTGAAGGTAGCAAGGGCACAGAATGTACTCTGGGTGGGGGACTTCAACGTCCATCACCAAGAGTGGCTCGGTAGCACCACTACTGACCGAGCTGGCCAAGTCCTGAAGGACATAGCTGCTAGACTGGGCCTGCAGCAGGTGGTGAGCGAACCAACACGAGGGAAAAACTTACTTGATCTTGTCCTCACCAATCTACTTGTTGCAAATGCATCTGTCCATGACAGTATTGGTAGGAGTGACCACCACACAGTCCTCGTGGGGACGAAGTCCCGTCTTCGCACTGAGGATACCATCCAACGTGTTGTGTGGCACTACCTCCGTGCTAAATGGGATAGATTCAGAACAGATCTAGCAGCTCAAAACTGGGCATTCCATGAGGTGCTGTGGGCCATCAGCAGCAGCAGAATTGTATTCCAGCACAATATGTAACCTCGTGGACCGGCATATTCCTCACTCTACCATTACCAATAAGCCAGGGGATCAACCCTGGTTCAATGAGGAGTGTGGAAGAGCATGCCAGGAGCAGCACCAGGCGTACCTAAAAATGAGGTGCCAACCTGGTGAAGCTACAACTCAGGACTACATGCATGAACAGCAGAAGCAACATGCTATAGACAGAGCGAAGTGATTCCTCAGCCAACGTAGTCCTGCCACATCCAGTCGTGAACGGTGGCAGGCAATTAATCAACTAACGGGAGGAAGAGGTGGCTCTGTAAACATCCCCAGCCTCAATGATGGTGGAGTCCAGCACGTGAGTGCAAAAGACAAGGCTGAAGCGTTTGCAACCATCTTCAGCCAGAAGTGCTGATTGGATGATCCATCTCTGCCTTCTCCCGATATCCCCACCATCACAGAAGCCAGTCTTCAGCCAATTCGATTTACTCCACGTGATATCAAGAACCGGCTGAGTGCACTGGATAGAGCAAAGGCTATGGGCCACAACATCCCGGCTGTGCTCCTGAACTAGCTGCGCCTCTAGCCAAGCTGTTCCAGTACAGCTACAACACTAGCATTTACTCGACAATGTGGAAAATTGCCCAGGTATGTCCTGTCCACAAAAAGGACAAATCCAATCCGGCCAATTACCGCCCCATCAGTCTACTCCCAATCATCAAAGAGATGGAAGGTGTCGTCGACAGTGCTATTAAGCGACACTTACTCACCGATGCTCAGTTTGGGTTCCGCCAGGACCACTCTGCTCCAGACCTCATTACAGCCTTGGTCCAAACATGGACAAAAAAAAGAGCTGAATTCCAGAGGTGAGGTGAGAGTGACTGCCCTTGACATCAAGGCAGCATTTAACAGAGTGTGGCACCAAGGAACCCTAGAAAAATTGAAGTCAATGGGAATCAGGGGGCAAACTCTCTTGTGGCTGGAGTCATACCTAACACAAAGGAAGATGGTAGTGGTTATTGGAGACCAATCATCTCAGCCCCAGGACATTGCTGCAGGAGTTCCTCAGGGCAGTGTCCAAGCCCCAACCATCTTCAGCTGCTTCATCAATGACCTTCCCTCCATCATAAGGTCAGAAATGGGGATGTTCGCTGATGATTGCAGTGTTCAGTTCCATTCGCAACCCCTCAAATAATGAAGCAGTCTGAGCCCGCATGCAGCAAGACCTGAACAACATCCAGGCTTGGGCTCATAAGTGGCAAGTAACATTCGCGCCAGACAAGTGCCAGGCAATGACCATCTCCAACAAGAGAGTCTAACCAGCTTCCCTTGACATTCAACAGCATTACCATCGCCGTATCCCCCACCATCAACATCCTGGGGGTCACCATTGACCAGAAACTTAACTGGACCAGCCATATAAATTCTGTGGCTACAACAGCAGGTCAGAGGCTGGGTATTCTGCGGCAAGTGACTCACCTCCTGACTCCCCAAAGCCTTTCCACCATTTACAAGGCACAAGTCAGGAGTGTGATGGAATACTCTCCACTTGCCTGGATGAGTGCAGCTCCAACACTCATGAAGCTCGACACCATCCAGGACAAAGCAGCCCGCTTGATTGGCACCCCATCCACCACCCTAAACATTCACTCCCTTCACCACCGGCACACAGTGGCTGCAGTGTGTACCATCCACAGGATGCACTGCAGCAACTCGCCAAGGCTTCTTCGACAGCACCTCCCAAACCCGCGACCTCTACCACCTAGAAGGACAAGAGCAGCAGGCACATGGGAACACCACCACCTCCAAGTCACACACCATCCCGACTTGGAAATATATCGCCGTTCCTTCATCGTCGCTGGGTCAAAATCCTAGAACTCCCTTCCTAACAGCACTGTGGGAGAACCTTCACCGCACGGACTGCAGCAGTTCAAGGCGGCGGCTCACCACCACCTTCTCAAGGGCAATCAGGAATGGGCAATAAATGCTGGCCTCGCCAGTGATGCCCACATCCCATGAACGAATAAAAAAGGCAGGAAATTGGAGTTAAGGTACAGAAACCTCCATGATCTAATTGAATGGCAGAACAGGCTCGAGGAGCTGAATGGGCTATTCCTGTTGCCGTTTCCAATTCAGTATTTTATTCCTAATGCTCCTAGCAGTCAGGTAAAGGCACCCAATGGTTCCTGACTTTTGTCTGAGCTTATTGTCTCTAAATTTATTTTCTGCTTTACCGTATTCACTTCTTCACCATGACCATGTGCAAGTAGTGCTACTCCATAATCCTATTCCCTCATCTAGTTTTAAAAAAGCCCTAAACATTTCCTTGAATGTTAATTTTACCTTATATTAAATGATTACCCTCCAAAGTGCAATTCATTGTATAGGGTGTCCCGAAAGAAGGAAGGAGGCGTGACATAACTGAGCTCCTCCTAGTTTTAAACAGTAAGTTTAAAAGATTATTTAGCAGTCTCTGCTATAGCCCAAAGATAATACTCTAAATTGGATTTTTAAAAAAGTCACAACACTGTTGGATGCTGACCTCCACAGGTTCAGAGGCAAGGGTGTATTAAATGAAAACTAAGTCCAGCAACAAACAGGAAGTGTTTTAAAATGTGAGTAATTCCCCAATTTAGGGAACTATGATTCTGTTGGACTAGTCAGCAATTTATTCACTAACTGCGTCAGCGATCAGGCTGCACATCCCCGGAACAGCCCTTCAACACTCACCGGCTAGGCTCATGAATGTGGCTCAGATACTGGAGCAAGGCTGTGCACACCCTGATTGTCAAACTGAACCCCATCAAGAGTCATCACCTTGAGGGGAGGTGAAAACTTGGGTGTAGAGAAAATAAGTGTCAGGGCTCAGGATCTTGCGATGGAAACGATTTGAATTGGTTTTGAATCAAGAACTAAAAACATTTAAATTTTAGGTACTGCAATAGATTTATTCCTCAGTGACTCTTAAACAAAATAGAGATTAAGCTGTATACCATGCCAATAAAACATGGCACCAGGATCATGGACTGTGCCCACAAGTCAGCCCTCAAGTCCAGGACCAGCCTTTAGTTTCAAAGTGCTTTTACCAGTTCATTACTAAACTATTTTACACCAATCAGGAGATGTATCTCAATATCAAAACAAGGGCGCTCAATCGGAGGAAACTGCAATGCCAGATACACCCAGTGTTACAACAGGTCCCAGGTGTCTCGTTTTATGACTCGCCCAGATCCCTCATCGTTCGAAGTGTTGAGTGGATTGTTTTAAGACAGAGATTTCCAGTTTATAGATGCTCAGTGTGCATACAGCTTCTCTGTCCAAATTTAAAATTTAAAACTTTTTAGAAAAAAAAAGTGGAAAATTTGGGAACAGTTACAAGAAAAGGTGAGATGACTCAGGAGAGAGGGGGTGGGTCTCACCACAGGTCGCCGATGAGATTTAAAAGCAGATATCTGCAATATTCCCAGCAAGTCCGACTGGAGACAAATCTCTCAATCCACGTCCGGCCTTATGTATAAAACGACAAACACGGACCCCTTGGGTGTGAACTCTCACCAACCCCTGACGCACTGCCCACCAAAGCTGATCCAGATTTCGAACACATGCTTAGAAAGGCTTTTTTAAAAAAAAATATGCAGTACACAAACCATTTTCACTTTACGCAACAGGTTGTTATATATGGTGACCAAAATAAAAATTAAACGTCTTTGTATCCTGTGCACAAAAGTAAAGCTCGTGCCAACAATGAAATAAAAGAGTTAACATTACAATCTGTTTTAACACTGGTCATCAGGGCAGTTTCATTCACGATCAGACAAATCAGAGGTGCGAGCGCTCAAGAGGCATGTGGGTCTGCACCATGGTTCACAGGTTGGATTTGGGCCCAGTGTTCACGGGGATGGCCCTCAGCTCTGTCCGCATGCATAGATACTCCCCTATCACGGCCATCAGTGCAATGCACACAATGTTCACCAGCCACCAGCTCAGCGCTGTGGGAAAGTGCAAGTTGTAGATCCAGCAGCCTACAAAGTGGAAGATATGGACGGTCACAGTAAAATCCAAACACTGCTTCCCTCTTCGGATAAAATACCACAATCCAAGCGCACTGGAAGTAAAAAGGAAAAGGTAGTTAGATGTGCCATTAACACACAACAGACTGCTCCACTCCCCGACTAATATTCTTTAGAATTTTCCCACTCCAGATACTTGAGCACCAAAAAAATACGAGACGGACACTCCAGTGCAGTACTGAGGGAGTGCTGTACTGTCGGAAGTACAGTCGTTTCAAATGTGACATTAAACCGAGGCCCTGTCTACCTTCCCTCTAGGGTGGACGCAAGTGATCCCAGGGCACTATTCAAAGCAGGGGAGTGCTCCCCAGTATCCTAGCCGATATTTATCCCTCAACCAACATCACTAAAACAGATTATCTGGTCATTATCACATTGCTGTTTGTGTGCAAATTGGCTGCCGCATTTCCTACAATAGTGA
Source organism: Heptranchias perlo (assembly GCF_035084215.1). Classification (NCBI taxonomy): domain Eukaryota; kingdom Metazoa; phylum Chordata; class Chondrichthyes; order Hexanchiformes; family Hexanchidae; genus Heptranchias; species Heptranchias perlo. The sequence goes on from NC_090343.1 coordinate 45,573,620, forward strand.
CTACACTTCAAAAGTATTTCATTGGCTGTAAAGTGTTTTGGGACATTGAGGTCATGAAAGGTGCTATATAAATGCAAGTCTTTCCTCTTGTTCCTTTGCTAGGCTTTTATGCTCTTCAAGTCTAAGGAATGGAGCACTTTCCATCGCAGGCACCCACCGTCTCCAACAAGTACTCCCAGCTGCGAATAATCTCTCTCTATTCCACCAGTGTATCATTTGCCAGTCATCCTTATGGGCGCTCTGACAGACTGCCAACTTAGTGTCAAATTATGGTCTGTGTGTTGTGGGTCGTTTACACTCACTAGAAACCAGGTTGACACTGGCCAAACTCACTTCGTACAGGATTCCTACAGTCAGAAAAGGGAAAAAAACAAACTTTCTTTCCATCACTCTGGGCTGGTTTCAAACCCAGGGGTCAGAGGTGAAAGGTCAGTTTTTGACCACTCCAAATACCGATCTGTCCCCTTTGTTTAGCTCTTAAGAGTCTCAGGGTGTTACAACCTAGAAAGCCACCCCTCCATCATGGCATTGCTTTCATATCATAGTACCTTCCTGACCTTTTAATTGCACCTATTTCTATATTTTACAAGGTGAACAGTACAAGAGCACAGGAGTAAAGCAGAAATTAGCTAGTTTGGCAAAAATACTTGTTCTGTTTTTGGCTGGATTTGCTAGCAATTAACCAGCCAGATGTGGTTCTCTTTACAAGGAGGGACATGTACAGTCTGTAAATATCATGCAAACACTGCAGTACATGGTCACCTGCACTCTACATCATCTGGTCACTAGAAGGCATATGTACAGAGGTAAATAGAAGACTTGCATTTATATAGCTCCTTTCACGACTTCAGGCCGTTCCAAAGCACTTCACAGCCAATGAAGTACTTTTGAAGTGTAGTCACTGTTGTAATTTGCGCACAGCAAGGTCCCACAAACAGCAATGAGATAAATGACCAGATAATTTGTTTTAGGGGTGTTTGTTGAGGGATCAATATTGGCCGGGACACCAGGGAGACCTCCTCTGCTCCTCTTCGAAATAGTGCTGTGGGATCTTTTACGTCCACCTGAGGGCAGACAGGACCTCGGTTAAACATTTCATCCAAAAGATGGCACCCCTGACATTGCAGCATTCACTTCGTGCTGCATTGAAGTGCCAGCCTAGATTATATGTTCAAGTCTCCGGAGTGGGACTATCATGCAAACACTGCAGTACATGGACACCTACACTGCACTCTTTTAGGCAAACAACCAAAAATGCTAATTTGTATTTTTCTGTTGCTAAGCACGTTTGCCTTAACAAAGTACATGCCCAGGTACAGCACAACAGCCGTGAGAATCAGTATCTTCTCAGCTACAACATAACTAAGAAAGCATCATGCTCCAGTTCAATTTACCAGAATTAAGCATGTGTGGCTACCAACGGGCAGTCACTGGGTTAGTTTCACCAGGTGCACACCCGTTAAAATGTGCAACTGCCGGCATCTGCAGGTGTACGGATGTCAGGCAAGGACAGGTTCAGGCTTGGCTGTGTTGCCCTTCGTGGTTGAATAACCTGCTGACATTCACCAAACTGCTCACGTGAAGAATGGCCACTTGGCTAAGGTATTGGAGGGCTGTCTATGTCTGGGGAATTGTACCACTGATGACTCAGCACTTGGAACAGGAGGAGAGAAAACTGATGGGAAAGAGAGTTGAGTGTTAATGCCTGTCACCATCCACCAGAGGAACCAGTAATGAAATATGAAAGGGGTGGGGGAAGAGAAGGATCAGTTGGAGAGGCAGATAAAATTTAGACTTTCAAATAATGTCCTTCAATCAATACTTTCTAGATTACTTTAACAGGTTACTTCCAAAACTTTCACTGCAACATTCCATATACATTGTTATGCGGTCTGTTATTCTCTCTCCACACTTCTAATCTGTGTATGTACTTACCAGGTGAGTGAATTGAGGACAAATGCCATCATCGACAACCTCCCCTGAGCTGTGGAAAATCCCAGCACCTAAAGCACAAACAAATCAGTGTTAGTATAAACAGAGAATGAAAACAAGGACATCACATCCAAGCCTCTATCTAGATGCTTAACAACACAACACAAGTAGGCAGTATATTGCAATTCAGTCCTACAATCCGATTTTGATGCTGGTTACAAGGTTTACCACAGAACACATCAGCTGTGTTGCAAAAGATTATTTGAATTTAGAAAGATTTGGGGGGGGGGGGTGGGGGGGTGTTGGGTGGTGGGTGAAGTCTGTGATTTGTCTGAAAAGAAACATTACTACATCTGGACTGGCAAGTAACTAACTTAAATATAAACAGAAAATGCTGGAAATACTTAGCAAATTAGGCAGTATCTGTGAAGAAAGAAACAGAGTTAACGTTTCAGGTCGATGACCCTTCGCCATAACTGGAAGTAGTTGAAGATTAAACAGTTTTTAAGCAAGTATAGAGCCGAGGGTTTGGTGGGGGGGGCAGTGGGGTGGAGGGAGAGAGCAATAGGGAAGGGGACTCTGATAGTGCAGGGCAGGTTGAAGTAATTAACTTACACTGCAATGTGAATACACACTGTACTTCTTCCCCAGCAGACTGACACACATTCTACCCCCTCCCTGGCTCCAGTGCCCATAACACACTGCACTCCTGGTATATACACTGCATCACTGAACGTAATGGTGCAGACTAATCTGGGCTGGGAAAAACTAATTACAGGGCAAAGGCTGAATGACAAAATGGTGATAAAAATAAAATCTGGTAAGCAGGGCTTCCAGTGCAGGGGGAGATTAGTTCCTTTGCTGCTCTTGCTCAGCAGTTTTGAATTAGAAAATGCAGGAACAAGGGAAGACAGATATCACCAAGTCTACAGATACTCCACTTAAATGTAGATTTTTAAATGGAAATTCAAATGAACAATTCACTTTGAATCCTTCAGTGACATTGTTCCCATATGTTACAACACTGTCACTGGGATTTCAGTAAAGCATAATGGGGATATTGAAGCTTTTCTCTTTACAGACACTGACCGACCGGCCTGTGTGTTTCCAGCACATTCCGTTTTTGATTTTGGTGAAAGCCTGTAAAAAGTTGTAAATATTTTTTTGAACACTAGTGGCTTTGCTAGTGGTTGTATTATAATGGCAGGAATCTTATACTCCACACGCGTGTGATGTGTTATACTGCTGCTTAGGTGGAGCCAGGTTTAAGCGGGTTTGTCTCTCTAAAGCCACAAGTTTAATTGCTGTAGGTTAGTACAGGCCAAGGTGAAATTGCTGTTTGGTAGGAGAAATACGTAAATTGGAACGTTCTAGTAAGTTTGCAGTTTAGGGGGGAAAAAGCCCATGAAATAACTACCTTTCTTTAAAAAACTTTTGATCGTTTGAAGTATAATGGAGGTTCTCAAATGTTGTAGACTAGCTGATCTCTGTAATGTGACTTTATGGATTATATTGCAACCCCCCCCCCCGCCACATCCCAGAATGAATGGCTGCTCGGTACTCACTTACGGTCTTGCATATTCCATTATGATATCTATTCCCCATGGTACAGTTGTCACCCGTGGCAAAGTGCAAGAAAGGTGGCAGGGGAGGGATAACACCTCAAGTTCCGGTGTTTGCTTTACTGGTAATGAAGATTCATTGAAAGCCTTATAGCACATGTTAGTAATTTCTCCACATCATGAGAAATAGAAATCGGGGAAAGTGGACTTCTATTTTAAACTATAAATGTTAGAGTCTGCTTACGTTTTGGAAATAACCAGACAGTCCACTAAAGGAAACACTGTATCGGGTCCAAAACCAGACAGAGGACATCCCTACCTCTATGGGCCATTTTTGCCACAGCAACACTTTCCATTACAATCTCCACCATCCCTCCCCTATCAGAAAGGGAAACAAAACACCCATTATTCCATTAGTGCTGAACTTGTGCAGTTTTACTATTTACAGGAGGTTCCAACTGACCATTTTGATGAACCCAACAGAACACGTATCAGGAAGCAATCTGACACAGTGTGTCTAACATTTACGCAGCGATTAGTTATGATCTGGAATGTGCTGCTTAGAAGGCAGTGGAAACATTCAATTGTGACTTTCAAAAAGGAATTAGATAAATACTTGAAAGGAAAAAATTTGCAGGGCTACGGGGAAAGAGTAGAGGAATAGGACTAACTGGACGGCTCTTACAAAGAGTCGGAACATGCTTGATGGGCCAAAAGGCCTTCTTTTGTGCTGTAACCATTCTATAACTAGTGTGAAATTCCATATTTGTTTCCCAATATCTGGAACCCATGCTGCCACCCGGGACAATCCCAGAATGCATACAGAGACCCCCCTCGCCTGCCCACAAAATCACTAACATTTCCAAGTTACTGGAAAAATGAATTTGGCACAAGTTACATAGGGCTTGTGTCAAGCCTCTGTGCACACATGATTACAGCCAAAAACATCTGAACAGTGAATAGCTTCATATACAATGAACATCTTATCCACAGGGGGTTTTATTTTGCTCCCTCCCCAGAAAATAGGATAGATCCACCGTGTTTCAAACTGCATGGAGGAAGGATTTCTTTTTTGAAGAGGCTGCTGCGAGGAAAAGGAGTGGACTTCATCAAAACTTTCATTTTTTTACCTCATAACTAAACACTTGATCGAGCGAGCGGCTGTTCTGCACCAGGCTGTCCACCACAGCCAACCAAATGCCCAGGAAACTGTAGTAGATGCACTGCATCAAGACAATCTGAGATACGATGAGAATGGGGTCCCACACGTAGCTGCGGAAATGCCCGGCCATTCCCGCGGCTCCCTTCACAATGGCAACCAGCAGCGAGGAGCAACTGCTCTCAGTCTTTAGTTGTCGGAAGCATGACGCTGGCGGAGGTAAAGTGCTGAGAGAAAGATCCGAAGCAGCAGGGCCCCAGAGTCTGGAACAGAGGATGCGCTTAGAACACCTAAGAAAGTAAAAAAAAAATGCTTTCAGATGACATTGCCACATCATTCATGTCCCAGTATGATAGACATAGCTTTCTGGAGAGAAAAATTGGAGAAAAAAAATTAGCAAAGAATTTCTGTATAAAGAGCATAAACTTGCATCAATCTGAAGCAACACAGGAACAGGATGAGGCCATTCAGTGTCTCGAGCCTGCTCCGCCATTCAATTAGATCATGGCCGATCTGTACCTCAACTCCATATCCCTTGATACCATTACCTAACAAAAATCTATATCTCAGTCTTGAAAATTTCAGCATCCACAGCCTTTTTTTGGGGGGCGGGGGGGGGGGGGGGGGGGAGAAAGAGTTTCAGATTTCTCTCCTAAATAGCCTAGCTCTAATTTTAAAATTGTGTCTCCTTGTTCTTGATTCTCCCACCAGAAGAAATAGTTTCTGTGTATCCACCCTATCGAGTCCCTTTATCATTTTAAATACCTCAATCAGATCATCCCTCAACCTTCTAAACTCAATGGAATACAAGCCAAGTTTATGTAACCTGTCCTCTGAATTTAATGCTTTAAGCCCTGGTATAATTCTGGTGAATCTGCACTGTACTCCCTCCAATGCCAATATATCCTTCCTGAGGTGCAGTGTCCATAACTGAACACAGTAATCCAGATGAGGTCAAATATTTTTCTTATTTACTCTTATTTTAAATGCTGGCTACAATTTGCAGCTAAATCACTTCAAAGAAGTGTCTTTACATCAAAGGTCAGTGTTTATGGATTGAGACTACGTAAAGCAAATTATTTAACAAAGTAAACCAGGAGCAGAGAGATATGCAGCTGTACATTACTGAGGGAAAATCTATTAAATACTTTTTGAAAAGGTGGAAATATGAATTGACGGGGGCTATGAAGCAGAGGAAAATACTGGAGTGAATTTTTCATCCAGAAATCAGGAATTGGAACAAAATGTTTAATGTTCAGCTCCACAGTAGCATGGGACAGGGGTCATACCCAGCTTACAATGCCAGGTGCATACCAGAATTCGCTATCTACAGGGCTCCATTACAAACTACACACATTCTCATACCAGCATAACGTGGAACCACCAGAGAAATTAAATGCACCCCACAGATTACAAGTAATGGCATTCACCTCCATCTTTCAGGGAAATTGGAGAAAGGAATTTGGGGGGTGGGGGTGATGCGAATTTTACAACAAACAAACTTCCAACCCTGCACCCTGATTACACTAGAACTTTAGATGGTAGCTCCAAGCCATTGAAGAATCCTCAAATAACTAGGGTTTGGTGAATAGCTGAAGGAGGAAAGAACTGGCCTAATTTTGAATGACAGATGTGTCCACCTCTCTAGAAGCAACTGTTATAAAGCTCCTTTTCCCCACTATCCCTCTGCGTTTTTAATTTAATTACCCCCGGTATCCACACATCCTCTTCCACCTGTCCTGACTTTCTCGCAGATCAAGGCAGTACAAATATGTAGTATATATACACATTACCCGATTGCATGCCAAGCCTTAAAAAGGATGCAATAAAAGATTCAGCCAGTTCTTTGGTGTTTCGATGTCAAATACAAAGCATGGACATCAACATTTCACTGTAGACAATGTCTGAGCCCCTTGATATTGGCCACTGGAACCTGCGGGCTGCCGGGAAGTTCTCGCTAAACCTACTCACTCAGTCTTCAACTGTGCAGTGCAAATATCATCACGCGCACCAGTGTAGCACACTAGAACTGGAATTGACTAAGTGGTAGGAATATACAGACCCAAAAAAGATCATTTCAGTCCATCTGGCCAGCTCTAGAGTTCAATATCTACATCATTCAAATCGATTTTCTTTGCCAAATACATGTCCCTCTTAAAATTACAGATGTTATCAGCCTTGATTATCTCCCTGGGCAATCCATTCTCAGGACAAATCTAGACTGACACTCCAGTGCAGTACTTAGGGAATACTGCACTGTCAGAGGTTCCGTCTTTCAGATGAAACTTTAAACCGAGGCTCCATCTGCCCTCTCAGGTGGACGTAAAAGATCCTATGGCACTATTTTGAAGAATTGGGGAATTCTCCCCATTGTCCTGGCCATTATTTATCCCTCAAACCACTAAAACAGATGGTCATTATCACATTGCTGTTTGTGGGATCTTGCTGTGCGCAAATTGGCTGCCACATTTCCTACATTACAACAGTGACTACACTTCAAAAATACTTCATTGGCTGTAAAGCACTTTGGCACTTCCCAGGATCGTGAAAGGCGCTATATAAATGCAAGTTTTTCTTTTATTCCGAGCATGAACCAGCCTGTGTGAAATAAATCTTCCCTCTGTCAAGCTTTATCCGATGCCCCTCTGTTATTCCTGGGGCCATTGTAAACAGTTTCTCAGCGTTCAACTTGTCGATACACTTAAAGATCTTGAACGTCTCAATAAGATACCCTGTTGATGTCTTTAGTGTAAACAAGCTCTCCTTCACATACAATCCATGCAAAAAAAAGACATCCCGGGGCAATCTCAACACAGTAATGCACACTCTGGGTTCAGACAGCAGTTAAAACTGCTCAAGCTTTGCTTCTAGGTGGTTTCTATGCTCAGGTGAACACATTAGTATTTATTGATTCTACAATAATTTTCTTTTGCACTTGCTCGATTAATAGATTGACTGGTTGGAAATTCAACTGCAACATGAAAATTAATAAACATTTGCAGCGCATGTTTATTGGTGCAGACCCAATGAAACCTGAAACTGTCTCCAAACTGGAGGACGATTCGATCGATCTCAATGCTTTCTCCCTCAAACAATCTTGTATCAAGTGCCAGACACAAGCATAGCATCAGTGTAAGGTGAATAATTCAATTTTTAATGGAGTCATGCATCCATTTCTGGTTTGGCTTAGATAGGCCATCAGTAAACTGAACATCTAAGGTACAGGCAATAGATGCAATTTGGGAAAGCAGCAGGAATGCATTTCAAAACTGAAAAGAATCTAGGAAATACTAACTATATATAAGCCATTAGTAAGGCAAGAGGTTTATCAGATACAAGCATTCATCTACCTTTGGGACTTTTAATGCAAAACTGTGATCCACACAACTTGTATTTATATAGCACTTTTACCACAGTAAAACATCCCAAGGCACTTCACAGGTGCATTAGCAAACAAAATTTGACACCAAGCCACATAAGGAGCTATTAGGACAGGTGACCAAAAACTTAGTCAAACAGGTAGGTTTTAAGCAGCTTCTTAAAAGGAGAGAAAGATAGAGAGGCAGAGAGGTTTAGGGAGCTAGACAGCTGAATGCACGGCTGCCAATGGTGGAACGATTAAAATCGGGGATGCACAAGAAGCAGAATTGGAGGAGAGCAGAAATTTCGGAGGGTTGTAAGAACATGAGATAAGAGCAGGAGTAGGCTATATGGCCCACCGAGCTTGCTCCGCCATTCAATCACATCATGGCTGATCTTCGGCCTCCACTCCACTTTCCTGCCCGATCCCCATATCCCTTGATTCCACTAGAGTCCAAAAATCTATCCATCTCAACTTTGAATATATTCAATGACTCAGCATTCACAGCCCTCTGGGGTAGAGGATTCCAAAGATTCACAACCCTCTGCGTGAAGAAATTCCTCCTCATCTCATTCTTGAATGGCCGACCCCTTACTCTGCGACTATGCCCCCTAATTCTAGACTCTCCAGCCAGGGGAAACAATCTCAGCATCTATCCTGTCAAGCCCTTTTGGAATCTTTTATGTTTCAATGAGATCATCTCTCATTCTTCTAAACTCGAGAGTATAGGCCCATTCTACTCAACCTCTCCTCATAGGACAACCCTCTCATCCCAGGAACTAATCTAGTGAACCTTCGTTGTACCACCTCTAAGGCAAGTATATGCTTCCTTAGATAAGGAGACCAAAATTGTTTATAGTACTCCAGGTGAAGTCTCACTAAAGCCCTGTACAACTGTAGTAAGACTTCCTTACTCTTGTACTCCAGCCCCCCTGCAATAAAGGCCAACATGCCATTGACTTTCCTAATTGCTGTACATGCATACTAACTTTTTGTGTTTCTTGTACAAGGAAACCCAAGTCTCTGAACATCAGCATTTAATAGTTTCTCACCATTTAAAAAATACTGCTTTTCTATTCTTCCTACCAAAGTGAATAACCTCACATTTCCCCACATTATACTCCATCTGCCACCTTCTTGCCCGCTCACTTAATCTGTCCATATCCCTTTGCTGGGGCTTTGTAACTGCCTCCATCCCCTTGTAGGGCTGGAGGCGGTTATAGAGCTATGGAAGGGCGAGGCCATGGAGGGATTTGAAAACAAGGATGAGAATTTTTTTTTTTTTTAAAAAGTGTAGTCGGACCAGGAGCCAATCTAGGCGAGGGCAGTTCCACCCAGTTGGACAACGGAGGAGAGGTGTTGGAAGAGGATGATGTGATCAACTGTGTCAAAGGCTGCAGACTGGTCGAGAAGGATGAAGAGGGATAGTTTACCACGATCATAGTCACATAGGATGTTATTTATGACTTTGATAAGGGCCGTTTCAGTACTGTGGCGGGACGGAAACCTGATTGGAGGGGTTCAAACATGGATTTGTGGGAAAGATGGGCATGGATTTGGGAGGTGGCGACACGTTCAAAGACTTTGGTGAGGAAAGTGAGGTAGTTTGCAAGGACAGAGGGGTCAAGCAGTAAGTGTAGAAACATATGGATGTTGCACCATGGCAAATCACTTGACCCCGGAATCCGTAAATGTTGATAAGTGTTATCTAGAGGCCTTGTGTCTTCCATGTCGAGCAGGGCTGTCACCATGCTGTAAAAGCAACATCTCTTCAGACAGACCAACAGCGGAACGGATAAAGTTAATGATATGTGGCGAATTTGGGTTCAATTATGCAGGAAACCTACAAACAAATACACGTAGACACACCTGTATGATTCACAACACAGTACTATAACAAAAACTATGATCTTGCCTAAATGCTCCTCACAACAAACAAACATTTTAACCTAAATGAAAACTGTACGAAGCACAACTTATTCAAGTCACAAAGGAGAAGGCTGCAGTTTAAAAAAAAGCTCCATTCACATGCATTAAGACAATTTAATCCAAACTAGCAGATATGGCTCTTGGGTAGTCTGGAACCTGGAGTAATGTTGTGCTGTCCCTTTAAAGCCAATGCTCAACAACTTCCTATGAGAGTAAAGATAATTGTAACTGATTGGGGCAGAGGTTAACTAAAGGTCAGTTATAGAATCATAGAAAGATTACAGCACAGAAGGAGGCCATTCGAGTTTAAACCGGCTCTATGCAAGAGCAATCCAGCTAGTCCCACTCCCCCGCTCTGTCCCCATAGCCGAGTACATTTTTTCCTTTCAAGTACTTATCCAGCTCCCTTTTGAAAGCCATGATTGAATCTGCCTCCACCATGCCCCCCAGCAGTGCATTCCAGATCCTAACCACTCACTCTAAAAACGTTTTTCCTCATGTCACCTTTGGTTCCTTTGCTCCTTAAATTTATGTCCTCTGGTTCTTGACCCTTCCACCAATGGGAACAGTTTCTCTCTCTCTACTCTGTGTAGACCCTTCATGATTTTGAATACCTCTATCAAATCTCCTCTCAACCTTCTCTATTCCAAGGAGAACAACCCCTGCTTCTCCAGTCTATCCACGTAACTGAAGTCCCCCATCCCTGGAATCATTCTAGTAAACCTTTTCTGCACCCTCTCAAAAGACTTTCACATCTTTCCTAAAGTGCGGTGCCCAGAACTAGACGATACTCCAGTTGTGGCCGAACCAGTGTTTTAATAAGGGTTCATCATGACGTCCCTGCTTTTGTACTCTATGCCTCTATTTATAAAGCCCAGGATCCAGTATGCTTTTTTAAACCGCTTTCTCAACCTGCTCTGCCACTTTCAACAATTTGTGCACATATACCCCAGATCTCTCTGTTCCTGTACCCCTTTAGAATTGTGCCCTCTAGTTTATATCGCCTCTCCTCGCTCTTCCTACCAAAATATATCACTTCGCATTTTTTTGCATTAAATTTCATCTGCCACACGTCCACCCATTCCACCAGCTTGTCTACGTCCTCGAAGTATACCACTATCCTCCTCACCGTTCACTATGCTTCCAAGTTTTGCGTCATCTGCAAATTTGAAAACAGTGCCCTGTACACCCAAGTTATTAATATATCAAGAAAAGCAGTAGTCCTAGTACTGACCCCTAGGGAACACCACTATACACTTTCATCCAGTCACCACTACTCTGTTTCCTGTTACTTAGCCAATTTTGTATCCATGCTGCTACTGCCCCCTTTATTCCATGGGCTTCAATTTGATGACAAGCTTATTATACGGCACTTTATCAAAAGCCTTTTGAAAGTCCATATACACATCAATCGCATTGCCCTCATCGACCCTCTCTGTTACCTGATAAAAAACTCTATCAGGTTAGTTTAACAAATCCGAGCTGGCTTTCCTTAATCAATCCACACATGTCCAAGTGAACGCTAATTCTGTCCCGGATTATCGTTTCTAAAAGTTTCCCCACCATTGAGGTTAACTGACTGGCCTGTAATTGCTGGGTTTATCCTTACACCCTTTTTGAACAAGGGGTAACATTCGCAATTCTCCTCTGACGCCACCCCCGTATCTAAGGACGTTTGGAAGATTATGGCCAGTGCCTCCGCAATTTCCAACCTTAATTCCCTCAGCATCCTAGGATGCATCCCATCCAGACCAGGTGACTTATCGACTTTAAGTACAGCTAGCCTTTCTAGTACCTCCTCATCAATTAGCCCATCCTGTATCTCAAATACATCTTCCTTAACTGAGACTCTCAAAGACAGATGCAAAATACTCATTTAGTACTTCAGCCATGCCCTCTGCCTCTATGAGTAGATCTCCTTTTTGGTCCCTGATCGGCCCCACCCCTCCTCTTGCTACCTGTTTATATGCCGATAGAAGACTTCTGGATTCCTTTTAATTGCTTGTAAATTTCAGATTCCAGGTCAATGACAGGTTTTCCTTTTTAAAAAAAATGGTATGGCAATGAGATCTTGAATATTTATTTACACTACAACATAAAATGTTAATGATCAAATTGGTCTGCAGAACAGAATGTTACTCCATCATAGGCAATGACATGACATTGCAAACTGTCTGCTCCACTTTTTTTTTTAAATGGGAACACTGAAGGGCACATTGGGTCACCTGTAAACTAAGTTGTAGATCATTTGTAAAGTGGCACCCCCACAAACCCAAAGATATTTCCTCCTTTTCTATTATTCAAGTTGCCAAGATGACTCAGTATTTAGAAAAAATGCCCATCCCAAACTCAAGATATTGTGAAGTCAACAAAATCCCTGGGTATCAATAGCACACCAAAGAAAATCTTGGCAACCTAGCAAATAATGTGTCATCGGACATCTGGCCTTTGAGCACGTCTCTAAATGGCATTGAAATCTGGCCCAAAGAATGACACTTCCAATATGACCAACAGAATTTGGAACCACAACCAATCTGCCAGGTCAAAAGGAAAATCTAGGCAGTCAAAGCAGTGTTGTGTGGAAAATAAAGTTACATTTAAAGGATGCTGGACAAAGATGACAGCAAATCTTGAAAAAACGAAATACTAATGGCCAATCAGGATCACCAAAATAGGAGGTTACTGCCTAGCACTGATACTGCTTCAGTAAGTCAGCGATAGCACACTTACTTCTGTCTAAATACATTGGCAAGTTACCAACTTCAAAATCCTTTAAAATGTTTGCATTACATAAAGCACTTTGATCGTGATCAGGCACTGAAAAATTAATTGTTTTGGGAGTACAGCGACCTACATCCCATCAGCCTTGCTATCAATAGCTCAAGGACAGCCATGAGATTGATGACTGGTTGGTCTATTCATGGTGCTCGTCGATGGAGGAATATTGGGCAGCACACAATTTCCTTGGAGCTGCCCCGGTTCCATCATGTTTAAACAGGGCTTCTGCCACACTTCTGATGAAGTTAGTGTTACAAAGTGGGGGCAGTTCCGAGCAAATTGCCAGCCCTCGAGATAGCACTAACTTTTTCCAATGGAGCTACTGGATCTTTAATGTCCACCTAAACAAGCAGATGGAACCTCTGTTTAACAAGTTATCCAATACTCCCTCACTATAGCACTGGAGCCTCGATCACGAGCTCAAGTCCTGGAGTGGTAATCAAATACATGTTTCTGGTTGAGAAAGTTGAGTGCTACCAGAATAACAGACAAGGCACAGAGAGGGAGACGAAACAAGGACAAAAGATGTGTTTAAAACTGTTTTTGTGTAATCAGTTTAATATTCTTCTCAGTAGTTTTAAACACCAGGAAACCAATTTAAATCACATCACTTCAATCAAATCAACAGGGCAATACCACGTAACAGGCAACAGAAAACTGTAAAGATAAAGTGGTGTTATCTATTAAGTCTAAAATTATACCAATTGTTTTTAAACCAACCTATAGTTTGCAAAACACAATTGCCCAATTGGAGGACCTCACCACTTGCATTGTATAATTCTGTAGTGAACTGGTTCGTCACCTCATGATCATGTGCAGCTTTACACTCTAACCCACAAATGATCAGTGCCACATGGTTAATAGTAGCTAGTCAAGCTCCTCAAGTTTGAGTTCAGCAGCTGTATTATAACCCACGGACACAGAACAACAAAATCTGGTCAATTATAAATGCACAGAAATACAAATCAAAAGTCATTCGAAAGACTTCAAGAGGATATAGGCAGGCTGGTGGCATGGGTAGACACATGGCAGATGAAATTTAATGCAGAAAAATGTGAAGTGATACATTTCGGTAGGAAGAACGAGGCAAGGCAATATAAACTAGAGGGCACAACTCAAAGGGCTACAGGAACAGAGATCTGGGGGTGTATGAGCACAAATTGTTGAAGGTGGCAGGGCAGGTTGAGAAAGTGGTTAAAAAAACCATATGGGATTCTGGGCTTTATAAATAGAGGCATAGAGTACAAAAGCTAGGAAGTTATGAAGAACCTTTATAAAACACTGGTTCAGCCACAACTAGAGTACTGAGTTTAGTTCTGGGCACTGCACTTTAGGAAGGATACAAAGGCCTTAGAGGGTGCAGAAAAGATTTACTAGAATGGTTCCAGTTACGTGGACAGACTGGAGAAGCTGGGGTTGTTTTCCTTAGAGCAGAAGGTTGAGAGGAGATTTGATAGAAATGTTCAAAATCATAAATGATTTAGATAAAGTAAATAAAGAGAAACTGTTCCCATTGGTGGAAGGGTCGTGAACCAGAGGACACAGATTTAAGGTGATTGGCAAAAGAACCAAAGGCAACATGAGGAAAAACTTTTTTACACAGCAAGTAGTTATGATCTAGAATACACTGCCTGTAAGGGTGGTGGAAGCAGATTCAGTTGCGGCTTTCAAAAGGGAATTAGAAAAATACTTGAAAGGAAAAAAATCGGTAGGGCTACAGAGAAAGAACGGGGAATGGGACTAACTGGATCGCTCTGATTTCCCTGCAATGGCATCGCAGCAACAGCCTCAGTACTCAACACCAACAGCCAATCTCCAGACGCCATCCTACAACTCATCCGCTTCATCCTGGATCACAATGTCTTCACCTTTGATAACCAGTTCTTTAACCAAACACACGGAACAGCTATGGGGACCAAATTCTCACCCCAATACGCCAACATTTTTATGCACAAGTTCAAGCAGGACTTCTTCACTGCACAGGACCTCCAACCAAAGCTATACACCAGATACATCGACGACATTTTCTTCCTATGGACCCACGGCGAAGAATCACTGAATAGACTACACGATAACATCAACAAGTTCCATCCCACCATCAAGCTCACCATGGACTACTCCTCAGAATCGGTTTCTTTCTTGGACACACGAATCTCCATCAAAGGCGGGCACCTCAGCACCTCACTCTACCGCAAGCCCACGGACAACCGCACGATGCTCCACTTTTCCAGCTTCCACACTAACCACGTCAAAGAGGCCATCCCCTATGGACAGGCCCTGCGAATACACAGGATCTGCTCACACGAGGAGGAACGTGATGGACACCTACAGATGCTGAAAGACGCCCTAGTAAGAACGGGATATGACGCTCGACTCGTCGATCGACAGTTCTGATGGGCCACAGCGAAAAATCGCATCGACCTCCTCGGAAGACGAACACGGGATGCAACCAACAGAGTACCCTTCGTCGTCCAGTACTTCCCTGGAGCGGAGAAACTACGCCATGTTCTCCACAGCCTTCAACATGTCATCAATGACGACGAACACCTCGCTAAGGCCATCCCCACACCTCCACTACTCGCCTTCAAACAGCCACCCAACCTCAAACAGACCATCGTTCGCAGCAAATTACCCAGCTTTCAGGAGAACAGCGTCCACGACACCACACAACCCTGCCACGGCAACCGCTGCAAGACATGGCAGATCATCGACAGATACCACCATCACACGAGAGGACACCACCCACCAGGTGCATGGTTCATACTCCTGTGACTCAGCCAACGTTGTCTACCTCATACGTTGCAGGAAAGGATGCTCCGGAGGATGGTACATTGGCGAGACCATGCAGACACTACGACAACGGATGAACGGACACCGCACAACAATTGCCAGACAGGAGGATTCCCTCCCAGTCGGGGAACACTTCAGCAGTCGAGGACATTCAGCCACCGACCTTCGGGTAAGCGTTCTCCAAGGCGGCCTTCGAGACACACAACAACGTAAAATCGTCGAGCAGAAATTGATAGCCAAGTTCCGCACCCATGAGGACGGCCTCAACCGGGATCTTGGGTTCATGTCACGCTACACGTACCCCACCAGCGAAAACAAGTTATCTGTTTTTAATACAACGGATCATTCTCTCTCGTCCGTCCGTCGTTTGTTCTGGCCGTTTGTATATTCGGTGGTCCTGTATGTAACATCTCTGTCTGAACACTTTGATTGCCTTGACAACGGGCAGTTGGAAAGATCATCTGTAATCACCAGATATTGTTCTCTGACTATAAACGTGATAACCTTCAAGGAATCCCACACTTCACCTGACGAAGGAGAAAGCCTCCGAAAGCTTGTGATTTTCAAATAAAACTGTTGGACTATAACCTGGTGTTGTAGGATTCCTTACATTTGTCAACCCCAGTACATCACCGGCATCTTCACATCATGACTTCTTCTTTGAAATAGTGCATGGGATCTTTTACATCCAGCTGACGGTAGGCAGGGCCTCGGTTCAACATCCCATCCAAAAGACGGCACCTCCGACAGTGCAGCTCTCCCTCAGGAAGTGTCAGCCTAGATTATGTGCTCACGTCTCTGGAGTAGGCCGTGAACTCACAGACCTTCTGACTCAGATGAGCAGGCTATCATGGAGCCAAGGCTCATCTATATCTGAACCAAACTACAGCAAGTGGAATCTTACAGCCCAGATATTGAACTATCAAAAATCAACATTAAAAAAAGAGGGGGGGTGGACACATCACACGGGACGGGGTGGTGGGGGGACACATCACACGGGACGGGGTGGTGGGAGACACATCACACGGGACGGGGTGGTGGGAGACACATCACACGGGACGGGGTGGTGGGAGACACATCACACGGGACGGGGTGGTGGGAGACACATCACACGGGACGGGGTGGTGGGAGACACATCACACGGGACGGGGTGGTGGGAGACACATCACACGGGACGGGGTGGTGGGAGACACATCACACGGGACGGGGTGGTGGGAGACACATCACACGGGACGGGGTGGTGGGAGACACATCACACGGGACGGGGTGGTGGGAGACACATCACACGGGACGGGGTGGTGGGAGACACATCACACGGGACGGGGTGGTGGGAGACACATCACACGGGACGGGGTGGGGGGAGACACATCACACGGGACGGGGTGGGGGGAGACACATCACACGGGACGGGGTGGGGGGAGACACATCACACGGGACGGGGTGGGGGGAGACACATCACACGGGACGGGGTGGGGGGAGACACATCACACGGGACGGGGTGGGGGGAGACACATCACACGGGACGGGGTGGGGGGAGACACATCACACGGGACGGGGTGGGGGGAGACACATCACACGGGACGGGGTGGGGGGAGACACATCACACGGGACGGGGTGGGGGGAGACACATCACACGGGACGGGGTGGGGGGAGACACATCACACGGGACGGGGTGGGGGGAGACACATCACACGGGACGGGGTGGGGGGAGACACATCACACGGGACGGGGTGGGGGGAGACACATCACACGGGACGGGGTGGGGGGAGACACATCACACGGGACGGGGTGGGGGGAGACACATCACACGGGACGGGGTGGGGGGAGACACATCACACGGGACGGGGTGGGGGGAGACACATCACACGGGACGGGGTGGGGGGAGACACATCACACGGGACGGGGTGGGGGGAGACACATCACACGGGACGGGGTGGGGGGAGACACATCACACGGGACGGGGTGGGGGGAGACACATCACACGGGACGGGGTGGGGGGAGACACATCACACGGGACGGGGTGGGGGGAGACACATCACACGGGACGGGGTGGGGGGAGACACATCACACGGGACGGGGTGGGGGGAGACACATCACACGGGACGGGGTGGGGGGAGACACATCACACGGGACGGGGTGGGGGGAGACACATCACACGGGACGGGGTGGGGGGAGACACATCACACGGGACGGGGTGGGGGGAGACACATCACACGGGACGGGGTGGGGGGAGACACATCACACGGGACGGGGTGGGGGGAGACACATCACACGGGACGGGGTGGGGGGAGACACATCACACGGGACGGGGTGGGGGGAGACACATCACACGGGACGGGGGGGGAGACACATCACACGGGACGGGGGGGGAGACACATCACACGGGACGGGGGGGGAGACACATCACACGGGACGGGGGGGGAGACACATCACACGGGACGGGGGGGGAGACACATCACACGGGACGGGGGGGGAGACACATCACACGGGACGGGGGGGGAGACACATCACACGGGACGGGGGGGGAGACACATCACACGGGACGGGGGGGGAGACACATCACACGGGACGGGGGGGGAGACACATCACACGGGACGGGGGGGGAGACACATCACACGGGACGGGGGGGGAGACACATCACACGGGACGGGGGGGGAGACACATCACACGGGACGGGGGGGGAGACACATCACACGGGACGGGGGGGGAGACACATCACACGGGACGGGGGGGGAGACACATCACACGGGACGGGGGGGGAGACACATCACACGGGACGGGGGGGGAGACACATCACACGGGACGGGGGGGGAGACACATCACACGGGACGGGGGGGGAGACACATCACACGGGACGGGGGGGGAGACACATCACACGGGACGGGGGGGGAGACACATCACACGGGACGGGGGGGGAGACACATCACACGGGACGGGGGGGGGAGACACATCACACGGGACGGGGGGGGAGACACATCACACGGGACGGGGGGGGAGACACATCACACGGGACGGGGGGGGAGACACATCACACGGGACGGGGGGGGAGACACATCACACGGGACGGGGGGGGAGACACATCACACGGGACGGGGGGGGAGACACATCACACGGGACGGGGGGGGAGACACATCACACGGGACGGGGGGGGAGACACATCACACGGGACGGGGGGGGAGACACATCACACGGGACGGGGGGGGAGACACATCACACGGGACGGGGGGGGGAGACACATCACACGGGACGGGGGGGGGAGACACATCACACGGGACGGGGGGGGGAGACACATCACACGGGACGGGGGGGGAGACACATCACACGGGACGGGGGGGGAGACACATCACACGGGACGGGGGGGGAGACACATCACACGGGACGGGGGGGGAGACACATCACACGGGACGGGGGGGGGAGACACATCACACGGGACGGGGGGGGGAGACACATCACACGGGACGGGGGGGGGAGACACATCACACGGGACGGGGGGGGAGACACATCACACGGGACGGGGGGGGAGACACATCACACGGGACGGGGGGGGAGACACATCACACGGGACGGGGGGGGAGACACATCACACGGGACGGGGGGGGAGACACATCACACGGGACGGGGGGGGAGACACATCACACGGGACGGGGGGGGAGACACATCACACGGGACGGGGGGGGAGACACATCACACGGGACGGGGGGGGAGACACATCACACGGGACGGGGGGGGAGACACATCACACGGGACGGGGGGGGAGACACATCACACGGGACGGGGGGGGAGACACATCACACGGGACGGGGGGGGAGACACATCACACGGGACGGGGGGGGAGACACATCACACGGGACGGGGGGGGAGACACATCACACGGGACGGGGGGGGAGACACATCACACGGGACGGGGGGGGAGACACATCACACGGGACGGGGGGGGAGACACATCACACGGGACGGGGGGGGAGACACATCACACGGGACGGGGGGGGAGACACATCACACGGGACGGGGGGGGAGACACATCACACGGGACGGGGGGGGAGACACATCACACGGGACGGGGGGGGAGACACATCACACGGGACGGGGGGGGAGACACATCACACGGGACGGGGGGGGAGACACATCACACGGGACGGGGGGGGAGACACATCACACGGGACGGGGGGGGAGACACATCACACGGGACGGGGGGGGAGACACATCACACGGGACGGGGGGGGAGACACATCACACGGGACGGGGGGGGAGACACATCACACGGGACGGGGGGGGAGACACATCACACGGGACGGGGGGGGAGACACATCACACGGGACGGGGGGGGAGACACATCACACGGGACGGGGGGGGGACACATCACACGGGACGGGGGGGGGACACATCACACGGGACGGGGGGGAGACACATCACACGGGACGGGGGGAGACACATCACACGGGACGGGGGGAGACACATCACACGGGACGGGGGGGAGACACATCACACGGGACGGGGGGGGAGACACATCACACGGGACGGGGGGGGGAGACACATCACACGGGACGGGGGGGGAGACACATCACACGGGACGGGGGGGGAGACACATCACACGGGACGGGGGGGGAGACACATCACACGGGACGGGGGGGGGGAGACACATCACACGGGACGGGGGGGGGGAGACACATCACACGGGACGGGGGGGGAGACACATCACACGGGACGGGGGGGGAGACACATCACACGGGACGGGGGGGGAGACACATCACACGGGACGGGGGGGGAGACACATCACACGGGACGGGGGGGGAGACACATCACACGGGACGGGGGGGGAGACACATCACACGGGACGGGGGGGGAGACACATCACACGGGACGGGGGGGGAGACACATCACACGGGACGGGGGGGGGGAGACACATCACACGGGACGGGGGGGGGGGGGGGGGGGGAGACACATCACACGGGACGGGGGGGGGGGGGGGGGAGACACATCACACGGGACGGGGGGGGGGGGGGGGGGAGACACATCACACGGGACGGGGGGGGGGGGGGGGGGGGAGACACATCACACGGGACGGGGGGGGGAGACACATCACACGGGACGGGGGGGGGGGGGGGGGGAGACACATCACACGGGACGGGGGGGGGGGGGGGGGAGACACATCACACGGGACGGGGGGGGGGGGGGGGGAGACACATCACACGGGACGGGGGGGGGGGGGGGGGAGACACATCACACGGGACGGGGGGGGGGGGGGAGACACATCACACGGGACGGGGGGGGGGGGGGGGAGACACATCACACGGGACGGGGGGGGGGGGGGGGGAGACACATCACACGGGACGGGGGGGGGGAGACACATCACACGGGACGGGGGGGGGGGGGGAGACACATTACACGGGACGGGGGGGGGGGGGGGGGGGAGACACATTACACGGGACGGGGGGGGGGGGGGAGACACATTACACGGGACGGGGGGGGGGGGGGGAGACACATTACACGGGACGGGACGGGGGGGGGGAGACACATTACACGGGACGGGGGGGGGGGGGGGAGACACATTACACGGGACGGGGGGGGGGGGGGGAGACACATTACACGGGACGGGGGGGGGGGGGGGGAGACACATTACACGGGACGGGGGGGGGGGGGAGACACATTACACGGGGGGGGGGGGGGAGACACATTACACGGGACGGGGGGGGGAGACACATTACACGGGACGGGGTGGGGGGAGACACATTACACGGGACGGGGTGGGGGGAGACACATTACACGGGACGGGGTGGGGGGGGAGGGGAGACACATTACACGGGACGGGGTGGGGGGGGAGGGGAGACACATTACACGGGACGGGGTGGGGGGGGAGGGGAGACACATTACACGGGACGGGGTGGGGGGGGAGGGGAGACACATTACACGGGACGGGGTGGGGGGGGAGGGGAGACACATTACACGGGACGGGGTGGGGGGGGAGGGGAGACACATTACACGGGACGGGGTGGGGGGGGAGGGGAGACACATTACACGGGACGGGGTGGGGGGGGAGGGGAGACTCATTACACGGGACGGGGTGGGGGGGGAGGGGAGACACATTACACGGGGCGGGGGGGGGGGGGGGAGACACATTACACGGGGCGGGGGGGGGGGGGGAGACACATTACACGGGGCGAGGGGGGGGGGGAGACACATTACACGGGGCGGGGGGGGAGACACATCACACGGGACGGGGTGGGGGGGGGGAGACACTCCTGAATCAGCCGGCCGACAGTTACCATTCCGCACCCTGTCGCTTTAACATTTAAGTCACCTGCTCAGAACCCGCATGAAGAAGCACCAACCTGGGGAGGCCCCGCCGAGGCAGCGGCGCCTGGTGTTCTGTGATGTCGGCTCTCACAAGTGGCCGAGCCCGAGACTAGGCCGCAGCCGCCGGCACTCCGCTGAGGACGTTTCAAAATAAACAGCGACACGGCGCAATCCGGGGCCTCAGGGCGGGGCCGCCGTCAGGGCAACGCCAGCCGGAAACACCGCCCCCTGCGCGACGTCACATCCGGCGTGACGTCCTCCCCTCCTCCTCCTCCTCCAGCGCCAGCGTTCACACGACACAGACGGCGGCCTCTCAAGATATCTTCTGATTTTGGGCAATGGAAGGGATGTTTTCACCCGCGGCTTGTGTGCGGAGTGCTCCTTCACCCTCCATCTCCTTTAAAAGTGTAACAGACCGAGTTTTAATAAAATGGCTACGTGGAATACGGTTCCCCCGAAGCCTAAAGTTCAAAATGGCGGCTATCACACAGTTACCATGGTAACACATTTAAGGGGACAGTGTATTGGCCCCACATCCTAAATGTTATGGAGGGAGATATCCACCCATTCACTGGCCTCTTGCAGCCAACATTCTCTTGTCCCGTTTTATGATTTTAAATCCTCTCCATCAGCAAGACCACCTACTTCCACCTCCATAACCTCGCCCGTCTCCGTCCCCGCCTCAGCTCACGTGCTGCTGAAAATCTCATCCGTCTTTTGTTACCTTTAGATTTGATTATTCCAATGCTGTCCTGCCCGGCCTCCCACCTTGCACCCTCCACAAAATTGAGCTCATCCAAAACTCTGCTGTCCGTATCCTTACCTGGACCACGTCCCATTCACCCTTGTGCTTGCTGACCTACGTTGGCTCCTGGTCCGAAATGACTTGATTTTAAAATTCTCACCCTTGTTTTCAAATCCCTCCATGGCCTTGCCCCTCTCTGTCTCTGTGACCTTCTCTAGCCATATAATCCTCCGAGATCTCTGCGCTCCTCCAATTCTTGCCTCTTGCACACCTGTGATTTTCATTGCTCCACCATTGGCGGCCGTGCCTTCAACACCTAAGCCCTAAGCTCTAGAATTCCGTCCCTACCCCTCCCTGCCTCTTCTCTCTCCCTCCTTAAAATCTATCTCTTTGACCAAGCTTTTGGTCACCTGTCCTAATATCTCCTTATATAAAAGGTTGAAACGTGATCGACCTGAAACATTAACTCTGTTTCTCTCTCCACAGATGCTGCCCGACTTTCTGTTTTAATTTCAGATTTCCAGCATCGGCAGGATTTTGCTTTTGATCTAATATGTCCTTTTGTGACTCGGTGTCAAATTTTGTTTGCTAACGTTTCTGTGAGGCTGCCTCCAGTCATTATGTGTCAACTTCCCTTCTCCTTAACATGCTGTATGGGGGCAATAGATTGGGTGTTGCCCTCCTCGTGGCATGTTTTTTACCGAGGGAAGAGAGAGATTAAGATATTAAATGATGTCTGCACCATTCCTAGGATGAGAGGGATGTCCTTTGAGAAGAGATTGTGTAGAATGGGCCTAAATTCTCTGGAGTTTAAAAGAATGAGAGGTGATCTCATTGAACACATAAAATTCTAAGAGGGCTTGACAGGGTAGATGCTGAGAGGCTGTTTCCCTGGCTGGAGAGTCTAGAACTAGGGGTCATAATCTCAAGATAAGGGGTCGGCCATTTAAGATGGAGATGAGGAAAAATGTCTTCACTCAGAGGGTTGTGAATCTTTGGAATTCTCTACCCCAGAGGGCCATAGATGCTCAGTCGTTGAGTATATTCAAGACTGAGATCGATTGACTTTTGGACACTAAGGGAATCAAGGGATATGGGGATAGGGTGGGAAAGTGGAGTTGAGGTAGAAGTACAGCCATGATCTTATTGAATGGCGGAGCAGGCTCGAGAGGCCGTATGGCCTACTCCTGCTCCTATTTCTTATGTCCAAACCAGCAGTTCTAATGTATAAAAGGGAGCAAGAAGAATTGACTGAGGAACACCAATAAGTGTACAGATATCGTCCTTTATAATATTTAGAACTGAAAACAATTGAGTAAACTACTCCCGGGGGGTTTGAAAGAAAGTACTTTCATTTATACAGTGTCTTTCACAACCTCAGGACGTCCCAAAGTGCTTTACAGCTAATTAAGTACTTTTGAAGTGTAGTCACTGTTGTAAAGTAAGGAAGCTCTTTGTCAAATCCAAAAGGTGGGAAGAGAAACCATTGATAGAGGTGCTTTGGCTACGATTGGATAGGTAAGAATTGAACCAAGCATGGACCGAGGAGAGGCATTGGAGGAGGATGGTGGGATTAACCGTGTCAAAGACTGCTGAGTTGTGAAGGGGACGAGCAGGGATAATCCACCACAGTCAGAGAATGTCATTCATGACTTTGGTTAGGGTTTATCACTGGTTTAAAGCCAGTAGTGCTTTTGGAAGGCTCCGTGTGAGTTTATGGGATAAAAGGGCCATTAAACTGGTAGCGAAACTTAAGGTCTGCAAGGCAATAGTTATAACATCCTTACACCTTGTGTGTGCAATAGCTGGACCACTCACAGTCACTACATCAAAAAACTCAAATCATTTCAACCTAGGTTGCCTCAGGAAAATCATGAAAATTCGATGGCAGCACAAGATTCTGGACACTGAGGCCATCGGAAGAGCAAATATGCCGGGCATAGAGGCAATGATAGTAAAGGCACAGCTAAGGTGGGCTGGTCACTTAGTCTAAATGCCTGATACTAAATACCCAAGAAGGTATTCTACAGAGAGTTGAAGCTTGATAAAGGATCTTGTGATCAGTTTGAAAGATATAAGGATTGCCTAAAGTCCAATCTTAAAAAAATGTGGCATCTCAAATGACACATGGGAGCATGATGTTTGTGACAGGAAACAGTGGCAAAAGATGATTCACAATCCACAACAAAGCTTGAAGCAAGTCTTATCCAGCTAGACAAAAGAAAAGAGATCCCAAAGGAAATCAAGGAAAGATCAGCCCTTAGATCAATCTGACGTCCGATGTCCTGTGTGTAGGAAAACATTCCTCACGAAAATCGGACTTTACAGTCGTATGAGAATCCACAGCCTGTATTAAATTGAAGATGAATCATAGGCTGTCATCATCAACAGTGATGGACAAACAACCATTGATGCTGTGGGAGGGACAGGATCTGGATTCAGACGGGAAGTTGTGGGAGAGATGGATATAGATCTGAGAGACAACAACACATTCAAGGACTTGAAAGGAGGTTGGAGACTGGGCATTAGTTTGTGAGGACAGAGGGTTTGAGGGTGGTTTTTTGAGGAAATGGTTGGTGACAGTGGTTTTGAAAGGAAATGGAACACTACCTGGGGAGAAGGAACCATTTACAATGACAGCTAGCATGGGAGCCAGGAAGGGAAGTTGGGTGGTCAGCAATTTAGTGGGAATGGGGCCAAGAGAACAGGAGGTTGAGCTCATCTTGTCCATGAGATCCACGAGAGAACATGAGGGGAAATGGGAGAAAAATTGAAGAGAGATGGGGGTTCAGAGCTGGATTAGGGAGTGCCTGGGAGGACATTTGTATATGTAGTTGCTAGAGATATTCCTTGGAGTGTTCCCATAGCAGGCTTCCTGAATCTACTATATCCATCGTGTGCCTGTAATACCAGTTTAAAGTAAGGTTGTCAATCACCCCATTGCAACTTGCTATTTCATAATAAACCACCTCATTATTACTGAGAATCCCTATGGGTCTGCAGGGGATGACAACAAGCCTCTGAAGTATGGTACCATGGAGCAAAAACGTGGGTAGTGAGGCCTCAGGCCGTTGCTTTCCAGATAGTATTGCCTGTAGGATAAGGTCATCCCTGCCAGGAGATAGATTTTTTTTTTATTCGTTCATGGGATGTTGGCGTCACTGGCAAGGCCAGCATTTATTGCCCATCCCTAATTGCCCTTGAGAAGGTGGTGGTGAGCCGCCTTCTTGAACCGCTGCAGTCCGTGTGGTGACGGTTCTCCCACAGTGCTGTTAGGAAGGGAGTTCCAGGATTTTGACCCAGCGACAATGAAGGAACGGCGATATATTTCCAAGTCGGGATGGTGTGTGACTTGGAGGGGAACGTGCAGGTGGTGTTGTTCCCATGTGCCTGCTGCTGTTGTCCTTCTAGGTGGTAGAGGTCGCGGGTTTGGGAGGTGCTGTCGAAGAAGCCTTGGCGAATTGCTGCAGTGCATCCTGTGGATGGTATACACTGCAGCCACAGTGCGCCGGTGGTGAAGGGAGTGAATGTTTAGTGTGGTGGATGGGGTGCCAATCAAGCGGGCTGCTTTATCTTGGATGGTGTCGAGCTTCTTGAGTGTTGTTGGAGCTGCACTCATCCAAGCAAGTGGAGAGTATTCCATCACACTCCTGACTTGTGCCTTGTAGATGATGGAAAGGCTTTGGGGAGTCAGGAGGTGAGTCACTCGCCGCAGAATACCCAGCCTCTGACCTGCTGTTGTAGCCACAGTATTTATATGGCTGGTCCAGTTAAGTTTCTGGTCAATGGTGACCCCCAGGATGTTGATGGTGGGGGATTCGGTGATGGTAATGCCGTTGAATGTCAGGGGGAGGTGGTTAGACTCTCTCTTGTTGGAGATGGTCATTGCCTGGTACTTATCTGGCGCGAATGTTACTTGCCACTTATGAGCCCAAGCCTGGATGTTGTCCAGGTCTTGCTGCATGCGAGCTCGGACTGCTTCATTATTTGAGGGGTTGCGAATGGAACTGAACACTGTGCAGTCATCAGCGAACATCCCCATTTCTGACCTTATGATGGAGGGAAGGTCATTGATGAAGCAGCTGAAGATGGTTGGGCCTAGGACACTGCCCTGAGGAACTCCTGCAGCAATGTCCTGGGGCTGAGATGATTGGCCTCCAACAACCACTACGATCTTCCTTTGTGCTAGGTATGACTCCAGCCACTGGAGAGTTTTCCCCCTGATTCCCATTGACTTCAATTTTACTAGGGCTCCTTGGTGCCACACTCGGTCAAATGCTGCCTTGATGTCAAGGGCAGTCACTCTCACCTCACCTCTGGAATTCAGCTCTTTTGACCATGTTTGGACCAACGCTGTAATGAGGTCTGGAGCCGAGTGGTCCTGGCGGAACCCAAACTGAGCATCGGTGAGCAGGTTATTGGCGAGTAAGTGTCGCTTGATAGCACTGTCGATGACACCTTCCATCACTTTGCTGATGATTGAGAGTAGACTGATGGGGCGGTAATTGGCCGGATTGGATTTGTCCTGCTTTTTGTGGACAGGACGTACCTGGGCAATTTTCCACATTGTCGGGTAGATGCCAGTGTTGTAGCTGTACTGGAACAGCTTGGATAGAAGCGCAGCTAGTTCTGGAGCACAAGTCTTCAGCACTACAGCTGGGATGTTGTCAGGGCCCATAGCCTTTGCTTATTTAAATCATTTAGAGACTTCTTTCCATGTCTCAATATTCTCCCCTTGGCAAACTGCAAACCTCTGGTAAGGTCCCCTTCCAGATAACAAAGAATTTTGAAAATTATCCATGTGTCACCCTTTGCCACTCTCTCCTTATACGCTGACATTTTCAGCCAATCACTCAGAGAATGTGCTTTGCTGCTGCTTAACACTGAGTTGCTTCTCCTTCATATGTTTGACAAAACAGCCTCTCGTTGTTTCTAATGACTGGTTTCTATCAGGGGGTTGGTTGATATCATGTGTCTGGTTCCCTGTTTCAAATTGGGTTTTCCATTGGGGTAGCCTTGTCATTGATTTAATTTCCCCTCTAAAACTCACAAGACCTATTTATTTTAATTCAGTCTCAGGATGTGGGCATCGCTGGCAAGGTCAGCATTTATTGCCACCCCTAGTTACCCGGAGAAAGTGATCCTTCTTTTTGAACCACTGGAAATAGTGGTTTGATACAACTGAGTGACTTGCTCGGCCACTTCAGAGTCAACTGTGTTGGTGTGGGACTGGTGGCACGTATAGGCCAGACTGGATAAAGATGGCAGGTTTCCAGGTTTCCTTCCATAAAGGGAATTGGTGAAGCAGTTGGGTTTTAGTGACAGTCCAGCAACTTTATGGTCACTCTTACTGAGATTTGTTTTTTAATTTCCAGATTTAATTGTTCTAAAATGAATTCAAATGTTCAAACTGCTATGGTGGGTTACTAGTCTAGTAACATAACCACTACCACATCTGTCGTTCTGTGAATTTACGTATGCTGCCTTGGGTGCAGGCTTACATTGGGTGCAAACCCCTCCCAACTACACCTCATACGATTTATATCCACTCCCTGCCTTACCAATCACCACGTTTATAGCAAAATGAGCAGAGATTAAATTACTCTAATTGGCTCAACGTCACACAAAGATTGAGTAATAATGAAAAGAAAATCCCACCTGGCTGCAGTGGCCCTGGATACACACACACAATGACAGGTGAAGTTTAAGCCAAACAATTATCAATGGAGTGTCGTGACTCTCCTCCCCCCCCCCCCCATCCCTTACTCTAAATAGTTTCTTCTTTACCCAGAGAGTGGTGAGAATGTGGAATTCACTACCACAAGGAGTG
Organism: Heptranchias perlo; assembly: GCF_035084215.1. NCBI lineage: Eukaryota > Metazoa > Chordata > Chondrichthyes > Hexanchiformes > Hexanchidae > Heptranchias > Heptranchias perlo. Next base: position 45,602,000 of record NC_090343.1, read on the forward strand.
GTTGAGGTGAATGGCACAGATGCATTTAAGGGGAAGCTGGATAAACACATGGGGGAGAAAGGAATAGAAGGATATGCTGATAGGGTTAGATGAAGTAAGGTAGGAGGAGGCTTGTGTGGAGCATAAACACTGGCATGGACCAGTTGGGCTGAATGGCCTGTTTCTGTTCTGTAAAATTCTATTTAATGTATTTTCTATCAGACGTATCAATATTTTGTACACTCCTTTTTGTAACAGAAATGTTAACTATCTGATTAACAAAGAGGATGAATTTCCTCGGGGCTTCTCCAGCTCCGCTGTCATAACTTTGGTAAAAAACTTTGTTTACCTGCGTAAACGGGGGTTTGTGCTGAAGTTACAACAGGGGAGCAGAAGTCCTGATGAAATTCACCCTGTCTCTAATGGGTTCCAAACTACAATGGCTTAATATTTTTATTAAAAATACTAATTCTCTGCTTTATAAAGCAAAGTTTTATAAATTCAACAAAATTTTGTCTGTTTTAAATGGGGAGAATTTCCATAGCCCTTCACTCTGAAAAGATTGAACAGTTCAAACTTAAGAGATAAATCTAAGGAAGCAATCTTTACATAAAAAAAATACACAATTCTTTCCTTTCCTGACATCTTAATGCCAATGAGGAGGTGATTTTCTGCTCATATCCTCTTTGTGAGTCAACAGGTTGCTTGGTTGGACCCAGCTTATTGGTAGAAAACTGCTGGTCTCCATCTCACCAGCGACAAAAAGTCTTGTTTTTTCACCTTTTGCAGTTTATTTTAACAAAACATTTACATTTCACTTTAAATCAAAATTGACTGCAGACCTTTGTAGGATGTGACAGGAACATCGGTCACCAAAAGGTGTAGAGTTTGTTAGGAGAGTCCTCATCCTCAAGGCATTTCCTGGATAAACGCACGCGAATGCCAACAGGAAGCATCAGATTAACAGGGTCCTCAACAACTCCTAAGGGAACTCCAGAGTATTGTTAATAATGAACAGTATACATGCTATAAGTCAGAACACAGCAGCATCTCACCATCTTCTACCCCAGAACAGTGTTGTCCATTAGAAATCATTGACTAGTCACAAGCGTAGCTACAGTGACACCGTTTTAGCCACATGCACTAATTTTAGTAGAAAACGACATACACACAATACAGGTAAATGCCGTGCATATTCACTTAAACATCTATCACCATTAAGAGCAAAACTTTGCAGTCTTACTCTTTCACCAAGTTGGGGGAGTAAAAAGGAATGTGGTAATGGCAGGGTATAGTTCGGCGGATAGATATTGTTCTCTGCAGCCGCGACCTGTGTTGCCTGCCCGGTGCCAGGGTTAAGGATTTCTCCTCACGGCTGGAAAAGAACTTGCAGCATCGGGGGGGTGGGGGGGGGATCCAGTTGATGTGGTCCACGTAGGAACCAATGACATAGGTAGAACTAAGAATGAGGGAGTTTGAGGAGCTGGGGTCTAAATTAATAAGCAGAACCTCAAAGGTAATAATCTCTGGATCACCTGAGCCACATGCAAATTGGCACAGGGACAAACAGATCAGAGAGTTAAATGCGTGGGTCAAAGAGTGGTGTGGGAGACAGGGGCTTCGATTCATGGGGCACTGGCACCAGTACTGGGGAAAGAGGGAGCTGTTCCAATGGGACGGGCTCCACTTAAACCAGGCTGGGACCAGTGTCCTGGTGAATCGAATAACTAGGGCTGTAGATAGAGCTTTAAACTAAAAAGGGAGGGGGGGAGGGGGTCAGGTGAGGGGAAATTTAAAAATCTAAGAGAAAAGTCAAGACATTAGAGCAGGGTAGCGATTTGGGTAAAGATAAGCAGAGTGTGACAGGAAGGGACAGAGAGTTTAACGGTAATAGTGCATCAGCGAATAAGGTCAATTCAGGGATAAATGGTAAAAAGTTAAAATTAAAGGCTCTTTATCTGAATGCACGAAGCAGTGGTAACAAGATAGACGAATTAATGGCACAAATAGCGATAAATGGGTTTGATCTAATAACATTACAGAGACGTGGTTGCAAGGTTGGGAACTAAATATTCCAGGGTACTTGACAATTCAAAAAGACAGACAAAATGGAAAAGGAGGGAGTAGTCCTGATAATAAAGGATGAGATAAAGACAGTAGTGAGGAAGGATCTTGGCACAGAAGATCAGAAAGTAGAATCAGTATGGATGGAGATAAGAAATAACAAGGGGCAGAAAACACTGGTGGGAGTAGTTTATAGGCCCCCTAACAGTAGTTATACTGCTGGACAGAGTATTAATCAAGAAATAATAGGAGCTCGTAACAAAGGTAATGCGATAATCGTGGGGGACTTTAATTGTCATATAGGCTGGACAAATCCTTTAGAGGCTGAGACAGGAGAAATTATAATGGAGAATAAGGAAATGGCAGAGACGTTAAACAAGTATTTTGTATCTGTCTTCACAGTAGAAGACATAAAATGCTTAGTAGAAGGGCCTAATGAGAGTGAGGAACTTGTCCTTGTACACCAGTCACTTAAAGCAAACATGCAGGTGCAGCAATCAGTTAGGAAGACAAATGGTATGTTGGCCTTCATTGCAAGAGGATTTGAGTACAGGAGCAAGGATGTCTTACTGCAATTATACAGGGCCTTGGTAAGACCACACCTGGAGTATTGTGTGCAGTTTTGGTCTCCTTACCTAAGAAAGGATATTCTTGCCATGGAGGGAGTGCAGCGAAGGTTCACCAGACTGATCCCTGGGATGGTAGGACTGTCGTATGAGGAGAGATTGGGTCGACTCAGCCTGTATTCACTCGAGTTTAGATATCTGAGAGGCGATCTCATTGAAACATAAAATTCTGACAGGGCTTGACAGGCTGGATGCAGGGAGGTTGTTTCCCCTGGCTAGAGAGTCTAGAACTAGGGGACGTAGTCTCAGGATAAGGGGTCGGCCACTTAGGACCGAGATGAGGAGGAATTTCTTCACTCAGAGGGTGGTGAATCTTTGGAATTCTCTACCCCAGAGGGCTGTGGATGCTCAGTCGTTGAGTATATTCAAGACTGTAATAGATAGATTTTTGCACTCTAATGGAATCAAGGGATATGGGGATCGGGTGGGAAAGTGGAGTTGAGGTTGAAGATTAGTCGTGATTTGATTGAATGGCGGAGCAGGCTCGAGGGGCCGAATGCCCAACTCCTGCTCCTATTTCTTATGTTCAAAGTTTGGAATTCTACCATGAATGTATCAGACACATCCCATCTTAGTGCAGCTTCTAGGATTTTGTCCAATGGTTGCAGGCGTTACTTTAAATTCATCAGTGTGATTGCTGAGACTGTTAACTCGCACAACGAAACGAGCCAGACCCACCCCCGCTCCCCCCCACCCCCCCCCGCTCCCCCCCCCCGCTCCCCCCCCAGACCCACCCCCGCTCCCCCCCCAGACAAACACACAAAAAGGTTAAAGCTCACATTCACATGCCGTGCGAATATGATTATTGAGATCACATGCCCAACGACAGCGTCTATTACTAATTTTTTATTTACTAATTAAAAATGCAATTAGCTACATCTGGATTTCCAATTAGCCACATCTGGATTTCCAATTAGCCACATGTGGCTAGTGGCTAATGAATTGGATGACACAACCTAGAACCTTCTGGACCTTGCCTTATAAAACCAACTTCCCCCTCACTCCCTCTTTAGCCCTTTAACCCCTCCCCTCGGGTGGAAGGAGTTATAACTCCATCTTCACACAGCCCAACCCCTTGGGATCATTGCATTTAGAATCATGGGTCAATCACTCACTCTAGTAATTGGAGCCTCCATGTGTGATGCCTTACAGTGTCAGTACACGTGCACAACTCCTTAGTTCCCCAACACTGACTTAACGACCTTAACAGTAGGCATGAGGAAGCCAGGAGCTTTCTGAACCAGGGGGAGGGGGATCAGAGCTTGAGTCATCCCAGGTTGTGTTTCTATATCCGCTCATGGCTGGCTTGGGCAAATATGGCTGAGGCCTGAGAGAAGGTTAAAGGTCGCCTGTCATGTTGGCTAGGCATAGGCTGAAAGAGAGTATTCAACACTGAAAGGGCCATTGTGAGTAATTAGGACAGTTTTGTTATAAATAGGGCCTCAAATTTAAGACAGCTAAAAAAAACTGCCTTAAAATGATTCTCTTTTGTATGTAAGCCATAGCTGTAGTGAGCAGCTCAGTTTAAAATACTTTGAATTGTGCCAGTGGATCTTTTACATTCATCTGAGGAGGCAGACGGGACATTGGTTTAACGTCTCATCCGAAAGACAGCTCCTCCGAGAATGCAGCACTCCATCAAGACTGCACTGAGGGAATGCTGTACTCTTGCAGGCGACAGGCTATCCTTGCAGTATCCAATGTGTACCACTAGATGTCAGAATCTCTCCTTGTCAATATTAAACCCCTTTAAAAGACTGCTAAACTGAAGAGCTACGGTCACCACGACAGAACTCATATAAAATGCCCCCTTTTATATCAAGCTCTCATTTTTGATTGGCATACTCTCATTTGGACAGCCTTTTTGTATTATTCACCAAAACTTGTGAGAGAATGAAGAAGAATATAGGAGACTGTAGGAGCACATAGACAGATTAGCAGTGTGGGCAAGTAAGTGGCAGATGTTTAATGCAGGAAAATGTGAAGTAGTCCTTTATGGGGGAAGGAACAGTTTAATGAAGTATATCTTAAGTGGTACGATTCTTAACAGGGTGGAGGAGCAGTGAGGTCTAGGGGTGCAGATACAGAGATCTTTAAAAGCGGGTAGAAAAGACCATTAAAAATTCAACCAGGATGCTGGGTTTTATGTAGGAGCACTGAACATGGTCAGACTTCTTTATTCAAAGAGTGATATACGTTCAGGATAATGACAAACACATTAGGGATGTTTAAAATGTTGATGCGAAGTTGGACAAAATGGCCTGTCTCACCTTTGACTTCTTATTTTATTAAAAGTGGTCCCTGTAGTGCTGCATTATGGAAGAGCAGTGTTGTAATTTCTGACCTCTGCCACTAGATGTCAGGAAAGTACTTTATACACAGTGGGGTGAATTTAGATGCCGTTTTTGGCACATTAACGTTGCAGAGACAGCGGAGGATATTCGGGCATAAAGCCGTTTCCGCCTGTTTTGCGGCTTTAAATTCACCCCCGCGTACCCTCGCACTTTATGGCCCATCCTGCAATCCACCTGCCGAGTGCCCTCATTTACATATATTATAATGAGGGCCAAAGGCACTGCCGTTGTGAGTTTGCTGCCTTTACGCTGGGAATGAGCTCGGTAACATAGACGGTGAATCCTGAGGCTCAGCAGCTGCCGGGATCGACCGAGACAGGCGGTCATGAGGACCTTCTTTTTTTATTCATTCACGGGATGTGGGCATCGCTGGCGAGGCCGGCATTTATTGCCCATCCCTAATTGCCCTTGAGAAGGTGGTGGTGAGCCGCCTTCTTGAACCGCTGCAGTCCGTGTGGTGAAGGTTCTCCCACAGTGCTGTTAGGAAGGGAGTTCCAGGATTTTGACCCAGCGACGATGAAGGAACGGCGATATATTTCCAAGTCGGGATGGTGTGTGACTTGGAGGGGAACGTGCAGGTGGTGTTGTTCCCATGTGCCTGCTGCCCTTGTCCTTCTAGGTGGTAGAGGTCGCGGGTTTGGGAGGTGCTGTCGAAGAAGCCTTGGCGAGTTGCTGCAGTGCATCCTGTGGATGGTACACACTGCAGCCACAGTGCACCGGTGGTGAAGGGAGTGAATGTTTAGGGTGGTGGATGGGGTGCCAATCAAGCGGTTTGCTTTGTCCTGGATGGTGTCGAGCTTCTTGAGTGTTGTTGGAGCTGCACTCATCCAAGCAAGTGGAGAGTATTCCATCACACTCCTGACTTGTGCCTTGTAGATGATGGAAAGGCTTTGGGGAGTCAGGAGGTGAGTCACTCGCCGCAGAATACCCAGCCTCTGACCTGCTGTTGTAGCCACAGTATTTATGTGGCTGGTCCAGTTAAGTTTCTGGTCAATGGTGACCCCCAGGATGTTGATGGTGGGGGATTCGGTGATGGTAATGCTGTTGAATGTCAAGGGAAGGTGGTTAGACTCTCTCTTGTTGGAGATGGCCATTGCCTGGCACTTGTCTGAGCCAGAAGAGTCTGGAGAGTTTCATTTGTGATTTCTGCAGTGATTTTTATGCCATTCTCTCTATAGACACCTGGACTTGCTTCTCGCTGCGTCTGACAGGGTCAGATCTCCGGCAGAGTTTCACCTACCTGCAGTGAGGGCTTCTGAGGAGCAGGTATGGTCCCCACTGTGGGCATACCCTCGTGTTCCATTATTAAGGAGGAGGAGCAGCAGCACAGGTTGAAGCAAAAGAGATCCGGGCAGCATTTAAGGGGTATGTACCCCACCAGATATTAATGTCCCCCCCATAGAATATACAGGCAGCACAGGTCATATGAGGACCTTATTGAGGAGAAGTGTATAAGAAAGAGGTAATAGGAGAACGGTGCCACCTACTGCACGAAGACCTGCAGCCACGGTCAAAGGGCTCACACTGCTCTCTCTGTGGCTGTGAAGGTGACCATCACATGCACAGGCTCATTTCAGGCAGGCAAGGACGAGCTGTGCAAGATCAGCCAGGGTGAGTACGGGCCTGCATTCATTAGGTGACTGACGCACTTTACAGGAGAGCAGGGGAATTCATCACCTTTGGTATTACAGCGAGGCAGCAGCAAGGTAGGATCATCCAATTTTAGAGGGTTGGTGGCTTTCCCAAGGCTCAGGGTGCAATCGATGGCACCCGCTTTGCTTTGCGAGCTCCCACAAAACACCCCCTCGACAACCTCAACAGAAGGGCTTTCACATTCTCAATATACAGTGAAGGTGTGTGACAGCAAGCAGAGGGTACTACACATCAAGGTGAGATATGCAGGAAGTTGTCACAGTGCCTTCATCCGTTAACATTTGGCCCATTCCTAATCTCTTCAGGGAAGAAAGTCACAATAACGGATGACTTCTGGGTGCCAAAGCCTACCCTCTGCTCCCATGGATAATGACCAAACAGCTACATGTCTCTACTAGATTGGTTACCAAAAGAACCGTTGAGAGTCCTCAGGGCCCATCTTTGCTGCCTGGACAGATCTGGAGGGGCTCTGCAGTGTGCTCCAGATTGTGTGTGAAACTAAGCAGGTTGCTGTAATGTGGTTCTCAGTCAGATTGCTGACCTGACTCCCAAGTTATACTGAATTTTGTATTGATGTGTAGCACTTTCAGTTTTGCACTAATGAGAAACAGATTATATAACCGATTTATCAGACTCCAGAGGTTTATTGGGCTAACAGCTCAAGGGCCTAAGTGGTCAACTCCAATGTGGGAATGGGGAAGTCAAGTCAGATATACCCCATTATACCTGACCCACTTGTCACTGAAGGCTACTTTCCCAATGATTAAGCAGAATAAAAGAGAGATACTGTACAGCAGTGAAGGTCTTTGATTGTGGACAGAGAAAAAGCTTGAAACATCACACAACGATGCTGTCAGGTGTTGGTTGTTTTCAGATATGACTAGTTCATGTCCCCAGTGGTGGTCAATTGTTTAACTCCCATCAGGAGGACTTGGGAAAGAAAATGGCAAAAAGAGATCATTCATCGTGGTAATTGCCCAGATCAGTTGGGTCAGTAAATTGCTTGTAATTTTCAGGCTGAGTCAATGCCTGTCTTGCTTTAGTTAATATACATTACATCAGCATTTTACATATAATTCAAGCTTTAACACCAATGAAAAATATAGAATATACACCATGCAGGGAAGGCAGAGGTGCCGTCTTTCGGATGAGAAGTTAAACCGAGGCCCCGTCTGCCCTCTCAGGTGGACGTAAAAGATCCCATGGTACTATTTGAAGAAGAGCAGGGGAGTTCTCCCTCGTGTCCTGGCCAATATTTATCCCTCAACCAACAACTAAAACAGATGATCTGATCATTTATTCCATTGCTGTTTGTGGGACTTTGCTGTGCCCGAATTGGATGTCGGGTTACAACATTACAACAGTGACTATGCTTCAGAAGTTACTTCATTGGCTGTAAAGTGCTTTGGGATGTCCTGAGGTCATGAAAGGTGCTGTATAAATCTAAATCTTTCTTTTACAGGTACTGTATCTCCCTCTTTGGCTCAGGGTCTGTTTATTTCTGATTGCATCTCTGTGAATCATCTTGGGATATTTTTCTACTTTAAAAACGCTATATAAATGCATGTTGTCTTAGGTTGCCCATGTCATATTGTGCATAATGCTTCAGAAAAGGAGCCACATAACACGAGTCACTTTGATGTGGAAGATCCAATGGCGGCCTTGTATCATTGGTCACAATCCAGAAGGTCATAATTGAATGAGTTTTGTGTCTTTTGCATGTTGATGACGGTGTGATCACTGGCTCAGTGGCCGTATTCCTGCTTCAGAAGGGTTGGGTTCGGGCCTCGCTCCAGACTGCCCCGGTGAGTGGAGAGCGCCAGCTATGGATACTGGGTGATGTCCAGTAGGGGTGCAGGTAGTCCCACTTCTGAAAGGGTAAGTGGGGCTCCGAAGATAAAAACCGTGAGGGTGGCCATGGGAAACCACCTCAGCTACTCTTCCATAGGAAGTGGCTCAAGACTCTTATGAGTTAGGATCTGCCCTAGGGAGCACAACATGTTGGTGTCTGAGTTTAGAACTTTGTGGCAATAGAACTCAGACTCTTTGAAGGTTTTAAATCCGACTTTTTGCCTAAGGATGACGTGTTTCTAAAAACTGCAGAACTTTCATTTCCACTCTCCTAGAATTTTATTTGATGTTCCTGTGGGCTACATTACCCATGATAATTAATTTAAATCTGACTCTTCAAAGGGAATGGTGCTGTATCCATTTTCTCCACAAACTCATGTACAGCCTCTGGAAAAAAGTGTCAAGCAGGTTTATGAAGGGAGATGTGGTTTTAAATGCCAGGAAAAAAAAAAATCAGTGATTGATCCAAAGGTTCTAACAAGGCAAGACAGAACTCTGTTAGATTTTAAACCAAGCAGTGCCAGCTGAAAAAGAGGTGATCTTTCTGATCCTCTCAAATGTATTCTTTTTTATTAATGGAGGACGTTGCGTGAGAAAGCAATTATTTATTTGGAAAAGAATCTTTCCTTTGAGGATTGAGGTCCTTCACAGTGAGTTGGTTGACCTGGATTGAAAAAGTAAAGAGCAGTCCACATAGCTAGAGGGTTCCTGTTCACGATTTACTAATGTTCTTGGTCGCTCGCTCCTTGCCTGGTGAGTTCCAGGATTTCAAACCCTTTGAAGTAGCTGGTCTGAATTCCAGTGGAAATGAGGGAAAGGGAATTGAGGAGGATTATTTAATCTCTCTAGTGTCCCAGTGGAAGGACAGTTTACAAAGTTGACTCAAGTAGCCTTACTTGCTCTTGTACTGCCCAAAAGTAGTGCTGGTGGAAGAGTGGGTTTTGAATTTAATTGGAAAAATATCAAAACTGACCAGGGGAAAACTGCAAATAGATGGAACCTTGCCTTCATCAAATTCATACAAAGATAACCAGTGATTTGAAAGACTATGGCTTCCACCCTGACAAGTGAATGCCGAGGAACGATGGTAACAAAGGAGTACAAGTTGGCACAGTCAAAGACAGGGAAATAACCAGCGGGCAAGGTTCAAGAAAGACAAGTCGTGTGTTTCAGCCAGGTCATTTCAATCGCAGGACAGTCTTAGTTCATTTTTTTATTCTTCAGCTAGACTTAATTTTATACTTTTAGCTGAATACTGTAGAATTAGTTTACCTTCTGATGGGACATTTAGTCCTGTGTGTTACACTCCCTGTGGGTTACCTTCTGATGGGACATTTAGTCCTGTGTGTTACACTCCCTGTGGATTACCTTCTGATGGGACATTTAGTCCTGTGTGTTATACTCCCTGTGAGTTACCTTCTGATGGGACATTTAGTCCTGTGTGTTATACTCCCTGTGAGTTACCTTCTGATGGGACATTTCTGTGAGCCTTGGCTCAGTTGGTGTCACTCTTCCCTCTGAGTCAGAAGACTGTGGGTTCAAGCCTCACTCGAGACCTGAGCATATAATCTAGGTTGGCTGGGGCCCAGTCCATATTATACACAATCTCTGATTCTGTTCTGCATATTCACGAACACCACCGCCACTTGATTCCACAACTCAAGAGGGTCAATAAACAACAGAACAGTCCAGTTTGTTTATTTCTCATCTTTATTTTTTTTTTGTTTTTTTAAAGTTTTTTTTAAATTTGTTTTAAATGTGATCGCTGCAAAGTCGACCACAAGCGTCTGAAAACAAAAAATAAAAATAATTGTGATTAATGTCACCACTTTGAACAACTCCGCGAATGCGTTAATGCATAAAATAGCCCGGCGGGGGAAAGGGGGAGGGGGGGAGGTAGGAGCGGAGGGTGTGTGTGGGGGGAGCGGAGAGGGAATCTAAAATCAATTCTAACACCACTACCAGTTTACAGGAAGAGGCAGGTTCACGGGCACCATATACACGGGTGCAAAGATGCAGTGATAGGAATGATTTCGTTATCATTAAAACAAATTCAGTGTTGTCATCAGGATTTATAGTGCACTGGTAGGTTAAAGCACACTTAAGAAACCAGTACACACTTGTTGTGAGACGCTCTTGGTTCTTTCCCCTCAATTTACTCCTACGTCCAGTCCTAGTGTTTTATATAAAATTGAGCTCAAGTTGCTCCCTCCAGGCACAGCCCAACTTTGGAAGCACAGAGTCTGTACATGGTATAGCTCGGGCATGTTTTTTTACTTTGAAAATCTCATGGCCCCTTTGCTGAAATCCTAGTGTGGGAGGGAAAAGGGGCTTCACTGAAACCTTGTGAAAATATGTGACACTCACGGTAACTCAAATCCCAGTGACAACACAGAGATTGCCTTTTTAAAAAAAAAACACCATTAGTCACGTACACAATAAGCTTGTACAATAAGCTAATCTTTTTTGTAAGATCAGCATGGAGAGTCCACAGTTACTACAATGAGAGAGAGAAAAAAATGTTACTTTTACTGCTTTGAAAAGTGCTGTATATATTTTACACAAAGTTTAAACCCAGCAGTTCTAAGCACAGTCTTTGTAGAAAAGCTCGGTTTTAAAAATAAAACTGAACGACCTTCCAAACCAAAGCATTGCCCAACTGGAGTTTTTAAAATATATATTTAAAAACATTATATAATTAAAAAGAAAATTTGAAACGATAAAAGGGTACAAATCCAGGATGGGTGGGAGTTTGCGAGACAGGCTGTTACTGTTCAGCTAACTCCAGCTAAACACAGTCCTGAGCCACACAGGGAGTTCTCATTCCGGATCACAGTGGGAATTCGGAGGTGCAAATCTTTCAAACCATAAATTAAAGCCCCCCGTATCAGTCACTGTCACAGTAAACTTCTGAGCTGCCGAGTAACGGATAGATAGATGTCTTTTCAAAATAACACGGACTCATTATCTGGGAGTGAGTTACAGGCTGAACTCAGCTAGGAAATAACTAACAATGTGCTGCTAAGTCAGTCTCAGTCTGCAATCTGCCCCAGGGATTCGGATGGTTTATAAAAGAGAATAAAAGCCTGCGAGCAAGTTATGGACTGGAATGTAAATCGAGGGGTTCAGATAATCAAAGTACAAAAGGGTGCACTTTTAAAAAGGGTGTGTTTTAAAAATGAAATCAGTCACCTGAACCTCAAACAGGAAACACTGGAGACAGTCAGTGGTTAGAAAGCACAAACCAGTCAAAGTTTCAGGTTAAACCTTTCTTCAGGACCCCTCACAACTCCTGAGGGTTTGCTGGGTGTCTCCAGTGTTTTTCTGTTTTCCTTTGGTTTTTGACAGGCTGCAGTAGTTTTGCAGGGTGACTGAGTGCTGACTATTGAATATTCTGATGTTAGGGTTAAACCAGTTCTGGGGGGCTGCTCGCAGTCACTCTCCCCTTTTAAAAGGTGGGGGGACACTTTGGTGTTCTCACCTTAAAGTTGAAGGAAGCCCCGTGGGGGGAGGGGGGGGAAAAGAGATGCCAAGCTAGCAGTTTAATGAGCACCTCAACTGTCTTTACTGAGATACTTTGTACGCGATTTATGGTTTAAAGTACTTTAGCTGTTGCTGTCAAATGTGGTTTGCTGATTAACTCAGTTTTCCCATTACAAACATGATTTTACACAATGTTTGTGAGCTGAGTTCAGGAGGGGGAAAAACTAAATAATAAAAAAAATCAAAAAGCCTCTTTGTACTGTTCAAAAAGAAAACCTCAGTAAATGTTTATTTTGGTTCCATTTTTTGTTCGAAAACGATGTGAACATGATAATGAATTGTCTTCAAAGTGCACTAACTGCCAGAATTTAATCAAACTGTTGGGTCAGGATCCAGTGAAGGTCGAATCCAAGTGGCCAATGCCGTTGGGTTTACTGTGCCAACACTCACTGTGTCGTACAGTTCATTTAAAGCACGTGGTTTAAGTTTATGGATGGGGCGCAAACTGATACACAGGAATGAGGAGTGGGAATCTCATTCAACGACCAGAGGATGCTTCAATACTGCTACACAATTTCAGTCATCCTGTGGTTCACTGACTTTTGTGGTTGGGGGGGGGGGGCAGGGGAGGAGAGCGGGGGAATTTAGATTAGGTTTTAGTGCAATTCATTTTTAATTTCACACTCCTACATAACAAAGCATCCCGCCTTTCAAACACTGATGGAGGCAATAAGGCAGTAGACTATTTTGGTTTCAATGAGGGCAGACTATGTTGAGCCCATCACAGACCCTACACGGGGCAGACTAACACTGCCCGTCACATCACCACGCCCCCACCGCCAGGAGCAGTTTCCATTTATCACCCAATCTCACTACTGCACCCACTCTTTAATTAAAAAACAAATTCTTCTCATATGACAAACCAGCATCATTCCAAACTCCAAAGATCACGGTTACAAAGTGCAGGAGCTGCAGTATTCGTCTTTACAGTGCTTAGCTGTTTATTGTAAAACCAATATTGGAAATAAACCTGTCAAAGTAACTATCCCTTTCATGGTTCCTCTTTAATCCATTCTTGACTTTAGACTCAACAGAACTCTATTTAGACTGTAACAACGTAATGGTGGTGTAGGTTAGATTTCACAGATTCCATTCATTTGGTTAATACTATTGTTTAAACTACATGCTATCATACAATACCCATAATATAAATTCTTCTCTACCCACTGGGTAGGATATGTGCATAATATATTCAAGTTATACACAGCACCAGAGAGAGAGAGACAGAGACAAAGGGGGGAAAAAAAAGAAATAAATTGAACAAAGCAGCACTTTTAACATGAGGCACAACACTTGCAGAACCTGGGAGTGTTAATATAAAGCTGAAATCTTAAGACAAGGTCACACCGTTTTTTCCCTCCCCTTCTGAATTGCACATGGACGATTCCTCTCCCAGCCTGCAGAACTCTCAATAGACCAGACATAAAAGCGATGAACACACTGCCTCAATCTCACAGCAAGTTTTAAAAAGAGACTTCAGTAACTGAACACTTCACTGTGCCTAAATCACACATATATTCGATAGTGAAAGGCGATTCGATAGTGAAGGTGGAGCGATTTCAGAGAAAGCAAACTCAACACAGATTAGACTGAGCCTTCAGCTGGCAATGACAAGGATCTCCACTGCAGAACACAGGAGGAGGGCCAGACACAGAGCAAACTCAAAAAACAGCGTTTAATAAAAAAAATATAACATGTGGGGCCATTGCTGGTAACCCTTAGATTAAGGGAACACGATAGTGTGGTTGAAAACAATGCTAACTGCAGAGCTAAACTGCAGAGCTAAACTGTGCAGTACTGTTACAAGAAGTAGGGAAGTAAAAAGTAAGAAGGGAAGAACAAATAGGAACGGCGGTTCTTCCAAAATTCGCTACGTTGTGTTCTTTTTGCAGACTGGATCGATTAATGTGATGGACAGACCATTTACAAGTGATTGAAATTCTCTTCGACTCTAGGGCAATTTTAACCAAACCCACCCGTCAGGAAACTGAAGTCAATAGTAATATTGGGCAGGGCGTAAAACTGTCACCCAATCCCACGGGTTTCCCGCTCAGCCGGTTAGGTTAAAATTACCCCGCCCTCTCCAGTTGCAAGTTTGTGCAGTTACACTTGGCTTTAGACAGCCAAACAAAACCAGCTCTCTCTCACTTTCTACAACGAATATCTAGTTGGAAGGCATATTGAAACTCTGCACATTTCTCCTCCAGAGGACAGATGAGCAGCCACAGATATCGCTGGCGTTTCAGATTTGTTCCAGACTGCTTCACATACCTTGTGGAAGGTGGGCATTAGCTTACTCTTACTGGTGAGATGTGCTCGTCTAGCCAGTCAACAAGTTGAGCTGCTCAGGACCAAAAGTCCCAATATCCAGTGAGGACATCAAGAGTGCGGTGCAAGTGAAGGTTGCAGGACCAAGTTACCGCCCCTTAGGCTCTGTTGAACGTGGACAACAGATGCTATATGAAGACCATTCAAATGGTGACCATTTGCCTGAGGCAGATTCAAAGATATGCATGAAAGAAGTTGGCTTTTCTTTTTGGGAAGGGGGCTACTAAGATACATCCAACACAACCAGGATACCATGCATCTAAATGGTTTCTACCACTTGTGGCCACACGAGGTGATTGGCGAGTTCCATTAATCCAACCTCTACTTTCAACCAATTAAGGAGCAGCTTTCTGCCGTAAGCCTGTAGGAGCTCCTATCCAATTTGCTCTTTCAAGAGAGAGATTTTGAAGAAATTATCAGGCACTAGATTGAAGTACCGGGCATGTTAATCAGAAAGACGGATTTATACCACATTCACCATTATAAGTTTCAACTTTTTGGCCAATAATGTAACAAATTGAAAAATGGATGCCATTTGGAGGTGTGGTTGTTATTGGTTATTGAAAGCAGGACATTGGGGGAACTTTCATTATTGGCATGGCCAGTGATACGGGCCCACTGTGAGCTCAGTGGCTGTACTGAGAACCAGGGAAAGCTATACTGGGGACACAATGGTATGATTGAGAACTTCAAATCAATTCAGCAAATCATTGCCTACCAGATGAACCATATTATCAGAGGTTGACAGCGTTTACTGCAGGCCACTAGAAGGTTGAGCAGCCCCTTTACAAAAAAAAGTTAATGCAGTTCATATTTTATGTCAAGACTAAATATACAACCGCCTTTTTGTCTCATCTACAAAACCTGGATCCATTTCACTGCCTCTCCTTCCACCTTCAGCTACCATAATATGGGAGATATGCAAATCCAACTGGAGGCCAGGCATGTGCTGCAAGCTTCCAAGTAAAATGCATAATTCTTTGAAAAGCATTCGAGACTCATCATCCAACCCCTTAAATATCCTGTGTTCAACACAGACAATGTTGAGGCAAGAACATTTGAAAAGGTCACCAACCCTCCATCAACAAATGGCTAAATGCAATGGAAATCCATCAGGGCTTTGACTGTTCAGAACCCTCAATTCCTTACTCATCTTCAACTCATTGTGCCACCGTGAACGAATGGGTCATCTCAAAATGTGGGCTCTTCCACATCTCCACAACCAACTTTCAAACTTCATGCAGAGAGGAACAAGTCAGATTATCAGCCACCATGATCTGAATACGTGGCCAATCATGAAGTGGTCAAATTACTGACTGATTTTTCCTGCTATTAAAAATGGTCATTCTTCCCCTCTCTTTTTCTCACCTGCCCTTTCCCAATAAATAAGCCAAACTTTATTCCCCCCCCTGACCTCAATTGGGGAATTTTGTGCTCAAGGTTATAAGAGATGGCGATAATAGGGAATGGAATATTTTTCCATCTTGTAGCATGGAACGACTCCACACTGCCCCGATTATATCTCAACCACAGGCTTGGAAAAAGTGCATCCTCCTATACCAGCAATCCGTTCACACCCCCAAACCATCTCTTTCCAAGTCAAAGTATGCAAAGCCATTACTCGTGTCCAGAC
Organism: Heptranchias perlo; assembly: GCF_035084215.1. Taxonomy (NCBI): domain Eukaryota; kingdom Metazoa; phylum Chordata; class Chondrichthyes; order Hexanchiformes; family Hexanchidae; genus Heptranchias; species Heptranchias perlo. The sequence goes on from NC_090343.1 coordinate 45,618,031, forward strand.
TCCCAAAGTATACAGGCAATTTTCTAAACCTGACTGGTACCCAATCCTCACCACCACATTCTCTTGAACCAATTCAAAATGAGGCCAGTGTTGACATTGAAGGGAACGGTTTCTTAATAAAAGTTGCCGCACATTCTTGCAGACTCACTAAAAGGTACCAAAATTGTCACAAATCATATATTTTATTCCCCCACACTGGGTAGAAAGAGGACTGAATGTCTTTGGTTATCTTCATGACTATTTTCTAGCCTGATGGTTCTTGTAAGATGTACTGCACGCTGGATTCACAGTATTAGGTCCATCGTGTCACTAAGAGTCACAAGGAGGAACAGATGAGCTTCCTTGTAACTCCCATTATCTAGTCTTAAAGCACAATTTCTTTTGAATGTCACGTAACCCTCTAGCTTCGCTCTATATTCTAATATCATTGCAATTTCTTTTCCCAATGGAGCCGGGGCCTGCAGGACTTCACCTACAAGTATCTGTGTAGCTCAGCACTTCTATATCCAAGAACGTCTTTGCTTGCTCGTATGTCTGTGGCAGACACTGGAGGCCGTCACTATTGCAAGCCTCTGCTTGTTACTCATATTACAAAATAGTGCAATGTTTCAAAAGTGTTCATAAATAACTCTAAACCCCTGTTTTCTTTTTATACAGAATGTTAGAGACACGCTGAGATGGCATGCAAAAAAATGCCATTTCTCTCATCTGGGAACAAAACAAAAAAAAAGAAACTACATCATTTTCTTATAGGCCATTTCTATTACAAAAATACTCCTGCCTCCACATGCAGATTTCTCATTAGACATATTGCAGGTTCTTCAACATAAAATTTTGTGCAAATGTTTCTTTAAAGTTAAGTGAGATAATTAAAGACAACATTTTACGCACATCGCTTAAACTAAGGTCTCTTTTAAAGTAACAGAGTATTGGAACTTCCTTATCTAACATAGCTCAATAGAACCACCTGAAGCCTTAAGCTCAAGAGTTCAATTCAGACGCGACATAACTAAGTATTTACTTTGTACAATGGAGAAGGAGGGTGGGGGTGGGGGAGGGAGGGGAGCGAGCACCGATGACTGTACTTCCCCCCGCCCCGTCCCCTTGGTTTTAGTTGAAGTGCACAGAGTGGGTCTCAGAAGGGATGTCCCGTCTTTTTGTCTTTGCTATTCCGGACAACTGTACTCTCAAGGCCATTGTTCTGAGGGTGCTGCAGTCTGTTGCCTCCCATCATGGAGAGGACGCCATGGTTCTGCTGGTGCTGGAAAAAGGTCGATCCTGGGTAGTGACCTATGACTTCGTTGTAAGTGGGCGGGGGTCCTTCCATTCGGCCGTTGCTGCTGTAACTGGTGGCGCTGATGCCGGAGTTACTGCTGGGAGGGCAGGGGCCCCCGTTGTAAATCGACGTGTCTATCAGGTCGCTGTCAAAAATAGTCCTGTTCGGGGGAGCCCGCACTGACTCGCGGTTCAGTTCCATCTGCTGCTCAGGGTCGCGGAGCTGGAGGGTGCACGGCCCCTGGTACGGAGGGGGCTCCTCGCCGTCCGAGAGTGAGATGGTGGGAGGAAGGTCGATCTCGTGCTGCAGGTAGGGGTAGGTGGGCTGAAAGCGACTGAATCGATCCCGCTGTAGGAACGATGGGACAGTCAATCTGTCGGTCGATCTGGGCGTGTAAATCTGCTGCTGAAACAGAAAAGACAGCCAGCCAGTCACCTCCACAACAGCCCTTACTGCTTTTAGCAACAAGACAACAGAGCAAAGCCCCAAAAAATGGCATCCAACATTACAAACAAGATCTAAAACACAGGAGAAAGTTGAACAAATTAAACTGCTGAATTCTAAGTAGGATAATTTAGATTTCAGTTAACTGGGTCAGTGGTTGATATGAACAAACGTGCATTTATATAGCGCCTTTCATGATCTCAGGACGTCCTAATGCGCTTCACAGCCAATGAAGTATTTTGAAGTGTAATCACTTGTAATGTAGGAAACACGGCAGCCAATTTGCGCACAGCAAGATCCCACAAACAGCAATGAGATAATGACCAGATAATCTGTTTTAGTGATGTTTGTTGAGGGGTAAATGTTGGCCCAGGGCATTGGCCAATGTGGTCTCCTTGAAATAGTGCCATGGGATCTTTTACGTTCACCTGAGGGGGCAGACGAAGCCTCGGTTTAACGTCTCATCCAAAAGACGGCACTCTGACAGTGCAGCTCTCCCTCAGTATTGCACTGGAGTGTCAGTCGGGATTCTGTACTCAAGTTTCTGGAGTGGGGCTTGAACCCACAACCTTCTGACTCAGAGGCAAGAGTGCGACCCACTGAGCCACGGGTGACAGAGATACTGAATGGGGAGCTGTGTGCCTTGTAACCAAAATTCAGCTTTTGCTGAACCATGCTGGGTGGGAACCACGCTCCTGTGTTCAGGCTCCAGGCTCCTCCTTTTATATCCATGCTGGTTTATATATTCCAGGGAGTGGTGATTAGGAGGTATTCAGCTCATCCAAAACTCTGCTGCCCGTATCCTAACTCACACCAAGACCCGTTCTCCCGTCACCCCTACATTGGCTCCCGGTCCAGCAACGCCTCGAATTTAAATTCTCATCCTCGTTTTCAAATCTCTCCATGGCCTCGCCCCCTCCCTATCTCTAACCAACTCCAGCCCTCCGAGAACTTTGCGTTACTCCAATTCTGGCCTCGTGCATACCCAATTTTCATCGCTCCACCATTGGCGGCCGTGCCTTCAGCTGACTGGTCCCCAAGTTCTGGAATTCCCTCCCTAAACCTGTGTGTCTCTCTACCTCTCTCTCCTCCTTTAAGATGCTCCTTGAAACCCCTCTCTTTGACTAAGCTTTTGGTCACCTGTCCCAATACCTCCCTATGTGGATCGGTGTCAAATTTTTGTTTGATAATCACTCCTGTGAAGCGCCTTGGGCCATTTTATGACATTAAAGGCACTTTATAAATGCAAGTTGTTGGTGGTCTTTGGGACTGGTCAGATGGACTGCAGCCATTTCCAGCCCTGCACTTTGTGTTCCCGTCAGTAAGTACAAAGATCGGTTACGTGAGCCATCGTTACAGCCAGTTAGAACTCTGAATGTAAAGTCAAGGGGATGGGGAGAGGGGTCAGGGATCGAGCTAAGTTTATTCCTCGTTTAACCTTACTGGTAGTCCAGTTTAAAACAAAAGTTGTTGCAGGAGATATTGGTCAATTTAAAGGTACTGATGCAGCATTCTCCACCCCCCGCCCTCCACACCGCTAACCCAATCTGTACACAATGTCTGGACACACGCACACAGTACTACAGGTCACCTGGTACCCAGGGGTCATAGCCCATCATAAGCCGGCCCCTTCCCGCATGAGCTACCAGTTTCCTGTATCGCCTTCTCCTGCTCCGTAAGTTATCAAGTATAATCATCGTGCTTCAGTGGAGAGTACAGGGCAGGGTGTTGGGAAACATGTTTCATTGCTCACCATTAGTTCACAGGAGATCTAGTGGAGGATTACTTCAGTCAGTTTTGCATTTGCCCAGTGTGTACTAACGTCGAGAGTGTACGCGTCTAGAGACATCTATCTATAACACCTTTCACAACCTCAGGACTTGAAGAGCAGGTGAGTTCTCTCTGGTGTTCTGGCCAATATTTAATCCCACAACCAACAACACAAACAGATTTACTGGTCATATATGGTATATGGTAGACTGGAATGCAGAATTAGGTGAAGCGAGGATTAGATCTTCCAGGCTTACCTGGGACATTCCACTTGCTGACACTGTGTTGTCTGACGGCCACAGGCTCTCTTCCTACACACAATAAAGAAAGGTGATCAACTGAAAACATCGAGGGGCTCGTTTCGAACTAGAGTAACTTCCAGCTTTGTGGGGTGGAATAAATAGGACATGCAGAATAAAACCATAATGCCAATCAGTGCCGTCGCCAGTGTATCAATCCCATAATATCGTACTAGCCAATAGACTTAAGCTTGTACTTCGTGTGTGATGCTTTTAATTAATCATCTCTAACTGCTGCCATGACTTGTGACAGACCTGTCCTCACCAGTACTCCACCCTGGTGTTATACAGCTCAAAACGCCCTCCCCAGACACAATCCGAGTTTGGTAGGACAGTCTATAATTGTACTGGTGGGTCCTTCTCACACTTCAAGTGGGACACAGCATGAAATGGTCATATCCCCGTCATTGCATCGTGTCAGCCGTGACTCAGTGGTAGCACCTCTCCCCTCCGAATCAGATGGTTGTGGGCACTGCACTGTCTTACAGGTGAGATTTTAAGCCAGGGCTCTAACTGCCCTCTCAGGTGGACATAAAAGATCCCACAGCACTATTCGAAGGGGGGGGGTGTGGGAAAGAAAGGAAAAAGTGAGTGAGAAAAAAAGGAGAGAAAGGAAAGAGAGTGAGACAAGAGGAGAGTGTGAACGAGCAAGTGACACGTTGTTCTGTTCATTACATCATCCATGTATAAAAAGGTGTGTTTTGAAACAATTAACATATTTGAGTAACTTGTTTTCTGAACCTGCCGATAATGAAGTGAATCCCAATGGGAGAGTCATGTGGCTGAGAAGAAACACTCGGAGCAGGAGGGAGACTGAACATGTGAGCCACTCTCTGCACCCATCAGGCTTTTTAAGGAAAGCCAAGCAGCAGTGCCGGTGAGCAGGGTGGACAGAGTGCATTCTTATCTTGTGTTCCTACATCAGCTGTTGGTTCCTATTCAGTGAAAACACCACCTTTCCCCCATACACACTGCATCCTCTGTACCACATCCCCATGTCTACAGTTACCCAACGGTAACCAGAGAAATTACAGCCTGTTCACCAAAATACTTGACTGTCTACTCAAGTAAGGGGTGTACCGACAATACATAAAACTACACCGCTCCCTCCCTGGGCCCGGGATTTACTCTCTCTTCAGATGCTCGGGCTCCTGAGGTTGGGCCTTGCCCATTTAGAACAGATGTAATTGCTCACTCTTGCCCCTCACAATCTCAGCCTCTCAATATCCTCGTCATCCAGTTCTTCAACAGATCATGCCGTTTCTCTCTCTCTCTCTCTCCTATTTTATCAGCTGCCTAACAAAACATCACAAGAGCTTCAGATACGTCAGCAAATTAAAAAAACACACACTCTCACAAGGTAAATTGCTGCAACATGTATATTAACGGCTTGCAAGCAAAAAAAAATGCAAGTAACATTTCCCTTCCCGCCCCCCCCCACCTGCCTTAAACCATACAATACAGTTGTGAGAATGGGGAGAATTGGAGAGCTACTTGAATGAACAAGTATTTTGATTAAACAAAAAAATCATTCGAGTTGAAAGGCTCATGAGGGTTAGAAAGTTACATTCTTCTGGTGAAGAAAGACAACTCTGAATTTACTGACCAACTCCTACCCCTGTAAAGAAAGTCTTAGATATCCCTTCACACTACTCACTATCTTCATCTTCCCTCTTTGAGCAAAATTATTCATGAAAAGCAGATCAGCTGCAGTGCTCACAGACCTCCTCACTAATACTGCACTAAGTTAGATTGATAAATGGCCGATCATTTCCCCGACAATAACTGTGCCTCCAGTAGGTGGCGGCATTGCTCCGCAGATGCAGGTGAGCAGCACTCAAAGCTCCCAGCTCAGTGTGACAGGGACAGATTAGAGAGAGGTAGAAACGGAGTCTGGGGGTGACTAGACAAGAAGTACAGAGACGTGCGGAGGTCACTGCGAGCAGCCTCTTCATTGTCAGTGTTTATTTGGAGTATCTGAGCTGAAGAGCAGCAGGAATAAGAACATAAGAACATAAGAAATTGGAGCAGGAGTAGGCCAATCGGCCACTCGAGCCTACTCCGCCATTCAATAAGATCATGGCTGATCTGATCCCAACCACAAATCTAAAGAACACAAGAAGTCGGAGCAGGACCCGGCCACATCGCCCCTGGGCCCTCTCCGCCACCCACAGGGCATTGACCGATCCGAACTCAGCTTCATGTCCAATTTCCTGCCCGCTCCCCGTAACCCCTAATTCCCTTTACTTCTAGGAAACTGTCTATTTCTGTTTTAAATTTATCTAATGATGTAGCTTCCACAGCTTCCTGGGGCAGCAAATTCCACAGACCTACCACCCTCTGAGTGAAGAAGTTTCTCCTCATCTCAGTTTTGAAAGAGCAGCCCCTTATTCTAAGATTATGCCCCCTAGTTCTAGTTTCACCCATCTTTGGGAACATCCTTACTGCATCCACCCGATCAAGACCCTTCACAATCTTATATGTTTCAATAAGATCGCCTCTCATTCTTCTGAACTCCAATGAGTAGAGTCCCAATCTACTCAACCTCTCCTCATATGTCCGCCATCGCGTCACTGAATAGTGTCACATCAACTCCGCATTTAAGGCCTTGTCTCTCTCCCCTCACCACCCCCCCCCACCCAACCCCCAAATGACAGGGTAATTGGCTCACTATGATGGGGGATTGCCAGAGGCCAGCAAGACTGGTTTAACTGACTCAAAAGCAGCGAGTGTGGACAGAATGGTTTCACATCATACTTAGAGTGGCCCAGTATCACCCATTCTGGGCGGCTGCACTGTGCCTGGAACGGTCAGGAGTGTGTGTGTGTGTGTGTGTGTGTGTGTGTGTGTGTGTGTGTGTGTGTGTGTGTGCGTGTGTGCGCGCACACGGCACATCAACGTATTTCAGTGCCAACATGCCTTCCCCACCGCCCCAAAACCTGGATTCCGCTACAAACCAATAGCATTTTTAACTTCTGATTCTTCGCTGTAAATTGCCAAGACACACAGAATGTACATCACACATCTAGGTTTGAACCTGGTTTTTACACAAGAACTTGTGATACTTTTAGTGACAAGTCTGGCGACGTTGAATTATTTCACCGAGTTCTAAATCAGGCTTCAGTGCCAGGCAGTAACTTCGGGAAGGGTTTTTGCCCCAGAGCCTGAGATGCAGCTCAGCGTCACCAGGTGGGTATTTAAATAAAGGGCATTTATACAGTGCCTTCCACGACCTCAGGACGGCCCAAAAAGCACTTCACAGCCAATGAAGTACTTTTGAAGTGTAGCCACTGTTGTAATGTAGAAAACGCAGCAGTCAATTTGTGCACAGCAAGATCCCACAAACAGAAACAGGATCTGTTTTTAGTGATGTTGGGTTGAGGGAGAAATGCGGGCCAGGACTCGGAGAACTCCCTGCTCTTCCCCAAACGGTACCAAGGGATCGTTTCACGTCCACCTGACAGGGTGACTTCAACGGAGGGTAAAATCGGATGGGGTGTGAAACCAGCATTGTACCTGATCCAGTCAGTCTCCTGGCGGGCGGGTTAGGTTAAAATTGCACCTCCCCTGCCCCCCCAAAGAGCCAGTCAAACTCCAGAAAAGGGAAAATAACCTGTGCCCCGAGTGTGAGGGCAGGAAGCCGAGGGGACATATCCTTTCCCATTAAGGAAGAACACCCCTCCCACTCTGAAGCAGGCTGGCGTCTATGTGTTCCTGATTTTTGCAAGTGTATGAACAGGAGTAATATATAGAGAGTGTATCAGTCGTTCTCTGATCAGACTCAGTGTTCTATACTTTCTGCCTGCTTGTGGGACAAAGCATCTTACGAACCCAGCCAAACCGAGCAGGGTCTGGCCTCTTGCTAACTCGGTCTGAATTTGCGGAGATTGAAAGAGAAAATGTGCGAGAGACACGGAGATCTGATCCTGAACAGGAGGGAGGTTTCATGGCTACCCTCCTGGATCCTGCTAGAAATAGGGCAGTGGGAGGTCCCTTCTGTAAGAAGGAGACCAGACAGGGAGCGACTTTCAGCACTGACCCGAGTAGGTAAACTGCAGCTGACTTGGCCTTGTTAACAGTGGGGGGGGGGGCTCATTAGCAGTAGAGTGATGGATCGTGGGTTCCAGGGTATAACACTCCTGACTTTATAAAACAGCCTATCCCACTACCTCTTGTGAACAATGTCAGGGGGAAATCTGGTTATGTTCGTTCTTTTTTTAGAAAGAGACCGAGGTGGCGAGCTTGTGTTTATAGAGAGACAGTCGAGTGTGTCCCATCAGAGCAGTTCTTTCCCGCAGGTTATTTTTCAAAGTGACAAACCAGGTGCGGCTACACCTGTCCCAGTGACCGGGGGATTAACCCACCTGCTTTCACTCCATGATATAATGGGTCGCTTGTCACTCCTACACCAGAACGTCCTGCCTGAGGATTCAGATCACGAGGAGCTTTCATCCATCTACCTGGCACACCTCAGCGCTGATTAATGGAACTGTCACATTGATCAATTCCTACTGTGCAAACTGCGCGGGGCCTACTGTTCAATGATGAGGTCGTTTGTACCCTTCAGGTTACTGAGACGGGGCTGTTTCTACACAGGATACTCCTGTATTTGGGTCACTTCCACACTGCATGACACGCACGGCAGGATAAACCTGTGCACGCCCATCTGCTGCTGTTCCACACATGGTCCTATTACAGACGGTTACACTGCACTTGAGGGAAGCTCGCATCTTGTGTAAAGCAGATCTCTGCAGGGGTGGGGGGAGGATTGGAAAGAGGAGAGGCACGAGTCTGGTTGGTAGAACGCACTGTACACTACCCAGCATTATCTCACTAACAAATGCCACCTACAGGGAAGGCCTGTGGATGAGACAATGTGTAGAGTGGTGGGGATGTGTGGGCTGTCTTTGTGAGCTGGTTCTCTGGAGCCTGGAGAACCATCTGATTCCATGTGCAGCATCTGGCTCCATTGCACACATCTGGAGGGCAGTTGATTTCTGCCCTTTCAACTTGCTCCCTACCCCCATCTCTCAGAGGAATAGCTACAGGCTGGGGGATACAGCTGCACAGGCCTCCAGTAGAGTGTGAGTGTGTGCGTGTGCGTTGGCTTAGACAGTGTTGGAGGGCTATTTAATCACATAGGGCCTCACAACCCTGATCCTAACAGATATCTCTTCCCCACCCCCTCACAGCCACAAAACACAAATTCCTCCTTATATGCCTACGCTTTCCAGCACAGAATCGGTCGAGAGAGATCAGGAGCAACACACCTGGCCGATTTTAACCCTCGTCACCCCAAGGAGGTGGAGCCAAGTGTGGTGCTGCCTGGGGACAATCAGGACCTGCATCTTCCCATTCTGGGGGGGGGTCCTGGTATCAGATGTACAGAGCCATCAGGAAGCACCTCAATATTTTTGTAATTAGATTTGTTCTCTGCACGTGGGCACTTACTGACCACTCCTGCTGGCTCAGTAGCCACTTTAATGGTCATTATCTTCCTGGTGCCAGCCCACAAATTACCCCATTTATTGAACTCAATTTCACATCTGGCCATGGTGGGATTTGAACTCACGACCAGTAACCACTAAACAGGCGCGCTCAAATCATCATTTCTAAAAACCTTTAAAAGGTGTAGGATGCTTGTAGACGTGAATCTTACCGACTGGAGGTTATCTTCTTGCCGACGCATGTGGCTCTGTCTGTTTATTAAGGATCGGGTGGAGAGCTTGTAGTGATTGAGCAGGCAGGTGATCACCACGACCATCACTATCATCACCACCACTATCACAATTATCTGGACAAACTCCAACTCAGCTGGAACAGAACACAAAAGGGACATCATGAGAAACAAAGAGAAAAGGAGAGACAGATAGATAGATACCACCAGATCAGAGACCAAACCGGAAATCTGGAACTCTCTTCCCCCAAAAAGCTGTTGAGGCTGAGGGTCAATTGAAATTTTCAAGAGATCGATAGATTTTTGTTGGGTAAGGGTGTTAAGGGACATGGAGCAAAGGCAGGTAAATGGAGATAAGATACAGATTGGCCATGATCTAACTGAATGGGCTCGAGGGGCCGAATAGCCTACTCCTGTTCCTACTTCCTCCTCTCTTTCCTGCCCCACCCCAATCCCCTGACTGCAGGAAGACCCCTACCCCTTTAAAAGACACAACTGACTCTGTTGCAAACTGAAGGTGACATTTCACGAGGGCACAAGGCAGTATAAAAATGTTGCAGAACAGCTTCGTCACAGGCCAGTTACAGGAGGGTACATTGGAGTGTCAGGATACCTTGGCGCACACACAAGGAATTATTTACTGGGAGTCATCAACTTGTAGTTTGGAAATAGTCCCTGGACTGCACCAGGTCAGAGGGACGTCTTGCAGGAGATACTGGAGAAGCTGGGATTGTTCTCCTTAGAGCAGAGAAGGTTACGGGCAGATTTAATTGAGGTGTTCAAAATTATGAAGGGTTTTGATGGAGTAAATAGGGAGAAACTGTTTCTACCGGCAGAAGGGTCAGTAACCAGGGCACAGATTTAAGATAATTGGCAAAAGAGCCAGAGGGGAGATGAGGAGAATTTTTTTTTTAACACAGTGAGTTGTTATGATCTGGAATGTGCTGCCTGAAAGGGCGGTCGAAGCAGATTCAATAATAACTTTCAAAAGGGAATTGGATAAATACTTGAAAAGGAAAAATGTACAGGGCTATGGGGAAAGAGCATGAGAGTGGGACTAATTGGACAGGCACGATGGGCCGAATGATTCTATGATTGGGTCACACCCCTCAGTGGGATTTTTGGGAGCTGCCCCCGCCGACACATCCCCCACCCACCCCGAACCGCCGACACATCCCCCGTCACCCCCCCCAACCGCCGACACATCCCCCGTCACCCCCCCAACCGCCAACACATCCCCCGTCACCCCCCCCAACCGCCGACACATCCCCCGTCACCCCCCCCAACCGCCGACACATCCCCCGTCACCCCCCCCAACCGCCGACACATCCCCCGTCACCCCCCCCCAACCGCCGACACATCCCCCGTCACCCCCCCCCAACCGCCGACACATCCCCCGCCCCCCCCCCCCGCCGACACATCCCCCGTCACCCCCCCCAACCGCCGACACATCCCCCGTCACCCCCCCCCCCGCAAACACATCCCCCGCCCCCCCCTCCAACCGCAAACACATCCCCCGCCCCCCCTCCAACCGCAAACACATCCCCCGCCCCCCCCCTCCAACCGCAAACACATCCCCCGCCCCCCCCTCCAACCGCAAACACATCCCCCGCCCCCCCCTCCAACCGCAAACACATCCCCCGCCCCTCCCCCTCCAACCGCAAACACATCCCCCGCCCCCCCCCCTCCAACCGCAAACACATCCCCCGCCCCCCACTCCAACCGCAAACACATCCCCCGCCCCCCCCCCCAACCGCAAACACATCCCCCGCCCCCCCCCCTCCAACCGCAAACACATCCCCCGCCCCCCCCCTCCAACCGCAAACACATCCCCCGCCCCCCCCCCTCCAACCGCAAACACATCCCCCGCCCCCCCCCCTCCAACCGCAAACACATCCCCCGCCCCCCCCCTCCAACCGCAAACACATCCCCCGCCCCCCCCCTCCAACCTCAAACACATCCCCCGCCCCCCCCCCTCCAACCTCAAACACATCCCCCGCCCCCCCCCGCCCCCCCCTCCAACCGCAAACACATCCCCCGTCACCCCCCCCCTCCAACCGCAAACACATCCCCCGCCCCCCCCCTCCAACCTCAAACACATCCCCCGCCCCCCCCCGCCCCCCCCTCCAACCTCAAACACATCCCCCCCCTCCCCCCTCCAACCGCAAACACATCCCCCGTCACCCCCCCCTCCAACCGCAAGTTGTTGTTGGGCTAGGGAGGGAGAAAAACAAAAGGCAAAAATCAGCTAGGGCTCGCTCTACTGATCATCATCTAGTGACTCAGCCACAAAAAACAAACCAACACTATGTTTATAAAGTGCTTGCCACACAATTAAATATTCCAAGGCTTTTGTTTTATGGGAGGTGAGGGGTGAAATTTCTGGGCAATGGAATGGAACGGAACACTTTTAGCTTCATGAACTCAACATGAGATACAGCATTCGAACTCCGTCTGCTCTGCCTCAGACCCAGGCCCAGGACTGTTCCAGAGCAGCATTTCCACTTTCTAATTTCAGCACCCCCAGTTAAATTTAAGAGAAGAGACAAACAGTGCACCAACTCCATGGGGTGTACTGTTTACTCTGCACCCTACCCCAACCAGTTAATCTACTTCCACACACCATTTATAATATCCCCTATCAAGGACTCTACCCCCATTTAATCTCCTGAGGGAAAGTTTGCATTAAATACTCCCTGAACAATGGGCTAATCTCAGTTGGTATTTACTGAATTGTACCTCAGCAATTACAGGAGAAAAGGGGGAAGGATGGAGGTGTAAAGGAGTTAGGGAGAGACAGTTACAGATAACTGTCTCTCCCTAACTCAGACTTGTTTAAATCAAGAACGTTTTGAAGAATCTAGGATGTGGAAAACACAACCTGGGGTAAACCACTACAGGCAGGACAAAAGCTAGCCACCGAGAATAATCACCTCCCATTAGCAGCCCCCAGCAAGCAATTTCAAGGTTACGTTTTAACCTTACTATCCAGACAATGGCTATAAACTGCAAGGGCAAAGCGACATCATTCGAAGCAGTCAATGAGATCGCAGGTTTCTAAGTACTTTTCAGTAGACAGGGCATTTTGAGACGAGAGAGAGAGAGAGAGAGAGAGAGAGAGAATGAATGAAAGAGAAAAAAAGGAAAAAATGAGGATGTCTGTAATGGGCCTTGAACCCACAACCTTTGGCTCAGAGGTGAGAGTGCTACCACTGGAGGTGCAAGGTGGAAGAATCGAAGAACAAAGTGCATCAGTGCCACAATGCTAAGCTAGTCCAGTGATCACGCCGAGTGCCTTGCTGGGTGGTTTTCTGATGCTTGGCTTGTGTACCTGCAGGATGTTTATAAAGAGCTGGGGAATTGGGGAAAGTGCCGGGGTGGAAATGTACCACAGAAGCTTCCTCCCTCCCGAAACGGATATCCCGAAGGACTGGTGCTGTTGGGGTAAGGCCATTTGATCTGGTTTATAAGCCAAGAGAAGATTATTGATATCACACTTGACCATTTTCCTTTCTTAATTACTAATAAAAATCAATCTGATTTAAGTATACAGTGGCAGGAGTCTTAGAGTAGGGCATTAGTCGGGAGCAGAACCCATGCAAAGACACCTCATCGAGACAGTAATGGCCCTTTAACAAAGCTGGCACTCAGCCTTCCTGACCCAGACACACCAACTCAGGGAAATAAAAACCAGAGAATGATCCCACTATCTCCACACTGGAAAGGGCTGGAACGGCCTGGACTGTGGTGAGATTCCTGCAACTGTCACAGAGACTCTCCCTCACAGACATCAATGTATTAGAGTTACAGGCCCAAAGCAACCACACCGAGAGCCCCCTCAAGAAGGATGGGGAGGAGAATTCCAGGTTTGAAACTTCTGAATCAATCACCTTTTTAATTTATTGTTGGGGCTCAGTGACTACAGTGCTCCCTCCAGTCCCCAATCCCCTTGAGAAACACAAATCTCTCTTTCCCCACCTCCCCCTGGTCCCCCACCCATCTCCTCCTCTTTCCCCTCCCTCCCCCTGGCCCGTCTCTTTTTCTCTCTCCCCAACCACCCCCCCCCCCTCCCCCCCTCCCCCCATCCTGTCTCATCTCCCTTTCACCCTCAGTCCCAGTCCATTTCTCCCCGTTTCTCGCGCTCTCCCTCTGGCTTCATTTCTCTCTCTACCACCCCCCTCCCCCAACCCCAACTCTCTGGCCCTAACGAGAACCAATGAGACAGTGCAGAGTGAAGAGTCTAACATCACCTTCAGCCAGCGTTTTGGGCTGTGTGTGAAAGTTAAAGGCGGATTTAAAGCCCCTTTGTCAGCATTAAAAGCAGAGACCCCGATGAGACACACACACACACACGTCCGTTCTCCAAAGGTCAGAAGATCCCCCAGCAGGGAAACAGCCCCCCTCCTTGTCCCTGTGTTAACTGCTGTCGCCTCAGGCATGCTCCGTCACTGCCTAGACAGCTCTAAGCAGTTTGGCAGACAGACGGGGAGGACTCAAGGGCCGTGTTTAACAGTGAAGACTGCATTAGGCATTCACATCATGAAACTGCAGCCAACCTACAGCTCTCGCCGGGGCTGGGCCGGGCTGCAGACGTGATGGATTTCAACACTGAGGTTTGGGACGGCCTGTCTGGGGAGTGGTGGTGGAGGGGGGGGGGGGGGGGGGGGGTGGAGAATGGCTGGCAATTTGCTGCCTTGCAGATCATTATAAAAAAAAAAGACAAGAGTCCCCATGAGAGGTGGGGAGGGGGGTTAGAGGAGGTGGTGTTTGGACAGCGGTGTGAATGCACAATAAAGTGGGACTGAACAGCTGTCTCAGACACAATGAGGAAATAATCCAAAACAAGACCACTCTTAAAGGGGGACTGATGTGCAACCTCGTGCCAGGGTCAATCCATGCAAAAGGACACAGCTCTGCATCGTACTTTTAAAGCCCCACAGACTTGCAGCAAACAGAAAGGCAGCTGGAAACCTCAGCTGCAGTGTAGGTTCATCAAACCAAGCAGACCATCCTGCTCCGAATGAAGCAGGGATTTCCCATCAGCTCTGCCTGGCCAGGGATTGGGAGCTGTCTGAAGGGCCAGCTCAGCTTTCAAACCTTCCTGCCCCCCCCCTCCCAACAGTAGTCACCCCACCTTCAACATGTACTCTGCTGGACTAAGTGGACTTTAAAAAAAAAAGTTGGAAGCTCATTCTAGAGTTTGAGATATCTTGGCCAATGTTTACCCCTCAACCAACACCACTTAAAGCAGATCATCTGGTCATTAGATCATTGCTGTTTGTGGGATCTTGCTGTGCACAAATTGGCAGTCGTGTTTCCTACATTACAACAGTGACTACACTTCAAAGTTTCCTACATTACAACAGTGACTACACTTCAAAAGTACTTCATTGGGTGTGAAGTGCTTTGGGATGCCCTGAGGTCATGAAAGGCGCTATATAAATGCAGGTCTTTAGAGCAAAACTGACTTGGTCTGATAAGCAAGGCATGTTTGGGTGGAGGTGGGGGGAATGGGAGGAAAGACCTTGGACTTTCAGGGGTCGAAATTCCTCGGGGGAGTTCCACCAGTCCCTGGCCATTTCCAGGGGTTTATGGTTTTCCTAGTAAGGCCACACCTCCGACCTCCCCATCCACGGCAAATGGCATCGAAAGAAGAGAGATGGGGCGCAGGGACTCCCTATGCCAAGGGTTCCCGCTCACCTGGCTCCTTCGGGACCACACATTCATCACTCTGGGGGTGGGTAGGCTGAGTGAGCTGCAGAGTACTGGGCTACAGGTGGGCCCCACCAATGGAACCCAGGCCAGGGAACGCAGAGGGCCAAAGAGAACACGCTCTGGGATCGGGGCAAGGCATCCCCTGCCCCCAATGGGTATCGGGTTTTCTGACCGCAGAGCAGAGAAGGTTAAGGGGAGATTTGATAGAGGTGTTTTAAAGTTATGAGGGATTATCGGTAGAATAAGGAGAAACCGTTTCCACTGGCCAGAGGACACAGATCCAAGATAATTGGCAAAAGAACCAGGGGGGAGGTGAGCAGCGAGTTGTTCTGATCTGGAATACACTGCCTGACGGGGTGGTGGAAGCAGCTTCAATAGTAACTTTCAAATGGAATTGGGTATATACTTGAAAAAGGAAAAATGTACAGGGCTATGGGGAAAGAATGGGACTAATTGGATAGCTCTTTCAAAGAACTAGCACAGGTACGATGGACCGAATGGCCTGCTCCTGCGCTGTATGATTCTACATGCCACTACTGCACTTGTACCTGCCTGCTCCTTAAAGATGTACAGATTTAGGAGAACGAGTGAGCGAACTAAATCAAGTGAAAAGAACCGAGTGAGTGTGAGTGAGATGTAGAACCAAGTTTCAAGAAAAAAATTTCAAAAATGTTTGAATCTGTCATCATTTAAAAAAAAAATTGGGGCCAGCAATGACCACTTCATCCTTCACACCCATCAGCACCGACTGAAAGTACTCTGCGGGGTGGGGGAGCAACGAGACAATCCATTCCAGCGGCAGAGCAGAGGGTCTTTGGGCCAATGGGGAAGGGATAAAGAGGAAAGTGAAAATGAACAATGGTGGCGGTGCGGACTTGACGTTGAGCAGGCTGCGCTGCCCAGCTTCCCGCGGAAAGGTCTTGAAGCAAAAAAAAATGGAGCAACACTGGCCGATTAGAAGAGAGCAGCTGCTAATCACTGTTACTATTCAATTAGCAGGAGACCTTGCTCAATTTTTCACCAGTAATTTGTCCTCAGGGACTCTTGATAGATGCCTGATAGTTTACGAGGCAGTCAGAGGTCTCCTGAATGCCAAGCAAGGTCGTGGAAATTGAATTTACCTTAATTTTTTCCCCCTTCCAATGTCTAATAAACAAACCACAAAAAGAGCTATATACATATATTAAAAAAAAGTGTTAAGCTACTTCATTCCACGATGTGACGACTGAGAGTTACTCTCACGCTAATTGCAATAGGCTCCCGGCATTTATAATGTTTAAAAAGAGAGACAGCGTGAGCACAAGGGCGAGCCATACACAAACTACAAACTCATTAAAATCCAGATCCGTATGCTGTTCACATTCACCATATTAATTCCCACAAGCAGAATCATTTATTTCCTCCCCATCCCTGGCCAAGATGCGGGAGTAATAGGGGCCCAATTTTCTCGTCTAAGTGTCCATAGGAGTGTCTGACAGCAGAATATTCAACCATGAAGGGCATTCAACACCCACACATTCCAGGAGTTGCTGGGCAGTGATCAGGAGCAAGAACCTGAGCTGATTTTACCACTCACGGGCTCAAGGACCCCCGCCCCTTCCCCTCTATTGCTGCCCTGCCCGAGAGCAGCCACCTTGGGAAATACCTCTCTTAAAGCATACCTATCTTTTGTATCCCATACCCTGCCGTACACTGCTGAAAGTAGTTCCAGGCTGCCTTGGGTTTAACTGTATTTCAGATTACAGGAGCGAGCCATGGGAATGCTACCACAGAGCCAGAGTACTCTCCACTGCCTCCTGCTGGCAGGTGCAGACTAATGGTGACTTGTGCGAGGCACGGGGAGGCAGACGGAGCCTGTGGTATCATAACCCAGCACAAATTGACATCTTCAGTTTGGGGGTGGGGTGGAATAAAGGGGGAAATAAATGGGCCAACGTGACCTGCTGTGTGTTTATCCAGCATCTTCTGTTTTTTTTGTTTCAGATTTCCAGCGGTTATATTATCCCATCACCCCCTCGGAGCTGGGTTTTTATAGTTTGGGTTATAAAACATTTGCAGTGTCGAGAAGCAGGAATTCAAACTGCAATATTGGACTGTTGGATTTAATGAGCCCGACCAGATGGAGCATTGTGAGGTGTAAAACATGCCCGTTTTCAGAGCGGGGGAGGAGGGCATCAACTCAAGAGGTTTGGCCTCCAGATTCCTCGTCTCTATGGGATTAATAACATTTCACATCTGGGAGGGAGTCTGGGAACCAAGGACAAACCCAGCAGATGCAGCTCAATAAACACTTAGAACAGATCTGTAAGCAAGGTGTTCTCAACAAACCTGCTCCTTTCATCCTCTCAACCTCCTCCCAAAGTTAAAAGCACTTGGCACCTTCCCAGTCTGCCAACTATTTCTCTGCCCGAGGGGTTACCTGCTCTGTAGCAACGGATTTAGACAGCTTCCCCTGCACTCCGTCCTCACAGAGAACTGAAACAGTTTTTAAATGGCACTATTTTACCTGTATCATTTTGGCAATGATAAATAAAACCATAATATCTTCCTTATGTGGGGGGGGGGGGGGGGGGGGGGGGGGAGGAAAGAGAGACAGACAGACAGACGAAAGAGAAAGAAAAAAAAGAGGGTGAGGGAGAAGAGAGAGAAAAAGAAAGAGGGATCAGCTTCCTCTCCTCTCCTCTCCTCCCCCAACCCCCTCCAAGAATCAGAAGCTTTCAATGCCTGATGGAAGTGGTGGTTAAAAGGTTAAAAATAATTCCCAAACGGCAGCGACTCAGTCCTTTACCAAACAATCCCATGGCTCTGCACTCCCACAGCTGTCTGAGCCAGTACGCTGATATCAGGTATTAAACCTTAAACTGTCTTTAATTTTATGAAAATCTAATCTGGGCTAACGACGGCTTTCTATGTGACGAGACAGCGGAGAGAGCTCATTTACATTCTGATGGTTGGCTCCCCGCTGACTCACTTTTGGCTGGGCTCACAGCTTCATTTATCGTCTCTCACGGAGCAGCCTCTTCCTCAGGTCGTCAGTGCATTAGAGTCAGGGCTTCAGCAGATTCTTCAAAAAAAAGAAAAGCAGCTTTGTGGAACATAATGTCCTGTTACTGCTGCTGAAAACTGAATTTCATTTGCCGATAATGTACGTCTGCACAGATAGCATTCAAAGAAAGCTCTTAAAAAAATATATATATTTTTGTGCTCAAGGTGAGGGATGTCAATGTTGGGGAATGGATTCCCTCCCCCACCTCCAATCCTGAGGTTGGGGGGGGGGGTGGGGCTTAATGTACCACAACTGCTCCTAGCTCGGGCACAGCCAGGGGTGGATTAACACACAGACCAGGGCCTCAGCCAAATATGGGGCCCCTGGTAAAACTCACCATAGCGTAGAAAAACTGCCCCCAACCACTGGATTAGTCTCGTTTAAGCTTAGATCCTGAGATATGATTTGCTTTATTATTGATGCAGTGCGTAAACAATCTACAGGCCTATTTCTTCATACATTTTACTACAGGTTTGTGTTTAAAATGGATCGGGAGGGCGTGCATGGGGTGCGGAGGGGCCATGAACGTGTTCAGGGCCCATAGAATTCTTAATCTGGCTTTGGGCACAACACACGGGTCTAGGTTAAAACTCTCTCGCTCTGCCCCAATAACGTGGTTCAGATCAAAATCCTCTCCGACTGCCCCCTTCTCTTCTGCAACAGCACAAACCCCCTCACACTAAATGAGGCCCCCAACTCACTGCCCAATTATAAAAAGGGAAGCAGATAAATATGCAAAAAAAGGTTACAGGAATGGGACTAAGGATGGTTCTTTCAGAGAGCCAGCACAGGTGTGATGGGCCAAATGGCCTCCTATTATGCTACACAATTCTATTGGGACAGTAGAGTCATTCACCAGGACCTGCCACAGCTTTCGAGGTGGGGAAGGAGGGGCGGGAAGAAAAAAAACGATCCATAAAACGCACATCACACGGCTGGCGAAGTGTCCGAGTTCTGTCGCCCACACTAAGGGTTCGAGGAGCAACAGGCCTGGGTGGCTCTCCGAGTCAAACGCACTGTGCCTTTCCCCCTCTATACCTGGGATCCAATCAAAACTAAAAAAAAGACGAGATGGATCTCTGCTCGGTGACACGAGCTGGAGTAGTGTCAGAAAGAAAAAAAAAGACTTGCATTTACACAGCACCTCTCTCAACTTCAGAACTTCCCAAAGCATTTTACAGCCAATTAAATACTTTCTGTAGTGTAAATGTAAGGAATCTTACAACACCAGGTTATAGTCCAACTGTTTTATTTGAAAATCACAAGCTTTCGGAGGCTTTCTCCTTCGTCAGGTGAGCGAGTGTGGGATTCCATGGAAGGTTACCGCATTCTGTAGTGTAGTCACTGTTGTAATGTAGGAAACGCGGCAGCCAATTTTCACACAGCAAGATCCCACAAACAGCAATGTGATAATGACCAGATAGTGATGCTGGTTGAGGGATAAATATTGGTCAGAATACTCCCCTGTTGTTCTTCAAATAGTGCCTTGGGATCTTTTATGTTCACCTGAGGGGGCAGACTCGGTTTAACATCTCATCCAAAAGACCCTCAGTACCGCATTGGAGTGTCATCCGAGGTTATGTGCTCAAGTCTCTGAACCGATGACCCTCTGACTCAGAGGGAACTGCCCAGTTCTTCGTGGTCATCGCTATTTGAAGAACGACACTTGGCGTGGGGTGAGGAAATTAAACTTTGAAAGCCCATTAAATACAATTCACTGAAATCACCTGTGTTCTATTTCCTTGGTATAAATACCATCAGCCTTACCACAGCCACTGATTCACGGGGGGGGGGGGGAATGGATTGAATTGCGGAATCGGATCCCCAAAACACAAGTAAAAAGAAATCCCGGGATGCCGTGTAATAAAAAACGGAATTTGAATTATTTGATCAGTGGCCCCAAGTATCACCTGTTTGCCGAGGTCTAAAGGTTTCTGGCTCGACACAAGGATCAAGTTTTGCTTGTTAAAATGTATGAGCAGACTCCACAGATGGGGTTTGGCCAAATGCCCACGGGCCGACCCCGCCGCACAGCACTGAGGCGATGGCGGCAAAAAAAACCGCAATAAAAACCCGCCTCGCTGCTTGCTGCGCTACATTTACTCTACAGAAACAGGCCCTGTATGAAAGAGAGGGGGGGGGCCACCAAACCCACCTCCTGAATCTCGAGGGGTTCAGCCATCAAGTCCCTCAGGACTGTGATTCTAAAACGATGAGTGAAATATTTGCACTGATTGCTGAACTAAACACTGCACTCGGAGACACCAGGCCATAAGGAGAGGGCACGGCCCCCGGGTTAAGCGGCTGCTGGAGGGCCCTAGCCCGGTGATGCATCACCAGGTTGACTGGACCCCCAATTCGCTCAGATTCTACAGTCAGTCAGTCAGTCAGTCAGTCACTTATACAGGCTCATGGCCCAGCAATGCGATTTTAATGCGTTTCAGGTTATATTAATTTGAGGCAGGACCCACAGAGGTTTACAGAATAAAACCCCAACATGATTAAAAACGGTTTAAAAAATGGGTGAAAAATAAAAATTGGGCTAGATAGTCCATTCATTGACTAGCACAAGGTGGGGGGGGGGAAATTGGGATACGGTGTTGGGGTCAAACACACCCTATGCATCGATGTCATCAAATTAAAACAAAATTAGAAAGGAAGAAAATATACAGTGGCATAGCAGGGAGATCTCTGACCTTAATGAGTATAAGTCAACCAGGTACTGGCGTAGCTCACCACCTGGAGAGAGATGGGAGGGGACGGGGGTGGGGAAGAGAAGGGAGGAGAGAGGGAAGATAACAGAGGTGGGAAGAGGAGAGGGAGAGAAGAGGGAGGGAGGGGGAGAAGGAGAAGAAGTACGGAGGGAGATAGAGAAAGGGTAAGAAATATAGAGAAAGAAGAACACAGCAGGGTATTGCAGAGGAAGTCAAGCTGTCCTGAGAGGATGCAGCACCGCACACCAAGAGAGTCAGCTGCTGTGCAAGGTGAACGCATTAATGATTTATGCAGCCAATCTGTAGGAGGTCACAGAGTTGGATTGCAGTAAAAAAAAATCTTGCAATTCTTTTGAGCCCTTTGAGTGGGTGTGGGGAAGGAAGAAGGTGCACACAGGATCAGCAGGGATCACTGGATAGTAGTCAGGAGTGCTATAAGCATAAAAAAATAGGAGCAGGAATAGGCCATTCGGCCCCTCGAGCCTGCTCCGCCATTCAATCAGATAATGGCTGATCTTTGACCTCAACTCCACTTTCCTGCCTGATCCCCATATCCCTTGATTCCCCTCGAGTCCAAAAATCTACAGATCTCAGCTGATTCCAGAGGTTTACAGAATAAAATACCAAAAGATCCCAATGCGTTATTCAAAGACGAGCAGGAGAGTTCTCCCCGTGTCCTGGCCAATATTTATCTCAACCAACATCACTAAAACCGATTATCTAGTCATTTAATCTCATTGCAGTTTGTGGGATCTTGCTGAGCAGAAATTAGCTGCTGCATTTCCTACATTACAACAGTGGCTACACTTTAAAAGTACTTAATTGGCTGTAAAGCGTTTTGGGACGTCCCAAGGTTGTGAAAGGCGCTAAATAAATGCAAAACAAGGAGGGTTTCTCCCTCCTCGGTCACTCAGTCTTGTGGATAAGGTGTTGAACGAAGGCCCTGTCTGCCCCATTGATGCAGTTCAGGTAGATGTTAAAAGGTGCCAATGCACTCTCTCTGAAGAGCTAGGAGTTCTCCCTCTGACCTGACCAACACTCCTCCCTCAGCCAACACAAGCAAAAAAAAACCCCAGATTATCTGGTCATTCACCTCTTTGCTGTTTGTGGGACATGTCTGTGCACAAACTGTCTTGCAGTATTTGCTTGCCTTTATAGCAAAACGGACTGCACTTCAAATCAAATTGTTGTAAAAGAAGCACTTTGGGACATCCTGGGGGGTGTGATGAGGTGATATATAAAGGCAAGTTTTCTTCCTTTTGTTTCTGAAAAGGAAGTTTGTGGTTTAAACTTGTATTCTGGGGTCTAGTACGGACAGTGCATGGCTAATGTCAGACATTCCACCTACAGCATTCCCAAGGGCAGGCAGCTCCTTTTCCATTTGTGCAGAGTGCCCTTTGAACACCCAGCTTTTGTTCAGTAATTGTGGCGGGTTCTCACCTTTAACCCAGGGGGACAGCAGGGTGGGGGGACAGCAGGGCGGGATTGCGTTTTACATTTTGACATTTGCTTTAAGAATTTAAAAGGACAAAAGAAAAATTTTGGCTGCCAATAGGATTTGGTGATTTAACGTTTTCAATTAATTTCTGTCAGATGAGAGGTGGAGGATGGAAAATGGGGAAAAAATGGACTCCTGAGTTTAAAAATAAAATATATAGATTTTAAAACTTCTGGACAACCCGCCCAAAAAACAGGTGGCAACCCTAAGGAACTGGACATTAAACACGTCTGTTGCAAGTTGATGATAATCAGTTTGAAATGGTGATCAGGAGAGTCTCGTCTCTGTACGCAGGATTTCCCTCTCCTGTGCCAGCCAGAGATGATCAGCACTCTTACTTGGAAAGGGTCTCAACTTTGCCCCTTCATGGCAAGGACGTGATCCAGGAATCGCTGAACCTTTTTGCAATAAGGTGCATTCCCTGCCTGGTCAACTCCACAATTATCTGAAGGTACAATAAAGTATTCTTCTACATTTAATAAAAAGGAAAGGTAGGTCAGAAGATAACAAATTTGGTTCTATAGCAAAATGGTGCCATAGGTTGTAGGTGCCTCTAAAACAATCCTCCTTAAACCCACCAGCGACAAATGAGCCAGCAGATTATTGTCCTTTGTATATACAGTGACCACACAACACATCTCAACAGGCTAGCAAGTCTGAGCCTGTCATTCAGAACTAAACAAACCTTAAGGTGGAATGAGGGGGGAAATCAGGCATAAACTGGTCAATGACCACTCTGCCAAGTATTGGTATTAGCTGATTCCACAGCCCCATTGGCAAGATCATTTTTTGTTTAACATGTTATTTTATTCTGCTTTTTTCTCTTCCTCCCCACCCCCCCTCCCGCCCACTGGAAGATGCTGACTGAGGCTGGATATGGACCCGAGGCACTAGCCCCCCACCCCGGTTCATATCTTGCCCAAATGATCTTTCAGCCCAGGGTATGCACGTTGGCAGGCTGTTCCACTGCAGGAGACAATCACAGCCGAGCCAGATTGTGTCCTCACTCCAAGTCGACATATGCACCTCTGAGAAGGGGTCTTACTGGAGAGTGAGACGAGGTAAGAACCATGACCGATTTCCCCCCTCCCCGGCCCAGAGTTGAGTTGTACCGCCTGCAAATGCTGCCCCCAGCCGAAATCAGTTAACTCGGCAGAGACCAGGAGTCGAACCTGGGACCTTCTGACCTGCACACTTAGAACCAAACTGGAGCCGAGTGACCATCAACCTTCCAGCCACGACCTCCTGAATGACTATTCAGTCTTTATCGCAAGACCAATACCATCAACCCATCGCAGGGTGGAGGCAGCAACGAGCTTGCCGTCGGCGAGGGATCCATCAAAATTCACCACATCAGAGAGCAGCCATATATTAAAAAAAGTCTAGTATTTGCATCGAAGCTCCCGGATTGTTGTGAGCAGAATACAGCTGTGTGATTATGTACCTACCGTCAACGCTGTTTGACTATAAAAAGTTGTTAGATTGTGTCACTGGGAGACCGAGATGCAGGGGATGGATTGTGAAACCTAATCTTTTCCTTGTTGCATGAATACAGAAAGGATAGCAGATGTCAGACAGAGAGAAACAATGCAATAACTGAATCTCGAGACTGTGAGGACACCCAATGTCCAGTGCGATCGACACACCTGGATTCAATTAGTGCTTCGTACATCACTGCCAGCCAGTGTTCACTCTTTATAAATACATAACCAAGTATGACATTCATCACAGTTGCATTCTGCTTTAGTCAGGTATTTTTTCCCCAACTGATGAGGAGTGACTATGACTGTGGCATATTAACCCTCCTCAATCTCTCTGCTGCCTTGATTGATAACCCTATCGCCTTGCAGCACCACCCCTCCAGCGCAGGACACTTGTCAGTGATCAGGAGCATCGATTCCACGGTAGCTCCTGCCCCACTGTCCCAGCTAACTCAGCGCAGACTGAGGTTCAAACCCAGTACCTCCATGGCTCAATGCAACACTGGGCAGTACTGTTACCTAATTGGCCATTGGGAAAGCTTGTGCTTTGCTATTCTGAGATGGCAGTTTGCAAGTTGTTCAGAACATAAAGAAAAGCCATTTTACTTTTCACTAATTTCCATTCGTGTCCTCTGGTCCTTCTTTCCTGCCTTAAGTTGAGGTAATGCTCTGGGTTTACCTCACTTATACCCGTTTAATACTTTACTTACCTTCATGAGGTGCTCTCTGAACCACCTTCCCTCAGACTATAGAGCTTGCACTCCACTGTTTCCCCACAGCTCATTCCCATTACCCCGGGGGATCAGTCCTGCTGCTCTGTCTCTGCTCCTGCTCCAATATCTGTATGAGTTTATTGGTGGAATGGTGACCAGGATTGAACACAGAACTCCATTACACTCAGGTCCCCTCCCCAGTGACCCTGTGTCAATTCAGTTCCATTCAATGTATGCTTATGATCCATGCATATTTAAATTTAACCCAGAAACACATTCCACCTTGGAAGTACATCTGGGTTCTATATAAAGTATGGGTGCTGTTTGAGGGTTGATTCCGTTTGAGGTGATTTTGATTCTAGCTGCCTGTTTCAGGTATCACGGTGGAGACAGAAAGCCCTCTCCCTTCGCTCCACCACTGGTGGCCGTGCAGTCAGCCGTCGCAGCCCCGAGATCTGGAATTCCCTCCCTAAACCCCTCAGTCTCTTTAAAAACCCTCCTTAAAAACCCACCTCTTTGACCAAACTTTTAGCGACCCCTCCTAACAGCTCCTCCTTTGGCTTGGTGTCTTGATTGCGCCCCTCTGAAGCGCCTTGGGACGCTTATGCAAGTTGTTGTTGACGGTGACGGAATTACACTGCTACAGCAACAAGAGTTCTATTTCACCATCTGTTACAGAACACAGGAGGGCTGGGCTATTCATACAGGATGAAATTTTACCTCGAAGGAACTCAAGGGCAATATTATTGGTACAAACTTTCAAGTGGGTTTCACTTCTGCATCAAACGAGCAGGTACAACAAAACGCTGAAATAAAACCCAGGAAACGACTCCCTCTACGCAATACACTGTATGGGTCCCACACCTGGCTTACTGATGGGCAACATTTATCTGGTACTTTGTAAATGCAGGTCCTTCAAGCTTAGATGCTCTGATCCCAGTCTCGGCTCCTTATTTGTACTGCATTCCCCCTCACTGGATGGATGAAAATAATATAAATGCAGGTCAACAGAAGAGCAATTAGTGTGATTTGGTTGGGAATATCTTAATAATTTTAAAATATCCATTAAGATTTCAAACAAACAGCCACCCACACAAGGAGAAAGGTCACTGCAGTTCTCAGAACACCGTATGGAATGACTGCTTATTCACGAAGCCCATTATTTATTGAAAGTCTACATGGATTACACTTATATGGGGCTCCACCAATGGGTATTACATAGAATTTACAGCACAGAAACAGGCCATTCGGCCCAACAGGTCTATGCCAGTATTTATGCTCTGCACAAGCCTCCTCCCAACCCTATCAGCACAACCTTCCAAGAACATAAGAAATAGGAGCAGGAGCAGGCCATGTGGCCCCTCGAGCCTGCTCCGCCATTCAGTAAGATCAACCTCAACTCCACTTTGCAGCCCGATCCCCATTTCCCTTGGAGTCCAAAAATCTATCGATCTCAGCCTTCAATATACTCAATGACTGAGCATCCACAGCCCTCTGGGGTAGAGAATTCCAAATATTCACAACCGAGTGAAGAAATTACTCATCATCTCAGTCCGAAACGGCCGACCCCTTATCCTGCGACTATGCCCTCTAGTTCTTGACTCTTCAGCCAGGGGAAACAACCAGTCAGCATCTACCCTGTCAAGCCCCCTCAGAATCTTATGTTTCAATGAGATCACCTCACATTCTTCTAAACTCCAGAGAGTATAGGCCCACTCTACTCAACCTCTCCTCATAGGGCAACCCTCTCATCCCAGGAATTAATCTAGTGAACCTTCATTGCACCGCCTCTAAGGCAAGTATATCTGTCCTTAGATAAGGAGACCAAAACTGTACACAATACTCCAGGTGAGGTCTCACCAAAGCCCTGTACAACTGTAGTAAGACTTCCTTACTCTTGTACTCCAACCCCCTTGCAATAAAGGCCAACATGCAATCTGCCTTCCTAATTGCTTGCTATACCTGCATGCTAACTTTGTGTGTTTCTTGTACCAGGACTCCCAAATCCCTATGAACAACATTTAATAGATTCTCACCATTTAAAAAATATTCTGTTTTTCTTTTCTTTTTACCAAAGTGAATAACCTCACATTTCCCCACATTATACACCATCTGCCACCTTCTTGCCCACTCATTTAACCTGTCTAGATCCCTTTGCAGACGCTTTGTGTCCTCCTCACAGCTTACTTTCCCACCTAGCTTTGCATCATCAGCAAACTTGGATACATTACACTCGGTCCCTTCATCCAAGTCATTAATATAGATTGTAAATAGCTGAGGCCCAAGCACTGATCCTTGTGGCCCCCCACTAGTTACAGCCTCCAACCTGAAAATGACCCATTTATCCCTACTCTGTTTTCTGTCTGTTAACCAATCCTCTATCCATGCTAATATATTATCCCAAACCCCATGAACCCTTATCTTGTGTAACCACCTTATCGAAAGCCTTTTGAAAATCCAAATATACTACATCCACTGGTTCCCCTTTATCTACCCTGCTAGTTACACCCTCAAAAAACTCTAATAAATTTGTCAAACACAATTTCCCTTTCATGTTGACTCTGCATAATCATATGATGTTCTAAGTGCCCGGTTACTACTTCCTTAATAATGGATTCCAGCATTTTCCTGACGACTGATGTCAGGTTAGCTGGCCTGTAGTTCCCTATTTTGTGTCTCTCTCCTTTCTTGAATACCAGGGTTACATTTGCTACCTTCCAATCCGCTGGGACCATTCTAGAATCTAGGGAATTTTGGAAGATCATAAACCAATTTTAGGCCACTGAATGGTATTCCTTTCTCCCTCATGTGTTTATCTAGCTTCCCCTTAAATGCATCTATGCTATTCACCTCAACTACTCCTTGTGGTAGTGAGTTCCATTCTCTCTGGGTAAAGAAGTTTCTCCTGAATTCCCTATTGGATTAATTGGTGACTATCTTATATTTATGGCCCCTGGGTTTGGAAATATACCATTGGATGTGGTGTCGAGCCATGCAGACCAGAAGGTCCCGGGTTCGATCCCCAGTCTGTGCTGTGTTAGCTCTCCAGTTTGGGTGCTATAACTGTGCACAACAGCCTGAGCTGGAATCAGCCCTTGGTCACTAATGGCGTAATCTCTTGCTGAGCAATGTGTCATATACACGTGGGGGGGGGGGGGCAGGCGGGATCAGGCTCTGCTGCGTTGTCGCTCCACAGCTGACCCTTGCGGTCCAGCCACACACATGAAGGACGTCCATTTGGGGCGCGGTCTGGGGGCTGCCATGGAAATGTGTGCCAACAGGAGTCTGTCCGCACCTTCAGGTTAAGGAGGAGGGGGGAGAAAATGTCGCAACGTGAAATAAAGATGCAGGACAAGAGTCATTTGGTGGGGGCACTAAATTAAATTAAATTAAAAACGCTGCGGTCCCAAAAATGGAGTGGGGGGTGGGAGGAAGAGAGAGAAGGAGAAAGAAGTTTAATATGGAGACTGTGGGCCACACACAGTCAGTCCTTCTGTAAGTTCCTCTGATTCCATACCACAGTCCTTCAGTCAGAAACCTTTCCCCCTTACGGAGATACCATGTAAACCAGCGTAATACTGGAGATGGAATGCACGGTCCTAGAAGGCCATAGTGCAGAATCAGGGAGATGAGGGAAGATACGGAGAAAGGGCAGGGAATTAGGATCAAAAAGAGCTGTCACAGCTAACAAAATGGTGGAGCAATTCCAGTGGGCCAAATGACCTTCTCCTGTTCCCACGTACAGTTCGTCCAGCAATATGTGGGAGCTCAATACTGAATAACCAGGTGCCAGTTGGGGCGTCCCAAACATCAGCCTTTAGAAACGATTAAAGTTTGGTCAGATACTCCCGCCAAAGCCTTTATAGGATGCTCTGAAACCAACCCAAGTCTGCCACCTCCAATAGTGAAATGACAGGTCACGCTAAATAACAGCGGCTACAGTGTGATATCAATCATCATTTAGCATTTATGACAAATGCAAGAACTCCCAAAATAGGATCTTTAAAGGCAGCAGGTCAGTCTTTAAATAAAAGTATAATCAAGCACTAATTTACAGAAAAGTTAGTTCAATGCTGGAAGTATCCTTTCCATGTTAATTTAAGGCAATATAGATTACTGCAGCACAGACAGGAGGTCAGCAAGGCTGTCTCTATCAATAGCCTCTCTTGGGGAAAGTTACCACAGTACACAGAACAGCTTTCCACGGCTGAATTCAAGATTATTAATTTTCTTCCTTTCCTCAGTTTTTTCTTCCACCCCCTCCTTTCCTGAACTTGCACATGTGTGCCGGGTGTGGTTATATGGATGGACATTTTATGTTATTGAACAGCTATTCTACCATGGGGGTCATCATTGCTGCCCCCCCCCCTCCCCCACCCAAATCCGGTCTACACCCAACATCTATACATTTTCCAGCAAGAGTCACTGCACAGTAATCAGGAACAGGAACCCTGGCTGGTTCCTGGCCTATCTAACCCAGGGTACAGAGCATAATTGTAACCCACACCCTACTAACTCAGGCTGACCTTAGCCAAGGTGGCAGTAGGAGCACTACAACTGGCTTAGTGTCCCAGGGCTAGGAATGGCTGGGGGAGTGTGGGGATAAACCAGGGTTTGGGACCATCCTGGTCTGTATGGCTTAACTACACTGCCTTTAGCAACAGGCCATTGGAGGAGCTGCTGGAGGGATCTTTAGAATCTTACAGCTCAGAAGGAGGCCTTTCAGCCCATCATGCCGCTTTTTAAGAGCTATCCAATTAGTCCCACTCCTCTGCCCTTTCCCCATAGCCTTGCAAATTTTTCCTTTTCCAGTATTTATCCAATTCCCTTTTGAAAGTTGCTATTGAATCTGCTTCCACCACCGTTTCAGGCAGTGCATTCCAGATCAAAAATTTCTCCCCTCTGGTACTTCTGCCAATTGTCTAAAAGCTGTGTCCTCTGTCCTCTGGTTACCAATCCTCCTACCAGTGGAAAACGTTTCTCCTAGAGCTGGCTAATGCACATTCTGAACAGCTTGGCTCACTTTTCCAAACTGGTGCTCTGGTGGTAAGGTAAATAACAGTCACTGCCAGAGAGCCTGAGGCCCAGAGGGCATGGCATGCAATACTGGCTGGCAGAGGCAAACTGGAATTATTATCCGGCTGCTGACAGGTGGACTTGCTTAACCGACTCGCACAGGCCAGTGAACTAGATTTGTAACCACCCCTCTCCCACCCACCCCAAGTGCCCCAGACAATGGGCTGAGGTACAGCGGCTGGCAACAGGAGTATAAGAATATAAAATAGGCAGCGCGCCCGCAATCGTGCCTGCGTGCAGTTGGCTGGCGGTCACTACGGACACCGGATCTGCAGGACAATACGAAGGGGGTGGTTTCCGCAGCAGCCGGGCCACTTGCTGAGGATTGCGGCATTGAACAGCCTATATTCTGCTGCTGCGTAAGCCGCACGCCACACTGGCACGTCCGGGCACGGGTATATGAGAGCACCATGAGGCAAGCCGAGCAAACAGGTCAATGGTGCATCAACAGTGGGAGGCATGATGGTGATAGGTAATCCTCTCCTCTCACCTCTTGGCTGTTCCCAAGAGTACTGTTTAAAAAAACAACTGCTTAATAGTAGCCCCAATATACAGCTGGCCACTAAAGACTACCTGTGATCATGTCCCAATGAAGCAATAACATGCAGCAAGCACCCCCTCTCCCCCCTGCCAAGCAGAGGCAATGCCCCATGTCTGATTATGCGGCCTAGGCTTCAGGCCCCTGGATTTAGGAGTCTCCAGTATGCCAAAACTGACACAACCTGCACTACCAGCCTGACTGTTTACTGGAGCAGAATATCTTTACCGAATGGAGAGAATCCTCTAACACAACCTCCT
This sequence comes from Heptranchias perlo, assembly GCF_035084215.1. Lineage (NCBI taxonomy): Eukaryota > Metazoa > Chordata > Chondrichthyes > Hexanchiformes > Hexanchidae > Heptranchias > Heptranchias perlo. Next base: position 45,648,538 of record NC_090343.1, read on the forward strand.
AGTTCCCACTGCTGATGAAAGGAAATTAACCTATCCAAAAGATTTATTAAAATAGACCCAAGAATATGCAGAGATCGCAGAAGAAAGGCACTGGGGTGGGAGAGGAGAGCTACGCACTGCCCATTCTCAGCTCTTTGTAGAGTCTGCGACGGACTGTGTAACTGCAGGCACAAAAGGCTCGTTCTTTTTATTCAGTGAGCTGAGTGAATTAACTTGGGGCAGCATCGAGTCCCTGTCTCTCTTTCAGTGACAGCCGGCTACTGTTTATGTAGATGTGAAGTAACAGATCACTTTTGACCTACATTTGTCACATGCGAGTCTGTTTGTCTATTGTGCAGGCAAAAAAACACAGAGGCCCCTTTAAAATCCTCGAATACTGAAACCCCTTGTGCACTTCATTCCCTCAACATCCTTTTGGGGTGGGGTGGGGGGCGGCGGCTTTCTCCGCAGTCGGTGCAATGCTCACTCTGACTGATTTGCTAAGAAAGATTTTGCTCGAGTCAGCACTCCTACGTAACGCAGCAGACGGTGGTATTCTGCGTCTGTGTCAGGTGCGCTCAACCCAGTACAGCAGAGTCTGCAAAACAGAAGTGGGGCAATGGAGCAGCAAAACGAACCGGTGTTCAGCAGCAACTGGGAGCTTCCTCGCCTCAAGTTTTCACCCCATCCATCTTTTGATGTACCGCGTCAAGCGTGTGCAAGTATGGTAGATCAGAGTCGAGAGAGAGGATAATGAATTCTTCAATTAAAACCAAGAGTACAGACGCAGAATATTCATTGTTGTTCGCGGTGTAGGGATCCCCAAAGAATGGTTAAAATCGCTGGCAACTGAGAGCGAGGTGCCACAGATTCCCATTTATCTGGGTACAAACCATTTAATGGGCCCCTTCAAACTGAAGGGTGCGTTAGAAGCATGAAGCGAGGAGGAGGAGGCAGAGAGAGAGAGAAAAAAAAAAAATCGCACAGTCACAACAATTTTATCTTTGTATTGTCTCCATTGCGGCACTTGTGTTTTGGTGCATTTTACATTCTTGTGTAATGTGGCTGCAGTTTCTCAAGAGCCCTGCTCACCAACTGAAGCCCTGCCAGTTTAGGGTAGGTCCGTGACCTTTAGAGATAGCCCTTTAAGGTTTTAACAGTGATTTTAAAAAAAAGCTCGCGAAATCAGTAGCGTTCTGCATCTGTGAGACGCACACTTGCGAGATAGTGAATGAAGGCCAAACAAAACAAGAGGCAGCTCCATTAAAAGAAAAATTAAATGGGAGCTTTTCTCTTAAAAAAAAACACTACAATCGTGTATCTTCGTATTCTGATGGTGACCAGTCTGCTCCTTGAAATCTGGCATAGCTTAGTTTGAAGTTTCAAAGTCAAATGCAAACCCCTTTTTCTTTCACTTGTACAGATTGCGATGGGGGAAGGGCAACTGAAGTGTCACCCCTCCCCCGATGTCTTTCAAAGACTTCCCAATCTACTATGGCAACTGTGTTAATTAATGCATTTAATTCAGAGACAACCGAAAACCCTTTAGGTGCACTTCAACAATCACTATGATTTTCCATTGGAGGCCCTCGAGACGTGTCTCTCTCTCTCTCTCTCTCCCCTACACCAGACAGTGAGAGTGCGAGACTCAGACATGCACACGTAGGCAGAGGGATGGACACAAGGGGGACACACACACAGCCCCCACACCCGACACGCACACCCCTTGTCTGACTGCGGCTGTTCTAAAATTAACCATCGGCACAAAGGCCTGCAAACACATCCCCACCCAGTTTATCGGCACATTCCACTCAGCCAGAAAGACACAACACAGTCTGCGGGCTGCCCTGAAATTCGGGTCTCACGCTCATATATAAAACAGCTGGACAGACGGGATACAGTCCCCAGCCCAGTATGGCCGACCCTTACAGCCCACTATCTCCTCCTCGTCTTTATATTCTGGATAAAAGCACCACAAACCAGCTGTCTTTGTTCAAAGAAAAAAAACACTGCTAAAGTCTGAAATTAAAAACACTGGCAACAGACAGCAGGTGTGTCGAGAGAGAAACTAGAGGTTGATGTTTCAGGTGGGACCCTTTATCAGTTCTGATGCACGCCCAACCCCAAACCCCAGCCTGCTGACATGGTTTGAGGATTTGTGTTGAAGGTATCGACATCCCACAGACTTTACACCGCAGCAAAAAAAAAACCCTCCAGCGAGGGCTGGGGGAAGTCATCGACTGATTAGAAAGACCCCTATAGTTTCAGAAACTGAGTTCTACACGGACACTTACCTCATTGGGCGAGACCCACCAAGACTGCCTACTGCCACCTCTGCAACATCACCCGTCCCCGCTCCTGTCTCAGCTCATCTGCTGCTAATACCCTCATCCATGCCTTTGTTATCTCTAGACTTGACTATTCTAATGCTCTCCTGGCTGGCCTCCCATCTTTCACCCTCCAAAAACAAGAGCTCATCCAAAACTCTGCTGCCCGTATCCTAACTCGCACCAAGTCCCATTCACCCTTTACCCCTATGTTCGCTGACCTACATTGGCTCCAGGTCCAGGAACGCCTTGATCCTAAAATTCTCACCCTCGCTTCCAAATCCTTCCATGACCTCGCCCCTCCAACCCCAAAACCCTCCGAGATCTCTGCGTTCCTCCAATTCTTGCCTCTTGCACGTCCCCGATTTTAATCGTTCCACCATTGGAGGCCGAACCTTCAGGTTGCCTAGGCCCTAAGCTCTGGAATTCCCTCCCTAAACCTTTGTCTCTGTTCCCTCCTTTAAGACGCTTTTTAAAACCTACCTCTTTGACCAATCTTTTGGTCACCTGTCCTAATACCACCTTATGTGGCTCGGTGTCAAATTTTGTTTGATAATCGCTCCTGTAAAGCACCTTGAGACGTTTTACTACATTATAGGCGCTATGTAAATGCAAGTAGTTGTTGTTACGCAGTGAGTCAATTACCTTATGTCCGAGGGCACTGGCGACAATTATCAGATTTTCCTGCTGCTGTGCCTGGAAGGGTTACCAACTGTGGTTGGACGTAATCCTGCAGGTCCTAACCTGTTATGCCCAACCGCCCCACCCCCGCGCTGCTGTCATTGGTCGCTTGACATGTCCATCCTCGCGGAGCACAGATTCATCGTTACCCGAATGGATGATACTTGACTGCCAGGCACCCTCCCCCCTCCTTCATTTTTTTTTATAACTAATAAGTTAAAGTGTTCAAAGAAACCCACACAATTCTTTTTAATGCCCCAATGATTTTCCAGTAAAGAACAAATACACTTACATTTATATAGCATCCTTTACATCCTCCAGACGTCCCAAAGTGCTCTACAGCCAATTAAGTACTTTTGAAGTGTAGTCACTCTTGTAATGTAGGAAATGCGGCAGCCAATTTGCGCACAGCAAGATCCCACAAACAGCAATGTGATAACGACCAGGTAACCTGTTTTAGTGATGCTGGTTGAGGAGCTAAACATTGGCCAGGACACCAGGGAGAACTCCCCTGCTCTTCTTTGAAATGGTGCCATGGGATCTTTTACGTCCACCTGAGGGGGCAGACGAGGCCTCGGTTTAACGTCTCATCTGAAAGACGGCACCTCAAGATTCAACTAGTCCCCACTATGTGCGCTGTAAGTGGGCAATGTGCCTGTTCAGTGTTACGCAGTCTCCTCGACTTATAATAATCAGTTCGGCCTGGGTCACCATTGATCATCATGTTATACCCAGGGACAGGTTAGAGATGGTGTTCGATATGGTTCCCTCTTGTAAATTGACTCTCAACTAGATTAATGGGAGCTAGATCAGATCAGAGAGAGCAGTCGCACATTTTATATCACTGAACATTAAAATTATGTACACTTTTTTTTTTAAATGGTACATTTGCAGATAGCATACTCACTTTCAGTTGTAAAGGCAACATTTTTGCGTCTTGGAATCTAAAAAGAGATTATTTTTGTTTGACAGGATGGTTAAAATACAATGGTTTGAAAGGATTGCCTCATCTGCTGGGTCAGCATGTCCTTCTATTCTTTGTATTAATGCCACAGTAATTATACAGCCTTCAGCTCATTCAATAAAAGCACTTTGCTCCTGGTGCGGAACCGAGCCACACAGACCGGGTTTGATGCCTGGTTGGGACAGTTGGGCCAATATAATTTGCCTCGGTGCCCTGAGCAGGGGGAATTGGGGGTGGGTGCAGGGCTGGGAGTCATCAACCAGGGTGCCTACTTCCAATTGCTGCACGGTCACCCCCTGCTGGCTAAGTAGGCCATGTGCAGGCCAAGTGAGGACAGGAAGAGGCTCGACTGCAATGCTTCCATGGTCACTTTCCATCTAGGCTCACGCAACATGCCGACACCCAGGGAGCGTATCACAACGACAGTCAGTGATTTAAGGACCGGGGCTGGGGAGGGGGAGGGGGGGGGGCAGGGAAATGGTTTCCTGTACCCTGCACGTGCCGCACTTGCCTTAATAGAAATGTTTATAAATCGACCATTTGCCACCAAGTCCCCCCTACGTCTACTACTACAAAGGAAGACTTTTGAGCAGCAAGATGAAAAGGGAAACCTGATCCACAGGGAAAGGAGGAAAAAAAAAATGCCTTTAATAACTTTAAATAAATCCAAATAAATCCAAATCCTCAACAGCTGCCACCCAGAGGCCCACCTTCCCCAGGTTATATTTTAACTATTTTTGCAATATGTCATTAAACAAACAGTCTGAATATAAACGAGAACAATGCTTGTGCTGTTACCTAGGGACACGTTATGGGCTTCGTGCGACATTCACTCGTGCAAGGCTGCGCCTTTCCTAAAGGTGCCTCTCTGTGTGAAAGCCTTTATCAAGCTAAAAGCACCTGCTCAGGAGTTTAGTGCCTTTATTTCCCTCATCTAGAGAGAATTCACATCCACTGGGATAGCAGGAATACCTTTCCACATCTGAGGTCAACTCTGGTTTCAAATGAAACTGGTCACAAGAGCATTATACAATCCTTGCTATTCATATGCAAAAAATGCCAACTTTCTACAGCTGCCACTGTCAGCCCATCAGCAGCCCAGGTCCCTGATAACTCATGGCTCCACTGCAGTATAGAAGCCTGCAGTCGGGTTGATGACAGCACCCAATAAAGAAAGACTTGCATTTATATAGCACCTTTTACGACCTCAGGATGTCCCAAAACATTTTACAGCCAATGAAGTAATTTTTTGAAGCATAGTCACTGCTATAATGTTGGAAACGCACCAGCCAAATTGCACACAGCAAGATCCCACAAACAATTAGATAAATGACCAGATAATCTGTTTTAGCGATGTTGGCTGAGGGATAAATATTGGCCAGGGCACCGGGGAGAACTCCCCTTGCTCTTTTCTCAATAGTGCCAATGGATCTTTTATGTCCACCCGAGCACGCAGACGGAGCCTCGGTTTAACGTCTCATCCGAAAGACGGCACCTCTGACAGTGCAGCACTCCCTCAGTACTGCACTGGAGTGTCAGGTTAGATTATGGCCTCAAGTGGCTGGAATGCGATTTGACCCCACAACCTATTGACTCAGGAGGTGAACGTGCTATCCACTGAGCCACGGCTGACACCCCTTTTGAAACTGAAGTCGTCGATGATTTCTACATTCCTGTGACGACACCAAGCAGACCTCTGAACCAAATCCACGAGCTCTCACTCTGCTTCATGCCCACCTGTTGTAGTCTGGTTTTGCACTTGGCTCCTGTAGCATCCTGGAAACACAGGAGCGTACAGGATTGGAAAAGATCATTGCCACCCATCGGTTAGGTCCCAGTGTCTAGGAAAAATAAAAACCTGCGATACTTCTCGTACCCCTCTCGTTGGCTGTGAAGCACTTTGGGACATCCTGAAGATATGAAAGGCGCTATACAGACGCAAGTTCCTTCGGTTGTTCTTTGTACTCCATTTACCACGAACCTGCTGTTTAAAGACAAACCCTGTACAAGCAGCCAGATGTAGACACACTGCGAGGGTATCTAAACAGCCCTCGCAGGTCCTGACAATTTGGCCTGCAGTGCCTCGTCAATTTGCATTTCTTACTAGCTGGTTTGTTTGAGCTTCTGATCCCGGATTGGCTCAGACGTGATGCCATCAGACCCCCTCCTCCACCCCCCCCCCCCACATGGTTAAATAGCTTGGCGACACCCTATCTAGTCTAAGCAATGTCTGTTTGTGTGAGGTGCTGAAGAGCAGTCAGCACCGTGGAACCACACCTCAGCCTCCAGAGCTAGAGGAAGAAAAATTGGATGAGATGTGATGAGGTGGGGAGAGGAGGCAGTAGATTAAGACAATTCGAGAGACAGGAGCCCATAATCCAGGCTGACACTCCAGTGCATACTGAGGGAGCGTTGTGCTGTTGGAGGTGCCGTCTTTCAGATGAGACGTTAAACCGAATTTTCGTCTGCCCTCTCAGGTGGGCGTCAAAGATCCCATAGCAGTATGTGAAGAGCAGGGGAGTTATCCCTGTGTCCTGGGCAATATTTATCCCTCAACCAACACTAAAACAGATTGTGTGCGCAAATTGGCTGCCATTTTCCCTACATTTCAAAATTACTTCATTGGTTGTAAAGCGCTTTGAGACGTCCTGAGGTTGTGAAAGGCGTGATATAATTGCAAGTCTTTCTTTCAACACGCTCAGTAATCTCTGTACAAGATGAGCAACGCAACTTACCGTGCGAGGTTTGGTTAATGCGGAGGGGAACAGTCAATCTATCCTGTGCATCCCTAGTAATTTCTCGAGTGCTTCAGTGAAGGGTAATGGTGGGAGTGTGAAATTTCCATACTGCGCCCATGTGAACCTTGCAGAACACCCAGCAGGACAATTATAGATTCTGTCTTTCCAGACTTGGGCTGTGTCTGGAGAGAGCAGTGAAATTACAGCATATGTGCATGTTATTCAAGTCAATCTGCAAATTGCCAGCCAAAACATGGCATCTACACACCGCACTCTCTAATGCTTCAGTCACAGCAACGTGAGAGCTATGCACAGAAGATCTTCTGTGCCTCATATACCACTTGCCTCCAATGGCCACTGCCATTTTCCTTCCCCCACCCAGCGTTTGCAGGTTATCCAACCCAATATAAAAAGAACTTGAATGCAAAAAATTCAGGCCAATTTTCAGTGCTTTTCATTCCTCCTCTCCTGAAGTCGCATGGGTCTGTCGATGAAGCATGGGTCTGTCGATGAAGCATGGGTCTGTCGATGAAGCATGGGTCTGTCGATGAAGCATGGGTCTGTCGATGAAGCATGGGTCTGTCGATGAAGCATGGGTCTGTCGATGAAGCATGGGTCTGTCGATGAAGCATGGGTCTGTCGATGAAGCATGGGTCTGTCGATGAAGCATGGGTCTGTCGATGAAGCATGGGTCTGTCGATGAAGCATGGGTCTGTCGATGAAGCATGGGTCTGTCGATGAAGCATGGGTCTGTCGATGAAGCATGGGTCTGTCGATGCTGGTGACCTTCTGTACCTCCCCCAAGTGGTCCTTATTCTCACGTGAAGCAAGATGGTGCTGGCAGGCCACTCAACCCGGGGAGCGCCTCAGACAAGACCGATCCTAGCCAGCTTTGGCTCAGCTGGTAGGATTCTTACCTGTGAATCAGAAGGTCGTGGGTTCAAGCCCCAACAACAACTTGAGCGCATAATCCAGGCTGGCACTTCTGTGCAGTACCGAGAGAGTGCTGCACCGTCTGAGATCCTGCCTTTCGGATGAGATGTTAAGCAGAGGCCTCCTCTGCCCTCTCAAGTGGACATAAAAGATCACATGGCACTATTCAAAGAACACGGGAGGTCTCCTAGAGTCCTGGCCAACATTTACCCCTCGATCAACATCGCCAAAAGGCAGATTATCTGGTCATTTATCACATTGCTGTCTGTGGGACCTTTCTGTACGCAAATTGGCTGCTACGTTTGCTACATTAGAACAGTGACTACACTTTAAAAAGTAATTCATTGGCTGTGAAGCGGTTTGGGACATCCTGAGGTTGTGAAAGACACCATATATAAATGCAAGTCCTTTCTCACGTATCTACTTCCTATGGGATAGTGATCAGAAGCTGATTTCCCCTCCCCCCACCAACTTCTCCCTAATCCAGGAGAAATGGTAACACTTCAACGCTAACGCAGCACGGACTGGGATCTAAACCCGGCCAAGAGCGACATCAGGCAGAGCTTTCCCTTGCGCCATTCTTGACGCGTAACCCTGGTCACTTCCAGTAACCCTGGTCAGCCACTACCAGCTCCCAGAGCTCGAGGACCCAGTGTCATTTTTCACAACCTCTTCTGTCCAAGCTGGGAACAAACACGATCCCTTGTGCTTCGGTTTGCCCACTCGATCGGACCGCAGTTTGTTCCCCTCCCTCCCCCATCCTTTTATTATTATTTAAGTAGCAGAAAGGCAGATCTATCGACGAGTGCGAGCATTGTTTTGATGATAGCGATTCCCAGAAGCTGTTAAGGTTCCACTGAACAAGCTGTACTCTGAGTACAATTGTCCTTTTCTTTGCTGAAGACCTACATGCGTTTGACAATTTGTACTTTAACAACCAACAATTGAAAACGAGAGCAAAATAAGCTCGTTCCAAAAACATCTCTGTATAACTTTTAAATGGTGAATGTTTGAGGTGGGAAGTGGTCTACTCATTAGGGGAAACATGTAGGTAGAGGCGCACTCACATGAGGGCAGGGGAGGAGAAGGAAAAGATTTACTTTTGCACTATTTCGCCTGCTCTCTCTATTTCTTCTGCGTGGCCTCCTCTCTCCCAGGTCTGTGGTGTGTGACCCTGCGGGAATGGAGTGCACTGGCAGCAAAGCACACACAGCCGGGGACGAGTTTGCCTTCCTGATAATCCTACCGTCTATTATATACGCATCACGACGTGTGGCACTGCAGACAGAGCTTGTCGCACAGCCCCTAATCTCAAGACAAACAAGTGGCTGTGCTGCAAATGAACCCCAGCAGACAGAGGTAGGCCTGCTGGCTGTCTGGCTCGCTGCCTGCATCGCAGTGCTTTGGCAGCAGGACGAGCAGTGTAAAAATAGGGTCTGACTTCGCACAGTGAATTGTCAGCAATTCCCCTTATTCTCCAAACACTCGACTTTGAAACAGCTCCTTGCAAAACCTCACAGAACAGGACTGCTGCCTGCAGCATTGGGCAATGTAGTCAAGTTGGCATCAATACAAGGGCAAGAATGGTAGAGCAGTGGGCAGCTGGCTTGGGCAGGATGAACCCAAAGAAGTGGCAGCATTCACCCCCGCTTGACTACACGGTATCTTCAGATTCTGGATCACAAACTCTCCCCCTCATTGAATTAGGTGCACTTCTACGTACAAAAGACAGGGGCGAGGGGGAGGGGAGAGAAAGTGGAGTGCGTCATTTATTTGGCATCAGTTAACATTTCCTCTTCCTCCACTCTATGTCCCCTCTTGTCTACCCCGACTCTGTACACATTTCCCCCTAACGAGTAGACCACTTCCCACCTCAAACATTCACCATTCTTTGCCTTCCCGCAGTAAGCAGACATCTGGATTTCATTCTCCCCTTTTATGCTCAACTCCCGAGATGGCCCAGTGCACTGGGGCGCACTGACAGCGTAGAGCGCTTGCAGTTTACCCACACAGAATGTACCCGATCTTAGCTAGATATCTGGGCAATGAGTTCAGCGTGCCCTTCCCCACATATACCACCATCACAATCTAAACTCAACATCTGCCCTTTGCCCAAGCGCGGGTGTGTAACCCATTCCTGCAACGGACGGACGTACACACACGTCACTCTTTTGTGTACACACGCACACGCACAGAAAGTCAGAGACTATCAATGTGTGGAATCAACTGGATTTCCTTTTCCAACAAACTAATCAACAATTGCACAAAAAGGCAGAGCCTGCATCATGTCTAGACAGTCATAACAAAGGGCAGTTGAAGTATCGAGGCAGGCAGATGCTGCAGTTTTCTCATTCCATGCAGGGCTGCATTTATGCTGTTTCAGCTGCAAAAGCTTCAAAAAGGTGCTTTTGTAAAAAGAATCACTACACTCCTCTCAAAGTCCGGCTCGGGGCGACCTGCGTGCGTCAGCACTGGGATTTGGCTACTTCCCTTTCATCTTCCTTGGGGGAGAAAAAAATGTAAACTTTGTATGTAAATCAACTCAGAGTATGGAAGCACTGTACAAAATGCCAGAAAGCACACTGCAGAACAAAGGGACAAACCAGACACAAACTGCAACCCCCACCGACTTATGCAGCAATCAGCCTTTACACTGTCAAGGAGACAGAGAGATGTTAACCAGAAGCCTCGCACCTCTGGTTTCAACCATTTCCAGAGGACTTTACCAAACCAGCCAGCAGGATTGGAAACAACTTGCATTTATATAGCACCTTTAACGTAGTAAAACGTCCCAAGACGCTTCACAGGAACGATCAACAGACAAAATCTGACACCGAGCCACATAAGGAGATATTAGGATAGGTGAACTAAAGTTTGGTCACAGGGGTAGGTTTTAAAGGAGTGCCTTAAAGAGAGGCGGAAAGGTTTAGGTAGGGAATTCCACAGCTTAGGGGCCAGATGGCTGAAGGCACAGTCACCAATGGTGGAAAGAAGGAAATTGGGGATGCACAAGAGGCCAGAATCGGAGGAATGCAGAGACCTTGGAGGGTTGTAGATGGTTACAGAGATAAGACAGGGCGAGGCCAATGGAGGGATTTGAACACAAGGATGATAATTTTAAATTGGAGCTGTTACTGGACTGGGAGCCAATGTAGGTCAAGTCAATGTAGGAAATAATCAGCTTGCAAACTCTCTGCTGGCACAGAGCACATTTATCTCATCAGTTTGGTCTGAATTCAAGCCCAGGCTTTAAAGGTGATAGGAAGCATAACTCTCGACAGCACCCAGCCCATCCATTCCAAACACAACCATGAAACTGGAACAACCGTCAGCCCCGATAGCCTAAACAATGCAGTGACCTGCAGATGGAGTCTTCCACGGCTTGAGTTGAGCTAACATCTGATTGGAACAGGAATAGGCCATTCAGCACCTCCAGCCATTCAATGTTCTTATTTCAGTTGCATCCCCAAAGCCTTTTCACCATCTACAAGGTACAAGTCAGGAGTGTGATAGAATACTCTCCACTTGCCTGGATGAGTGCAGCTCCAACAACACTCAAGGAGCTCAACACCATCCAGGACAAAGCAGCCCGCATGATTGACACCCCATCCACCACCCCATTCACTCCCTTCACCACTGGCGCACCATGGCTGCAGTGTGTACCAGCCACAGGATGCACTGCAGCAATTCGCCAAGGCTTTTTCAACAGCACCTCCCAAACCCACAACCTCTACCACCTAGAAGGACAAGAGCAGCAGGCACATGGGAACAACACCACCTGCATGTTCCCCTCCAAGTCACACACCATCCCGACTTGGAAATATATCGCCGTTCCTTCATCGTCGCTGGGTCAAAATCCTGGAACTCCCTTCCTAACAGCACTGTGGGAGAACCTTCACCACACGGACTGCAGCAGTTCAAGAAGGCGGCTCACCACCACCTTCTCAAGGGCAATTAGGGATGGGCGATAAATGCTGGCCTTGCCAGCCATGCCCACATCCCATGAACGAATTTTTTTTAAAATCCCGTTTCAATTCAGACTCGCACAGCGACACATAGCAGTGGGAGAGAGCAACAACTCCAGGGGGCAGGGGGTCATTAGGTATTCACAGCAGCAAATACCAGAAGGGGGAATCCCAAGGGGCAGGGGTACTCAGTGACAAATACCAGCGGAAAGGGGACCCCCAGTGGAATGGGTACTCGTTATTCAGTTTACAGACCACCTATTCACAAATCCGCTAAATATAACCAGTATCACTAAAACAGGTAATCCGGTCATTATCTCATTGCTGTTTGTGGGACCTTGCTGTGCGCAAATTGGCCGCTGCGTTTCTTACAGTACGACAGTGACTATTCCTCAAAATAATTCCATTGGCTGTAAGGTGCTTTGCGACTTCCTGAGGTCATGAAAGGCACTATATAAATGCAAGTTCATTCCTTCTAAGTCAAGCCGCACCCCCTGTAAGCTCAGAGTCGAGATGGATCGTTGCAAACACAGTCAGGGTACAGACGAGTGTCCCACATCCTAGCCTTTAAACAACAGTATCTGCCCTCCAGCAGGATTCGAGATCCAATGGAATGCAGCTTGTACAAAATATCCATATTGCGGCATTAACGTAAAATGTGTTTAGTTGTGTGTGGGCAATGGTCAAAGGAACACAGGAACAGGAGTAGGCCATTTAGCCCCTTGAGCCTGTTCCGCCATTCAATGAGATCATGGCTGTTCTGTGACCTAACTCCATATACTCGCCTTAACCATAGGTATTAAAGGATATGGGGCTAACAAAAATCTATCAATCTCAGATTTAAAATTAACAATTAAGCTAGCATCAACTGCCATTTGCAGAAGAGAGTGTTCCAAACTTCTACCACCCTGTGTGTATAGAAGTGTTTCCTAACTTCACTCCTGAAAGTCCTGGCTCTAATTTTTAGGATATGTCCCCTAGTCCTAGACTCCCTGAACGACCCCTATCCTATTAGTTCCCCTTAATATCTTGAAAACCCCTTAATCATCTAAACTCCAGGGAATTCAACCCTAGTTTGTGTAATATCTCCTCATAATTTAACCCTTGGAGTCCAGGTATCATTCTAGTAAATCTACACTGCACCCCCTCCAAGGCCAATATATCCTTCCTAAGGTGCGGTGCACAGAACTGAACACGGTGCTCCAGGTGTGGTCTAACCAGGGCTTTGTGTAGCTGCAGCAGAACTTTTACTCCCTTGTATTCTAGTCCTCTAGATATAAAGGCCAGCATCCCATTAGCCTTTTTGATTATTTTCTGTACTTGTGCATGACATTTTAATGATCGATGTACATGGACCCCTAAGTCTCTTTGGACCTCCACTGTTGCGAGCTTTTCACCATTTAGAACGTACTCTGATCTATCCTTTTTAGGTCCAAAGTCGATGACCTCACACCTGCCTACACTGAAATCCATTTGCCGCAGTTTTGCCCATTCACAATCTATTAATATCTCTGTAATTTTATGCTTCCATCTACACTGCTTACAATGCTGCCGATCTTTGTGTCATCAGCAAACTTGGATATGTGGCTCTCGATCCAGTCACCTAAGTCGTTAATAAATAGTGAATAGTTGAGGCCCTAACACAGATCCCTGTGGGATACCACTAGTCACATCCTACCAATTTAAGTACCTGCCCATTATCCCTACTCTCTGTCTCCAGAATCTCAGCCAATTTCCTAACCAGGTCAATAATTTGCCCTTAATTCCATGAGCTTCAACTTTAGCTAACAGTCTCTTATGAGGGACTCTATCGAATGCCTTCTAGAAGTCCGTATAAACAACATCCATAGACATTCCCCTGTCCACTACTTTAGTCACCTCTTCAATCAGGTTCGTCAGGCATGGCCTACCCTTTACAAATCCATGCTGGCGCTCTCTGATCAGCTGAAAATTTTCAAGGTGTTCAGTCACTCTATCCTTAATTATAGACTCTAGTAATTTCCTGACCTCAGATGTTAGGCTAACTGGTCTATAATTCCCTGGTTTCCCTCACTCACCTTTCTTAAACAGCGGAGCGACATGTGCAATTTTCCAATTTAAAGGAATGATTCCTGAATCGAGAGAACTTTGGAAGATTATAGTTGGGGCATCTGCAATGTTCTCACCTACTTCCTTTAAACCCTGGGATGGAAACCATCTGGTCCTGGGGATGTGTCACTCCAGTGCCATTATTTTCAAAGCAAACAAAAATATTCATCAATTAATTTTCATTGGAAGCCACCTACACACATTACATGTATATCTAGCTCTTAACCCCATGAAATCAGTCAAATCAATTCCAGAAATGAGAGAGGTTCCACAGTACCAATAGCCTAAACCCAGGGTCAAGATCTCACCAAGGTTGAACAGTACTTCAGAAAACAAGGTCGTTCAGGAAGTCATGGTCAAGTGTTGCTACGGCAGAGTTTTAAATGGGTGATGACTGTAGGAAGAAGGGAAGACAGAGAGCCGATTAGCTCAGCAGTATGCCGATGCTTAAATGATGAGGGTGAGCGTCCGATTGAGGGGCACCCTTACTGTCAAGGTACAAAGCTGAGGGAATCCTTACTCCAGAAGGACACGCCATGGACAGAGGCGGTCACGCAGTGGAGTTGCTGGGAGCACCAATGAGCCTCCTGCAGTGTAAGGCAACGGTACAACATTACGGCAAGCATTTTAGAAGCCTGGGGCTTCATGTCTGTTCACGTTGGGTACACTGCTGCTGCATTTTCTGCTGCGCTGTCCAAGCCACTGTTTCCCACCCACCCCCAACATCACCCCGCTGGAACATTAATCAGTCATAATCATCATCTTCCTGTCATCTTGGGACCGGTCCTTGGAAGAATGTTAACTCTTGGTGTCTTAACTCATTTCAGAGAGCAATGAAGTTTCAGATTTAAAAAACAGAATGATTACCTCCCTGTAGAACATATTGTGCAAAGGACCTCGTCCTCCTCCTCTCCCCCTCCCCCTCCCCAGGTGATTCTTTACACAGCAAGTGTAAAGGACATAGACTTGAGATAATTGGCAGAAGAACCGGAGGGGAGGGGAGGAGAAATTTTATTTACTCAGAGCTGTGATGATCTGGAATGCACTGCCTGAAAAGGGCGGTGGAATCAGATTCAATAGTAACTTTCAAAAAGAGAATTGGATAAATACTTCTTAAAAAATGAAACATTTGCAGGGCTGTGGGGAAAGAGCAGGGGGAGTAGGACTAATTGGATAGCTCTTTCAAAGAGCCAGCACAGGAACGATGGGCTGAATTAGCCTCCTTCTGTGCTGTATGATTCTATAAGTTCTCAATTTCAGATCAGCGTCCTAGTGGCCAGTCCAGGATCAGCAGATGCCCCGGCCAACAAACTTTGAATGCAGCAAGGTTTTCGTTCCCTCTCCTGCCCTATTAACTATGGGGGTAGTGGTGGGGCCAATTGCTGATCCCCACCTGCTAAATGAGATCAGCTAACTCAGCACAATACTTGATAATCGAACGTGGGACCTTCCAGTCTGCGTAGCTCAGTGCCGCACTGGACGGCACAGTTATCCAATGTTCCATCAGAGTTGCGTGGAGCACGTTTTAAAACCTGGAAGGTCTGCCAGATTTTAAAAGCTTGAGGAAGAAAAACCCTCAGCTGAAACACCACTAAAATCAGAGTCGCTAAAAAGTGTCACAGATGCTTATCCAACTTGGGCACTTATAAAAATGCAGCTGGCTCAGTAACTGCCCCCTACCGCTGACCAGAGCTACACGCTCTCTTTCTCAAAGAGGTACCAATTCCCAAAGTACCCATCAGCATTGACACTTTTGACTTAACACAGGGGCAGCTGATTAAGTGGGGAGCAGTTTTGTCACCACGGCAATGACTACTCTATTTAAGAGGTGCCCGAGCTCATCTCCCCACCCCCCACCAAAGATGAGATGAAATAAACTGTAGGAAGCAAGCAATCACTCGGAACAAGAAGTTATCAAGTTTGGGCTTGGGGGGGGGGGGGTCTGGGAGCACACATTTGGCCTCCCTCTCTTCTCTCTTCTTCCCCCCCACCAACTGCAAGTGCCTTGAAATCTACTTACTGGCCAATCACAAAAGTGGAATTGCCATCTGCTGGGGGTAGAATAAGTCAACCTGCCCCCACTAACATGTATTGATGAACACAGACATTTCAGTCCAGAGGGAGGCCATTCAGCCTATTGTGATGGTGCTACCTCCACATTAGCACAGTCATTCTAATTTCTTGCTGTATCCCAGGACCCTTGAATACTGTTCCTTAAAGTGCTTCTTTATCTAATTCCCTCTTAAAATAGTGCGATTGGTTTCAATAACCTCGTATGTTCCCTATTCTAGCAACTCTAGTAAGTTCTAACTTTCCTTTTACATATCCAATACTAATCCTTTTTTATACCCTATTCATAAACCAGTGGAAATAATCTTTCACTATTTACCCTCTCAAACTCTCATTAAACTACATTTGAAGGATTCAAAAGCTATCCCTACATGATAACCAAGGAAATGCACACAGATTTTCTCTCCCCCTACCCCAGTGCAGCAGTTATTTGGGTGTTGCTGCTGATCCTCGGGAATTATACTGCGTAGACTGGAAATATCACTGCTGAACCTGAAATGTGCTACATGGATGTAAAGTGCCTGATCAGTCACCAGAAACTGGAATGAAGGAACCCTGCACACTCCTGGCACCAGTGTAGAGACAGCCTCGAGCACTCCTTCCTGCACACTACTGGCACCAGTGTAGAGACAGCCTCGAGCACTCCTTCCTGCACACTACTGGCACCAGTGTAGAGATAGCCTCGAGCACTCCTTCCTGCACACTCCTGGCACCAGTGTAGAGACAGCCTCGAGCACTCCTTCCTGCACACTACTGGCACCAGTGTAGAGACAGCCTCGAGCACTCCTTCCTGCACACTCCTGGCACCAGTGTAGAGACAGCCTCGAGCACTCCTTCCTGCACACTACTGGCACCAGTGTAGAGACAGCCTTGAGCACTCCTTCCTGCACATTACTGACACCAGTATAGACAGCCTCGTGCACTCCTTCCTCTACACAAGACAGCCTTGTGCACGCCTTCCTGCACACTACTGACACCAATGTACAAAAAGTCTCGTGCACTCCTGCTGACACAGCAGAGTTGTCAAGTCCTTCAGTCAGGTTTAAAAACGTCACCCGTTCACACATATCTCACTGTTATAAATAAACCCAACTCTTTGCGTTTAAATGGCTTTGTGATCAGGCTCAATCTTGATCATAAATCTCACTCCTGACATCCCCCCAGTGTTCTCCACAGCCCAGACAGCTCTGACCTTAAAGGGGCAGTCCATGTGTAGATTATCTGAATTGCTCAGATGAGCAAACAGCACAATTCATTAAGAGAATTCACAAACAAATTTAGAAAAGGGAAAGAAACAATGTTATACTGACTGCAATTATACTCTTCAAAAAGTTAAATTTTTCTTACCATGTATAACTAAGCTGCTTCCTGGGGGGGTGTGTGTGCATTGTGTGCGTGTGTGCGTTGTGTGTGCGCGTGCGCGTGCGTAAAAAGAGAGGAGAGGAAAAGAACAGAGAGCAAAGTTAAACTTACATTTCAGTAGAATAAGGAATAAGATGCATCTAACGGACAATGGAAAGTTAAATATATATAAACAAAGGAAGGGGATTTAAAAAAAAAAGTGCAAAGGATGCTCTACAAAAGAAACCGGAAGACTTGTTGAGTGCGAGTTTCCAGCTCAGGATCTGGACAACATAGGCTGCAGAGTCAGCAATTACCACTCCCCCACTGGCAATGAATCCCCCTCTGTATGTCAAACTATACATCTGTGTTACCTCCTGTCATATCTTGAGACACAGCCCACCCTTACCCCAAAATCTCGAGGGCAGGTTGTGCAGGGGGAGGGGTGGGGGGAAGCTTCTGGACAAGAGGGCAGCTCCAGAGCTTCCCCCACCCACTTTGAGCAGGAGCCAAAACTGCACGTGAGCCAGATTGCTGAGCTGTTCACAGCTGGTTTTTAGGCTCCCCCTCAAAATCTGTAAAGTTATTAATAGCCCCCACAGCAAGCTCGTCCCTCATTAGGATCAGTTATCGCTCACAAGTGAAGAGGACACAAAAAAACCTGCAGACACATCACCAATAATGCGGGAAACCAACGCTGCAAATTCACAACAGCAAAAACGCAATTCCAGCTTCTTTCATAAATTGAAAATTCAGTATAGCACCTCCCCTTTGATACTCCGACATGCAGTGCTGTCTCAGTCTTCCCTTTTCTTGTGTCCACATAACTCTCCCCGTTCACGGAGAACATTACTCATGACAAAAGGCTCAAAAAAAAATTGGGGCTTTTTTCCCCCACTGGATCAGAGGTGGTGTTAACACTCCTAAAGGTTTTCAATATTGTGAAAGGTTCTGAGGTGCTCAATCTTGAAGGATTGTTTCCACTGATTGAGTTTATGCCCTTGACACCAATCAGTGGAAACAATCCTTCACGAAAAGGAAAGACTGAGACAGCAGCATGTGTTGGAGTATCAAAGGTGAGGCGCCACAGTGAATTTTCAATCTCCACTGTTCTACTACTGAGGTAGTGTCACCCGACTCCCAATGGGAAGCAAGAGCGACCAAGACATGAGATGGCCATCACTCAGCCACTCGCACACTCCTCTAGGAGCTAGCTCAGGGGTGGGCTTAGGCGGAGCCTAGCGATCCACTCATCCTTTCAAAATGCAGGCAGAGCGACCAGAGACCAGAAATGGCATAAAATGTCAGGAGGGAGAGAAGCCAGTAACTACGGGGCTGCATTAAAGAACGAGCATGGGTGCTCCTAATCTGGGACACAGTTAAAGATCCTGCCACGAGGATTGGAGTTTGAAATCTAAGACACATCACACCAGTCTCCAGTTTGCAGAGTCGCAGTAATTTAAAAAAAACTTTCATGGATCAGCTTTGGGATTCAGGAAAGTTGTATGACTAGAAGGAAATTTTTCCAGCAACACTATTACCATACTCTACAAAGAAAGTCCTAGCACCGTCGAGGGCTGCTAGCACCAAGATTTTACTGCATCAGCCTTGGCTCAATGGGTCGCACTCTTGCCTCTGAGTCAGGAGGTTATGGGTTCAAGTCCCACTCCAGAGACTGAAGCACAAAATCTAGGCTGACACTCCAGTACAGTACTGAGGGCGTGCTGCACTGTCAGAGGTGCCGTCTCTCAGGTGAGTCATTAAGCAGAGTCCCTGTCTGTCCTCTTGGGTGGCCATAAAAGATCCCATGGCATTTTTTCAAAGAGCGGAGAAATTCTCCCTGGTGTCCTGGCCAACGTTTATCCCTCAACCAACATCACACAAAAAAACAGGTTGATCTGGTCATTTATCTCACTGCTGTTTGTGGCACCTTGCTGTGAGCAAATTGGCTGTTGCGTTTCCTACATTACAAGTGACTATACTTCAAAAAGTACTTCATTGACTGTAAAGCACCTTGAGACAGCCCGAGGTCGTGAATGGCACTATATAAATGCAAGTTTCTTTCTTTATGATACAGAGGGGCTCAGTGCTGACAGTGTTAACTACATCAGGGACAACAGCTATTTAGTAATCAACCAGGAGGGAAACAAAACGGGTGAAAACCAGCCAGGCGATAAAAGGGAAACAATTCCATTTGAGTATCACACTGTAAACGTTCCATCATTTTTCCTGGATAACTCAGAGCTAGCCCGAGGGAGATGATTTAAGTAATCAGAGACTCTGGCTGAATCACAAGTTACATAACAAAGTCTCTCTCAGCAACCTACTGCCCCAAACCCTCCTCCCCACCCCCCCCCCCTCCTCCGCTCCTCTCCTCCCTCCCGCTCCACACACTCAAATTTTCCAAAAAGTGCCCTTGGCTGTAATTACAATTGAATACTCACCGCAAAAAGAAGCTGGGTGTTTTCATGCATTATACAGAGCGTATTTATGAAATATTGACTTCTTGTTGTGCCTACAGATAATCTTCTTCATAATTGCTTCATAGTTACTAATCTCAGCCATCGCTTCTTTACCCAATTACAGTAATTGAGAACAAATCAGAATAAATTAAGCTTTGCTGTAAATCCCACAACACCATACGTTAACCCTTTGAGAATGAAAGCAGCATTCTGCACCATGGGTTTCCAGACAAGATTCCAGAGCCCTAGGGGATTGCAGAGTGCATCAGATTCCTGTCCGCCTAGGATCAGATTTCTGTTTTTATAAAATTCATTCTCAGAATGTGGGCATCGCTGGCAAGGTCGGCATTTATTACCCATCCCTAGTGGTCCTTGAGAAGGTGGTGGTGAGCCGCCTTCTTGAACCGCTGCAGTCCGTGTGGTGAAGGTTCTCCCACAGTGCTGTTAGGAATGGAGTTCCAGGATTTTGACCCAGCGACGATGAAGGAACAGCTGATATATGTCCAAGTCGGGGTGGTGTGGCTGCTGTCCTTGTCCTTGGTGGTGGAGGGCGCTGGTTTGGGAGGTGCTGCCAGAGAAGCCTTTCAGGCAGTGCATTCCAGTCATAACTCGATGCGTTAAAAAAAAAATTCCCATCTTCCCTTTGGATCTTTTGTTAATTATCTTAAACCTGTGCCCTTTGGTTACCGACCCTCCCACCAGTGGAAACTGTTTCTCCTTATTTACACTATCGAACCCCTTCATAATTTTGAACACCTCTATAAATCTCCCCTTGACCTTCTCTGCTCTGAGAACAATCCCAGCTTCTCTAGTCTCTCCACATAACTGGAGTCCCTCATCCTGAGGTTCAGGAATGGAATCCAGACTGCCTGGTATTGCACTCTCTCCACAGTTCCAGGAAGCAGTACCATACCCTATGGTATATTGACCTTGGAGGGGGTGCGGCGCAGATTCACCAGAATGATACGGGGGCTAAAAGGGTTAAATTATGACGACAGGTTGCATAGGGGAGGACGGTATTCCCTTAAGTATAGATAGAAAATTAAGGGGTGATCTAATTGAGCTGTTTAAAATCATTAAGAGTTGATAGATAAACTATTTCCTCTGGTGGGGGGACATAACCGTAGGCCATTCAGGATCAAAATCAAGCAGCACTTCTGGGACTTTCTTCCCCACAAAAGCTGTTGAGCCTGGGGGTCAACTGAAAATTTCAAAACTGTGATTGATAGATTTTTGTTAGGTAAGGGTATTAAGGTTATGGAACCAAGGTTATGGAGTTAAGATACAGATCAAGCCATAACCTAACTGAACAGTGGAACTGGCTCGAGGGGCTGAATGGCCTACTCTCATTTCTATGTATTCTCCCCCCCACAGTTCTAGGAATGGGTACCAGACTGCCTGGTATACCCCTGGGTTCCAGGCACAGCTCATACATCACTCTCTGACAGGCATATGTCCCACAGATGTTTCTCCCACATCTGTAGCAGCGCGGGTTCCCGCTCCCCCACAGCAAGGGAAGGGAGTGGCTGCATTGTCATCTGCACATGACAGTGACAGTCACGCTAACCTGCACGTTGTAGAGGGGATTTGCTCCCAGTGGGTTGGCCCACACGCATAGATATAAAGTTGCAGAGATTGTGAAGGCTGCCACATGCTGCCCTTCCAAATTGTTGCCCAGAAATACTGAACAGGGCGTTAGGACAAGAACGTGTGCAGCAGTGCAACCCAATGGCTGTAGAGCCCCTTTGGCATGTGTCGCCCAAGGAGGGGTGCGATAAACTTGATGTATTATCTTGAGCTGGGGGGGGGGGGGTCAGACGTCCAACCAGTCATCAATACAAAATCAGCTCCAAACGCTGTTGCTCTTTGCCTCAGTCTTGCCCTGTTTGAAACAGCTTTTGCACAAAGTCTACCACCCAAAAGGCCATCCCTTTCGACTTGTACATTCTTAACAGTTAGCAGTCAGCAGGAGGAAACCAGCTCGACTATGAAACATTGCACAACAGAAAAATTCTTTAAACAGACAGAGGGGATGCTGAACACTGCTGGTACAGGCCTGACTCACAGTGCCTGGTCTCAGAGAAACAAGTTACCAACACCGCTCATTATTTCAAATAAAACTGCACCACTCACTCAGACTCCAAAATAATTAAGTAGGGCGTTAAAACACTAATTTTAAGCAGCCTTGGACAGACAGACATCGCACACATTAACCAGACAGGGAAGCTCCATCTTACTGTCAATACAAGCAGAATACCGTGACAAACAACAGGCGTGTATGGCCAAAGCATTTTTTAAAAAAAATTCATTCTTGGGATGTGGGCATTGCTGGCAAGGCCGGCATTTATTGCCCATCCCTAATTGCCCTTGAGAAGGTGGTGGCGGGCCTTCTTCTTGAACCGCTGCAGTCCGCATGGTGAAGATTCTCCCACAGTGCTGTTAGGAAGGGAGTTCCAGGATTTTGACTCTTGTAGTGGTTTAATACAACTGAAGGGTTTGCTAGGCCACTTCAGAGGGCAGTTAAGAGTCAAATGTTGCAGGACTGGAGTCACATATAGGCCAGACTGGGTAAGGGTGGCAGGTTTCCTTCCCTAAAAGGATATCGGTGAACCAGTTGGGCTTTTTTTTTTATGACAATCCGACAGGTTCATGGTTACTTTTACTGATACCAGCTTTTTATTTCCAGATTTCTTTTAAATTGAATTCAATTTCTCAAACTGCCAGGGTTTGAACACACTAATCTCTGGATTAGTCTGGGCCTCTAGACTACCAGTGAACAACATAACCAAGACATTACTGTACCTGGTAACGTGAACAGGAAAAGAAAACCTCGGGAATTTGCCTGTACCACACGAGGTGGCTAGCACTGTTTAATTCTCTTGGTTAGTCAGCCCAAGAGTGTGAGACAACGGAACTGGAGAGTTCCAACCCCCAAATCACACAAAGCCTCAAGGTTCCATTACTCACCCTCCCCACCCGCTCTCCCCTCCATTATACTGGGACAAGCTATCTGAAACATTTCAGAATCCAAACCTTTCTTTTGAAAAAAAGACTTGAAAAATTCACACCGAACAAATAAACCCTGGACACTATAATTGAAAGGTAAGCACGAAACGGAATTTGAGCTCTGTGCCTGGATAATTTTGGCTTTCAATCATTAACAACAACAAAGTTGGTTGCTGTGCTAAGTGCAGAAGCAAGAGTAGTTTCATTTTGTACAACAGTAAAAGTAGAATTGGAAGAGCAATACTTTAGGCTTGGTCAGAACTGAAGCCTTTTTGGATTTGCATTACTTAATACTGCAACTTAATGGCCCAACACATCCTTTCACTATTCCAAGGGAATTCTCAAGATGGCCACCAACCATCTGCTGGGAAGAGGGTGGAGAGTAAATTTCACATCAAGCCACAGAAAAAGGAGTTACACTCAAAATAAAATAATGGTGGGGGGGGGGGGGGGGGGGGGGTGGGGGAGGAAAGAGGAGAAAATCAAGACAATTTTGCCCACACATTCAGTGCAAGATATTTGTAACCCGAGTTCAAGTCCCACTCCAGAGACTTCAGCACAGGCTGACACTCCCAGTGCAGTACTAAGGGAGTGCTGCACGGTCAGAGATCTGTCTTTTGGATGAAACGTTAAACCAAGGCCCTGTCTGCCCATTCAGGTGGATGCAAAAGATCCCATGGCACTATTTGAAGATGAGCAGGGAAGTCCTGGCCAATATTTATCCTTCAGCCATCACTAAAACAGATTATCTGGTCAATATCACATTGCTGTTTGTGGGATCTTGCTGTGTACAAATTGGCTACCGCGTTTCCTACATTACAACAGTGACTACACTTCAAAAAGTACTTCATTGGCTATAAAGCACTTTGGGATGTCATGAAAAGGTGTTTTTTTATTCATTCATGGGATATGGGCGTCGCTGGCAAGGCCGGCATTTATTGCCCGTCCCTAATTGACCCGGCGAAGGTGGTGGTGAGCCGCCTTCTTGAACCGCTGCAGTCCGTGTGGTGAAGGTTCTCCCACAGTGCTGTTGGGTAGGGAGTTCCAGGATTTTGACCCAGTGACGATGAAGGAACGGCGATATATTTCCAAGTCGGGATGGTGTGTGAATAAATGCAAGTTCTTTCTTTCTTTAACCAACATTACCTCACTGACCCAGACTTCTGACGTACATATGTATTCCACCCTCTTTCAGACAGCAAATGGAGGCAGGAGCCTGTGTGTGCATCAGGCTGTCTAGCATGCCTCAACAGCCAGACATCCCCAATAATGACGCAACGGGTGAAACCAGCCACTGGTATTTCCTTATCTGAATGCTCATTGCTCCCAATTAGTCTGGATAATCAGCATCCTGCTGGATCATAGGTTCCTAGCTCAGGGTCAGACCAGGCTTGGGGTTGTTTTCATCGAACCATTTTCCTTTCCAATTAACCGTGCTCCAAGGCCTGTAAAAATTTTCAGATGGTCACAATTTTTTTGCCGAAGCATTTTTTTTTAAAAAAGAAAAAAAATCAAGAAAACTTGAGACATTTAGCAAAAATAAGTGACTCATTTCAAATTTGGTGATAAACCAGTGCAAAGAAGGTTTAGAAAGAGGGACTTGGATCACAAAATATAGTTGAAGGGCCCCCTTCCCCCCGCCAAGATTTATGTTTTGCAACAAATGAGTCTTAAACCGAGGGTTTTCTCCAGGAAGAATGGTTATGGCAGCGGCCTCAGAGATACTATTTATGTCAGTGACTGAGCAGCAACAACAATACGATGAAAGAGCAGATAACACAAACACCCAGCAAACTGTAGAGGCTTGAGGGCACACACTGGAAATGAAAAATATTCCAAACACATATACAGGCGCTGCAGTATCCCTCACATGGGCTCAAAGCATCAGCGAAGATCATGCCAGGGAGCAAATGCCTGCACATTCACGCAGCATACAAAAGGATCGAGAACGCTGGGATCGAAGGGAAAGGTGATTGAAGTTAAACCCGACTCAACCTTGCAAAACAAAGCCACCAGCAAACAGTATTAATTTCTGCACCCATAAAAAGCTACTCCTCTAAATCTAGAGTACGTAGGAAGAAGCACAAAAGGCAGATCTCTACACAGGGTTTTATAGTTGAACAACATTCCTACACTTTTTTTTAAAAAAAGTACTTAGTTGGCTGAAAAGCGCTTTTCGAACATCCTGAGG
Source organism: Heptranchias perlo (assembly GCF_035084215.1). Classification (NCBI taxonomy): domain Eukaryota; kingdom Metazoa; phylum Chordata; class Chondrichthyes; order Hexanchiformes; family Hexanchidae; genus Heptranchias; species Heptranchias perlo. The sequence goes on from NC_090343.1 coordinate 45,673,283, forward strand.
TTGTGAAAGGCGCTGTATAAATCCAAGATTTCCTTTCTTTCTTTAATATTCCTGAGGACCTAAGCTAAACAGATGGTCCATTCCATCCATATGCGGTCACTGGTATCCTCATGCACTTCATCAACTTGTATTTCTATAGCGCTTTTAACGTGGCAAAGCATCCCAAAGCACTTCACAGGAACGTTATCAGACAAAATTTGACACCGAGCCACATAAGGAGATATTAGGACGGGTAGTCAAAAGCTTGGTCAAAGAGGTGGGTTTTTACTTCCACCAGTGAGGGAACACCATCATGATGATAATTCAGTGCTGCGAATGGTGCCTTCAACTTATACTTTGCCCGCAGCTTTTGAGACTACGGCAAAAAGTGCAAGCCTTCATCTCCACTGGGCTTCCAACAGTCATGTGTCAGGGCCCGTGGTAAACTGCAGGGGACAGTGGCACTTATTAGTTGCCACTTTCCTGGCATCTTAGCAGCAGAAAAATGTAATTTCTCTACAAAATTGGATGCCGGTTTGCTGGGCAGAGAATATATTCCATCCCCCCCCCCCCCCCCACATCACCAAGGCAGAGTGGGATTTCTTGTTTGATACATGGTGCTTTACGTACCCAAGAACTTGCAATAGAACCTGGTTCGGCTCTTTAAGCAGTGAATTAAATGGCAGCAACCCAATTAAAAGAACAGAAGGGCCCATCGGGGAGCACAAGTAGAAAGCAAGGACAATGCACAGAGGTCTCCAAACCCAAAAGGTCAGACATGAAGAGCAACTTGGACTAGTTGATGACAAGTGACAAGAGAACTGTTACGGCCGAGACTGGGAAGATTTGGCGCGGGGGGGGGGGGGGGCGGGGGGGCAGACGCAGACAAAGGAACCAGCTCATTGCGGAGGTTACAGACTACAGCAGACAGTGCTGGAGTGAAGGGCTGGTTACTGGTGCTTTCCAGTTCATTTCAGTGTATTTGCCTGGCAGAGTGAGGGCGCTGGGAACAGTAAGCTACTGTATTGCTACACAAAAGTGCCCTTGACCACAGTTAAGCAAGTAACCACAAATCAGATTTGCTCATCAGGAACTTGCATTACCACACCAGTTTGTAGAATGTGTCTCAATAATCAACATTTTATTCCATCTTGTGTCTATACTGGTGAGTTACATGAAGTGGGACTCAGTGATCTTCAGTACCTTAGAGCCCCCACGTAGGATGCCCTGTAGATTGGTACTGTATATAAATCAAGGATATGCTTAAGAGTCAATGGTAAAATTGTCTCTTCCCACCCGCCCACCTTCCCTCCCAAATTTCTCTGCTAGCCCTTCTCTCCTGAAAGTGGGGGTTCAGGTTGGGGGATGGTCCCACAGACACTGGTGGCCCTCCAGCACCTCACCCCAGAAGTGAGCTTGGTGTCAAACGTAGAGATGTTCTGCACCAATGAAAAAGCCAGGAAATGAACTAACATGATTGCGAATATATACAAGAGCAAGTGACACTAATCGAAGACGAGCAAGGGCATTGTCCCCGTGTCCTGGCTTACTTATCCCTCAATCAACACCTATAAACAGATGATGTGGTACCTCATTGCTGTTTGTGGGATCTTGCTGTGCACAAATTGGCTGCCGCGTTTCCCTACATTACAACAGTGACTACACTTCAAAAGTACTTCGTTGGCTGTAAAGCACTTTGGGATGCCCTGAGGTTGGGAAAGGTGCAAGTTCTTTTTTCTTTCTTTTCTTTGGGCCTTACCGAGAGTTGAAGTCTTTGCAGGTAGGGGCCAGCTGCTGGCCTGTCCCTGTGTAATATTTACATGCAGCAGAAACAGGCAACAGTTACATCAGCTCTCCGGATCAAACATTAGGAAGGATGTCAAAAGAGAAAGAACATCACATCGTCATTTCAGAAAACTCGGAATCTGGAAACCATCAAATAAGTTTCAGGACAGGAGGCCAATTCTGTACACTCCACATCAGAGTTATTGACTCTAATCCCATTTTCCTGCTCTTTTCCCATATCCTTTAATATCTTTCCTAAAGATATTTATCCACTTCGCTCTTAAATGCTTTGACAGAGTTAGCTTCAAGTCACTTGTGGTAATGGATTCCACATTTATAGAACCAAAGAATGTCAAAGCACAGAAATAGGCCATTTGGCCCATGAAGCCCCGCTGCTCATTTCTCAAACCCTTAAATATTCCTCTTTTTCAAGCAACCATTCAATTCTCTTCAAACTCTTTGCATGTACAAAACAAAATGCTGTAACCTCCCTTTGCTCTTAGTACACTGCCCCTTTGTCACCAATTCACCAGCATAAACAATCATTTCACTATTTACCCCTTTAGTCTTAGATATAATAAACTACTTCAAAAAGACACAGATGATAATCACGGTAAATTCACAGGTTCTCTCCCCCTTCCCCATATACATGCAGTTATTTTAATGTTGCTGTTAGTCCTCGGACAAAGGAGTGAATTCCACCTCATACAGGTGCAGGTCTGGATGGAGGGAGTGTTTGACCCATACTGTTAAGCAGTATTGACACCTTCTATATCATAGTGAGTATAGAGCAGAAGGAATCAGCCATGGCTCAGTGGTAGCACTCTCACCTCTGAGTCAGAAGGTTGTGCGTTTAAGTCCCACTCCAGAGATTTGAGTACATAATCTAGGCTGACACTTCAGTGCACTACTGAGGGAACTCTGCACTGTCGGAGTTGCCATCTTTCGGATGAGACGGTAAACCGAGGTCACCTCTGCCCTCTCAGGTGGACATAAAAGATTCCATGGCCCTATTTCGAAGACAAGCAGGAGAGTTCTCCCCGGTGTCCAGGTCAATATTGATCCCTCAACCAACATCACTAAAAAAAAATGATAATCTAGTCATTATCACATTATGGTTAGTGGGACTTTGTTGTGTGCAAATTGGCTGCCGCAATTCCTACATTACAAGTGAGTACACTTCAAAAGTACATACTTGGCAGTAAACCACTTTGGGACATCCTGAGGTAGTGAAAGGCACTATATAAATGCACGTCTTTCTTTTAAAGAGCATGGGAAAACTTCACCTCCGTTATAAATTTACCCACCCCTCACCCCCACCATTCATAAAAGACCAAGTAACCCTTTATTACAAATTCCGCTTTGACCACCGTTTTCGATCCAGGCCAGGGCCGCACTTCCCTCCGCTTAGGTTTAGTGGGGTGAGACCCTGTGGAGAAAGAGGGCAAACGCAAATTCTACTTATGCAGATTTCTCAGTAGTTTGGTTCAGAAATTCTATAGCACGTTGATGGGTTTCTGTCATATACGCAGCTGACCAAAAAGAGACTCCTCCCAATGAACTTGGGTGGATACTGATAGTGACTTGTGCTGCTAGAATACAACGAACATGTGCTAAAACAGTTGATGTGCGAAGAATGTCAGTGTAAAACAGTGTAAAATGCGAAGGATTCGAAAATTTCATTTCCACACAATTCACCTGAGGAAGAAGGAAGCCTCCGAAAGCTTGTGGAATTTGAAATAAATTTGTTGGACTATAACTTGGTGTTGTAAAATTGTTTACAAGTGTAAAACTGGAGAGTGTAAGAGAGCACATGCCAGAAAGTGTAAATTTTCCCTTTTAAATAAAAAAGTGACTACTGTGGAACGTGAGTATTAAAAAAGAAAGTCACAGAACTGGTCTTGCTTCACAACGCACTGCAGGAAGTGCCGAGACCTCTCACATAGGCTGTCTCTCAACACTGCAGGAATGTTGCTGCTGTTCTTGTGGCCTCCCCCTTTCACAAGCACTGCCTGAGCACACTGCACAATACACCTGTGTTCCCACAAAGGCAGTCTTTGTGGTGGAGGAAGGTTGTGACTGGGTACGTCTTAGAATTCCTAGACAGATAGTCAGAAGATAAGGCGTTGACGGCAGACAGCCGGTATCCAGGCTGTATCCTCAGTTGCATCACATGACAAAAAAAGAGACAGGATGACGAGCTCTTCCCTCAGTGAGCTCACAGGGCTCTCCAATTGCACACTGTGCGTTGGTTTGATGTTCAATGAAGGCTTTATGGTTACCTCGAACTCTGCAAAGCATGAAGAGGAAAGGGGGGCGGGGGGGGGGGGGGGGGGGGGGGGAAAGAGAAGACAGACAGGCAGGCAGTTGGCACATTTTATACACCTTTATACTCCAAGAATTGCTTCTGCGATACACTGGGGCTGCCAGTGCTGCGGAGTCTGTTTCACTTACACTGCCAGGTGAGTTCCAGACCACCACAGGCGCACACACAGTCGCTTAAAGGTTGTATTCCAGATTCTGGCTATAGACCTATCAGGATATGCTATATAGGTCAACAATGTGAAAAGCACTCATAACTCATGGCCAAAGAAAACAAAATATGGGAGCTGCTCACATTCACCCATCACCCCTGTGCTCGCTGATCTGCCATTGGCTCCCGGTCCGCCAACACCTCACATTTAAAATGCTCATCCTTGTTTTCAAATCCCTCCATGGCCTCGCCCCTCCCTATCTCTGTAGCCTCCTCCAGCTCTACAATCCTCCGAGATCTCTGCGCTCCTCCAATTTTGGGCTCTTGCGCATTCCCGATTTTAATCGCCCCGCCATTGGCGGCCGTGCCTTCAGCTGCCTAGGCCTCAAGCTCTGGAATTCCCTCCCTAAATCTCTCTGCCCCTCTCTCTCTCCTCCTTTAAGATGCTTTTTAAAACCCACCCCTTAAACAAAGGTTTGAGTCAACCCTCCCAATATCTCCTTTGTCTCGGTGTCAAATTTTTGTCCAATGACACCTCTGAAGCGCCTTGGGATGTTTTACTATGTTAAAGGCGCTATATAAATGCAAGTTGTTGTTGTTGCTCACATTCACCCGACGGACCCATATGACCCTCCTTCTGTTTCATCCCCCAAAAGTGGCTCTGGAGGACAGACTCATTCACCTTAAGGCACTGCCACTTAAGTGGGGTCTACACATCAACACCACTCTCGCAGCCACACGACCCTCGCTAATGTAGACTAACCCATACTTTTAGTCACCTGGAGAACAGCCTCCAACCTCTGCCCTTCAGCCACTTGGGGTTGAACACGTAGAACGATGCAACATTCCTGCAGCTCACTGACAGCTACCCTCGCTGTGATTGCTGTGCAGATGTTAAAGTTGTGCAGAAGTTTGTGTGTTCTGGGGATGGTGTAAAGGGGTGAGAATAGAATTGATGCACAAGAAAAGTCCACACTCCCAAAGGAACTGAACCAGTCAACTGCCCAGGTACTTCATATAAAACCCTGAGATCATTACCACAGCTCCCATTTCAAATCCTCCTGACTGCCAATGACACTATTTACCAATAGATCTCCCGTGGCATTGCTCGAGGGTAGTCTGGATGGTGGCGTTTAGCTCCTAACCTGACTGCTGCTCAACTATTCCGTGTGACAATCAGGGTTAATTGTAGAATTATTCTAAAATCAGAGAGATCAGAAAACTTTTAGGCTCCAGGTTTAGAATCCAAGATGAAATGTCTTTCTCGTTTTTTAAAAAAATTAAAAATAAAAGACAGTGACAGATACAAAACAAAGTGTGGATGCAAAAGAGAGTGCAACATCTGCAGTGTGACGGACATGTGCTAGAACGTATATAAAATATAGAAAGTGGGGGAAAAACAGCACTCTACAAATAATGCTGTCTGACAGGTGGTTTCATTGCTAATACGAACATAGAATTTTACAGCACAGAAACAGGCCATTCGGCCCAAATGGTCTGTGCTGTGTTTATGCTCCACACGAGCCTCCTCCTTCCCTACTTCATCTAATCCTATCAGCATATCCTTCTATTCCTTTTTCCCACTCTACTTATCTAGCTTCCCCTTAAAATACATCTATGCTATTTGCCTCAACTACTCCTTGTGGTAGTGAGTTCCACATTCTAACCACTCGCTGGGTAAAGAAGTTTCTTCTGAATTCCCTATTGGATTTATTAGTGACTATCTTATATTTATGACCCCTAGATTTGGAATTTCTCACAAGCGGAAACATTTTCTCTCCGTCTACCCTATCAAACCTTTTCAGAATTTTACGAACCTCTATCAGGTCACACCCAGCCTTCTCTTTTCTACAGAAAAGAGCCTCAGCCTGTTCAATCGTTCCTGATAGGTATAACCTCTCGGTTCTGGTCGCAACCTTGTAAATCTTTCTTACACCTTCTCCGGTGCCTCTATATCCTTTTCAGATGGAACAGGGCCCCTGAGAAACACAAGCAGACATAATATCTGGCACCCGGTTACCTCACTTATCCTAAACCCGACTGATCAGAATAGTGAAAACCGACCATCTGGCGTAAATATGGCGCATCACCTCCTGATTGCCAATTCATTCCTTAGCTGGAAGGGGTGGAGAAAAAGGAGTGCATGGAAAGGGTACAGAATATTCAATTTCTTTGAATTCTCCCTTTCTCTCCTGAAGGTGGGGTACAGTTCTACAGGCCCCATTAATTTTTTTTTACCCAAATGGCAGTTTCGCATGCACGAGCCTAGGCATACTGTGCGGAGGGTATCACAGCCAGGCTGAGTCCTGTCCTCCCTCAATGTCCACACAGGCACTTTCCAGCAGGACTACACTGCAATATCAGGAGTGGGGTATACCCCTTACTTGACCAAGGGACCCAGAGGCTAAGTGCAGCATCTACTGTTGCCTTCAACTCAACATTGTCCCCTTCTGGTCCGTATAGCTCTGTATTACACAGACGGTGCAATTTGGTAGGGGGTTATCGAGTTTAGGTCTTTGTGCAGGGATTGTCTGCAGTGCTATGGGCTGGCAGATCTCACTGTGCAAGTTACAGACTGCTGCACAGGCCAGTTTTGAAAACCAATATAGATGGGAGGCCAAGTTCAGAAGCAAGTCTTCCAAACGTCTCCTGAAGATGTGATTCGGGGGGGGGGGGCGGAGGTGGAGGGTTTAAAAGGGCTGCTGCAGCTCTCTAGCACCCTGCCCAAGTGGGCATTCTTCACGAGCGAGTCAGTGAGTTACAACAGTTGTGAGGGACACCACAGCCCAACCCTACTCCGGGAGTGCTCCCTAGACATCTTTCCAGCCTGAGTCACTGGATTCCAATCAGGAGTCGGAACTCTTACTGATTCATCACCTCACCCTCAACCCCCGCCTGCCCCCCCCGACCCCCCGAACCCCCCCCAACCCTGCCATTCCTAGCTCAGGCTAATTACAGTGCCTGAACCGCTGCCCCAGACCCCAAGATCAAACCTGGGACTTTTGTGGTTCAGTTTTTGTTGAGCTGTGTTCAAAAGTTGTGAATGGTTTTGATAAGGGTAAAGAAGTTGGGTCAGTAGGATGCAGATTTAAGACAATTGGCAAAAGAACCAGAGGGAAGATGAGGAGAATTTTAAATTTTTTTTATATAAACGCAGCGAGTTGTTACGATTTGGAATGCACTGCCTGAAAGGGCGGTGGGAGCAGATTCAACAGTAACTTTCAAAAGGGGAAGAAACTGCAGGGCTGAGAGGAAAGAGAGTGGGACTAATCGGATAGCTCTTTCAAAGAGTCGGCACAGGCACGATGGGCTGAATGGCCTCCTTCTGTGCTGCAAGATTTTATGATTCCATGAGTAGCAGACGGTGCAGCGCACTCACCCGCTGTGCTCTCAGCTGGAGCTTGTATAGATTTCAGCAATCTTCAACGCTTGCTGGTCGTTTCCAACAATCCATTATTTTGCAGAATCTATTTCTTGGAAACTACATACCAATTTTCACTGAAAAAAAAAATGCAGGAAGAAGCACAGTAGTCAAAAATAAAATATAATTATCACCTCAACTGAAAAGGAGTTATTGTACTGCGGGATTCCAATCGGCCCTAGTCCCCATTGGCACTTCAGAAGTCTTGTCATGCTGGTTTAGTAGATTGTTGACTGTATAGTAATTAGACCATTAACTCACTAGAACATTTTGTACGGGGAAAAGGTCAGACTTCAGCCAATTTGGCCCATGATGTAACCTTTTCCAGCTCGCTTGTCTCAGTGTCTCCAAAGCAGCCACTGTCAACAGCACACAGCTACAACTCCAAATCAAGAGGACTCAGAAACTACACCCACATGTCATGTATTAAACAAAATAAAACAAACGATCTGGAAAAATGACCAGGTCCCAGAAAACAGGTCATTCCCATTTCCAAACAAATGGAACTTAGGAACAGGTGTGGGCCATTCAATTTGATCATGGCTGATAGGGCTGATCTCTATCTTAACTCCATCTATCCGCCTTGGTTCTGTTAACACAATACCCTTGCCTAACAAAAATCTAGCAATCTCAGTTTTTGGTGGTGGTGGGGCAAGGTGGGGGGGGGGGGGGGGGGGGGGGGGGGGGGGGGGGAAAAGAGAAAGAGTTCCAGATTTCCACTCTCCTTTGTGTGAAGAAATGCTTCCTGACGTTCACCCCTGAACGGCCTAGCTCTAATTTTAAGGTTATGCCCTCTTGTTCTGGATTCCCCCACCAGAGGAAATAGTTTCTCTCTATCTACCCAGTCAACTCTTAGGTCATTTTAAACACCTCAACTACATCACCCCTTAATCTTGTATACTCAAGGGAATACAAGTCTAGACAATGCAACATAATTATCATCGTTTCTCCTGCATTTACTCACTAAGAGATCAGGGGAGCTAGATACAAATATGTATGCAAGAGGAAGTTACTTTCAAAGTACTCATCAGCCCACTGAAGCCAGTCTTTTGGTACCCCAACTCTTCAATCACTTCATCCTGCTGAATTTTGAACAGACCCACGTTTGCCTGTCTGAGCCAACCTGGCAAATTATTCCAAGCATTTATCACTAAGTAAACAGGTTCCTCCTGATACCTTCAATATTTACTTCTCATTATTTTCCATTCATATCCTCTGGCTCAACTTTCTTGGATTATCTCAAAGCAATATTCTGGGTTTATCCTATCTGCACCGTTTTACATACCTCAGTGAGATCCCTCCACCCCCTCCGTTAACACCTTCTCTCTGGACTGTTGAGTTTGATTGTTCCTCACAGCTCAGCTCCTTTACACTAGGGACCAGTCCCGTTGCTCTTCCATGCTCCCTCCCCAACGTATCCGTATATGTTTTTGGATGACTGAAACCGGACACAATGTGACCTATATTGTAAATCCTTAGAATAACCTCTGTAGGTTTGCACCCTACTGTTGTGGCTGTATAGCCCAGCATTGCATTAGCCTTATTTTGCCACACTGTCCATGACATTAAAGGGATACGGTTGGTTAGCAGTTTGTTTGAAGCTCTGTTAATACTTGGTGTGCATTGCAATGTGCAGAGCAGAAGATCCCAGCTTCAATCCCCAGCATACCATTGGCCAAGGCCAGCCAGGACAGTAGCTGGAATAGTACAATTGGCCTCAGTGCCCCTCCTCATTTCTAACCTTCTCCAGCCCTACAACCCTGAGAACTCTGTGTTCCTCCAACTCTGGCCTCTTGTACATCCCCCATTTCCTTTGCCCCACCATTGGCGGGGCCTAGACAGCTGAAGGCACGGCCAAGCTCGGGAATTCCATCCCCAAGCTTCTGTCTCCCTCCTCCTTTAAATTGTTCCTTAAAACCTCTCTCTTTAATAGTCCTAACACTGGTTCTGCCACAACTGGAGTATTGTGTCCAGTTCTGGGCACCACACTCTAGGAAAGATGTGAAGGCTTTAAGAGAGGGTGCAGAAGAGATTTACTAGAATGATTCTAGGGATGAGGGACTTTAGTGACGTGGATAGACTGGAGAAGCTGGGGTTGTTCTCCTTGGAACAGAGATGGTTGCGAGGAGATTTGATAGAACTATACAAAATCATGAAGGGTCTAGACAGAGAGAAACTGTTCCCATTGGCAGAAGGGTCAAGAACCAGAGGACATAGATTTAAGGTGATTGGCAAAAGAACCAAAGGTGACATAAGGAAAAACTCTTTTTTTTTTACACAGCAAGTGGTTATGATCTGAAATGCACTGCCTGAGGGGGTGGTGGAGGCAGATTCAATCATGGCCTTCAAAAAGGAACTGGATAAGTGCTTGAAAGGAGAAAACTTGCTGACGGGGGAGTGGGACTAGCTGGATTGCTCTTACGTAGAGCCGGCGCGGACTCGATGGGCCAAATGGCCTCCTTCCGTGCTGTAACCTTTCTATGATTCTAGTGTCTCCTTCTTTGGCTCAGTGTCAATTTTTGTCTGACTTGCACCTTGGGACGTTTTACTGTGTTAAAGGTGTTGTATAAATGCAAGTTGTTGTTGGGCTAGGGAGAGAGAAAAATAAAAGGCAAAAATCAGCTAGGGCTCGCTCTACTGATCATCATCTAGTGACTCAGCCACAAAAAACAAACCAACACTACGTTTATAAAGTGCTTGCCACACAATTAAATATTCCAAGGCTTTTGTTTTATGGGAGGTGAGGGGTGAAATTGCTGGGCAATGGAATGGAACGGAACACTTTTAGCTTCATGAACTCAACATGAGATACAGCATTCGAACTCCGTCTGCTCTGCCTCAGACCCAGGCCCAGGACTGTTCCAGAGCAGCATTTCCATTTTCTAATTTCAGCCATCCTCATGGATGCTCTGAACACACAGCCGATCTGTGCAAATTTGAAAGAGCCCGCAGTCACGAGCAAGCAAATCGAGGCTGCCCAAATGCCTTTCATCAGCAGAGAGAGGGGAGACTTCTCCGGAGTCAAGATTCAAATCCAGATGTCAGGAGTAGGAGGACAGTGTGCAACACCCATTCCTTTCCCTCTCCTTTCAACTTCTAAAGGCACTGGTGGAGGGAAGGAAGCAGCAGCCAAAACACCCACTCTCCAATAACGGGTCTGAAGTTTTACACGCAGCTTAATCATAAACTCATGTGAACGGATTCATTCTGCCAAAAGCAGTTTAAGAAGAATAGGAACCAGGATTATTTTTTGCATGACTTTGAACGAATGCCAAAGGGCCGTAACTTCCTCAGGAACGTAGCTTGCATCGCTTGCTAGTTTCACAAAGGGTGAATTTAGGAAACAGGATCTGTAGCTGCAATTTATATCACAAGGATACTGATCGGTGTCTCTTAACTCTGCTGCATACACACCACCAGGAACACCCTGTGCACCTTCCAGTCTGGAGCAGCAGGACATGAACCACTGAGGCAGCGCCTACTTTAAGAGCTGTTCCATAAATGGTCCCTGGGTTCTCCACATAGGCTGAAGAGAATGAAAACAGCTGCACGAACATTTTAGGATTGTTCATCCATCAAAAAGCACTTAAACGTTGCCAAGAAGTGGCGGGAGTTGCCAAAAGCAAAGCCATCTTATTGGAGTTTGCACAGTTTAGATAAACAGTCTCCCATCTGTGTACGTGCAAGATCGGCTGAACCAAAAGTGACCCATTTTGGAGCCGATTCTGTTATGGGTTGGGAGCCGATTCAACTAATGCAGAGACAGCCAGCAAGTGGCATCCCAGTAAATACAACTTACATTCATATAGCGCCTTTAACGTAGAAAACATCAAATACTGAGGTTTCAACTATGTAAACTTCATTCCCGCTGAGCAAGTGAGCTGTTTTGCCAGATACTTTCTGAAAACCCCCTCGAATTAAACATCCCAAACTTTATAGTCTCCACCACCCCCACACAACCCCTCCCCACCCCACCCATTTTTCCACCTCCACTCCTGATGGCGATGATTTTAGCTCGGATACTTTGTGCAAATACCCATTCTTAGTGTCAGCAAGCTAGTCGACCATGAGGGGCCAATGCAACTGAAACCAATCTTGGCCAAGGGTCAGGAGCAGGAATTCTGGATGAACTTCTCTCTTCTTAGTTCAAGGATGTGAAAACCAACTTTAACATCTCTACTGCTAGCCAAGGACGTTCTGTTCTATATGGCTTCATATCACACCAGGCACTAGGGCCATCAAGCAGCTCATCAATTGTCTACTAGTCCTTTTATTGCAAAATTTCTACAACAGTAAGAAAGAACCTGCATTTATAGCGTCTTTCATGAAATTAGGATGTCCCACAGCGCTTTACAGCCAGCCAATGAAGTACTTTTGAAGTGGAGTCACTGTTGTAATGTAGGAAACGCAGCAGCCAATTTGCACACAGCAAGGTTCCACAAAAAGCTGAGATAATGACCAGATAATCTGTTTTAGTGATATTGCTTGAGGGATAAATATTGGCCTATACACCGGGGAGAACGCCCCTGCTCTTTGTATAGCATTATGGGATCTTTTACATGAACCTGTGAGGGCAGACAGGGCCTTAGTTTAATGTCTCATCCGAAAGACAGCACCTCTGACAGTGCAGCACTCCCTCAGTACTGCGCTAAAGTGACAGCTTAGATTACATGTCCAATCCCTGGAGTGGAACTTGAACCCATGACCTTCTGACTCAGAGACGAGAGTGCTACCACTGAGCGAAGGCCTTCACAAGACAATAAATACATCTAGAGAACAAAGATATATAAAAAAGTGTAAGATGGGTCAATAATCTCCAGCCCCTTAGCAGGTGACGGTTCTGGAGGGTCACCAAATCGGTCTTCGCCAGGAAGGAATCAAGAGTGCTCAGAGGCAGAGCTCCCACGAAGGAGGCCACCTGCAGCAGGTGTTAGCCGTGGCTCAGTGATGGCATTCTCACCTCAGAGTCAGAAGGTTGTGGGTTCAAGTCCCCTCCAGAGGCTGGAGCACAAAATCTAGGCAGTACTGAGTGCTGTACTGTCAGAAGTGCTGTCTTTCGGATGAGACGTTAAACTGAGTCTGTCCTCTCAGGTGGACATAAAAGATCCCATGGCACTATTTGGAAGACGAGCAGGACAATATTTATCCCTCAACCAACATCACTAAAACCGTTTAATTGGTTCTTTATCTTATTGTTGTTGGTGGGACCTTGCTGTGCGCAAATTCACTGCCGCGTTTCTCTACATTACAATAGTGATTACACTTCAAAAAGTACTTCTTTGGCTGTGAAGTGCTTTGGGATGCCTTGCGGTCGTGGAAGACTCTATATAAATGCAAGTCTTTCTTTTACGTTATGCTCAGATCAAGGAGGTAGGGGAGGGTTCAGCTTGAGCAGACTGGGCTGCACCAAGCATGTGGAGCCAACAATAAAATGTTATATACACTCTTACTCCAGAAAATCCTCCTTATCACAGGCAGCCGCCTATGGCATTAATAAAACAAAATTGGACTGGCGGGCTGGGGGGCGGGGGGAGGAGAAGAGGGAGAGCGGGGGAAAGAGGGAGGGAGGGAGGGAGGGAGGGAGGAAGAGCGGGGAAGGGAAACAAAGAAGAGATTAGAAAACATATGTCTGCATTTGGCTGTGATGCATTTCTTGCACTCAATCCTGTGTGAATCATTAGCCAGGAGTGCAGCCTGGAAAGGGAACCCTGAAATTCAAAGATAAGAGCACCACAGGCACCAATAAATGAGTCAAGCCTGCCACAGACCAGGCCTTGGGCTCCACACACTAACCAGAGATTTACACCAGTCCTACCTGTACAGAAGTCCCCATTTCTTCTCTCTTGGGAAAGGAAGAGTAGGCCAGACACTTCCCCAAATAGAACAAGGAACAGGAAGGGGGGGGGGGGGGGGGTGCGGAGGAGGGAAAGAGAAAGGAGGTTAAAACAAAAGGGACGAGTTTGGAGAACCCGTGCACATCTCCCGGTGCTCAGGTGCAGGGCAGACAGGGGGCTAATCTATCCAGAGCCGAGCCGAGCGCCAGATCAAATAGGGTAGATAGAAAGAAACTATTTCATCTGGTGAGAGAGTCCAGAACAAGGGGGCATAGCCTTGAAGTTAGAGCTAGGCCATTTAGGGGTGATGTCAAGAAGCAATTCTTCACACAAAGGGTAGTGGAAATTTCAAACTCTCCCCCAAAAAACTGCTAAGGTTGGGGGTCAATTGAAAATTGCAAAACTGAGATTGATAGATTTTTGTTAGTTAAAAGTGTTATGGAACCAAGGCAGGTAGATGGAGTTAAGATACAGATCAGCTATGATCTAATTGAATGGCGGAACAGGCTTGAGGGGCTGAATGGCCTACTCCTGTTCCTATATTCCTAAATAAACACAATGAGCCCCAAAACAAGGAGAGCCTTCCCGCTTGATGGCACTTTCAGGATATATGTGTGTATGTGTGTACGAGAGGGGGACAAAGAGAGATCAAAGTGAGAATAACTGAATGCTTCTGGCACCATGAAGGGTTTGCTGTGCTTTTCTAACATTCGATAACAGAAGGCATTACCTGCCAAAATCTTCAACCCCTGCGCGCTTTTTCAACATTATAATTTGCACTGTTTCAAACTTCCAGATGAAAGCATACAAGACAGCTGGCCAAGCTCACCCAGACAGACTATACAGTTTGCTTAAAGCCCAGACAGTATGCACCGCATACACAACACACAGACTGAGCTCGGGAGAGGGAGAGAGAAAAAAAAACTAATTACAACTACTGTACAAAAGAATCAGCTGATGCATGAAGGATCTGACCAAGGGAGAAAGCAGCTGTCTCCCCACATTGTGCTGCCGCTTCCAGACAGCGTAATCGGGGCACGACAGCCCACCGAATACAGACGGGATAACTCCACGGTGACAGCATCAAGCTCCATTACCAACGTGGAGCTCTAACGCTTAGTGCCACAATGCTGGGATTGACTGGCATTACTGGGTTTATGCGGCATATTGATAGCATTATTATTGGGGGGGGGGGGGGGTGGTGGTGGTGGTGGGGGGGGGAGAACAGAGAGAAAAGTCACACTTAACCCAGTACCTCTAACTGCTCACACTACAACAGGTGTGGCATCAGCAGCAGGTATGGTTTTGAGGGGGAGAAAGAGGGTAACCAAATCAATCCCAAACACTTATGGTCGGAGGTACCCCCACTTCGTGTGGTTTCATCCATGACCACAAGTTACGGCCCTGTACACACCAGTAATTCTACACAGCACAACACGCCCTCTGCAGGCACAGCCCAAAGGCAGCCGCTAGTATTGTGGCGCTGAGTGTTTGGGTAGGCACGGTACAAAACTCCCCCCCCCACCCCCACCTCTGCTGAAATCCCAACGAAAGCAGTGCAAGTCAGTGTTGTCCTATGAAAATCACGGGTGTGACTGTGGTGACACCATTTCAGCCACATGCACTGATTTTAGTAAACGCCTTACACACAATACAGGTGTGTATATTTAATTAACAAACATCGACCACCATACGGTAGCCAAGGAAGTAAACAACAACGATCAAAAAACACTTGCACACTCTGCTTTTCGTCTTACCATTTCACCAACAAACATACAAAAAGGTTAAATGTCCACATACATAGGCCATGTGAACACGAGTATTGAGATCACATGCCCAACGACGGTGCCTATTACTCATTTTTAAAAATTTACTAATCAGAAATCCAATTAGCAAACATCTGGATTCCCAATTTGCCACATGTGGCTAGTGGCGAATGCATTGGACAGATGCTGGTGTAAATCAGGCCGAAGCATTGGCCATCGAACACGTGAAGTTTGCAGCTGCCTCCAACAACTAAACTAGTTTATCAAAAATCAATACAAACCTGTTTAGCGGCAGAGAGCACCGGGCGTGATGTACATGCTGTCAGACACAGATCAATGTAATCCCTCTTTCAACGCCCGCCTCAACACCCCCCTCCCCACACACACACACTATAGTCGTTCAGACAACCAAGTCTGTGTGGTTCAGACAGGTTAAATCCTGTAAGGAGCCCTCCTAACAGCAGGTTCCCTCCAGACTCATCAGCATTTAAAAAAGTGAAAGCTTCAGCCTTCAATCAGTGCAGGCAAGTGAATTAAAAGGTGCCGGTGTCATCAGCCAAACCGCCAATACACAATGATTTACAGCAAGGGGAGGAGAGAGGAGACGCAAACCAAAAGCGGGAAAGAGAGGACTGTGTGGGAAATCCACATTATCAGAAAATACAACAGGAAAGGGAGAGCAAATGATGCAGGGATGAAAACAAATACAAAGAACTGCGGATTTAAAAAAAAGACAGAAATGAGGTCAGAACCAGACAGACAGCAAGATAAACAGAGAGTCTCGTGGGGAATACTGATTCCATCGACCTGGACAGGACCTCTGCACAGGGAACGAACGGGCACAGGAACAGTCCCTGTCAGACTACAAATGTACCAGTATATTAGAACTGACCACTCTGTTCCTACAGATATTTACATAACAAAAACAATCACCACTTAATGGATACAAGACCATTACTGCTACTGGAGAATGCAGACAAAAAACTCGGCATGGCTATCACCAACAGGGAAAGTTCTACAAAACAAACCAATTGCTTTAATTCTTCAAATAATGCATAACCATCACAGCTTCCAAAATGCCATTACTTTCACAGGGATTAACTTTCTGTAAGATCGAAATAATTAGAGGTTTTAAAAAAAAAGTAGACTGTACTTTGCAGATCTCCCTTTCGGAAACAGTTGTTGGCCATTCGAGGCCAACAGCATGACGCGGGTCAGCTGATATCTCACTGTCATTGGTAGGGGGTGCAAGAAGACAGCTAACCTGCCAGAGTTGTCCCCCCTCCCCGTGCAGACATGCAGCCTCCACTTGATGCACCTCCCCATCAACAGTGGCTCATATTGAGAGGGGGAGCAGTGGCTCTGGAACTAGCTTTACATTTTCCACTTCGGTTAGGAAATTCTCCTGTAAGAAAGGAAGGGGCAGGGGTCTCAAAGTTTTCACCCCTTCTCTTCTGAAAGGGCCGACCGACTCTTATTGGGGTGTGGTTCCACAGACCCCAACACCTTGCTCAAATGGCCATTCTTTATGTGCGAGACCAGACAGTAAATGTCAATGGGCTATTCTACCATGGTGAGGGGGGGAACACGCCCAAACCAATCCTGTCCTAATCTGGCATCCACCTACACACCCCTCCAGCAGGGGTCACTATATAGCAACCAGGAGCCAGAATATCCCCCTTCCTTCACCCAGGGCAATTGTGACACCCCCCCCACAAATGCTGTCATGGCCGACATCAGCTAACTCAGCACAGACCGAGGATCAAACCTAGGGCTCGACAGAACCTGGGACCTTCTGGTCTGTATGTCTCAGTATTACACTGGGTGATACTTACACTCACAGGAGTTCCTTTTCAAAGCCAAACTATTATTAAAGAGCTGCTATTAACATTAACCAGTTTTTCCAGTCCTGTGTATTTGATATTTTGTCCCTAAAGTTCGAATGATCTTGAAATCAGGGGATTTCCCAAACAATCCAGCCCAGCTGAAAATGGTGTTGGTCTCTCTACTGATACCAGCCCTCACCCAGTAACACTGCTAGGCCAGGTCCCCCAGTAAAATCTTCAGATATGGCTTAAAACTACTTTTATATACATCCCACAAAAAGGCAGAGATTAGTTTGAAATGTTTTCACCAGCCTGACTGGCCTATTGGGGTGTAGAGGGAAGAATCACATTTTACATAGAAACTACAACATGGAAACAGGCCGTTCGGCCCAACCAGTCCACGTTGGTGTTTCTCCTCCACGTGAACAGTATCCTAAACCCACATGCCTGTTCTGTTCCCAAATTCTCCTTTCCCTCAACCACCTATCTAACCTATTGTTAACTGTGGTCTCTGCTTCAATCACTAGTGTATTCCACAGCACCAGAACCCTTTGTGTATAAAATAGTTCCTCCTGCTCTGTGTCCCAAACTTGTTGATAAGCGATATTCGATTCATCATCTCAAAGTGCTCCCACTCTTACCACCAGTGATGGCTCGTGGCCAACAGTCCTTCATCCCACAGCTCAATATGTTCTTTCCAAACACAACCCAAGTTTGGAAGGGCAGAATCCAGAACTGTACTTCTGGCTGCTTCTTGCTGTTCAAGTAGACATAGTTCAGGTACTTCACAAACCCCTCGCTTTCCTGAAACTGCAGTAACACTGGGTTAAGATTTGCTATTTAATAGTCGTGCCAGTACAGATTCAAGCCCCCACTACAGGGTCACGAGGGGCTTGAATTGCACAACAGGCTGTTACATTCTCCCAAGCTCAGATTGACGGAATAGCAGACTGCTCTCCGCACTGGCCGGGAGGGTCCCATGGGAAGTGCATTTGAGTATTCTCAAAAGCAGTTCCTGTGGGGGCAAGCCCAGTGCACAACTGGCCATAATTCAGCACTCAATCATAGATTGTCTGGTGTAGGATGAGAGAATAATTCACACTTGCGCAAAAGAGTATTCTTCCACGGTCGGGCCACAGTGCAGGTGGATTTACTCTGCATCCGTTTACTATGCCCAACCCGTGTTTTCTCCTCTCTCCAGCAGTTACAATGCATCTCAGCAGAACTTGCATTTATACAACGCCTTTCACGTCCTCCGGACACCCTAAAGTGCCTCACAGCCAATGAGATACTTTCAAAGTACAATCACATAGGCAAATGAGGCAGCCAGTTTACATATAGCAAGGTCTCAAACAGCAGTAGAATAAATTACCTGATAATCTATTTTGGGGGTGTTGGTTAAGGGTTAAACGTTGGCCAGGACATCAGGAGAACTCATACCCTCTCGCCCTTAAGTCAGAAGGTTGCGGCTTCAACTCCCACTACAGAGCTTGAGCATATAATGTAGGCTGAAATTTCAGTGCAATACCGAGGGAGTGCTTCAGACGTGATACCAAACTCAGGCCCCGTCTATATGTTCAGGTGGATATCAAAGATCCCATGATGCTATTCAATGAAAAACATCAAATTCTCCCAGTGTCCGGGCCAACATTCCTCCCTCAACCACCACCATGAAGGACGGCTTTAAAGGTCATTCATTTCATTGCTGTTTGTGGGATCTTGCTATGAGCAAAATAGCTCCTGCGTTCATCCAAATAATAATGGTGACTGCACTTCAAAGAAAATCTTATGTGAGGCTTTGGGATATTTCTGAGAGATGGAATGAGGTGCTAAATAAATGCCAGTTCTTTCTCTCTGGTTCAATACCAGTGTCAGTGTGACATGAACGGATGCCCAGACTGGCAGCTGGAGTCACCTTTGATCTGCATCCCTTGGCCTCAAGTAGCCTGATGTCATCCTGCTGCCTGTGCATATCTTGGCATAACCGGAATCCAAGGTAAAGAGACAAGCAGTGATCATTGCATCTGCACGGTGCACATGGCAAGGAGTGTCGGCTCTCCCAACACTGGTGCAAAAAGAGCAGAATGGCTTCTTCTGCTCTCACTTTACAGGTGCCTGGAATTGTTTCCTAACCATTTCTACAGCTCTCGACTCCTATGCTCCCCATCTCCTACGTTACATCCCGTCCCCTCCCCCGCTCCAAAAGAGAGACACCTGGGGGTGTATACACAAATCTTTGAAGGTGGCAGGACAAGTTGAGAAGGCTTTTAAAAAGGCATTATGGGATCCTTGGCTTTATAAATAGAGGCAGAGTACAAAAGCAAGGAAGTTATGCTAAACCTTTATAAATCACTGGTTAAGCCCCAGCTGGAGTATTATGTCCAATTCTGGGCACCACACTATAGGAAGGATGACAAGGCCTTGGAGAGAGTACAGAGGAGATTTACTAGAATGGTACCAGGGATGAGAGATTTCAGTTATGTGGAGAGGAGAGAGAAGCTGTGACTGTTCTCCTTAGAGCAGAGAAGGTTAAGAGGAGATTTAATAGAGGTGTTCAAAATTATGAGGGGATTTGACAGAGTAAATAGGGAGAAACTGTTCCCACAAGCAGGAGGGTCAGTAACCAGAGGACACAGACTTACAGTAATTGGCAAAAGATGAGAATTTTTTTTTACGCTGTGAGTTGTGATGATCTGGAATGCACTGCCTGAAAGGGTGGTGGAAGCAGATTCAATAGTAACTTTCAAAAGGGAATTGGATAAATACTTGAAAAGGGAAAAAATTGCAGGGCTATGGGGAAAGAGCAGGGGAGTGGGACTAACTGGATAGCTCTTTCAAAGAGCCGGGCATAGGCACGATGGGCCAAATGGCCTCCTCCTGTGCTGTGAGATTCTATGATAACACTAGAGACACTACAAGAATCAGTCTCGCAGTCGCTTCATTCAGCATTGACCTGTAACCAGGTAGCAGGAGCCAATAACAAAACACCCATTACCCCACCGAATGAACGGGAATAAAGCTCACCAGTAAAACTAAACTAGACCGTAGGACCATTTTGAAATACATCCTGAGAGTAAAGTTAAACAAAGATCTTTAAAAACAAATACAAGCAGCAATAGCGATTCAGTTGATTCCTATATCCACAGGCATGCGAGGGGCGAAGAAAAGAGAATAAGAGAAAAGACAAATATTTTTTAAAAAGCAGTTCTTACTCCTGATTGCTATCTAGCCGACCCTGCTTTTTAAAACTAAAACAACATAGCAAAATGAGAATTAAGTTTAATTATTGGATAATTCAAATTTGACTGAATTATCAGAAGCAGGCTGTAATTTGTTGTATGAGAAGTGCTTGGAGATAAGACGCTATGTAAACATGGGTCTTTCTTTCTAGTCGACATGAGGCGGCCAGAGAGGGGATAGTCTTACTCTCTGGTAATTTTTAAAATGTAGTTTATTCATGAACGGGTTAATCAGACGTGTGCATTCCAAGTGCAGACATGGTTACGCTCGACTACATGGGCCCTGCGTTCAAACAGACCGTGCCAACACTCACGGCCCATCATCAGAACGTGAAGAACGGCCAAATGAGTGAGGTATGGGAGGGCTATCATCCTGCTGGTACCATACACTGGGGCAAGGAGTCATTGATTCAGGGGCTGAAGGGAGGAGAAACTGGAAGGAGGGAAATCAGTGTAACTTATTTCAAAACCGGGTCTCGACCCCATGGGTCACACCCAAGGATTCAAATTTTATTCCGTTGCCCTTTGCCAAGCTCCAATGCTAATCGGCTTTGCTGCCGGAACACGGCAGCCTGCTGCCGGCTGGCAAGGAGCGCTCTGCCCGGCGAATCCTGCCAATCTCCGAGGCTGCAGGACGCTTAAGCCTCTGCACCAGAGGCTAGGCACATCGACAGTCAACCCCCCCCTACTGCAGTCACTCACTACAACCATCATCACTTGGGACGGTGTACTAATGAGGTACATAATGCGGTCACATCCATGATTCACTGTACGATCAGTTCTCAGCTCTAACCAAGGTAAGAGAGGTGGTGGTGGGGGGTGGGGAATGAATGAGTGCTAGTTGACCTAAGCAGCTCTCATGTTCAGTGATGCCCTGCACCATGGTGGGAGGGATGGGGTGAGAACAGGGCACTATAGAAGGGAGGAGGGAGATCAGAGCACTATACTGTACATTCTGTCCATAATGAGTCCAAATTGCACATATTTTAAGCTTTTCATCAAATTTTGGAAGGTTTCAATTCTCTTTTGCAATAGAGTTAACAACCTGCTGTGGTTTAAATTGAAAGGTTTATTTTTCATAGTTACTTGCCTGTACTGCCAAACAGTCAGTCGTTCCAAAAGCAACTGTTTTACAGATAGTGATTAGGAGTGGTGGAACGAAATAAAATCCACAAAAAAAGTCGGCAGAATAAACGCAATAAAAACCGAACTGTTCAAGAGTCTTTCAAAAGTGGCTTCTTACCCCAGCTCTCGGAGACAAGACACCACGATCCTGGGAAGATCGCTTTATCCCGAAAACAGCCGCTGATTATAAGCGGGATTTATTACCCCAGGAACACACCACGCACCTGGAGAGGCTTTCATTACTCGATCGCAGACTAAGCAGACAAAAACTATTGACCAGAATCTGAAAAGCCTCTCACCTGCCAGTCAGTCAGTCACAATGTTAAATTAGAATATCGGCGCCTGAAGGTGTATATGACCACACAAAACGAGCAGTGTGGTCTGCACCAAAGGTTAAGTTACAAAACAGATTCTAATCTTCCACCAGAAAGAGGCACGCTTACCCCCCCACCCCCCTAAAAATCACCTAGACTGTCACAGCGCACAAGTGCAGTCGTGCACCCCAATATTGCTACCACTGCCTAGAATTAGCATCCAGGGACGTCCGCAGAGCACTGAGCTAGTTCATTCGCTATCACCTGCACCATGCATTTTATACACTATCTTTATAACGTACGACGATAGGTCATAACCAAAGGACAATTGAACAGATCCACAGATACAAGGCAACACTATGTACCAACAAATAAATGTTTGATAATGATCAACAATAAGAATTAAAAGAGCCCCTGTTGGTGCATTAAAAATAAAGTACCTGAATGGCATGTTACAAGTGGGGGGGGGGGGGGGGGGAAAGAGATACACAAGATATCTTAATTCTCAATTCTCATAGGAACATCCAAAGTCTGACAGTCGAATCCTGATTTGAGAAATCTTGCCAGATGGCAGAAATGATGCGCTTGAATCGGGATCTGTACATTGTGACAGTGAATGGTAGGAGTACTGAGTAATGCTGAGCCCGCAGTGACACTGTGCATTGAGTAAATATCCATATATACCAGACTCAGCTGTAAACTGCACCCCAAAAATCTGACAACCCTGCAACTATGAGTAACCGGTCAACCAGCCAGCAGACTAGACATAGCCTCTTACATCACAGAAAATACAAACTGCATTAAAAAAAATCAGCAAGCGGCAACTGATCCACACGGGCTAGTGGTGTAGTAATTAGATAGATGACTGGGATCTGAAAATCTGCACCCACCTCTGCAGCATTAGGTGATCATTTTTCCAGGAATCAGTACTCGATAACATCTGACGGGGGTAGGAGAGCAGAGACAGCTTCAGTCAACCACCGCTCCATTCCAAATGAGCGGAGCAGACAACATTTTAAAGTTACAGACAGAATCCTTAGGCTTATCTTTCGTCCTTACCCCAGCCACTGCTTAGAAAATGTTACCCTGAAGCTTAAAAAAATACATTTGAAACATCCAAAAGATTGATGCATCTGATGGTCTTAAATTTTCCAATAATCCCAAAAGTGTTATAATTTTGATTAAGGGCAGCTCATTCTAAAAAGATAAAACCCTGTGCTCTGTGTTTGGCCATCATAGTGCAACTCAATTTCACCCAAGTTTATCATTTGTATTATTAAAATCCAACAGGAATTGTATTTTACAGAATGCAAGGGACCCTTTAAGTCATCCTTTAGTAGAGTCAAATCTTAAAAGAATGACTCACCCATTCACCAACTATGAAATTATACTGAGGCGGAACTGTGAAGAAAGGGCTGAGTTATTTTTTAATTAATTCCCTTAACTTCTCTCCTTCAGCATTGAATTATGAGAAATGCCACAGAATGTGACACGAAAAGTGTTCAGTGCGTTTTAAATACACTGCATGACAGGGTTATCTGATGATACAGTAGGTCTGACTAGCCTCCAGTCAAGTGTAGACCGACACCAGAAAGACCAAACAGTCACAGATCAAAGAGGGGAAGGAAAAGAAACAAAACGGGCGAGGAGGGGGAAGGAAAGAGAACCTCAGGCGAGACTCGCACACGAAACCGAGCGAGACTCTTGACTGTGAGTCAGTACAGGCTCGCCGACGGCTGACTAAACGGTTTTGCAAAAGCTAGTTTAAAAAAAAAGAAACCGAAAGTGGCCCAAAGCTTCCTTGAAGACACACAGCGTTCTCATGGGGGCGGGGGAGCAGATGCATTTCTAAAGTCAGGGTCTTGGCTGCTTTTTGTGGCCTCGAACTTGGCCAAGAAGCCCGGGGGGAGGAGGGTCGGTCAGAGATATAAGCAGCTTCCTTCCCCCCCACCACGGGTCAGAGCCCGATCCCCACAAAAAGTGAGGGAAGAGACACCTAGACTCAGAAAACACCATTCAAATTTTAAAAAGACAGTACAAACTCTGTGACAGGAGCGAAAACTCCAAGCAGTCTGAGGGCTCGGGAGACGCCGTCTTAATTAATAACACTGCCAGACAGACCCCCGCCCCCATTCCTAATTAAAGGAGGGGGTTCTTTTCATTTGGTACGAATGCCAACAATCACAAGCTTTTTTTAAAAAAACCGTCAGTAACGTTACCGTATTAAATTAGATGATATATAATAATAATAAAAATGTTTAGAGTACTCACTGATCTCCATACTCTGGAACAAAGAGCGTTTGCAGTTGCATGTGCAGGAGACATTGGGCTGATTCGTTGCGGCTGTGCTGTTCAGACCCATCAAGTTGTACATTTAATATTTGAGAAGGGGGGGGGTGGAAAAAATAAAATAAAAGAATTAAATAAAAGGCAGCCAGGCACCCCGGGAGGGGAGAGAGGAGCCTTTGCTGGCTTGAGTGCTGTCGGCTGGCCCCTGGAAGAGGGGAGGTGGGTAGTTCTCTAGTTGTGAGAAACCATAGTCAAGGAGTGAGGGGAGTGCTAGTCCGGGCCGGTCCCCTTTGCTCTGCCTGTCTGTCTGTCCCTCTGTCTGTCTGTCTGGCCTGCCGGCTCCGGAAACACCAAGTGCTACTTTGTGTCTGCTTCTCACTCGGATACACTGAGACATACAAGTAGCGCAGCGCTCGCGCCGCAACCAAACCTCAGCCGCTGTCACTCAACCGGCCCTTGCCCCTCGGCCCCGCCTCCGCCCGCCTGATTGACAGCGCGGTCGCACCAATCGCCTCCCTTCCTTCCAACGCGATTCCACCAATAAGCGGCGGGGAAAGGCAGCCCGGGGAGGGGGGGGGGGGTGGGACTTAAGAAGTTCGAGTTCGCCTTTATGACGTCACCAGTCAGACAGGGCGCGACGAGCGAACTTCTTGGGTTGTCCGGCCGCCTGGTGATTGACGTGGGTATCGACCAATGGAAAGTTCGCAGCGGCCCCGGTGTCTTGCTGCGATTGGAAGCGCCGGGGAGATTTCACCAATCGTGGAAGAGAAAAGAGGCGGGGCGAAAGAGTTTTGAAGTTATGACGTAAGAGACCGGGAGAGTGGGCGGGGCCGAACTTGACACTCGCGGGATTATTGACGTAGATCGCAACCAATCGCAACCGCTCATGGGATCTCCCGCCTGTTAATTGGATGATGGGGTTAGGAAGGGCGGGCGCAGCTGGGGCGCACACGTGGGTCAGCGCCACTTGTGTTTGTTTTAAGTGAGCGCAGGAAACGGGAGGGGGGAAAAAGACCTTGAAAATTTACACAAAGTCTCTTAAAGATATTTTATGCTCAAAAAATGCAGGCTAGAAATACTGTACAGCATTTTTTTTTACTCATCAGTCTGAAAGGCAGCTGAGTAATAAAACCAGCTTCAGATAAATGTATCCCAGCTCAGTAAATATTGAGAATACTGTCATTTTATAACAGTTTGAGACATTCAAAGTAATTGAACTCTTGGAAAAGTCTGAGTGTTTGCTGATGCTAAAATAAATAAACACGCGCAAAACACTGCCATCTTTGTGTCTTGGTGAAATGAACCATTTGGAGAACTTTTTAAAAAAAGGATAAAGCACTTTTCAAAGTTGTCAAGGGGGAGTGAGATTTGCAAAATGTTTAAACTGGGTCAATATCAGGGCCAAAGTTTTGAGATTTCAATGCAGATTTGCAGAGCTGGAGGGGGAAAACAAACACGAAGGGGAACAGGATGCGGCAACCTTGATTACATTTTTTCCCTTGCCCTTCGTATACACACATTTCTCACTCCTCGTAACGAATGCAAACAAAAAAAGGGCTGCGATTGGGGGAGGGGAGCGTCTGTGTATTCAGACAGACTTTACAAGGCAATCTGCTCTTGTAAAGCGTAACCTTACTTTGACCCGAAAGTGATACAAACCGAATAGACACCCACTCTCCACCCCCCCCCCCCCCCTCGTTTGAAATCATCCATTTCCTTCAGACTAATACAGTAAATGCGATTAGTAAAAATGGAATTTAGAAATAGAAATCATACTAAGCATAAAGAATAATGCAAGTGGCAAAAAGAGCATGAAAGCTTAGGTGCAAATAACAAAACATGATGCGAAGTTTCCAGTCTGCAGACCCCTGCTGACACTCCAGAGTCTTATTATCCGCAAGCTGCGTGCAAATCCCATTATATAAACGCGGTGATTTTTGGCGTTAAATCCTCTTACAGCTCTTGGGGAAAGTGTGGCGGGAGTGATCTGGATATTGCTGATAAATGAATTTAAAATCTTTCCCCCTCTATTCGTAGGTAAGATTCCCTCCAGGAGATGGGGGTAGGGGATGGTATGGGGGAGCGGAGCATTTAGTCTGTTCTTTGTGCTTGGCTGGTCACGGTTGCCCAGTAGATGGGCTATCAGCCAACCAGCTGAAGGAAGCCTGTGGCTTTTCTCAGCGATTGTTGTCTGCATTTGCAGTTGGACTTAATGCCTAGTGTGTGTCTGCAACTGGGAGTGAATTAGAAAACAAAACAAAACCAAAAAAAAAGCAGACAGACATGAACCTTCCCTTTCCAATACAAACAAAACGACTTCCCCCAAATTAATCGAAACGGCCGTTTCCGTCAGTTCCTAGGAAAATGAACTTGGTTGGCACTGAACTGCTCCAGTCTGACACATTTCAGCAACGTTAGATCTTTCTGTTTGCAGTAAAGGACATCACACAGGTGTCGGGTGTATTTTACCACAGATTGCAAACTCCCCTTACAAGCCCCGACATGATGGTTTCTTGCACAACTGAAAAAACACGCGTGAAATTCATTTTTATTAAAGTGCTAGTGCACACGAGGAAAAGCTGATTTCAGTGTCACCGTTAAATGTTCTCCCTTCAATTGCTTCCACTTTTCCGCCGGCCTTTCGACAGACTCAGTTGGTAGCTCTCTTGGTCCTGAACCAGAAGATTGTGACTTCAAACTCTACTCCAGGATTTGAGCATATAGCCTGGGTTGACCTTCCATTGCAGCACTGAGGGAGTGCTGCATTGTTGCAGATCTAACACTTAGATAAGATAAATGTAATTTAGACCCTGTGTCCTGCCCAGAATTCTTCCCTCAGTCTGCACCCTGCTTATTCATATCATTACTCTTTATGGTATCTCGCCTTCTACAAAATGCAGCTGCATTTCCCCACATAACAGTCACTACACTCCAAAAATAAATTTGTCAAAAGTGAGGCTTCGAAAATGTGCTGTATAAATTCAATTAAGAGTACGCTCCAAGCTAACAGGCAGCCCTCGTCGTCATCTTCACATATATGTCTGAGCAGTGAGTCAAAGGCAATTCAACCGTGGTGGGCAACGTAGGTGAGCTCGATTCTATCCTCAATGAGCACACGCGAACTCTCCAGTGCGGATCACTCCATAACCATCAGGAACCCTGCCTGATTATTTCAATCTCCAGCCCAGCGGCACTGAGGCCATTTGTAATAACCCCAGCTGAGATGAAATAATTCAACAACAACTTGCATTTATATAGTGCCTTTAACGTAGTAAAATGTCCCAAGACACTTCAACACAGACCGGGGATGAAACCTGGGAATTTCCTGTGCAGTATCAGGGCAGCTTTTCCCCTTTCATTTTGCCTTCATGGTCCCTGAATTATATTGTGATTCCTCTTCCATTGGTGTCACCCTTCTTGTAGGCCTCGAGCCTGTTCTGCCATTCAATTAGATCATGGCTGATCTGCACCTCAACTTCATTTATCCGGCTTTGCTCCATATCCCTTGATAGCCTCACCTAACAAAACCCCATAGAGTGAGGCAGCATCTGTGGAGAAAGAAACAGTGTTAACATTTCAGGTTGAAGACCTTTCATCAGAACTGGAAGATATTAAGGCATCTTTAACAGCTTCCAGTTCTGAAACGTTAACTCTGTTTCTTTCTCCACAGATGCTGCCTGAATTGCTGAGCTTCTCCATCATTTTCTGTTTTTATTTCAGATTTCCAGCATCCGCAGTATTTTGCTTTTGATAAATCTATCGATCTCAGTCTTGAAAATTTAAATTGACCCAGCATCCACTTTTGGGGAAAGAGTTCCAGATTTCCACTGCTCTTTGTCTGAAAAAGTGCTTCCTGAATTCACTTCTGAATCACCTAGCTCTAATTTTAAGATTATGCCCCTTGTTCTGGATACCCCCACCGGAGGAAATAGTTTATCTGTATCGTCCCCATTGAATTCCTTTATCATTTTAAAGGCTTTGATTAGATCACCCCTCAACCTTCTAAACTCAAGGGAATACAAACCAAGTTTATGCAACTTGCTCTCATAATTTAACCCCTTTAAGCCCAATTGTCAATCTGGTGACTCTGCACTGTACCACCTCCAAGGATAATATATCTTTCCCAAATCTGAACGTAGTACTCCAGATGGAATCTGACTAAGCCTCTGCACAACATCCTCAATTTTGTATTCCAACCCCCTTGAGATAAAGGCCAACATTCCATTACCCACTTTGTTTACTTTTTGTACCTGTTCACTGGCTTTTAGTGATTTGTGTACCTGAACACACAAATCTTTTTGCTCCTCCACGGCTTCTAGTCTCTCAACATTAAGAAAATATTCTGATTTGTCTTTCTCGGATGCAAAGACCGTAGAATTTTACAGATTACTTCCCGTTGGCAAGAACGCAGTCCATTCTGATCAGGCATTAAAAACTAGGAAGGACAAATAGAATTATCATAGAATCATACAACACAGAAGGAGGACATTCGGCCCATCGTGTCTGTGCCTCCTCTTTGAGAGAGCTATGCAATTAGTCTCACTTCCCTGCTCTTTCCCCACAGTCCTGCAAATTTTTCCTTTTCAAGTATTTATCCAATTCCCTTTTGAAAGTTACTATTGAAGCTGCTTCCACCGCCCTTTCAGGCAGTGCATTCCAGATCATAACAACAAAGAATTGAAAACAATTGTAGGTAGCTGATTCTACCCATATGAATCATTGTGTCATGTTACCAGCACAGAGTCACATGGCACTGACTCCACATGATTAGTTGGCAGAGCAGGAGATGGCTATTCTAACACCAGATTACAGCACTCATGAAAATCTGAGATGTTTTGTTGGGCCACTGCGTAAATCACAGATTGCGGTCTCGAGTCCAGCTGCTCACACGGTCATTTTCTTTCTAGTACCAACCCACACAATGTACCAGTCTTATTAAATTTTGGTTTCATAATTTGCCACAGTGGAATTTGAGCTCATAACCATCTAGTCTGCTGATCTAGTCACTATAACCACTATCCCACCAGTGTCTAGGCTCACACACAAAGACTATTCTCTTTGCCTGAGGTGCCAGCAAGCTCTCTGCACTTTTGCGAGGCGACATTCCTCACTGCTGGTGTGACCTGCAAATTCCGCCCCCTTCCCAGGTTTAAAACCCCTGCTTCTGTACTAGTGTTGATGGTAAATTAATTTCTGCTCAATGTATAGGCATCAAAAATCTCATATAATTTTCTCCCTAATCTGTTGTACTTATATTAATTTTAACTTGTCATTTTCTCTCAGATTACATTGCTATTTCATTTCCTCTTTTTCTCCCATCAGTTTTATCCTCTCTCATCCTACATAGGAACATGGGAACAGGAGTAGGCCATTCAGCCCCTTGAGCCTCCACTCACCTGCCCTAGCTCCAATTCACTTGGTACTTATACGCAACAAAAATCTATCGATCTCAGCCTTGAAAGCTCCAATTGTCCCACCATCCACAGCCTTTTGGGGGTGAGAATTCCACATTTCTACAACCCTTTGTGTGAAAAAGTGCTTCCTGATTTCCCTCCTAAATGGACTAGCTCTAATTTTAAGATTATCTCCCCTCGTTCTCGAATCCCCCACCAGAGGGAAGTTTCAGACACCAGTCCCCACTCTGGAACCTTACCCAAGTGGCTATTCTTCATGTGTGACTGTAGATCAGAGAGTGTCGGCAGGTTAGTTATCTATCAAAGGTATCACAGGCAAACCCCATCCTGTCCTCATCTAGGGTTGCCAACTCTAGTTGGAGGCATTCCTGAAGGTTTGATCTTGTGACATCTGATCATGTGACATCTGAAAATTTTATTGCATCTACTTAATAAATGCTAGGTCACCTGTAGTTGAAATTGCACTGATAATAGTAATACTGGTAACATTCAGATTCCCCTCATAACCAACAGTAATACTGTAACTCACTGATAGTCTGAATGTAACTGATAGAAATAGGTGTAATGCCCTGATATCCAACCTGTAACTAATAGTAATCCTATAACCCACTGATACTCACCCTGCAGCTACAACCAGAATCCCCGTGGTCAGGCTCCCCAGTCAATGCCACTTTTAACAGGGCCCATCTCTCTCCCTATCGCCTTGGACTCTGGTTTGAACTCAGGTTCTGGGTGAAGGTGACAGCTCGGAACTGGGAACCTCAGTCAGA
The DNA here is from genome assembly GCF_035084215.1 of Heptranchias perlo. Taxonomy (NCBI): domain Eukaryota; kingdom Metazoa; phylum Chordata; class Chondrichthyes; order Hexanchiformes; family Hexanchidae; genus Heptranchias; species Heptranchias perlo. The sequence goes on from NC_090343.1 coordinate 45,703,518, forward strand.
GCCAATCAGTACTTGGACTTCAAAACCAGCCAGTACCCCACCGACCTGAACTGAACCGAGATATCACACAATGAGCAGTGGGCTCATCGTTTGGGGCACTTCTCACAGGGCAGAGTCCTAAGCTCAGCTCAACACCAACCTTTCTAAACCACTCCCTGAGCTCTGACTCAATAAATGAGAGTTTTCATGGAATGGAGCCCTTGAGTCCCAATCTTCCAACCCCCATTTTCCTCTCTTCCCTCGAGCCCCCATCCCCCAGTTTCCCTCTCCCTCTCCGAGCCCCTAGTCCACTGCCACTTTTTCCCCTGCCCTGAGCCCCAATCCCCTGTCCCTCCAGTCTCCAGTCACCAACCCCCACCCTGACACCCACCGAGCCCCAATCCCCTGCCCCCCAGTCCCTGTTCACCCTCTTCCAAAACCCCCCCCCCAACCGCTTCCCCCCCCCCCCACCCTCGGCTATTTCTCCACCACCTATTCTGGTCATCCCTAAGCGGGGGCTGGCGCTCTGCAGCAGGCGGGGTGGGGGAGAGGGGGTGACGTCACTGAGCCGGAGGCTGCTCTGCCGTGGTAGCCAGTGACATCATGGTGCAAAAGCAAAGTTCTCCTGGGCTGTTAGCAGCAGTGCCCAGGACATTCATGCCCCATTCCGGGACACTCATGGATAATCCGGGAGGGTTGGCAACCCTATCCTCATCCGCAGTCCAGACACCTGCACTTCCCAACAGGAGGTCACTGGATAACGATGAGGAGCAGGAAACCCGGGTGATTTATTTTTACCCTTTCTAACCCAGCTGAGGACAACTGCAGCTCCCCAAGAACGAACAGAAAAGGTCATGATGTGGAGATGCCGGTGATGGACTGGGGTTGACAATTGTAAACAATTTTACAACACCAAGTTATAGTCCAGCAATTTTATTTTAAATTCACAAGCTTTCGGAGGCTTCCTCCTTCGTCAGGTGAACGATGTGATTTCGAGGATTTCATTTTCACATCGTTCACCTGACGAAGGAGGAAGCCTCCGAAAGTTTGTGAATTTAAAATAAAATTGCTGGACTATAACTTGGTGTTGTAAAATTGTTTACAATTAACAGAAAAGGAGAAGGGGAACGAAGGGTTATGGGAACAGGGCGGGCACATGGGATTACGTCCACTCCTCGTGTGGAGGAGAAACACCAGCACGGACTGGTTGGACTGAACAGCCTTTTTCCCTGTTGTAATTTCTAGGCAAATTTAGCCAACTGACAAATGTCCCTGGGATCCTGCTGGTCTGTATAGCTGAACTGGTTGAACCAGCAAATAGCTATTAGGGGAGCCTGCCTGTTACTGTGATTCAACAATTTAATGGTAAGCAGTTAGTTAAATCTCTTAATAATTGAAAGACAGTAAATTACATGAGATTTACACCCAATAACTGATACAATTTAAACTGGAGAGATACACAAACCTGTCTGGTGAGAGTACTTCAACAGACAGGTCCTCTCCAGGATAGCTGGGCGATCAGCAATGAGCCTTACACTTCATTCCAAGCAGACATTAGGAGAATCTTCATGCCACTCTGATTAGTCACACTTCATTCACAGAGCACAATAGGAGTATCAGACTCATATCAGACAGAATTAAAGGATTGTGTGATTACAGAACTATTCACACCTCCTTCCAGAAGTATAACAGGGGCAAACAGCCTTACAACCCTTCGAGAATGCTGCGTTCCTCCAATTCTGGCCTCTTGTGCATCCCCCCACTTCATTCACCCCACCATTGGCGGCCCAAAATGCTGGAATTCTCTCCAACTCTCCACCTCTCTTCCTCCTTTAAAACCATCTTTAAAACTCACCTCTTTGACCAAGCTTCTGGTCACCTATCCTAATATCTCCTCATGTGTCTTGGTGTCAATTTTTGTCTGATAACACTCCTGTGAAGCGCCTTGGGTCATTTTACTACATTAAAGGTGCTATATAAATGGAAGTTGTTGTTGTACAAACTTCATCTTCTGGATCTGCACTCAGGATCTGAGTTACCTTTCACAATTTAACATAACTTCTCTGCTTTTCAATTCTATCCCTCTAGAAATGAACCCCAGTGCTTTGTTTGTTTTTAATGGCCTTATTAACCTGTGTCGCTACTTTTAGTGATTTGTGTATCTGTTCCCCTCGATCCTTTGCTCCTCTATCCCATTTAGACTCTTTTTTTCAAAAAATATACTTTATTCATAAATGAGGTTAGTGTGCAAAATTAAAGCACATGGGATTGGGGGGAATATACTGGCATGGATTGAGAATTGGTTGACAGACAGGAAACAGAGAGTAGGAATAAACGGGTCTTTTTCTGGATGGCAGGCAGTGACTAGTGGGGTACCGCAGGGATCAGTGCTTGGGCCCCAGCTACTCACAATATGTATCAATGATTTGGATGAGGGAACTGAATGTAACATTTCCAAGTTTGCAGACGACACAAAGCTGGGGTGGAATGTGAGCTGTGAGGAGGATGCAAAGAGGCTCCAATGTGATTTAGACAAGTTGGGTGAGTGGGCAAGAACATAGCAGATGCAGTATAACGTGGATAAATGTGCGGTTATCCACTTTGGTTGTAAAAACAGAAAGGCAGATTATCATCTGAATGGTGATAGATTGGGAAAAGGGGAGGTGCAACGAGACCTGGGTGTCCTTGTACACCAGTCGCTGAAAGCGAGCATTCAGGTGCAGCAAGCAGTTAGGAAGGCGAATGGTATGTTGGCCTTCATTGCAAGAGGATTTGAGTACAGGAACAGGGATGTCTTACTGCAGTTGTACAGGGCCTTGGTGAGACCACATCTGGAATATTATGTGCAGTTTTGGTCTCCTTATCTGAGGAAGGATGTCCTTGCCACGGAGGGAGTGCAACGAAGGTTTACCAGACTGTTTGCTGGGATGGAAGGACTGACGTATGAGGAGAGATTGGGTCGACTAGGCCTATATTTCACTAGAGTTTAGAAGAATGAGAGGTGATCTCATCGAAACATATAAAATTCTAACAGGACTAGACAGACTAGATGCAAGGAGGATGTTCCCGATGGATGGGGAATCCAGAACCAGGAGTCACAGTCTCAGGATACAGGGTATGCCATTTAGAACCAAGGTGAGGAGAAATTTCTTCACTCAGAGGGTGGTGAACCTGTGGAATTCTCTACCATAGAAGGCAGTGGAGGCCAAGTCATTAAATATATTCAAGAAGGAGATAGATATTTCTTAATGCTAAAGGGATCATGGGATAGGGGGAAAAAGCGGGAACAGGGTACTGAGTTAGGCGATCAGCCATGATAATTTTGAATGGTGGAGCAGGCCCGAAGGGCTGAATGGCCTACTCTTGCTCCTATTTTGTATGATTCTATGATTCTATAAAATTTGCAACAATACATACAATACAGTTGTCATATCACATTTCAAACGTGCACAATACAGATTATACAAATTGCATGTTACATCAAGTACAATTCAAGTATGATTCCAACAATACAGATACACGTCGTACATAATTACAGTTCATGACACTCTAAGGTGCCTCATTCCATTACAATCAATACAGCTGGTTGATTACAGATTCATTACAGGTACATTACATAAATTTGTATTTTACATTCTGCCCAAGGGGGTGTGTCCCTGATTGCAGCCCCTCGGTATACCATGGCAGGAGGGCTATAAACGGTTGCCTTTCCCCACAGAGCCTTTGCGGCAGCCGCACCCATCCTCAGTGCATCCCTGAGCACGTAGTCCTGGACCTTGGAATGTGCCAGTCTGCAACACTTGGTCGAGGACAGCTCCTTACACTGGAAGACCAGCAGGTTTCGGGCAGACCAAAGGGCGTCTTTCACCGAGTTGATGGTCTTCCAGCAGCAGTTGATGTCTGTCTCGGTGTGTGTCCCCGGGAACAGCCCATAGAGCACAGAGTCCTGTGTTACAGAACTGCTCGGGACGAACCTGGACAGATACCACTGCATCTCTCTCCAGACCTTCTTTGCAAAGGCACATTCCAGAAGGAGATGGGTGACAGTCTTGTCCCCACCGCAGCCTCCTCTGGGACAGTGCACGGTGGTGCTGAGAGTCCGGGAGCGCATGAAGGATCTGACAGGAAGGGCCCTTCTCACCACCAGCCAAGCCAGGTCTTGATGTTTGTTTGAAAGCTCTGGCGATGAGGCGTTCTGCCAAATGACATTGACAGTCTGCTCGGGGAACCAACCGACAGGATCCATCATCTCCTTTTCCCGTAAGGTCTCGAGGATGTTGTGTGCGGACCATTTGCTGATCGCCTTGTGGTAAAAGGTGTTTTTCTGCACAAACTTTTCCACGAAGGACAGGTGGGGCGGAACGGTCCAACTGGATGGAGTGTTCCGTGGCAGCGCGGCCAGGCTCGTCCTTCTCAACACCGGGGATAGGTAGAACCTCAGCACGTAGTGACACTTTGTGTTTGCGTACCAAGGGTCTACGCACAGCTTGATGCAGCCGCACATAAAAGTGGCCATCAGGATAGAAACATAGAAAATAGGAGCAAGAGTAGGCCATTCGGCCCTTCGGGCCTGCTCCACCATTCAAAATGACCATGGCCGATCATCTAACTCAGTACCCTGTTCCCGCTTTTTCTCCATATCTCTTGATCCTTTTAGCATTAAGAAATATATTTATCTCCTTCTTGAATACATCTAATGACTTGGCCTCCACAGCCTTCTTTGGTAGAGAATTCCACAGGTTCACCACCCTCCGAGTGAAGAAATTTCTTCACACCTCAGTTCTAAATGGCATACTCCGTATCCTGAGACTGTGACCCCTGGGTCTGGACTCCCCAGCCATCGGGAACATCCTCCCTGCATCTAGTCTGTCTAGTCCTGTTAGAATTTTATATGTTTCGATGAGATCACCTCTCATTCTTCTAAACTCTAGTGAATATAGGCCTAGTCGACCCAATCTCTCATCAAACGTCAGTCCTGCCATCCCAGCAAACAGTCTGGTAAACCTTCGTTGCACTCCCTCTGTGGCAAGGACATCCTTCCTCAGATAAGGAGACCAAAACTGTGCACAATACTCCAGATGTGGTCTCACCAAGGCCCTGTATAACTGCAGTAAGACATCCCTGCTCCTGTACTCAAATCCTCTTGCAATGAAGGCCAACATACCATTCGCCTTCCTAACTGCTTGCTGCACCAGAATGCTCGCTTTCAGCGACTGGTGTATAAGGACACCCAGGTCTCGTTGCACCTCCCCTTTTCCCAATCTATCACCATTCAGGTAATAATCTGCCTTTCTGTTTTTACAACCAAAGTGGATAACCTCACATTTATCCACGTTATATTGCATCTGCCATGTTCTTGCCCACTCACCCAACTTGTCTAAATCACATTGGAGCCTCTTTGCATCCTCCTCACAGCTCACATTCCACCCCAGCTTTGTGTCGTCTGCAAACTTGGAAATGTTACATTCAGTTCCCTCATCCAAATCATTGATATATATTGTGAGTAGCTCGGGCCCAAGCACTGATCCCTGCGGTACCCCACTAGTCACTGTCTGCCACCCGGAAAAAGACCCGTTTATTCCTACTCTCTGTTTCCTGTCTGTCAACCAATTCTCAATCCATGCCAGTATATTCCCCCCAGTCCCATGTGCTTTAGTTTTGCATACTTGTGTGGGACCTTATCAAAAGCCTTCTGAAAATCCAAATACATCACATCTACGGGTTCTCTCCTATCTATTCTACTAGTTACATCCTCAAAAAACTCCAGTAGATTTGTTAAGCATGATTTCCCTTTCATAAACCCATGCTGACTTTGTCCAATCCCGTTAATGCCCTCCAAATGTTCCGTTATCACATCTTTTATAATAGACTCTAGCATTTTCCTCACTACTGATGTTAGGCTAACTGGTCTGTAATTCCCTGTTTTTTCTCTCCCTCCTTTTTTAAATAGTGGGGTTACATTTGCCACCCTCCAATCTGTAGGAACTGTTCCAGAGTCGATAGAATTTTGGAAGATGATCACCGATGCATCCACTATTTCCAGGGCCACTTCCTTTAGTACTCTGGGATGTAGATTATCAGGCCCTGGGGATTTGTCAGCCTTTAGCCCCATTAATTTCCCTAGCACTATTTTTTTACTAATACTAGTTTCCTTCAGTTCCTCCCTCTCACTAGACCCTTGGTTCCCTAACATTTCTGGGAGGTTATTTGTGTCCTCCTTTGTATAGCCAGAACCAAAGTATGTGTTTAATTGTTCTGCCATTTCTTTGTTCCCCATTATAATTTCCCCCATTTCTGACTGTAAGGGACCTACATTTGTCTTCACTAATCTTTTTCTCTTGACATATTTATAGAAGCTTTTACAGTCAGTTTTTATGTTCCCTGCTAGTTCACTCTCATACTCTATTTTTCCCCTCTTAATCAATCTCTTTGTCCTCCTTTGCTGAATTCTGAACTGCTCCCAATCCTCAGGCTTGCCGCTTTATCTGGCAATTTTATATGCCTCCTCTTTGGAGCTAATACTATCCCTAATTTATTTTGTAAGCCACGGTTAAGCCACCTTTCCTGTTTTATTTTTGCACCAGACAGGAATGAATAATTGTTGTAATTCCTGCACACGTTCTTTAAATATTAGCCATTGCCTATCCACCGTCATCCCTTTAGTAAAGTTCCCCAATCTATCATAGCCAACTCGCACCTCACACTTTCATAATTTCCTTTATTTAGATTCAGAACCCTAATTTCGAATTCAACTACTTCACTCTCCATCTTAATGAGGAATTCTATCATGTTATGGTCGCTCTTCCCTAAGGGACCCCGCACAACAAGATTGTTAATTAATCCTTTCTCACTGCACAGTACCCAGTCTAGGATTGCCTGTTCTCTAGTTGATTCCTCAACGTATTGGTCTAGAAAACCATCACGTACACACTCCAGGAATTCCTCCCCCATGACGTTGGGCACGTTTCTCCCCCCTTTCTCTGGAGATTTGTACATCGTGTCCCTGCGGACACAGTCCATTTTTGATCTCCAGATAAAGTGGAAGATGGCTCGGGTGACTGTCGCGGCGCAGGAGCGAGGTATGGGCCAGACCTGCGCCATGTCCAGCAACACCGAGAGCACCTTGCACCTGATGACCAGGTTCTTGCCCACGATCGAGAGGGATCGTCGATCCCACAGTCCCAGTTTCTGCTAGACCTTAGCAATACACTACTCCCAGTTTTTGGTGCACGCCCCGGCCCCCCCGAACCAGATCCCCAGCACCTTCAGGTAATCCGACCTGACTGTGAAGGGGACAAAGGATCGGTCGGTCCAGTTCCCACAGAACATGGCCTCGCTCTTAGTACGATTTACCCTGGCCCCCGAGGCCAGTTCGAACTGGTCGCAGATGCTCATTAATCTGTGGACCGATAGCAGATCCGAGCAAAAGACGGCGACGTCATCCATGTACAGGGAGGCCTTGACCTGAGTGCCTCTGCTGCCTGGGATCGTCACCCCTCTTATGCCCGCATCCCTCCTGATGGACTCGGCAAAGGGTTCAATGCAGCACACGAACAAGACGGAGGAGAGAGGACAGCCCTGCCTGACTCCAGATTTGATCGGAAAGCTTTCTGATTCCCACCCGTTGATTGAAACTGCGCTACTGATGTCTGTGTAGAGCAGTTGGATCCAATTGCGGATTCCCTCCCCAAACCCCATTTTGGAGAGCACGTCCATCATGTACATGTGGGATATTCTGTCAAAGGCCTTCTCCTGGTCCAGGCTGATCAGGCAGGTGTTCACACCCCTGTTCTGCATGTAGGCGATCGTATCTCTGAGTAGCGCCAGGCTATCAGAGATCTTCCTGCCAGGCACGACGCAGGTCTGATCCCCGGGGTGAATCACCACCTCCAGGGCTGACTTGACCCGATTGGCGATGACCTTGGACAGAATTTTGTAGTCCACGTTAAGTAGTGAGATGGGTCGCCAATTTTTGATTTCTTCCCTCTCCTCCTTCTGTTTGTAGATGAGGGTGATGATGCCTTTCCTCATGGAGTCTGACATGCTGCCTGCCAGAAGCATACCCCCGTACACTTCCAGCAGGTCTGGGCCTATCCAGTCCCACAGAGCCGAGTACAACTCCATCGGTAAGCCGTCGCTTCCGGGAGTCTTACTCTTCTCGAAGGAACGGACGACCATTATCAGTTCATCCAGAGTTAGCAGGTGATCCAGACTCTTGCTGTCATCTAGAACCTCCGTGATAGACGACAAGAAGGACTGGGAGGCTGCGCTGTCTGTGGGCTTCACGTCGTACAGTCCGGCATAAAAGGATTTGCAGATCCTCAGTATGTCGGGCTGCGAGGACGTGACCGAGCCCTCCTCTTCCTTCAGGCTTCTGATCACAGAGCTCTCTCTGTGCACCTTTTGGAAGAAGAAGCGCGAGCAAGTCTTGTCCTGCTCCATGGAGCGGACTCTGGACCGGAAGATGATCTTGGAGGCCTCAGAGGCAAAGAGCGAGGCTTGCTGGTCCTTCACCTCTCTGAGTTCCTCCCCGACATCGATCCCCATCGACTGCAGCAGGAGAAGATTCTGCATGCTTTTCTGGAGTCGGGACGTTTCTCTCTGCCTCTCTCTCGCCTTCTGAACACCTTTGAGGATGAAGACCCTCTGGATGTTCGCCTTGACGGCTTCCCACCAGTGCACTGGGGAATCAAAGAGGGGCTTCACGGTTCTCCAACCTTTGTAATCCCTCTTCAGTTCCTCAGTGTTTCCCGGGGTCAACAGTTTCACGTTCAGCTTCTATATCCCCCTTCCCACTTTCTGGTCGTCCTGTCGGTGACAGTCAGCCAGTAGAAGGCAGTGGTCAGAGATAAACACCGGTGTGACCTTGGTGGATCTGACCTTGAGCGTCGGGGATGCAAACAGGAAGTCTATCCTGGAATGGACGGACCTGTCTGGTCTGGACCAGGTGTATTGACGCGTCGCTCCGTCTGCAGGGTTGCTGAAGACGTCGCACAGCTTGGCGTCTTTCACCGCTTCCATCAGGAGTTTGAATGTGGTCCAGTTTGCCGTTGGCTCAGCCGGATCGTCCAGCCGCATCGATGATGCAGTTGAAGTCACCGCCGAGAATGACCGGCCTGGACGTCGCCAGCAGCAGTGGGAGCTGCTGGAAGACGGCCAGCCGCTCGTCCTTCAGAGCCGGGGCGTACACGTTGATCAGCCGGAGCAGGGTGTTTTCGTACATTACATCTGCTACGAGGAGACGGCCCCCCACCACCTCCTTTACTTCAGTGATGGTGAAGTTGCCTCCCCGCAGCAGAATCCCCAGGCCGGAGGCACGGCAATCGTTGCCTCCCGACCAGATCGACGGCCTGTGGGCCCACCGCTATGGCCATTGCCGGTAATTGCTGAGATGCGGCAGGCCGTGTTCCTGAAAGAACAGCAGGTCGCTCTTGACCTTGGCCAGGTAGTCCAAGGTCGACACACATCGTGTAGTGAATTTAATGCTACGCACGTTAATAGATGCGACTTTCAGAGCCATTTTAACAACAGTTTAAAGTCTCACCCGAGAGTCCGTTTGCTGTTTCCAGCTCTTGGCCGTGTCCCTGCATCCAGGTGATCTGTGCAAACTGTTCCACGCTCCCTGAGCTGAGGTTCGAGTCCTGTTCTGCCTCAGAACTCTTATTGTTCAAGCAGTACGTGGCCTCCTTACTGTTCCTACCAAAATGCGGCACCTTATACCTTTTTTTTATTCGTTCATGGGATGTGGGCGTCGCTGGCAAGGCCAGCACTTATTGCCCATCCCTAATTGCCCTTGAGAAGGTGGTGGTGAGCCGCCTTCTTGAACCGCTGCAGTCCGTGTGGTGAAGGTTCTCCCACAGTGCTGTTAGGTAGAGAGTTCCAGGATTTTGACCGAGCGATGATGAAGGAACGGCGATATATTTCCAAGCCGGGATGGTGTGTGACTTGGAGGGGAACGTGCAGGTGGTGTTGTTCCCCTGTGCCTGCTGCTCTTGTCCTTTTAGGTGGTAGAGGTCGCGGGTTTGGGAGGTGCTGTCGAAGAAGCCTTGGCAAGTTGCTGCAGTGCATCCTGTGGATGGTACACACTGCAGCCACAGTGCGCCGGTGGTGAAGGGAGTGAATGTTTAGGGTAGGGGATGGGGTGCCAATCAAGCGGGCTGCTTTGTCCTGGATGGTGTCGAGCTTCTTGAGTGTTGTTGGAGTTGCACTCATCCAGACAAGTGGAGAGTATTCCATCACACTCCTGACTTGTGCCTTGTAGTTGGTGGAAAGGCTTTGGGGAGTCAGGAGGTGAGTCACTCGCCGCAGAATACCCAGCCTCTGACCTGCTGTTATAGCCACAGTATTTATGTGGCTGGTGCAGTTAAGTTTCTAGTCAATAGTGACTCCCAGGATGCTGATGATGGGGGATTTGGCGATGGTAATGCCGTTGATTGTCAAGGGGAGGTGGTTAGACTCTCTCTTATTTGAAATGGTCATTGCCTGGCACTTGTCTGGTGCGAATGTTACTTGCCACTTATCAGCCCAATCCTGGATGTTGTCCAGGTCTTGCTGCATGCGGGCTCGGACTGCTTCATTATTTGAGGGGTTGCGAATGGAACTGAACACTGTGCAATCATCAGCAAACATTCCCACTTCTGACCTTATGATGGAGGGAAGGTCATTGATGAAGCAGCTGAAGATGGTTGGGCCTCGGACACTGCCCTGAGAAACTCCTGCAGTGATGTCCTGGGGCTGAGATGATTGGCCTCCAACAACCACTACCATCTTCCTTTGTGCTAGGTAGGACTCCAGCCACTGGAGAGTTTTCCCCCTGATTCCCATTGACTTCAATTTTACTAGGGTTCCTAGATGCCACACTCGGTCAAATGCTGCCTTGATGTAACTCTCACCTCTGGAATTCAGCCCTTTTGTCCATGTTTGGACCAAGGCTGTAATGAGGTCTGGAGCCAAGTGGTGCTGGCGAAACCCAAATTGAGTATCTGTGAGCAGGTTATTGTTGAGTAAGTGCCGCTTGATAGCACTGTCGACGACACCTTGCATACTGTGCTGATGATTGAGAGTAGACTGATGGGGCGGTAATTGGCCGGATTGGATTTGTCCTGTTTTTTTGGACAGGACATACCTGGACAATTTTCCACATTGTCGGGTAGATGCCAGTGTTGTAGCTGTACTGGAACAGCTTGGCTAGAGGCGCAGCTAGTTCTGGAGCACAAGTCTTCAGCACTACAGCCGGGATGTTATCGGGGCCCATAGCCTTTGCTGTATCCAGTGCACTCAGCCGTTTCTTGATATCATGCGGAGTGAATCGAAATGGCTGAAGACTGGCTTCTGTGATGGTGGGGATATCGGGAGGAGGCCGAGATGGATCATCCACTCGGCACTTCTGGCTGAAGATGGTTGCAAGCGCTTCAGCCTTGTCTTTTGCGCTCACGTGCTTGACTCTGCCATCATTGAGGATGGGGATGTTTGCAGAGCCTCCTCCTGTTAGTTGTTTAATTGTCCACCACCATTCACGACTGGATGTGGCAGGACTGCAGAGCTTTGATCTGATCCGTTGGTTGTGGAATCGCTTAGCTCTGTCTATAGCATGTTGCTTCCGCTGTTTAGCATGCATTAGTCCTGAGTTGTAGCTTCACCAGGATGGCACCTCATTTTTAGGTACGCCCAGTGCTGCTCCTGGCATGCTCTTCTACACTCCTCATTGAACCAGGGTTGATCCCCTGGCTTGTTGATAATGGTAGAGTGAGGAATATGCCGGGCCATGAGGTTAAGATTGAGCTGGAATACAATTCTGCTGCTGATGATGGCCCACAGCACTTCATGGATGCCCAGTTTTGAGCTGCTAGATCTGTTCTGAATCTATCCCATTTAGTACGGTGATAGTGCCACACAAAATGGTGTCCTCAATGTGAAGATGGGACTTTGTCTCCACAAGGACTGTGCGGTGGTCACTCCTACCAATACTGTCATGGACAGATGCATCTGCGACAGGTAGATTAGTGAGGACGAGATCAAGTAGGTTTTTCCCTCATGTTGGTTCTCTCCTGCCACAGGCCCAGTCTAGCAGCTATGTCCTTCAGGACTCAGCCAGCTCGGTCAGTAGTGGTGCTACCGAGCCACTCTTGGTGATGGACATTGAAGTCTCCCACCCAGAGCACATTTTGTGCCCTTGCTACCCTCAGTGCTTCCTCCAAGTGGTGCTCAACATGGAGGAGGACTGATCCATCAGCTGAGGGAGGGCGGTAGGTGGTAATCAGCAGGAGGTTTCCTTGCCCATGTTTGACCTGATGCCATGAGATTTCATGGGGTCCGGAGTCAATGTTGAGGACTCCCAGGGCTTCTGCCTCCTGACTGTATATCACTGTACCGCCACCTCTGGTGGGTCTGTCTTGCTGGTGTGACAGGACATACCCAGGGATGGTGATGGAAGAGTCTGGGACGTTGGCTGAAAGGTATGATTCTGTGAGTATGGCTATGTCAGGCTGTTGCTTGACTAGTCTGTGGGAGAGCTCTCCCAATTTTGGCACAAATCCCCAGATATTAGTGGGGAGACTTTGCAGGGTCGACTGGGCTTGGTTAGCCTTTGTCGTGTCCAGTGCCTAGTGGTTCGACGCCTGGTGGTCCATCCGGTTTTATTCTTATTATGACTTTTTGTAGCGGGATTGTACAACTGAATGGTTTGCTAGGCCATTTCAGAGGGCAATTAAGAATCAACCACATTGCTGGGATAAAGAGGAAATGGGTAAATTCCCAACTGGGGAGCAATGGAAATATGCAGGCTTGGTCACGGAGCAGAATGAAGATAGGGTAGTCCATCTGAAATACAAGAACCCAAAATGAGTAGAGTGGTCTTTTCCAATTACAATCATTCCTTTTGTTTTTTTCCCTAATTACTTTTTGATTCTTTCCCGTCCTCTCTTAAATCTCCAGGGGCCACACACGCCGTTCTCCAGATTATTGGGCAGACAGGGAAGCTGCCCCAAGATATTCCCAATAGTACCATGTACCTATCTGCTGAGGGATAAGAGGACCGCACCCCAGAGTGTGCTGCCTGTCGATTTCGCTTCCGTCCTTGTTCTGCACCTCACTTCTGCTCACTGCTACCCCTTGGCTGGACTCATTGAAACAGAGGAACGCTCTCGGGCCAATATCACGCCACTATAACAGGTATGCAGCAGCTCTTTACCGGCTGCTCACACCCAACATTCTGGCTCCCGACCCACGCCACGCTCCCAGTGACACACAGAGCGAGCGCCGCTACAATATGTTAATGAGCTGACCCTGCAATATCATGTGATGCCGGTGCATATGGGCGTAGCCATTGCCCAAGCAGCAGTGCATTATGGGAGCTTCTGCGTGAGCGTAGGGCTGCCTCCTTTTGGAGAGAGAAAGAACAAACTTGCTTTTATTTTGCTCTTTATTGTGTTTCTCAGAAACGTCCCAAAGTGCTTCACTGGAATGAATAATACCACGCAGCAATTGTTGTTTACTCGGTAAACTTGAGCTTATCCAAAACTCTGCTGCCCATATCCTAACATGCACCAAGTCCAATTCACCCATCACCCCTGTGCTCACTGACCTCTATTGGCTCCCGGTCCAGCAAAGCCTCAATTTTAAAATTCTCATTCTTGTTTTCAAATCCCTCCATGACCTCGCCCTCCCTATCTCTGTAACCTCCTCCAGCCCTATAACCCTCCGAGATCTCTGTGCTCCTCCAATTCTGGCTCTTGTGCATCCCTGATTTTAATCGCTCCACCATTGGCGGCCGTGCCTTCAGCTGCCTTGGCCCTAGTGTCTGGAATTCCCTCCCTAAACCTCTCCGCCTCTCTACCTCTCTCTCCTCATTTAAGATATTCCTTAAAACCTACCTCTTTGACCAAGCTTTTGGTCACTTCTCCTAATATCTCCATATGCGGCTCGGTGTCAAATTTTATTTGATAACGTTCCTGTGAAGCACCTTGGGATGTTTTACGACATTAAAGGCACTATATAAATGCAAGTTGTTGTTGTTGTTAGTAAACCCATCAATTATTTTGTCACACAATAAGATCCCACAAACAATTAGATGAATGACCAGTTAATCTGCTTTTGATTGAAGGGGAGCTATTTCACACGACAGTCTAGATTCACTAGATGCCACCTAGCATGAGGAAATACAAATATGAAGAAATCCTTGAATAATTGAGGCTGTTTTCATTCGAACAGAGGAGATTACGAGGTGATTTGAGAAAGGTGTTTAAAATTGTGAAGGGATGTGTAAGGTTCTTTGACTTCATACTGATTTGGTTGCAAATAAACTTTATTGAGTTTGACCAAGTCTTGACACACTCAATGGGGCCAATTTTCGGATGGCCGAACGGGTGTGTTGGGGGCAGGGGGGCTCCGACAATGGCGGAATCCCGGAGCGGGTTCCCCAATGACGCGATTGGGTGCACGCGCAGCTCCCGCATGTGAGACTCCCACCGGCAATTGAAGCCGGCGGGATGATAATTTAGATAGTTATTTAGCTAGCTGAGGTATTTATCAGACCTGATTGAGTGGAGATTTTGGCATGGGTGCAATTTTGAAGGATCCTCAGCGTGTTTCCCGTACTGTGGGAAACGCTCCATGTTGGAGCAGACGTGTTTCAGCCAGCAGCCAGTGGGTGATGCAAAGGATTTTTTAACAGTTGGGGGGATCACCTCATTTATTGCAGCAGGGAACTCTGTGTCACTTCAGACAAAGTTTTGGCTGCAACACCTTTGTCTTTCCACTGAAAATTATTCATTTGTACCCTAATCTCTGCTGTGCAAACACATTTACCTACTTTGCGGACCCCCTCAAACTCACACCGTCAGGATGGGGGGGCGCCATAGCTGCATTCATCACTTCATCCGAGGACGAGCAACATCACCAGCCTCACCAGGCACGGCGTCCACCTCCGCCACGTGGAGCTCCACAACACAGTGCTGCACCACAGGGACCTGCACAAAATAGTCGTGCAACTACACATACACCCACTGTAGGGTGACCCAATGGGCGGCATCAAGTGTCGGTGTTCATGGTGAACCTCATGAAAGGGACATATTACACAAGCCAGTCAAGAATGGCCAGCACATGGCAGTAGTGGTGACAATAATAATATTTGATGTGCCATTAACAAAAATCAAATATAAATAAAAAACATGACAAACCGTCAAACACCCTTGTGCATCCCCTTTGTGCTCACAAAACCTTTGCCTTATGCTTCCGACTACTCCTATGTGGTGTTGCCCCAGTGGCTGTGGCAGAGGTAGTGGCAGGTTGCTCTTCTTCATGCCCTGACCGATTAGATGCTTTGGGCCTCCACCCTCTGGGTTTCGGTGCCCGTGACGGCCCCTCCAAAGACTGCTCCACCTGCACCTGTGCAGGGGCAGACTCGACCACCTGGAGAGGAGACAACATTGCGGGTACTGGTTGAGAGGGGGGGCAACGGGTGAGATGTGGGAGCACTTTGAGTGGTGTCCCCACTTCCATGTCCCCTTTCGCCATCATCCCTCTCCTGGGCCAGGACCAACATCACTCCTACCACCTTGCTGGACGACAGTTTGGAGGACATGTGTGAAGCCTTGTCAGGCCTGTGCCAGAGTATCTCCCTGCCTGTTTAAGGCAGCAGAAAGTTGCTCACCCTGAGTCCGAAGGGCCATTGTCAGGGCCTCAATGGACTCATTTGTGAGCTGTGCTTGAAGCTCGATGGAGGCTAGCCTTCCCTCCATCGCAGACATTCCCGCACTTACCCACGACACTCTCTCAGAGATGCCCTCATGTCCCTGTGACAGTATCTCAGAGATTCCCTCATGTACCTGTGCCACCATTCCACTCATGCAGGAGTTGGACTCCTCCATCCATTGCGCGATTGTGGAGAGTGCGCCTGGCACCTGTTCCAGCACCTCGCAAATGTGCTGCTGCCCCTCGATCATTCTTTTTTTTAAAGGATGGCCCCCAGGGTTCAGCATCTGTGTCCAGCTGAGCAGAGCCTGGAGAAGATTGCTCCCACCGACACGGACTCTCCACAGCTGCCCCTGCCACCAGTGTCTGCTCGTGCTCACATGTGTGTGGTGACTCACCATGTGTGACCCCAACTAAGTGAGGACGGGGACCCACCAAGGTGTGAGTACCTGCGCTGGTGGATGGCTCACTCAGTTGTGACAGTGCCCCCTCAGAGGCCGACAGGTCCTCTGAGGAATTGCCCTCCGCCATCACGGCGGTCGCTGAAGGCCCTGTAAGAGAACAGGAGGCAATATTAAGCATGATGACAGATGTTGAGGTGCTGAAGATGGCAAGGCACGTTAACATCATTTGCTATTTTGAGTGCTGAATGTTAAAGTTCTGTCAACAGTCGTTTGTCGGGTGGCAGTCTCGGCGTCCCCGATGGACAGGCACTCGAGGGTGTGGCTCACTTCAAGAGCCTCCTGCTCTGAGTCTGTGAGGACGACCTGATGTTGTGGCCCCCCTCCGGTCTTCGCCTACTCCTGTGCATTCTGGGCTCTCTTCTATAAGGGGAGAAAGTAGAGAGGCGTGAATGAGGGATGGTGACGTGGCCAACCGATGAATGCATTGGTTTGGGTGAGGCTGACCGTGAAAGAGATGCATCAGAGGGTGAGTATGAGACAGAGCCATGAGATTGTATGAGGATTGGGTTGAGTGGTAGTGGTGGGGTGAGTACTGGGGAGGTGAGGAAGTGTAGGTAAGTTGAGGATGAGGTTTGAGTGGGTGTGAGGAGTGATGTGATAGAGTAGTGTTGGCAGTGCAGAATGAGTTGGGGGGTGGGGGCGGTGATGTGGAAGACGGAGTGTAGGAGATTGAGTCAGTGTACTCACTTTTGCTGACCTAGTTAGGTCATTGAAACACTTCTTGCACTGGATCCAGGTGCGGGAGATGTTGCTGCTGCTGGTGACCTCCTCTGCCACCTCGAGCCAGGCCATCTTATTGGCAGAGGCAGGCCACTTCCTCCCATCCGCCGGGTAGAAAATATCCCTCCTCCTCCTCACCCCATCCAGTAGGACCTGGAGTGAGGCACCGGTAAATCTGGGAGCAGCCTTTCCCCAGGGCTGCTCCATTCTATAATTTTGGTTCTTTGCTGCAGGAGCAGTTTGGAGGACTGCCCCTTTAAATAGGGCTCCTCCAGCTGACAGCCTGTGATGCGGGTGCGCAGTCCGCCCGCTGCGCAGGTTTCCGACGGGAAACCCAGAAGCCACGGTAAGTGACTTCAATTTACCTGCGATCGCGTAAGGAACGGACGGATTTCACTGGGTGGGTTACCCACGCGCCCAGTCGCCCCCCCCCCCCCCCGCTGCCATCCCGCCTCCCTGGTAATATCGGGGCCCATGTCTCAAGCAATAGTCATACAGAGAAATAAACAATATTACCCGCTTTCGCTCTAGATAGAGAACGTAACCTTCATCAACTCTTTCATTCTTGTGCCTCTTTACGAATAGTGAAGGAAAGCTTAAGATCTTTAAAGGCCTCGAGTCACGCACAGCCATCCCTTAAAAGGAGTTTTTCAGTTTCCTAACTGATCTGTTGATCATTATTTGTTTGTTTCCTCTTATCTGGGAGACCATTGACCCCTCATTTAGCATTCCTTGTTAACAAAAAAACCTCTCCTTGCTGACAAAGCTTTTTCTTGCTAAATGTCATCCATACCCTGAAGAATTTTGGGAATGAACAACTTCACCATTTTATTATTTCTAGCTGCAGTACAAGTCTACAAGCTGTTTATAAGTGAAAAGAAAGCAAAAACTGTAATCATATGGGATTAAACCAAATCAGAATCCGACATATGTTTGTATATAAGAATAGGGTATCTTACAGATGGGACCGAGTAATTAGAAACAAACTGTTTCCAGTGATGAAGGGGGTCTAGAACAAAGGGACACAGATGTAAGATTTAGGACAGACAGCAGGAAAACATTTTTTTACACAGAGGGTTGTGGGCTGTGGAATGCACTACCAGAGTTAGTAATTGAAGCAGAGACCATGTCAATATTTAAGAATAGGTTAGAGAGGTGGTTGAAGAAGAGAGGGACTAAGAAATATGGGAACAAAGTGTGCACATGGGATTAGGACTACTGCTTGCGTAAAGGATGAACACCAACACAGACTGGTTGGGCAAAACAGTCTCTTTCCGTGTTGTAATTTCTATGAAATTTTATGCAAGACACAAGAAAAACTCCCAGGGTGGGGACCTGGTGGGGGGGGGGGGGTGCAGGGGAGAGGAGGTGGAGGAAGAGGACGGGGGAGGAGAAGGAATAAAGGAGGAGAGGGGAGGAGGAGGAGAAGGGGCAGAGGAAGATTGGAGGAGGAGAGGGGAAGGAGAAGGAGCAGGGGAGAGGGAGGAGAGGGGAAGGAGAAGGGGAGGGGAAGGAATGGAGGAGGAGGAGAGTGAAGGGTGCCGCAAGGATCGGTGCTTGGGCTTCAGCTATTTACAATCTATATTAATGACTTGGATGAAGGAACTGAGTGTAATGTATCCAAGTTTGCTGACGATACCAAAGTTAGGTGACAAAGTAAGTTGTGAGGAGGATACAAAGCGTCTGCAAAAGGATATAGACAGGTTAAATGAATGGGCAAGAAGGTGGCAGATGGAGCATAATGTGGAGAAATGTGAGGTTATTCACTTTGGTAGGAAAAATAGAAAAACAGAATATTGTTTAAATGTTGAGAAACTATTAAATGTTGTTGTTCAGAGAGACTTGGGTGTCCTTGTACAAAAATACAAAAAGCTAGTATGTAGTTACATCAGGCAATTAGGAAAGCAGATGGTATGTTGGCCTTTATTGCAAGGCAGTTGGAGTACAAGAGTAAGGAAGTCTTACTACAATTGTACAGGGCTTTAGTGAGATCACACCTGGAATACTGTGTACAGTTTTGGTCTCCTTATCTAAGGAAGGATATACTTGCCTTAGAGGCGGTGCAATGAAGGTTCACTAGATTAATTGCTGGGATGAGAGGGTTGTCCTATGAGGAGAGGTTGAGTAGAGTGGGCCTATACTCTCTGGAGTTTAGAAGAATGAGAGGTGATCTCATTGAAACATGTAAGATTATGAGGGGGCTTGACAGGGTAGATGCTGAGAGGTTGTTTCCCCTGGCTGGAGAGTCTAGAGCTAAGGGGGCATAGTCGTAGGATAACGGGTCGGCCATTCAAGACTGGGATGAGGAGGAATTTCTTCAATGCAGAGGGTTGTGAATCTTTGGAATTCTCTACCCCAGAGGGCTGTGGATGCTGAGTCATTGAATATATTCAAGGCTGAGATCGATAGATTTTTGGACACTAAGGGAATCAAGGGATATGGGAATCGGGCAGGAAAGTGGAATTGAGGTCGAAGATCAGCCATGATCTGATTGAATGGCAGAGCAGGCTCAAGGGGCCGTATGGCCTACTCCTGCTCCTATTTCTTATTTTCTTAGAGGGGAGAAGGAAGGAAGGAGAGGTGAAGATGGGAAGGTGGAGGAAAATGTGGGGAGCGAGTGAGAGGGGAAGGAATGGAGGCGAGGGGGAGGAGGACTGAGTGATGGAAGGAGTGGAGGAGAAGGAGAGGAGGAAGAGAGGAGGGGAGGAGTGGAGAAGGGGAGGGGGAGGTGGTGGGAGGAGGAGGGAGGGAGAGGGGAAGGAGTGGAGGAAAGTGTGAGGAGGTGGAGAGGGGGAGGAGTGGAGGAGGAGAGGGGAAGGAGTGGAGGAGAAGGGGAGGAGGTGGAGAGGGGGGAGGAGTGGAAGATAAGGGGTGTTGGAGGAGGACAGGGGAGGAGGAGGGAGGGAGAGGGGAAGGAGTGGAAGAGAGGGGGAGGAGGAGTGGGTGATAGAAGGAGTGGAGGAGGAGAGGAGGAAGAGAGATGGGGAGGAGTGGAGAAGGGAAGAAGGAAGAGATGGGAGGAGAAGTGAGGGAGAGGGGAAGGAGTGGAGAGGGGGAGGAGGTGGAGGGGAGGAGTGGAGGAGGAGGAAAGAAGAGGGGAAGGAGTGGAGGAGAGGGAATGAGTGGAGGATAAGCGGTGGAGGAGGAGGATAGGGGGAGGATGGAGGGAGAGGAGAAGGAGTGGAGGAAAGGGGAGCAAGTGGAGAGGGGGAGGAGTGGAAGAGGAGGAGAGGACAGGGGAAGGGAGAGGAGGAGGAGTGGAGGAGGGGAAGAGGGGAGGGGGAAGTGGAATGGAGGAGGAGGAGAGGGGTGGGGGAGGTGTGGAAGAGGAGAATGGAGGAGAAGGCTCAATTGTGAAAGAAGAATGCGGGTGAAAGGAGAGAGAAAATGAGGGAGAAATGAGGATTATAGGGTCTGGCATATTTTGTATATGGAGGAATTTTGTGTTTTATGTGTTGGGATCTTATTTTTTGCGCGGATGGGGTGGAGGGATGCTCTTGCATTATTTTCTGTACAGGCATCTCGCATTTTAAATGTGTGGGGGTTAACATTACTGTGTAACCATTATGCATCATTGGCTTTGACACCAGTATCTGGCTCCAAATGGTTGGACATCCCTGTTCTAGAGCTCTGGATTTGTCAAAGCTACAGTTACAACCTGGTGGTGTAGGTGTGGGGAGAAAGTGGAGCGAGGTACAGTGATTATTTTTCCCAGTTCTTTTTCTTTTAACTGCCCCTATCCTGAAGGCAGTGACTAGTGCTTGGATACAACAACAACTTGCATTTATATAGGGCCTTTAATGTAGTAAAACGTCCCGAGGTGCTTCACACGAGCGTAATCGGACAAAATTTGACACAGAGCCAAAGAAGGAGACATTAGGGCATGTGACCTAAAGTTTGGTCAAAGAAGGCACGGTCGCCAATGGTGGAGTGATGAAAATCGGGGATGTACAAGAGGCTAGAACTGGAGGAGCACAGAGATCTCGGAGGGTTGTAGGGTCGGAGGAGGTTGCAGAGATAGGGAGGGGTGAGGCCATGGTGGGATTTGAAATAAAGGATGAGAATTTTAAAATCGAGGCATTGCCAAACCAGGAGCCAAGCACAGGGGTGATAGGTACAGTAATGAATTTGGATTTTCAAAAGGCATTCGATAAAGTACCGCATGGTAGGCTAAGGTCAGAGCATGTGGAATCACGGGACAAGTAGCAGGAAGGATAGCAAGCTAGCTGCAAAACTGAAAACAGAGAATAGTGGTTAAGTATAGTTATTAAGATTGGCAAAAGGTGGGAAGTGGTGTTCCACAGAGATTGGTGCTGGGACCACTGTTGTTCACAATTTACATAAATGATTTAGACTCGGGAATCAGAAGTACAATATCAAAATTTGCAGATGACGCCAAATTGGGGGCTATAGTTAATGCTGCGGATGACTGCGACAAAATACAATAAGACATTAATAAACTTGCAGAATGGGCGTGTAATTCGCAAATGAATTTCAATATAGATAAGCTCCAGAACGAGCCGCGCCTCTAACCAAGCTGTTCCAGTACAGCTACAACACTGGCATCGACCCGACAATGTGGAAAATTGCCCAGGTATGTCCTGTCCGCAAAAAGCAGGACAAATCCAATCCGGCCAATTACCGCCCCATCAGTCTACTCTCAATCATCAGCAAAGTGATGGAAGGTGTCGTCGACAGTGCTATCATGTGGTACTTACTCACCAATAACCTGCTCACCGATGCTCAGTTTGGGTTCCGCCAGGACCACTCGGCTCCAGACCTCATTACACCATTGGTCTAAACATGGACAAAAGAGCTGAATTCCAGAGGTGAGGTGAGAGTAACTGCCCTTGACATCAAGGCAGCATTTGACCGAGTGTGGCACCAAGGAGCCCTAGTAAAATTGAAGTCAATGGGAATCAGGGGGAAAATTCTCCAATGGCTGCAGTCATACCTAGCACAAAGGAAGATAGTAGTGGTTGTTGGAGACCAATCATCTCAGCCCCAGGATATTGCTGCAGGAGTTCCTCAGGGCAGTGTCCTAGGCCCAACCATCTTCAGCTGCTTCATCAATGACTTTCCTTCCATCATAAGGTCAGGAATGGGGATGTTCACTGATGATTGCACAGTGTGCAGTTCCATTCGCAACCCCTCAGATAACGAAGCAGTCCAAGCCTGCATGCAGCAATTGTAAACAATTTTACAACACCAAGTTATAGTCCAGCAATTTTATTTTAAATTCACAAGCTTTTGGAGGCTTCCCCCTTCGTCAGGTGAACGATGTGAAATGAGATCCTCGAAATGAAATCGCATTTATAATTCACAGAACAATGCTTGGTGAGTACAGACAGTTTTTTCAACTGCCCGTTGCCAAGGCAATCAGTGTGCAGACAGACAGGTGTTACCTGCCAGGTCTCACAGAATATACAAATCACCAAAAAAAAACAACAAACAAAAAAAAAACAGAGATAGAGAGGTAGAAACATAGAAAAGACAGCAACTGACCCGTTATATTAAAAACAGATAACATTTGTTCGCTGGTGGGGTAACGTGTAGCGTGACATGAACCCAAGATCCCGGTTGAGGCCGTCTTCATGGGTGCGGAATTTGGCTATCAATTTCTGCTCGACGATTTTGCGTTGTCGTGTGTCTCGAAGGCCCCCTTGGAGAACGCTTACCCGAAGGTCGGTGGATGAATGTCCATGACTGCTGAAGTGTTCCCCGACTGGGAGGGAACCCTCCTGTTTGGCGATTGTTGCGCGGTGTCCGTTCATCCGTTGTCGCAGCGTCTGCATGGTCTCGCCAATGTACCATGCTCTGGGGCATCCTTTCCTGCAACGTATGAGGTAGACAACGTTGGCCGAGTCACAGGAGTATGAACCATGCACCTGGTGGGTGGTGTCCTCTCGTGTGATGGTGGTATCTGTGTCAATGATCTGGCATGTCTTGCAGAGGTTACCGTGGCAGGGTTGTGTGGTGTCGTGGACGCTGTTCTCTTGAAAGCTAGGTAATTTGCTGCGAACGATGGTCTGTTTGAGGTTGGGTGGCTGTTTAAAGGCGAGTAGTGGAGGTGTGGGGATGGCCATAGCGAGGTGTTTGTCCTCATTGATGACATGTTGAAGGCTGCGGAGAACATGGCGTAGTTTCTCCGCTCCGGGGAAGTACTGGACGACAAAGGGTACTCTGTTGGTTGCGTCCCGTGTTAGTCTCCTGAGGAGGTCTATGCGATTTTTTGCTGTGGCCCGTCGGAACTGTCGATCGATGAGTCGAGCGTCATATCCCGTTCTTACTAGGGCGTCTTTCAGCGTCTGTAGGTGTCCATCGCGTTCCTCCTCGTCTGAGCAGACCCTGTGTATTCGCAGGGCCTGTCCATAGGGGATGGCCTCTTTGACGTGGTTAGTGTGGAAGCTGGAAAAGTGGAGCATCGTGAGGTTGTCCGTGGGCTTACGGTAGAGTGAGGTGCTGAGGTGCCCGTCTTTGATGGAGATTCGTGTGTCCAAGAAAGAAACTGATTCTGAGGAGTAGTCCATGGTGAGCTTGATGGTGGGATGGAACTTGTTGATGTTATCGTGTAGTCTCTTTAGTGATTTCTTGCCGTGGGTCCATAGAAAGAAAATGTCGTCGATGTATCTGGTGTATAGTGTTGGTTGGAGGTCTTGTGCAGTGAAGAAGTCCTGCTCGAACTTGTGCATGAAAATGTTGGCGTATTGGGGTGCGAATTTGGTCCCCATGGCTGTTCCGTGTGTTTGGGTAAAGAACTGGTTGTCGAAGGTGAAGACATTGTGATCCAGGATGAAACGGATGAGTTGTAGGATGGCGTCTGGAGATTGGCTGTTGTTGGTGTTGAGTATTGATGCTGTCGCAGCGATGCCGTCATCGTGGGGGATACTGGTGTAGAGTGCCGAGACGTCCATCGTGGTGAGAAGTGTTCCTGGTTCAACTGGTCCGTGGGTACTGAGTTTTTGTAGGAAGTCTGTAGTGTCGCGACAGAAGCTGGGGGTTCCCTGTACGATGGGTTTCAGGATGCCCTCGATGTATCCAGAGAGGTTCTCACACAGGGTTCCGTTGTCTGATACGATAGGACGTCCGGGTGTGTTGGCTTTGTGTATCTTTGGGAGGCAGTAGAAGTCTCCCACGCGGGGAGTACGTGGGATGAGAGTGCGTAGGATGTTTTGAAGGTCTGGATCGAAGGTCTTGATCAGTTTGTTGAGCTGGTGGGTGTGTTCTTTGGTCGGGTCTGCGGGTAACCGTCTGTAGTGTTCCTGGTTGTCCAGTTGTCGGTATGCTTCTTTGCAATAGTCCGTTCTGTTCTGTATGACAATGGCTCCTCCTTTGTCCGCTGGTTTGATGACGATGTTGCGGTTGGTCTTGAGGGCGTTGATGGCGTTGCGTTGTGCTCGGGTGACATTCTGGACTGTCTTCTGAGTGCGGCTGATGAATCTGGCATTGACGCATTTCCTGATAGCTTGAGCATACATGTCAAGCTGAGGGCAGCGACCCTCCGGAGGAGTCCAGTTTGACTCTTTCCTCTTCGGTTGCTGTACCGCGGATCCCTCTGTCTGCTGTTCCGGATCGTCGATTGTCTCATTGGGTTCGCTGCTGAAATCTTGGGGTTTGTGGTAGAATTCCCGGAGCCTCATTCTCCTGATGAATTCCTCTGTGTCCGCCGCGAGACCAATGGGGTCCATTTTGGTAGTGGGGCAGAAATTGAGCCCTCGGCTGAGAACTTCGATTTTGTCTGGTTGAAGGGTGTGGTCGGACAAATTGACAATAGACTTCCCTGTGGTTGCAACCGTGGTACCAGGGGAAGCTTGGTCGATGCTGGTGGTGATGCCGAGTTTCTCAAGCTTCCTGCTCTTGGTTTTCATGTAGGCAGCGTAGTTCCGTTGCCTCGTCTGTTTGGCGGTATAACGTAGCTGGTCTGCTGTGTCCTGAGTACAGGTTGAGAGTATGGACTCTATCTTGGTTTCGAGGTTGCGGCGTCTGCTGTAGAGTTGGTGTACGAGATGGTTGCGGAGTGTGCGAGAGGTACGACGGCAGAGTCTCTCAGCATAATCCGAGTTGTATGTGGACCTGAGTGGGTTCGTGATCTGGAGTCCTTTCGGGATCTTGTCTGCTTTCTTGCAGCTCTGTAAAAACTTGATGTCTGTGTCTAAATGCGCGATCTTCTTGGATATCCTTTCCACTGTGAGCCGGCAGTTTGTGGTGTCGATGGTAGTCATGATGTGGAGATGCCGGTGATTTTCTTTCTATGGACCCACGGCAAGGAATCACTAAAGAGACTACACGATAACATCAACAAGTTCCATCCCACCATCAAGCTCACCATGGACTACTCCTCAGAATCAGTTTCTTTCTTGGACACACGAATCTCCATCAAAGACGGGCACCTCAGCACCTCACTCTACCGTAAGCCCACGGACAACCTCACGATGCTCCACTTTTCCAGCTTCCACCCTAACCACGTCAAAGAGGCCATCCCCTATGGACAGGCCCTGCGAATACACAGGGTCTGCTCAGACGAGGAGGAACGCGATGGACACCTACAGACGCTGAAAGACGCCCTAGTAAGAACGGGATATGACGCTCGACTCATCGATCGACAGTTCCGACGGGCCACAGCAAAAAATCGCATAGACCTCCTCAGGAGACTAACACGGGACGCAACCAACAGAGTACCCTTTGTCGTCCAGTACTTCCCCGGAGCGGAGAAACTACGCCATGTTCTCCGCAGCCTTCAACATGTCATCAATGAGGACAAACACCTCGCTATGGCCATCCCCACACCTCCACTACTCGCCTTTAAACAGCCACCCAACCTCAAACAGACCATCGTTCGCAGCAAATTACCTAGCTTTCAAGAGAACAGCGTCCACGACACCACACAACCCTGCCACGGTAACCTCTGCAAGACATGCCAGATCATTGACACAGATACCACCATCACACGAGAGGACACCACCCACCAGGTGCATGGTTCATACTCCTGTGACTCGGCCAACGTTGTCTACCTCATACGTTGCAGGAAAGGATGCCCCAGAGCATGGTACATTGGCGAGACCATGCAGACGCTGCGACAACGGATGAACGGACACCGCGCAACAATCGCCAAACAGGAGGGTTCCCTCCCAGCCGGGGAACACTTCAGCAGTCATGGACATTCATCCACCGACCTTCGGGTAAGCGTTCTCCAAGGCGGCCTTCGAGACACACGACAACGCAAAATCGTCGAGCAGAAATTGATAGCCAAATTCCGCACCCATGAAGACGGCCTCAACCGGGATCTTGGATTCATGTCACGCTACACGTTACCCCACCAGCGAACAAATGTTATCTGTTTTTAATATAACGGGTCAGTTGCTGTCTTTTCTATGTTTCTACCTCTCTATCTCTGTTTTTTTTTTGTTTGTTGTTTTTTTTTTGGTGATTTGTATATTCTGTGAGACCTGGCAGGTAACACCTGTCTGTCTGCACACTGATTGCCTTGGCAACGGGCAGTTGAAAAAACTGTCTGTACTCACCTGTACTCACATTTACCTGAGGAAGGAGGAAGTCTCCGAAAGCTTGTGAATTTAAAATAAAATTGCTGGACTATAACTTGGTGTTGTAAAATTGTTTACAATTGTCAACCCCAGTCCATCACCGGCATCTCCACATCATGCATGCAGCAAGACCTGGACAACATCCAGGCTTGGACTGATAAGTGGCAAGCAATGACCATCTCCAATAATTGTAAACAATTTTACAACACCAAGTTATAGTCCAGCAATTTTATTTTAAATTCACAAGCTTTCGGAGATTTTCTCCTTCCTCAGGTAAATGTTTCAAGATCTCCTTGAAGCCTACGCATTTATACATATTGAATAATACATGGTGTTTACAGACTGCCCCTGCAACTGCCCGTTGCCAAGGCAATCACCGTGTTCAGACAGAGAGGTGTCATCTGCAGAACCCCCGAATACACATTCAACAAAAAAACAAACAGGGGAAAAAAAAAACAGAGAAAAAAAAACACAGAGAGAGGCAGAAACATCCGGAAGGCAGAGAGAGCCAGCAAATGACCCATTATATTAAAAACAGATAACATTTGTTCGCTGGTGGGGTAACGTGTAGCGTGACATGAACCCAAGATCCCGGTTGAGGCCGTCCTCATGGGTGCGGAACTTGGCTATCAATTTCTGCTCGACGATTTTGCGTTGTCGTGTGTCTCGAAGGCCGCCTTGGAGTACGCTTACCCGAAGGTCGGTGGATGAATGTCCATGACTGCTGAAGTGTTCCCCGACTGGGAGGGAACCCTCCTGTTTGGCGATTGTTGCGCGGTGTCCGTTCATCCGTTGTCGCAGCGTCTGCATGGTCTCGCCAATGTACCATGCTCTGGGGCATCCTTTCCTGCAACGTATGAGGTAGACAACGTTGGCCGAGTCACAGGAGTATGAACCATGCACCTGGTGGGTGGTGTCATCTCGTGTGATGGTGGTATCTGTGTCGATGATCTGGCATGTCTTGCAGAGGTTACCGTGGCAGGGTTGTGTGGCGTCGTGGACGCTGTTCTCTTGAAAGCTGGGTAGTTTGCTGCGAACGATGGTCTGTTTGAGGTTGGGTGGCTGTTTAAAGGCGAGTAGTGGAGGTGTGGGGATGGCCATAGCGAGGTGTTTGTCCTCATTGATGACATGTTGAAAGCTGCGGAGAACATGGCGTAGTTTCTCCGCTCCGGGGAAGTACTGGACGACAAAGGGTACTCTGTTGGTTGCGTCCCGTGTTAGTCTCCTGAGGAGGTCTATGCGATTTTTTGCTGTGGCCCGTCGGAACTGTCGATCGATGAGTCGAGCGTCATATCCCGTTCTTACTAGGGCGTCTTTCAGCGTCTGTAGGTGTCCATCGCGTTCCTCCTCGTCTGAGCAGACCCTGTGTATTCGCAGGGCCTGTCCATAGGGGATGGCCTCTTTGACGTGGTTAGGGTGGAAGCTGGAAAAGTGGAGCATCGTGAGGTTGTCCGTGGGCTTGCGGTAGAGTGAGGTGCTGAGGTGCCCGTCTTTGATGGAGATTCGTGTGTCCAAGAAAGAAACTGATTCTGAGGAGTAGTCCATGGTGAGCTTGATGGTGGGATGGAACTTGTTGATGTTATCGTGTAGTCTCTTTAGTGATTCCTTGCCGTGGGTCCATAGAAAGAAAATGTCGTCGATGTATCTGGTGTATAGTGTTGGTTGGAGGTCTTGTGCAGTGAAGAAGTCCTGCTCGAACTTGTGCATGAAAATGTTGGCGTATTGGGGTGCGAATTTGGTCCCCATGGCTGTTCCGTGTGTTTGGGTAAAGAACTGGTTATCGAAGGTGAAGACATTGTGATCCAGGATGAAGCGGATGAGTTGTAGGATGGCTTCCGGAGATTGGCTGTTGTTGGTGTTGAGTATTGATGCTGTCGCAGCGATGCCGTCATCGTGGGGGATACTGGTGTATAGTGCCGAGACGTCCATCGTGGTGAGAAGTGTTCCTGGTTCAACTGGTCCGTGGTTCAACTGGTCCCACGGACCAGTTGAACCAGGAACACTTCTCACCACGATGGACGTCTCGGCACTATACACCAGTATCCCCCACGATGACGGCATCGCTGCGACAGCATCAATACTCAACACCAACAACAGCCAATCTCCGGAAGCCATCCTACAACTCATCCGCTTCATCCTGGATCACAATGTCTTCACCTTCGATAACCAGTTCTTTACCCAAACACACGGAACAGCCATGGGGACCAAATTCGCACCCCAATACGCCAACATTTTCATGCACAAGTTCGAGCAGGACTTCTTCACTGCACAAGACCTCCAACCAACACTATACACCAGATACATCGACGACATTTTCTTTCTATGGACCCACGGCAAGGAATCACTAAAGAGACTACACGATAACATCAACAAGTTCCATCCCACCATCAAGCTCACCATGGACTACTCCTCAGAATCAGTTTCTTTCTTGGACACACGAATCTCCATCAAAGACGGGCACCTCAGCACCTCACTCTACCGCAAGCCCACGGACAACCTCACGATGCTCCACTTTTCCAGCTTCCACCCTAACCACGTCAAAGAGGCCATCCCCTATGGACAGGCCCTGCGAATACACAGGGTCTGCTCAGACGAGGAGGAACGCGATGGACACCTACAGACGCTGAAAGATGCCCTAGTAAGAACGGGATATGACGCTCGACTCATCGATCGACAGTTCCGACGGGCCACAGCAAAAAATCGCATAGACCTCCTCAGGAGACTAACACGGGACGCAACCAACAGAGTACCCTTTGTCGTCCAGTACTTCCCCGGAGCGGAGAAACTACGCCATGTTCTCCGCAGCCTTCAACATGTCATCAATGAGGACAAACACCTCGCTATGGCCATCCCCACACCTCCACTACTCGCCTTTAAACAGCCACCCAACCTCAAACAGACCATCGTTCGCAGCAAACTACCCAGCTTTCAAGAGAACAGCGTCCACGACGCCACACAACCCTGCCACGGTAACCTCTGCAAGACATGCCAGATCATCGACACAGATACCACCATCACACGAGATGACACCACCCACCAGGTGCATGGTTCATACTCCTGTGACTCGGCCAACGTTGTCTACCTCATATGTTGCAGGAAAGGATGCCCCAGAGCATGGTACATTGGCGAGACCATGCAGACGCTGCGACAACGGATGAACGGACACCGCGCAACAATCGCCAAACAGGAGGGTTCCCTCCCAGTCGGGGAACACTTCAGCAGTCATGGACATTCATCCACCGACCTTCGGGTAAGCGTACTCCAAGGCGGCCTTCGAGACACACGACAACGCAAAATCGTCGAGCAGAAATTGATAGCCAAGTTCCGCACCCATGAGGACGGCCTCAACCGGGATCTTGGGTTCATGTCACGCTACACGTTACCCCACCAGCGAACAAATGTTATCTGTTTTTAATATAATGGGTCATTTGCTGGCTCTCTCTGCCTTCCGGATGTTTCTGCCTCTCTCTGTGTTTTTTTTTCTCTGTTTTTTTTTCCCTGTTTGTTTTTTTGTTGAATGTGTATTCGGGGGTTCTGCAGATGACACCTCTCTGTCTGAACACGGTGATTGCCTTGGCAACGGGCAGTTGCAGGGGCAGTCTGTAAACACCATGTATTATTCAATATGTATAAATGCGTAGGCTTCAAGGAGATCTTGAAACATTTACCTGAGGAAGGAGAAAATCTCCGAAAGCTTGTGAATTTAAAATAAAATTGCTGGACTATAACTTGGTGTTGTAAAATTGTTTACAATTGTCAACCCCAGTCCATCACCGGCATCTCCACATCATCTCCAATAAGAGAGAGTCTAACCACCTCCCCTTGACAATCAATGGCATTACCATCACTAAATCCCCCACCATCAACATCCTGGGAGTCACCATTGACCAGAAACATAACTGGACCAGCCACATAAATTTTGTGGCTACAACAGCAGGTCAGAGACTGGGTATTCTGCGGCAAGTGACTCACCTCCTGACTCCCCAAAGCCTTTCCACCATCTACAAGGCATAAGTCAGGAGTGTGATGGAATATTCTCCACTTGCCTGGATGAGTACAGCTCCAACAACACTCAAAAAGCTCAACACCATCCAGGACAAAGCAGCCCGCTTGATTGGCACCCCATCCACCACCCTAAACATTCACTCCATTCACCACCAGTGCACCATGGCTGCAGTGTGTACCATCCACAGGATGCACTGCAACAACTCGCCAAGGCTTCTTCGACAGCACCTCCCAAACCCGCGACCTCTATCACCTAGAAGGACAAGGGCAGCAGGCACAGGGGAACAACACCACCTGCACGTTCCCCTCCAAGTCACACACCATCCTGACTTGGAAATATATCGCCGTTCCTTCATCGTCGCTGGGTCAAAATCCTTGCTTTCCCTGTCTAACAGCACTGTGGGAGAACCTTCATCACACGGACTGCAGCGGTTCAAGAAGGCGGCTCACCACCACCTTCTCAAGGGCAATTAGGGATGGACAATAAGTGCTGGCCTTGCCAGCGACGCCCACATCCCACAAACGAATAAAAAAAAAGTGTGAGGTGCCGCTTTTTGGTAGGAACAGTAAGGAGGCCACGTACTGCTTGAACAATAAGAGTTCTGAGGCAGAACAGGACTCGAACCTCAGCTCAGGGAGCGTGGAACAGTTTGCACAGATCACCTGGATGCAGGGACACGGCCAAGAGCTGGAAACAGCAAACGGACTGTCGAGTGAGACTTTAAACAGTTGTTAAAATGGGTCTGAAAGTCGCATCTATTAACGTGCGTAGCATTAAATTCACTACGCGATGTGTGTCGACCTTGGACTACCTGGCCAAGGTCAAGAGCGACCTGCTGTTCTTTCAGGAACACGGCCTGCCGCATCTCAGCAATTACCGGCAATGGCCACAGCGGTGGGCCCACGGGCCGTCGATCTGGTCGGGAGGCAACGATTGCCGTGCCTCCGGCCTGGGGATTCTGCTGCGGGGAGGCAACTTCACCATCATAGCAGATGTA
The DNA here is from genome assembly GCF_035084215.1 of Heptranchias perlo. Lineage (NCBI taxonomy): Eukaryota > Metazoa > Chordata > Chondrichthyes > Hexanchiformes > Hexanchidae > Heptranchias > Heptranchias perlo. The sequence goes on from NC_090343.1 coordinate 45,734,916, forward strand.
ATGTAGAAAAACGCCCTGCTCCGACTGATCAACGTGTACGCCCTGACTCTGAAGAACGAGAGGCTGGCCGTCTTCTAGCAGCTCCCACTGCTGCTGGCGACGTCCAGGCCGGACATTCTCGGCGGTGACTTCAACTGCATCATCGAAGCGGCTGGACAATCCGGCAGAGCCGATGGCAAACTGGACCACATTCAAACTCCTGATGGAAGCGGTGAAAGACGCCAAGCTGTGCGACGTCTTCAACAACTCTGCAGACGGAGCGACGCGTCAATACACCCGGTCCAGACCAGACGGGTCCGTCCGTTCCAGGATAGACTTCCTGTTAGTGTCCCCGAAGCTCAAGGTCAGATCCACCAAGGTCACACCGGTGTTCGTCTCTGACCACTGCCTCCTCCTGACCACCGTCACCTACAGGACGATCAGAGAGTGGGCAGGGGGATATAGAAGCTGAACGTGAAACTGTTGACCCCCGGAAACATTGAGGAACTGAAGAGGGATTACAAAGGTTGGAGAACTGTAAAACCCCTCTTTGATTCCCCAGTGCACTGGGGGGAACCCATCAAGGCGAACATCCAGAGGTTCTTCATCCTCAAAGGTGTTCAGAAGGCGAGACAGAGGCAGAGGGAAACGCCCCGACTCCAGAAAAGCATGCAGAATCTGCTCCTGCTGCAGTCGATGGGGATCGATGTCGGGGAGGAACTCAGAGAGGTGAAGGACCAGCAAGCCTCGCTCTTTGCCTCCGAGGCCTCCAAGATCATCTTCCGGTCCAGAGTCCGCTCCATGGAGCAGGACGAGACTTGCTCGCGTTTCTTCTTCCAAAAGGTGCACAGAGAGACCTCTGTGATCAGCAGCCTGACGGAAGAGGACGGCTCGGTCACGTCCTCGCAGCCCGATATACTGAGGATCTGCAAATCCTTTTATGCCGGACTGTACGATGCGAAGCCCACAGACAGTGCGGCCTCCCAGTCCTTCTTGTCGTCTATCACGGAGGTTCTAGACAACAACAAGTGGGAGAGTCTGGATCACCCACTAACTCTGGACGAACCGATAAAGGCCGTTCGGTCCTTTGAGAAGAGTAAGACTCCAGGAAGTGACGGCTTACCGGTAGAGTTGTACTGGCCTTGCCAGTGATGCCCACATCCCATGAATGAAATACACAAAATACCACAGGCTCTGCATTGATCGTGTTTACAGGCACGAAGGAGGGATTTTCCTCTTAAAAAGGCTAAGAACACTACTTATTGTAGGTTTTCACAGCTGTTAACTGAAATGGCAGTAGGGTACAAATTTTCCTGCAGTCAATTTTGTGAAACGCAAATGGATTATTGGGAATAACAAGAAAGGCAGCACCACTAAGGCGTTAGACTTGGCTCAGTGATAGCACTATCACCTCTAAGGCAGGAAGTTATGGGTTCAAGTCCCATGACAGCAACTTGAGGCTGGAGTGGGACTAATCCAGGCTGACACTCCAGTGTAGTACTGAGGGAGTATTGCACTATCAGAAGTGCCATCTTTCAGATGAGACATTGAACTGAGGCCCTGTCTGCCCTCTCAGGTGGATGCAAAAGATCCCATGGTACTATTTCAAAGAAGAGCAGGGGAGTTCTCCCCAGTATCCTGGCCAATATTTATCCCCCAACCAACATCACTGAAACAGATTATCAGGTCATTATCCCATTGCTGTCTGTGGGATCTTGCTGTGCAGAAATTGGCTGCTGCGTTTCCTACATTGCAACAGTGACTACACTTCAAAAGTACTTCATTGGCTGTAAAGCACTTTGGGACGTTCTGAGGTCATGAAAGGTGCTGTATAAATGCAAGTCCTTTCCTTCACTATTTATTTTCTTTTGGTTGGCTGGGAGTCTGATCATCAACCTGCTTAAGAGTCTCAAAGTTAAGTACCTGAGAAATCCACACTTGGTGGTATTGGTGTTTGCCTCGTACAGAGTGCACACTCTCTTTCTGTCAGGAACACCCCACAGATCAAAGTCCTAAGAGTTTAGGCAAGAGCCAAGGCTGAGGGACCCCATCTGAGCACAGAGGGTACTTTGAAGTTTGTAGCTTGTTCACTGCATTTAATTCATTCATAGCTCTGTACTGTGGACTTTGGGACCCCCAAGTTCCTGAAACTACAGTCTCCAGCAACAGATGGATTGCAAACAACTAACGAACCACTTAACCTGCTATGAATGACAAAAGGTACATTAAGCCAGTGTGCAAAACTTTGCAGTTAGGGGGGTCAGTATCCGATTCAAAAAAAGCTCAATTTACTGACGATGTGGAAATGTTCATTGATGGCACAACAGAGGGAAAGTAGTTACAGCTTTGGTGCTGCAGGGCAGACAATTACCATACAATGGAGATAAAGAATGTAACAGTAAAAGATAAACTAGGTGAACTAAGGATCCAATACTTTGAAGGAAGTTTAGAAGAAGTTTCATTGCATGGGAAAGACCACTGAGGTAAAGGTACAATATTGCTCTAAAGGATATATATGGGCAAGAAAGACATCTGTGAAAGAGAAGTTAAAAGTGTTTCTTACCAGTAAAGAGAAATAGATGAATTTCAGTGTGCCACAGAATCCAATCTTAATGTGGTTATGAAGGACATATACGGATTTAAAAGAGTAAATCTTATTCAATGAAATTAAGAAGAAATTAATGAATTTCAAACTGACAAATTATTCCGCCTTAACACAAACTTATTTTTAAGGCAAAATATTTTTATTGTTCATCCCACACAGTAATTTCCACAGGTACTGAAACCTCATGTACTGAAACACGTGTATGAAAACACTGAATATAATGAATCACAACAGACGCTGAAACACTGTAGTACAGAAACACATGCACTGAAAAACCGCATGCACAGAAACAACACATCTAATGAAACACTAAGGCTGGGGGTTTCCTGCTTTATGCTCAGTAGCCAGTGATTTTCCTATGCATTAAACAAGTGGGAGGAAAATTGTGGGTATGTTGAAACTTGTGTTACTGATACACATACTGAAACACGTGTACTGAAACACGGGTACTGAAACACGGGTACTGAAACACGAGTACTGAAACACGAGTACTGAAACACGCATACTGAAACATGTGTACTGAAACATTCGTACTGAAACACATGTACTGAAACAGAGAGTCAGCCCCCACCACACCAGCCAGCAATGTATTCCAGAGGCTCACTACTCTCTGGGTATAGAAGAACCGTCTAACACCCAGTCTAATCCTACTCTTGCATAGTTTAAACGCATGTCCCCTGGTCCTCCCCAATCTGTTAAACTGATATCTGGTGTGGACATATGAGATACCCACTATCACACCCAGCAGGAAATCCCAATAGTTGTGGTGGGTGGCAGGAGACCAATGGGACTGTTCAAGCACCTCCCACCCCCTACCCCCCATATTCCTCTCCCAGTTTCAGTAGGAGTGTTTCAGTACGTGTTTCAGTACGTGTTTCAGTACATGTATTTCAGTGCGCATGTTTCAATACATGTTTCAGTACTGAAGCACATGTACTTAAACACGTGTACTGAAACATGTGTACTGAAACACGTACTGAAACACGTGTAGTGAAACACATGTACTTAAACACATGTACTGAAACATGTGTACTGAAACACATACTGAAACACGATGTACTTAAACACATGTACTGAAACATGTGTACTGAAACACGTACTGAAACACGTTTACTGAAAAATGCATACTGAAACATGTACTAAAACACATACTGAAACACGAGTACTGAAATACATACTGAAACACATGTACTGAAACATATACTGAAATATGCATACTGAAACATGTGTACTAAAACACATCCTGAAACACCGACTGAAACACACGTACTGAAAGACATACTGAAACACGGACTGAAATATGTACTGATTCATGCGTACTGAAACACGCGCACTGAAATGCGTGTACTGAAACACGTACTGAAACACGTACTGAAACACTCCTACTGAAACTGGGAGAGGAATATGGGGGGTAGGGGGTGGGAGGTGCTTGAACAGTCCCATTGGTCTCCTGCCACCCACCACAACTATTGGGATTTCCTTCTGGGTGTGATAGCGGGCATCTCATATGTCCACACCAAACATCAGATTGGGGAGGACCAGGGGACATGCGTTTAAACTATGCAAGAGTAGGATTAGACTGGGTGTTAGACGGTTCTTCTATACCCAGAGAGTAGTGAGCCTCTGGAATCATTGCCCGCTGGTGTGGTGGGTGCTGACTCTCTGCCTTCAAGAGGGAGCTGGACCAGTTCTGGACTGGAGCAGAGGTCGCATCATATAGAAGGCAAGTGGATTAATAGATAACACTTGGTCCATGTGATCTCCTGGACCTTTTTCGATCGCCTGAGGGGGTGGAGAGGAATTTTCCAGGGAATTATTTCCCTTATTTGTCCTGGGTTTTCCTTTTTGTTTTCTTGCCTCTCTCAGGGCTGCGGCGGTGAGAGGGGTGGTGGTGGTAGGGAGTGTCTGGTCATGATGCTCCGGCCATAGTGAGTGTGGGGCAGGCTTGATGGACCAGCTGGACTTCTCCTGCCCGTCATTTTCCTACATTTTGTATTAAAATAGATTGTGAATGATGGAGCTATGTCACATGACATGTTTCCCATCGTTTGTGCCATATCGATACTGAGTGCTCAGAATACCGTGTGTTCCTGACACGCAGCCTCGCAATGGCACAGGCTCGGTGGGAGTTAAGTTTTAAAGTTCCCAAGGGAACCCGGCCTATCGTGGGGGAGTCAGTTGTCTCCCTCTGCATGTGATTTAAAAATTTGGATACAAAATTAGAGGCTGCTCTTCACAATAGTCTGGTGGTAACTTTGCGGCCTGTCCCGAGGGGTGCTAAGGGATATTCCCCCCCCCACTTTCCCCCACCCCAACCACCTAACAGGATTATGGGGTGCACGGTTTTAAAGCTTCAACTGCCAAATCAAAAAGCTATCATGATTGAATGCACTAAAATTAATGCCAAGCTGAATTCACCTGCAGTAATTCCTCTGAACTGCTTGTTAAGCTACTAACCTTGCAATTAATGAGCTCAAACCTGCCGATGTCAGCTGTTGCTGTCGTGGAGTATACTGGATTTTAATACTTTCACTTCTGATTGGAGCAGGTAACAATAACAATAACTTGCATTTATATTGTAACTTTAACGTAGTAAAACATCCTAAGGCACTTCACACCGAACCACACAAAGAGATATTGGGACAGGAAAAGAGGTAGGTTTTAAGGAACATCTTAAAGAAGGAGAGAGAGAGATAGAGAGGCAGGGAGGGATAGAGAGGGAATTCCAGATATTAGGTCTTATCCAGCTAAAGGCGCAGCCGCCAATGGTGGAGAGATGAAAATCAGGGATGCGCAAGAGACCAGAATTGGAGGAGAGCAGAGATCTCGGAGGGTTGTAGGGCTGGAGGAGGTTACAGAGATAGGGAGGGGCGAGGCCACGGGGGGATTTGAAAACAAGGATGAGAATTTTAAAATCGAGTCAGAAACCCAATACACAAAGAAGGCCCTTTGCTAGCTCACTCCCATAACCCCGAGCATCCTGCTTTCTATCTGCTTAATTCAAATTTTTGCAATCATCACACGTTCATAGTGAATGGGAAAGCTGTACATCACAGTTCCAAAATTCCTATCTCTCTTACTTGATTGGCTCAAATATCCATCGGATTCACTCAAATATAGACAAATAGGAACAGCTATCAATCACGAACCAATAGCCCACACAGACCCAACCAATTAAATTGCTCAGTTTTTTCTTCACAAGTTACCAATCAGGAATAAGAAAAGAGAGAAAGATTTGCATTTATACATCGCCTTTCATGACCTCAGGACGTCCCAAAGCACTTTAGTACTTTTGAAGTGTAGTCACTATTGTAATGTAGGGAAACACCGCAGCCAATTTGCGCACAGCAAGGTCCCACAAACAGCAATGAAATAATTACCAGATAACGGGCACTAAATTGGGCCGTGTAGCGCCCGTTGTTTCGGCGCTACACGGCCTCTCCGACATCCAAGATGGCGTCTTGGCTGTGCACACACGTTTCCAGCATGACGTGCGCCGGACGCCATCTTGGTATCGGAGTTAGTGCAGGCGCAGATAAGGAACACTGGAAGCAAGTAAAGTAGGGAGAAAATGGCTACAATCAGTGTGCAACGCTGGTTTAAAGTGATAGACACCTTTTTGGGACTTAACGCTCAACTTAACGCACAGTCGTAACCCCAACCATCTGAACATGAATTAGAATGCCTGGAGGACCCCCACCAGTGCTATTTAAAGGGAACAAGCAGGATTTACAGGTTAGTGGCTGGATTATTGCTTCTGGCTGCTGAGACATTTGTAACTGTTTTTGGAGGTCTCCTATACTTGAATACTAGCACTAGGGGACACAGCCTAACATTTAGATGGGGATGTTCGCTGATGACTGCACAGTGTTCAGTTCCATTCGCAACCCCTCAGATAATGAAGCAGTCCGAGCCCGCATGCAGCAAGACCTGGACAACATCCAGGCTTGGGCTGATATGTGGCAAGTAACATTCGCGCCAGACAAGTGCCAGGCAATGACCATCTCCAACAAGGGAGAGTCTAACCACCTCCCCTTGACATTCAACGGCATGACCATCGCCGAATCCCCCACCATCAACATCCTGGGGGTTACAATTGACCAGAAACTTAACTGGACCAGCCATATAAATACTGTGGCTGCAAGAGCAGGTCAGAGGTTGGGTATTCTGTGGCAAGTGACTCACCTCCTGACTCCCCAAAGCCTTTCCACCATCTACAAGGCACAAGTCAGGAGTGTGATGGAATACTCTCCACTTGCCTGGATGAGTGCAGCTCCAACAGCACTCAAGAAGCTCGATACCAGGACAAAGCAGCACGCTTGATTGGCACCCCATCCACCACCCTAAACATTCACTCCTTTCACCACCGGCGCACTGTGGCTGCAGTGTGTACCATCCACAGGATGCACTGCAGCAACTCGCCAAGGCTTCTTCGACAGCACTTCCCAAACCCGCGACCTCTACCACCTAGAAGGACAAGAGCAGCAGGCACATGGGAACAACACCACCTTCACGTTCCCCTCCAAGTCACACACCATCCCGACTTGGAAATATATCGGTGTTCCTTCATCGTCGCTGGGTCAAAATCCTGGAACTCCCTTCCTAACAGCACTGTGGGAGAACCGTCACCACACGGACTGCAGTGGTTCAAGAAGGCGGCTCACCACCACCTTCTCAAGGGCAATTAGGGATGGGCAATAAATGCCGGCCTCGCCAGCGACGCCCACATCCCATGAACGAATAAAGAAAAAATTAGAGCCAGAACGTGCAGGAATGAAGTTAGGAAATGCTTCTACATGCAAAGGTTGGGAGAATTTTGGGAAGCTCTTCTGCAAACGGCAGTTGATGCTAGCTTGATTGTGAATTCTAAATCTGAGATTGATAGATTTCTGTGAACCAAGTGTATTAAAGGATATGGGCTAAGGCGGGTATATGGAGTTAGGTCACTGGTCCACCATGATCTCATTGAATGGCGCAACAGGCTTGAGGGGCTAAATGCCACTGCCACTTGCTGTCTCCTGATATGCGCCACCTTCTTCTGCAAGAAAGCGGGACGTGTGTCTGGGTGATGTGCTTGTCATGGTTGAATAGCTGCCAGTGTATGTGGCATGTGAGTTGTGGGTAGGCGGCTTGAAACAGTGATAATGTGTAAGGGCGAGAGGAAGCATCTGGTAGAAGAGTTAAGGACTGATGAAAAGAGTTTGTTGGTATGTGGGTGATGGGTGGTGTAGTGTGTGGAGCAGTGGATGCGGCTAGTGGTGCAGTTGGTAGGAGACGCCATTTGACAGTTGACCTCACTTACCTTGACCATTCATGTCAAAGCATTGAACTTCTTCCTGCACTGTATCCATGTTCATGATGGTGTGCACCTGGCATTGACTTCATCCCCCGCTGCCTCCCACTGCCTTTTGGGTATATGTCTGGAGGGCATCTTGCCCCCCCGCCCCCCCCCCTCCCCACCTCCTGCGGATATAGGATGTCTCACTTCTGTCCACCTCTTGCACCAAGGTCTCCAGTGCATCAGCAGAGAACCTTGGGGCACACACTCTCGCAGGCCCGGGACCAACTCGGACTGGTAGATTGGTGAGGTCTGGCGTGCAGATTGGAGGATGTGGGATTTAGTAGTGTGCAACCTTTAGTCAATGTTTTAACATAACTCATCAGGGCGTAAACATATGGATGGGACCTGCATCTGTGTTTTGCGCTTATGTTTCTGAGTAACAAGGTTGTGGGTTCAAGCCCCACTCCAGGGACTTGAGCATATAATCTAGGCTGACACTCCAGTACAGTACTGTGGGAGTGCTACACTGTTGGAGGTGCCGTCTTTCTGATGAGGCATTAAACCGAGGCCCATCTGCCCTCTCAGGTGGATGTAAAAGATTCCATGGCACTATTCGAAGAATAGCAGGGGAGTTCTCCCCGGTGTCCCGGCCAATAATTATCCCTCAACCGACATCTTTAAAACAGATTGTCTGGTCATTCATCTCATTGCTGTTTGTGGGACCTTGCTGTGCACAGATTGGCTGCTGCATTTTCCATTACAACAGTGACTACACGTCAAAAGTCCTTCATCGTGAAGCACTTTGGAATGTGAAAGGAGCTATAAAATTGCAAGTTCTTTCTTTAAACAAAATAAATCATTACATGCGTGATGTCTGATCTCCGTTCAGACTCCGTGCAGACAGTCGACTGTTATTTTCAGCAAATAACAGGTACCTTTAAGAGATTTCTAAGAAACATCCTCCCTTTAAGAGATTGGGCTCCCCCTGCTGGTGGAAAGTGCGAATTGCATCGATTCCACGTTCAAGGCCCGGAATGGAACGCTGATTGCAGGTTAATACTCAGGCTGGCCGAAACTCGAGTCCTGCCTGCACAGGGTCATTGGGCGCGGGGTAATAGCGCATCACGCTACCTGCGCCCAAAAACGGCCCTTATCCAATTTTTTCCCCCCCCCTCAAACTCCATTGATTGCTCGCAGTTGTCAGAGTTCCAAATAAATCTGGCCTGTACAATGTATGTTAGAGGCCCCTGGTTTCTGGAAGTTCGGAATCCTAGTAAGCATTGTTCTGCTGGAACAAGCATTGCAGCCTGAACGAGTCGCACGTTATTTGCAATGCAAAGGAAACATCTGCACGGCCTGTTCATACACATCTTTATATACAACTTCCTTCTTATAACTAAGCACTGTTTGGAAATGTGAGCTCAGGACTCACTTTTTGTTTGCGCTCCCCACCCACGCTTGCATGATGTTCTCAGGATAAACAGTCTTCAATAAGCAATGTTGTTTTGCTCATTTCCTTTCATCCGTTTTAAGACTTAGAGCTGTGATATTAATGGATGAACAGCCTGTTACTGCTTTCTGTCGGTCTAGCCTCACTTCTTTACTCTTTTTTTTCTCGTTTAAAGAAAGAGCTTGCAATTTTATAGCTCCTTTCACATCTCAAAGTGCTTCACAATGAAGGACTTTTGAAGTGTAGTTACTGTTGTAATGTAGGAAACACAGCCAGCCAACCTGCAATGTGATAACAATCAGATAATCTGTTTTCAGTGATGTTGGTTGAGGGATAAATATTGGCCTGGACACTGGGGAGAGCTCCCCTACTCTTCTTTGAATAGTGCCATGGGATCTTTTACATCCACCTGAAAGGGCAGATGGGGCTTTGGTTTAATGTCTCATCAGAAAGACGGCACCTCCGACAGTGTGGCACTCCCACAATACTGTACTGGAGTGTCAGCCTAGCCCATATGCTCAAGTCCCGAGAGTGGGGCTTGAACCGACAACCTTTTGCCTCACAGGTGAGAATGCTAGCAACTGAGCCACAGCTGATAATGATCAAAGGAAAATAGAGCCCATTATTCTATAAGCTGGCAACTTGACATGAACAGACATATCATGGGCCTGGATTTTTCTGCTACAGCAGAATCTCAGCACATCCTTGGTGCTCGTGAGAAGGTTGCACCACTGACATTAGGCATTTATACCCGGTCAGGATCATTTGCATTTTTAGTTGCACTCCGTGACCTCCACTGCCCGACTCGAGAGGGGTGGTGGGAGGGAGTGCGGAGATTGACTGCTGTAGGCCTCCCGGAGCTTACCATGGCCGCTGGGCGCTGTGCTGCCTGGTGAAAGTTTGAAAAGTTAAAAAATTTTTTTTAAGAAAGTTGCCTAAATGTATTGAATCGATCACTCTGCAATTGATTGAATATGCCTTTTGACCCCATAAACTTTACATGGCACCTCGGTTGCCTGTAGCAATGCTGGATGCCAGTGATGGGCACGGCCCTTTACGACCAGCGTTGCCATGGGGATGACATAATTCTGTCATTTGCATGTACGGTTGGACGTATTGTATGGCCATCATCACTTCTGGTGGGAAATCCCGGGAGTGACACAGAAAGCAGGGAACCAGCGAGAACAGTCCCCGACGGAGTTTCTGCCTCGATCATAAAGTCACAACTGGCTTACGTTATCTGGATTCACAATCACCACTTCTGCTTCCGTGCTCCTGACTCAACCTCATCACTTCTCTTTGTCATTTTAAACGTTTCCTCAATCTTCTGTCTCCTAATGAGAACAAATTGTGCTCCTTACCTTCTCCTCACAGCTCAATGATCTGAGGCCCAAAACCATCGCTCTTCTTTGTGTCCTTGTGTTTTGGTAGTTATGGTTACCAGAACTGAAGGCAGTACTTTTTCTTTCTCTTTTGATATTTATTTGTTTTTTTGGAACATTCTCCGTTCCAATGCTCCCCTGATCGGCCTCCCACGTTGCGGCCTCCATAAACTTGAACTCATCCAAAGCTCTACTTTTTTTTATTTGTTCATGGGATGTGGGCGTCGCTGGCGAGGCCAACATTTATTGCCCATCCCTAATTGCCCTTGAGAAGGTGGTGGTGAGACGCCGCCTTGAACCGCTGCAGTCCGTGTGGTGACGGTTCTCCCACAGTGCTGTTAGGAAGGGAGTTCCAGGATTTTGACCCAGCGACGATGAAGGAACGGCGATATATTTCCAAGTCGGGATGGTGTGTGACTTGGAGGGGAACGTGCAGGTGGTGTTGTTCGCACGTGCCTGCTGCTCTCGTCCTTCTAGGTGGTAGAGGTTGCGGGTTTGGGAGGTGCTGTCGAAGAAGCCTTGGCGAGTTGCTGCAGTGCATCCTGTGGATGGTACACACTGCAATCACAGTACGCCAGTGGTGAAGGGAGTGAATGTTTAGGGTGGTGGATGGGGTGCCAATCAAGCGGGCTGCTTTATCTTGGATGGTGTCGAGCTTCTTGAGTGTTGTTGGAGCTGCACTCGTCCAAGCAAGTGGAGAGTATTCCATCACACTCCTGACTTGTGCCTTGTAGATGGTGGAAAGGCTTTGGGGAGTAAGGAGGTGAGTCACTCGCCGCAGAATACCCAGCTCTCGTAGCCACAGTATTTATATGGCTGGTCCAGTTAAGTTTCTGGTCAATGGTGACCCCCAGGATGTTGATGGTGGGGAATTCGGCGATGATAATGCCGTTGAATGTGAAGGGGAGGTGGTTAGACTCTCTCTTGTTGGAGATGGTCATTGCCTGGCACTTATCTGGCACGAATGTTACTTGCCACTTATGAGCCCAAGCCCGAATGTTGTCCAGGTCTTGCTGCATGCGGGCTCGGATTGCTTCATTATTTGAGGGGTTGCGAATGGAACTGAACACTGTGCAATCATCAGCGAACATCCCCATTTCTGACCTTATGATGGAGGGAAGGTCATTGATGAAGCAACTGAAGATGGTTGGGCCTAGGTCACTGCCCTGAGGAACTCCTGCAGCAATGTCCTGGGGCTGAGATGATTGGCCTCCAACAACCACTACCATCTTCCTTTGTGCTAGGTATGACTCCAGCCACTGGAGAGTTTTCCCCCTGATTCCCATTGACTTCAATTTTACGAGGGCTCCTTGGTGCCACACTCGGTCAAATGCTGCCTTGATGTCAAGGGCAGTCACTCTCACCTTACCTCTGGAATTCAGCTCTTTTGTCCATGTTTGGACCAAGGCTTCAACGAGGTCTGGAGCCGAGTGGTCCTGGCGGAACCCAAACTGAGCATCGGTGAGCAGGTTATTGGTGAGTAAGTGCCGCTTGATAGCACTGTCGACAACACCTTCCATCACTTTGCTGATGATTGAGAGTAGACTGATGGGGCGGTAATTGGCCAGATTGGATTTGTCCTGCTTTTTGTGGACAGAACATACCTGGGCAATTTTCCACATTGTCGGGCAGATGCCAGTGTTGTAGCTGTACTGGAACAGTTTGGCTAGAGGCGCAGCTAGTTCTGGAGCACAAGGCTTCAGCACTACAGCTGGGATGTTGTTGGGGCCCATAGCCTTTGCTGTATCCAGTGCACTCAGCCATTTCTTGATATCATGTGGTGTGAATTGAATTGGCTGAAGACTGGCTTCTGTGATGGTGGGGATATCGGGAGGAGGCTGAGATGAATCATCCACTCGGCACTTCTGGCTGAAGATGGTTGCAAACGCTTCAGACTTGTCTTTTGCACTCACGTGCTGGACTCCGCCATCATTGAGGATGGGGATGTTTGCAGAGCCTCCTCCTCCCGTTAGTTGTTTAATTGTCCACCACCATTCACGACTGGATGTGGCAGGACTGCAGAGCTTTGATCTGATCCGTTGGTTGTGGAATCGCTTAGCTCTGTCTATAGCATGTTGCTTCCACTGTTTAGCATGCATGTAGTCCTGAGTTGTAGCTTCACCAGGTTGGCACCTCATTTTTAGGTACGCCTGGTGCTGCTCCTGGCATGCTCTTCTACACTCCTCCTTGAGCCAGGGTTGATCCCCTGGCTTGTTGGTAATGGTAGAGTGAGGAATATGCCGGGCCATGAGGTTACAGATTGTACTGGAATACAATTCTGCTGCTGCTGATGGCCCACAGTGCCTCATGGATGCCCAGTTTTGAGCTGCTAGATCTGTTCTGTATCTATCCCATTTAGCACGGTGGTAGTGCCACACAACACGTTGGATGGTGTCCTCAGTGTGAAGACGGGACTTCATTTCCACGAGGACTGTGCGGTGGTCACTCCTACCAATACTGACATGGACAGATGCATTTGCGACAGGTAGATTGGTGAGGACGAGGTCAAGTAAGTTTTTCCCTCGTGTTGGTTCACTCACCACCTGCTGCAGGCCCAGTCTGGCAGCTATGTCCTTCAGGACTCGGCCAGCTCGGTCAGTAGTGGTGCTACCGAGCCACTCTTGGTGATGGACATTGAAGTCCCCCACCCAGAGTACATTTTGTGCCCTTGCTGCCCTCAGTGCTTCCTCCAAGTGGTGCTCAACATGGAGGAGGACTGATTCATCAGCTGAGGGAGGGCGGTAGGTTGTAATCAGCAGGAGGTTTCCTTGCCCATGTTTGACCTGATGCCATGAGATTTCATGGGGTCCAGAGTCAATGTTGAGGACTCCCAGGGCCACTCCCTCCTGACTGTATATCACTGTACCGCCACCTCTGGTGGGTCTGTCCTGCCGGTGGGACAGGACATACCCAGGGATGGTGATGGAAGAGTCTGGGACGTTGGCTGAAAGGTATGTTTCTGTGAGTATGGCTATGTCAGGCTGTTGCTTGACTAGTCTGTGGGACAGCTCTCCCAATTTTGGCACAAGTCCCCAGATGTTAGTAAGGAGGACCTTGCAGGGTCGACTGGGCTCGGTTTGCCTTTGTCGTGTCCGGTGCCTTGTGGTCCGATGCCGGATGGTCCGTCCAGTTTTATTCTTATTGTGACTTTTCGTAGCGAGATTGTACAACTGAGTGGCTTGCTAGGCCATTTCAGAGGGCAATTAAGAATCAACCACATTGCTGTGGGTCTGGAGTCACACATAGGCCAGACCGGGTAAGGACAGCAGGTTTTCTCCCCTAAAGGACGTTAGTGAACCAGATGGGTTTTTATGATCACCATTACTGATACTAGTATTTTAATTCCAGATTTTTACGTGGCGGAATTTGAACTCATGACTCTGGATTACTAGTCCAGTAACATAACCACTATGCTACCGTACCCTATACTGCCTGTATCCTAACTCGCACCCATCACCCCTGTGCTTGCTGACCTACATTGGTGCCCAGTGTCAGCCATGGCTCGGTGGGTAGCACTCTTGCCTCTATGAGGTAGAAGGTTTGTGGGTTCAAGTCCCACTCCAGTAACTTGAGTGCAAAAATCTCGGCTGACCTTCCAGTGAAAGTGCTGCACTGTCCCTGTGCTGCAGCAGAGCCTGGTCTCCAATTGTCTTAGAATTTTCCTGCCATTGGGCTAAGACTTTGCCCTGCTGGGACTGGTTGGTGTGCAACAACCACCCCATGTTAAAAGAATTCCATGCACAGGCATCTTCTACCAAGTTATCCTCAACCCTGAGGGACTACCAAAAAGACATTAGCTCCTGGTCTGGCCACACCTTGATTTTAAAATTCCCGTCCTTTTTCAAATCCCTTCATGGCCTCGCCCCTCCCTATCTCTGTAACCTCTTCCAACCCTCCGAGATCTCTGCACTTATCCAATTCTGGCCTCTTGCACATCCCCGATTTTCATTGATCCACCATTGGCGGCCGTGCCTTCAGCTGCCTAAGTCCTAAGCTTTGGAATTCGCTCCCTAAACCTCTCTACTTCTCTCTCCTCCTTTAAGGCAATCCTTAAAACCTACCTCTTTGACCAAACTTCTGGCCACCTTTCCTAATATCTCCTTATGTGGCTTGGTTGCCATTCCACGGGTTTGAAGCATCCTCTAGTATTTCAGCCAATTGGCCATTATTTGTTTGTGTGTGTAAGACAGCAGGCTATTTGACTGCATGGGCATCACATGCAAGCCTGATCCTCTCCTTCCCCAACATCCACACATATGCACTTTCCTCTGGGGTTATTGGCTGGCAATCGGGAGCGGTGATTGCAATGGGAAACCCCTGTCTGAGTTTACCCTCCTTAACCCAGGGGTACTGGGGCCATTTGTAGTGCCCCAACACTTCCTTGAGAAATGTTCTGGTCTGTAAGGCTCCGCTATTCACTGGATAAAATCAATGTGCTACAGGGGGAGCTGAGAAATAATGAAGGCAATTGTCATCTTGACTGCCTGGGCGGTAAAGAAAGAAAGATCTTGTATTTTTGTAGCACCTTTGCAGGACGTTCCAAAGCATTTCACAGCCAATGAAGTACTTTTGAAGTGTAGTCACTGTTGTGATGTAGGGGAATGTGACAGTCAATATGCACACAGCAAGGACCAACAAACAGCAATAAAATTAATGACCAGAGAATCTGTTTTTAGGTGTTGGTCAAGGGATAAATGTTGGCCAGGACACAAATCTGGTGGAGCAGATTGTTTGTAGAACCTGCCCATTGAATTGAATGGGATGAAAGTTGGGCCCGTTCTATAAGGAGTGGGTGCACTGTTCGGCCAGATTATCGCCCAGGTGTTGAACGTGAAAGTATTCTAATATCCGATATATATTACAAGTGTAGGTTCAACCGCTGGATGAGATGAGGGGATGTATGGCTCCCCCCACCCCGCGAGCCCCCAAATATTTTTGACAAGGCTTAAATGCTAATGCGGGGAATCGCGCACCGTTCCTGCTCTGTGAGGCTCCCACGGGCCGCCAGTGCCAATTTTGCGTGACCATTCATCAGAGTGCGAATGTGCCGGCCCGACTCTTAGTGTGTGGTGGTACTCCTCTCCTTACAGGATTGCCTCCTGCAGCAAGCGTATCACCGCTGGCAACCCTGTAGTGTAAACGTTGCAGCGTAAGTGCCTGTGGAGGCACTGAAATTCTTCCCAGGGAGAGGTTGCATTGCTACCTTCGGAGGCAAAGTGCCACTGCAGCAAGGCAAATGGCTACTGCAGCCAGAACACTGCACTGTGTCAACCCTTTCGAATCTGGCGGAGTTCTCACAATGTCTTCTAA
Organism: Heptranchias perlo; assembly: GCF_035084215.1. Lineage (NCBI taxonomy): Eukaryota > Metazoa > Chordata > Chondrichthyes > Hexanchiformes > Hexanchidae > Heptranchias > Heptranchias perlo. The sequence continues at coordinate 45,750,923 of NC_090343.1, forward strand.
ACATTTCTGTGGTTGATATGGCTGCAAATAGAATTCTAGGTTTTATCTCGAGAGGTGTAGAATATAAAAGCCAAGAGGTAATGATGGGCTTATATGACACCTTAATAGGACTTCAGTACTATGAGTAGAATTGGGGTCCACACAATATGAAGGATATTGAGGCTTTAGAGAGAGTACAATGCAAATTCACGAGGATGCTGCCTGGTATGAGGAAATACAAATGCAAAGAAAGACTTCAAAAATTGGGTCTTTCTTCATTAGAACAATGCAGATTATGGGGCAATATGGTAGAGTTTAAAATTACGAAAGGATGGGACAGGGTAAATAGAAGCAGAGTGTTTCCAATAGTTGAGGGGTCAAGAATGAAGGGCCATAGATACTAGATTAGATGTAAGAGATTTAGAACTGAGAGCAGGAGATACTTCTTCACACAGAGAGTTGTGAGGCTGTGGAATTCACTTCCAGGGTGAGTGGTTGAGGCAGAAACTATGTCAACATTCAAGGTGGTTGAAGGAAAAGGGGCTGAATGGACATGGGAACAGGGCGGGTCGAACTCTTTGCTCGCATGCTGGGTAAACACTGAGACCGAGTGGTTGGGCTGAATGACCTGTTTCCGTGTTGTAATTACCATGTATACCCATGGATACCTCCTCCCACCCCCTTCCACGCCCCCCCCACTTGGAGACTGGGCAGGCTTGAGACCAGAATGAGGAAGCCCTGTTTGTCACTTTTGGGCAACTGCGCACACTCAGGCACGTGCAGTCGAACAGGGATTTCCAACTTTATTTGTTTAAAAAAGGTCAATTTGCTGGACTGGGGAGGTGCCCGGCCAACTTTCCCTTACCACTGGGCTTCCCCAGCAACATCACTGAGAGGGAGCATCTCATTGGCAGTGCCACTCAATAAGAAAAGAGGGCTGCAAATCTGTATTGGCATGAGATCCTGGGAAAGCAAGCTACTGGCTGGGGATACAGAGTTCAAATCAGATCAATTGGACATTTCAAAAAGTTCCAGTGGGTCGCATAAGAACATAAGAAATAGGGGCAGGAGTAGGCCATTCGGCCCCTCGAGCCTGCTCTGCCATTCAATCAGATCATGGCTGATCTTCACCCTCAACTCCACTTTCTCGCCCGATCTCCATATTCCTTGATTCCCCTAGAGTCCAAAAATCTATAGATCTCAGCCTTGAATATACTCAACGACCGAGCATCCACAGTCTCCTGTGCTGTTACTCCCGGTCAGATGAAGGATACACTTTGATAAGTACAGGAGTATTATACCATATAAAGCACAATGTATTATTCTCTGAAACCCTGCCAGGCAGTTTAAGTTCAGTGCCATCTTAAGTTTGTGTCTCCTTTCTATTAGGAAAGTGATAAAGATGGTAAAACATTGCGTGAGTCACTTGCTTCATACAGGAGGAGACTGCAGACTGGATTATCTGAGGGATTTCCCCCGTGGTGATTAGGAAGGATTCTGTTGCATTGAAGCTTAATGTCATAATCACCTTTACAGCTATGGAAGAGCCACCTCAGTCTGTGAAGTTGTCTGTAAATCACCCCCTCTGCAATATGAAAGAACTTGCATTTATATAGCGCCTTTCACAACCTCAGAACATCCCAAAATTACAGCCAATGAAGTATTTTTGAAGTGTAGTCACTGTTGTAATGTAGAGAAATGCAGCAGGCAATTTGTGCACAGCAAGATCCCACAAACAGCAATGAAGAAATTAACAGATCATCTGCTTGTAAGTGTTAGTTGAGGGATAAATATTGGCCAGGGCACCGGGGAGAACTCCCCTGCTCTTCTTCGAAATAATGTTATGGGGTCTTCTACGTCCACCTGAGAGGGCCGACCGGGCCTTGGTTTAAAGTCTCATCTGAAAGACGGCCCCTCCGACAGTGAGGTGTCACTGAAGATATTGCCCCTTCATTAACTGGTCCTCCTCATCCAATTCATGCAGCACTATGGGAACAGCCAAAGCGATTCCCACCCTTCCCAAGCTACAACTTGTACTGCAGCCTCAATTGGCTCGACTCCAGGAAAGTGCATCCAAGCAAGCTGAAGGCTTCAGCAAAAATGGAGAGAGGAATAGAAAATATACAAGCTGTTCAATGCACAAGAAGAGAAATGCTGGACTTCAACATTCAACGAAACAACAGCTAGCGTGCGTTAAGAAACGCTCCGCAGCTGGCCAGGCCCGTTTCTTTCACGTGCCCACTTTATATGGGCAAGGATTCGGAGGGCAGAGCCTTACACAAACTTGTGAAATTCAGCTTGTGGGACCTGAGTTGCATTAACATTTGATTTAAGTGATGCTCCTGACTGCCCGCAGCCCCGAAATTGTGTCTCGGTGAAGTTAGGCGTCATTGACAGCCATGACTGTTGACTCGAACTGCTCTCGGAGTTCTCCTGCATAGTAAGGCTAGGGCCTCGGACACTGTGCTCAGACACTCAGACACTGGTCTCAGACACTCTGCTCAGACACTCAGACACTGGTCTCAGGCACTCTGCTCAGACACTCAGACACTCTGCTCAGAACTATCATTGTCAAGGTCATTAGAAAGTATTATGAACAGCAGAATTGTCATTGCGGATCCCTGTGAGACTGCACCAGTCCCCGCAGGCCAACTTGACCTCTTCCCCATTCATGTCTGCTCTCTGCTTTCTCCCAATTCTCTATCCAATTTGCCACTTGACTATTGATTGGATGAGCATCAGCATTTGTTTCACTCTTGTGAAGGAGCTCATCAAACGACTTTGGAAAGTCAAGATGTCCAATATCCTGGTCAGGTCCTTCATTCACTAACTCAGTCACATCGTCCACAAAATTCCAATAGATTTGTTAGGCACGACCTCTCTTTGATACTCATGTGCTGCCTCTTTGTTGCCTTCAAACCCACTTCAGCCCTGAATTGCTTCTTTTACACTGAGCTCCAATATTTTCCCAACATCGATATCAAGCTAACTGGCCCAGGCTTGTACATTCTCCCTTTCTCAGTGTTTTGAATTGCATTTACTATTTTTTTTGCATCTAGTTTCTAAGAGGCTATGGAAAATTTTAACCAGAGCACCTCCTAATTCTCCTTTAGTCCCTTTAATACTCCCGGGTGCATTCCATCAAGGGCAGGAGCTTTATGAATCTTCAATCGTTGAAGTTTATTAATAACTGTTCCTTTGCTAACCTCTATTGCCATAAAAGTCTCTGATGAATCCCCTGACAGCCCGGTTACTGGATTAAATATGTTATTGCAGCTTCTACTCTGAATACTGATGAGAGGAAGTAATTTGAAAGTTCAAACATACTCTTCTCTTCAACAGCCCTTTGTCCTTTCTCATGTTTAAAGGGTAGGGTTGCCAATTGGGCTGGACGAATTCCTGGAGATTTCATCACGTGACCTCTTGCCTCTAACCACCTGGCCCACACGCCATTGGTCGCCCGACATGTCCATCCTTCCAGTGCCCCGCCTTCCCATGCCAATTGGGAAGTGAACAGACTCTTCGTTACCCGATTGGATGATTCTTCACTCTCGGTCAAACAGCCTTTTTTTCCCATCGCCAATATTTTTATAACTAATAAGCGAAAGTGTTCAAAGAAAATGAAAAAAACTCAATTTTTTTAATGCCCCTGTGATTTTTCTCCCGGGTGTTGCTCGTATCAGTGTCCGGGAAATTAATCTTTAATTCCTGGAGACTCTGAGACAATCCTGGAGGGATATTAAAGAGGCTGGTTGTCTCCTTTAATGCTTTATCTGCTGTACCCATACCTGATTATTGTTTGTTTGCCATCAACTCCCGTGTGTTAACTTGGCTCAGTTGGTAGCACTCTCATCTTTGACTCAGAAGAGCAAGTGTTCAATTTGTGCTCCAGCACATAATCTAGGCTAATACATCAGTGTCGTACTGAGTGTTGGATGCTCTGTATTATGGACATGCTTTTAAACCGGGGCCCAATCTAACAGTGCGGACAGATGTAAAGGATCAAAAAGGTCTTTTTCTTCAAGGAAGAGCAGAGAGTTTTACCGTTGTGCTGGCCAGCATTGCTCTCTTAATCAACACCACCCAAAGTGTATTGACCTCATTGACTTCCCGCTGTTTGTGGGATCTTGCTGTGTGCAAATTGGCCACTGTGTTTGCTTACATAACAATATCACCTGCACCTCAAAGCTAATTCATTGGCTGTGAAATGCTTTCAGATGTACTAAGGATGTGATAAGGGCCTCCATAAATGCAAGTTCTGTTTTTCATATTTAACAATCAATTTGCATTCTTGTGTTTAGCTCCCAATTTATTACGTCCATATTCCAGTCTCTCTCCTTCCCCTTCTGTGAATCATTTGAAAACACTTGTTACCCTGTCAGACTAGTGTTGTTTTTCTCTCCTCACTCCTACTCTTCTGACTCATACTAGGATACCTTTGTAGAGCCATCTGCAGCCTCCACAACCAAACCACAATGTGCATTCTATGGGAGTCAATTTGCGAGGCAAAGCTCCCAATGTGGAGCCACGGCAATGGTGAATGTGGGGGCTAAAATGCTGAAGCCCCTCCCCCCACTGCTGCCCACCGCGAGTGGACTCTATGCTGGGAGTCTTACCTCGCAAAACAAGGCTATTTGACCTTGGGTATCCTCACAGCTGAGCCCAGTGTTATCCTCACTCGATATCCACACCCTGGACTTCCAGAAAGGCGACTGTTTCATGATTGAGACTGTGAGCCCTTGACAATTTTTCCCCTACCTAGTCTGGGGGCACTGAGGCCAACTGCAGACTGTCACTCCTGCAACGCCTGCTCAGCACAGACTGGGGATCAAACCCAGGACTTTTCCCTGCTTTACAACTAGGGTCTGGGTTGGGGTCAGGAATCAGGTCAGTGTTTTGATCAGGATCGAAGTTAGGTACACGACCCAGGTAAGGGTCAGTGTCAGGGTCTGGATCAAGGTCATAATTTGGTACAAAACTAGGGTCATGGTTGGTGTGAGGGTCTGGGTCAGGGCTGGGGTTGGGTCAAAGTTGGGTTCAGAATCCAGGTCAGGGCCAAAGTTAGGTTCTAGGTCAAAGTCATGATCATATTTGGAGTCAAGGTTCGAGAAGGTGTTGGAGTGGAGGTTAAGTTTGGGGTCCAGATCAAGGTTGGGGTTCAGGATCTTGGTCAGGGTCAGGGTCTGGGTCCACATCAGGGCCAGGGTCAGGATCTGGATTGATTTTGAAGTCAGGGTGAGGATCAGATCAGAGCAATTATGTCAGTGTCTGGATTAGAATAAATGTCAGTGTCAAGGGACTGTATCAAAAGTAGTTCATTGGTTGTAAAGTGCGTTGTAAAGTGCGTCCTGAGGCTGTGAAAGGCGCTATATAAAAGTAAGTCTTTCTTCATCTTCATCTTTCCGGTCTGTGTGATTACACATTGATCCACTGGGGAATTGTCATAACAATTTTTAACTTTGCGCAAATCAACTTAGTCACATTTTTTGCAATGTGTGTTTCCTTCTGCTATACTTTCCCATTTCGCTGTCCTCAGCTCCATTCTCAAGGCTGCCCTGTCTCTCATTTTACAATTTTCAACAATCCTTTGGCCCTTTTGTTGTTTCTTTACATCAAATTTGAGGACACCGTGGGGCTAGGGTTGTCAACCTCCAGGATTGGCCTGGACTCTCCAGGAATTAAAGACTAATCTCCAGGATGCTGCTGTGAGCAGCCCGGGAGAAAAATCACAGGGGTATTAAAAAATGGTGTATTTAAAAAAAAAGTATCTTTGAACACTTTTGTTTACTAATTATAAAAGTATTGGACGTGGGAATAAAAGCTGTTTGATGGACAGTCAAGAATCATCCAACCGGGTAACGAAGAGTCTATTTGTTTTCCAATTGGCGTAGGAGGGCAGGACACCATGAGGTTGGACATGTTGGGTGGCCAATTGCAGGAATGTTGGGGCGACGCGGTCGGTGGCAGGAGGTCAGGTAATGAAACCTCCTGGAATATGTCCAACCAGAGTTGACACCCCAACATGGGGCTGGTATTAACTTTCGGTGGCGGAGTAGAACTGGTGATAGCGGATCGGCCGCCCATCGTGGACCCTGAACCGATCAACCTTTAATGTGCGGGGTGTAGAACGGGCGGCCAATCCATGGCCGAAAGTTAAAATAGGCCCTCACGTTTCCAGTTGTTCAAGTGCGCTCCCGAAGTGTGGAATTACTAGTGTTGGGTTTCAGGAGAAAAGGCAGGGCTTATTTTCCGAGGTCAGAGCCTGGATTAGAATAAATGTCAGTGTCTAGGTCAGGATTAGTGTGAGGGTCAGGGTCAGGTTCTGGGTCTGGATCAAGGTCAGTTTCTAGGTCAAAGTTGGGGGTCAGGATCAGGGCCAGTTTATGATTAGGTTTGGGGTCAGGGCTGAGATCAGGATTGGGGTTGGGGTGAGAGTCTAGGGTGTTGAGTTTCCATGGGGGTTCTTCTGATTGTAGACGGTAACTTCGGTGGAAGATTTGCGGATTTTCTGCCAAAGTTATAGAGGACAATTGGGACCCCCCCCAAAGGAAATTCAACCCTCAGGTCAGGTCAGGGTCAGGGTCTGAATCAGGGTTCAGGTCCAGGTCAGGGTAGAGACAAGGTCAGGGTCGGAGTCCAGGTCAGGGGTTAGAGTCACCTTCTGTACATCCAGGAAAAACAACTCCCAACTAATCAGAGCTGCAGGGTTTTATACCCAAGTCCTGATTTGGATTTGCTTTGGTTGTGATTTGCAGCCAGGAAACACTATCCATCCATTAAGCAAATCCAGATCTGAACTTACCCACCAACTAATGAAACTACATTGAAGAGGTAATTTTACAAAACCTGCAATGCCGATGGTGAGCCTTGCCATATCGGAAAGGCAGGCACATGCTACCTACCACCTTCCAACCATTAATGGCGCTAACTTGAGAGTTAGTGATGTTTTGGCTTCAGTGATGACCTAGTGAATTGCCCGGCGCGGGAATGAGCCACATAGACAAGAGAGTCTCAGGTATGCCCTCTAGTCAGGGGTGAGTAAACAGGTTAATGTGTGTGTAAAAATAGCATACACTGGAATGTAGTAAAAAAGAAAGAACAACTTGCATTTATATAGCGATAGTGCTTTTCAAGACCTCAGGATGTCCCAAAGTGCTTTACAGCCAATTAAGTACTTTTGAAGTGTAGTCACTGTTGTAATGTAGGAATGCGGCAGCCAATTTTGCACAGCAAGGTCCCACAAATGGCAATGTGATAATGACCAGATAATCCATTATTTTAGTGATGTTGATTGAGGGATAACTATTGGCCAGGACACTGGGGAGAACTCCCCTGCTCTTCTTCAAAATAGTACCATGGGATCTTTTACGTCCACCTGAGAGGGCATACGGGACCTCGATTTAACTTCTCATCAGAAAGACGGCACCTCTGACAGTGCAGCACTCCCTCAGTACTGCACTGGAGCATCAGCCTAGATTTTGCGCTCAAGTCTCTGGAGTGGGACTTGCACCCATGATCTTCTGACGCAGTGGCGAGAGTGCTACCACTGAGCCATGGTCGAACACCAGTGCACTATCGTACGCTAAACGGTCGTACGTGAACTTCGCTGATTGGAAAGTCTATCCTTCAGTCTCTCGAAGGTCAGAACATGCCTTCCCATCACTGCCTATCTTAGGTTAGCCAACCTGGTGGTGAGAATCATGGGAAATCTCACCTTCAAATATATTTTAAGGCTCTGAATTAAACTCTTGCACATTCTGTGTCACAGCCCTCTTGGGCTGACATAAAGTCCTGGAAGAAGATTGCAATCGATGTGAATCGAACGGGCTAAGGGTTATAGGGATCGCCAGTCCTATTTCCTTGCCTATGGTTATATTCTGCACTACTGGGACTCAGTTCCCTGACTAAAAAAGCAAGCCTACTTTTTCAATATTTATCCCCTCAAACCCTTCTGTAATATTGAAAGTTTCTATTAGATCCCTTCCTTGATACTTCTTTTCCGCAGTGAATATGGTGCTAGTTTTTAAAAAAAATTTTCATCGTGACTACATCCTCTCATCCTGGTATCATTCCAGTAAATCCATAGTGTACCTTTTCCAGGGCTTTTAATATCCTTGTTATAACGGGGTGCTCAAAACTGTACACAACCCTCCAGCTGCGGCCTTACCAATGTTTTATGCTGACTCATCATCAACTCCCTGTGTTTGTATTCAATGTCCCTGTATAAAATCCAGAACACTGTCGTTTTTCTAGCTTTTTATACCTGCAATCCTGCTTTTTAAGATTTGGGTATCTATAGCCGGAGATCCTCTGTTCCTTCACTCCACTGAGAATGTTACCAATTAGGTTATATTTTCAATCTCTTACTTTTTCCCATATTGTCCTAATTCATAGCTTTCTATGCTCAACTGTAACTGTCACCTATCGGCCCACTATCTACAACCTTTTTTTGTCCTTGAAAAGTCTTCTGTATTCTTCCTCACAATTTCTCATGCCCCCTAATTTGGTATCATCAGCAAAATTTAATATTACTAGTAGGTTTCCCATGTGTTGTACATGTTAAGTCAGAGAACATGGTTCAGTGTTTGATTCGCTGCCACTTCTCCTCCAGGAAAGCTCACCTTGAAGAAGCTCTGCTCTTCTTTCCAATGGGATTTCCGTTTGTCTTTTTTACTTTGATCACCTTCATTGCAACTTGTTTCCCTTCTCATGTTTGCTTAAAAACTCTTAAATCTCTTTCTTCTTCCAGTTCTGATGAAAGGTCATCGACCTGAAATGTTAACTCTGTTTCTTTCTCCACAGATGCTGCCTGACCTGCTGAGCGTTTCCAGCATTTTCTGTTTTTATTTATGGTTTCACTCTAACCTGCCTCTCTTTGTGCTGTTGTTTCTCTCTCTGTCTCTCCTCTTCTGCTTCAGTCTCTGTATTTTTCTTTCCTAACTCTTCTTTCTCCTTTTCTCTCTGTCTTTTTCTTCTTTCCTTTCAGGTGGGAGGTGGTGGGTGGTGTGGTGTCATGTGACAGGGAAAGGCCTGCAGCCCTTGGAGGCTTCCTTTTCACCCCCTTCACATCACTTGTGCTTTCACCAAACCCTTGCCATTATTATGGCTCCTACTCCTTTGCCTTCCCATTAATACCCCTCATCCTACCAGCCCTTCATTCCCATTGCTAGACCTACTCACTCCCATTGCTACTTCTACCTCTTCCCCTTTGAACAACTCACTCAATCTCTATATTCTCCCCTCTCCCTTGCTCCACTATCATTCACCTCATACCTAACCCATTCTTCGCTCTCTCCTCATTCCCACTCCTACATCCTCCCCGCCTCTCCTATCTGTTTCCTCCTCCCCGCCTCTCCTATCTGTTTCCTTCAACGTGGCTCTGTTTGCTTTCAAAATTCAATTTAGTTTTTAAAAAAAAACTCAAATTAGGATGAAGAAAGACACTCACTCAGCTTAATAAACTTTCTGAAGTATAGGGAACACAAAAAAAAGCCAAAACAGTTGTATAATCAGTACAGTCTATCATCTTTTCTCACACACTCTCTCCCTCACACACAGCCTTTATATTTTAAAAATAAAACACACACTCAGTAAGGATTTTGAAAATTGTCCTCTAACTTTTCTTCAAATAATTTTGAAACACAATTGAGCGGAAACTGTTAAAAGCTTAAGAAAAATATTCCAGCAGTTCAGCACTCTAAATAGTACTGATGAATCCTGACAAAATGGATACTGCACATGCTACACAATCGGCAATTAGCTAACAGTTAACAGCTCCAGGCAAAAATATTAAGCCCAAACACAGGTATTTGAGAGAAACTGTAGCTTTCAAATAAAAACTTTAAGGAAGGCATTATAAATCACAAAGCACAATATGAACATGTGAAAATTGGGACCAGAAAAAGACCAGTTGGTCCTTTGAGCCTGTCCCATACAATCATATTGCAATTAAGCATTATGGAGCCCCAATGCGCTCCCATGTTGTCTCTTGGGAGAAGCAAAAAACGGGGGAGGGGGGGGATATCAATGGATGAATTTCATTTTATTATTGTGAAATATGTAACTTTTTTTGCACTTTTAATTTTGTTCAACACCTTATTTTGGACATCAGCAATTTCAGTTACTGAGAAAAAATCATGAATGAAATTTTTTTGAGAAAGCATTTAGAGTGATTTATGAGGAAAAGATAATCCAGCACCACATGAAGGTGTGACAGGAGCTATTACAGGCAGGTCACAATATTAACATTGGAAATCCTATTAGAGTGTCACCTACTGGTGTTACAGGGAAATGTAACAGGGAAACGTAACAGGGAAGTGTAACAGGCCAATGTAGACATTCTTATAATTGAGAATTTCTATAGGAAATTTTTACATTGCGGCTTTCAAAGCAGCAGGCTACCAACATAGGAATTTTAATATATTATAGATTATATTTAATCTATTATAGATTAATATTATAAATTAATATTTAATATATTATATGCCCATGTCCAGGTTATGCTGATGTTAGAAGGTTATGCTGATAGGGTTGGATGAAAAGGGATGGGAGGAGACTCGTGTGGAGCTTAAACACTGGCATGGACCAGTTGGGCCGAATGGCCTGTTTCCGTAAATTCTATGTAAATCATTTGTTTATACAGAGAATAAGAAAGGTCTCAACATAGACCTCTAAGGCAAACCACCAGCTACTTCTTGCCAATCTACGTATTTACTCCTACTCTGTGTATTTCTCCTTGGCCATCTCTCTATCCATGCAAAAAGCAAAATATTGTAGATGCTGGAAATCTGAAACAAAAGCAGAAAATGCTGAAAACATCAGCATCTGTGGAGAGAACAGTCTAGACGATTTGGGTACGACCTGCTGAGCGTTTCCGGCACTTTCTGTTTTTCTTTCCCTATTCATGCCGTGTGAATCACCCATGATGTCAGAATATATACAAATGGTATCAGCCGTGGCTCAGTGGGTAGCTCTCTTGCCTCTGAATCAGAAGGTTGTGGGTTCAAGTCCCACTCAAGAAACTTAAGCATATATTCCAGGCTGATACTCCAGTACAGTATTGAGGGAGTGCTGTGTTGTTGGTAAGTGCTGTCTTTCAAATGAAACATTAAACCGAGGCTGTCTACAAATTGGCTGCCATATTACCCACATTACAACAGTGACTGTACTTCATTGGCTGTGAAGTGCTTTGGGATGTCCTGAGGTGGTGAAAGGTGCTATATAAATGCAAGTTCATTCTTCTTTCTATGATGGACATATCTGAACCAGTGCCTGTGTGATCAGGAGTGTGTAATGGTGCTCTTAAGGTGGACCAGGTTCTTGATCCACTCTGGTACCAGGAACAACATCTTGGGTGATATAAATCAAGAAATGCTAGTACATGCTGCTGTTAGTGCAGATTGTGTCTTAGTGAGATGAGTTTGAAGAGGGTGCAGGAAGATTAAGTAAAAGTGTTCGCTTTTGCCTTGTTGACTGGCCCCAACTCGCCAAGCTCTCCTTTGCCCTCATCGTCAATTGCCTCCATTCCAACTATTTACAAAGCCACCTCTTACATGTTGAAGTCTTTTCAGCTTGGCAGGGCTGCCACCAGTTGTTGAAGTCGCCCTATAGTCGAGGGCACCCTTTTCCTTTAAGTCCAAACAAAAAGAAAGCCTGGCATTTATATCACACCTTTCACCACCCCAAAGCTCTTGATAGCCATGTGAAGTGTAGTCACTGTTGTAGCTCTCCCTCAGTCCTGCACTGGAGTGTCAGCTTAGATTTTGTGCTTAAGCCTTTGATGCGGGACTTGAACCCACAATCTTCTGACATCAGAGGTGAGAGTGCTACCAACTGAGCCATGGCTGACACAGAGCTGGGAACTGGGGAATGCAGACTGACCTAGTCCGAAGGCTGAGCCAGGAACCGCGCAGACCTGCAGACAGAGCCTGAAGGCCGGAGACGCGTGACAGATTCCTGGGACTGAAATGGAGGCGGGTCTTCCAAAGCCGCATTGGCTGACCTCAGGACGATTGGAGGAGGGTCATGACCCCTAACCCGTACTGGCTCCACCACTGCCCATGACGTACAAGCACATGCACATGTGTGAATAGAGAGCATTGAAACAGAGCCACTGAGCTGTGTTGATCAAAGCACTGATGGCCGTACCTTTGCCAAGGTTGTTACAAGGTTAACAAGAAGTGAGAGACAGAGCTTGTGCAGACCAATTAACTACTGGGTGTGTGACAACTGCGGCTGCTGAGCATTCCTCATTACTTATAAAACCATTTATGTGGTTTCTTTCACATATTCAATGGCAAGCATCCCATATTTATTGTGGAATGCATTCAGCAAAGTCTGCATCACCTGCTTCTCACGGCCACTGCTTGGTTACTCATGCTTTTGCTATTTTATTTTACTTGAAGAATTGCTATTCTCCAATTTTCTCCCTGCTTATCTCCTGTAGACATTGCTTCAAGCTGAGTGTCAGCTTCGACTCAGTGGTAGCACTCTTGCCTCTGAGTTAGAAAATCATGGTTCAAGTCCCACACTAGAGCCTTGAGCACAAAATCCAGTCTGACATTTCAGTGCAATACTGAGGGAGTGCTGCATTGTTGGAGGTGCCATCTTTCAAATGAGACACTAAGCTGAGGCCCTGTCTGCCCTCACGGGTGGACATAAAAGATTCCATGGCACTATTTTGAAGCAGAGCATGGAAGTTCTCCCTAGTGTCCTGGTCGATATTTATCCCTCAGCCAACACCACTAAAACAGATCATTTGTCATTTATCTTGTTGCTGTTTGTGGGACCTTGCTGTGCACAAATTGGCTGCTGCGTTTCCCACATTACAACAGTGACTACACTTCAAAAGTATTTTGTTAGCTGCAAAACGTTCTGAGGTCATGAAAGACGTTATATAAATGGAAGTCATTCTTTCTTTCTTTCTTCCTTTCTTCCTTCTTTCTGCCTAATTATCCTAACTCGCACCTAGTCCCGTTCTCCCATCACCCCTGCGCTCGCTGACCTACATTGGTTTCCAGTCCAACAACGCCTCGATTTTAAAATTCTCATCCTTGTGTTCAAATCCCTCCATGGCATCGCCCTCATCCTATCTTTCTAACCTCCTCCAGCCTTACAACCCTTTGAGAACTCTGTACTCCTCCAACTCTGGCCTCTTGTGCATCCCCCACTTCCTACGCCCCCCCCCAAATTGGCGACCATGCCTTCAGCCGTCTAGGTCCTAAGCTCTGGAATTCTCCCCTTAAACCTCTCCGCCTCTCTTTCCTTCTTTAAGACGCGCCTTAAAACCTACCTCTTTGACCACGCATTTGTCACTTGTCCTGATGTCTCCTTCTTGGGCTTGATATCAATTTTTTTTTGTCTGATGATGCTGTGAAGCACCTTGGGACGTTTTACTATATTAAAGGCGCTATATAAATGCAAGTTCTTCCTGTTGATGGAAAACATATATGAAAGTCTGACTAAATGCAATGCTGGATGGCTCTTACGGATTACTCCAAAGGTTGCTCCAAAGACAGTGGTGTAGATTTACACTTTGGTGGGCTTTGGGCAGGCCGTGGGAGGAATGCTCACACCACTCACCTGAACACCCTGCTGGGCCTCATTCCCAGAATCCTGGTGAGCTACAAGATGCTTGCATGCTGGAGATGTGCTGGAAATATTCTCCTTGCGGTGGTGCGGAGGGAACCGCTGGAAGAGGATGGGCCAGGAGTGGGTTGGATTGCTCCTCCTGGCCCCACATAAATCTCAAACACCACCCCCTCCCCCCGCCCCCATTAACCTACCTTGGAGCGGCCTGCAGCGGTCCTTTAAGGACCGTCGGACAGGCTGCTCAACACCCAATACCGATGTGCTCTGACCATGGGTACCTCAAAATTATGATTCGGGGGTCCTACAAATGGCATAGGACCCCGATATGCATATGGAAAGTAGGCTCCCGCCTGAAACAGGTGGGTGCCCGAGCTACACTGATGAAGACCCTGAAGAAAATGGCGACGGACATACTGGGAGCAGACGCGAGGCGGTAAGTGCAGCGCCACCACTTTTGGCCCTGGTGCCGTTTTGTTCCTGCCAGATGAAGGCAGTTAAAATCATCCCTCCGTGCAATCCCCACCTCCACTTCATCAGCCATTCACCCATGGTTGAGGGACGGGGCGTTGCCATTCCGTTACTTGCCTGCAGATTCCTGCATGCAACTAGGGCTGCCTTTCACTTCCCTTTTTGTCTGTCACCTCTTAGCCCTCTCCCAATTTAGCCTTGGTCTTTTCCTATAGCTGCAAGGTTGGTTGTGCCCTTTCCCTTTAACTGTCCTCATCCCTTTAATTTTCACCTGCATACAGTTTTATGGTCCCACCACTAGACTGGCTCCTTGCACAGCGCGGCTGTTTCCAATGTAAGTAATTTGAGACACGGTAAGTGTAGCATGCTTGGGAGGAACAGATGATTTTAGACCTATGGTTCCCAAAGCTCTCCACCACTGGGGTTTTCCTCGCCTCATGTCTGGGTCTATTGTAGACTAATTGATAGAGATTGTTTGCTATGATTAGTCAACAACTCTATTATTGTTGTATCATTCGATTCCCAGGATGGTAGAAGGCCAATTAGATGCACCGTGGTCTTTTCTCGTCTAGCAATCCCCATGTTACTCTGATATTCCCTCCTGATCGATGAAGCTCTGTGCCGAAGTAGGAAGTTGGAATATTACTTCTTATGTTCTCTGCTTCCTCAGATTAGGAAACTGACCTGAAATAATGACACTTTCTTGATGGAAACGATGTCAATCTGCTTCCTTCAACAAAGGTTTTTTTTTGGAAAACATTCCCTTGCCTGTTTTCTCCTGCAAATGACACTGACCCGTCGCCGGGGTTACAGATCCTCAGGTACCCTCCAGTCCCTCACTCCAGTGGCCATCTTTTCATGTGTGAGCCCATGACAGTGTTGGCAGGCTATTTAACGTGGAGGGTCTCACAGGCAAACATGACACTGTTCTTACTTGGTTGCACCAATTAGACCTATTGCTCTGGGCACTGATACATTTAGAAAATGGGGGTTAAGAATATAATTAGACCTATTGCTCTGGGCATTGATACATTTAAAGATTGGGGGTTAAGAATATAATTAGACCTATTGCACTGGGCATTGATACATTTAAAGATTGGGGGTTAAGAATATAATTCGACCTATTGCCCTGGGCCCTGATATACTTAAAGAACGCATGTGATCTTGTACATCTTACCAACCCTTTCCCTGGCAATGCCCAGGGCTGACCTGGTGAAGTGCGGTTGGCAACCTTAAGTCTTGTTGGGAAAAATGAATAGAATTCGGTTGAATTTTATAACGGTGAAGACTCTTCCACTCTCAGTGATGACCGCAGATCTCCTTATTCTATAGCTGTTACCGGGTATTAAGGGAATATGTTATCTTGATGCATGAGACATAGTCACAGGCCACAGGATGTGCATTGACACTGTTCCAACAATGTGTAGCTTCTGTGTAAAAAAAAGTTATATATTTCAGGGTGGACGAGGGTAGATTTTCCAATCGGTTATCCCTGAATGATTGGTCTAAAGTAGAAATAACCAATCAGAAGAATGGAGGGAGATCCGCTCCCGGAGATTTTTCCTCATTTAACGCCCCATCCAATTTTCCATTCTTGTTTACTTCTGGCATCAGAAGCACCCACCAATTAATTATATTATATTAGGCCCTGAATGTGTCATTTAGGCATCTACACAATTTTCTGACGTTTATGCGGGTAGAATACTCAGTCATTTACCTTCCTGTATAAAATGAGCCTCCAAGGCTGCTAATGGGGACTGTGCATTTAAAGAGCCTGATAAGATTTGTAGCAGCACTTTGAGGCTTTTTCTGGACCTTTTCTAGGAAGATAGGAACAGGAGGAGGTCATTCAGCCCCTCGAGCCTGTTCCGCCATTCAATTAGATCAGGGCTGATCTGTACCTAAATTCCATTTTCCTGCCTTTGCTCCATACCCTTTGATACCCTTACCCATCAAAAATCTATCGATCACAGTCTTGAAAATTTCAACTGACATAGCATCCACAGTGTAAGAGTAGACACACGAGGTCGAATAGTCATACATCTATGTTCATTTGCTCCTCCATTTCGCCACTAACAACGGTGAGCACTGTTGAGCTCACCATTATTTAGTAAGCAATTTCTGCCCCATTCTAAACTAACTCTGTAATAGTTGTAGGGGTTAATAAGAGTGAGATCAGTTTCTGAGTGCTGAACCAAGCAGGAGTCAGCATCGGACTGGGGGAAGATGTAAGAAATTTTTTTTAACAAGCAGGTATGGTACCGACTAGTCTGGGTGTAGAGGGGGAGTGTAAGGGATGAATAGTTCGCACTGTAATAAATATTGAGGAGAGATAGGTAAATGAGGGCCATGTCTGACAGCTGTGGTCACTCCTGTAGAGAGAACAATGTACAAACAATAGTAATAGTATGCATGCATGCTTGGAGGAAGGGAACAGTAGCATCACTTGGCGTAGTGACGCATCAGACCAACATACCCATGTACTAACCGCACATAGATGGAATACACGTAGTTATGTTACGTTAAGGAGATGTAATTAACTCTATAAAGATATAGCACACCAGAGCCTCTTAGGGAAATTTACCTAGTCTGCTTAGGCTAGCGTGAGCAGTCAAGACGACACACATATGGGACCCGATGAGTCCGTTGTTCATGAGATTTGTCGGTATCAATCTCGTGGACGCTGCATGTAACGTAATGTAACCTGAAAGATGATGGAAGTGACAATGAATCAACTGAAATTAAAATCACAGTTGAGAAGATCATTTATACTGACCAAGAGGATGGGACTGCTGATTCTGAAGAACCAATGGAAGAGGGTGAAATTACTTCCTCTGCTGCAGATATAAGCAAAGATGAAAATGAAGAGGCTGCTGCAGAAAAGGATGCTGAAAGTGAGGAAGTGGATAATTTGCAGCTGGCCTGGGAAATGCTTGAATTGGCAAAAGTCATCTTCAAAAGGCAAGAAACCAAAGAAGCTCAGCTTTGTGCAGCACAGGCTTATCTGAAACTGGGAGAAGTGGGAATAGAATCTGAAAACTACATACATACCAATGTTTTGATCAAAAAAGGTTATTAATCAGACGTCTTAGTATTTCTTGGTCCTGAAACTTGTATTAAGGGAAAGAATATATGACAATATTCTATAAACCCAACACATAGCCATTTGGGGGAGAGAGTTCCAGATTTCTACTACCCTCTGGGGGAAAAAGAGCTTTCTGATTTCAATCCTAAATGGACTAGCTTTAATTTTAAGATTATGCCCCCTTGATCTGAATTCCCCACCAGAGGAAATAGTTTCTCTGTACCTACCCTATTGAATCCCTTCATTTTCAAACACTTTGATTAGATCACCCCTTAACCATCTAAACTCAAGGGAATACAAACCAACTTATTGCAACCGGTCCTCATAAGTGAATCCTTTAAACCCCGGTATCATTCTGGTGAATCTGCGTGTACCCCGTCCAAGGCCAATATATATTTCCTGAGATTTGGTGACCAAAACTGAATGTAATACTCCAAGGTGGAGTCTGACCAAGGCTCTGCACAACTGAAACATAATTTCCTCACTTTTGGATTCCAACCTCGAGATGACAGCCCGCATTTCATTAGCCTTTTCGATTATTTTTTGTGCCTGTATGCTAGCATTTAGTGATTTGTGTACATGGGCACCTAAATCCCATTGTTCCTCCACAGCCCCTAGACTCGCGCCATTAAGAAAATATTCGGATTTGTCTCTCTCGGATCCAAAGTGGATGACCCACATTGAACTCCATCTGCCATAGTTTTGTTCGCTCTCTTGTTTTCTTTGCTTTTTCCTGTTTCCACTTTGAAGGTCAAGAGATTTTGCACCAAGTGTTCTGCCAATGCCATTTTTTCAGTTCGTTCATGATACTGGGACAATGGGTTTCACAATGGGAATCTCCTTTCTCATAGAATCATACAGCACAGAAGGAGGCCGTTTGGCCCATCGTGCCTGTGCCGGCTCTTTGAAAGAGCTATTCAATTAGTCTCACTCCCCTGCTCTTTCCCCATAGCCCTGCAAATATTTTCTTTTCAAGTATTTATCCACTCCCCTTTTGAAAGCTATTATTGAATCTGCTTCCACCGCCCTTTCGGGCTGTGCATTCCAGGTCATAACAACTCGCAGCGTAAAAAGAAATTCTCCTCATCTCCTGTCTGGCTCTTTTGCCAATGATCTTAAATGTGTAATCTCTGGTTACTGACCGTCCTGCCAGAGGAAACGTATGTTTTTTTTTGGAGGAAGAAGAAAAGAAGCATTGGAAAGATGTTAGGCAGGTCAGGCTGTACCAGAGGCAGAGGCACACCTGCCGATGACTGTGTGGAGCTGGATATTGAAGCTTTGGGTCAGTGGACAGCCAGATGAAGAGTTGTGTCATCTGCTGCAAGGATTCCACTACTGTCAGTAACTGTGCCTTCAAGTCGTCTTCTCCTGCCTCTTTCCAGGCGTGCTGCAATGTTGCCCTAAAGGGAGAGGGTCTTGGAGGAGCAAGCAGGACCACATCCTCTCTATCACCTTATTCTGCACCATTTCCACTTTGCCAGTGATCAAACAGAGAATTGGACTGCTGGGCTGCCCCATCCAATAGCCTCAGACATGTTTCCTGTTTCCACATTTACTATGACAACCACTTGGTTTTACCATTTTTCATTGCCCAAAGGCTAATATATATGTCGAAAATATTAGGAGCCTTTCAAAAGGCTAATAACATTTGTATCCCCTATGTGCCTTTAAGTAGTCACAACCCTATAAATGTACCCATTTCACGTGATTTCCCATCCCCATACCTTCCCCGATGGCCTCCCAACACTGGGCCTGACATAGCCCGGGAGCTCGCCCACACCATGTAACCAAACATGACTCCACCAAATCAGGCCTGGTCCATACACTAATGGGTGAGTGGGTGCTAATAATGTGTCAGTTGACGAACGCCTGATTAGAGGCCCAATTGGAAAATCCGCCTCACTGTATTTGAAACAGAGATAGTTATTAAATTCAGTGGAGAGAGTGTGCCCGCACCCAGCCTGATTATACACTGTGGAGAGAGTGTGCCCGCACCCAGCCTGATTATACACTGTGGAGAGAGTGTGCCTGCACCCAGCCTGATTATACACTGTGGAGAGAGTGTGCCCGCACCCAGCCTGATTATACACAGTGGAGAGAGTGTGCCCGCACCCAGCCTGATTATACACTGTGGAGAGAGTGTGCCCGCACCCAGCCTGATTATACACTGTGGAGAGAGTGTGCCCGCACCCAGCCTGATTATACACTGTGGAGAGAGTGTGCCCGCACCCAGCCTGATTATACACAGTGGAGAGAGTGTGCCCGCACCCAGCCTGATTATACACTGTGGAGAGAGTGTGCCCGCACCCAGCCTGGTTATACACAGTGGAGAGAGTGTGCCCGCACCCAGCCTGATTATACACTGTGGAGAGAGTGTGCCCGCACCCAGCCTGATTATACACTGTGGAGAGAGTGTGCCCGCACCCAGCCTGATTATACACTGTGGAGAGAGTGTGCCCGCACCCAGCCTGATTATACACTGTGGAGAGAGTGTGCCCGCACCCAGCCTGGTTATACACAGTGGAGAGAGTGTGCCCGCACCCAGCCTGGTTATACACTGTGGAGAGAGTGTGCCCGCACCCAGCCTGATTATACACAGTGGAGAGAGTGTGCCCGCACCCAGCCTGATTATACACAGTGGAGTGTGCCCGCACCCAGCCTGATTATACACAGTGGAGAGAGTGTGCCCGCACCCAGCCTGATTATACACTGTGGAGAGAGTGTGCCTGCACCCAGCCTGATTATACACAGTGGAGAGAGTGTGCCCGCACCCAGCCTGATTATACACTGTGGAGAGAGTGTGCCTGCACCCAGCCTGATTATACACAGTGGAGAGAGTGTGCCCGCACCCAGCCTGATTATACACAGTGGAGTGTGCCCGCACCCAGCCTGATTATACACAGTGGAGAGAGTGTGCCCGCACCCAGCCTGATTATACACTGTGGAGAGAGTGTGCCTGCACCCAGCCTGATTATACACAGTGGAGAGAGTGTGCCCGCACCCAGCCTGGTTATACACTGTGGATAGAGTGTGCCCGCACCCAGCCTGATTATACACAGTGGAGAGAGTGTGCCCGCACCCAGCCTGATTATACACAGTGGAGAGAGTGTGCCCGCACCCAGCCTGGTTATACACTGTGGAGAGAGTGTGCCCGCACCCAGCCTGGTTATACACAGTGGAGAGAGTGTGCCCGCACCCAGCCTGATTATACACAGTGGAGAGAGTGTGTCTGCACCCAGCCTGGTTATACACAGTGGAGAGAGTGTGCCCGCACCCAGCCTGATTATACACTGTGGAGAGAGTGTGCCCGCACCCAGCCTGATTATACACAGTGGAGAGAGTGTGCCCGCACCCAGCCTGATTATACACTGTGGAGAGAGTGTGCCCGCACCCAGCCTGGTTATACACTGTGGAGAGAGTGTGCCCGCACCCAGCCTGATTATACACTGTGGAGAGAGTGTGTCTGCACCCAGCCTGGTTATACACTGTGGAGAGAGTGTGCCTGCACCCAGCCTGGTTATACACAGTGGAGAGAGTGTGCCCGCACCCAGCCTGATTATGCACTGTGGAGAGAGTGTGCCCGCACCCAGCCTGATTATACACAGTGGAGAGAGTGTGCCCGCACCCAGCCTGATTATACACAGTGGAGAGAGTGTGCCCGCACCCAGCCTGGTTATGCACTGTGGAGAGAGTGTGCCCGCACCCAGCCTGATTATACACTGTGGAGAGAGTGTGCCCGCACCCAGCCTGGTTATACACTGTGGAGAGAGTGTGCCCGCACCCAGCCTGATTATACACAGTGGAGAGAGTGTGCCCGCACCCAGCCTGATTATACACTGTGGAGAGAGTGTGCCCGCACCCAGCCTGGTTATGCACTGTGGAGAGAGTGTGCCCGCACCCAGCCTGATTATACACAGTGGAGAGAGTGTGCCCGCACCCAGCCTGATTATACACAGTGGAGAGAGTGTGCCCGCACCCAGCCTGATTATACACTGTGGAGAGAGTGTGCCCGCACCCAGCCTGATTATACACAGTGGAGAGAGTGTGCCCGCACCCAGCCTGATTATACACAGTGGAGAGAGTGTGCCCGCACCCAGCCTGATTATACACAGTGGAGAGAGTGTGCCCGCACCCAACCTGATTATACACAGTGGAGATACTGGAGAGATTCTACAAGAACTGAGAGGTTGTGCCTATCAGGAAAGATTGAACAGGCTGGGATTGTTTTCTTTAGAAAAGAGAAGGATGAGGGGTGACCTGATAAACATAAGAACATAAGAAATAGGAGCAGGAATAGGCCATCCAGCCCCTCGAGCCTGCTCCGCCATTCATTAAGATCATGGCTGATCTTCTACCTCATCACCATTTTCCTGCACTATCCCCAAATCCCTTGATGCCTTTAATATCTAGAAATCTATTGATCTCTGTTTTGAATGTACTCAATGACTGAGCCTCCACAGCCCTCTGGGGTAGAGAATTCCAAAGATTCACCACCCTCTGAGTGAAGAAATTTCTCCTTATCTCACTCCACAATGGCCTATCTTTTATTCTGAGACTGTGACCCCTGGTTCTAGACTCCCCAGCCAGGGGAAACATCCTCCCTTGCATCTACCCTGTTGAGCCCTGTAAGAATTTTGTATGTTTCAATGAGATCACCTCTCATTCTTCTAAACTCTAGGGAATACAGGCCTAGTCTACTCAATCTCTTCTCATACGACAATCCCGCTATTCCAGGCATCAGTCTGGTGAACCTTCGTTGGACTCCCTCTATGGCAAGTATATCCTTTCTTAGGTAAGGAGACCAAAATTGCACACAATACTCCAGGTGCAGTCTCACCAAGGCCGTATATAATTGCTGTAAGACATCTTTACTCATGTACTCAAATCCTCTCGTAATAAAGGCCAACATACCATATGCCTTCCTAATTGTTTGCTGCACCTGCATGTTAGCTTTCAGTGACTCATGTACAAGGACATCAACATTTCCCAATCTCTCACCACTTAAAAAATACACTGCATTTCTGTTTTTCCTACCAAAGTGGATAACTTCACATTTTTCCACATTATATTCATACATGCCATGTTCTTGCCCACTCACTTAGCCTGTCTATATCCCCTTGAAGACTCTTTGCATCCTCCTCACAACTTACATTCCCACCTAGTTTTGTATCATCAGCAAACTTGGAAATATTACATTGGTCCCCTCATCCAAATCATTGATATATATTGTGAATAGCTGGGGCCCAAGCACCGATCCCTGCGATACCCCACTAGTCACGGTCTGCCAACCTGAAAAAGATCCGTTTATTCCTACTCTCTGTTTTCTGTCTGTTAACCAATTCTCAATCCATGCCAGTATATTACTCCCAATCCCATGTTCTCTAACTTTGTCCACCAACCTCCTGTGTGGGACCTAGTCGAAAGCCTTCTGAAAATCCAAATACACCACATCCACTGGTTCCCCCTTATCTATTCTACTAGTTACATCCTCAAAGAACTCCAATAGGTTTGTCAAACATGATTTCCCTTTCATAAATCCATGTTGACTCTGCCAAATCCTATTATTATTTTCTAAGTGTCCTGTTATCACATCCTTTATAATAGATTCTAGCATTTTCCCTACTACTGATGACAGGCTAACAGGTCTGTAGTTCCCTGTTTTCTCTCTCCCTCCTTTTTTAAATAGTGGGGTTACATTTGCCACCCTCCAATCTTGAGGAACCATTCCAAAATCTATAGAATTTTGGTCGATGACAACCAATGCATCCACTATCTCTAAAGCCACCTCTTTCAAAACCCTGGAATGTAGATCATCAGGTCCTTGGGATTTATCGACTTTCAGTCCCATTAATTTCTCTAGTACTATTTTTTTACTAATACTAATTTCTTTCAGTTCCTCATTCTCGCCAGACGCTTGGTTTTCTACTATTTCTGGGAGGTTTTTTGTGTCTTCTTCTGTCTCCCACATCTCACCCGTTGCCCCCCCTCTCAACCAATACCTGCAATGCTGCCTCCTCTCCAGGTGGCCGAGTCTGCCCCTGCACAGGTGCAGGTGGAGCAGTCTTTGGAGGGGTCCTCAGGGGCACCGAAACCCAGAGGGCGAGGCCCAAAGCATCTAATTGGTCAGGGCATGAACAAGAGCAACCTGCCACTACCTCTGCTGCAGCCACAGGGGAAGCACCACGTAGAAGTAGTTGGAAGCGAAAGGCGAAGGTTTAATAAGCACAAAGGGGATGCACAAGGTTGATTGACGATTGGTCGTGTTTTTTATTTATATTTGTTTTTTATTAAACTCACATTAAATATTATTATTGTCGCCACTACTGCCAGATCTTGGCCATTCTTGACTGGCTTCTGTAATAAGGCTCTTCCATGAGGTTCACCATGAACACCCACACTTGATGCCACCCATTGGGTCACCCTACAGTGGGTGTATGTGTAGTTGCAGGACTGTTTTGTGCAGGTAGGAGGGGGGGCGCTGATGTGGGTGCTGCTCTATCCAGGTGGTGTGAGGACTGGACTCTTCAAACTGCCTGATGTTGGGAGAACCGTTCACATAGCAGTGACTCCCCGGCCTCACGAGCAGCCAGGTGAGCTGCTGAACTGCCCTTGGGTTGCTCCTCCTCCTCCTCCTCAATGTGGGTGGCAGATGTGGATGGAGCCTCCTCAAGTGGCACCCCTCTCTGTTGTGTCATAATGCGTCCCACTCTGTCTGGTGCGTTTTGAAGCTCTCCCCCAGAACGATCGAGGCACCTGAAATGTATCTTGAGCAGCCCTGTAGCATGCTCAATTGTAGACATAGTAGCGATATGTTGTCGTTATATCTACACTGTTGCTCGGTGGTGGGGTTCCTCAGAGGTGTCATGAGCCACGTGTGCAGGGGGTATCCCTTGTCCCCGAGGAGCCAGCCCTTGCGGGTGTTCAGTGCGTGGAAGAGGGGCGGGATGTTGAACTCCCTCAGGATGAAGGAATCGTGGCAGCTGCTGGGGAACCCGGCGCACACGTGAAGGAATCTTTTGCCGTGGTCACAAACGAGCTGAGTGTTGATGGAGTGATAGCCCTTCCTGTTGATGAACAGTCCTGGCTTGTGTGGAGGTGCTCGTATTGCTATATGGGTGCAATCGATTACACCCTGCACCAGTGGGAAGCCAGCCACAGAGTGGAATCCCACTGCCCTCTCCATCTGGCTGAGGTCGTCCATGGGGAAGTTGACGTAGTGCGAGGCCCTGCGAAACCGTTGATGACCTGCCTTATGCACTTGTGTGCAGATGACTGAGAGACCCTGGCGATGTCCCCGGTGGCATCCTGGAATGCGGAGGGGAAGAAGTTGAGGGCAGTGGTGACTTTGACAGCGACAGGTAAGGAGATGCTGCTCGGGCCCAGCCAGGAGCAGCTCGGCATGAAGGAGGCTGCAGATGTCTGCGACTACCTGGCGACTGACTCTGAGCCTCCGTATGCACTGCTCCTCAGAGAGGTCCAGGAAGCTGAGCCTCGGTCTGTAGACCCTGTTGCGAGGGTAGTGCCTCCTGCGATGTCGCTCTCTCTGTTGCCCTCCATGCTCTTGTACAGGTGCCTGTGGCACAGCACTGTGTTGTGGAGCTCGAGGTGGCGGAGGTGGACGCCGTGCCTGGCGAGGCCGGTGATGTTGCTCGTCCTCAGATGAAGTGGCGAATGCAGCCATGGCGCCCCCCCATCCTGACGGTGTGAGTTTGAGGGGGTCCGCAAAGTAGTTCAATATGTTTGAACAGAAGAATTTGGGTAGAATGTAAGAATTTTGAGTGAAAACACAAAGGTGTTGTAGCCAAAACTTTGTCTGAAGTGACAGAGTGCCCTGTTGCAATAAATGACGTTTTCTCCCCACATGTCAAATAATCCTCTGCATCTCCCACTGGCTGCTGGCTGAAACACGTCTGTGACAACAGGGAGAGTTTCCCACAGGACGGGAAACACACTGAGGATCCTTCAAAATCGCACCCCTGCCAAAATGTCTAGTCAATCAAGTATTTCAAGTACTTTAATCATCGGAGAAACTTTGCAAATGATCATCCCGCCAGCTTCAGGAGGGACGCACACACCCGAACGAGTAACTGGGGAACCCAGAAGTCAGCGGGCTGGAGCTGGGCTCCGAACCCACTCCGGATTGTAGCGATTTTCGGAGCCCCCCCGCCCCCAATGCACCCACACCGTCACCCAAAAATCGACCCCAATTTATTTGTTTAATTTCTCTGCCATTTCCTTATTCCCCATTATAAATTCTCCCGTCTCTGTCTGTAAGGGACCCACATTTACTTTCGCCAGTCTTTTCCTTTTTACATACCTAAAGAAGCTTTTACAGTCCGTTTTTACGTTTCTTGCTAGTTTGCTCTCATATTCTATTTCCCCTTTCTTTATCAATTTCTTGGTCCTCCTTTGCTGAATTCTAAAATGCTCCCAATCCTCAGGATTTCTGCTTTTTTCTGGCAACTTTATATGCCTCTTCCTTTGATTTAATGCTATTTTTAATTTCTTTAGGTCTTTAAAATTATGAAAGGGTTTGATAGGGTAGGCATTGAGAAATTGTTTCCACTGTGGGGAGTCCAGAACTAGAGGACATAAATATAAGATAGTCACTAATAAATCCAAAAAAGAATTCAGGAGAAACTTCTTTATCCCGAGAGTGGATGGAACGTGGGACTTGCTACCACATGGAGTGTTTGAGGTGAATAGCATAGATGCATTTAAAGGGGAAGCTGGATAAACACATGAGGGAGAAAGGAATAGAAGGATATGCTGATAGGGTTAGATGAAGTAAGGTGGGAAGAGGCTCATGTGGAGCATTAACACTGGCATAGATCAGTTGGGCTGAATGGCCTGTTTCTGTGCTATAATTTCTATATAATTCTATGTGATATAAATGGAATCACCAATTATTGTGCCTAAACACTAAGGCCGAGAAAATCCATTGATCTTCCGACAGTTTGCAATTATAACTTTGACAGGAGTCCACTGGAAAGGCTGCAATCTAGGGCAAGGCAGTGTCGGAGTATCCGATGAGCCTTGTGTGGAAGGGGAGACGGGTGGTGGGAGGAGGTGGTGGTGGTGGATGGGGTTGGTAGAGGCTCAGACTACTCCAAACAAGGCCATTGACATAAGGATGATGGGGGAGGAGACTTATATTGGGAGTTCCCGCTTTATCAGCCCCGATCTGATGGAGGGTCTTTGGAGATACAACCTCGTGTACAGACCCACCAAAGGGTGGAGATGGAACCCACCTAAGGATCCAGGCCAGGTCTGTATAGAAGGCCAGCTCCTCGCCTTGTCTCAAAAGGTCTGTATAGTAGGACAGTTCCTGGCCTTGTCTCTGGAGGTCTGTATAGGAGGACAGCTCCCAGCTCAATGGTAGCACTCTCTCTCTGAGTCAGAAATTTGTGGGGTCAAGCTGTAATAATTGAAATTAAGCACATAATCTGGGCTAACAGTTCAGTGCAGTACTGAGGGAGTGCTACACTTTCAGAGGTGCTGTCTTTCAGATGACACATTAAATTGAGGCCCCGTCTACACTCTCAGGTGGAAATAAAAGATCCCATGACTCTGTTTGAAAAAGAGCAGGGGAGTTCTCCTGGTGTCCTGGCCAATATATACCCCTCAACCAACACTTAAAAACAGATTATCTGGTCATTACCTCATTGCTGTTTGTGGGATCTTGCTGTGCACAAATTGGCTGCCGCATTTCCTACATCACAACAGTGATTACACTTCAAAAAATTAACTTAATTGGTTGTAAAGTGGTTTGGGACGTCCTGAGGTCGTGAAAGGCACTATGTAAACGCAATTTCTTTCTTTGATATTGATGGAAAGCTCTGGAAGCATTGTCAGGAAGCAAAGAGAGATGGAGATTAAAGTCTCCTTTTATCCGTGTGTGGGGAATTGCGTTCTATTTTCTGTTTCAAGTGCTTCAGCTTCAGCCATGGTACCAGTTCTTCGTTAAGGCGCTGGCTTTTCGATTATCAAGTACAAATTCTGCAGGGACTGACACTTGTAGCCATTTGTAAGCGGTTGTTTCATGCCAGCCATTTTTTTGGGGGGGGGAGAGAGAGAGCTAACCTATTTTCGATGTGTTGGGCAGCGAGTCTGGCTGTTCACTTGTTTCCTTGGCAGCTGCGAAAACAGGTCAGACTCGCCCAAAAGGAACACATGCCAACGCACCACCCAGGCATGAGATTAAATCATTTCTTCCTTGTAACCCTGGCGGCCAAGAAGACAGGCCTCAGACTGAGGGTTCAAGGAGTCAAGGACAAAGTCCACTTGGATCTTATACACTCCTGGCCGGCCAGCGACTGAGGCCCACCACACCCCCGGGCCCCCCCCAGCATTGTGCTCCGACCCCAGCACAACCAATAGTCTCTCATCCCTATGCACACGCTCTCCCTTTTCAATGCCCCTTTAACATAAATTAAGCAAATGTTTCCTCTTGGCAAAAAATGCATCTTAATTATCCCGGCTAATTATAGGTCTCAGCAAGAAATAACATGGTTGCGTTGTCAAGTTTCCCTTCATTACACATATTTTGTCGCTCCCTCAATATATCATCAGGAAGTGAAACTGCTGCCAAGGGCTGTGGGTGGTTACAGTGCGTGACATGTGATTCATTACCCAGACAAACACGTCTCTGACCAGCACGCGAAGAGTTCAAATACCCCGATAGTCTCGTGAGCAAAAGGCGTTGGCCATTGTAGAACTGATCCATGCAGAGCAGGGAGGTCCCAGCAGCCAATCCTGGCCTCTGCTTCAATGGCCAATCATAGCTGGGACAAAAGAATTGGCCTCAGCACCCCTGGTCTAGAGAGGAGCAAAACACACACGACCCAGAGCACCTTGCATGAAACTGTGGACAAAAGGCAAAGGCAGGATCGGGCTCGGGGTGATGTAATCGGGGGAGGGCAGGATCGGGCTTGGGGTGATGTAATCGGGGGAAGGCAGGATCGGGCTCGGGGTGATGTAATCGGGGGAAGGCAGGATCGGGCTCGGGGTGATGTAATCGGGGGAAGGCAGGATCGGGCTCGGGGTGATGTAATCGGTGGGAGGCAGGATCGGGCTCAGTGTGATGTAATCGGGGGAGGGCAGGATCGGGCTCAGTGTGATGTAATCGGGGGAGGGCAGGATCGGGCTCGGGGTGATGTAATCGGGGGAAGGCAGGATCGGGCTCGGGGTGATGTAATCGGGGGAGGGCAGGATCGGGCTCGGGGTGATGTAATCGGGGGAGGGCAGGATCGGGCTCGGGGTGATGTAATCGGGGGAGGGCAGGATCGGGCTCGGTGTGATGTAATCGGGGGAGGGCAGGATCGGGCTCGGGGTGATGTAATCGGGGGAGGGCAGGATCGGGCTCGGTGTGATGTAATCGGGGGAGGGCAGGATCGGGCTCGGGGTGATGTAATCGGGGGAGGGCAGGATTGGGCTCGGGGTGATGTAATCGGGGGAGGGCAGGATCGGGCTCGGTGTGATGTAATCGGGGGAGGGCAGGATCGGGCTCGGTGTGATGTAATCGGGGGAGGGCAGGATCGGGCTCGGGGTGATGTAATCGGGGGAAGGCAGGATCGGGCTCGGGGTGATGTAATCGGGGGAGGGCAGGATCGGGCTCGGTGTGATGTAATCGGGGGAGGGCAGGATCGGGCTCGGGGTGATGTAATCGGGGGAAGGCAGGATTGGGCTCGGGGTGATGTAATCGGGGGAGGGCAGGATCGGGCTCGGGGTGATGTAATCGGGGGAAGGCAGGATCGGGCTCGGGGTGATGTAATCGGGGGAGGGCAGGATCGGGCTCGGTGTGATGTAATCGGGGGAAGGCAGGATCGGGCTCGGGGTGATGTAATCGGGGGAAGGCAGGATCGGGCTCGGGGTGATGTAATCGGGGGAGGGCAGGATCGGGCTCGGGGTGATGTAATCGGGGGAAGGCAGGATTGGGCTCGGTGTGATGGCCTTCAGCTTTTCTGCAATGCTTTTTCTAACCCCCCTCCCTCCTTCCTCGCCTACAAGAGTGGCCTCAAAACCTAGCTCTTCGCCCTCACTTGCAGTCACTTCTGGTACCTCCCAGTTCCCGCTCAGTGTCTGATTTCCCCTGCCTCTCAAAAGCCATCTTGGGACATTGAAGGTGCGATAGCGGCCAAAGTAATTTTTTGTCACATCTGCGGGACGAATTTTATGGCCAAATGTGGTCTGGCACAGAGCTTCGTTGATGGGAGCAGGAGGCCTTGAATGACTGTCACAAAAACTCCCAGGGGCTTAGAGGGTTAAATTATGAGGACAGGTTGTGAAACCTTGGCTTGTATTCCCTTCAGTATAGAAGATTGAGGGGAGATCTCATCGAGGTGTTTAAAATGTGAAAAGGTTTTGATAGGATAGATACAGAGACACTATTTCCTCTGGTGGGGGAATCTAGAACGAGGGGGCCAGGAGTGAAATCAGGAAGCATTTTTTCACCCAAAGATAGTGGAAATCTCTCTCCCCCAAAAGGCTGTGGATACTGGGGGTCAACTGAAGCTTTCAAGACTGAGATTGATAGATTTTTGTTAGATAAGGAAATCAAGGGACATAGAGGAAAGGCAGGAAAATAGAGTTGAGGTACAGATCAGCCATGATCTAATTGAATGGCGGAACAGGCTCGAGGGGCTGAATGGTCTACTCCTGTTCCTATGTTCCTGAAAAGGCTGAGCCCTGCATCAGAAACCTTACTGATCTACAAAGCCCGTTCCTTCCCAGCGATGATACTTCATGGACTTGTTTGGCAGGCAGGAAACTTTTTTCCTAATTTCCGGACCTGCTTCCCTGAAAGTGATGACTCCTGTTGGAGTACAATGTCGTGGGCTCTGTAGTACATCCGGGATTGGGCTTGGTTGTGATGCCGCCTGGGTTCGAATAGCCATCCGACACTCACAATCAAGGTTTGCCTGTGAGGACTGGTCACTGGAGATTGTGAGCTTACTCCAGCAATAGCTTCTGCCTTCAGGAGAGCAGAGAAGAAAAATGACAAGTGATTGTTCCCTTCTGTAGCCTGGGGGCACTGAGGACAATTGTCGAAGCCCAACTATCACTCTAGTCTATTCAGTCTATTCAGCACAGATTGCAGATCGAATCAGGAGCCTTCCAGGTACACATGACTCAGTACCACATCAGGCGGTGTATTTATTCACTGAGGCATCGAGGGACATTCACCCAATACAGATTTTAGCATGGAAGTGAAGAAAGAACTTGGATTTCCATAGAGCCGTTCACGACCTCAGGATATCCCCAAGTGCATCACAGCCAATGAAGTACTTTTTGAAGTGTAGTCACTGTTGTAATGTAGGAACGCGGCAGCCAATTTGCACACAGCAAGATCCCACAAACAGCGATGAAATATATGACCAGATAATCTGTCTTAGATGTTGGTTGAGGGACAATTGTTGGCTAGGGCAACAGGGAGAACTCCCCTGCTCTTCTTCAAATAGTGGCATGGGATCTTTTATGTCCATCTGAGAAGGGAGAAGGGGGTTCGCTTTAATGTCTCATCCAAAAGATGGTACCTCTGACAGTGCAGCACTCCCTCAGTACTCCCTCAATACTGCACTGGAGTGTCAGCCTAGATTTACTCTTCACATTTTTCACACCATTCAAAAAACACTCTCACAAAATCATCTCTTCCAAACTAAGATCAGATGCCCTGTATCCCACACTCTCCCCTGGATTTTCCCGGTACTCATCCTGTCTGCTTTCCTGGGGATTAGGAACTTGGGCCCAGCTGCTTATCGCTGGGAATTAGAGAGTTTGGGCCCATTTCTATGTCCCTGGTATCCCAGCTCCCTGGAGATTAGGGAGCTCAGGCCCCTTTCTATATCCCTGGTGCCCAGCTCCCTGGAGATTAGGGAGCTCAGGCCCCTTTCTATATCCCTGGTGCCCAGCTCCCTGGAGATTAGGGAGCTCAGGCCCCTTTCTATATCCCTGGTGCCCAGCTCCCTGGAGATTAGGGAGCTCAGGCCCATTTCTATGTCCCTGGTATCCCAGCTCCCTGGAGATTAGGGAGCTCAGGCCCCTTTCTATGTCCCTGGTATCCCAGCTCCCTGGAGATTAGGGAGCTCAGGCCCCTTTCTATATCCCTGGTGCCCAGCTCCCTGGAGATTAGGGAGCTCAGGCCCCTTTCCATATCCCTGGTGCCCAGCTCCCTGGAGATTAGGGAGCTCAGGCCCATTTCTATGTCCCTGGTATCCCAGCTCCCTGGAGATTAGGGAGCTCAGGCCCCTTTCTATATCCCTGGTGCCCAGCTCCCTGGAGATTAGGGAGCTCAGGCCCCTTTCTATGTCCCTGGTATCCCAGCTCCCTGGAGATTAGGGAGCTCAGGCCCCTTTCTATATCCCTGGTGCCCAGCTCCCTGGAGATTAGGGAGCTCAGGCCCCTTTCTATATCCCTGGTATCCCAGCTCCCTGGAGATTTCTGTGCATTTATATTTCTGCCGATGGGATAAGGAGGCTGGTTTGAGGACTATAAACACGGGGAGCGTTCGTTGATCTGAAGTAAACGTACATCACTATTCAGACCAATGAATAGGACACAGAACTATTCAAAGGTAACTTGTGGAACAGCCCTGTAGTTCGGGGACAGTCCCACATGGACAAATAGCCTTCCACTAGCTCACCAAGCAACCATTCATCGTGACAGTGAGTGGCAGCAGAATCAAAGCCAATTCGATCCTCACCCAAGATCCAGGCACACACACGCTGCCCAGTAGGGGTCACTAGTTTGCAATCAGTGTGAATTCTCCCTGGTTTCTCCCCTTCCTCAGAGCACTTGTCTCACTCCCATTGCTGTCGGGACTGACTCAGCTCTCTCAGCACTGACCAGGAACCTGCCAGGTCTCAATAGTGCGGGTACCAAACAGGTCAACGTCAATTTACCAACGAGGACATTGGGAGCGTTGAGGAATTTATTTTTAAGATGCCAGCCCTGACTCAGTTGGTAGCACTCTCACCTTTGAGTCAGAAAGTTGTGAGTTCGAGCCCCACTCCAGAGACTTGAGTGCATAATCGAGGCTGACACTCCAGTGCAATATTGAGGGAGTGCTGCACTTTCGGAGGTGCCGTCATTTGGATGAGACGTTAAATCGAGGCCCCGTCTGCCCTTTCATGTAAAAGATCCCATGGCACTATTTCAAAGAGGAGCAGGAGAGTTCTCCCCGGTGTCCGAGCCACTATTTATCCATCAACCAACATTCACTAAACCAGATTATCTGGTCAATTATCGCATTGATGTTTGTGGGATCTTGCTGTGTACAAATTGGCTGCTGCATTTCTCCACATTCTCAACAGTGACAGTACTTCATTGGCTGAAAAGTGCTTTGGGATGTCCTGAGGTTGTGAAAGGTGCTATATAAATGCAAGTTCTTCCCATTTCTTCATTCATAACTGTCAGGACTACATTTAAATACCAACCTATATGGAAAAAGTAAAATGATTAATTATGCACAGGCTGGGGGTCGATGTCACTTTAAAGTTCAGGTCGAATCTGGCCTCAACGGCCTGTTAATCAGCCGGGTGAGTCACCACTCCCTGGCTGCACATTGCAGGGGTTTGCCATAAAAAACTAGGGCATATTGACGGCACGTCTTGCCCAACAAATATTTTGGAGACAGTCACAGACAAAGGTGACAATGACCCAGCTGTGTTTTGTTTAAGTTGGAGTATCATGTTTTCAAGCCATTTATGGCCTGAAAGATATTTAATTTTTTTAACAAGCTGTTTTTTGTTGCACTAATCACACAGGCATTCCACCTGCCGTTGCTTCAGTCCCAATGACAGCTGATTTCTTCTCCCCATCGCGTCCGCTCCTGACCTTTGCGGTGGGCACTGGGCACTGTGCCAGGCCACCCACCGCCCAGGGCTGCTGCCTCACTGAGGCATGCCCCTGCACATTTGTCCGCATTAAAAGAACACTCAGTACCCGGCAACCCACCTCGAAGAAAACACTCTGAAAACATCTCGAACTGGCAGGAGTGCTAATCAAGCAGGCGATCGGAACACATGCTGCAGCAGTCGAGCTTGGCACGGAGATGGGCTGTCTGGCTCTGACGATGAGGTAATGTCTGAGTTTGCTGCCAAGCTGCAGAACTAGTAAGACACTCCCTGTACCGACACTTCCTCAGAAATTTGTTGCGTTGAGACAATCTTGCAGAAGTTTCTCTGCGTCCTTTAACAAGCTGCTGAGCTCAATTGTGTGAACTAATTACACAGCCAGTGAGTTACTCCAGAAACACCTGGCACTGCAATTGTTCTAATTAATTCTGCCGTAATAAGGATTACCACACCTGAGGAGAGAACAAAATAGATAACACACACCATACAGCTGACATAAAACAGAGAGTACAGTTTATATAAAACACAGCATACAGTTTATATGAAACACAGAGTACAGTTTATATAAAACACAGCATACAGTTTATATGAAACACAGAGTACAGTTTATATAAAACACAGCATACAGTTTATATAAAACACAGTACAGTTGATATAAAACACAGTACAGTTGATATAAAACACAGCATACAGCTTACATAAAACATAAAGTACAGTTTATATAAAATACTACATACAGCTTATAGAAAACAAAGAGATCAGTTTATATAAAACACAGCATAGAGTTCATATAAAACATGGAGTATGGTTTATATAAAACACAGCATACAGCTTATATAAAACACAGTATAGTTCATATTACACACAATGTTCAGCTCATATAAAACACAGCAGACAGCTTTAGCAAAACACAGTGTACAGTTTATATAAAACACAGCATACAGTTTATATAAATCACAGAGTACAGTTTATATAAAACACATAATACTGCTTATATAAAACACAGAGTACAGTTTATATAAAACACAGCATACAGTTTATGTAAAACACAGTACAGTTGATATAAAACACAGCATACTGCTTACATAAAACACAGAGTACAGTTTACATAAAACAGAGGGTACAGTTTAAATAAAACACAGCATACAGCTTATATAAAACACAGAGTTCAGTTTATATAAAACACAGCATACAGCTTATATAAAACACAGAGTACAGTTTATATAAAACACAGCATACAGTTTATGTAAAACACAGTACAGTTGATATAAAACACAGCATACTGCTTACATAAAACACAGAGTACAGTTTATATAAAATACTACATACAGCTTATATAAAACAAAGAGATCAGTTTATATAAAACACAGCATAGAGTTTATATAAAACATGGAGTATGGTTTATACAAAACACAGCATACAGCTTATATAAAACACAGTATAGTTTATATTACACACAGTGTTCAGTTTATATAAAACACAACACACAGCTTATATAAACCACAGAGTACAGTTTACATAAGACACAGCATACAGCATACATAAAAAACAGTACAGTTTATATAAAACTCAGCATACAGCTTATGTAAAACACAGTGTACAGTTTATATAAAACACAGTATACAGTTTATATAAATCACAGAGTACAGTTTATATAAAACACAGCATACTGCTTATATAAAACAGAATACAGTTTATATGAAACACAGAGTACAGTTTATATAAAACACAGCATACAGCATATATAAAACTCAGAGTACAGTTCACATAAAACAGAGGGTACAGTTTAAATAAAACACAGCACACAGCTTCGATAAAACAGAGTACAGTTTACATAAAACACAGCATACAGCATATATAAAACACAGAGTACAGTTTACATAAAACACAGCATACAGCTTCTTCAAAACAGAGTACAGTTTATATGAAACAGAGTACAGTTTATATAAAACACAGAGTACAGTTTATATACAACACAGAGTACAGTTTATTTAAAACACTGCATACAGCTTATAAAAAACACAGAGTACAGTTTATATAAAACACAGAATACCGTTTATATAAAATATAGAGTAAAGTTTATATAAAACACAGCATACAACTTATAAAACATGGAGTATGGTTTATATAAAACACAGCATACAGCTTATATAAAACACAGTAAAGTTTATATAAAACACAGAGTTCAGTTCATATAAAACACAGCATACAGCATATATAAAACACAGAGTACAGTTTACTTAAAACAGAGGGTGCAGTTCAAATAAAGCATGGCATACAGCTTACATAAAAGACAGAGTATAGTTCATATAAAACATAGCATACAGCTTATATAAAACACAGAGTACAGTTTATAAAAAACACAGCATACAGCATATATAAAACACAGAGTACAGATTATATAAAAGACAGCATACAGCTTATATAAAACACAGAATACAGTTTATATAAAACATAGCATACAGCTTATATAAAATACAGAGAACATTTCATATAAAACACAGCGTACAGCTTATATAAACCACAGAGTACAGCTTATATACAACACAGAGTACAGTTTATATAAAACACAGCATACAGTTTATATACAACACAGAGTACAGTTTACATAAAACAGATAGTACAGTTTATATAAAACACAGCATACAGCATATATAAAACACAGAGTACAATTTATATAAATCACAGAGTACAGTTTATACAAAACACAGTACAGTTTATACAAAACACAGCATACAGCATATATAAAACACAGAGTACAGTTTATAAAAAATCACAGAGTACAGTTTATACAAAACACAGCATACAGCATATATAAAACACAGAGTACAGTTTATATAAATCACAGAGTACAGTTTATACAAAACACAGCATACAGCATATATAAAACACAGTATAGTTTATATTACACACAGAGTACAGTTTATATACAACAGAATACAGTTTATATAAAACACAGTACAGTTTATATCAAATATAGAGTAAAGTTTATATAAAACAGAGTTCAGTTTATATAAAACACAGCATACAGCTTATATAAAACACAGTAAAGTTTATATAAAACACAGAGTTCAGTGAATATAAAACACAACATACAGCTTATATAAAACACAGCATACAGCTTCTATAAAACACAGAGCACAGTTTACATAAAATACAGCATACAGCTTCTATAAAACACAGAGCACAGTTTACATAAAATACAGCATACAGCATATATACAACACAGAGTACAGTTTATATAAAACACAGAGTATAGTTTATATAAAACACAGCATACAGCTTATATAAATCACAGAGTACAGCTTATATACAACACAGAGTACAGTTTATATAAAACACAGCATACTGCTTATATAAAACAGAGTACAGTTTATATAAAACACAGCATACAGCTTATATAAAACACAGCATACAGCTTCGATAAAACAGAGTACAGTTTACATAAAACACGGCATACAGCATATATAAAACACAGAGTACAGTTTATATAAATCACAGAGTACAGTTTATACAAAACACAGCATACAGCATATATAAAACACAGTATAGTTTATATTACACACAGAGTACAGTTTATATACAACAGAATACAGTTTATATAAAACACAGTACAGTTTATATCAAATATAGAGTAAAGTTTATATAAAACACAGAGTTCAGTTTATATAAAACACAGCATACAGCTTATATAAAACATAGTAAAGTTTATATAAAACACAGAGTTCAGTGAATATAAAACACAACATACAGCTTTTATAAATCAGAGTACAATTCATATAAAACACAGGGTACAGCTTATATAAAACATAGTAGTCAGCTTATTTCAAACACAGAGTACAGTTTATATAAAACACAGCAAACAGATTATATAAAATACAGAGAACATTTTAAATAAAACACAGCATACAGCTTATATAAACCACAGAGTATAGTTTATTTAAAACACAGAGTACAGTTTATATAAAACACAGCATACAGCTTATGGAAAACACTGTACAGTTTATATAAAACACAGCACACAGCTGATATAGAACAGTGTACAGTTTATATAAAACACAGCATACAGCATATATAAACCACAGAGTACAGTTTACTTAACGCAGAGGGTGCAGTTTAAACAAAGCACGCTATACAGATTACAAAAAGGACAGAGTATTGTTAATATAAAACACAGCATACAGCTTATATAAATCAGAGTACAATTCATATAAAACACAGGGTACAGATTATATAAAATATAGTAGTCAGCTTATTTCAAACACAGAGCATAGTTTATATAAAACACAGCATACAGCTTATATAAATCACAGAGTACAGTTTATTTAAAACACAGAGTACAGTTTACATAAAACACAGCATACAGCTTCTATAAAACACAGAGCACAGTTTACATAAAACACAGCATACAGCATATATACAACACAGAGTACAGTTTATATAAAACACAGAGTATAGTTTATATAAAACACAGCATACAGCTTTTTTAAATCACAGAGTACAGTTTATAAACAACACAGAGTTCAGTTTATATAAAACACAGCATACAGCTTATATACAACAGAGTACAGTTTATATAAAACACAGCATACTGCTTTTATAAAACAGAGTACAGTTTATATAAAACACAGAGTACAGTTTATATAAAACACAGCATACAGCTTATATAAAACACAGCATACAGCTTCTATAAAACAGAGTACAGTTTACATAAAATACAGCATACAGCTTCTATAAAACACAGAGCACAGTTTACATAAAACACACCATACAGCATATATAAAACACAGAGTACAGTTTATATAAAACACAGCATACAGCTTATATAAAACACAGCATACAGCTTCTATAAAACAGAGTACAGTTTACATAAAATACAGCATACAGCTTCTATAAAACACAGAGCACAGTTTACATAAAACACAGCATACAGCATATATACAACACATAGTACAGTTTATATAAATCACAGAGTACAGTTTACATACAACACAGAGTTCAGTTTATATAAAACACAACATACAGCTTATATAAAACACGGAGTACAGTTTATATAAAACACAGAGTACAGTTCATATAAAACACAGCATACAGCTTATATAAATCACAGAGTACAGTTTATATACAACACAGAGTACAGTTTATTTAAAACACTGCAAACAGTTTATAAAAAACACAGAGTACGGTTTATATAAAACACAGAGTTCAGTTTATATAAAACACAGCATACAACTTATAAAACATGGAGTACGATTTATATAAAACACAGCATACATCTTATATAAAACACAGTAAAGTTTATATGAAACACAGAGTTCAGTGAGTATAAAACACAGCATACAGCTTTTATAAATCAGAGTACAATTCATATAAAACACAGGGTACAGCTTATATAAAACATAGTAGTCAGCTTATTTCAAACACAGAGTACAGTTTATATAAAACACAGCAAACAGATTATATAAAATACAGAGAACATTTTACAAAAACACAGCATACAGCTTATATAAACAACAGAGCACAGTTTATATAAAACACAGTATACAGTTTATGGAAAACACTGTACAGTTTATATAAAACACAGCAAACAGCTTATATAGAACAGTGTACAGTTTATATAAAACACAGCATACATAAAACACAGAGTACAGTTTACATAAAACACAGAGTACAGTTTATAAAAAACACAGCATGCAGCATATATAAAACACAGAGTAGAGTTTAGATCAAAAACAGCATACAGCATATATAAAACACAGAATACAGTTTATATGAAACACAGAGTACAGTTTAAAAAAACACAGAGTACAGTTTATATAAAACACAGAGTACAGTTTAGATAAAACAGAGGGTGCAGTTCAAATAAAGCACGGCATACAGCTTACATAAAAGTCGGAGTATAGTTCATATAAAACATAGCATACAGCATATATAAAACACAGAGTACAGATTATATAAAAGACAGCATACAGCTTATATAAAACACAGAATACAGTTTATATAAAACATAGCATACAGCTTATATAAAACACAGTACAGTTTAAAAAAACTTCAGTCAGCTTATTTCAAACACAGAGTATAGTTTATATAAAACACTGCATACAGCTTATATAAAACAAAGAGTACAGTTGATATAAAACACAGAGTACAGTTTATGTAAAACACAGCATACAGCATATATAAAACACAGAGTACAGTTTATATGAAACACAGCATACAGTTCATATAAAACACAGTACAGTTCATATAAAATAAAGCATACAGCTTGTTTAAAACACAGAGTACAGTTTATAAAAGCACAGAGTACAGTTTATATAAAAGACAGCATACAGCTTAAAGAAAACACAGTACAGTTGAGATAAAACACAGCACAAAGCTTATATGGAGCAGAGTACAGTTTATATAAAACACAGCATTCAGCATATATAAAACACAGAGTACAGTTTACATGAAACACAGAGTACAGTTTATTTAAAACACAGTGTACAGTTTATATAAAACACAGTATAAAGTTTATATAAATCACAGAGTACAGTTAAAATAAAACACAGCACACAGCTTATATTAAACACAGAGTACAGTTTATATAAAACACAGCATACAGCATATATCAAACACAGCATACAGTTTATATAAATCACAGAGTACAGTTTTTATAAAACACAGCATACAGCTTACATAAAACTGAGTAGTTTGTATAAATCACAGAGTACAGTTTATACAAAACACAGCATACAGCATATATAAAACACAGTATAGTTTATATTACACACAGAGTACAGTTTATATACAACAGAATACAGTTTATATAAAACACAGTACAGTTTATATCAAATATAGAGTAAAGTTTATATAAAACACAGAGTTCAGTTTATATAAAACACAGCATACAGCTTATATAAAACATAGTAAAGTTTATATAAAACACAGAGTTCAGTGAATATAAAACACAACATACAGCTTTTATAAATCAGAGTACAATTCATATAAAACACAGGGTACAGCTTATATAAAACACAGTAGTCAGCTTATTTCAAACACAGAGTACAGATATATAAAACACAGCAAACAGATTATATAAAATACAGAGAACATTTTAAATAAAACACAGCATACAGCTTATATAAACCACAGAGTATAGTTTATTTAAAACACAGAGTACAGTTTATATAAAACACAGCATACAGCTTATGGAAAACACTGTACAGTTTATATAAAACACAGCACACAGCTGATATAGAACAGTGTACAGTTTATATAAAACACAGCATACAGCATATATAAACCACAGAGTACAGTTTACTTAACGCAGAGGGTGCAGTTTAAACAAAGCACGCTATACAGTTTATAAACAACACAGAGTTCAGTTTATATAAAACACAGCATACAGCTTATATACAACAGAGTACAGTTTATATAAAACACAGCATACTGCTTTTATAAAACAGAGTACAGTTTATATAAAACACAGAGTACAGTTTATATAAAACACAGCATACAGCTTATATAAAACACAGCATACAGCTTCTATAAAACAGAGTACAGTTTACATGAAATACAGCATACAGCTTCTATAAAACACAGAGCACAGTTTACATAAAACACACCATACAGCATATATAAAACACAGAGTACAGTTTATATAAAACACAGCATACAGCTTATATAAAACACAGCATACAGCTTCTATAAAACAGAGTACAGTTTACATAAAATACAGCATAC
This sequence comes from Heptranchias perlo, assembly GCF_035084215.1. NCBI lineage: Eukaryota > Metazoa > Chordata > Chondrichthyes > Hexanchiformes > Hexanchidae > Heptranchias > Heptranchias perlo. The sequence continues at coordinate 45,791,624 of NC_090343.1, forward strand.
AGCTTCTATAAAACACAGAGCACAGTTTACATAAAACACAGCATACAGCATATATACAACACATAGTACAGTTTATATAAATCACAGAGTACAGTTTACATACAACACAGAGTTCAGTTTATATAAAACACAACATACAGCTTATATAAAACACGGAGTACAGTTTATATAAAACACAGAGTACAGTTCATATAAAACACAGCATACAGCTTATATAAATCACAGAGTACAGTTTATATACAACACAGAGTACAGTTTATTTAAAACACTGCAAACAGTTTATAAAAAACACAGAGTACGGTTTATATAAAACACAGAGTTCAGTTTATATAAAACACAGCATACAACTTATAAAACATGGAGTACGATTTATATAAAACACAGCATACATCTTATATAAAACACAGTAAAGTTTATATAAAACACAGAGTTCAGTGAGTATAAAACACAGCATACAGCTTTTATAAATCAGAGTACAATTCATATAAAACACAGGGTACAGCTTATATAAAACATAGTAGTCAGCTTATTTCAAACACAGAGTACAGTTTATATAAAACACAGCAAACAGATTATATAAAATACAGAGAACATTTTACAAAAACACAGCATACAGCTTATATAAACAACAGAGCACAGTTTATATAAAACACAGTATACAGTTTATGGAAAACACTGTACAGTTTATATAAAACACAGCAAACAGCTTATATAGAACAGTGTACAGTTTATATAAAACACAGCATACATAAAACACAGAGTACAGTTTACATAAAACACAGAGTACAGTTTATAAAAAACACAGCATGCAGCATATATAAAACACAGAGTAGAGTTTAGATCAAAAACAGCATACAGCATATATAAAACACAGAATACAGTTTATATGAAACACAGAGTACAGTTTAAAAAAACACAGAGTACAGTTTATATAAAACACAGAGTACAGTTTAGATAAAACAGAGGGTGCAGTTCAAATAAAGCACGGCATACAGCTTACATAAAAGTCGGAGTATAGTTCATATAAAACATAGCATACAGCATATATAAAACACAGAGTACAGATTATATAAAAGACAGCATACAGCTTATATAAAACACAGAATACAGTTTATGTAAAACATAGCATACAGCTTATATAAAACACAGTACAGTTTAAAAAAACTTCAGTCAGCTTATTTCAAACACAGAGTATAGTTTATATAAAACACTGCATACAGCTTATATAAAACAAAGAGTACAGTTGATATAAAACACAGAGTACAGTTTATGTAAAACACAGCATACAGCATATATAAAACACAGAGTACAGTTTATATGAAACACAGCATACAGTTCATATAAAACACAGTACAGTTCATATAAAATAAAGCATACAGCTTGTTTAAAACACAGAGTACAGTTTATAAAAGCACAGAGTACAGTTTATATAAAAGACAGCATACAGCTTAAAGAAAACACAGTACAGTTGAGATAAAACACAGCACAAAGCTTATATGGAGCAGAGTACAGTTTATATAAAACACAGCATTCAGCATATATAAAACACAGAGTACAGTTTACATGAAACACAGAGTACAGTTTATTTAAAACACAGTGTACAGTTTATATAAAACACAGTATAAAGTTTATATAAATCACAGAGTACAGTTAAAATAAAACACAGCACACAGCTTATATTAAACACAGAGTACAGTTTATATAAAACACAGCATACAGCATATATCAAACACAGCATACAGTTTATATAAATCACAGAGTACAGTTTTTATAAAACACAGCATACAGCTTACATAAAACTGAGTAGTTTGTATAAATCACAGAGTACAGTTTATACAAAACACAGCATACAGCATATATAAAACACAGTATAGTTTATATTACACACAGAGTACAGTTTATATACAACAGAATACAGTTTATATAAAACACAGTACAGTTTATATCAAATATAGAGTAAAGTTTATATAAAACACAGAGTTCAGTTTATATAAAACACAGCATACAGCTTATATAAAACATAGTAAAGTTTATATAAAACACAGAGTTCAGTGAATATAAAACACAACATACAGCTTTTATAAATCAGAGTACAATTCATATAAAACACAGGGTACAGCTTATATAAAACACAGTAGTCAGCTTATTTCAAACACAGAGTACAGTTTATATAAAACACAGCAAACAGATTATATAAAATACAGAGAACATTTTAAATAAAACACAGCATACAGCTTATATAAACCACAGAGTATAGTTTATTTAAAACACAGAGTACAGTTTATATAAAACACAGCATACAGCTTATGGAAAACACTGTACAGTTTATATAAAACACAGCACACAGCTGATATAGAACAGTGTACAGTTTATATAAAACACAGCATACAGCATATATAAACCACAGAGTACAGTTTACTTAACGCAGAGGGTGCAGTTTAAACAAAGCACGCTATACAGATTACAAAAAAGACAGAGTATTGTTAATATAAAACACAGCATACAGCTTATATAAATCAGAGTACAATTCATATAAAACACAGGGTACAGCTTATATAAAACATTTGTAAACAATTTTACAACACCAAGTTATAGTCCAGCAATTTTATTTTAAATTCACAAGCTTTCGGAGGCTTCCCCCTTCGTCAGGTGAACGATGTAAAACATAGTAGTCAGCTTATTTCAAACACAGAGTACAGTTTACATAAAACACAGCATACAGCATATATAAAACACAGAGTACAGTTTATATAAAACACAGAGTACAGTTTATAATAAACACAGCATACAGCTTATATAAATCACAGAGTACAGTTTATATACAACACAGAGTTCAGTTTATATAAAACACAGCATACAGCTTATATACAACACAGAGTACAGTTTATATAAAACACAGCATACAGCTTATATACAACACAGAGTACAGTTTATATAAAACACAGCATACTGCTTTTATAAAACAGAGTACAGTTTATATAAAACACAAAGTACAGCTTATATAAAACACAGCATACAGCATATATAAAACACAGAGTACAGTTTATATAAAACACAGAGTATAGTTTACATAAAATACAGCATACAGCTTCTATAAAACACAGAGTACAGTTTATATAAAACACAGAGTTCAGTTTAAATAAAACACGGCATACAGCATATATAAAACACAGAGTACAGTTTATATAAATCACAGAGTACAGTTTATACAAAACACAGCATACAGCATATATAAAACACAGTACAGTTTATATTACACACAGAGTACAGTTTATATACAACAGAATACAGTTTATATAAAACACAGTACAGTTTATATCAAATATAGAGTAAAGTTTATATAAAACACAGAGTTCAGTTTATATAAAACACAGCATACAGCTTATATAAAAGACTGAGTATTGTTTACATAAAACAAAGCATACAGCTTTCTAAAACACAGAGTACAGTTTATATAAAATACAGCATACAGCATATATAAAACATAGAGTACAGTTTATATAAAACACACAGTACAGTTGAAAAAACAGATTACTGTTTATATAAAACACAGCATACAGCTTTTATAAAACACATTGTACAGTTTATATAAAACACAGCATACAGCTTTTATAAAATCAGAGTACAGTTTATATAAAACATAGCATACAGCATATATAAAGCACAGAGTGCTGTTGATATGAAACAAAATGTACAGTTTATATAAAACACAGAGTAGAGTTTATATAAAACACAGCAAACAGTTTATATAAAACACAGAGTACAGTTTATATAAAACACAGCAAACAGCTTATATAATACACAGAGTTCAGTTTATATAAAACACAGCATACAGCTTATATAAAACAGAGTACAGTTTATATAAAACACAACATACAGCTTATATAAAACAGAGTACAGTTTATATAAAACACAGCATACAGCTTATATAAAACAGAGTACAGTTTAGATAAAACACAGCACACAGCTTTCTAAAACACAGGGTACAGTTCACATAAACAGAGGGTACAGCTTAAATAAAACACAGCATACAGTTTATATAAATCACAGAGTGCAGTTTATATAAAACACAGCATACTGCTTGTATAAAACACTGCATCCAGCTTATCTAAAAAACAGAGTACAGTTTATATACAACACAGAGTACAGTTTATATAAAACACTGCATACAGCTTATCTAAAACACAGGGTACATTTTATTTAAAACACAGGAGACTGCTTATATAAAACACTGCATACAGCTAAACTAAAACACAGAGTACAGTTTATATAAAGCACAGAGTACGGTTTATATAAAATACAGAGTAAAGTTATTAGAAAACAAAGAGTACAGTTCATTTAAAACACAGCATACAGCATATATAAAACACAGAGTGCAGTTTATATAAAACACTGCATACAGCATAGCTAAAAAACAGAGTACTGTTTATACACAACACAGACTACAGTTTATATAAAACACAGCATACAGCACATATAAAACACAGAGTACAGTTTATATAAAACACAGCATACAGCTTTTATAAACTACAGAGTACAGTTTATATAAAACACAGCATACAGCTTATGTAAAACACAGAGTATAGTTTATAAAAAACACAGCACACAGCTTATGTAAAACACAGAGTACAGTTTATATAAAACACAGCATACAGCATATATAAAACACAGAGTATAGTTTATATAAAACACAGCACACAGCTTTCTCAAACACAGAGTACAGTTTACATAAAAAAGTGGGTACAGCTCAAATAAAACACAGCATACAGCTTATATCGAACAGATTATAGTTTATATAAAACACAGCACACAGCTTATATAAAAGACTGATTATTGTTTACATAAAACAAAGCATACAGCTTTCTAAAACACCGAGTACAGTTTATATAAAATACAGCATACAGCATATATAAAACATAGAGTACAGTTTATATAAAACACACAGTACAGTTGAAAAAACAGATTACTGTTTATATAAAACACAGCATACAGCTTTTATAAAACACATTGTACAGTTTATATAAAACACAGCATACAGCTTTTATAAAATCAGAGTACAGTTTATATAAAACATAGCATACAGCATATATAAAGCACAGAGTGCAGTTGATATGAAACAAAATGTACAGTTTATATAAAACACAGAGTAGAGTTTATATAAAACACAGCAAACAGCTTATATAAAACACAGAGTACAGTTTATATAAAACACAACATACAGCTTATATAAAACAGAGTACAGTTTATATAAAACACAGCATACAGCTTATATAAAACAGAGTACAGTTTATATAAAACACATCAAACAGCTTATATAAAACACAGAGTACAGTTTAGTTAAAACACAGCACACAGCTTTCCAAAACACAGTGTACAGTTCACATAAAACAGAGGGTACAGCTTAAATAAAACACAGCATACAGCTTATCTAAAACACAGGGTACATTTTATTTAAAACACAGGAGACTGCTTATATAAAACACTGCATACAGCTAATCTAAAACACAGAGTACAGTTTATATAAAGCACAGAGTACGGTTTATATAAAATACAGAGTAAAGTTATTAGAAAACAAAGAGTACAGTTCATTTAAAACACAGCATACAGCTTATATAAAACACAGAATACAGTTTATATAAAACACTGCATACAGCATAGCTAAAAAACAGAGTACTGTTTATACACAACACAGAGTACAGTTTATATAAAACACTGCATACAGCTTATCTAAAACACAGGGTACAGTTTATTTAAAACACAGCGTACAGCTGAAAAAAAACAGAGTATGGTTCAGATAAAACACAGAGTTCAGTTGAAATAAAACACAGCATACAACTTATATAAAACATGGAGTATGGTTTATATAAAACACAGTATACAGCTTATATAAAACACAGTAAAGTTTCTATGAAAGACAGAGTATAGTTTGTATAAAACACAGAGTACAGTTTATATAAAACACAGAGTTCAGTTTATATAAAACACAGTATACAGCTTATATAAAACACAGTAAAGTTTCTATGAAAGACAGAGTATAGTTTGTATAAAACACAGAGTACAGTTTATATAAAACACAGAGTACAGTTTATATGAAACACAGAGCACAGTTTATGTAAAACACAGCATACAGCTTATATAAAAGACAGAGTATGGTTCATATAAAAGACAGCATACAGTTTATATAAAACAAAGAGTACAGTTTATATGAAACACAGAGTACAGTTTGTATAAAACACAGAATACAGCTTATATAAAACACAGAGTACAGTTTATATAAAACACAGAATACATCTTATATAAAACACAGAGTACAGTTTATATAAAACACAGCATACAGCATATATAAAACACAGAGTGCAGTTTATATAAAATAAAGCATACAGCATATTTAAAACACAGAGTACAGTTTATATAAAGCACAGAGTACAGTTTATATAAAAGACAGCATACAGCTTAAAGAAAACACAGTACAGTTGAGATAAAACACAGCACAAAGCTTATATGTAGCAGAGTACAGTTTATATAAAACACAGCATTCAGCATATATAAAACAGAGTACAGTTTACATAAAACACAGGGTACTGTTCAAATAAAACACAGCATACAGCTTATATAAAAGATAGATTATAGTTGAGATAAAACACAGCATACCGCATATATAAAACACAGAGCACAGTTTATATGAAACACAGAGTACAGTTCAAAAAAACACAGAGTACAGTTTATATAAAACACAGCAGAAAGCTTTCATTAAACACAGAGTACAGTTTATTTAAAACACAGCATACAGCTTACATATAACAGAGTACATTTTGTATAAATCACAGAGTACAGTTTATATAAAACACAGCATATTGCTAACATAAAACACAGAGTACAGTTTATATGAAACACAGCACACAGCTTATGTAAAACACAGAGTTCAGTTTATCTAAAACCCCCAGCTTCTGTCGCGACACTACAGACTTCCTACAAAAGCTCAGTACCCACGGACCTGTTGAACCAGGAACACTTCTCACCACGATGGACGTCTCGGCACTCTACACCAGTATCCCCCACGATGACGGCATCGCTGCGACAGCATCAATACTCAACACCAACAACAGCCAATCTCCAGACGCCATCCTACAACTCATCCGCTTCATCCTGGATCACAATGTCTTCACCTTCGATAACCAGTTCTTTACCCAAACACACGGAACAGCCATGGGGACCAAATTCGCACCCCAATACGCCAACATTTTCATGCACAAGTTCGAGCACGACTTCTTCACTGCACAGGACCTCCAACCAACACTATACACCAGATACATCGACGACATTTTCTTCCTATGGACCCACGACGAAGAATTACTGAAGAGACTACACGATAACATCAACAAGTTCCATCCCACCATCAAGCTCACCATGGACTACTCCTCAGAATCAGTTTCTTTCTTGGACACACGAATCTCCATCAAAGACGGGCACCTCAGCACCTCACTCTACCGCAAGCCCACGGACAACCTCACGATGCTCCACTTTTCCAGCTTCCACCCTAACCACGTCAAAGAGGCCATCCCCTATGGACAGGCCCTGCGAATACACAGGGTCTGCTCAGACGAGGAGGAACGCGATGGACACCTACAGACGCTGAAAGACGCCCTAGTAAGAACGGGATATGACGCTCGACTCATCGATCGACAGTTCCGACGGGCCACAGCAAAAAACGCATAGACCTCCTCAGGAGACTAACACGGGACGCAACCAACAGAGTACCCTTTGTCGTCCAGTACTTCCCCGGAGCGGAGAAACTACGCCATGTTCTCCGCAGCCTTCAACATGTCATCAATGAGGACAAACACCTCGCTATGGCCATCCCCACACCTCCACTACTCGCCTTTAAACAGCCACCCAACCTCAAACAGACCATCGTTCGCAGCAAATTACCCAGCTTTCAGGAGAACAGCATCCACGACACCACACAACCCTGCCACGGCAACCTCTGCAAGACATGCCAGATCATCGACACAGATACCACCATCACACGAGAGGACACCACCCACCAGGTGCATGGTTCATACTCCTGTGACTCGGCCAACGTTGTCTACCTCATACGTTGCAGGAAAGGATGCCCCAGAGCATGGTACATTGGCGAGACCATGCAGACGCTGCGACAACGGATGAACGGACACCGCGCAACAATCGCCAAACAGGAGGTTTCCCTCCCAGTTGGGGAACACTTCAGCAGTCATGGACATTCATCCACCGACCTTCGGGTAAGCGTACTCCAAGGCGGCCTTCGAGACACACGACAACGCAAAATCGTCGAGCAGAAATTGATAGCCAAGTTCCGCACCCATGAGGACGGCCTCAACCGGGATCTTGGGTTCATGTCACGCTACACGTTACCCCACCAGCGAACAAATGTTATCTGTTTTTAATATAACGGGCCAGTTGCTGTCTTTTCTATGTTTCTACCTCTCTATCTCTGTTTTTTTTTTGTTTGTTGTTTTTTTTTTGGTGATTTGTATATTCTGTGAGACCTGGCAGGTAACACCTGTCTGTCTGCACACTGATTGCCTTGGCAACGGGCAGTTGAAAAAACTGTCTGTACTCACCAAGCATTGTTCTGTGAATTATAAATGCGATTTCATTTCGAGGATTTCATTTTCACATCGTTCACCTGACGAAGGGGGAAGCTTCCGAAAGCTTGTGAATTTAAAATAAAATTGCTGGACTATAACTTGGTGTTGTAAAATTGTTTACAATTGTCAACCCCAGTCCATCACCGGCATCTCCACATCATATCTAAAACACAGCATACAGCTTATATCGAACAGATTACAGTTCTCGAAAACACAGCACACAGCATATGTAAAACACAGAGTACAGTTTATATAAAATACAGCATACCGCATATATAAAACATAGAGTACAGTTTATATAAAACACACAGTACAGTTGAAAAAACAGAGTACAGTTTATATAAAACACAGCATACAGCTTTTATAAAACACATTGTACAGTTTATATAAAACACAGCACACAGCTTATATAAATCAGAGTACAGTTTATATAAAACAGAGCATACAGCTTATATAAAACACAGAGTACAGTTTAGATAAAATACAGCATACAGTTTTTATAAAACAGAGTACAATTTATAAAAAAACGGCGTACAGTGTATATAAAACACAGCATACAGTTTATATAAATCACAGAGTGCAGTTTATATAAAACACAGCATACTGCTTGTATAAAACACTGCATACAGCTTATCTAAAAAACAGAGTACAGTTTATAAACAACACAGAGTACAGTTTATATAAAATACTGCATACAGCTTATCTAAAACAGAGGGTACAGTTTAATTAAAACACAGCATACAGCATATATAAAGCACAGAGTGCAGTTGATGTGAAAAAAAATGTACAGTTTATATAAAACACAGAGTACGGTTTGTATAAAACACAGAGGACAGATTATATAAAACACAGCATACAGTTTATATAAAACACAGCACACAGTTTATATAAAACACAGAGTATAGGTAAAAAAAACACAGCATACAGTTCATATCAAACACAGCATACAGCATATATAAAACACAGTATACTGCTTATATAAAACACTGCATACAGCTAATCTAAAACACAGAGTACAGTTTATATAAAGCACAGAGTACGGTTTGTTTAAAATACAGAGTAAAGTTAATATAAAACAAAGAGTACAGTTCATTTAAAACACAGCATACAGCTTATATAAAACACAGAATACAGTTTATATAAAACACTGCATACAGCTCAGCTAAAAAACAGTACAGTTGATATACAACACAGAGTACAGTTTATATAAAACACTGCATACAGCTTATCGAAAACACGGTACAGTTTATTTAAAATTGAGCATACAGCTTATATAAAACACAGAGTACAGCTTATATAAAACACAGAGTACGGTTCATATAAAACACAGATTTCAGTTGAAATAAAACACAGCATACAACTTATGTAAAACACAGTAAAGTTTACATGAAAGACAGAGTATAGTTTGTATAAAGCACAGAGTACAGTTTATATAAAACACAGAGTTCAGTTTATATAAAACACAGCATACAGTTTATATAAAACACAGAGTACAGTTTATATAAAACATGGAGTACGTTTGATATAAAACACAGCATACAGTTTATATAAAGCACAGAGTACAGTTTATATAAAACACAGAGTTCAGTTTATATAAAACACAGCATACAGTTTATATAAAACACAGAGTTCAGTTTATATAAAACACAGCATACAGCTTATATACAACACAGAGTACAGTTTATATGAAACACAGAGTACAGTTTATGTAAAACACAGCATACAGATTAAATAAAAGACAGAGTATAGTTTGTACAAAACACAGAGTACAGTTTATATAAAACACAGAGTTCAGTTTATATAAAACACAGCATACAGCTTATATACAACACAGAGTACAGTTTATATGAAACACAGAGTACAGTTTATGTAAAACACAGCATACAACTTATATAAAAGACAGAGTATGGTTCATATAAAACACAGCATACAGTTTATATAAAACAAAGAGTACAGTTTATATGAAACACAGAGTACAGTTTATATAAAACACAGAATACAGCTTATATAAAACACAGAGTACAGTTTATATAAAACACAGCATACAGCTTATATAAAACACAGAGTACAGTTTATATAAAACACAGCATACAGCAGATATTAAACACAGAGTATAGTTCATATAAAACACAGCATACAGCTTATTTTAAACACAGAGTACAGTTTATATAAAACACAGCATACAACTTATATAAAACACAGTAAAGTTTACATGAAAGACAGAGTATAGTTTGTATAAAACACAGAGTACAGTTTATATAAAACACAGAGTTCAGTTTATATAAAACACAGCATACAGCTTATATAAAACACAGAGTACAGCTTATATAAAACACAGAGTACGGTTCATATAAAACACAGAGTTCAGTTGAAATAAAACACAGCATACAACTTATATAAAACACAGTAAAGTTTACATGAAAGACAGAGTATAGTTTGTATAAAACACAGAGTACAGTTTATATAAAACACAGAGTTCAGTTTATATAAAACACAGCAAACAGTTTATATAAAACACAGAGTACAGTTTATATAAAACATGGAGTACGTTTGATATAAAACACAGCATACAGCATACAACTTATATAAAACACTGTAAAGTTTATGTAAAGCACAGGGTGCTGTTTATATAAAACATAGTTGTCAGCTTATATAATACACAGAGTTCAGCTTATATAAAACACAGCATACAGATTAAATAAAAGACAGAGTATAGTTTGTATAAAACACAGAGTACAGTTTATATAAAACACAGAGTTCAGTTTATATAAAACACACCATACAGCTTATATACAACACAGAGTACAGTTTATATGAAACACAGAGTACAGTTTATATAAAACACAGCAAACAGCTTATATAAAACACAGAGTACAGTTTATATAAAACACAGCATACAGCAGATATTAAACACAGAGTATAGTTCATATAAAACACAGCATACAGCTTATTTTAAACACAGAGTACAGTTTATTTAAAACACAGCATACAACTTATATAAAACACAGTAAAGTTTACATGAAAGACAGAGTATAGTTTGTATAAAACACAGAGTACAGTTTATATAAAACACAGAGTTCAGTTGAAATAAAACACAGCATACAACTTATATAAAACACAGTAAAGTTTACATGAAAGACAGAGTATAGTTTGTATAAAACACAGAGTACAGTTTACATAAAAGACAGCATACAGTTTATATAAAACACAGAGTACAGTTTATATAAAACATGGAGTGCGTTTGATATAAAACACAGCATACAGCATACAACTTAAAGAAACACTGTAAAGTTTATGTAAAGCACAGGGTGCTGTTTATATAAAACATAGTTGTCAGCTTATATAATACACAGAGTTCAGCTAATATAAAACACAGCATACAGATTAAATAAAAGACAGAGTATAGTCTGTATAAAACACAGCATGCAGCTTATATAAAACACAGCATACAGCTTATATAAAGCACAGAGTACAGTTTATATAAATCACAGAGTACAGTTTCTATAAAACACAGCATACAGCATATTTTAAACACAGAGTACAGTTTATATAAAAAACAGCATATAGCAGAAATAAAACACAGTACATTTTATATAAAACACAGCATACAGCATGTATAAAACACTGCATACAGCTTATATAAAGCACAGAGTACAGTTTATATAAAACACAGCATGCAGCTTATATAAAACACAGAGTACAGTTTATATAAAACACAGCAAACAGCTTATATAAACCACAGAGAATAGTTCATATAAAACACAGCATACAGCTCATATAAAACACAGAGTACAGTTTATATCAAACACAGAGTATAGTTCATATAAAACACAGCATACAGCTTATATAAAACACAGAGTACAGTTTATATAAAACAGAGAATACAGCTTATATAAAACACAGAGTACAGTTTATATAAAACACAGCATACAGCTTATATAAAACACAGAGTATAGTTTCCTTTAAAACACAGCAAACAGCTTATATAAAACACAGAGTACAGTTTATATAAAACACAGAGTACAGTTTATATAAAACACAGCATACAGCTTATTTTAAACACAGAGTACAGTTTATATAAAACACAGAATTCATCTTATATAAAACACAGAGTACAGCTTATATAAAACACAGCATACAGCATATATAAAACAGAGAGTGCAGTTTATATAAAATAAAGCATACAGCTTATTTAAAACACAGTGTACAGTTTATATAAAGCACAGAGTACAGTTTATATAAAAGACAGCATACAGCTTAAAGAAAACACAGTACAGTTGAGATAAAACACAGCACAAAGCTTATATGGAGCAGAGTACAGTTTATATAAAACACAGCATTCAGCATATATAAAACAGAGTACAGTTTACATAAAACACAGGGTACTGTTCAAATAACACACAGCATACAGCTTATATAAAAGATAGAGTATAGTTGAGATAAAAGACAGCATACAGCATATATAAAACACAGAGTACACTTTATATGAAACACAGAGTACAGTTGAAAAAAACACAGAGTACAGTTTATATAAAACATAGCATACAGCTTTCATTAAACACAGAGTACAGTTTATTTAAAACACAGCATACAGCTTACATAAAACAGAGTACATTTTGTATAAATCACAGAGTACAGTTTATATAAAACACAGCATATTGCTAACATAAAACACAGAGTACAGTTTTTATGAAACACAGAGTACTGTTGAAAAAAACACAGCATACAGCATATTTTAAACACAGAGTACAGTTCATATAAATCACAGAGTACAGTTTCTATAAAATACAGCATACAGCATATTTTAAACACAGAGTACAGTTTATATAAAAAACAGCATATAGCAGAAATAAAACACAGTACATTTTATATAAAACACAGCATACAGCATGTATAAAACACAGAGTACAGTTTATATAAAACACAGCATACAGCTTATATAAAATACAGAGTACAGTTTATATGACCCTCAGCATACAGCTTATGTAAATCACAGAGTATAGTTTATATAAAACACAGCACACAGCTTATGTAAAACACAGAGTACAGTTTATATAAAACACAGCACACAGCTTTCTAAAACACAGAGTACAGTTTATATAAAACACAGAGTTCAGTTTATATAAAACACAGCATACAGCTTATATAAAACACAGAGTACAGCTTATATAAAACACAGAGTACGGTTCATATAAAACACAGAGTTCAGTTGAAATAAAACACAGCATACAACTTACATAAAACACAGTAAAGTTTACATGAAAGACAGAGTATAGTTTGTATAAAACACAGAGTACAGTTTATATAAAACACAGAGTTCAGTTTATTTAAAGCACAGCATACAGCTTATATAAAACACAGAGTTCAGTTTATATAAAACACAGCATACAGTTTATATAAAACACAGAGTACAGTTTATATAAAACATGGAGTACGTTTGATATAAAACACAGCATACAGCATACGGGTTAGTCAGAGTAGGAATGACAGGATAGCTAAGATGAATACGTGGCTTGAGAGATGGTGCAAGAGGGAGGGATTCAAATTCCTGGGCCATTGGAACCGGTTCTGGGGGAGGTGGGACCAGTACAAATTGGACGGTCTGCATCTGGGCAGGACTGGAACCAATGTCCTAGGGGGAGTGTTTGCCAGTGCTGTTGGGGAGGGTTTAAACTAATGTGGCAGGGGGATGGGAACCGATGCAGGAAGTCAGTGGGAAATAAAGTGGTGACAGAAACAAAAGGCAGTAAGGGAGAGTGCACAGAACATGACCGGACAGATGGTCTGAGAAAGCAGGGCAAAGACCAAGGGAAGTCTAGATTAAACTGCATTTATTTCAATGCAAGAAGTCTGATGGGCAAGGCAGATGAACTCAGGGCATGGATGGGTACATGGGACTGGGATGTTATAGCTATTACTGAAACATGGATAAGGGAGGGGCAGGACTGGCAGCTCAATGTTCCAGGGTACAGATGCTATAGGAAAGATAGAGCAGGAGGTAAGAGAGGAGGGGGAGTTGCGTTCTTGATTAGGGAGAACATCACGGCAGTAGTGAGAGGGGATATATCCGAGGGTTCGCCCACTGAGTCTATATGGGTAGAACTGAAAAATAAGAAGGGAGAGATCACTTTGATCGGATTGTACTACAGACCCCCAAATAGTCAACGGGAAATTGAGGAGGAAATATGTAAGGAGATTACAGACAGCTGCAAGAAAAATAGGGTGGTAATAGTAGGGGACTTTAACTTTCCCAACATTGACTGGGACAGCCATAGCATTAGGGGCTTGGATGGAGAGAAATTTGTTGAGTGTATTCAGGAGGAATTTCTCATTCAGTATGTGGATGGCCCGACTAGAGAGGGGGCAAAACTTGACCTCCTCTTGGGAAATAAGGAAGGGCAGGTGACAGAAGTGTTAGTGAGGGATCACTTTGGGACCAGTGATCATAATTCCATTAGTTTTAAGATAGCTATGGAGAATGATAGGTCTGGCCCAAAAGTTAAAATTCTAAATTGGGGAAAGGCCAATTTTGATGGTATTAGACAGGAACTTTCAGAAGTTGATTGGGAGAGTCTGTTGGCAGGCAAAGGGACGTCTGGTAAGTGGGAGGCTTTCAAAAGTGTGTTAACCAGGGTTCAGGGTAAGCACATTCCTTATAAAGTGAAGGGCAAGGCTGGTAGAAGTAGGGAACCTTGGATGACTCGGGAGATTGAGGCACTAGTCAAAAAGAAGAAGGAGGCATATGACATGCATAGGCAGCTGGGATCAAGTGGATCCCTTGAAGAGTATAGAGATTGCCGGAGTAGAGTTAAGAGAGAAATCAGGAGGGCAAAAAGGGGATATGAGATTGCTTTGGCAGATCAGGCAAAGGTGAATCCAAAGAGCTTCTACAAATACATAAAGGGCAAAAGGGTAACTAGGGAGAGAGTTGGGCCTCTTAAGGATCAACAAGGTCATCTATGTGCGGAACCACAAGAGATGGGTGAGATCCTGAATGAATATTTCACATCGGTATTTACGGTTGAGAAAGGCATGGATGTTAGGGAACTTGGGGAAATAAATAGTGATGTCTTGAGGAGTGTACATATTACAGAGAGGGAGGTGCTGGAAGTCTTAACGCGCATCAAGGTAGATAAATCTCCGGGACCTGATGAAATGTATCCCAGGACGTTATGGGAGGTTAGGGAGGAAATTGCGGGTCCCCTAGCAGAGATATTTGAATCATCCACCGCTACAGGTGAGGTGCCTGAAGATTGGAGGGTAGCAAATGTTGTGCCTTTGTTTAAGAAGGGCGGCAGGGAAAAGCCTGGGAACTACAGACCAGTGAGCCTGACATCTGTAGTGGGTAAGTTGTTAGAGGGTATTCTGAGGGACAGGATCTACAGGCATTTGGAGAGGCAGGGACTAATTAGGAACAGTCAGCATGGTTTTGTGAGAGGAAAATCATGTCTCACGAATTTGATTGAGTTTTTTGAAGGGGTAACCAAGAAGATAGATGAGGGCTGTGCAGTAGACGTGGTCTACATGGACTTCAGCAAAGCATTTGACAAGGTACCGCAAGGTAGGTTGTTACATAAGGTTAAATCTCATGGGATCCAAGGTGAGGTAGCCAATTGGATACAAAATTGGCTTGACGACAGAAGACAGAGGGTGGTTGTAGAGGGTTGTTTTTCAAACTGGATGCCTGTGTCCAGCGGTGTGCCTCAGGGATCGGTGCTGGGTCCGCTGTTATTTGTTATTTATATTAATGATTTGGATGAGAATTTAGAAGGCATGGTTAGTAAGTTTGCAGATGACACCAAGATTGGTGGCATTGTGGACAGTGAAGAAGGTTATCTAGGATTGCAACGGGATCTTGATAAATTGGGCCAGTGGGCCGATGAATGGCAGATGGAGTTTAATTTAGATAAATGTGAGGTGCTGCATTTTGGTAGATCGAATCGGGCCAGGACCTACCCCGTTAATGGTAGGGCGTTGGGGAGAGTTATAGAACAAAGAGATCTGGGAGTACAGATTCATAGCTCCTTGAAAGTGGAGTCACAGGTGGATAGGGTGGTGAAGAAGGCATTCAGCATGCTTGGTTTCATTGGTCAGAACATTGAATGCAGGAGTTGGGATGTCTTGTTGAAGTTGTACAGGGCATTGGTGAGGCCACACTTGGAGTACTGTGTACAGTTCTGGTCACCCTATTATAGAAAGGATATTATTAAACTAGAAAGAGTGCAGAAAAGATTTACGAGGATGCTACCGGGACTTGATGGTTTGACTTACAGGGAGAGGTTAGACAGACTGGGACTTTTTTCCCTGGAGAGTAGGAGGTTAAGGGGAGATCTTATAGAAGTCTATAAAATAATGAGGGGCATAGATAAGGTCGATAGTCAAAATCTTTTCCCAAAGGTAGGGGAGTCTATAACGAGGGGGCACAGATTTAAGGTGAGAGGGGAGAGATACAAAAGGGTCCAGAGGGGCAATTTTTTCACTCAAAGGATGGTGAGTGTCTGGAACGAGCTGCCAGAGGCAGTAGTAGAGGCGGGTACAATTTTGTCTTTTAAAAAGCATTTGGACAGTTACATGGGTAAGATGGGTATCGAGGGATATGGGCCAAGTGCAGGCAATTGGGACTAGCTTAGTGGTATAAACTGGGCGACATGGACATGTTGGGCCGAAGGGCCTGTTTCCATGTTGTAACTTCTATGATTCTATGATTCTATGAAAGACAGAGTATAGTTTGTATAAAACACAGAGTACAGTTTACATAAAAGACAGCATACAGTTTATATAAAACACAGAGTACAGTTTATATAAAACATGGAGTGCGTTTGATATAAAACACAGCATACAGCATACAACTTAAAGAAACACTGTAAAGTTTATGTAAAGCACAGGGTGCTGTTTATATAAAACATAGTTGTCAGCTTATATAATACACAGAGTTCAGCTAATATAAAACACAGCATACAGATTAAATAAAAGACAGAGTATAGTCTGTATAAAACACAGCATGCAGCTTATATAAAACACAGCATACAGCTTATATAAAGCACAGAGTACAGTTTATATAAATCACAGAGTACAGTTTCTATAAAACACAGCATACAGCATATTTTAAACACAGAGTACAGTTTATATAAAAAACAGCATATAGCAGAAATAAAACACAGTACATTTTATATAAAACACAGCATACAGCATGTATAAAACACTGCATACAGCTTATATAAAGCACAGAGTACAGTTTATATAAAACACAGCATGCAGCTTATATAAAACACAGAGTACAGTTTATATAAAACACAGCAAACAGCTTATATAAACCACAGAGAATAGTTCATATAAAACACAGCATACAGCTCATATAAAACACAGAGTACAGTTTATATCAAACACAGAGTATAGTTCATATAAAACACAGCATACAGCTTATATAAAACACAGAGTACAGTTTATATAAAACAGAGAATACAGCTTATATAAAACACAGAGTACAGTTTATATAAAACACAGCATACAGCTTATATAAAACACAGAGTATAGTTTCCTTTAAAACACAGCAAACAGCTTATATAAAACACAGAGTACAGTTTATATAAAACACAGAGTACAGTTTATATAAAACACAGCATACAGCTTATATAAAACACAGAGTATAGTTCATATTAAACACAGCATATAGCTTATTTTAAACACAGAGTACAGTTTATATAAAACACAGAATTCATCTTATATAAAACACAGAGTACAGCTTATATAAAACACAGCATACAGCATATATAAAACAGAGAGTGCAGTTTATATAAAATAAAGCATACAGCTTATTTAAAACACAGTGTACAGTTTATATAAAGCACAGAGTACAGTTTATATAAAAGACAGCATACAGCTTAAAGAAAACACAGTACAGTTGAGATAAAACACAGCACAAAGCTTATATGGAGCAGAGTACAGTTTATATAAAACACAGCATTCAGCATATATAAAACAGAGTACAGTTTACATAAAACACAGGGTACTGTTCAAATAACACACAGCATACAGCTTATATAAAAGATAGAGTATAGTTGAGATAAAAGACAGCATACAGCATATATAAAACACAGAGTACACTTTATATGAAACACAGAGTACAGTTGAAAAAAACACAGAGTACAGTTTATATAAAACATAGCATACAGCTTTCATTAAACACAGAGTACAGTTTATTTAAAACACAGCATACAGCTTACATAAAACAGAGTACATTTTGTATAAATCACAGAGTACAGTTTATATAAAACACAGCATATTGCTAACATAAAACACAGAGTACAGTTTTTATGAAACACAGAGTACTGTTGAAAAAAACACAGCATACAGCATATTTTAAACACAGAGTACAGTTCATATAAATCACAGAGTACAGTTTCTATAAAATACAGCATACAGCATATTTTAAACACAGAGTACAGTTTATATAAAAAACAGCATATAGCAGAAATAAAACACAGTACATTTTATATAAAACACAGCATACAGCATGTATAAAACACAGAGTACAGTTTATATAAAACACAGCATACAGCTTATATAAAATACAGAGTACAGTTTATATGACCCTCAGCATACAGCTTATGTAAATCACAGAGTATAGTTTATATAAAACACAGCACACAGCTTATGTAAAACACAGAGTACAGTTTATATAAAACACAGCACACAGCTTTCTAAAACACAGAGTACAGTTTATATAAAACACAGAGTTCAGTTTATATAAAACACAGCATACAGCTTATATAAAACACAGAGTACAGCTTATATAAAACACAGAGTACGGTTCATATAAAACACAGAGTTCAGTTGAAATAAAACACAGCATACAACTTACATAAAACACAGTAAAGTTTACATGAAAGACAGAGTATAGTTTGTATAAAACACAGAGTACAGTTTATATAAAACACAGAGTTCAGTTTATTTAAAGCACAGCATACAGCTTATATAAAACACAGAGTTCAGTTTATATAAAACACAGCATACAGTTTATATAAAACACAGAGTACAGTTTATATAAAACATGGAGTACGTTTGATATAAAACACAGCATACAGCATACGGGTTAGTCAGAGTAGGAATGACAGGATAGCTAGGATGAATACGTGGCTTGAGAGATGGTGCAAGAGGGAGGGATTCAAATTCCTGGGCCATTGGAACCGGTTCTGGGGGAGGTGGGACCAGTACAAATTGGACGGTCTGCATCTGGGCAGGACTGGAACCAATGTCCTAGGGGGAGTGTTTGCCAGTGCTGTTGGGGAGGGTTTAAACTAATGTGGCAGGGGGATGGGAACCGATGCAGGAAGTCAGTGGGAAATAAAGTGGTGACAGAAACAAAAGGCAGTAAGGGAGAGTGCACAGAACATGACCGGACAGATGGTCTGAGAAAGCAGGGCAAAGACCAAGGGAAGTCTAGATTAAACTGCATTTATTTCAATGCAAGAAGTCTGATGGGCAAGGCAGATGAACTCAGGGCATGGATGGGTACATGGGACTGGGATGTTATAGCTATTACTGAAACATGGATAAGGGAGGGGCAGGACTGGCAGCTCAATGTTCCAGGGTACAGATGCTATAGGAAAGATAGAGCAGGAGGTAAGAGAGGAGGGGGAGTTGCGTTCTTGATTAGGGAGAACATCACGGCAGTAGTGAGAGGGGATATATCCGAGGGTTCGCCCACTGAGTCTATATGGGTAGAACTGAAAAATAAGAAGGGAGAGATCACTTTGATCGGATTGTACTACAGACCCCCAAATAGTCAACGGGAAATTGAGGAGGAAATATGTAAGGAGATTACAGACAGCTGCAAGAAAAATAGGGTGGTAATAGTAGGGGACTTTAACTTTCCCAACATTGACTGGGACAGCCATAGCATTAGGGGCTTGGATGGAGAGAAATTTGTTGAGTGTATTCAGGAGGAATTTCTCATTCAGTATGTGGATGGCCCGACTAGAGAGGGGGCAAAACTTGACCTCCTCTTGGGAAATAAGGAAGGGCAGGTGACAGAAGTGTTAGTGAGGGATCACTTTGGGACCAGTGATCATAATTCCATTAGTTTTAAGATAGCTATGGAGAATGATAGGTCTGGCCCAAAAGTTAAAATTCTAAATTGGGGAAAGGCCAATTTTGATGGTATTAGACAGGAACTTTCAGAAGTTGATTGGGAGAGTCTGTTGGCAGGCAAAGGGACGTCTGGTAAGTGGGAGGCTTTCAAAAGTGTGTTAACCAGGGTTCAGGGTAAGCACATTCCTTATAAAGTGAAGGGCAAGGCTGGTAGAAGTAGGGAACCTTGGATGACTCGGGAGATTGAGGCACTAGTCAAAAAGAAGAAGGAGGCATATGACATGCATAGGCAGCTGGGATCAAGTGGATCCCTTGAAGAGTATAGAGATTGCCGGAGTAGAGTTAAGAGAGAAATCAGGAGGGCAAAAAGGGGATATGAGATTGCTTTGGCAGATCAGGCAAAGGTGAATCCAAAGAGCTTCTACAAATACATAAAGGGCAAAAGGGTAACTAGGGAGAGAGTTGGGCCTCTTAAGGATCAACAAGGTCATCTATGTGCGGAACCACAAGAGATGGGTGAGATCCTGAATGAATATTTCACATCGGTATTTACGGTTGAGAAAGGCATGGATGTTAGGGAACTTGGGGAAATAAATAGTGATGTCTTGAGGAGTGTACATATTACAGAGAGGGAGGTGCTGGAAGTCTTAACGCGCATCAAGGTAGATAAATCTCCGGGACCTGATGAAATGTATCCCAGGACGTTATGGGAGGTTAGGGAGGAAATTGCGGGTCCCCTAGCAGAGATATTTGAATCATCCACCGCTACAGGTGAGGTGCCTGAAGATTGGAGGGTAGCAAATGTTGTGCCTTTGTTTAAGAAGGGCGGCAGGGAAAAGCCTGGGAACTACAGACCAGTGAGCCTGACATCTGTAGTGGGTAAGTTGTTAGAGGGTATTCTGAGGGACAGGATCTACAGGCATTTGGAGAGGCAGGGACTAATTAGGAACAGTCAGCATGGTTTTGTGAGAGGAAAATCATGTCTCACGAATTTGATTGAGTTTTTTGAAGGGGTAACCAAGAAGATAGATGAGGGCTGTGCAGTAGACGTGGTCTACATGGACTTCAGCAAAGCATTTGACAAGGTACCGCAAGGTAGGTTGTTACATAAGGTTAAATCTCATGGGATCCAAGGTGAGGTAGCCAATTGGATACAAAATTGGCTTGACGACAGAAGACAGAGGGTGGTTGTAGAGGGTTGTTTTTCAAACTGGATGCCTGTGTCCAGCGGTGTGCCTCAGGGATCGGTGCTGGGTCCGCTGTTATTTGTTATTTATATTAATGATTTGGATGAGAATTTAGAAGGCATGGTTAGTAAGTTTGCAGATGACACCAAGATTGGTGGCATTGTGGACAGTGAAGAAGGTTATCTAGGATTGCAACGGGATCTTGATAAATTGGGCCAGTGGGCCGATGAATGGCAGATGGAGTTTAATTTAGATAAATGTGAGGTGCTGCATTTTGGTAGATCGAATCGGGCCAGGACCTACCCCGTTAATGGTAGGGCGTTGGGGAGAGTTATAGAACAAAGAGATCTGGGAGTACAGATTCATAGCTCCTTGAAAGTGGAGTCACAGGTGGATAGGGTGGTGAAGAAGGCATTCAGCATGCTTGGTTTCATTGGTCAGAACATTGAATGCAGGAGTTGGGATGTCTTGTTGAAGTTGTACAGGGCATTGGTGAGGCCACACTTGGAGTACTGTGTACAGTTCTGGTCACCCTATTATAGAAAGGATATTATTAAACTAGAAAGAGTGCAGAAAAGATTTACGAGGATGCTACCGGGACTTGATGGTTTGACTTACAGGGAGAGGTTAGACAGACTGGGACTTTTTTCCCTGGAGAGTAGGAGGTTAAGGGGAGATCTTATAGAAGTCTATAAAATAATGAGGGGCATAGATAAGGTCGATAGTCAAAATCTTTTCCCAAAGGTAGGGGAGTCTATAACGAGGGGGCACAGATTTAAGGTGAGAGGGGAGAGATACAAAAGGGTCCAGAGGGGCAATTTTTTCACTCAAAGGATGGTGAGTGTCTGGAACGAGCTGCCAGAGGCAGTAGTAGAGGCGGGTACAATTTTGTCTTTTAAAAAGCATTTGGACAGTTACATGGGTAAGATGGGTATCGAGGGATATGGGCCAAGTGCAGGCAATTGGGACTAGCTTAGTGGTATAAACTGGGCGACATGGACATGTTGGGCCGAAGGGCCTGTTTCCATGTTGTAACTTCTATGATTCTATGATTCTATGAAAGACAGAGTATAGTTTGTATAAAACACAGAGTACAGTTTACATAAAAGACAGCATACAGTTTATATAAAACACAGAGTACAGTTTATATAAAACATGGAGTGCGTTTGATATAAAACACAGCATACAGCATACAACTTAAAGAAACACTGTAAAGTTTATGTAAAGCACAGGGTGCTGTTTATATAAAACATAGTTGTCAGCTTATATAATACACAGAGTTCAGCTAATATAAAACACAGCATACAGATTAAATAAAAGACAGAGTATAGTCTGTATAAAACACAGCATGCAGCTTATATAAAACACAGCATACAGCTTATATAAAGCACAGAGTACAGTTTATATAAATCACAGAGTACAGTTTCTATAAAACACAGCATACAGCATATTTTAAACACAGAGTACAGTTTATATAAAAAACAGCATATAGCAGAAATAAAACACAGTACATTTTATATAAAACACAGCATACAGCATGTATAAAACACAGTACAGTTTATATAAAACACAGCATACTGCTTGTATAAAACACAGCATGCAGCTTATATAAAGCACAGAGTACAGTTTATATAAAACACAGCATGCAGCTTATATAAAACACAGAGTACAGTTTATATAAAACACAGCAAACAGCTTATATAAACCACAGAGAATAGTTCATATAAAACACAGCATACAGCTCATATAAAACACAGAGTACAGTTTATATCAAACACAGAGTATAGTTCATATAAAACATGATGTGGAGATGCCGGTGATGGACTGGGGTTGACAATTGTAAACAATTTTACAACACCAAGTTATAGTCCAGCAATTTTATTTTAAATTCCTGAGGAAGGAGAAAATCTCCGAAAGCTTGTGAATTTAAAATAAAATTGCTGGACTATAACTTGGTGTTGTAAAATTGTTTACATATAAAACACAGCATACAGCTTATATAAAACACAGAGTACAGTTTATATAAAACAGAGAATACAGCTTATATAAAACACAGAGTACAGTTTACATAAAACACAGCATACAGCTTATATAAAACACAGAGTACAGTTTATATAAAACACAGCATACAGCTTATATAAAACACAGAGTTCAGTTTATATAAAACACAGCATACAGTTTATATAAAACACAGAGTACAGTTTATATAAAACATGGAGTACGTTTGATATAAAACACAGCATACAGCATACAACTTATATAAAACACTGTAAAGTTTATTTAAAGCACAGGGTGCTGTTTATATAAAACATAGTTGTCAGCTTATATAATACACAGAGTTCAGCTTATATAAAACACAGCATACAGCTTATATTAAACACAGAGTACAGTTTATATAAAACACAGAATACATCTTATATAAAACACAGAGTACAGTTTATATAAAACACAGAGTACAGTTTATATAAAACACAGCATACAGCTTATATAAAACACAGAGTATAGTTCATATAAAACACAGCATACAGCTTATATAAAACACAGAGTACAGTTTATATAAAACACAGAATACATCTTATATAAAACACAGAGTACAGTTTATATAAAACACAGCATACAGGATATATAAAACACAGAGTACAGTTTATATGAAACACAACATACAGCTCATATAAAACACAGTACAGTTCATATAAAATAAAGCATACAGCTTGTTTAAAACACAGAGTACAGTTTATAAAAGCACAGAGTACAGTTTATATAAAAGACAGCATATAGCTTAAAGAAAACACAGTACAGTTGAGATAAAACACAGCACAAAGCTTATATGGAGCAGAGTACAGTTTATATAAAACACAGCATTCAGAATATATAAAACACAGAGTACAGTTTATATAAAACACAGAATACAGTTTATATAAAACACAGAGTACAGCATATATAAAACACAGAGTACAGTTTATATGAAACACAGGGTACAGTTTCTATAAAACACAGAGTACAGTTTATATAAAACACAGCATCGAGCTTATAGAAAACAGAGTAAAGTTTATGTAAAACACAGCATACAGCTTCTGTAAAATACAGCGCACAGTTTATATAAAACACAGTATACAGTTTATATATATCACAGAGAATAGTTATATAAAACACAGCATACTGCTTATATAAAACAAAGAGTACCGTTTATATGAAACACAGAGTACAGTTTATATAAAACACTGCATACAGCTTATATAAAACAAAGAGTACAGTTGATATAAAACACAGAGTACAGTTTATTTAAAATACAGCATACAGCTTATATTAAACGCAGAGTACATTTTATATAAAACACAGCATACAGCATATAGAAAACAGAGTACAGTTTATATAAAACGCAGCCTACAGCTTATATAAAACACAGAGTACAGTTTATATAAAGCACAGAGTACAGTTTATATCAAGCACAGCATAGAGCTTTTATAAAACAGAGTGCAGTTTATATAAAACACAGCAAAC
Source organism: Heptranchias perlo (assembly GCF_035084215.1). Taxonomy (NCBI): domain Eukaryota; kingdom Metazoa; phylum Chordata; class Chondrichthyes; order Hexanchiformes; family Hexanchidae; genus Heptranchias; species Heptranchias perlo. The sequence goes on from NC_090343.1 coordinate 45,817,029, forward strand.
AGCTTACATAAAACAGAGTACAGTTTAGAAAAAACACAGAGTACAGTTTATGTAAAACACAGCATACAATTTATATTAAACACAGTATACAGTTTATATAAATCACAGAGTACAGTTTATATGAAACACAGAGTACAGTTTATATAAAACATTGCATGCAGCTGAGATAAAACAAAGAGTACAGTTTATATAAAACACAGAGTACATTTTATATAAAACACAGCATACAGCATATATAAAGCACAGAGTACAGTTTATATGAATGACAGCAAACAGCTTATATAAAACACAGAGTACATTTTATATAAAACACATAGGACAGTTTATATAAAACACTGCATACAGCTTATATAAAACAAAGAGTACAGTTTATATAAAGCACAGAGTACAGTTTATATAAAGCACAGCATTCAGCTTACATAAAACAGAGTACAGTTTAGAAAAAACACAGAGTACAGTTTATATAAAACACAGCATACAGCTTCTGTAAAACACAGCGCACAGTTTATATAAAACACAGTCTACAGTTTATATAAATCACAGAGAATAGTTTATATAAAACACAGCATACTGCTTATATAAAACAAAGAGGACTGTTTGTATGAAACACAGAGTACAGCTTATATAAAACAAAGAGTACAGTTGATATAAAACACAGAGTACAGTTTATTTAAAATACAGCATACAGCTTATATTAACGCAGAGTACATTTTATATAAAACACAGCAAACAGCATATGGAAAACAGAGTACAGTTTATATAAAACGCAGCCTGCAGCTTACATAAAACACAGAGTACAGTTTAGAAAAAACGCAGAGTACAGTTTATATAAAGCACAGAGTATATAAAGCACAGCATAGAGCTTATAGAAAACAGAGTGCAGTTTATAGAAAACACAGCAAACAGCTTACATAAAACAGAGTACAGTTTAGAAAAAACACAGAGTACAGTTTATGTAAAACACAGCATACAGCTTATGTAAAACACAGCATACAATTTATATTAAACACAGTCTACAGTTTATATGAAACACAGAGTACAGTTTATATAAAACACTGCATACAGCTTATATAAAACAAAGAGTACAGTTGATATAAAACACAGAGTACAGTTTATTTAAAATACAGCATACAGCTTATATTAAACGCAGAGTACATTTTATATAAAGCACAGCATACAGTATATAGAAAACAGAGTACAGTTTAGATAAAACGCAGCCTACAGCTTACATAAAACACAGAGTACAGTTTAGAAAAAAACGCAGAGTACATTTTATATAAAGCACAGAGTATAGTTTATATAAAGCACAGCATAGAGCTTGTATAAAACAGAGTGCAGTTTATAGAAAACACAGCAAACAGCTTACATAAAACAGAGTACAGTTTAGAAAAAACACAGTGTACAGTTTATATAAATCACAGAGTACAGTTTATATGAAACACAGAGTACAGTTTATATAAAACATTGCATGCAGCTGAGATAAAACAAAGAGTACAGTTTATATAAAACACAGAGTACATTTTATATAAAACACAGCATACAGCAGATATAAAGCACAGAGTACAGTTTATATGAATGACAGCAAACAGCTTATATAAAACACAGAGTACATTTTATATAAAACACATAGGACAGTTTATATAAAACAATGCATACAGCTTATATAAAACAAAGAGTACAGTTTATATAAAGCACAGAGTACAGTTTATATAAAGCACAGCATTCAGCTTACATAAAACAAAGTACAGTTTAGAAAAAACACAGTCTACAGTTTATATAAATCACAGAGAATAGTTTATATAAAACACTGCATACAGCTTATATAAAACAAAGAGTACCGTTTATATGAAACACAGAGTACAGTTTATATAAAACACTGCATACGGCTTATATAAAACAAAGAGTACAGTTGATATAAAACACAGAGTACAGTTTATTTAAAATACAGCATACAGCTTATATTAAACGCAGAGTACATTTTATATAAAACACAGCATACAGCATATAGAAAACAGAGTACAGTTTATATAAAACGCAGCCTACAGCTTACATAAAACACAGAGTACAGTTTAGACAAAACACAGAGTACAGTTTATGTAAAACACAGCATACAGCTTATGTAAAACACAGCATACAGTTTATATAAAACACAGAATACAGTTTATATGAAACACAGAGTACAGTTTATATAAAACATTGCATGCAGCTGAGATAAAACAAAGAGTACAGTTTATATAAAACACAGCATACAGCATATATAAAATACAGAGTACAGTTTATATAAAGCACAGAGTACAGCTTATATAAATGACTGCAAACAGCTTATATAAAACACAGTAAAGTTGAGATAAAACACAGCATGCAGCTTATATGGAACAGAGTACAGTTTATATAAAACACAGAGTACAGTTTATATAAAACACAGAGTACAGTTTATATGAAACACAGGGTACAGTTTATATAAAACACAGCATACTGCTTATATAAAGCACAGAGTACAGTTTATATAAATGACAGAAGACAGTTTATATAAAACACAGCATACTGCTTATATAAAACACAGAGTACAGTTTATATAAATCACAGAGTACAGTTCATATAAAACACAGCATACAGCTTATATAAAACACAGAGTACAATTTATATAAAACACAGCATACAGCTTATATAAAACACAGAGTACAGTTTATATAAATCACAGAGTACAGTTTATATAAAAAACAGCATACAGCATATATAAAACACAAAGTACAGTTTATATACAACACAGAGTAAAGTTTATTTAAAACAGTGCAGACAACCTATATAAAACATGGAGTACGGTTTATATAAAACACAGCATACAGCTTATATAACACACAGTAAATTTTATATAAAACACAGGGTACAGTTTATACAAAAAACAGTCGTCAGCTTATATAAAACACAGAGTTCAGTTTATCTAAAACACAGCATACAGAGTATGTACAACACAGAGTACAGTTCACATAAAACACAGCATACAGTTTATATGAAACACAGAATACAGTTGAAAAAAACACAACGTACAGTTTATATAAAACACAGCATACAGAGAGTATAAAACACAGAGTACAGTTCATATAAAACACAGTGTACAGTTTATATAAAACACAGTATACAGCATATATAAAACACAGAGTAAAGTTTATATAAATCACAGAGTACAGATTATATAAAGCACTGCATACAGCTTAGCTAAAAAACAGTACAGTTTATATACAACACAGAGTACAGTTTATATAAAACACAGTCTACAGTTTATATAAATCACAGAGAATAGTTTATATAAAACACAGCATACTGCTTATATAAAACAAAGAGTACTGTTTATATGAAACACAGAGTACAGTTTATATAAAACACTGCATACAGCTTATATAAAACAAAGAGTACAGTTTATGTAAAACACAGCAAACAGCTTATGTAAAATACAGCATACAGCTTATATTAAACGCAGAGTACATTTTATATAAAACACAGCATACAGCATATAGAAAACAGAGTACAGTTTATGTAAAACACAGCAAACAGCTCATGTAAAATACAGCATACAGCTTATATTAAACGCAGAGTACATTTTATATAAAACACAGCATACAGCATATAGAAAACAGAGTACAGTTTATATAAAACACAGCAAACAGCTTACATAAAACAGAGTACAGTTTAGAAAAAACACAGAGTACAGTTTATGTAAAACACAGCAAACAGCTTATGTAAAACACAGCATACAGTTTATATTAAACACAGTGTACAGTTTATATAAATCACAGAGTACAGTTTATATGAAACACAGAGTACAGTTTATATAAAACATTGCATGCAGCTGAGATAAAACAAAGAGTACAGTTTATATAAAACACAGAGTACATTTTATATAAAACACAGCATACAGCATATATAAAGCACAGAGTACAGTTTATATGAATGACAGCAAACAGCTTATATAAAACACAGAGTACATTTTATATAAAACACAGAGGACAGTTTATATAAAACACAGAGTACAGTTTATATAAAGCACAGCATTTAGCTTACATAAAACAGAGTACAGTTTAGAAAAAACACAGTCTACAGTTTATATAAATCACAGAGAATAGTTTATATAAAACACAGCATACTGCTTATATAAAACAAAGAGTACTGTTTATATGAAACACAGAGTACAGTTTATATAAAACACTGCATACAGCTTATATAAAACAAAGAGTACAGTTGATATAAAACACAGAGTACAGTTTATTTAAAATACAGCATACAGCTTATATTAAACGCAGAGTACATTTTATATAAAACACAGCATACAGCATATAGAAAACAGAGTACAGTTTATATAAAACGCAGCCTACAGCTTATATAAAACACAGAGTACAGTTTATATAAAGCACAGAGTACAGTTTATATAAAGCACAGCATAGAGCTTATATAAAACAGAGTGCAGTTTATATAAAACACAGCAAACAGCTTACATAAAACAGAGTACAGTTTAGAAAAAACACAGAGTACAGTTTATTTAAAACACAGCATACAGCTTATATAAAACACAGAGTATAGTTCATATAAAACACAGCATACAGCTTAAATAAAACACAGAGTACAGTTTATATAAAACACAGAATACAGCTGAGATAAAACACAGAGTACAGTTTATATAAAACACAGCATACAGCTTATATAAAACACAGAGTACAGTTTATATAAAACACAGCATACAGCTTATATAAAACACAGAGTATAGTTCATATAAAACACAGCATACAGCTTATTTTAAACACAGAGTACAGTTTATATAAAACACAGCATACAGCTTATATAAAACACAGAGTATAGTTCATATAAAACACAGCATACAGCTTATTTTAAACACAGAGTACAGTTTATATAAAACACAGAATACATCTTATATAAAACACAGAGTACAGTTTATATGAAACACAGCATACAGCATATATAAAACACAGAGTGCAGTTTATATAAAATAAAGCATACAGCTTATTTAAAACACAGAGTACAGTTTATATAAAGCGCAGAGTACAGTTTATATAAAAGACAGCATACAGATTAAAGAAAACACAGTACAGTTGAGATAAAACACAGCACAAAGCTTATATGGAGCAGAGTACAGTTTATATAAAACACAGCATTCAGCATATATAAAACAGAGTACAGTTTATATAAAACCCAGGGTACTGTTCAAATAAAACACAGCATACAGCTTATATAAAAGATAGAGTATAGTTGAGATAAAAGACAGCATACAGCATATATAAAACACAGAGTACACTTTATATGAAACACAGAGTACAGTTGAAAAACACAGAGTACAGTTTATATAAAACACAGCATACAGCGTTCATTAAACACAGAGTACAGTTTATTTAAAACACAGCATACAGCTTACATAAAACAGAGTACATTTTGTATAAATCACAGAGTACAGTTTATATAAAACACAGCATATTGCTAACATAAAACACAGAGTACAGTTTTTATGAAACACAGAGTACTGTTGAAAAAAACACAGCATACAGCATATTTTAAACACAGAGTACAGTTTATATAAATCACAGAGTACAGTTTCTATAAAACACAGTATACAGCTTATATAAAACACAGAGTACAGTTTATATAAAAAACAGCATATAGCAGAAATAAAACACAGTACATTTTATATAAAACACAGCATACAGCATGTATAAAACACAGAGTACAGTTTATATAAAACACAGCATACAGCTTATATAAAATACAGAGTACAGTTTATATAAATCACAGCATACAGCTCACATAAAACAGAGTACAGTTTAGAAAAAACACAGAGTACAGTTTATATGAAACTCAGCATACAGCTTATGTAAGACACAGAGTATATTTTATATAAAACACAGAGTGCAGTTTATATAAAATAAAGAATACAGCTTATTTAAAACATAGAGTACAGTTTATATAAAGCACAGAGTACAGTTTATATAAAAGACAGCATACAGCTTTCTAAAACACAGATTACAGTTTACATAAAACAGAGGGTACAGCTTAAATAAAACACAGCATACAGTTTATTTAAATCACAGAGTGCAGTTTATATAAAACACAGCATACTGCTTGTATAAAACACTGCATACATCTTATCTAAAAAACAGAGTACAGTTTATAAACAACACAGAGTACAGTTTATATAAAACACAGCATACAGCTTATATAAAACACAGAGTACAGTTTATATAAAACACAGCATACAGCTTATATAAAACACAGAGAATAGTTCATATAAAACACAGCATACAGCTTATTTTAAACACAGAGTACAGTTTATATAAAACACAGCATACAGCTTATATAAAACACAGAGTATAGTTCATATAAAACACAGCATACAGCTTATTTTAAACACAGAGTACAGTTTATATAAAACACAGAATACATCTTATATAAAACACAGAGTACAGTTTATATAAAACACAGTACAGTTGAGATAAAACACAGCACAAAGCTTATATGGAGCAGAGTACAGTTTATATAAAACACAGCATTCAGCATATATAAAACAGAGTACAGTTCATATAAAACACAGGGTACTGTTCAAATTAAACACAGCATACAGCTTATATAAAAGATAGAGTATAGTTGAGATAAAAGACAGCATACAGCATATATAAAACACAGAGTACACTTTATATGAAACACAGAGTACAGTTGAAAAAAACACAGAGTACAGTTTATTTAAAACACAGCATGCAGCTTACATAAAACAGAGTACATTTTGTATAAATCACAGAGTACAGTTTATATAAAACACAGCATATTGCTAACATAAAACACAGAGTACAGTTTTTATGAAACACAGAGTACTGTTGAAAAAAACACAGCATACAGCATATTTTAAACACAGAGTACAGTTTATATAAATCACAGAGTACAGTTTCTATTAAACACAGTATACAGCTTATATAAAACACAGAGTACAGTTTATATAAAACACAGCATACAGCTTATATAAAACACAGAGTATAGTTCATATAAAACACAGCATACAGCTTATTTTAAACACAGAGTACAGTTGATATAAAACACAGCATACAGCTTATATAAAACACAGAGTGCAGTTTATATAAAATAAAGCATACAGCTTATTTAAAACACAGAGTACAGTTTATATAAAGCACAGAGTACAGTTTATATAAAAGACAGCATACAGCTTAAAGAAAACACAGTGCAGTTGAGATAAAACACAGCACAAAGCTTATATGGAGCAGAGTACAGTTTATATAAAACACAGCATTCAGCATATATAAAACAGAGTACAGTTTATATAAAACACAGGGTACTGTTCAAATAAAACACAGCATACAGCTTATATAAAAGATAGAGTATAGTTGAGATGAAAGACAGCATACAGCATATATAAAACACAGAGTACAGTTTATATAAAACACAGCATACAGCTTATATAAAACACAGAGTATAGTTCATATAAAACACAGCATACAGCTTATTTTAAACACAGAGTACAGTTTATATAAAACACAGCATACAGCTTATATAAAACACAGAATGCAGTTTATATAAAATAAAGCATACAGCTTATTTAAAACACAGAGTACAGTTTATATAAAGCACAGAGTACAGTTTATATAAAAGACAGCATACAGCTTAAAGAAAACACAGTGCAGTTGAGATAAAACACAGCACAAAGCTTATATGGAGCAGAGTACATTTTATATAAAACACAGCATTCAGCATATATAAAACAGAGTACAGTTTATATAAAACACAGGGTACTGTTCAAATAAAACACAGCATACAGCTTATATAAAACACAGAGTACAGTTTATATAAAACACAGCATACAGCTTATATAAAACACGGAGTACAGTTTATATAAAACACAGCATACTGCATATATAAAACACAGAGTACAGTTTATATGAAACACAGGGTACAGTTTATATAAAAACAGCATACAGCATATATAAAACACAGAGTACAGTTTATATGAAACACAGGGTACAGTTTATATAAAACACAGAGTACAGTTTACATAAACCACAGAGGACAGGTTATATAAAACACAGCATACTGCTTATATAAAACACAGAGTACAGTTTATATAAATCACAGAGTCCAGTTTATATAAAACACAGAGTACAGTTTATATAAGAAACAACATATAGCATATATAAAACACAGAGTACAGTTTATATGAAACACAGGGTACAGTTTCTTTAAACACAGAGTACAGTTTATATAAAACACAGCATACAGTTTATACAAAACACAGCATACAGCTAATATAAAGCACAAAGTACAGTTTTTATAAAACACAGCATACAGCCTATATAAAACACAGAGTACAGTTTATATGAAACACAGGGTACAGTTTCTATAAAACACAGAGTACAGTTTATATAAAACACAGCATCGAGCTTATAGAAAACAGAGTAAAGTTTATGTAAAACACAGCCCACAGATTATATAAAAAACAGCGTACAGTTTATATAAAACACAATATACAGCTTCTGTAAAACACAGCGCACAGTTTATACAAAACACAGCATACAGCTTATATAAAACACAAAGTACAGTTTATATAAAGCACAGCATAGAGCTTATAGAAAACAGAGTAAAGCTTATGTAAAACACAGCACACAGATTATATAAAACTCAGAGTTCAGTTTATACAAATCACAGCATACAGCTTATATAAAACACAAAGTACAGTTTATATAAAACACAGGGTACAGTTCATATAAAAAACAGTCGTCAGCTTATATAAAACACAGAGTTCAGTTTATATAAAACACAGCATACAGATTATATGAAACACAGTATACAGTTTATATAAATCACAGCATTCAGCTTACAGAAAACAGAGTAGAGTTTAGAAAAAACAGAATACAGTTTATATAAAACACAGCATACAGCTTATATAAAACACAGAGTATAGTTCATATAAAACACAGCATACAGCTGATATAAAACAGAGTACAGTTTATATAAAACACAGCATACAGCTTATATAAAACACAGAGTACAGTTTATATAAAACAGAGAATACATCTTATATAAATCACAGAGTACAGTTTATATAAAACAGAGTACAGTTTATATAAAACACACAGTACAGTTTATATGAAACACAACATACAGCTCATATAAAACACAGTACAGTTCATATAAAATAAAGCATACAGCTTGTTTAAAACACAGAGTACAGTTTATAAAAGCACAGAGTACAGTTTATATAAAAGACAGCATATAGCTTGAAGAAAACACAGTTTGGTTGAGATAAAACACAGCACAAAGCTTATATGGAGCAGAGTACAGTTCATATAAAACACAGCATTCAGCATATATAAAACACAGAGTACAGTTTATATAAAACACAGAATACAACTTATATAAAACACAGAGTACAGTTTATATAAATCACAGAGTCCAGTTTATATAAAACACAGAGTACAGTTTATATGAAACACAGGGTACAGTTTCTTTAAAACAGAGTACAGTTTATATAAAACGCAGCATACAGTTTATACAAAAAACAACATACAGCTGATATAAAACACAGAGTACATTTTATATAAGAAACAGCATACAGCATATATAAAACAGAGTACAGTTTATATGAAACACAGGGTACAATTTCTATAAAACACAGAGTACAGTTTATATAAAACACAGCATCGAACTTATAGAAAACAGATTAAAGTTTATGTAAAACACAGCATTAAGCTTCTGTAAAATACAGTGCACAGTTTATATAAAACACAGTATACAGTTTATATATATCACAGAGAATAGTTATATAAAACACAGCATACTGCTTATATAAAACAAAGAGTACCGTTTATATGAAACACAGAGTACAGTTTATATAAAACACTGCATACAGCTTATATAAAACAAAGAGTTGAGTTGATATAAAACACAGAGTACACTTTATTTAAAATATAGCATACAGCTTATATTAAACGCAGAGTACATTTTATATAAAACACAGCATACAGCATATAGAAAACAGAGTGCAGTTTATATAAAACACAGCAAACAGCTAACATAAAACAGAGTACAGTTTAGAAAAAACACAGAGCACAGTTTATGTAAAACACAGCATACAGCTTCTGTAAAACACAGCATACAGTTTATATTAAACACAGTGTACAGTTTATATAAATCACAGAGTAAAGTTTATATTAAACACAGTGCACAGTTTATATAAATCACAGAGTACAGTTTATATGAAACACAGAGTACAGTTTATATAAAACATTGCATGCAGCTGAGATAAAACAAAGAGTACAGTTTATATAAAACACAGAGTACATTTTATATAAAAGACAGCATACAGCATATATAAAGCACAGAGTACAGTTTATATGAATGACAGCAAACAGCTTATATAAAACACAGTACAGTTGAGATAAAACACAGCATACAGCTTACATGGAACAGAGTACAGTTTAGAAAAAACAGAGTACAGTTTATATAAACACAGCGTACAGTTTATATAAAACACAGTATACAGTTTATATAAAGCACAGAGTACAGTTTATATAAAACACAGAGTACAGTTTATATAAATCACAGAGTACAGTTTATATAAAACACAGCATACAGCTTATATAAAACACAGAGTACAATTTATATAACACACAGCATACAGCTGATATAAAACACAGAGTACAGTTTATATAAAAAACAGCATACAGCATATATAAAACACAGAGTACAGTTTCTATGAAACACAGGGTACAGTTTCTATAAAACACAGAGTACAGTTTATATAAAACACAGCATACAGTTTATACAAAACACAGCATACAACTTATATATAACACAAAGTACAGTTTATATACAACACAGAGTAAAGTTTATTTAAAACAGTGCAGACAACCTATATAAAACATGGAGTACGGTTTCTATAAAACACAGCATACAGCTTATATAACACACAGTAAATTTTATATAAAACACAGGGTACAGTTTATACAAAAAACAGTCGTCAGCTTATATAAAACACAGAGTTCAGTTTATATAAAACACAGCATACAGATTATATAAAACACAGAGTACAGTTTACATAAATCACAGCATAGAGCCTATCGAAAACATAGTACAATTTATATAAAACATAGCACACAGCTGAAATAGAACAGAGTACAGTTTATCTAAAACACAGCATACAGAGTATGTACAACACAGAGTACAGTTCACATAAAACACTTGTAAACAATTTTACAACACCAAGTTATAGTCCAACGATTTTATTTTTAATCCCACGAGCTTTCGGGGGCTTTCCCCTTCCTCAGGCGGTGTGGAAGTGACAATTTCACTTCCACACCGCCTGAGGAAGGGGAAAGCCACCGAAAGCTTGTGGGATTAAAAATAAAATCGTTGGACTATAACTTGGTGTTGTAAAATTGTTTACAATTGTTAACCCCAGTCCATCACTGGCATCTCCACATCACATAAAACACAGCATACAGCATATATAAAACACAGAGTACAGTTTATATGAAAAACAGAATACAGTTGAAAAAAACACAACGTACAGTTTATATAAAACACAGCATACAGAGAGTATAAAACACAGAGTACAGTTCATATAAAACACAGTGTGCAGTTTATATAATACACAGTATACAGCATATATAAAACACAGCATACAGTTTATATAAATCACAGAGTACAGATAATATAAAACACAGCATGCAGCATATATAAAACACAGAGTAAAGTTTATATAAATCATAGAGTACAGTTTATATAAAACACAGCATACAGCTTATATAAAACACGGAGTACAGTTTATATAAAACACAGCATACTGCATATATAAAACACAGAGTACAGTTTATATGAAACACAGGGTACAGTTTATATAAAAACAGCATACAGCATATATAAAACACAGAGTACAGTTTATATGAAACACAGGGTACAGTTTATATAAAACACAGAGTACAGTTTACATAAACCACAGAGGACAGGTTATATAAAACACAGCATACTGCTTATATAAAACACAGAGTACAGTTTATATAAATCACAGAGTCCAGTTTATATAAAACACAGAGTACAGTTTATATAAGAAACAACATATAGCATATATAAAACACAGAGTACAGTTTATATGAAACACAGGGTACAGTTTCTTTAAACACAGAGTACAGTTTATATAAAACACAGCATACAGTTTATACAAAACACAGCATACAGCTAATATAAAGCACAAAGTACAGTTTTTATAAAACACAGCATACAGCCTATATAAAACACAGAGTACAGTTTATATGAAACACAGGGTACAGTTTCTATAAAACACAGAGTACAGTTTATATAAAACACAGCATCGAGCTTATAGAAAACAGAGTAAAGTTTATGTAAAACACAGCCCACAGATTATATAAAAAACAGCGTACAGTTTATATAAAACACAATATACAGCTTCTGTAAAACACAGCGCACAGTTTATACAAAACACAGCATACAGCTTATATAAAACACAAAGTACAGTTTATATAAAGCACAGCATAGAGCTTATAGAAAACAGAGTAAAGCTTATGTAAAACACAGCACACAGATTATATAAAACTCAGAGTTCAGTTTATACAAAACACAGCATACAGCTTATATAAAACACAAAGTACAGTTTATATAAAACACAGGGTACAGTTCATATAAAAAACAGTCGTCAGCTTATATAAAACACAGAGTTCAGTTTATATAAAACACAGCATACAGATTATATGAAACACAGTATACAGTTTATATAAATCACAGCATTCAGCTTACAGAAAACAGAGTAGAGTTTAGAAAAAACAGAATACAGTTTATATAAAACACAGCATACAGCTTCTGTAAAATACAGCACACAGATTATATAAAACACAGTATACAGTTTATATCAATCACAGAGAATAGTTATATAAAACACAGCATACTGCTTATATAAAACAAAGAGTACCGTTTATATGAAACACAGAGTACAGTTTATATAAAACACAGAGTACAGCTTATATAAAACAAAGAGTGCAGTTGATATAAAACACAGAGTATAGTTTATTTAAAATACAGCATACAGCTTATATTAAACGCAGAGTACATTTTATATAAAACACAGCATACAGCATATAGAAAACAGAGTACAGTTTATGTAAAACACAGCATACAGCTTATGTAAAACACAGTATACAGTTTATATAAATCACAGAGTACAGTTTATATAAAACATTGTATGCAGCTGAAATAAAACAAAGAGTACAGTTTATTTAAAACACAGAGTACATTTCATATAAAACACAGCATACAGCTTACATAAAGGACAGAGTGTAGTTTATATAAAACAGAGCATACAGCTTACATAAAACACAGAGTACAGTTTACATAATCACAGCATACAGCATATATAAAACACAGAGTACAGTTTATATGAAACACAGAGTACAGTTCATACAAAACACAGCATACAGCATATATAAAACACAGCATACAGTTTATATAAATCACAGAGTACAGCTTATATAAAGCACAGCATAAAGCTTACATAAAACAGAGTACAGTTTAGAAAAAACAGTGTACAGTTTATATAAACACAGCGTACAATTTATATAAAACACATTATACAGTTTATATAAGTCATAGAGTACAGTTTATATAAAACACAGCATACAGCTTATATAAAACACAGAGTACAGTTTATATACAACACAGAGTAAAGTTTTTTTAAAACACTGCATACAGCTTATATAAAACACAGAGTACAGTTTATATAAATCACAGAGTACAGTTTGTCTAAAACAAAGAGTGCAGTTTATATACAACACAGTGTACAGTTTATTTAAAACACTGCATACAGCTTATATAAAACACAGAGTACAGCCTATATAAAACACAGAGTACAGTTTATATGAAACACAGAGTACAGTTTATATAAAACACAGCATCGAGCTTATAGAAAACAGAGTAAAGTTTATGTAAAACACAGCACACAGATTATATAAAAAACAGCGTACAGTTTATATAAAACACAGTATACAGTTTATATGAATCACAGAGTACAGTTTATATGAAACAAAGAGTACAGTTTATATAAAACACAGCATTCAGTTTACATTAAACAGAGTACAGTTTAGAAAAAGCACAGAGTCCAGTTTATATAAAACACAATATACAGCTTCTGTAAAACACAGCGCACAGTTTATACAAAACACAGCATACAGCTTATATAAAACACAAAGTACAGTTTATATAAAGCACAGCATAGAGCTTATAGAAAACAGAGTAAAGCTTATGTAAAACACAGCACACAGATTATATAAAACTCAGAGTTCAGTTTATACAAAACACATCATATAGCTTATATAAAACACAGTAAATTTTATATAAAACACAGGGTACAGTTCATATAAAAAACAGTCGTCAGCTTATATAAAACACAGAGTTCAGTTTATATAAAACACAGTATACAGTTTATATAAAACACAGCATTCAGCTTACAGAAAACAGAGTAGAGTTTAGAAAAAACAGAATACAGTTTATATAAAACACAGCATACAGCTTCTGTAAAATACAGCACACAGTTTATATAAAACACAGTATACAGTTTATATCAATCACAGAGAATAGTTATATAAACACAGCATACTGCTTATATAAAACAAAGAGTACCGTTTATATGAAACACAGAGTACAGTTTATATAAAACACAGAGTACAGCTTATATAAAACAAAGAGTGCAGTTGATATAAAACACAGAGTATAGTTTATTTAAAATACAGCATACAGCTTATATTAAACGCAGAGTACATTTTATATAAAACACAGCATACAGCATATAGAAAACAGAGTACAGTTTATATAAAACGCAGCCTACAGCTTATATAAAACACAGAGTACAGTTTCTATAAAGCACAGAGTACAGTTTATATAAAGCACAGCATAGAGCTTATATAAAACAGAGTGCAGTTTATATAAAACACAGCAAACAGCTTACATAAAACAGAGTACAGTTTATGTAAAACACAGCATACAGCTTATGTAAAACACAGCATACAATTTATATAAATCACAGAGTACAGTTTATATGAAACACAGAGTACAGTTTATATAAAACATTGCATGCAGCTGAAATAAAACAAAGAGTACAGTTTATATAAAACACAGAGTACATTTTATATAAAACACAGCATACAGCTTACATAAAACACAGAGTACAGTTTACATAATCACAGCATACAGCATATATAAAACACAGAGTACAGTTTATATGAAACACAGAGTACAGTTTATATAAAACACAGCATACAGCTTATATAAAACACAGAGTACAGTTTATATACAACACAGCAAACAGTTTATATAAAACACTGTATGCAGTTTATATAATACACAGCATACAGCATATATAAAACACAGAGTAATGTTTATATAAAACACATGATGTGGAGATGCCGGTGATGGACTGGGGTGGACAAATGTAAGGAATCTTACAATACCAGGTTATAGTCCAACAAATTTATTTTAAAATCACAAACTTTCGGAGATTATCCCCTTCATCGGGTGAATGAGTGAAAAGGTTCTCAAATCGCATATCTTATACTAGGCTGGGACAGCATCACACCAATCAAAAGGTGTCGTTGTTGTTCAAACAGGCCAGTCACGGAGAACAGCACGTCCCAGTACACTGGATATACATTGTGTCAATTACACAGGCAGACAGAAAGAAACCCAAATGGCAGAGAGAGAGAGAATATTAAAAACATAAATTTTTTTCCCTTTTTGCTGGTGGGGTTACGTGTAGCGTGACATGAACCCAAGATCCCGGTTGAGGCCGTCCTCATGGGTGTGTGACTGGGGTGAACAAATGTAAGGAATCTTACAACACCAGGTTATAAAATAAATTTGTTGGACTATAACCTGGTGTTGTAAGATTCCTTACATTTGTCCACCCCAGTCCATCACCGGCATCTCCACATCATGGCTACTATCGACACCACAAACTGCCGGCTCACAGTGGAGAGGATATCCAAGAAGATCGCGCATATCGACACAGACATCAAGTTTTTACAGAGCTGCAAGAAAGCAGACAAGATCCCGAAAGAACTACAGATCACGAACCCACTCAAGTCGACATACAACTCAGATTACGCTGAGAGACTCTGCCGTCGTACCTCTCGCACACTCCGCAACCATCTCGTACACCAACTCTACAGCAGACGCCGCAACCTTGAAACCAAGATAGAGTCCATACTCTCAACCTGTACTCAGGACACAGCAGACCAGCTACGAGACACCACCAAACAGACGAGGCAACGGTACTACGCCGCCTACATGAAAACCAAGAGCAGGAAGCTTGAGAAACTCGGCATCACCACCAGCATCAACCAAGCCTCCCCCGCTACCACGGTTACAACCACAGGGAAGTCTATCGTCAATTTATCTGACCACACCCTTCAACCAGACGAAATCGAGGTTCTCAGCCGAGGGCTCAATTTCTGCCCCACCACCAAAATGGACCCCATTGGTCTCGCGGCGGACACAGAGGAATTCATCAGGAGAATGAGACACCGGGAATTCTTCCACAAATCCCAAGATTTCAGCAACGAACCCAATGAGACAATCAACGATCCGGAACAACAGACAGAGGGATCCGCGGTACAGCAACCGAAGAAGAAAGAGTCAAACTGGACTCCTCCGGAGGGTCGCTGCCCTAAGCTTGACATGTATGCTCAAGCTGTCAGGAAATGCGTCAATGCCACATTCATCAGCCGCACTCAGAAGACAGTCCAGAATGTCACCCGAGCACAACGCAACGCCATCGACGCTCTCAAGACCAACTGCAACATCGTCATCAAACCAGCGGACAAAGGAGGAGCCATCGTCATACAGAACAGAACAGACTATTGCAAAGAAGCATACCGACAACTGGACAACCAGGAACACTACAGACGGTTACCCACAGACCCAACCAAGGAACACACCCACCAGCTCAACAAACTGATCAAGACCTTCGATCCAGACCTTCAAAGCATCCTACGCGCTCTCATCCCACGTACTCCCCGCGTGAGAGACTTCTACTGCCTCCCAAAGATACACAAAGCCAACACACCCGGACGTCCTATCGTATCAGGCAACGGAACCCTGTGTGAGAACCTCTCTGGATACGTCGAGGGCATCCTGAAACCCATCGTACAGGGAACCCCCAGCTTCTATCGCGATACTACAGACTTCCTACAAAAACTCAGCACCCACGGACCAGTTGAACCAGGAACACTTCTCACCACGATGGACGTCTCGGCACTCTACACCAGTATCCCCCACGATGACGGCATCGCTGCGACAGCATCAATACTCAACACCAACAACAGCCAATCTCCAGACGCCATCCTACAACTCATCCGCTTCATCCTGGATCACAATGTCTTCACCTTCGATAACCAGTTCTTTACCCAAACACACGGAACAGCCATGGGGACCAAATTCGCACCCCAATACGCCAACATTTTCATGCACAAGTTCGAGCACGACTTCTTCACTGCACAGGACCTCCAACCAACACTATACACCAGATACATCGACGACATTTTCTTCCTATGGACCCACGGCGAAGAATTACTGAAGAGACTACACGATAACATCAACAAGTTCCATCCCACCATCAAACTCACCATGGACTACTCCTCAGAATCAGTTTCTTTCTTGGACACACAAATCTCCATCAAAGACGGGCACCTCAGCACCTCATTCTACCGCAAGCCCACGGACAACCTCACGATGCTCCACTTTTCCAGCTTCCACCTTAACCACGTCAAAGAGGCCATCCCCTATGGACAGGCCCTGCGAATACACAGGGTCTGCTCAGACGAGGAGGAACGCGATGGACACCTACAGACGCTGAAAGACGCCCTCGTAAGAACGGGATATGACGCTCGACTTGTCGATCGACAGTTCCGACGGGCCACAGCGAAGAATCGCATAGACCTCCTCAGAAGACAAACACGGGACGCAACCAACAGAGTACCCTTCGTCGTCCTGTACTTCCCCGGAGCGGAGAAACTACGCCATGTTCTCCGCAGCCTTCAACATGTCATCGATGACGATGAACACCTCGCTAAGGCCATCCCCACGCCTCCACTACTCGCCTTTAAACAGCCACCCAACCTCAAACAGACCATCATTCGCAGCAAATTACCCAGCTTTCAGGAGAACAGCGTCCACGACACCACACAACCCTGCCACGGCAACCTCTGCAAGACATGCCAGATCATCGACACAGATACCACCATCACACGAGAGGACACCACCCACCAGGTACATGGTTCATACTCCTGTGACTCGGCCAACGTTGTCTACCTCATACGTTGCAGGAAAGGATGCCCCGGAGCATGGTACATTGGCGAGACCATGCAGACACTGCGACAACGGATGAACGGACACCGCGCAACAATCGCCAGACAGGAGGGTTCCCTCCCAGTCGGGGAACACTTCAGCAGTCAAGGACATTCAGCCACCGACCTTCGGGTAAGCGTTCTCCAAGGCGGCCTTCGAGACACACGACAACGCAAAATCGTCGAGCAGAAATTGATAGCCAAGTTCCGCATCCATGAGGACGGCCTCAACCGGGATCTTGGGTTCATGTCACGCTACACGTAACCCCACCAGCAAAAAGGGAAAAAAATTTATGTTTTTAATATTCTCTCTCTCTCTGCCATTTGGGTTTCTTTCTGTCTGCCTGTGTAATTGACACAATGTATATCCAGTGTACTGGGACGTGCTGTTCTCCGTGACTGGCCTATTTGAACAACAACGACACCTTTTGATTGGTGTGATGCTGTCCCAGCCTAGTATAAGATATGCGATTTGAGAACCTTTTCACTCATTCACCCGATGAAGGGGATAATCTCCGAAAGCTTGTGATTTTAAAATAAATTTGTTGGACTATAACCTGGTGTTGTAAGATTCCTAACATATATAAAACACAGAGTACAGTTTATATAAAACACAGCATACAGATTATATAAAACACAGAGTACAGTTTATATAAAACACAGAGTACAGTTTATATAAAGCACAGCAAACAGCTTATATAAAACACAGAGTACAGTTTATAGAAAGCAAAGATTGCAGTTTCTATAAAAGACAGCATACAGCTTATAGAAAACATAGTACAGTTGAGATAAAACACAGCACACAGCTTATATGGAACAGAGTATAGTTTATATAAAACACATCATGCAGCATACATAAAACACAGAGTACAGTTTACATAAAACAGTGGGTACAGTTCAAATAAAACACAGCGTACAGCTTATATAAAAGACAGAGTATAGTTTTATAAAACACAGCATACAGAGAGTATAAAACACAGAGTACAGTTTACATAAAGCACAGCATAGAGCTTATAGAAAACAGAGTACAATTTATATAAAACACAGCACACAGCTGAAATAGAACAGAGTACAGTTTATCTGAATCACAGCATGGAGCATATATCCAACACAGAGTACAGTTTACATGAAACAGAGGGTGCAGTTCAAATAAAACACAGCAAACAGCTTAGAAAAACACAGAGTACAGTTTACATAAAACACAGCACACAGATTATATAAAACACAGAGTAGTTTACACAAAGCACAGCATAGAGCTTTTCGAAAACAGAGTACAATTTATATAAAACACAGCACACAGCTTATACAGAACAGAGTACAGTTTATCAAAAACACAGCATACAGCAGAAATAAAACACAGAGTACAGTTTATATAAAACACAGCATACAGCTTACATAAAACAGAGTACAGTTTAGAAAAAACAGAGTACAGTTAATATAAACACAGCGTACAGTTTATGGAAAACACAGTATACAGTTTATATAAGTCATAGAGTACAGTTTATATAAAACACAGTATACAGTTTATATAAATCACAGAGTACAGTTTATATAAAACACAGCATACAGCTTACATAAAACAGAGTACAGTTTATATGAAACACAGAGTACAGTTTATATAAAACACAGCATACAGCATATATAAAACACAGAGTACTGTTTTTATAAATCACAGAATACAGCATATATAAAACACAGCATACACTTTATATAAATCACAGAGTACAGTTTATATAAAACACAGCATAGAGCTTATATAAACACAGAGTACAGTTTATATACAACACAGAGTAAAGTTTATTTAAGACACTGCATACTGCTTATATAAAACACAGAGTACTGTTTATATAAAACACAGAGCACGGTTTATATAAAATACAGAGTAAAGTTTATAAAAACACAACATACAGCTTATATAAAAGACAGAGTACGGTTAATATAAAACACAGAGTTCAGTTTATATAAAACACAGCATACAACTTATATAAAACATGGAGTACGGTTTATATAAAACACAGTATACAGCTTATATAAAACACAGTCAAGTTTAGATAAAACACAGAGTTCAGTTTCTATAAAACACAGCATACAGCTGATATAAAACACAGACTACAGCTTGTATAAAACACAGCATACAGCTCATATAAAACAGAGTACAGTTCATATAAAACACAGCATACAGCTTATATAAAACACAGAATACAGTTTATACAAAACACAGCATACAGCATATATAAAACACAGAGTACAGTTTAAATAAAACACAGCATACAGCTTATATAAAATACAGACTACAGTTTATATAAAACACAGAGTACAGTTTAGATAAAACACAGCATACCGTTTATATAAAACAGAGTACAGTTCATATAAAACACAGGGTACAGTTTATATAAAACACACAGTAAAGTTTATATAAATCACAGAGTAAAGTTTATATAAAACACAGCATATAGTTTATATACAACAGAGCATGCAGTTTATATAAATCACAGAGTACAGTTTATATAAAACACAGCATACAGCTTACATAAAACAGAGTACAGTTGAGAAAAAACAGAGTAAAGTGTATATAAAACACAGCATACAGTTTATATACAACACTGCATACAGCTTATATAAAACACAAGAGTACAGTTTATATAAAACACAGCATACAGCTTATATAAAAGTACAGTTTATATAAAATACAGAGTAAAGTTTATATAAAACACAGAGTTCAGTTTATATAAAACACAGAATACATTTTATATAAAACGCAGCATTCAGCTTATATAAAACACAGAATACAGTTTTTATAAAACACAGCATACAGCTTATGTAAAACACAAAGTACAGTTTATATAAAACACAGAGTACAATTTATATGAAACACAGGGTACAGTTTATATAAAACACAGGGGACAGTTTATATTAAGCACCGAGTGCAGTTTATATAAAACACAGCATACAGTTCATATAAAACACAGAGTACAGGTTATATTAGCACAGAGTACTGTTGAACAAAACACAGCATACTGTTGATATAAAACACAGAGTACAGTTTTCTAACACATGGAGTACAGTTTATATAAAATACACAGGGTACAGGTTATATAAAACAAAGAGTACAGTTTAAAGAAAACACAGCAGACAATTTATGTAAAACACAGCATACAGCTTATATAAAACACAGAGTACAGTTTCTATAAAACACAGCATACAGTTTATATAAAATGCAGAGTACAGTTTATATAAAACACAGAGTACAGTTTATATAAAACACAGGGCCCAGTTTATATAAAACACGTAGTACAGTTTATATAAAACACAGGGCCCAGTTTATATAAAACGCAGCATACAGTTTATATGAAACACAGGGTACAGCTGATATAAAACGCAGAGTATAGTTTATATAAAACACAGAGTACAGTTTGTATGAAACACAGGGTACAGTTTATATAAAACACAGAGTACAGTTTATAAAAGCACAGGGTACAATGTATATAAAACACAGCATACAGCTTATATAAAACACAGAGTACTGTTTATATAAAACACAGAGTACAGTTTATGTAAAACATAGAGTACAGTTTATATAAATCACACAGAGTACAGCTTATATAAAACAAAGGATACAGTATTTTTTAAACAGAGCATACAGTTTATATAAAACACAGAGTACAGTTTATATAAAACACAGAGTATAGTTTATATAAAACACAGCATTCAGCTGATATAAAACACAGAGTACAGTTTATATAACACACAGCATACAGCTTATATAAAACACAGAGTACAGTTTATACAAAACACAGATATCAGTTTATATAAAACACAGAGTACAGTTTATATAAAACACAGAGTACAGCTTATATAAAACACAGAGTACAGTTTATATAAAACACAGATATCAGTTTATATAAATCACAGCATACAGTTTATATAAAACAGTGTACAGTTTATATAAAACACACAGGTTACATTTTATTTAAAACACAGCATACAGTTTATATAAAACACAGAGTTCAGTTTATATAAAACACAGAGTACATTTTATCTAAAACGCAGCATTCAGCTTATATAAAACACAGAGTACAGTTTGTATAAAACACAGCATACAGCGTATGTAAAACACAGGGTACAGTTTATATAAAACACAGAGTACAGTTTATATGAAACACACCATACAGCGTATGTAAAACACAGGGTTCAGTTTATATAAAACACAGCATGCATCTTGTATAAAACACTGAGTATAGTTTATATAAAACACAGCATACAGCTTATATAAAACACAGAGTATAGTTTGTATAAAACTCACCATACAGTGTATGTAAAACACAGGGTACAGTTTATATAAAACACAGAGTACAGTTTTTATAAAACACAGTGTACAGTTTATATAAAACACAGGGTACAGTTTCTATAACACACAGAGTACAGTTTATATAAAACACAGAGTACAGTTTATATAAAACACAGGGCCCAGTTTATATAAAACACGTAGTACAGTTTATATAAAGCACAGGGCCCAGTTTATATAAAACGCAGCATACAGTTTATATGAAACACAGGGTACAGCTTATATAAAACGCAGAGTATAGTTTATATAAAACACAGAGTACAGTTTGTATGAAACACAGGGTACAGTTTATATAAAACACAGAGTACAGTTTATATAAAGCACAGGGTACAATGTATATAAAACACAGCATACAGCTTATATAAAACACAGAGTACTGTTTATATAAAACACAGAGTACAGTTTATGTAAAACATAGAGTACAGTTTATATAAATCACACAGAGTACAGCTTATATAAAACAAAGGATACAGTATTTTTTAAACAGAGCATACAGTTTATATAAAACACAGAGTACAGTTTATATAAAACACAGAGTATAGTTTATATAAAACACAGCATTCAGCTGATATAAAACACAGAGTACAGTTTATATAACACACAGCATACAGCTTATATAAAACACAGAGTACAGTTTATATAAAACACAGATATCAGTTTATATAAATCACAGAGTACAGTTTATATAAAACACAGAGTACAGTTTATATAAAACACAGAGTACAGTTTATATAAAACACAGAGTACAGTTTATATAACACACAGCATACAGCTTATATAAAACACAGAGTACAGTCTATATAAAACACAGATATCAGTTTATATAAATCACAGCATACAGTTTATATAAAACAGTGTACAGTTTATATAAAACACACAGGTTACATTTTATTTAAAACACAGCATACAGTTTATATAAAACACAGAGTTCAGTTTATATAAAACACAGAGTACATTTTATCTAAAACGCAGCATTCAGCTTATATAAAACACAGAGTACAGTTTCTATAAAACAGAGAGATCAGTTTATATAGAACACAGCATACAGCTTATATAAAACACAGAGTACAGTTTGTATAAAACACAGCATACAGCGTATGTAAAACACAGGGTACAGTTTATATAAAACACAGAGTACAGTTTATATGAAACACACCATACAGCGTATGTAAAACACAGGGTTCAGTTTATATAAAACACAGCATGCATCTTGTATAAAACACTGAGTATAGTTTATATAAAACACAGCATACAGCTTATATAAAACACAGAGTATAGTTTGTATAAAACTCACCATACAGTGTATGTAAAACACAGGGTACAGTTTATATAAAACACAGAGTACAGTTTTTATAAAACACAGTGTACAGTTTATATAAAACACAGGGTACAGTTTCTATAACACACAGAGTACAGTTTATATGAAACACAGAGTACAGTTTATGTAAAACATAGAGTACAGTTTATATGAAACACAGGGTACAGTTAATATGAAACACAGAGTACAGTTTATGTAAAACGTAGAGTACAGTTTATATAAAATGCACAGGTTACAGCTGATATAAAACAAAGGATACAGTTTATATAAAACAGAGCATACAATTCATATAAAACACAGAGTACAGTTTATATAAAACACAGAGTATAGATTACATAAAACACAGCATTCAGCTTATTTAAAACACAGAGTACAGTTTATTTTAAATACAGGGTGCAGTTTATATAAAACACAGCATACAGCTTATATAAAACACAAAGTACAGTTTATATGAAACACAGAGTACAGTTTATATAAAACACAGAGTACGGTTTATATAAAACACAGTATACAGTTTATATAACACACAACATGCAGCTTATATAAAACACAGAGTGCTGTTTATATAAAGCACAGAGTTCAGCTTATATAAAACACAGCATACAGCTTATATAAAACACAGAGTACAGATTATATAAAACACAGCATACAGCTTATATGAAACACAGAGTACAGTTTATATAACATACAGCATACAGCTTATATAAAACACAGAGTGCAGTTTATACAAAACACAGATTTCTGTTTATATGAAACACAGCATACAACTTATATAAAACACAGAGTACAGATTATATGAAACACAGAGTTCAGTTTATGTAAAACACAGCATGCAGCTTATATAAAACACAAAGTATACTCTATATACAACACACGGTACAGTTTATATAAAACCACTGTACAGTTTATATCAAGCACCGGGTACAGTTTATATAAGACACAGAATACAGTTTATTTAAAACACAGGATACAGTTTATAAAGGATGCAGGGAACATTTTATATTATGTACTTGGTACAGTTTATATAAAACACAGGGTAAAGTTTATATGACACACAGGGTGCAGCTGATATAACGCAGAGCCTACAGTTTATGTAACACACGGAGTACAGTTCATAGAAAAAAAAAGTACAATTTATACAACACACAGTACTGTTTATGTAACATACAGGGTACAGTTTATATAAATCAAAGGATACAATTTCTTTTAAAACACGTTACTGTTTATATAAAAAACAGGGTAAAGTTTATAAACTACACAGGGTACCGTTTATATAAAATACAGGTCACAGTTTATATAAACACAGGATACAGTTGACATAATACACAAGGTAAGGCTAATATAACATACAGGGTACAGTTTATATAAAACATAGGGCTCGATTTTAGGATCGTGTTTCCGGCGGGTTCCCAGCGGGGGGCCCCGAAAATCCCGATATCCGGTCACGTGACCGGATCGCGACGAAATCCCGGCCACTTCCGGGTACCGCGCTGACGTGCGGGGCTGCGCGCGCAAGCCCCGCTGGTGGGAATCCCGCAGGCAATTAAAGCCAGCGGGGTTCCACTTGAGTGTACTTACCTTGCTCGTTGTGGTCAGTTAATGAGCTGAAGCAGCTGTCAAAAGAGGAAGTGTGGGATTTTCGGTTCAAGGCAGTGAGTTTCCCACACTGGGGGAAACAGTCTCCCTCCAACCAGGCATGTTGCAGCCAGCAGCCTGTGGCAGGTGCCAAGGTGCGCTCCAGGGGGGAGAGCCCTCACCCACGCAGGAGGCCACCGCGTCACATAGGGCAACCCCTGCCCTCCACCACCCCCCGCCAAGTCAGAGGACAGACCGACACGAAACCGCAGCCCCAGTCCGAGGAACCACCCACCTACCCTGCACAACCCCTCAGACCAACACCTGCCAGATGGGTGGTGTGTGGACACCCTCGGAGGACGAAGAGCATGACCAGCCCCAGCAGCCTCGCAGTCCACGCCGTCCGCCGCAGAGACGTGGATCCCCCCAACACGGTGTTGTTGCACGCCCACCTGCACAGCAGGAGGGAGGGCTACCGCAGAGAGAGATGCATCGCAGAGGGCACTACCCTCGCCACAGGGTCCA
Source organism: Heptranchias perlo (assembly GCF_035084215.1). Lineage (NCBI taxonomy): Eukaryota > Metazoa > Chordata > Chondrichthyes > Hexanchiformes > Hexanchidae > Heptranchias > Heptranchias perlo. Next base: position 45,843,202 of record NC_090343.1, read on the forward strand.
CAGACCGAGGCGCAGCTCCCCGGACCTCTCCGAGCAGCAGTGCACAGGGAGGCGCAGATTCGCTCGACATGTAGTCGTGGAGATCTGCAGCCTTTTTCATGCCGAGCTGCTCCTGGCTGGCCCGAGCACCAACTGCTTACCTGTCGCTGGCAAAGTCACCACTGCCCTCCACACCTTCTCCTCCGCATCCTTCCAGGGTGCAGCCGGCTACACCGCCGATGTCTCTCAGTCGTCTGCGCGGACGAGCCCTGCAAATACACCTGCACCTACTCTGCAGTAACACGATGGGTGGCATCAGTGGTGGGTCCTCATGGTGATACCCAGGAGCGGCCATTGTTGGACACAACGGACAGGATTCGCGGAGACATGGCAGTGGTGGTGTCAATATAATGTGTGCTGTTTGTTGCTCTGAAATTCAATATAGTTAACACCCATGACAAACCCTCAGACACCCTTGTGCACCCCCTTCATGCTGACGACACGTTTGCCTTACGCTGCCTACTGCACATATGTGATGCATGCCCTGTGGCTGCAGCAAAGGTGGTGGCAGGTTGAGTGAGGCTGGCCGTGAGAGAGATGCACGAGAGGGTGAGTATGGGATGGAGCAATGAGATTGTATGAGGATTGGGTTGCGTGTTAGTGGCAGGATGAGTACTGGCGAGGTGAGTAGGTGGAGGTAAGATGAGGATGGGGTTTGAGTGGGTATGAAGGGTGATATTACAGAATAGTGTTGGCGGTGCCGAAGGAGATGTGGGGTGGGGGCAGTGTTGTGGCAGACGGAGTGTAGGGGAAAGACTTCGTGTTCTCACTGCGGCTGACCTACTGCGGTCATTGCAGCGCCTCCTGCACTGTATGCAGGTGGGCGATATGTTGGTGGCGCAGGTGACCCCCTCTGCCACCTCGAGCCAGGCCTTCTTGGTGGCAGAGGCAGGCCGCTTCCTCCCGCCCGCCGGGGGGAAGATCTGTGTCCTCCCCCTCCTCCTCACCCCATCTGATGATACCTGGGGTGAGGCATCATTAAAGTTGGGAGCAGCCTTCCCCCTGGGCTGCTCCATGCTGCAATTTGTTCCATTGGTTGCAGCATCTGTCAGTGGAGGACTGCCCCTTTAACTAGAGAGCCTCCAGCTGACAGATCGTACTGCGCATGCGCAGCCCGACCGACGCGCAGGCCAGCGCCGTGGACCCCGGAGGAGCAGGTAATTGATTCCTATTAGTGGGTTGCCTGCTACGATCGCGTGGGCAACCCACTAATTTCGCCGAGCGTGTTGACCACGCTCCCGGAGGACCACCCGCTGGGAACCCGCAGGCCTGCTAAATTCGAGCCCTTTATCTTTCTAATAGAATTTCCAGATCAAATCTATAAGAAAGATGACCTGTTAAGTGCCTATGATCCCTGGTCAGCATTTGATAGATTTCGGAAAATGGATGGTCATTCAATGGAAGAGTAGATCATGGACTTTAACAAATTGTACAAAAGGTTGACAAAGTTCCAATTGGGAATCCCCGGATCGGTACTAGCGTTTAAATTACTAGATTGTGCTAAGTTGTCTCAGATGGACAGGCAGCTGGTCCTAACTGGGCGTCCAGTTCTCAGAAAAGGAGACTCTGTAGCATCAAATGTCTGCTGCCTTAAAATAATTTCTGGAGAAACAGTCATTCCCTTCCGTCTTCATGGAACAAATGGGGCCTTCTGCTGTGAGACAAAGAATAGACGATTCGATGGTTACCAGATTTCAAAATGTTCCAGATAGTAAAAGCAGGCGCCAGACCAGGTTTCGAAATTTTCAAGAGACCAGATGCAGGCGTCAATATGATGGAAGGATTAAAGACAGCCAGATTGGTGATGAAAACAGGTACAGCAAATCCAGTTATATCAACAGAAGACAAAATTGGGATGGTAATAACAGGCGAATGAATCCCAGGAATGCCCAAAGGAAAATCAGGAGATGCTTTAGATGTGACTCTAAGTATCATTATGAGGCAAATTGCCCAGAGCGAAGATACAGGGTCTTTGAAATGACGCAGGAAGAAAGTAGCTCTGAGGATGAGGATGAAGATAATGATGAATTTGAACAGTTTATACTGGTCACAAGGACTTTTAATCCTGTGATGAATGTATTAGTTGCGGATTCCTTTAATTGTGCAGTGTTAGATAGTGCATGTACTTCAACTGTGTGCGGGGTAGATTGGTTAAAATGTTTTCTTGATTCACTAAGTCGTGAGGATCGAATCAAGGTCAAGGAATAGAAAAGTTCTACGTGTTTTAGGTTTGGAGATGACAACACCTTGAGGTCACTCAAGAGAGTGGTAATTCCATGTAAGATAGCTGGATTAAGCCATTTTATAAGTACGGGTGTAATCTCTAGTGAGATACCGATGCTTTTGAGTAAACCTTCCATGAAAAAGGCAAAAATGAAACTTAACATGGAACACGATGAGGCAATCATTTTTGGGAAATTGGTTGTTCTGCAGTTTACCCAGTCAGGGCATTATTGTATCCCCTTAATAAAACCTGATGTTTCTCATCAACGTGTTAGACAAGTATTAATGACATCAGGTGATAAGGATAAGAGAGAAATAAAAACAAATTGTCTTAAAGTTACGTAGACAATTTGCCCAACGTACTTGTCAATGTTTAAAGATCCTGCTAAAAGATGCAGGTGTAGTTGATGATGAGTATATGAGGCTAATAGAAGAGATTAGTGAGAACTGTGAAATCTGTAAGAAGTATAGACTGACACCCATGTCCCATTGTATGTGCTTCATTAGCACGTGACTTTAACGAGATAGTTGCCATGGATCTAACAGTATGGGACAAAGACAGAAATGTTTTCATCTCACATTTTACTAACCTGGCTATGAGATTTAGTATTTCTACACGAATCTATATTAAGGAGACGAAGGTTATTCTAGATAAAATTATGGAAAAATGGATAGGGACTGGACTTGGGACACCAGCAAAATTTTTGATCGATAGTGGAGGTGAATTCACTAAAGCGGAGTTCAGAGATATGTGTGAGAATATGAATATAATTATCATGAATACAGCAGCTGAGAGCCCTTTTAGCAATGGTCTTTGTGAAAGGAATCATGCTGTGATTGACGAAGGAGGAAGCCTCCGAAAACTTGTAGATTTCAAATAAAAATTGTTGGACTATAACTTGGTGTTATAAAATTGTTTACAAATGCTGTGATTGATAGCGTAGTGCATAACATTTTGGCTAATCGACCAAAGTGTAAATTGTCAACTGCCCTAGCATGGCCAGTTCATGCAAAGAATTCTCTTCAGATGGTTGGAGGATATAGTCCTTACCAACTAGTCTATGGGCACAATCCCAAATTACCTTCTGTTCTTTGTGATAATCCTCCTGCTCTAGAATTAGTGTAATTTTTTCTGAGCATTTAAATGCTCTGCATGCAGGGAGACAGGCTTTTATCAAGGCTGAGGTATCAGAGAAAATTCGTAGAGCACTGAGGCATCGTATTAGACCATCTGAGACAGAGTTCAATTCAGGAGATTTGGTATACTATAAAAGAGAGGGTCACAGGGAATGGAACGACCCTGGGAAGGTAATAGGTTGTGATGGTAGACAATACTTGTCCAACATGGCAATCAAGCTGTTAAGGTTCATTCTTCATGATTACTTGGAATGAATTATAAAATCTCAGACTCTGAGCAGTTGATAGAAGTAAACAAGGCACCTTGTGCCTCAGATGTTCATGATTTTTTTGATGAGGTTCCTGGGGAACAGACTGAGGTAGATCAAGGTCTGGACAATGGTAATGTCAGTGATCAAGAAACACATGACAGAGCTATCACATCCACAGAACAATTACCCGAAGTGGGTACACGGGTGACATATGTTCCAGGAGGGACTAATGAATGGAGGGATACAACAATTTTGACAAATCACATGTCTATAATTAACAAGGAGGTATCATTGGATTTTGGTTAACACCTCTGACCAGCAGTTAGGAAGGTCTGTGATTAAAAAAAACAATTTTGGGAAGTGCAGGCAAAGCATTGGTTGAATGTTCAGGATGATGGCCAAGAAGCAAGGTCCATGGACTGGCAGAATGGGGTAAAAGAGTGGAGTGTGGGGAGTCCAGAAGTGAATCTCAGGTCTGAAAACGATCACGAATTAGAGATGAAAGAGGGAGATTTTGCAGTAGTAGTCCCTACAGACATAGCAGTGGAAGTAGAGGGCATAACTTGACTCGGTCAGACAACGAAACGAAGACCACAGAACAGTTGTGTAACAGAACTAGAAGCAGAAGTCCTCATGATGGTGAAGATTTGAAAATAAACGAGTAAGAGAGGCAAAACAAGGGGAGTGATATAGTTGGAAAGAATTTGAAATTTATTCTGAGGCAACAGATAAGGGTCAACCAGCTTTGTCGCATAGATGGGTTTGGACTGAAAAAGTCCTTGCAGATGGGACTTACAAGGCGAAAGCGAGGTTGGTAGCTGGGGGTTTTGAAGAGAAACTGGGTGATACAGATGCTTAAGTGGATTCTCCCACTGCTGGAAAGGTTATCTTAAAAATCTTTTTGGTTCTTTAGGCAACATTTTCTTGGGAGTGTCGGCCAATTGACATAAAAACTGCATTTCTGCAGAGCGATACTTTTCTGAGAGAAGAGTTTCTGAAACCGCCTAAGATGTGGAAGGAAAACTATGGAAACGAAACAAATGTGTCTATGGCCTGAATGATGCTTCCAGGGTCTGGTCTGTTTCGGTGAGATCTGTTTGGCTGAAAATAGGTTGTGTTCAACTAAAAGCAGATCTGGCAATGCTTTATTGGTACCTTAACAGCAAACTTTCAGGCATCTTCATGATGCATGTTGATGATTTCTTATGGGGTGGTACTGTGGAATTTGAGAAATTTGTCATTAATAAGATTAGAGTAGAATTTAAAATTGGGAGCCAGTCCTGTGGGGCTTTTAAATATATTGGTTTAGATATTAAGCAGAGTGGGTCTGGTATAACTTTAAATCAACAGTTCTATTTACAGAGTGTTACTCCCATTCCTGGTGAATTGTACTAGGTCATCACAGAAAGGTGATGTTATATCTAAAGAAGAGACAGAGCAATTATGAAGCTTGATTGGTTAGTTGAACTGGTTGTGCACTCAGACTAGACCAGGTGCTAGTTTTGATGTATTGGAGTCAAGTACTTCAATGAAACATCCCATAGTAGAGAGTGGTTTACAGGCAAATAAAACATTACGAAAATTAAATATAGATAAATGCTTACTTAAGTTCCCATCCTTAGGTGACCCAAAGAAAATGAAGCTAGTTATTTTTAGCGATGCTTCACATGCTAATCTTCCTGATGGGTATTCTAGTGCTGCTGGTTTCATAGTGCTTCTTATGGGTGAGAATGAGAAATGTTGTCCTTTAGCTTGGGAAGCTAAGAAAATAAAAAGGGTTGTTAAAAGTACCCTGGCTGCTGAAACACTGGATCTTGTCGATGCAGTGGGTATGGGATTCTAATTAGCAAATATTTTGAGTGACATCCTGAACAGTGGGAGTACTGAGGATAGTATACCCATTGAATGTTATGTAGACAATCGTTCATTGTGGGCTAATGTACACTCTATGAAAAATGTGAGTGAGAAAAGATTACGGATTGACCGTGTTAGCTTGAAACAAATGCTGGAGAGAAAAGAAATCTCTAAAATTAAATGGGTGGATTCAAGCCATCAACTGTCGGATTGTTTTGCTAAAAGAAATACACGTATGAAGAAATTATTAGGGGTCCTGGAGAAGGTTCGCCTCACAATGTAATGCTGTCAATAGTATAAGTTGTACAGAGTATGGAAGGTTTTGTTTTTTGAAATTTTTGTTTGTATTATATAAATAAAGTTTATTTTTTTATATTTAAAGAGAAAGGGAATCTGTTAATTGTATCCATGTGATTTATATCAATGAGTGTTAATTGTATTCAGGTGATCGGTATCAGTTGGGGACTCTCTTGTATCCTTTTTATAGGAGAGTTTATCTAGGGTGTGGTGTGTGTGTAAGGGGAATCTCTGAATTTAAAGGCCTGGAAACAACTAAAGACCAGGCTCCAGTATTCTGTCCTTCACCACATGGCTATCCAATTATTACACAATGTACAGTTTATATAAAACATTGATAGCAGTTTGTATAAAACACAGGGTGCATTTTATAGAACACACAGGGTACAGTTTATATAAAACAGAGTACAGTTTATCTAACACACAGAGTAAAGTTTATATGCAGTATAAGGTATATACACAGGTTACAGTTTCTATAACACACAGGGTACAGTTTCTATAACACACAGGGTACAGCTTATATAAAACACTGTACAGTTTCTATAATATATAGGGTACAGTTTATATAACACACAGGGTACAGTTTCTATAATAGATAGGGTACAGTTTATATAAAAGACAAGCTACATTTATATAACACACAGGATACAGTTTGTGTAATGCACAGTGTACAGTTTCTATAATACATAGGGTACAGTTTATATAAAACACAGTGCAAGGTATTTATAATGCACAGGGTACAGTTTATACAACGGTCAAAGTATTTTATATAGCCCACAGGGCACAGTTTATATAGCCCACAGGGTACAGTTTATATAACCCACAGGGCACAGTTTATATAGCCCACAGGGTACAGTTTATATAGCCCACAGGGTACAGTTTATATAGCCCACAGGGCACAGTTTATATAGCCCACAGGGCACAGTTTACATAGCCCACAGGGTACAGTTTATAAAAAACATAGGGCGCTTAATTGGGCCGTGTAACGCCCGTTGTTTCGGCGCTATGCTGCCTCTCCAACATCCAAGATGGCGTCTTGGATGCGCACGCATGTTTCCAGCGTGATGTGCGCCGGACGCCATCTTGGTATAGGAGTTAGCACAGGCGCAGATAACGAACGCTGGAATCATGTAAAGTAGGGAGAAAATGGCTACAATCAGTGTCCAATGGCGATTTAAAACGATAGACACCATTTTGGGACTTAACGCTCAACTCAACGCACAGTCTTAGCCCCAACCATCTGAAGGTGTCTTAGCGTGCCTGGAGGACCCCCCACCAGCACTATTTAAAGGGACAATGCAGGATTTACAGATTAGTGGCTGAATTATTGCTTCTGGCTGCTGAGACACTTGTAACTGTTTTTGGGGTCTCCTATACTTGAATACTAGGGGACATAGCCTAACATTTAGAGCCAGGACATGCAGGAGTGAAGTTAGGAAACGCTTCTACACATAAAGGGTGGGAGAAGTTTGGAACGCTGTTCTGCAAACGGCAGTTGATGCTAGCTCAATTGTGAATTCTAAATCTGAGATTGATAGATTTCTGTGAACCAAGTGTATTAAGGGATATGGGACTAAGGCGGGTATATGGAATTAGGTCACAGGTCCACCATGATCTCATTGAATGGCGGAAAAGGCTTGAGGGGCTAAATGCCACCGCCACTTGCTGCCTCTTGAAATGCGCCGCCTTCTCCTGCAAGAAAGCAGGACGTGTGTCTGGGTGATGTGCCTGTCATGGTTGAATAGCTGCCTGTGTGTGTGGCCTGTGAATTGTGGGTGGGCGGCTTGAAACAGTGGTAATGTGTAAGGGTGAGAGGAAGCATCTGGTTAGAAGAGTTGAGTGCTGATGGAAAGAGTTTGTTGGTAGGTGGGTAATGGGGGTGTAGTGCGTGGTGCAGTCTGTAGGAGACGCCACAGTTAACCTCGCTCACCTTGACCACTCATGTCAAAGCATTGAACTTCTTCCTGCACTGCATCCATGTTCATGATGCTGTGTGCCTAACATTGACTTCATCCCCCACCTCCCACTGCCTTTTGGATATATGCCTGGAGGGCCTCGCCCCCCTCCCCTCCCCTACCTCTGCGGATATAGGATGTCCCTCCTTCTGCCAACCTCTTGCACCAAGGCCTCTAGTGCATCAGCAGAGAACCTTGTGGCACACACTCTCGCAGGCCTGATCGGCAGATTGGTGAGGTCTGGCGTGCAGACTGGAGGATGTGGGATTTAGTAGTGCGCAACCTTTATTCAATGATTTCACGTAACTCATTAGTGTGTCAACATAGGGATGAGACCTGCATCTGTGTTTTACGTGTGTGATGTCTGATCTCCGTTCAGACTCCGTGCAAACAGTAGACTGTTATTTTCAGCAATTAACAGGTACCAGCTACTTTTAAGAGATTTCTAAGACACATCCTCCCTTTAAGAGATTTATATAAAACATGGTGTAAAGTATTTATAATGCACAGGGTACAGTTTATATAACAGACAGGGTACAGTTGATATAAAACACAGGATACAGTTGATATAAAACACAGGGTGCAGTTTATATAAAACACAGGGTGCAGTTTATTAAAAACATAGAGTACATTTTATATAAAACACAATGTACAGTTTATATAAAGCACAGAGTAGGGTATATAACACACAGGGTGCAATTTATACAACAGAGTACAGTTGATATGATACACATGGTACAGTTTATGTAATACACAGGATACAGTTGATATCAAACATGGATTACAGTTTATATAACACATAGTTTACAGTTTATATGAAACACACATGGTCCAGTTCATATAAAACATAGAGTAAAGTTTATCTAACGCACAGAGTAAAGTTTATATGACACACAGATAACAGTTTATATAACACACAGGGTATAGTACATATAACACACTGAGTACAGTTTATATAATGCACAGGGTACAGTTTATATAACGCACAGGGTACTGTTTATATAAAACAAAGGGTACAGTTTATATAAAACACAGCATGCTATTTATATAACACAGAGGGTAAAATTTATATAACACACAGGGAATAGTTTATTTAAAACAAAGGGTACAGTTTAAATAAAATATAGTGTGCTACTTATATAACACAAAGTTTACCTAAAACACAGGGTACAGTTCATGCAAAACAAAGGATAAAGTTGATATAACATTCAGGCTACATCTTATCTAACACACAGCATACAAGTTATATCAAACACAGTATAGAGTTTAGATAACACACGGGATACAGTTTATATAAGACACTGGGTACAGTTTATATAAAACACAGGGTACAGTTTATACAAAATGCAGGCTACAGTTTATATAATACAGGGTACAGTTTATATAAAACACAGGGTACAGTTTATATAAAACACAGGGTACAGTTTATACAAAACACAGGCTGCAGTTTATATAAAACACAGGGTACAGTTTATACAAAACACAGGCTGTAGTTTAAATAATACAGGGTACAGATTATATAAAACACAGGGTACAGTTTATATAAAACACAGGGTACAGTTTATACAAAACACAGGCTGCAGTTTATCTAAAACACAGGGTACAGTTTATACAAAACACAGGTTGCAGTTTATATAATACAGGGTACAGTTTATATAAAACACAGGGTACAGTTTATACAAAACACAGGTTGCAGTTTATATAATACAGGGTACAGTTTATATAAAACACAGGGTACAGTTTATACAAAACACAGGTTGCAGTTTATATAATACAGGGTACAGTTTATATAAAACACAGGGTACAGTTTATATAAAACACAGGGTACAGTTTATCTAAAACACAGGGTACAGTTTATAAGTAACGCACAGGCTACAGTTTATACAAAACACAGGTTAGTTTATATAATGCAGGCTACAGTTTATATAACACACAGGCTACAGTTTATATAAAATACAGGGTACAGTTTATAAGTAACGCAGTGTACAGTTTATATAACACAGAGGGTATAGTTTATATAAAACACTGCGGTTAATACAACACAGGAGATACAGTTAATATAAAACACAGATTACAGTTTATATAATACACAGGGTACAGTCTACATGACAGACAGAGTACAGTTTATATAAAACACAGGCTACAATTTATATAACACACAGGGTATCGTTTATATTAAACACAGGGTACGGTTTATATAAACCACAGGTTGCTGTTTATATAACATAGAGGGTACAGTTTACCTAAAACACAGGATTCAGTTAATGCAAAGCACAGGATACAGTTCATATAACATACATCGTACATCTTATATAACACTCAGGGTGCTCTTTATATAAAAGACAGAATACAATTTATATGAAGCAGTGCGTATTGTTGGTATAATACACAGGGTACAGTTTATATAACACACAGGGTACAGTTTATATAACACACAAGTTATAATTTACATAACACATAGTATATAATTCCATGCTCCTGTTCACTGGACTCGGAAATGCTGGAAAATGTACCAAATCACGGGGTAGATTTTCCATTTGCTTATGCCAGTAATATCTGACTCTGAGGCGAGAGTGATACCACGGCTGACGGTGGCCTGGAGCTGACCCTCTGGCCATGGTCTTCCTGCTCCCCTGCAACCCCTTGGTCCTCTTCCCTCCTGCTCTGTGTTTCAGCCGGTGCTCCCTGCTCCAATTTAGGATTAGATCTCCCCGGAGTCGGTGCTCCTATTCTGGGGCGTGCTCCAGGTGGAGTGAGTGCCAGTGTGTGCTGTGAGGTGGGAGGTTCAGCATCGTCTGGCCCAGAAACTTGTTGTTTGCTGAGGACACCAAGGGAAACACAAGAGGAACAACTATCAAGTCAAACCAGCAGCACATACCTCCTAACAAACATGGGCCTCGAAATCTGATTGCCCCCGAATAACGGATTGGGGCAATCACTGCATGTCACTGTGCGCCTGATAGTATCGACGTAATATTCGATTATGATCATGCAGGCCTGAAGCCAGCAATACCCGCACTATTCATTGGCTCCACGCCTGTCGGGGCGGGGTGGGGGGGGTAGATATTTAATGTTTAAATGAAGCTCCCACTTGTTTGAGGGGAGTACATCCTGCAGAACATTGGGAAGAGCCAAGAAAGTGAGTGGAGATCTGACAATAATTGAATCCCGTAATAAGCCTGTAAATTGGGTGGAACTGACTTGAAAACTCAGGCCTGAATGGCAGCAGACTTTTCAACTGCAGAGGGCACCACAACTGGGACCAATCGTGTCCTCCGCCAAGCTCCACATGTGCACTTTCCAGGAGAGGTCATGGGTCAGGAGGGTGATCCTGGCTGATTTCCCCCCTCTCCCCCACCTTTGCTCAGAGAATGCTGGGGCCAAATGTGGTGCCCCCTTCTGCTGATCACAAGGATTGCGCCTGCAGCCTTCTGGTGTGTAAGGCTCAGTACATCACTGGGCAGAGCACTTATTAAACGAGGCATCAGAAAATCCCATCACAGAAGTGTTCAGAACCATTTCACCTGTGTGTGTGTGTGTGTGTGTGTTTATGTAGGTGTGTGTTGATATATGTGTGTGTGTTTATCATAGAGTGATAGAAATTTATGGAGTAGAAGGAGGCCATTCGGCCCATCATGTCTATGCCGGCTGAAAAAGAGCTATCCCGCCTAATCCCACTTTTCAGCTCTTGGTCTGTAGCCTTGTAGGTTTCGGCATCTCTGATGCACATCCAAGTACCCATTAAATGCGATGAGGGTTTCTGTCTCTATCACCTTTTCAGGCAGTGAGTTCCAGACCCTCACCACCCTCTGGGTGAAAAAACTTCTCCTCAACTCCCCTCTAATCCTTCTACAAATCACTTTAAATCAATGCCCCCTGGTTATTGACCTCTCTGCTAAGGGAAATAGGTCCTTCCGATCCACTCTATCTAGGCCCCTCATAATTTTATATACCTCAATTAAATCACCCCTCAGCCTCCTCTGTTCCAAATAAAACAACCCCAGCCTATCCAATCTTTCCTCATAGCTAAAATTCTTCAGTTCTAGCAACATCCTCATAAATCTCCTCTGCACCATCTCTAGTACAATCCTTCCTGTAATGTGGTGACCAGAACTGTACGCAGTACTCTAGCAGTGGCCTAACTAGTGTTTTATACAGTTCTAGTATAACCTCCCTGCTCTTATATTCTATGTCTCGGCTAATAAAGGAAAATATCCCGTATGCCTTCTTAACCACCTTATCTACCTGTCCTGCTACTTTCAGGGATCTGTGGACATGCACTCCAAGGTCCCTCTGTTCCACTCTATTTCTTTATCCTCCCATTTATTGTGTATTCCCTTGCCTTGTTTGCCCTCCCCAAATGCATTACCTCACACTTCTCCAGATTGAATTCCATTTGCCACTTTTCTGCCCACCTGACCAGTCCATTGATATCTTCCTGCAGTCTACAGCTTTCCTCCTCACTATCAACCACATGCCCAATTTCTGTATCATCTGCAAACTTCTTAATCATGCCCCCTACATTTAAGTCTAAATCATTGATATATATCACAAAAAGCAAGGGACCTAGTCCTGAGCCGTACGGAACCCCACTGGAAACAGCCTTCCAGTCACAAAAAACATCGACCATTACCCTTTGCTTCCTGCCACTGAGCCAATTTTAGATCCAACTTGCTACTTTCCCTTGGATCCCATGGGCTTGTACTTTTCTGACCAGTTTACCATGTGGGACCTTGTCAAAATCCATGTAGATTATATCAAACGCGCTACCCTCATTGATCCTCCTTGTTACCTCCTCAAAAAATTCAACCAAGTTAGTCAGACACGACCTTACCTTAACAAATCCATGCTGACTGTCCTTGATTAATGCATGCCTTTGTAAATGGCGATTAATACTGTCCCTCAGAATTTTTTACAATAATTTGTCCACCACCGAGGTTAGGCTGACAACGGTACAACATTAGCAGTTCTCCAGTCTTCTGGCACCATGCCTATAGCCAGAGAGGCTTGGAAAATGATGGTGATTTATCCACTTTCAAAGATGTTAATCCCCTTAATACTTCCTCTCTCACTATGTTTATCGCATCCAATATTTCACACTCCTCTTCCTTAACTACAATCTCTGCATCGTCTCCCTCTTTTGTGAAGATAGATGCAAAGTATTCATTAAGAACCATCCCCACATCTTCCACCTCCACACATAGTTCACCTTTTTGGTCTCTAATAGGCCCTACTCTTTCCTTAGTTATCCTCTTGCTCTTAATGTATTTATAAAACATCTTTGGGTTTTCATTAATTTTACTTGCCAGTATTTTTTCATGTCCTCTCTTTACTTTCCTAATTTCCTTTTTAATTTCACCCCTGCACTTTTTATATTCCTCTAGGCTTTCTGCAGTATTTAACTCCCAGTATCTGACATAAGCTTCCCTTTTCTGCCTTATCTTATCCTGTATGCTCCTTGACATCCAGGGGACTCTAGATTTGGCAGCCCCGCCCTTTTTCTTTGTGGGAACATGTTTACTCTGAACCCCTTGAATCTCCCCCTTGAATGCCTCCCACTGCTCTGACACTGATTTACCTTCAAGGAGCTGTTTCCAGTCCACTTTTGCTAAATCACATCTCAGCTTAGTAAAATTGGGCTTTCCCCAATTGAGAACTTTTACTCCTGTTCTATCTTTGTCCTTTTCCATAACTATGCTAAATCTAACTGAATTATGATCACTACCATCAAAATACTCTCCCAATGATACTCCTTCCATCTGCCCAGCTTCATTCCCTAAAACTAAATCCAGAACTGCCCTCTCTTGTTGGGCTTGCTATGTACTGGGTAAAAAAAGTTCTCCTGAATGCAATTTAAGAATTCTGGACCCTCTATACCTTTTGCACTGATTGTATCCCAATTATTAGGGTGGTTGAAATCCCCTACTATTACGGCCCTATTGTTTTTGCACTTCTCAGAAATTTGCCTACATATTCGTTCTTCTACCTCCCTCTGACTGTTTGGGGGTCTATAGTACACTCCCAGCAGTGGGACTGCCCCTTTTTTGTTTTTCAGTTCCACCCATATGGCCTCATTTGATGATCCTTCTAACATATCATCCTTCCTCACAGCTGTAATAGTTTCTTTAACCAATGTTGCGACCCCCCTCTTCTTATCCCCTTCTCTATCTCATCTGAAAACCCCGTAACCAGGAATGTTATGTATGTGTGTCTTTGTGTGTGTGTGTGTGTGTGTGTGTGTGTGCGCATCTGTGTGTGTTTATGTGTGTGTGTGTTTGTGTGTGTGTGTCTGTGTGCATGTGTGTTTATGGTGTGAGTCTGTGTGACAGAAATCGGGGGAGAAGACCCCCTCATAGTGTCCCAACTGACTGGGGAAATGAGACCCAGCAGGAGATGGATGGAGAGGAGGGTTGGCAAGTGTTGCAGTGTCAGTGAGCTCGGGGAGACCAGTAAAGAATAAAAAAATCATTTGTAATTTATTTTGGGGAAGCGCAAAACTGACACAGCTTCCATCGGCCATGCTCCTTAGAGTAATGACATAATTTAAATTAGGCAGCTCCATCAATGTGCCTCTGGAAATCTATATACTGATCCCACCCCACTTAAAGAACTGGGACAGATGCAAAACAGGCAATGTAATTTCAGGTTTATAAAGGGACGTGGAACCTGCCTGTTGTGCCCTTACACATGTCTGGGATTCTGCTCCTCATATCCTGCTTTTCCCACTCATTCCCATTTTTTTCTGGTCATACCGACTCAGTCACAACAGCTATAAATTTGGGCGGGACAAGAACAGGAAATGCTGGAAACACAGAGGAGATCCTGAAGAGAAAGAACGAGGGCAATGTGAGGCCCACGCCTGACAGGTTAACCTGTCTCCTCTCCTCTGATACAGGTCGGCCTGCTCTGTTTCTCTCATTTCTGTTTCAAATTGCCAGCGTTTGCAGGGTTTTTTCCCCCTTCTTTTTCTCTGTTAAATGATTGAAACTGGGGTTTACACAGAGCTGGAGTGATCATAGGGCTCTTGCATCCGAACTACCCTCTGTCCATGAGTGCCTTCCATTAACCCTTTCACCAGCTAAGTATTACTTACTCTGCACCATTTCCCAGAGCTGCTTGCTTCTCGCTGTATTTGATCAGTTCCCTAGTTTATTTATGGAATGGCTAAACTTTTCGTCAAATCCATTTTAAGGCTTGTCACTTGTGACATTTTACTGATGGAATGGAAAAAATGGAGCCACTGAGCAGAGATGTCCAGGTTGCTAGTGACCCCCCCCATGGGTCAGTCGTGGCTCAGTGGGTAAGAACTTTGCCACTGAGTTAGAAGGTTGTGAGTTCAGGACCCACTCCAGAGATTTGAGCACAAAATCTAGGCTGACACTCACAGTGCAGTACTGAGGGAGCACTGCACTGTCAGAGGTGTCGTCTTTTGGATTAAAGTGAGGCCCCGTCTGCCCTCTCAGGTGTATGTATGGCACTATTTTGAAGAAGAGCAGGGGAGTTCTCCCTGGTGTCCTGGCCAATATTTATCCCTCAACCAACATCACTAAAACAGATGAGTTGGTCGTTTATTTCATCGCTGTTTGTGGGATCTTGCTGTGCGAAAATTCGTTGCCGCGTTTCCTACATTACAACAGTGACTTCACTTCAAAAGTAGCTGATTGGCTGTAAAGCGCTTTGGGACATCCTGAGGTTGTGAAAGGCTCTATGTAAATGCAAGTTCTTTCTTTTTCAATGCTGGCCGCAGTGTGCCTTTCTTCAATCTAAAACTACTTGGGTTGCCGATTACGTCGCAGGATCACTAACATAAATGAGCCACCATACACTCCTTTAGTATCTCCCTGGCCATCATAATCAGGAAAGAGAGCAATGGGTCAAATCAAACGATTGTGATAAGATGGGAATGGAGACATTTTAATTTCCAGCAGAGGCTAAAGCCAGCTCTCTGCACCAGAAAACATGAACTTATCCAAATATTCAAAGCTTGAGTTTATCTTCAACCATTGTAATCCCCTGGGAGAGGCAAAAAAAACAGAGAAAAATCCAGGGCTAATAAGGGGGAAAATAACTCTTGGAGAATTCCTCTCTGACTCCCTCAGGTGATTGAAACCAATCCAGGAGATCACATGGAGCATTTGCTCGTTATCTGTTAATCCATTTACCTTCTATATGATGCGATCTCTGCCCCAGTCAGGGACCGGTCCAGCTCCCTCTTGAAGGCAGAGAGTCAGCACCCACCACCACCAGCGGCAACACATTCCAGAGGCTCACTACTCTCTGGGAATAGAACTGTCTAACACCCAGTCTATTCCTACTTTTGTGTGGTCTAAACTTATGTCCCCTGGTCATGATGTTCCAGGCATCGTGAGTGTGGGGCAGGCTTGATGGACCAGCTGGTCTTTTCCTATGTTCTCCTGTAATCCCAGACCCCACCTAGGATTCCTGTTCAACATGAACTGCTTACCGTCACCCTCCAGACGTGCTCATAGGACTTTACAACACAGAAGGAGGCCATTCGGCCCATCCTGCCTGTGCCGGTAAATCCAATGAGTGCAGCTTTCCTGCTGCCAGCTCCTGACTGCCAACAGGGCCATGATTTTCCTGGGGAATAGGGTGGACGCTGACCTTTCACCTCTGGTTTGAATCCAGCAGCAGGCCGATAGGATGAAAGGCTTCTGCCAGTAAGAGTTCTGTGTGAAATGACTATCTCAGTCCATTTCCTAGTGCGCATGAGGATAGAGCACAGAAACGGCCTCTAAATTGGCGATGTCACTCAGAGAGGCTGGTGCGGGAAATGAATATATTGTCATACTGCCGCCCTTCTGCAATTGGCACTGAGGTAAATCACTGGGCCTGTGTCAAACATGGCCCGGGGGTAAACATAGAAACATAGAAAATAGGAGCAGGAGTAGGCCATTCGGCCCCTCGACCTTCTCCGCCATTCAATATGATCATGGCTGATCTTCTATCTCAATACCATATTCCCGTTCTCTCCCCATACCCCTTGATGCCTTTTTGTGTCTAGAAATCTGTCTAGCTCCTTCTTAAATATATTCAGTACTTGAAGGTAACACTACGGTTGGGGGGGGGGAACCTCGTCAATTCTCCCCATTGTCCCCCATAACTCCTGTGGAAGATCTGCGGAAAATCCGGGAGGAATGGCGTGAAGGCCGTTTCTCTGGGGTGTTTGCAATTTATCACCAAGATTACAGCGGCCGGTCGGCAGCAGGTACGATGGTGCAGTGGTTATGTTATTGGACTAATAATCTGGAGATTGGGAGCTTATAATCCTACCATGGCAATTTGAGAATTTGAATTCAGTTTTTAAAAATCTGGAAATAAAAAGCTGGCATCAGTCAAAGTGACCATACAGCTGTCAAATGTGGTAAAAACCCAACCGGGTTCTTTAGGGTCGTCAGGGGAGGAGATCTGCCGTCCTTACCCGCTCTGGCCTATATGTGACTCCAGTTCCACACCAACATGGTTAACTCTTAATTGCCCTCTGAAGTGGAGGGAATAAAGGAGGCAATAAATGCTGGCCCTGTCAGTGAAGCCCACATCCCAAGAATGTAAATAAAAATAAAGGACCCCTGTGGGAATTCAATGGCCTCGGTGTCTGAAATGGAAATTGTTCCATTCCTCCCCTGATAAGCACAAAAAAATAAAGAATATCATTTTCTCCTCTTCCATTGCTTCACAGGTGCTAGGGATTGTGTTCTTATTATTGTTCTCTTAATAATCCAGCACCGTGTGATCAAGGAAAAACAACAGGATTTATTGTGGTTTTAAACAACTTTTTGCATTCAGCAGCTCGCTGCTAATTTACAACCTTTATCTCGCAGACTGATTGACTTAAGCTTAATCTAACTGGTTGCTTAATTGCAGCGTTGTTGCAGTATCTACGGGCGGGCTCGTACTCACAATGAACACACCATCGCAGGGATCAGATTTGCTTTGCTGTGGGTGAGAACTTATTGAAGACCTTACTAATGAATTAAAACCTCATTTGTTTATTTTTTACTGGCACATTTGCACTTTGCCTCCAGGCCACTGTCACTGAGAGAAAGGAAAATTGAACCCTTAGTGCTCGGCTTCCATTTTGGAAACTTCCGGTTAGCCTATTTAAAACCAGATTGTCTGGCTCAAAATCAAAAGGATGATGTTGCTAATAGAGAATGATTTGTGACACTGAGGAACTGAATATAAAATTGAAAAGAAAGACTTGCATTCAAATAGCCCCTTTCACCACCTCAGAATGTCCCAATGAGCTTTACAACCAATTAAATACTTGAAGTGTAGTCACTGTTGTGATGTAGGAAACATGGCAGCCAATTTGTGCACAGCAAGATCCCACAAACAGCAATGAGATAATGACCAGATAATCTGTTTCTAGGTGTTGGTTGAGGGAAAAATGTTGGACAACAGGAGAACTCTCCTGCTCTTCTTTGAAATAGTGCTGTGGGATCTGTTACGTCCACCTGAGAGGGGCAGACAGGGTCTTGGTTTAACGTCTCATCCAAAAGACGGCACCCCCGACAGTGCAGCACTCCCTCAGCGCTGCAGTGAAGCGTCAGTCTGGATTATGTGCTCAAGTTGCTGGAGTACTTTGACGATAGGGTTCACGCTCTTTAATGTCCCCCAGTCAGATCCCTGGTTGACCAGGAGGGGCAGCCAGCAGCTGGGGCGTGGCAGGAGGAGAGATGGATGAGGGCTTTGCTTCTCAGGGTGAGAAACTATCTGCTTTCTCAACTGGCTCCCCTCAGCGGGCTGCAGGCGGGAGTCAGAAGCAGTCAACCAGTGCACATACTTTGTTGCTCTCTGTGGGACCTTACTGTGTGCAATTTGGCTGCCACATTATCCTACATAACAAGAGTTGCTCCACTTCAAAAGCAAATCATTGGCTATGGAGCACTTTGGGACAAATGCAAAGCCTTTCCTTCTTACACGCAATGTATGTACGCAGCGGCTGATACTTTTAAGCGAGACAGCTGGCCACAGTAAACCTGCCCTGCAGCAATCGAGTGCCAAGCCTGAGTCCTGTCACCGACTCTCAACAGAACTGGAATATTACTCACAAACACTGCGAGCCAGCATGGTTACAACATGCCAATCCTAGTGACTCACTCAGTCCATTGGCACAATTCCCCAAATGCTAACATTTAATTTTTACAAAAGAGACCATGGGATGTTGTTTTCCTCTGTTATCTCCAGACTCGACTATTCTCTCCTGCCTGGCCTCCCATCTTGCGCCCTCCGTAAACTTGAGCTCATCCAAAACTCTGCTGCCCATATCCTAACTCGCACCAAGCCCCGTTCACCCATCACCCCTGTGCTCGCTGATCTGCCATTGGCTCCCGGTCTGGCCACGCTTCAATTTTAAAATTCTCATCCTTGTTTTCAAATCCCTCCACGGCCTCGCCCCTCCCTATCTCTGTAACCTCCTCCAGCCCTACAACCCTCCGAGATCTCTGCGCTCCTCTAATTCTTGCCTCTTGCGCATCCCTGATTCTAATCGCTCCACCATTGGCGGCCGTGCCCTCAGCTGCCTAGGCCCTAAGCTCCGGATTTCCCTCACTAAACCTCTCCGCCTCTCTCTCCTCCTTAAATCCTACCTCTTTGACCAAGTTTTTGGTCGCCTGTCCTAATATCTCTTTGTGTGGCTCGGTGTCAGATTTTTACGCTCCTGTGAAGCGCCTTGGGACGTTTTATTATGTTAAAGGCGCTATATAAATGCAAGTTGTGGTTGTTGTTTTTGTAATCACCTTCTCCAGCTCGTGATTGGTTCTCTCCCAGCCCGAGTCTGTGCTGCCTCTTCCTTTTTCTCCCCAAGACGATTACTCATTCCAGTCACTGACCTTATTCTCATAAACCCTGTTTTAACTGTCAGCTCCACATACGGCAATGTTCGTCCCTCGGTAAAGTGTTCTGATCACCGATAAAGAAGTACAGCAAGGCTGTTAAAAATAGCGCTGCTGGAAGTTGGACGTTGCTTCAGGTTTGGGGAGATGAATGCATGAGGCTTAATTTGCTCCTGGGAACAGTAGCAGAAAGGCTAATTGCTGACAGGTGTCAGCTGTGGCTCAGTGGTAGCACTCTTGCTTCTGAGTCATGAAGGTCATGGGTTCACAGTCCCATTCCAGAGGCTTGAGCACATAATCCAGGCTGACACTTCCAGTACAGTACTGAGGAAGCACTGCACTATTGGAGGTGCCGTCTTTCAAATGAGCCGTCAAACCCAGACTCTATCTGCCCTATCAGGTGGATGTAAAAGATCCCACAGCACTATTTATAGAATCATAGAATCATAGAAGTTTACAACATGGAAACAGGCCCTTCGGCCCAACATGTCCATGTCGCCCAGTTTATACCACTAAGCTAGTCCCAATTTCCTGCACTTGGCCCATATCCCTCTATACCCATCTTACCCATGTAACTGTCCAAATGCTTTTTAAAAGACAAAATTGTACCCGCCTCTACTACTGCCTCTGGCAGCTCGTTCCAGACACTCACCATCCTTTGAATGAAAAAATTGCCCCTCTGGACCCTTTTGTATCTCTCCCCTCTCACCTTAAATCTATGCCCCCTCGTTATAGACTCCCCTACCTTTGGGAAAAGATTTTGACTATCTACCTTATCTATGCCCCTCATTATTTTATAGACTTCTATAAGATCACATTATTTGAACACCAAGTTATAGTCCAACAATTTTATTTTAAAATCCACAAGCTTTCGGAGGCTTCCTCCTTCCTCAGGTGAATGTGGATCTCCACATTTACCTGAGGAAGGAGGAAGCCTCCGAAAGCTTGTGGATTTTAAAATAAAATTGTTGGACTATAACTTGGTGTTGTAAAATTGTTTACAATTGTCAACCCCAGTCCATCACCGGCATCTCCACATCACATTATTTGAAGACAAGCAAGAATTCTCCCCTCTCTCCTGGTCAATATTTATCCCTCAACCAACATCACGAAAAAAGAGGTTTTCTGGTCATTATCACTTTGCTGTTTGTTGGACCTTGTTGTGCCCCAATTGGCTGCCGCATTTCCTACATTACATTAAAAAAAGTACTGCATTGGCTGTAAAGCTTTTTGGGACATTGTGACTGGTGCGATAGAAATGCAAGTTCTTTCTTTGCGTCAGGAGGCAGTTTTCTCCCAATTTTTCTGCCTCTCTTCCTCTACTGACTCGCACAGGGGAACAGCCCTATTCCCCAGCTGACCTCTAACCCCTCAGCTTTTCAGATTTGAGCGTGGGCAGACGGAGGGAGAGCCTCTCAGCTGGGCCCGATCCTGTCCTTATCTGAAGTTCACACACTTGCACTTTCCAGAACCTGGGTCCGTGAATAGCGACCCGAAGCTGGCTAATTTTAATCTTAATCTTAAAATTGGAGCTAGACCATTCAGGAGTGAAATCAGGAACCGTATTTTTACGCAAAGGATAGTGGAAATCTGCAACTCTCTCCCCCAAAAAGGACTGTGGATGCTGGGGGTCAATTGAAATGTTCCAGACTGAGTTTGACAGACTTTTGTTAGGTAAGGGTATCAAGGGATATGGAACAAATGGAGTAAATGGGTAAATGGGTAAATGGAGTTGAGGAATGGATTAGCCATGATTGGATTGAATGACAGAACAAGCTTGAGGGGCTGAATGGCCTATTCCTGTTCCTTCCTTAACCTGGGAGTGTGGAAGCGATTTGTAGTAAGTGGCAAGTATCATTCGCACCAGACAAGTGCCAGGCAATGAACATCTCCAACAAGAGAGAGTCTAACCACCTCCCCTTGACATTCAATGGCATTACCATCGCCGAATACCCCACCATCAAAATCCTGGGGGTCACCATTGACCAGAAACTTAACTGGACCAACCATATAAATACTGTGGCTACAAGAGCAGGTCAGAGGCTGGGTATTCTGCGGCAAGTGACTCACCTCCTGACTCCCCAAAGCCTTTCCACCATCTAAAAGGCTCAAGTCAGGAGTGTGATGGAATACTTTCCACTTGCCTGGATGAGTGCAGCTCCAACAACACTCAAGAAGCTCGACACCATCCAGGACAAAGCAGCCCGCTTGATTTGGCACCCCATCCACCACCCTAAACATTCACTCCCTTCATCACCGGCGCACAGTGGCTGCAGTGTGTACCATCCACAGGATGCACTGCAGCAACTCGCCAAGGCTTCTTCAACAGCACCTCCCAAACCCGCGACCTCTACCACCTAGAAGGACAAGAGCAGCAGGCACATGGGAACAACACCACCTGCACATTCCCCTCCAAGTCACACACCATCCTGACTTGGAAATATATCGCCGTTCCTTCATCATCGCTGGGTCAAAATCCTGGAACTCCCTTCCTAACAGCACTGTGGGAGAACCTTCACCACACGGACTGCAGAGGTTCAAGAAGGCGGCTCACCACCACCTTCTCAAGGGCAATTAGGGATGGGCAATAAATGCCGGCCTTGCCAGCGACGCCCACATCCCATGAACGAATTTTTTAAAATGCTGCTGGATGGGCTAACTTAGCACAGAGTGGGGATTGAACGCGGGACCTGTCTGGTCAGTATGGCTCAGCACCACAACAGGCGATGTACTGACTGACTGAGCTCTCTGAACTTTGAGCTGAATTCTGCTTCCATTGTTTCCTTCTTTTTTAGTTTAAAAAAAATGTTAGCACTTACCACAATGAGGTATGTTATTGCTGGGGATAGGGTCGCCAACTCTAGTTGGACGTGTTCCTGGAGGTTTCACCACATGACCACTTGCCTCCAACCGCCCCGCTTGGTCGAACAGCTTATTTTCCCCCCATCTTCAATATCTTTATAACTAATAAACAAAAGTGTTGAAAGAAAAAAAATCCCACACCATTTGTTAATGGTTTTTCTGCTTGGTTGCTTGCAGCAGTGGCCAAGAGATTCATTTTTAATTCCTGGAGACTCTAGGACAGTCCTGGAGGGTTGGCGACCCTAGCTGGGGAATGAACACCTCCTATGTCAGGCGTCAGCAGCTAACCCTCCCAGGCCAGGTCCAGCATGGTTGGATGTAAGGCTTCAGCCACTTCATCAGAAGATCGCCCTCCCACTGATATTAAACTGGCAGCCTCATTCAGATTGAGCACAGGGTGTCCTGTGTAGGAAATGGAAACGTGACAGCTTCCTCTTCCCATGCCAGCTATGCTGTGGCCTTTCTGGATGAGGTTGCCAGTTCAGTGCCATTTGGCCCTGTGTTACAAGGAGTTGGGTTAAGACTATCCAAAAAACATTTCACTAAAGAAAGACTCGCATTTATATAGCGCCGTTCACAACCTCAGGACATCCCAATGCATTTTACAAATGAGATACTTTTGAAGTGTAGTCACTGTTGTAATGCAGGAAACCCGGTAACGAATTTGCGCACAGCAAGATCCCACAAACAGCAATGAAATAAATGACCAGATGATATGTTTTAAGTGTCGGTTGAGGGATAAATATTGGTCAGGACACCAGGGAGAACTCCCTTGCTCTTCTTCAAAATACTGCCATGTGATCTTTTATGTCCACCTGACAGGGCAGACGGTTAAACATTTCATCCAAAATGCAGCATTCTCTCAGTACTGCACTGGAGTGTCAGCCTGAATTTTGTGCTTAAGTCTCTGGAGCGGAACATGAACACACGACCTTCTGACTCAAGAGGTGAACATGCTGAGCCACAGCTGACACGGCATAGCTTGATATGGTGGAGGTGTAGAGGCAGGTCTCCTGTGACATATCCAGGGAGGAGTGGTGTGGCCTGTGAGGCGAGAGTGCTACCACTGAACAGACACTGCAATATGCAGCTGTTGACATTTGGTAAAGCGGAAGGTTCCAGCCCAGTGCCCGGCCTATATCACACCGCCTGGCACAGCAACATGCAATTACTGCCAGCTTGACTAGGAGCTAGGACATGCAAACGTTTCTGTGGAGAGCGGGAGAGAGAGAGAGAGCGAGAAAGAGAGAGAGGCTTCATCCATCATAGGAACATAGCAACAGAAGTAGGCCATTCAGCCCCTCGAGCCTGTTCCGCCATTCAATTAGATCATGGCTGATCTGTATCTTAACTCCATTTACCCATTTAGGTTCCGTAACCTTTAGTACCTTTGCCTAACAAAAATCTATCAATCTCAGTTTTGAAATTTTCAATTGACCCCCAGCCTCAACAGCTTTTTGGGGGAGAGAGTTCCAGATTTCCACTACCCTTTGTGTGAAGAAGTGCTTCCTGAATCACCCCTAAACGGCCGAGCTCTCATTATAAGGTTATGCTCCTTGTTCTGGACTCCCCCACCAAAGGAAATAGTTTCTCTCTATCTACCCTATCAAATCCTTTAATCTTAAATACCTCAATTAGATCACTCCTTAATCTTCTATACTTGAGGGAAGACAAGCCTAGTCTATGCAACCTGGCCTCGTAATTTAACCCTTTTAGCCCCAGTATCATTTTGGTGAATCTATCAGAGGAGCTGTTGGACCTCGTGGCCTTAGTCTGTTCCTGTGATGTAGGCTGAGCAAGTTGGTCCTCAGAGCTGCGGACACATACAGCAAGCTCTTCCTCACCAGCTCTGTTGTCAGTTGGCTACAGACGATGCTACAACCGGCCCGGTATCTCGTCAATCCATAACCAACTTCAACCAACATGAACCTTCTCCGCATGCTGCAATGCCTCACAAAAAAACTCAAACGTCCTTTACGTCTGTTTGATAATTGACTTCCGAGTTAAAATGGAGTAATGCACCTGACTGTTTCCCTTTGAAGTATAAGTATAGAGTGGAGAGACAAGGAAAGCTGGGATTGTTCTCCTTGGAGAAGGTTAAGGGGAGATTTAATAGAAGTGTTCACAATTACCATGGGTTTTGATAGAGTAAATGAGGAGAAATTGTTTCCACTGGCAGGAGGGTCGGGAACCAGAGGACACAGATTGAAGATAATTGGCAAAAGAACCAGAGGGGAGATGAGGAGAAAAAATTTCATGCAGCAAGTTGTTATGATCTGGAATTCCCTGCCTGAAAGGGCAGTGGGGAAGGAGCAGAGGAGTGGGACTAATTGGACAGCTCTTTCAAAGAGCCAGAACAGGCACGATGGGCCCAATGGCCTCCTTCTGTGCTGTATGATTCCATTTCTCTGGTTTTATGTTTCCCTGAATTTGGGTCAGAAAACAGGGGTAAAATCAGTTGCGGTCAAATATTGACTATTTCAGGTTAACAATGAAACAGAACTTTGATCAGCCAAACTCTGGAAAAAACAAATATACAATATTGAATCTCAGTGGCCCGATCTGTGACCTTCTCAGTGACCCTCTTGGTAACCCTCTCAGTGTCTCTCTCAGTGTCCCCCTCGGTGTCTCTCTCAGTGACCCGCCAATGTCCCTCGCAATGTCCCTACCAGTGTCCCTCTCTGTGTCCCTCTCAGTGACCCTCTCAGTGTCCCTCTCAGTGACCCTCTCAGTGTCCCTCTCAGTGACCCTCTCAGTGACCCTCTCTGTGTCCCTCTCAGTGACCCTCTCTGTGTCCCTCCCAGTGACTCTCTCTGTGTCCCTCCCAGTGACACTCTCTGTGTCCCTCTCTGTGTCCCTCTCAGTGTCCCTCTCTGTGTCCCTCTCAGTGTCCCTCTCAGTGTCCCTCTCAGTGACCCTCTCTGTGTCCCTCCCAGTGACTCTCTCTGTGTCCCTCCCAGTGACCCTCTCTGTGTCCCTCTCTGTGTCCCTCTCAGTGTCCCTCTCTGTGTCCCTCTCAGTGTCCCTCTCAGTGTCCCCCTCAGTGACCCTCCAGTGACCCTCTCAGTGACCCTCTCTGTGTCCCTCTCAGTGACCCTCTCTGTGTCCCTCTCAGTGACCCTCTCTGTGTCCCTCTCTGTGTCCCTCTCAGTGTCCCTCTCAGTGTCCCTCTCAGTGTCCCCCTCAGTGACCCTCTCAGTGACCCTCTCTGTGTCCCTCTCAGTGACCCTCCCAGTGACCCTCTCTGTGTCCCTCTCAGTGACCCTCTCTGTGTCCCGCTCTGTGACCCTTTCTGTGTCCCTCTCAGTGACCCTCTCTGTGTCCCTCTCTGTGACCCTCTCTGTGTCCCTCTCAGTGACCCTCTCTGTGTCCCGCTCTGTGACCCTCTCTGTGTCCCTCTCAGTGACCCTCTCTGTGTCCCTCTCTGTGACCCTCTCAGTGACCCTCTCAGTGACCCTCTCAGTGACCCTCTCAGTGTCCCTCCCAGTGTCCCTCTCTGTGTCCCTCTCAGTGTCCCTCTCAGTGTCCCCCTCAGTGACCCTCCAGTGACCCTCTCAGTGACCCTCTCTGTGTCCCTCTCAGTGACCCTCTCTGTGTCCCTCTCAGTGACCCTCTCTGTGTCCTTCTCAGTGACCCTCTCTGTGTCCCTCTCAGTGTCCCTCTCAGTGACCCTCTCAGTGACCCTCACAGTGTCCCTCCCAGTGACTCTCTCTGTGTCCCTCTCAGTGACCCTCTCAGTGACCCTCTCAGTGTCCCTCCCAGTGACTCTCTCTGTGTCCCTCTCTGTGTCCCTCTCAGTGTCCCTCTCTGTGTCCCTCTCAGTGTCCCTCTCTGTGTCCCTCTCAGTGACCCTCTCTGTGTCCCTCTCAGTGACCCTCTCAGTGACCCTCTCAGTGACCCTCTCTGTGTCCCTCTCAGTGACTCTCTCTGTGACCCTCCCAGTGACCCTCTCAGTGACCCTCTCTGTGTCCCTCTCTGTGACCCTCTCTGTGTCCCTCTCTGTGTCCCTCTCAGTGACTCTCTCTGTGTCCCTCCCAGTGACCCTCTCAGTGACCCTCTCTGTGTCCCTCCCAGTGACCCTCTCAGTGACCCTCTCTGTGTCCCACTCAGTGACTCTCTCTGTGTCCCTCCCAGTGACCCTCTCTGTGTCCCTCTCTGTGACCCTCTCTGTGTCCCTCTCAGTGTCCCTCTCAGTGTCCCTCTCAGTGTCCCCCTCAGTGACCCTCCAGTGACCCTCTCAGTGACCTCTCTGTGTCCCTCTCAGTGACCCTCTCTGTGTCCCTCTCAGTGACCCTCTCTGTGTCCCTCTCTGTGTCCCTCTCTGTGTCCCTCTCAGTGTCCCTCTCAGTGTCCCTCTCAGTGTCCCCCTCAGTGACCCTCTCAGTGACCCTCTCTGTGTCCCTCTCAGTGACCCTCCCAGTGACCCTCTCTGTGTCCCTCTCAGTGACCCTCTCTGTGTCCCGCTCTGTGACCCTTTCTGTGTCCCTCTCAGTGACCCTCTCTGTGTCCCTCTCTGTGACCCTCTCTGTGTCCCTCTCAGTGACCCTCTCTGTGTCCCGCTCTGTGACCCTCTCTGTGTCCCTCTCAGTGACCCTCTCTGTGTCCCTCTCTGTGACCCTCTCAGTGACCCTCTCAGTGACCCTCTCAGTGACCCTCTCAGTGTCCCTCCCAGTGTCCCTCTCTGTGTCCCTCTCAGTGTCCCTCTCAGTGTCCCCCTCAGTGACCCTC
Source organism: Heptranchias perlo (assembly GCF_035084215.1). Classification (NCBI taxonomy): domain Eukaryota; kingdom Metazoa; phylum Chordata; class Chondrichthyes; order Hexanchiformes; family Hexanchidae; genus Heptranchias; species Heptranchias perlo. The sequence continues at coordinate 45,870,406 of NC_090343.1, forward strand.
CAGTGACCCTCTCAGTGACCCTCTCTGTGTCCCTCTCAGTGACCCTCCCAGTGACCCTCTCTGTGTCCCTCTCAGTGACCCTCTCTGTGTCCCTCTCAGTGACCCTCTCTGTGTCCCTCTCTGTGACCCTCTCTGTGTCCCTCTCTGTGACCCTCTCAGTGACCCTCTCAGTGACTCTCTCTGTGTCCTTCTCAGTGACCCTCTCTGTGTCCCTCTCAGTGTCCCTCTCAGTGACCCTCTCAGTGACCCTCACAGTGTCCCTCCCAGTGACTCTCTCTGTGTCCCTCTCAGTGACCCTCTCAGTGACCCTCTCAGTGTCCCTCCCAGTGACTCTCTCTGTGTCCCTCTCTGTGTCCCTCTCAGTGTCCCTCTCTGTGTCCCTCTCAGTGTCCCTCTCTGTGTCCCTCTCAGTGACCCTCTCTGTGTCCCTCTCAGTGACCCTCTCAGTGACCCTCTCAGTGACCCTCTCTGTGTCCCTCTCAGTGACTCTCTCTGTGACCCTCCCAGTGACCCTCTCAGTGACCCTCTCTGTGTCCCTCTCTGTGACCCTCTCTGTGTCCCTCTCTGTGTCCCTCTCAGTGACTCTCTCTGTGTCCCTCCCAGTGACCCTCTCAGTGACCCTCTCTGTGTCCCTCCCAGTGACCCTCTCAGTGACCCTCTCTGTGTCCCTCTCAGTGTCCCTCCCAGTGACCCTCTCTGTGTCCCTCCCAGTGACCCTCTCAGTGACCCTCTCTGTGTCCCTCTCAGTGACCCTCTCAGTGACCCTCTCAGTGACCCTCTCAGTGTCCCTCCCAGTGTCCCTCTCAGCGTCCCTCCCAGTGACCCTCTCTGTGTCCCTCCCAGTGACCCTCTCAGTGACCCTCTCTGTGTCCCTCTCAGTGTCCCTCCCAGTGACCCTCTCTGTGTCCCTCCCAGTGACCCTCTCAGTGACCCTCTCTGTGTCCCTCTCAGTGACCCTCTCAGTGTCCCTCCCAGTGACCCTCTCTGTGTCCCTCCCAGTGACCCTCTCAGTGACCCTCACTGTGTCCCTCTCAGTGTCCCTCCCAGTGACCCTCTCTGTGTCCCTCCCAGTGACCCTCTCAGTGACCCTCTCTGTGTCCCTCTCAGTGACCCTCTCAGTGACCCTCTCAGTGACCCTCTCAGTGTCCCTCCCAGTGTCCATCTCAGCGTCCCTCCCAGTGACCCTCTCTGTGTCCCTCCCAGTGACCCTCTCAGTGACCCTCTCTGTGTCCCTCTCAGTGTCCCTCCCAGTGACCCTCTCTGTGTCCCTCCCAGTGACCCTCTCAGTGACCCTCTCTGTGTCCCTCTCAGTGACCCTCTCAGTGACCCTCTCAGTGTCCCTCCCAGTGTCCCTCCCAGTGACCCTCTCAGTGACCCTCTCTGTGTCCCTCTCAGTGTCCCTCCCAGTGACCCTCTCTGTGTCCCTCTCAGTGACCCTCTCAGTGTCCCTCCCAGTGACCCTCTCTGTGTCCCTCCCAGTGACCCTCTCAGTGACCCTCTCTGTGTCCCTCTCAGTGACCCTCTCAGTGACCCTCTCAGTGTCCCTCCCAGTGTCCCTCCCAGTGACCCTCTCAGTGACCCTCTCTGTGTCCCTCTCAGTGTCCCTCCCAGTGACCCTCTCTGTGTCCCTCTCAGTGACCCTCTCAGTGACCCTCTCAGTGACCCTCTCAGTGTCCCTCCCAGTGTCCCTCTCAGTGACCCTCTCTGTGACCCTCTCTGTGTCCCTCTCAGTGTCCCTCCCAGTGACCCTCTCTGTGTCCCTCCCAGTGACCCTCTCTGTGTCCCTCTCAGTGACCCTCTCAGTGACCCTCTCAGTGACCCTCTCAGTGTCCCTCCCAGTGTCCCTCTCAGCGTCCCTCCCAGTGACCCTCTCTGTGTCCCTCCCAGTGACCCTCTCAGTGACCCTCTCTGTGTCCCTCTCAGTGTCCCTCCCAGTGACCCTCTCTGTGTCCCTCCCAGTGACCCTCTCAGTGACCCTCTCTGTGTCCCTCTCAGTGACCCTCTCAGTGTCCCTCTCAGTGACCCTCTCAGTGTCCCTCTCAGTGACCCTCTCAGTGACCCTCTCTGTGTCCCTCTCAGTGACCCTCTCTGTGTCCCTCCCAGTGACTCTCTCTGTGTCCCTCCCAGTGACACTCTCTGTGTCCCTCTCTGTGTCCCTCTCAGTGTCCCTCTCTGTGTCCCTCTCAGTGTCCCTCTCAGTGTCCCTCTCAGTGACCCTCTCTGTGTCCCTCCCAGTGACTCTCTCTGTGTCCCTCCCAGTGACCCTCTCTGTGTCCCTCTCTGTGTCCCTCTCAGTGTCCCTCTCTGTGTCCCTCTCAGTGTCCCTCTCAGTGTCCCCCTCAGTGACCCTCCAGTGACCCTCTCAGTGACCCTCTCTGTGTCCCTCTCAGTGACCCTCCCAGTGACCCTCTCTGTGTCCCTCTCAGTGACCCTCTCTGTGTCCCTCTCTGTGTCCCTCTCTGTGTCCCTCTCAGTGTCCCTCTCAGTGTCCCTCTCAGTGTCCCCCTCAGTGACCCTCTCAGTGACCCTCTCTGTGTCCCTCTCAGTGACCCTCCCAGTGACCCTCTCTGTGTCCCTCTCAGTGACCCTCTCTGTGTCCCGCTCTGTGACCCTTTCTGTGTCCCTCTCAGTGACCCTCTCTGTGTCCCTCTCTGTGACCCTCTCTGTGTCCCTCTCAGTGACCCTCTCTGTGTCCCGCTCTGTGACCCTCTCTGTGTCCCTCTCAGTGACCCTCTCTGTGTCCCTCTCTGTGACCCTCTCAGTGACCCTCTCAGTGACCCTCTCAGTGACCCTCTCAGTGTCCCTCCCAGTGTCCCTCTCTGTGTCCCTCTCAGTGTCCCTCTCAGTGTCCCCCTCAGTGACCCTCCAGTGACCCTCTCAGTGACCCTCTCTGTGTCCCTCTCAGTGACCCTCCCAGTGACCCTCTCTGTGTCCCTCTCAGTGACCCTCTCTGTGTCCCTCTCAGTGACCCTCTCTGTGTCCCTCTCTGTGACCCTCTCTGTGTCCCTCTCTGTGACCCTCTCAGTGACCCTCTCAGTGACTCTCTCTGTGTCCTTCTCAGTGACCCTCTCTGTGTCCCTCTCAGTGTCCCTCTCAGTGACCCTCTCAGTGACCCTCACAGTGTCCCTCCCAGTGACTCTCTCTGTGTCCCTCTCAGTGACCCTCTCAGTGACCCTCTCAGTGTCCCTCCCAGTGACTCTCTCTGTGTCCCTCTCTGTGTCCCTCTCAGTGTCCCTCTCTGTGTCCCTCTCAGTGTCCCTCTCTGTGTCCCTCTCAGTGACCCTCTCTGTGTCCCTCTCAGTGACCCTCTCAGTGACCCTCTCAGTGACCCTCTCTGTGTCCCTCTCAGTGACTCTCTCTGTGACCCTCCCAGTGACCCTCTCAGTGACCCTCTCTGTGTCCCTCTCTGTGACCCTCTCTGTGTCCCTCTCTGTGTCCCTCTCAGTGACTCTCTCTGTGTCCCTCCCAGTGACCCTCTCAGTGACCCTCTCTGTGTCCCTCCCAGTGACCCTCTCAGTGACCCTCTCTGTGTCCCTCTCAGTGTCCCTCCCAGTGACCCTCTCTGTGTCCCTCCCAGTGACCCTCTCAGTGACCCTCTCTGTGTCCCTCTCAGTGTCCCTCCCAGTGACCCTCTCTGTGTCCCTCCCAGTGACCCTCTCAGTGACCCTCTCAGTGACCCTCTCAGTGACCCTCTCAGTGACCCTCTCAGTGTCCCTCCCAGTGTCCCTCTCAGCGTCCCTCCCAGTGACCCTCTCTGTGTCCCTCCCAGTGACCCTCTCAGTGACCCTCTCTGTGTCCCTCTCAGTGTCCCTCCCAGTGACCCTCTCTGTGTCCCTCCCAGTGACCCTCTCAGTGACCCTCTCTGTGTCCCTCTCAGTGACCCTCTCAGTGACCCTCTCAGTGTCCCTCCCAGTGTCCCTCCCAGTGACCCTCTCAGTGACCCTCTCTGTGTCCCTCTCAGTGTCCCTCCCAGTGACCCTCTCTGTGTCCCTCTCAGTGACCCTCTCAGTGTCCCTCCCAGTGACCCTCTCTGTGTCCCTCCCAGTGACCCTCTCAGTGACCCTCTCTGTGTCCCTCTCAGTGACCCTCTCAGTGACCCTCTCAGTGTCCCTCCCAGTGTCCCTCCCAGTGACCCTCTCAGTGACCCTCTCTGTGTCCCTCTCAGTGTCCCTCCCAGTGACCCTCTCTGTGTCCCTCTCAGTGACCCTCTCAGTGACCCTCTCAGTGACCCTCTCAGTGTCCCTCCCAGTGTCCCTCTCAGTGACCCTCTCTGTGACCCTCTCTGTGTCCCTCTCAGTGTCCCTCCCAGTGACCCTCTCTGTGTCCCTCCCAGTGACCCTCTCTGTGTCCCTCTCAGTGACCCTCTCAGTGACCCTCTCAGTGTCCCTCCCAGTGTCCCTCTCAGCGTCCCTCCCAGTGACCCTCTCTGTGTCCCTCCCAGTGACCCTCTCAGTGACCCTCTCTGTGTCCCTCTCAGTGTCCCTCCCAGTGACCCTCTCTGTGTCCCTCCCAGTGACCCTCTCAGTGACCCTCTCTGTGTCCCTCTCAGTGACCCTCTCAGTGACCCTCTCAGTGTCCCTCCCAGTGTCCCTCCCAGTGACCCTCTCAGTGACACTCTCTGTGTCCCTCTCAGTGTCCCTCCCAGTGACCCTCTCTGTGTCCCTCTCAGTGACCCTCTCAGTGACCCTCTCAGTGACCCTCTCAGTGTCCCTCCCAGTGTCCCTCTCAGTGACGCTCTCTGTGTCCCTCTCAGTGTCCCTCTCAGTGACCCTCTCTGTGTCCCTCTCAGTGACCCTCTCTGTGACCCTCTCTGTGTCCCTCTCAGTGACCCTCTCAGTGACCCTCTCTGTGTCCCTCTCAGTGACCCTCTCTATGTCCCTCCCAGTGACCCTCTCAGTGACCCTCTCTGTGTCCCTCTCAGTGACCCTCTCTGTGACCCTCTCTGTGTCCCTCTCAGTGACCCTCTCAGTGACCCTCTCTGTGTCCCTCTCAGTGACCCTCTCTATGTCCCTCCCAGTGTCCCTCTCAGTGTCCCTCCCAGTGTCCCTCTCAGTGTCCCTCCCAGTGACCCTCTCTGTGTCCCTCTCAGTGACCCTCTCAGTGACCCTCTCAGTGACCCTCTCAGTGTCCCTCCCAGTGTCCCTCTCAGTGACCCTCTCTGTGTCCCTCTCAGTGTCCCTCTCAGTGACCCTCTCTGTGTCCTTCTCAGTGACCCTCCCAGTGACCCTCTCAGTGACCCTCTCTGTGTCCCTCTCAGTGACCCTCTCTGTGTCCCTCCCAGTGACCCTCTCTGTGTCCCTCTCAGTGATCCTCTCTGTGTCCCTCTCAGTGAGCCTCACTGTGTCCCTCCCAGTGACCCTCTCAGTGACCCTCTCTGTGTCCCTCTCAGTGACCCACTCTGTGTCCCTCTCAGTGACCCTCTCTGTGTCCCTCTCAGTGACCCTCTCTGTGTCCCTCCCAGTGACCCTCTCAGTGACCCTCTCTGTGTCCCTCTCAGTGACCCTCTCTGTGTCCCTCCCAGTGACCCTCTCTGTGTCCCTCTCAGTGACCCTCTCAGTGTCCCCCTCTGTGTCCCTCTCAGTAACCCTCTCAGTGACCCTCTCTGTGTCCCTCCCAGTGACCCTCTCTGTGTCCCTCTCAGTGACCCTCTCAGTGTCCCATCTGTGTCCCTCTCAGTGACCCTCTCAGTGACCCTCTCTGTGTCCCTCTCAGTGACCCTCTCTGTGTCCCTCCCAGTGACCCTCTCAGTGACCCTCTCTGTGTCCCTCTCAGTGACCCTCTCTGTGTCCCTCTCAGTGACCCTCTCTGTGTCCCTCCCAGTGACCCTCTCTGTGTCCCTCCCAGTGACCCTCTCAGTGTCCCTCTCTGTGTCCCTCCCAGTGACCCTCTCTGTGTCCCTCTCAGTGACCCTCTCAGTGGCCCTCTCTGTGTCCCTCTCAGTGACCCTCTCAGTGACCCTCTCTGTGTCCCTCTCAGTGACTCTCTCTGTGTCCCTCCCAGTGACCCTCTCAGTGACCCTCTCTGTGTCCCTCTCTGTGACCCTCTCTGTGTCCCTCTCTGTGTCCCTCTCAGTGACTCTCACTGTGTCCCTCCCAGTGACCCTCTCAGTGACCCTCTCAGTGTCCCTCCCAGTGACTCTCTCTGTGTCCTTCTCAGTGACCCTCTCAGTGACCCTCTCAGTGACCCTCTCTGTGTCCCTCTCAGTGACTCTCTCTGTGTCCCTCCCAGTGACCCTCTCAGTGACCCTCTCTGTGTCCCTCCCAGTGACCCTCTCAGTGACCCTCTCTGTGTCCCTCCCAGTGACCCTCTCTGTGTCCCTCTCAGTGACTCTCTCAGTGACCCTCTCTGTGTCCCTCTCAGTGACTCTCCCTGTGTCCCTCCCAGTGACCCTCTCAGTGACCCTCTCTGTGTCCCTCTCAGTGACCCTCTCTGTGTCCCTCCCAGTGACCCTCTCAGTGACCCTCTCTGTGTCCCTCTCAGTGTCCCTCCCAGTGACCCTCTCTGTGTCCCTCCCAGTGACCCTCTCAGTGACCCTCTCTGTGTCCCTCTCAGTGTCCCTCCCAGTGACCCTCTCTGTGTCCCTCCCAGTGACCCTCTCAGTGACCCTCTCTGTGTCCCTCTCAGTGACCCTCTCAGTGACCCTATCAGTGACCCTCTCAGTGTCCCTCCCAGTGTCCCTCTCAGCGTCCCTCCCAGTGACCCTCTCTGTGTCCCTCCCAGTGACCCTCTCAGTGACCCTCTCTGTGTCCCTCTCAGTGTCCCTCCCAGTGACCCTCTCTGTGTCCCTCCCAGTGACCCTCTCAGTGACCCTCTCTGTGTCCCTCTCAGTGACCCTCTCAGTGACCCTCTCAGTGTCCCTCCCAGTGTCCCTCCCAGTGAACCTCTCAGTGACCCTCTATGTGTCCCTCTCAGTGTCCCTCCCAGTGACCCTCTCTGTGTCCCTCTCAGTGACCCTCTCAGTGACCCTCTCAGTGACCCTCTCAGTGTCCCTCCCAGTGTCCCTCTCAGTGACCCTCTCTGTGTCCCTCTCAGTGTCCCTCTCAGTGACCCTCTCTGTGACCCTCTCTGTGTCCCTCTCAGTGACCCTCTCAGTGACCCTCTCTGTGTCCCTCTCAGTGACCCTCTCTATGTCCCTCCCAGTGACCCTCTCAGTGACCCTCTCTGTGTCCCTCTCAGTGTCCCTCCCAGTGTCCCTCTCCGTGTCCCTCCCAGTGTCCCTCTCAGTGTCCCTCCCAGTGACCCTCTCTGTGTCCCTCTCAGTGACCCTCTCAGTGACCCTCTCAGTGACCCTCTCAGTGTCCCTCCCAGTGTCCCTCTCAGTGACCCTCTCTGTGTCCCTCTCAGTGTCCCTCTCTGTGACCCTCTCTGTGTCCCTCTCAGTGACCCTCTCTGTGTCCCTCCCAGTGACCCTCTCTGTGTCCCTCCCAGTGACCCTCTCAGTGACCCTCTCTGTGTCCCTCTCAGTGACCTTCTCTGTGACCCTCCCAGTGACCCTCTCTGTGTCCCTCCCAGTGATCCTCTCTGTGTACCTCTCAGTGACCCTCTCTGTGTCCCTCCCAGTGACCCTCTCAGCGACCCTCTCTGTGTCCCTCTCAGTGACCCACTCTGTGTCCCTCTCAGTGACCCTCTCTGTGTCCCTCTCAGTGACCCTCTCTGTGTCCCTCCCAGTGACCCTCTCAGTGACCCTCTCTGTGTCCCTCTCAGTGACCCTCTCTGTGTCCCTCCCAGTGACCCTCTCTGTGTCCCTCTCAGTGACCCTCTCAGTGTCCCCCTCTGTGTCCCTCTCAGTAACCCTCTCAGTGACCCTCTCTGTGTCCCTCCCAGTGACCCTCTCTGTGTCCCTCTCAGTGACCCTCTCAGTGTCCCCCTCTGTGTCCCTCTCAGTGACCCTCTCAGTGACCCTCTCTGTGTCCCTCTCAGTGACCCAATCTGTGTCCCTCCCAGTGACCCTCTCAGTGACCCTCTCTGTGTCCCTCTCAGTGACCCTTTCTGTGTCCCTCCCAGTGACCCTCTCAGTGACCCTCTCAGTGACCCTCTCAGTGTCCCCCTCTGTGTCCCTCTCAGTGACCCTCTCTGTGTCCCTCCCAGTGACCCTCTCAGTGACCCTCTCTGTGTCCCTCTCAGTGTCCCTCTCAGTGTCCCTCCCAGTGTCCCCCTCTGTGTCCCTCTCAGTGTCCCCCTCTGTGTCCCTCTCAGTGACCCTCTCTGTGTCCCTCTCAGTGACCCTCTCTGTGTCCCTCCCAGTGACCCTCTCAGTGACCCTCTCTGTGTCCCTCTCTGTGTCCCTCTCAGTGTCCCCCTCTGTGTCCCTCTCAGTGACCCTCTCAGTGACCCTCTCAGTGACCCCCTCTGTGTCCCTCCCAGTGACCCTCTCAGTGTCCCTCTCTGTGTCCCTCCCAGTGACCCTCTCTGTGTCCCTCTCAGTGACCCTCTCTGTGTCCCTCTCAGTGACCCTCTCTGTGTCCCTCCCAGTGACCCTCTCAGTGACCCTCCAGTGACCCTCCCAGTGACCCTCTCAGTGTCCCTCCCAGTGTCCCCCTCTGTGTACCTCTCAGTGTCCCCCTCTGTGTCCCTCCCAGTGACCCTCTCTGTGTCCCTCTCAGTGACCCTCTCTGTGTCCCTCTCAGTGACCCTCTCTGTGTCCCTCCCAGTGACCCTCTCTGTGTCCCTCACAGTGACCCTCCCAGTGACCCTCTCAGTGTCCCCCTCTGTGTCCCTCTCAGTGTCTCTCTCAGTGTCCCTCTCTGTGTACCTCCCAGTGACCCTCTCAGTGACCCTCCAGTGTCTCTCTCAGTGACCCTCTCGGTGACCCTCCAGTGACCCTCTCAGTGACCCTCTCTGTGTCCCTCTCAGTGACCCTCTCTGTGTCCCTCTCAGTGTCCCTCTCTGTGTCCCTCTCAGTGTCCCTCTCTGTGTCCCTCTCAGTGTCCCTCTCTGTGTCCCTCTCAGTGACCCTCTCTGTGTCCCTCTCAGTGTCCCTCTCTGTGTCCCTCTCAGTGGCCCTCTCTGTGTCCCTCTCAGTGACCCTCTCAGTGACCCTCTCTGTGTCCCTCTCAGTGACTCTCTCTGTGTCCCTCCCAGTGACCCTCTCAGTGACCCTCTCTGTGTCCCTCTCTGTGACCCTCTCTGTGTCCCTCTCTGTGTCCCTCTCAGTGACTCTCTCTGTGTCCCTCCCAGTGACTCTCTCTGTGTCCTTCTCAGTGACCCTCTCAGTGACCCTCTCAGTGACCCTCTCTGTGTCCCTCTCAGTGACTCTCTCTGTGTCCCTCCCAGTGACCCTCTCAGTGACCCTCTCTGTGTCCCTCCCAGTGACCCTCTCAGTGACCCTCTCTGTGTCCCTCCCAGTGACCCTCTCTGTGTCCCTCTCAGTGACTCTCTCAGTGACCCTCTCTGTGTCCCTCTCAGTGACTCTCTCTGTGTCCCTCCCAGTGACCCTCTCAGTGACCCTCTCTGTGTCCCTCTCAGTGACCCTCTCTGTGTCCCTCCCAGTGACCCTCTCAGTGACCCTCTCTGTGTCCCTCTCAGTGTCCCTCCCAGTGACCCTCTCTGTGTCCCTCCCAGTGACCCTCTCAGTGACCCTCTCTGTGTCCCTCTCAGTGTCCCTCCCAGTGACCCTCTCTGTGTCCCTCCCAGTGACCCTCTCAGTGACCCTCTCTGTGTCCCTCCCAGTGACCCTCTCAGTGACCCTCTCTGTGTCCCTCTCAGTGACCCTCTCAGTGACCCTCTCAGTGACCCTCTCAGTGACCCTCTCAGTGACCCTCTCAGTGTCCCTCCCAGTGTCCCTCTCAGTGACCCTCTCTGTGTCCCTCTCAGTGTCCCTCTCAGTGACCCTCTCTGTGACCCTCTCTGTGTCCCTCTCAGTGACCCTCTCAGTGACCCTCTCTGTGTCCCTCTCAGTGACCCTCTCTATGTCCCTCCCAGTGACCCTCTCAGTGACCCTCTCTGTGTCCCTCTCAGTGTCCCTCCCAGTGTCCCTCTCCGTGTCCCTCCCAGTGTCCCTCTCAGTGTCCCTCCCAGTGACCCTCTCTGTGTCCCTCTCAGTGACCCTCTCAGTGACCCTCTCAGTGACCCTCTCAGTGTCCCTCCCAGTGTCCCTCTCAGTGACCCTCTCTGTGTCCCTCTCAGTGTCCCTCTCTGTGACCCTCTCTGTGTCCCTCTCAGTGACCCTCTCTGTGTCCCTCCCAGTGACCCTCTCTGTGTCCCTCCCAGTGACCCTCTCAGTGACCCTCTCTGTGTCCCTCTCAGTGACCTTCTCTGTGACCCTCCCAGTGACCCTCTCTGTGTCCCTCCCAGTGATCCTCTCTGTGTACCTCTCAGTGACCCTCTCTGTGTCCCTCCCAGTGACCCTCTCAGCGACCCTCTCTGTGTCCCTCTCAGTGACCCACTCTGTGTCCCTCTCAGTGACCCTCTCTGTGTCCCTCTCAGTGACCCTCTCTGTGTCCCTCCCAGTGACCCTCTCAGTGACCCTCTCTGTGTCCCTCTCAGTGACCCTCTCTGTGTCCCTCCCAGTGACCCTCTCTGTGTCCCTCTCAGTGACCCTCTCAGTGTCCCCCTCTGTGTCCCTCTCAGTAACCCTCTCAGTGACCCTCTCTGTGTCCCTCCCAGTGACCCTCTCTGTGTCCCTCTCAGTGACCCTCTCAGTGTCCCCCTCTGTGTCCCTCTCAGTGACCCTCTCAGTGACCCTCTCTGTGTCCCTCTCAGTGACCCAATCTGTGTCCCTCCCAGTGACCCTCTCAGTGACCCTCTCTGTGTCCCTCTCAGTGACCCTTTCTGTGTCCCTCCCAGTGACCCTCTCAGTGACCCTCTCAGTGACCCTCTCAGTGTCCCCCTCTGTGTCCCTCTCAGTGACCCTCTCTGTGTCCCTCCCAGTGACCCTCTCAGTGACCCTCTCTGTGTCCCTCTCAGTGTCCCTCTCAGTGTCCCTCCCAGTGTCCCCCTCTGTGTCCCTCTCAGTGTCCCCCTCTGTGTCCCTCTCAGTGACCCTCTCTGTGTCCCTCTCAGTGACCCTCTCTGTGTCCCTCCCAGTGACCCTCTCAGTGACCCTCTCTGTGTCCCTCTCTGTGTCCCTCTCAGTGTCCCCCTCTGTGTCCCTCTCAGTGACCCTCTCAGTGACCCTCTCAGTGACCCCCTCTGTGTCCCTCCCAGTGACCCTCTCAGTGTCCCTCTCTGTGTCCCTCCCAGTGACCCTCTCTGTGTCCCTCTCAGTGACCCTCTCTGTGTCCCTCTCAGTGACCCTCTCTGTGTCCCTCCCAGTGACCCTCTCAGTGACCCTCCAGTGACCCTCCCAGTGACCCTCTCAGTGTCCCTCCCAGTGTCCCCCTCTGTGTACCTCTCAGTGTCCCCCTCTGTGTCCCTCCCAGTGACCCTCTCTGTGTCCCTCTCAGTGACCCTCTCTGTGTCCCTCTCAGTGACCCTCTCTGTGTCCCTCCCAGTGACCCTCTCTGTGTCCCTCACAGTGACCCTCCCAGTGACCCTCTCAGTGTCCCCCTCTGTGTCCCTCTCAGTGTCTCTCTCAGTGTCCCTCTCTGTGTACCTCCCAGTGACCCTCTCAGTGACCCTCCAGTGTCTCTCTCAGTGACCCTCTCGGTGACCCTCCAGTGACCCTCTCAGTGACCCTCTCTGTGTCCCTCTCAGTGACCCTCTCTGTGTCCCTCTCAGTGTCCCTCTCTGTGTCCCTCTCAGTGTCCCTCTCTGTGTCCCTCTCAGTGTCCCTCTCTGTGTCCCTCTCAGTGACCCTCTCTGTGTCCCTCTCAGTGTCCCTCTCTGTGTCCCTCTCAGTGGCCCTCTCTGTGTCCCTCTCAGTGACCCTCTCAGTGACCCTCTCTGTGTCCCTCTCAGTGACTCTCTCTGTGTCCCTCCCAGTGACCCTCTCAGTGACCCTCTCTGTGTCCCTCTCTGTGACCCTCTCTGTGTCCCTCTCTGTGTCCCTCTCAGTGACTCTCTCTGTGTCCCTCCCAGTGACTCTCTCTGTGTCCTTCTCAGTGACCCTCTCAGTGACCCTCTCAGTGACCCTCTCTGTGTCCCTCTCAGTGACTCTCTCTGTGTCCCTCCCAGTGACCCTCTCAGTGACCCTCTCTGTGTCCCTCCCAGTGACCCTCTCAGTGACCCTCTCTGTGTCCCTCCCAGTGACCCTCTCTGTGTCCCTCTCAGTGACTCTCTCAGTGACCCTCTCTGTGTCCCTCTCAGTGACTCTCTCTGTGTCCCTCCCAGTGACCCTCTCAGTGACCCTCTCTGTGTCCCTCTCAGTGACCCTCTCTGTGTCCCTCCCAGTGACCCTCTCAGTGACCCTCTCTGTGTCCCTCTCAGTGTCCCTCCCAGTGACCCTCTCTGTGTCCCTCCCAGTGACCCTCTCAGTGACCCTCTCTGTGTCCCTCTCAGTGTCCCTCCCAGTGACCCTCTCTGTGTCCCTCCCAGTGACCCTCTCAGTGACCCTCTCTGTGTCCCTCCCAGTGACCCTCTCAGTGACCCTCTCTGTGTCCCTCTCAGTGACCCTCTCAGTGACCCTCTCAGTGACCCTCTCAGTGTCCCTCCCAGTGTCCCTTTCAGCGTCCCTCCCAGTGACCCTCTCTGTGTCCCTCCCAGTGACCCTCTCAGTGACCCTCTCTGTGTCCCTCTCAGTGTCCCTCCCAGTGACCCTCTCTGTGTCCCTCCCAGTGACCCTCTCAGTGACCCTCTCTGTGTCCCTCTCAGTGACCCTCTCAGTGACCCTCTCAGTGTCCCTCCCAGTGTCCCTCCCAGTGACCCTCTCATTGACCCTCTCTGTGTCCCTCTCAGTGTCCCTCCCAGTGTCCCTCCAATTGACCCTCTCTGTGTCCCTCTCAGTGACCCTCTCAGTGACCCTCTCAGTGACCCTCTCAGTGTCCCTCCCAGTGTCCCTCTCAGTGACCCTCTCTGTGTCCCTCTCAGTGACTCTCTCTGTGTCCCTCCCAGTGACCCTCTCAGTGACCCTCTCTGTGTCCCTCTCAGTGTCCCTCCCAGTGACCCTCTCTGTGTCCCTCCCAGTGACCCTCTCAGTGACCCTCTCTGTGTCCCTCTCAGTGTCCCTCCCAGTGACCCTCTCTGTGTCCCTCCCAGTGACCCTCTCAGTGACCCTCTCTGTGTCCCTCTCAGTGACCCTCTCAGTGATCCTCTCAGTGACCCTCTCAGTGTCCCTCCCACTGTCCCTCTCAGCGTCCCTCCCAGTGACCCTCTCTGTGTCCCTCCCAGTGACCCTCTCAGTGACCCTCTCTGTGTCCCTCTCAGTGTCCCTCCCAGTGACCCTCTCTGTGTCCCTCCCAGTGACCCTCTCAGTGACCCTCTCTGTGTCCCTCTCAGTGACCCTCTCAGTGACCCTCTCAGTGTCCCTCCCAGTGTCCCTCCCAGTGACCCTCTCATTGACCCTCTCTGTGTCCCGATAGTGTCCCTCCCAGTGTCCCTCCAATTGACCCTCTCTGTGTCCCTCTCAGTGACCCTCTCAGTGTCCCTCTCAGTGTCCCTCCCAGTGACCCTCTCTGTGTCCCTCTCAGTGACCCTCTCAGTGACCCTCTCAGTGACCCTCTCAGTGTCCCTCCCAGTGTCCCTCTCAGTGACCCTCTCTGTGTCCCTCTCAGTGTCCCTCTCAGTGACCCTCTATGTGTCCCTCTCAGTGACCCTCTCTGTGTCCCTCCCAGTGACCCTCTCTGTGTCCCTCCCAGTGACCCTCTCAGTGACCCTCTCTGTGTCCCTCTCAGTGACCTTCTCTGTGTCCCTCCCAGTGACCCTCTCTGTGTCCCTCTCAGTGATCCTCTCTGTGTCCCTCTCAGTGACCCTCTCTGTGTCCCTCCCAGTGACCCTCTCAGTGTCCCTCTCTGTGTCCCTCTCAGTGACCCACTCTGTGTCCCTCTCAGTGACCCTCTCTGTGTCCCTCTCAGTGACCCTCTCTGTGTCCCTCCCAGTGACCCTCTCAGTGACCCTCTCTGTGTCCCTCTCAGTGACCCTCTCTGTGTCCCTCCCAGTGACCCTCTCTGTGTCCCTCTCAGTGACCCTCTCAGTGTCCCCCTCTGTGTCCCTCTCAGTAACCCTCTCAGTGACCCTCTCTGTGTCCCTCCCAGTGACCCTCTCTGTGTCCCTCTCAGTGACCCTCTCAGTGTCCCCCTCTGTGTCCCTCTCAGTGACCCTCTCAGTGACCCTCTCTGTGTCCCTCTCAGTGACCCAATCTGTGTCCCTCCCAGTGACCCTCTCAGTGACCCTCTCTGTGTCCCTCTCAGTGACCCTTTCTGTGTCCCTCCCAGTGACCCTCTCAGTGACCCTCTCAGTGACCCTCTCAGTGTCCCCCTCTGTGTCCCTCTCAGTGACCCTCTCAGTGTCCCTCCCAGTGACCCTCTCAGTGACCCTCTCTGTGTCCCTCTCAGTGTCCCTCTCAGTGTCCCTCCCAGTGTCCCCCTCTGTGTCCCTCTCAGTGTCCCCCTCTGTGTCCCTCTCAGTGACCCTCTCTGTGTCCCTCTCAGTGACCCTCTCTGTGTCCCTCCCAGTGACCCTCTCAGTGACCCTCTCTGTGTCCCTCTCAGTGTCCCTCTCAGTGTCCCTCCCAGTGTCCCCCTCTGTGTCCCTCTCAGTGTCCCCCTCTGTGTCCCTCTCAGTGACCCTCTCAGTGACCCTCTCAGTGACCCCCTCTGTGTCCCTCCCAGTGACGCTCTCAGTGTCCCTCTCTGTGTCCCTCCCAGTGACCCTCTCTGTTTCCCTCTCAGTGACCCTCTCTGTGTCCCTCTCAGTGACCCTCTCTGTGTCCCTCCCAGTGACCCTCTCAGTGACCCTCCAGTGACCCTCCCAGTGACCCTCTCAGTGTCCCTCCCACTGTCCCCCTCTGTGTACCTCTCAGTGTCCCCCTCTGTGTCCCTCCCAGTGACCCTCTCTGTGTCCCTCTCAGTGACCCTCTCTGTGTCCCTCTCAGTGACCCTCTCTGTGTCCCTCCCAGTGACCCTCTCTGTGTCCCTCACAGTGACCCTCCCAGTGACCCTCTCAGTGTCCCCCTCTGTGTCCCTCTCAGTGTCTCTCTCAGTGTCCCTCTCTGTGTCCCTCCCAGTGACCCTCTCAGTGACCCTCCAGTATCTCTCTCAGTGACCCTCTCGGTGACCCTCCAGTGACCCTCTCAGTGACCCTCTCTGTGTCCCTCTCAGTGACCCTCTCTGTGTCCCTCTCAGTGTCCCTCTCTGTGTCCCTCTCAGTGTCCCTCTCTGTGTCCCTCTCAGTGTCCCTCTCTGTGTCCCTCTCAGTGACCCTCTCTGTGTCCCTCCCAGTGACCCTCTCTGTGTCCCTCACAGTGACCCTCCCAGTGACCCTCTCAGTGTCCCCCTCTGTGTCCCTCTCAGTGTCTCTCTCAGTGTCCCTCTCTGTGTCCCTCCCAGTGACCCTCTCAGTGACCCTCCAGTATCTCTCTCAGTGACCCTCTCGGTGACCCTCCAGTGACCCTCTCAGTGACCCTCTCTGTGTCCCTCTCAGTGACCCTCTCTGTGTCCCTCTCAGTGTCCCTCTCTGTGTCCCTCTCAGTGTCCCTCTCTGTGTCCCTCTCAGTGACCCTCTCTGTGTCCCTCTCAGTGTCCCTCTCTGTGTCCCTCTCAGTGGCCCTCTCTGTGTCCCTCTCAGTGACCCTCTCAGTGACCCTCTCTGTGTCCCTCTCAGTGACTCTCTCTGTGTCCCTCCCAGTGACCCTCTCAGTGACCCTCTCTGTGTCCCTCTCTGTGACCCTCTCAGTGACCCTCTCTGTGTCCCTCCCAGTGACCCTCTCTGTGTCCCTCTCAGTGACTCTCTCAGTGACCCTCTCTGTGTCCCTCTCAGTGACTCTCTCTGTGTCCCTCCCAGTGACCCTCTCAGTGACCCTCTCAGTGTCCCTCCCAGTGACCCTCTCTGTGTCCCTCCCAGTGACCCTCTCAGTGACCCTCTCTGTGTCCCTCTCAGTGTCCCTCCCAGTGACCCTCTCTGTGTCCCTCCCAGTGACCCTCTCAGTGACCCTCTCTGTGTCCCTCTCAGTGACCCTCTCAGTGACCCTCTCAGTGACCCTCTCAGTGTCCCTCCCAGTGTCCCTCTCAGCGTCCCTCCCAGTGACCCTCTCTGTGACCCTCTCAGTGTCCCTCCCAGTGTCCCTCCCAGTGACCCTCTCATTGATCCTCTCTGTGTCCCTCTCAGTGTCCCTCCCAGTGTCCCTCCAATTGACCCTCTCTGTGTCCCTCTCAGTGACCCTCTCAGTGACCCTCTCAGTGACCCTCTCAGTGTCCCTCCCAGTGTCCCTCTCAGTGACCCTCTCTGTGTCCCTCTCTGTGTCCCTCCCAGTGACCCTCTCAGTGACCCTCTCTGTGTCCCTCTCAGTGTCCCTCTCAGTGACCCTCTCTGTGTCCCTCTCAGTGACCCTCTCTGTGACCCTCTCTGTGTCAATCTCAGTGACCCTCTCAGTGACCCTCTCTGTGTCCCTCTCAGTGACCCTCTCTATGTCCCTCCCAGTGACCCTCTCAGTGACCCTCTCTGTGTCCCTCTCAGTGTCCCTCCCAGTGTCCCTCTCAGTGTCCCTCCCAGTGACCCTCTCTGTGTCCCTCTCAGTGACCCTCTCAGTGACCCTCTCAGTGACCCTCTCAGTGTCCCTCTCTGTGTCCCTCCCAGTGACCCTCTCAGTGACCCTCTCTGTGTCCCTCTCAGTGACCCTCTCTGTGTCCCTCCCAGTGACCCTCTCTGTGTCCCTCTCAGTGATCCTCTCTGTGTCCCTCTCAGTGACCCTCTCTGTGTCCCTCCCAGTGACCCTCTCAGTGACCCTCTCTGTGTCCCTCTCAGTGACCCACTCTGTGTCCCTCTCAGTGACCCTCTCTGTGTCCCTCTCAGTGACCCTCTCTGTGTCCCTCCCAGTGACCCTCTCTGTGTCCCTCCCAGTGACCCTCTCAGTGTCCCTCTCTGTGTCCCTCTCAGTGACCCTCTCTGTGTCCCTCTCTGTGTCCCTCTCAGTGACCCTCTCTGTGTCCCTCTCAGTGACCCTCTCTGTGTCCCTCCCAGTGACCCTCTCAGTGAGCCTCTCTGTGTCCCTCTCAGTGACCCTCTCTGTGTCCCTCTCAGTGACCCTCTCTGTGTCCCTCCCAGTGACCCTCTCAGTGACCCTCTCTGTGTCCCTCTCAGTGACCCTCTCTGTGTCCCTCCCAGTGACCCTCTCAGTGACCCTCTCAGTGACCCTCTCAGTGTCCCCCTCTGTGTCCCTCTCAGTGTCCCCCTCTGCGTCCCTCTCAGTGACCCTCTCAGTGACCCTCTCAGTGACCCCCTCTGTGTCCCTCCCAGTGACCCTCTCAGTGTCCCTCTCTGTGTCCCTCCCAGTGACCCTCTCTGTGTCCCTCTCAGTGACCCTCTCTGTGTCCCTCTCAGTGACCCTCTCTGTGTCCCTCCCAGTGACCCTCTCAGTGACCCTCCAGTGACCCTCCCAGTGACCCTCTCAGTGTCCCTCCCAGTGTCCCCCTCTGTGTACCTCTCAGTGTCCCCCTCTGTGTCCCTCTCAGTGACCCTCTGAGTGTCCCTCTCTGTGTCCCTCCCAGTGACCCTCCCAGTGACCCTCTCAGTGTCCCCCTCTGTGTCCCTCTCAGTGTCTCTCTCAGTGTCCCTCTCTGTGTCCCTCCCAGTGACCCTCTCAGTGACCCTCCAGTGTCTCTCTCAGTGACCCTCTCGGTGACCCTCCAGTGACCCTCTCAATGACCCTCTCTGTGTCCCTCTCTGTGACCCTCTCTGTGTTCCTCTCTGTGTCCCTCTCTGTGACCCTCTCTGTGTCCCTCTCTGTGTCCCTCTCAGTAACCCTCTCTGTGTCCCTCTCAGTGACCCACTCAGTGTCCCTCTCAGTGACCATCTCTGTGTCCCTCTCAGTGACCCTCTCTGTGTCCCTCCCAGTGACCCTCTCAGTGACCCTCTCTGTGTCCCTCTCAGTGACCCTCTCTGTGTCCCTCTCAGTGACCCTCTCTGTGTCCCTCTCAGTGATCCTCTCTGTGTCCCTCCCAGTGACCCTCTCAGTGACCCACTCAGTGTCCCTCTCAGTGACCATCTCTGTGTCCCTCTCAGTGACCCTCTCTGTGTCCCTCCCAGTGACCCTCTCAGTGACCCTCTCTGTGTCCCTCTCAGTGACCCTCTCTGTGTCCCTCTCAGTGACCCTCTCTGTGTCCCTCCCAGTGACCCTCTCAGTGACCCTCTCTGTGTCCCTCTCAGTGACCCTCTCTGTGTCCCTCTCAGTGACCCTCTCTGTGTCCCTCTCAGTGACCCTCTCTGTGTCTCTCTCAGTGACCCTCTCGGTGACCCTCCAGTGACCCTCTCAATGACCCTCTCTGTGTCCCTCTCTGTGACCCTCTCTGTGTCCCTCTCTGTGTCCCTCTCTGTGACCCTCTCTGTGTCCCTCTCTGTGTCCCTCTCAGTAACCCTCTCTGTGTCCCTCTCAGTGACCCACTCTGTGTCCCTCTCAGTGACCATCTCTGTGTCCCTCTCAGTGACCCTCTCTGTGTCCCTCCCAGTGACCCTCTCAGTGACCCTCTCTGTGTCCCTCTCAGTGACCCTCTCTGTGTCCCCCTCTGTGTCCCTCTCAGTAACCCTCTCAGTGACCCTCTCTGTGTCCCTCCCAGTGACCCTCTCTGTGTCCCTCTCAGTGACCCTCTCTGTGTCCCTCCCAGTGACCCTCTCAGTGACCCTCTCTGTGTCCCTCTCAGTGACCCTCTCTGTGTCCCTCTCAGTGACCCTCTCTGTGTCCCTCCCAGTGACCCTCTCTGTGTCCCTCCCAGTGACCCTCTCAGTGTCCCTCTCTGTGTCCCTCCCAGTGACCCTCTCTGTGTCCCTCTCAGTGACCCTCTCTGTGTCCCTCTCTGTGTCCCTCTCAGTGACCCTCTCTGTGTCCCTCTCAGTGACCCTCTCTGTGTCCCTCCCAGTGACCCTCTCAGTGACCCTCTCTGTGTCCCTCTCAGTGACCCTCTCTGTGTCCCTCCCAGTGACCCTCTCAGTTACCCTCTCAGTGACCCTCTCAGTGTCCCCCTCTGTGTCCCTCTCAGTGACCCTCTCTGTGTCCCTCCCAGTGACCCTCTCAGTGACCCTCTCTGTGTCCCTCTCAGTGTCCCTCTCAGTGTCCCTCCCAGTGTCCCCCTCTGTGTCCCTCTCAGTGTCCCCCTCTGTGTCCCTCTCAGTGACCCTCTCTGTGTCCCTCTCAGTGACCCTCTCTGTGTCCCTCCCAGTGACCCTCTCAGTGACCCTCTCTGTGTCCCTCTCAGTGTCCCTCTCAGTGTCCCTCCCAGTGTCCCCCTCTGTGTCCCTCTCAGTGTCCCCCTCTGTGTCCCTCTCAGTGACCCTCTCAGTGACCCTCTCAGTGACCCCCTCTGTGTCCCTCCCAGTGACCCTCTCAGTGTCCCTCTCTGTGTCCCTCCCAGTGACCCTCTCTGTGTCCCTCTCAGTGACCCTCTCTGTGTCCCTCCCAGTGACCCTCTCAGTGACCCTCCAGTGACCCTCCCAGTGACCCTCTCAGTGTCCCTCCCAGTGTCCCCCTCTGTGTACCTCTCAGTGTCCCCCTCTGTGTCCCTCTCAGTGACCCTCTCAGTGTCCCTCTCTGTGTCCCTCTCAGTGACCCTCTCTGTGTCCCTCCCAGTGACCCTCTCAGTTACCCTCTCAGTGACCCTCTCAGTGTCCCCCTCTGTGTCCCTCTCAGTGACCCTCTCTGTGTCCCTCCCAGTGACCCTCTCAGTGACCCTCTCTGTGTCCCTCTCAGTGTCCCTCTCAGTGTCCCTCCCAGTGTCCCCCTCTGTGTCCCTCTCAGTGTCCCCCTCTGTGTCCCTCTCAGTGACCCTCTCTGTGTCCCTCTCAGTGACCCTCTCTGTGTCCCTCCCAGTGACCCTCTCAGTGACCCTCTCTGTGTCCCTCTCAGTGTCCCTCTCAGTGTCCCTCCCAGTGTCCCCCTCTGTGTACCTCTCAGTGTCCCCCTCTGTGTCCCTCTCAGTGACCCTCTCAGTGTCCCTCTCTGTGTCCCTCCCAGTGACCCTCCCAGTGACCCTCTCAGTGTCCCCCTCTGTGCCCCTCTCAGTGTCTCTCTCAGTGTCCCTCTCTGTGTCCCTCCCAGTGACCCTCTCAGTGACCCTCCAGTGTCTCTCTCAGTGACCCTCTCGGTGACCCTCCAGTGACCCTCTCAATGACCCTCTCTGTGTCCCTCTCTGTGACCCTCTCTGTGTCCCTCTCTGTGTCCCTCTCTGTGACCCTCTCTGTGTCCCTCTCTGTGTCCCTCTCAGTGACCCTCTCAGTGACCCTCTCAGTGACCCCCTCTGTGTCCCTCCCAGTGACCCTCTCAGTGTCCCTCTCTGTGTCCCTCCCAGTGACCCTCTCTGTGTCCCTCTCAGTGACCCTCTCTGTGTCCCTCCCAGTGACCCTCTCAGTGACCCTCCAGTGACCCTCCCAGTGACCCTCTCAGTGTCCCTCCCAGTGTCCCCCTCTGTGTACCTCTCAGTGTCCCCCTCTGTGTCCCTCTCAGTGACCCTCTCAGTGTCCCTCTCTGTGTCCCTCCCAGTGACCCTCCCAGTGACCCTCTCAGTGTCCCCCTCTGTGTCCCTCTCAGTGTCTCTCTCAGTGTCCCTCTCTGTGTCCCTCCCAGTGACCCTCTCAGTGACCCTCCAGTGTCTCTCTCAGTGACCCTCTCGGTGACCCTCCAGTGACCCTCTCAATGACCCTCTCTGTGTCCCTCTCTGTGACCCTCTCTGTGTCCCTCTCTGTGTCCCTCTCTGTGTCCCTCTCTGTGTCCCTCTCAGTAACCCTCTCTGTGTCCCTCTCGGTGACCCTCCAGTGACCCTCTCAGTGACCCTCTCTGTGTCCCTCTCAGTGACCCTCCAGTGACCCTCCCAGTGACCCTCTCAGTGACCCTCCAGTGTCTCTCTCAGTGACCCTCTCGGTGACCCTCCAGTGACCCTCTCAATGACCCTCTCTGTGTCCCTCTCTGTGACCCTCTCTGTGTCCCTCTCTGTGTCCCTCTCAGTAACCCTCTCTGTGTCCCTCTCGGTGACCCTCCAGTGACCCTCTAATTGACCCTCTCTGTGTCCCTCTCTGTGTCCCTCTCAGTGACCCTCTCTCCTCAGCTCCCTCTCAGTGACCCTCTCTCCTCAGCTCCCTCTCAGTGACCCTCTCTCCTCAGCTCCCTCTCAGTGACCCTCTCTCCTCAGCTCCCTCTCAGTGACCCTCTCTCCTCTGCTCCCTCTCAGTGACCCTCTCTCCTCAGCTCCCTCTCAGTGACCCTCTCTGTGTCCCTCTCTGTGTCCCTCTCAGTGACCCTCTCTGTGTCCCTCTCAGTGACCCTCTCTGTGTCCCTCCCAGTGACCCTCTCAGTGACCCTCTCTGTGTCCCTCTCAGTGACCCTCTCTGTGTCCCTCCCAGTGACCCTCTCAGTGACCCTCTCAGTGTCCCCCTCTGTGTCCCTCTCAGTGACCCTCTCTGTGTCCCTCCCAGTGACCCTCTCAGTGACCCTCTCTGTGTCCCTCTCAGTGTCCCTCTCAGTTTCCCTCCCAGTGTCCCCCTCTGTGTCCCTCTCAGTGTCCCCCTCTGTGTCCCTCTCAGTGACCCTCTCTGTGTCCCTCTCAGTGACCCTCTCTGTGTCCCTCCCAGTGACCCTCTCAGTGACCCTCTCTGTGTCCCTCTCAGTGTCCCTCTCAGTGTCCCTCCCAGTGTCCCCCTCGGTGTCCCTCTCAGTGTCCCCCTCTGTGTCCCTCTCAGTGACCCTCTCAGTGACCCTCTCAGTGACCCCCTCTGTGTCCCTCCCAGTGACCCTCTCAGTGTCCCTCTCTGTGTCCCTCCCAGTGACCCTCTCTGTGTCCCTCTCAGTGACCCTCTCTGTGTCCCTCCCAGTGACCCTCTCAGTGACCCTCCAGTGACCCTCCCGGTGACCCTCTCAGTGTCCCTCCCAGTGTCCCCCTCTGTGTACCTCTCAGTGTCCCCCTCTGTGTCCCTCTCAGTGACCCTCTCAGTGTCCCTCTCTGTGTCCCTCCCAGTGACCCTCTCAGTGTCCCCCTCTGTGTCCCTCTCAGTGTCTCTCTCAGTGTCCCTCTCTGTGTCCCTCCCAGTGACCCTCTCAGTGACCCTCCAGTGTCTCTCTCAGTGACCCTCTCGGTGACCCTCCAGTGACCCTCTCAATGACCCTCTCTGTGTCCCTCTCTGTGACCCTCTCTGTGTCCCTCTCTGTGTCCCTCTCTGTGACCCTCTCTGTGTCCCTCTCTGTGTCCCTCTCAGTAACCCTCTCTGTGTCCCTCTCAGTGACCCTCTCAGTGTCCCCCTCTGTGTTCCTCTCAGTGACCCTCTCAGTGACCCTCTCTGTGTCCCTCTCAGTGACCCTCTCTGTGTCCCTCCCAGTGACCCTCTCAGTGACCCTCTCTGTGTCCCTCTCAGTGACCCTCTCTGTGTCCCTCTCAGTGACCCTCTCTGTGTCCCTCCCAGTGACCCTCTCTGTGTCCCTCCCAGTGACCCTCTCAGTGTCCCTCTCTGTGTCCCTCCCAGTGACCCTCTCTGTGTCCCTCTCAGTGACCCTCTCTGTGTCCCTCTCTGTGTCCCTCTCAGTGACCCTCTCTGTGTCCCTCTCAGTGACCCTCTCTGTGTCCCTCCCAGTGACCCTCTCAGTGACCCTCTCTGTGTCCCTCTCAGTGACCCTCTCTGTGTCCCTCCCAGTGACCCTCTCAGTGACCCTCTCAGTGACCCTCTCAGTGTCCCCCTCTGTGTCCCTCTCAGTGACCCTCTCTGTGTCCCTCCCAGTGACCCTCTCAGTGACCCTCTCAGTGTCCCTCTCAGTGTCCCTCTCAGTGTCCCTCCCAGTGTCCCCCTCTGTGTCCCTCTCAGTGTCCCCCTCTGTGTCCCTCTCAGTGACCCTCTCTGTGTCCCTCTCAGTGACCCTCTCTGTGTCCCTCCCAGTGACCCTCTCAGTGACCCTCTCTGTGTCCCTCTCAGTGTCCCTCCCAGTGTCCCCCTCTGTGTCCCTCTCAGTGTCCCCCTCTGTGTCCCTCTCAGTGACCCTCTCAGTGACCCTCTCAGTGACCCCCTCTGTGTCCCTCCCAGTGACCCTCTCAGTGTCCCTCTCTGTGTCCCTCCCAGTGACCCTCTCTGTGTCCCTCTCAGTGACACTCTCTGTGTCCCTCTCAGTGACCCTCTCTGTGTCCCTCCCAGTGACCCTCTCAGTGACCCTCCAGTGACCCTCCCAGTGACCCTCTCAGTGTCCCTCCCAGTGTCCCCCTCTGTGTACCTCTCAGTGTCCCCCTCTGTGTCCCTCTCAGTGACCCTCTGAGTGTCCCTCTCTGTGTCCCTCCCAGTGACCCTCCCAGTGACCCTCTCAGTGTCCCCCTCTGTGTCCCTCTCAGTGTCTCTCTCAGTGTCCCTCTCTGTGTCCCTCCCAGTGACCCTCTCAGTGACCCTCCAGTGTCTCTCTCAGTGACCCTCTCGGTGACCCTCCAGTGACCCTCTCAATGACCCTCTCTGTGTCCCTCTCTGTGACCCTCTCTGTGTCCCTCTCTGTGTCCCTCTCTGTGACCCTCTCTGTGTCCCTCTCTGTGTCCCTCTCAGTAACCCTCTCTGTGTCCCTCTCAGTGACCCACTCTGTGTCCCTCTCAGTGACCCTCTCTGTGTCCCTCTCAGTGACCCTCTCTGTGTCCCTCCCAGTGACCCTCTCAGTGACCCTCTCTGTGTCCCTCTCAGTGACCCTCTCTGTGTCCCTCCCAGTGACCCTCTCTGTGTCCCTCTCAGTGACCCTCTCAGTGTCCCCCTCTGTGTCCCTCTCAGTAACCCTCTCAGTGACCCTCTCTGTGTCCCTCCCAGTGACCCTCTCTGTGTCCCTCTCAGTGTCCCTCTCAGTGACCCTCTCAGTGACCCTCTCTGTGTCCCTCTCAGTGACCCTCTCTGTGTCCCTCCCAGTGACCCTCTCAGTGACCCTCTCTGTGTCCCTCTCAGTGACCCTCTCTGTGTCCCTCTCTGTGTCCCTCTCTGTGTCCCTCCCAGTGACCCTCTCTGTGTCCCTCCCAGTGACCCTCTCAGTGACCCTCTCTGTGTCCCTCCCAGTGACCCTCTCTGTGTCCCTCTCAGTGACCCTCTCTGTGTCCCTCTCTGTGTCCCTCTCAGTGACCCTCTCTGTGTCCCTCTCAGTGACCCTCTCTGTGTCCCTCCCAGTGACCCTCTCAGTGACCCTCTCTGTGTCCCTCTCAGTGACCCTCTCTGTGTCCCTCCCAGTGACCCTCTCAGTGTCCCTCTCTGTGTCCCTCCCAGTGACCCTCCCAGTGACCCTCTCAGTGTCCCCCTCTGTGTCCCTCTCAGTGTCTCTCTCAGTGTCCCTCTCTGTGTCCCTCCCAGTGACCCTCTCAGTGACCCTCCAGTGTCTCTCTCAGTGACCCTCTCGGTGACCCTCCAGTGACCCTCTCAATGACCCTCTCTGTGTCCCTCTCTGTGACCCTCTCTGTGTCCCTCTCTGTGACCCTCTCTGTGACCCTCTCTGTGTCCCTCTCTGTGTCCCTCTCTGTGTCCCTCTCGGTGACCCTCCAGTGACCCTCTCAATGACCCTCTCTGTGTCCCTCTCTGTGACCCTCTCTGTGTCCCTCTCTGTGACCCTCTCTGTGACCCTCTCTGTGTCCCTCTCTGTGTCCCTCTCTGTGTCCCTCTCGGTGACCCTCCAGTGACCCTCTCAGTGACCCTCTCTGTGTCCCTCTCTGTGTCCCTCTCAGTGACCCTCCAGTGACCCTCTCAGTGACCCTCTCTGTGTCCCTCTCAGTGACCCTCTCTCCTCAGCTCCCTCTCAGTGACCCTCTCTCCTCAGCTCCCTCTCAGTGACCCTCTCCCCTCAGCTCCCTCTCAGTGACCCTCTCTCCTCAGCTCCCTCTCAGTGACCCTCTCCCCTCAGCTCCCTCTCTCTTGGTCTTGAATCTCACTCACTTCAACATGAACCACTGACACTCCTGCTACCCTTCCCATTGGTTGGCACCTAGTGCTGGTCCCGCCTCCCACACTCAATGATCCCATATATGGATCCCACATGATGTCAGTCATTCAATCACTGATATTTTCTGCTTCCCTCTTTTATGTCACCATCACTATCTGACCCGGTTCTGGGTGATGAGATGCAGCAAATAGACGGCCCACATGTGGGGAACGTTTGGGAAACGGTGACCTCAATTTAATTAAGGGGGTGATTTTAACCCTACCCGCCTGGCGGAAACCGGCCGCGTGTGTGGTTAAAATACCCCGGGTCACTTCCTGCCCTGCAGTCACTGGGAGCTAACTTCACTGGGCTCCACTGAGCAGGCAGCAAGGACACCCGCCCAAAGACAGCGGGGTCCATTTTCTCGGCAGATGCGTGGCGGGTCCTGATGAGGTCATCGGGACCAGACTGCAATTTTTACCAGTCGGCCGCCTTCTTGAACCTCTGCAGTCCACAGTGATATTCGGTCGGGAGTTCCAGGACTTCGACCCAGCGATGATGAAGAACGGCCTCTTTTTAATATTTCAAAATATACTTTATTTCATACCACAATTCCAAGGTGATACAATTCAAAACAATACAACACAGATCGTACACAATACGATTCCAATATCATAATTTAAACACAGTACGTCCCTTTTAATACATTCTGTACAATACAAGATGGCATGGCCTTACACGGTGGCCTTTCCCCATAGAGCCTTTGTGGATATCACACCTCGCCTCAGTGCGTCCCGCAGCACGTACCCCTGGACCTTGGAGTGTGCCAGTCGGCAACTCTCGGTGGTGGACGGCTCCTTCAGCTGGAAGACCAGCAGGTTTCGGGCGGACCAAAGGGCCGAGCTGATGGTCTTCCAGTCGCAGGTGATTTCTGCCTCGGAGTGTCTCCCGGGGAACAGCCCGTAGAGCACAGCGTCCTGTGTTACCGATCTGTTGGGGATGAACCTCTCAGTGACCCTCTCAGTGACCCTCTCCCCTCAGCTCCCTCTCAGTGACCCTCTCAGTGACCTTCTCTCCTCAGCTCCCTCTCAATGACCCTCTCTCCTCAGCTCCCTCTCAGTGACCCTCTCTCCTCAGCTCCCTCTCAGTGACCCTCTCCCCTCAGCGCCCTCTCAGTGACCCTCTCCCCTCAGCTCCCTCTCAGTGACCCTCTCCCCTCAGCTCCCTCTCAGTGACCCTCTCTCCTCAGCTCCCTCTCAGTGACCCTCTCTCCTCAGCTCCCTCTCAGTGACCCTCTCTCCTCAGCACCCTCTCAGTGACCCTCTCAGTGACCCTCTCAGTGACCCTCTCCCCTCAGCTCCCTCTCAGTGACCCTCTCCCCTCAGCTCCCTCTCAGTGACCCTCTCCCCTCAGCTCCCTCTCAGTGACCCTCTCCCCTCAGCTCCCTCTCAGTGACCCTCTCTCCTCAGCTCCCTCTCAGTGACCCTCTCCCCTCAGCTCCCTCTCAGTGACCCTCTCCCCTCAGCTCCCTCTCAGTGACCCTCTCCCCTCAGCTCCCTCTCAGTGACCCTCTCCCCTCAGCTCCCTCTCAGTGACCCTCTCTCCTCAGCTCCCTCTCAGTGACCCTCTCCCCTCAGCTCCCTCTCAGTGACCCTCTCCCCTCAGCTCCCTCTCAGTGACCCTCTCCCCTCAGCTCCCTCTCAGTGACCCTCTCCCCTCAGCTCCCTCTCAGTGACCCTCTCTCCTCAGCTCCCTCTCAGTGACCCTCTCCCCTCAGCGCCCTCTCAGTGACCCTCTCTCCTCAGCTCCCTCTCAGTGACCCTCTCCCCTCAGCGCCCTCTCAGTGACCCTCTCCCCTCAACTCCCTCTCAGTGACCCTCTCTCCTCAGCTCCCTCTCAGTGACCATCTCTCCTCAGCTCCCTCTCAGTGACCCTCTCCCCTCAGCTCCCTCTCAGTGACCCTCTCTCCTCAGCTCCCTCTCAGTGACCCTCTCCCCTCAGCGCCCTCTCAGTGACCCTCTCTCCTCAGCTCCCTCTCAGTGACCCTCTCCCCTCAGCGCCCTCTCAGTGACCCTCTCTCCTCAGCTCCCTCTCAGTGACCCTCTCTCCTCAGCTCCCTCTCAGTGACCCTCTCTCCTCAGCTCCCTCTCAGTGACTCTCTCTCCTCAGCTCCCTCTCAGTGACTCTCTCTCCTCAGCGCCCTCTCAGTGTTTCTCAGTGACCCTCTCAGTGACCCTCTCTCCTCAGCTCCCTCTCAGTGACCCTCTCTCCTCAGCTCCCTCTCAGTGACCCTTTCAGTGACTTTCTCTCCTCAGCTCCCTCTCAGTGTTTCTCAGTGACCCTCTCTCCTCAGCATCTCCCTCCACACCCTCTGCACAAAGGGGCATCCCATACGTATTGGAAGGACCGCACTGGGAGGGTCCACCATCCAGGCTACATCCTGGTGCATGTTGGTCAGTTCTGGCAATGAGAAGTTCTGCCAAATGGCATTGACTGTCTGGTCAGGGACCTGCCCGATCGGATCTACCCTCTCCTTTCCTTGCAGGACTCTCAGAACGTTCCGTGTCGACCACTGTCCGATGGCCTTGTGGTCACAGCCGATATATGTCCAAGTCGAGATGGTGTGTGACTTGGGGGGTGTTCCCATACACCCAGTGCTCTTGTCCTTTTTGGTGGTGGTGGGTTTTTATTAGCTGCCCAAAAATAGGCAGGCACCTGTGCGGACACTAAAGTGGGCGGAGTTCCAGTGGAGCGGAACACCCGTCCATCTTCTGTTGCTATGACTGCCTGAGTTACACCGTTATGATAGACGTCCATGAGAGGAAAATACGGTGTCTAAATGCAGGGCTTTTTATAAAGAACCTCCACTTTTTTTTTACTTGAACTTTACAGTTCTTCCAGAATCTCCCTCTCTGCTGTTCTTGTTTTTGTGTTCTCTCTCTAATACACAGAGATACACAGGAATGAAAGAGATTAAATGGTTCCCACCCACTCAGAACATATGTCAAAATAAACCAGCAATGCAAGTTTTCCAATGCCAGTTTTCACTTGTCACACGAGCGTTACCCATTGCCTCTCACCATGGCGGTTGCTTGATTGACAGCGTTTTCAGCCAATCTTACGGATCTTAGTGGGTTTGTTCCCAAATTTTGGAATTGATCCTTTGATGAGAAAGGGGATTATTCGATTTAAAGCTGAAAATCAGAAGGATTAAAAATGAATGATATGTAGGAGTAAATACAGTCTAATTGTGGGATTCAGATGGTTAATGTGGAACAATGGATGTCTTGCAATGATTACAAGGCACAATTACAATCCTATAGGCCATGAGGGAGATCCCTATAGCATTCGTGTTGGTCAGTCGCCTCTTGTTACATGTTTTATGCAGGTAACGGGCCCCTGATGACTGGGTTCTTTAAGTAGAACTCCTGCTTGATCTGACACCATGAAATCCATTCCAATCAGATTCTTAATGGAGAGCTGTGCAGTTTAAGATTTCTATTTATAATATCACAAAGCTGAGCTCATCTCTCCCTTTGTAACACTTGGGCTCATGTAGCAATCCAATGGAGTACTAAGTGTAGTCCTAACAATAAATTGCTACTGGGCCCAAGGCTCAGTCCAGATCCTGATCATCAGTCTTTCACCAAAATGTTTGAAACAACTCTTGTTTTGTTAAATCACTATATCAATTGGTCAGTTTGTCAATCAGTCAGTTTGTGAATCACTCAGTAAATTAGTCAGTAAATCAGTTAATCAATCACAATATCAATCAGTCAGTCCATTAGTCTACAAGTCAATCAATCAAACAGCCAATCATTCATAAGTCAGAGAGTAAATCAGCCAGGCAGTTTGTCAATTAGTCAGTTAATAAGTTATAAATCAGTTAATTGGTTAATCAATAAATCAGTCAATCAGTAAGACAATCGATCAATCACTCAGTAAGTCAGTTCAGTATGTCAGTCAATTAATCAATGAATCAATCATTCAAAACAATTAATCAATCTTGACTGCTTCACAGCTGGTGATTATTCACAGGTTTCCAGCCCTCCTCTCCTAAATACCACAGGCACCGGTCAGCCTCCATTACCTCATCCAAATGTGACATTAGGTATTGAGTATCAGAAGCCTAGTCTCTCGCCATTAAGAAAAGATTCCGATTTGTCTTTTGCGGATCCAAAGTGGATGACCTCACACTTCCTCGCATTGAACTCCATCTGCCACAGTTTTGCCCATTCATTTAATCTATGTCTGTTTGTAACTTCCTGCTCCCATTTATACAAGTTACTGTCCCTCCTAACTTTGCGTGTGATTGATTTCTATGGTGAAGAGCTGAGGCCCCAGTATAGATGCCTGGGGAACACTACTTGTCACAATGTTACCTCTAATTCTATGCGCTTTGATAAGCGTGGACAGTGTAGGTGGTGGGGACTGAACATTGTATTAATGTTTAAGCATAGAATTGTTAAGGCTGGAACAGTGTGTTCCCTGGTGGGTGTTGGGTTGCTTTTAAATAGTTCCCTTTTCCCTCCCCCTCCCTCAAGAAGAGGTAGAACTAGGAATGAGGTTCTGCTAAGACTGATTGAGGAGCTAGGGTCTAAATTAATAAGCAGACCCTCAAAGGTAATAATCTCTGGATTACTACCTGAGCCACATGCAAATTGGTATAGGGACAAACAGATCAGAGAGTTAACGTGTGGCTCAAAGAGTGGTGTGGGAGATGGAGGTTTCAATTCAAGGGGCACTGACACCAGTACTGGGGAAAGAGGGAGCTGTTCCAATGGGACGGGCTCCACTTAAACCGGTTGGGACCTGCGTCCTGGCGAATCGAATAACTAGGGCTGTAGATAGGGCTTTAAACTAAAAAGGGGGCAGGAGGAGTCAGGTGAGGGGAAATTTAGAAATCTAATGAGAAAAGTTAAGACAATAGAACAGTGTAGTGACTTGGGTAAAGATAAGCAGAGTGTGACAGGAAGGGACAGAGAGTTACCAATAATAATGCAACAACAAGTAAGGTCAAAGCAGGAAAAAATGATATAAAGTCAAAATTAAAGGCTCTTTATCTGAATGCACAGAGCATTCTTAACAAGGTAGATGAATTAATGGCATCAATGGGTTTGACCTAATAGCCATTACAGACACATGGTTGCAAAATGACCAAGGTTGGGAACTAAATATTCCAGGGTACTTGACTTTTAGAAAAGACAGGCAGAATGGAAAAGGATGGGGTGTAGCCCTAATAATAAAGGATGACATAAGGACAGTGGTGAGAAAGGATCTTGGCTCGGGGGATCAGGAAATAGAATCAGTATGGGTGGAAATAAGAAATAACAAGGGGCAGAAAACACTGGTGGGAGTAGTTTATAGATCCCCGAATAGTAACTATACCATTGGTCAGAATATTAATCATGAAATAATAGGAGCTTGTAACAAAGGTGATGCAGTAATCATGGGTCTTTAATCTGCATATAGACTGGGCAAATCACATTGGCAAAGGTAGTTTGGAAACCGAGTTCATGGAATGTATTTGAGACGGTTTCCTAGAGCAATACGTCATGGAACCAACCAGGGAATAGGCTATTTTAGATCTTGTATTGTGTAATGAGATAGGGTTAATTAGTAATCTTACAGTAAAAGAGCCTCTGGGGAAGAGCGATCATAATATGATAGAATTTCACATTGAGTTTGAAAGTAATGTACTTAAGCCCGAAACTAGAGTCTTAAACTTAAATAATGTCAATTACATAGGTATGAGGGGTGAGTTGTCAAAGGTAGATTTGGAAATTAAATTAAAGTGTTTGACAGTTGAAAAGCAAGGGCAAACATTTAAAGAAATATTTCAATATTCTCAACAAATGTACATTCCATTGAGAAATAAAAAATCCAGGGGAAGAGTGATCCATCCGTAGCTAACTAAAGAAGTTAAGGAGAGTATTAGATTGAAAGAAGAGGCCTATAATGTTACCAAGAAGAGTAATAAACCTGGGGATTGGGAGAGTTTTAGAAACCAACAAAGGATGACCAAAAAATGATTAAAAGGGAGAAAATAGAATATGAGAGTAAACTAGCAAGAAGTATAAAAACAGATTGTAAGAGCTTCCACAAATATATAAAAAGGAAGAGAGTAGCAAAAATAAATGTTGGTCCCTTAGAGGCTGAGACAGGGGAAATTATAATGGGAAATCAGGAAATGGCAGATGTGTTAAACAAATATTTTGTATCTGTCTTCATTGTAAAAGCATACCAGAAATAGTGGGGAACCAAGGGGTAAATGAGAGTGAGGAACTTAAAACAATTAATATCAGTAGAGAAAAAGTACTGGAGAAACTAATGGGACTAAAAGCCAACAAATCCCCTGGACCTGATGGCCTACATCCTAGGGTTCTAAAAGAGGTGGCTGCAGAGATAGTGGATGCTTTGGTCATGGTCTTCCAAAATTCTCTAGATTCTGAAACGGTCTCAGTGGACTGGAAGGTAGCAAATGTTACCCCACTATTCAAGAAGGGAGGGAGAGAGAAAACAAGGAACTACAGGCCAGTTAGCCTGACATTGGTCGTTGGGAAAATGCTGTAATCCATTATTAAGGAAGTGGTAACAGGGCACTTAGAAAATTATAATATGATTAGGCAGAGTCAACATGGTTTTATGAAAGGGAAATAGGGCTCGAATTTAGCAGGCCTGCGGGTTCCCAGCGGGTGGTCCTCCGGGAGCGTCGAAAACGCGGACGGCTAATCGTGTGCGTCCCCCACGCGATCGCGGGATAATTGGACCGATTAAGCCCTGCTTCCGGGTTCTCCGCTCCCCAGCTGCGTGCCGGCCGGCTGCGCGTGCGCAGTACCGTCGACGCGATGTAGGAGCTCCACTTAAAGGGGCAGTCTCCCAAAGCCCCTCCTGCTGCAATCAAGAGGTTTGAGACGATGGCTCAGCCAAGGGGAAAGGCTGCGCCCCGTTTTTCAGACCTAGCACTGCAGCTGATGCTGGAGGGCGTGAGGAGGAGGAGGGAAACGCTCTTCCCAGAAGATGGACGCAAGTTCCCTGCCGCCGCCACCAGGAAGGCATGGGCAGAGGTGGCGGCGGAGGTGAGCAGCAGGGGCAACACCCCAAGGACTTGGGAGCAGTGCCGCAAGCGCTTCAATGACCTGACTAGGTCTGGCAAGGTGAGTACACCAACGCACCCTCCCACATCCCGTCCCCACCATCACGCCAAACAGATCACAACCCCTCCTGCACAGCCACCACTGCGCTCCACCAGCAATCCTCACAGCCACTCATTCACCATCCTCGCTGTGCACGCAAGTACCCACCGTCCCTGACCCCACCCGAACACTACCACACACCCCAATCCCCATGCAATGGGATGGGCACGTGGCCCACGCATCCTCCCATCCATCTGCGCCACGCTCAACCCAACCACACCGATGCTCGATGCGTCTCACGATGCAAGACGCACCCACTCACACATCTGTGTTTTGCCTTCACAGGAGAAGAGAAGCAAGAACAATCGCGAAAGGGCACGCACCGGAGGTGGCCCGCCTCAAGTGGTGGAGCTCACCGACGCCGAGGTGGAGGCGCTCGACCTCGCCCGCACGCGACATTGCCTGTCGGTGGCCGATGGCGAGTGTGTCGCTGCCGAAACAGCCGGTAAGGGAAAGCTGACACTCAACACCCATGATCGCGAGTGACCGTATCATCACCTGCCATCAGGCGCACTGTCAAGTTGGTCCACATGCCTCAAAGTGCCCTCTGTTCTCTTGCAGGTCCGTCTGTGTGTGAAGCGCTCGAGGAGGGCGATTCCTCAGAGGACATGGCGGTCTCTGAGGGTGCATCGTCACATCAGAGCCAACCATCCACCAGCGCAGAGACACGCACCTCGGTGGGTCCCCCTCGCCAACTAGTTGGGGTAGCACTTGGTGAGTCACCGCGCATGAGTGAGCATGAGCAGACCCTGGTGGCAGGGGCAGCCGCGGAGGGTCCGCGACGGAGGGAGCACTCATCTCCAGGCTCTGCTCAGCCGGACCCAGATGCTGAACCCAGGGGGCCACCAGTGAAAAGGAGAGTCGTCGAGGGCCACCAGCTAATTGCTGAGGTGCTGGCAGAGGTGCCGCGCGCATTGTCCACAATAGCGCAGGCGATGGAGGAGTCCACCTCCTGCATGTGGGCATTGGTGGCGCAGGTACAGGAGGGTACCGGCGACACAGTGTCGTGGGTAGGTGCGGGACTGTCTGCGGTGGAGGACAGGCTGGCCTCCCTCGAGCGTCACGCACAGCTCCAGATCGAGTCCTTGCAGGCCCTGACAACGTCTGTACGGATTCAGGGTGAGCAACATTCCGCCGCCATCAACAGGCTGACGGATACACTAGGGGTGGCCTTGCAAGGCCTCACACATGCCATCCAAACTGCCGTCCAGCAGGGTGGAAGGGGTGATGTGGGCCGAGGCCAAGAGAGGGATGATGGTGACCGGGGACATGGAAGTGGGGACGCTTCTCAAGGCGCCCCCACGTCCCACCCGTCGCCCACCTCTCAACCAGTACCCGCAATGGTGCCTCCTCTCCAGGTGGCCGAGTCTGCCCCTGCCCCGGTGCAGGAGGAGCAGTCTGTGGAGGTGCCCTCACGGGCACCGAAACCCAGGGGCCGTCCGCCAAAAGCATCTACCCGGTCAAGGCGAGAACACGAGCAACCTGCCACTACCTCTGCTGGAGCCACAGGGGTAGCACCACGTAGGGGTACCCGCAAAAGAAATGCAAAGGCGTTATAATCACAAAGGGAATACACCAGGGTGTCTATTAATTTGTACATTTTTTTTTATATAATGTCACATTGGAGATATTAAATACTCTATTCTCACCACTCCTGCCACCTCTCGTCCATTCTTCCGCGGCCTGTGCAATAGGTGCGTTCCGTGGAGGCCATCATGACGGCGAACACCTGCTGCCACCCATTGGGCACACTGCTGTGGGTGCAGGATTACTGGCAACACTCTTCAGTGGAGGGGGCTGGTATGGCCGCTCGCATGTGCAGGTGAGGAGATGCGAGCGCCTCGCAGTGTCTGACTCTAGGAGAACCGTTGACGTATGAGTGCGTCCCTGGCCCGGCGACCATCCCGGTGAGTCGTGGTTCGGCGCATGGGTCGTCCACTATCCTCTGGCGCGTCCTTCTCCTCCGCCTCCTCCTCCTCCTCCTCCTCCTCCTCCTCCTCCTCGCCCTCGCCTTCCTCAATGTGGGTGGCGGGTGTGGATGGGGCCTCCTCCAGCGGCACCCCCCTCTGTTGGGCCATGTTGTGCAGGGCACAGCAGACAACTATGATTCGTCCCACTCTGAATGGTGTGTATTGCAGCGCTCCCCCAGAACGATCAAGGCACCTGCAGCGCATCTTGAGAAGCCCTATGGTCTGCTCAATTGTAGACCTGGTAGCAGTGTGGCTGTCATTGTACCGACGCTCCGGCTCGGTGATGGGGTTCCTCAGAGGTGTCATGAGCCACGTGTGGAGGGGATACCCCTTGTCGCCGAGGAGCCAGCCGTTGCCGGCGTTGGGTGCCTGCAGGATGGGCGGGACGGTGGACTCCCTGAGGACGAAGGCATCGTGGCAGCTGCCGGGGTATCTGGCGCACACGTGTAGGAATCTCTGGCGGTGGTCACAGATGAGCTGGGCGTTCATGGAGTGATACCCCTTCCTGTTTATGAACAGCCCTGGCTCATGCGGAGGTGCCCGTATTGCGATGTGGGTGCAGTCGATTACACCCTGCACCCGTGGGAAGCCGGCCATGGCATGGAATCCAACCGCCCTCTCCATCTGGCTGTGCTCGTCCATGGCGAAGTTGATGTAGTGCGAGGCCCTGCGGAACAACCCATCGGTGACCTGCCTTATGCACTTGTGTGCAGAGGACTGACAGACCCCGGTGATGTCCCCGGTGGCACCCTGGAAGGAACCGGAGGCGAAGAAGTTGAGGGCAGTGGTGACTTTGACGGCGACAGGTAAGAAGATGCTGCTTGGTCCATCAGGGAGCAGCTCGTCGTTAAGGAGGCTGCAGATGTCGGCGACTACCTGGCGATTGACTCTGAGCCGCCGTATGCACTGCTCCTCGGAGAGGTCCATGAAGCTGAGCCTCGCTCTGTACACCCTGTGCGGAGGGTAGTGCCTCCTGCGACGCCTCTCTCTCTGCGGTTGCCCTCCCTCCTGCTGTGCAGGTGGGTGTGCCGCAGCACCATGTTGGAGGGCCCCACGTCTCCGAGGCGGACGGCGTGGACTGCGAGGCTGCTGGGGCTGGTCATGCTCTTCGTCCTCCGAGGGTGTCCACACACCACCCATCTGGCAGGTGTTGGTCTGAGGGGTTGTGCAGGGTAGGTGGGTGTTTCCTCGGACTGGGGCTGCGGTTTCGTGTCGGTCTGTCCTCTGGCTTGGCGGGGGGTGGTGGAGGGCAGGGGTTGCCCTATGTGAGGCGGTGGCCTCCTGCGTGGGTGAGGGCTCTCCCCCGTGGAGCGCACCTTGGCACCTGCCACAGGCTGCTGGCTGCAACACGCCTGGTTGAGGAGGGACTGTTTCCCCCAGTGTGGGAAACTCACTGCCTTGAACCTAAAATCCCACACTTCCTCTTTTGACAGCTGCTTCAGCTCATTAACTGACCACAACAAGCAAGGTAAGTACTCTCAAGTGGAACCCCGCTGGCTTTAATTGCCTGCGGGATTCCCACCAGCGGGGCTTGCGCGCGCAGCCCCGCACGTCAGCGCGGTACCCGGAAGTGGCCGGGATTTCATCGCGATCCGGTCACGTGACCGGATATCGGGATTTTCGGGGCCGCCCCGCTGGGAACCCGCCGGAAACACGATCCCAAAATCGAGCCCATAGTGTTTGACAAATTTATTAGACTTTTTTGAGGATGTAATTAACAGGGTAGATAAAGGGGAACCAGTGGATGTAGTATATTTGGATTTTCAAAAGGTATTCGATATGGTGCCACATAAAAAGTTGTTACACAAGATGAGGGCACATGGGGTTGGGGATGATATATTAGCATGGATAGAGGATTGGTTAAAGGACAGAAAACAGAGAGTCGGGAAAAATGGGTCATTCTCAGGTTGGCAGGCTGTAACTAGTGGGGTGCCGCAAGGATCAGTGCTTGGGCCTCAGCTATTTACAATCTATATTAATGACTTAGATGGAGGGACCGAGTGTAATGTATCCAAGTTTGCTGATGATACAAAGCTAGGTGGGAAAGTAAGCTATGAGGAGGACACAAAGGGCTCGATTTTACCGTCGGGTTTCCTGTGTGTTTCCAGCGGGGGGGCCCCGAAAATCCCGATATCCAGGCACGTGACCGGATCGCGCCACGATCCCGCCCACTTCCGGGTTCCCCGATGACGTGCGGGGGTGCGTGCGTAGCCCCCGCTGGTGGGAATCCCGCAGGCAATTAAAGCCAGCGGGATGCCACTTGAGTGTATTTATTTCGCTTGTTCAGGTCATTAACTGACCTGATTAAGGGACTGTGTGTGATTTTGGAGAAACATGGGACTGTTTCACACACTGGGGGAAACAGTCCTAGTTGAACTGGACGTGTTGCAGCCGTCAGCCTGTGGCAGCTGCAAAGGTCCATTTGACAGGTTGGTGGGGGGTGGGGGAGACCCTCACCCATTGCAGGAGGCCACTCTGTCACTTGGGACAAAGTTTGGCCTCCACCACCCTCCTCCTGACGGTCAAAGTCACCAACCTGCACACTCACCCCGGGGTCCGGAGACATGTGCCTACCTTGCGGACCCCCTCAAATGTACATATTGCGGATGGGGGCCACCGTAGCTGCAGTCATGACCACCTCGGAGGGCGAACAGCATCACCAGCCTTGCCATCCACCTCTGACACGTGGAGCTCCACAACAAAGTGCTGTGACACATCCACCTGTACAGCAGGAGGGAGGGCTACCGCAGAGAGAGATGCGTCGCAGAGGCCACTACCCTCGCCACAGGGTCCACAGACCGAGGCGCAGCTCCCCGGACCTCTCCGAGCAGCAGTGCACACGGAGGCGCAGATTCACTCGACATGTAGTCGTGGAGATCTGCAGGCTCTTTCATGCCGAGCTGCTCCTGGCTGGCCCCAGCACCATCTGCTTACCTGTCGCTGCCAAAGTCACCACTGCCCTCCACAACTTCTCCTCCGCATCCTTCCAGGGTGCAGCCGGGTACACCGCCGATGTCTCTCAGTCGTCTGCGTGGAAGAGCCCTGCAAATACACCTGCACCTACTCTGCAGTGACACAATGGGTGGCATCAGTGGTGGGTCCTCATAGTGATACCCAGGAGCGGGCATTATTGTGCAAAACAGACAGGATTCGCGGAGACATGGCAGTAGTGGTGCCAATATAATGTGTGATGTGAGTTGTTCTGAAATTCAATATAGGTAACACCCATGACAAACCCTCAAACACCCTTGTGCATCCCCTTCATGCTCACGACACGTTTGCCTTACGCTGCCTACTGCACATATGTGTTGCATGCCCTGTGGCTGCAGCACAGGTGGTGGCAGGTTGAGTGAGGCTGGCCGTGAGGGAGATGCACGAGAGGGTGCATATGGGATAGAGCCATGAGATTATATGAGGATTGGGTTGCGTGTTAGTGGCGGGGTGAGTACTCGCGAGGTGAGTACGTGCAGGTAAGATGAGGATGGGGTTTGAGTGGGTATGAGGGGTGATGTGACAGAGTGGTGTTGGCGGTGCCGAAGGAGATGTGGGGTGGGAGCAGTGTTGTGGCAGACGGAGTGTAGGGGAAAGACTACGTGTTCTCACTGTGGCTGACCTACTAAGGTCATTGGAGCTCCTCCTGCACTGTGTGCAGGTGGGCGATATGTTGGTGGTGCAGGTGACCTCCTCTGCCACCTTGAGCCAGGCCTTCTTGGTGGCAGAGGCAGGCCGCTTCCTCCCGCCCGCCAGGTGGAAGATCTCTGTCCTCCCCCTCCTCCTCACCCCATCTGATGATACCTGGGGTGAGGCATCATTAAACTGGGAGCAGCCTTCCCCCTGGGCTGCTCCATGCTGTAATGTGTTCTATTGGTTGCAGCATCTGTCAGTGGAGGACTGCCCTTTTAACTAGGGAGCCTCCAACTGACAGATCGTACTGCGCATGCGCAGCCCGCCCGACGCGCAGACCAGCAGCGCGGAGCCCGGAGGAGCAGGTAATTGGATCCCATTAGTGTGTTGCCTGCTACGATCGCCGTGGGCAACCCACTAATTTCACCGAGCGTGTTGACCACGCTCCCGAAACCCAACCCGCCGGAAACCCGCAGGCCTGCTAAAATCAGGCCCAAAGAGTCTGCAAAGGGATATAGACAGGTTAAGTGAGTGGGCAAGGTGGCGGCAGATGGTGTATAATGTGGGGAAATGTGAAGTTATTCACTTTGGTAGAAAGAATAGAAAAACAGAATACTTTTTAAATAGTGAGAAACTATTAAACGTTGGTGTTCAGAGAGACTTGGGTGTCCTCGTACAAGAAACACAAAAAGTTAGTATGCAGGTACAGCAAGCAATTAGGAAGGCAAATGGTATTTTGGCCTTTATTGCAAAGGGGTTGGAGTACAAGAGTAAGGAAGTCTTGCTACAATTGTACAGGGCTTTGTTGAGACCACACCTGGAGTACTGTGTACAGTTTTGGTCTCCTTATCTAAGGAAGGATATACTTGCCTTAGAGGTGTTATCATACAGGTTCACTAGATTGATTCCTGGGATGAGAGGGTTGTCCTATGAAGAGAGGTTGAGTAGAATGGGCCTATACTCTCTGGAGTTTAGAAGAATGAGATGTGATCTCATTGAGGGGTCTTGATAGGGTAGAAGCTGAGAGATTGTTTCCCCTGACTGGAGAGTCTAGAACTAGGGGGCATAATCACAGGATACGAGATTGGCCATTCAAGACTGAGATGAGGAGGAATTTCTTCACTCAGAGGGTTCTGAATCTTTGGAATTCTCCACCCCAGAGGCCTGTGGGTGCTGTGTCATTGAATATATTCAAGGCTGAAATGGACAGATTTTTTGATTCTAGGGCAATCAAGGGATATGGAGATCGGGCGGGAAAGTGGAGTTGAGGTCGAAGATCAGCCATGATCTGATTGAATGGTGGAGCAGGCTCGAGGGGCCGTATGACCTAGACTTGCTCCTATTCCGTATGTTCTTCTGTTCTTAGGAGATATTCTGGTTCCAGAGTTCACTTTCTGCAACTAGTGGGCGTATGGCGTATGAGATACGTATGGCACTTGCATAATATTAACTGAGCACTAGATGGCCCCCCTGATGGGAATAAGCACATTGTAACAATTACACTCCTAGGTCTTCTCTTGTTTTGCTTTGCTATTCTTTGACAGAATATTCTGGAGGTTCTGGAAATGAAAGTAACTAGTTATTACCACACCAATTTGAGTGTTTAACCAGAAATAACAGGTAGTATGTCAACTATATAATCAACCCTTGCTAGCAAATCATAATATAAAACTGGATTTGCATAATTCTTTTTAGTTTTAGATAAGGGGCCCTTTATTTTATTAGTGGGACCACCCCAAATTCAGGAGGGTCCTTGTAGAAGGTTTGGTGGTATTTAGCATGTCCGAAGCTATCCCTTCGGCCCCTCCAAATATAGGGCTTCCAGTGGGGGATGGATATGTTAATCCCTCCCTTGCAGTTGGACAGACCCCCTTGCAGGGGTGAAGCAAAGGTATTTAAGGAAAAAAATCCTCCCATAAAATTTTTGGATGGTAAACTGCCAGCTGCTTGTCCTAAACGCAGAAATAAAAATTCTGGAAATAAAAACCTGATTGTCCTTTTGATCAGGCCAATAAAAGAAAAACCTTTCCCCCTTCCCTTAGTTATGCGATGAGTCTGTGCATTCTTGTCTGTTCCTGGACTGAAGTTTATTAGGGAAGGGAATGCTATATAGTTGTAAATAATCCTGGTTCAGTGGGTACGGTCGTGTAGTGGGAATGTTATTGGGCTAGTAATCCAGAGGATTGGACTAATGATCCAGAGAATGTGAGTTCAAATCCCATTTGATTGTCTTGCCACTTGTTGTTAGCTCCCATATACACTACCACTGCTGTCTCATCATCTGTTTGTGCTACTGGTCCATCAGGCCAGGGGTACATTAGTGTAGTGGTTATGTTGTGGCTGAATAATCCAGAGATAGTGAGTTCACAATCCCACCATGGGAGTTTAAGAATTTGAATTCAGTTTAACAAACCTGGAAATAAAAAGCTGGTATCAGGAAAAGTGACCATGACCATGACCATTATTGTAAAAACTCAACTGGTTCACTAATGTCATTTAGGGAAGGAAACCTGCTTTCCTTACCCGGTCTGGCCTACATATGACTCTAGTCCAACACTAACGTGGTTGACTCTTAACTGAAGTGGTCTAGCGAGCCGCTCAGGTGTCAAACCATTACCAGCGGTTCAAGAAGAAGGCCCACCACCACCTTCTCAGGGCAACTAGGGATGGGCAATAAATGCCGGCCTTGCCACATCCCAAGAATAAATATAAAAAGTTGCTTTTAGAAAATCCACATCTGACTTGCATTGCTTGCTTTGCAATATCTTAAATTTAGAACCTTGGGGTGAGCTTTGCTGTATCCCCCAACAAGTAGACCTCCTCCCCGGAGCCCTTAGGCAAATTGTAGCACACCAACCGTTGTCCAGGCTGGGATCGGGTACAGATCGGGGATGGAATCTGGGTTGAGGTCACAATCAGATCAGCCATGATCTTATCAAATGGCAGAGCAGGCTCAAGGGGCCGAATGGCCTACTCCTGCTTTAAATTCGTATGTTTGTATGTATGTAGTACCTTACCGTGCCCTGCCTTTACCCACTGAGGTTTTGGGAGGTAAAGAGCTTTACAGTGCACCAGGATTCTAAAACTGGTCTCATTCTACTTTGCTTGCCCAGCGATACTGCCTGAATGTGACATTGTTTCCTTTCGAAACTCTAACTCACGGGAGCAGACCAGACACATTCAGGATGGACTCTAATTCCTAATTATCTTGAAGCCCTTCCAGTTACAGATCATAAAAGGTGCATCAAAAGAAAAGGTACTGGTCAGATGATAAACCTGCAGACGACCCCTGAAATTTTCCGTTCATCCCTTTACGGACGTCGGCTACAGAGAGTTTTTGAATCATTTGGAGAACTTGGGCGAGAGGAACTTGATTAATATACAAATCACAAATTAACATAAACAGCACAGAGCATGAAAGCAACTGACAAGTGAAAGCAGATGAATTGTCGAGACATAAGCCTTTTATAAAAAAAAACAGACCTCAATGGCAGAATGTACCCGAATAATAATAACGGTGAGGAGCTCTGATCATTACTGGCAAGGAATAGCGCAGTACTGCAGAATCCACAACAAAAGATCACACTGCACAGAATGTGCTCGAGTTAATCGGAGCTTGTGATATTATTGGACTGCATACATGCATCATGCTATCTGTCTATATATTTATAAAATCTTGCATCTAGCAAATGGTTTGCCACCGGCGTTAAAATAAAAGGATCAGAAAATCCAGGCACATCTGTCGTTACAGATGCAAAACAAAGAGAAGGAGAGCCAGTCACTGAGCTGCAGCCTGAAATTTACAAGTAGTTATAACTTCACTTTGATTGACCTCAGCAGTTTCTAAGTAACTACCATTACCGAGATTTGCATACTTTAGTGCAGTTGCCTTAAAGGTACAGGCCAGCTTAACGTATGAAAATCACAACTTCTCTCCAGGCCTGGGCCTATATGTGAGCAATGCTCTGGGATATCTACTTGTGTCTAATAATAAATATTATAATATAAAAGCTTAATATTTCCCCGCAGTGTGGAATTCCCTTTCACACAGCACTTTAGCTTCCCACCTAGCAACATCTCTCCCACCTCCTCCTCTCCTGAAGATGCTGGATCCTGAGTACAAGGCCCGTACCCCAGCTACTTTAGAAAAGGACCAAAGAGGGAAAAAAATCATGGAGGAAATGGAAGTTCACTAATGTTTTTATTTTGAGAACTTTTCAAAATGTGCATTTTAAAAATGTTTCTTGAAAAAATCCCTTTAATCCAACAACCCAGTGAAATGACTGTCCTGACCGATATTTCAGACTTGCTGCCGTGTTT
Source organism: Heptranchias perlo (assembly GCF_035084215.1). Taxonomy (NCBI): domain Eukaryota; kingdom Metazoa; phylum Chordata; class Chondrichthyes; order Hexanchiformes; family Hexanchidae; genus Heptranchias; species Heptranchias perlo. The sequence continues at coordinate 45,912,381 of NC_090343.1, forward strand.
ATTGACAGGAATGTCTAACTCGCTAGTCTGAAGCAGCCCATAATTCAGCACAAATTGGCAATCTAACTCAGAAAAGGCATTAGCATGGGCTAATGTGTGAACTAGGAAAATACACACTGATAGACACACTGGTAGCCAGCCCAGCTCTGAGGTTGAGGTTGAGGGTAAGGCCTGTTGTTGGGAGCTCAGGAAGTTTTACTCCATTTAGTGTCAGAAGGTTGTGGGTTTGAGCCCGACTATAGAGACTTGAGCACAATTTCTACGTTGACAGAACTGTACAGTTCTGAGGGAGTATGTCGGAGGTGCCATCTTTCGAATGAGACGTTAAACCGAGGCCCCGTCTGCCCCCTCAGGTGGACATAAAAGATCCCATGACACTATACAAAGATGAGCAGGGGAGTTCTCCCCGGTGTCCTGGCCATTATCACATTGCTGTTTGTGGAACCTTGCTGTGCACAAATTGGCTGCTGTGTTTCCCTACATTAGAATAGTGACTACACTTCAAAAATACCTCATTGTCTGTAAAACGCTTTGGGATGTCCTGAGGTCGTGAAAGGCACTATATAAATGCAAGTTCATTCCTTTCTTTTGCCTGATTCTGTTGACATTGGGTGGCCTCAAGCTGGGAAAAGTGTCCTCTTCTCCAGGACTGATATCCCTCACCTTGACGAATGGAAACATTCACTAAAATCTTGGAGGAACATTTGAGGAGTTGGAGAGATTAATCTAAGAGTGAAATGCCTTCAGCGACGGGGAATGTCACAACAAGACTAAAGAACAGAATGATTCTTTTTGGTCTAGTGTAAAAATAAAACTGATAGAACTTTGCACATGTGGCAGTAATGATTAGTCTTCTGGCTGCATAATTTATAACCCCCCCTCCTCCCCACTCTCTCCCTTTCTCTCCTGAAGGTGTTGGAGTATGGTTGCCCATTCCCCATGGCAGTAAAAGAATGAACTTGCATTTATATAGCGCCTTTCACAACATCAGGACATCCCAAAGCGCTTTACAGACCATTTTTGAAGTGTAGTAACTGTTGTAATGTAGGAAACGTGGCAGCCAATTTGCACACAACCAGGTTCAACAAACAGCAATGAGATAATGACCCAATAATCTGTTTTAGTGATGTGTCAGCCTAGATAGTTAGAAAGCTATTCAACTGTGGGGGCATTACAGCTGAGCTCAATCATGTCCTCATACATGTGTAGTTTTCAGCAGCGGTCACAGGGGAGCGGTCAGCGCTAGAATCTTTTGTTGCCCATGGGTGCTGAAGTCTATACCAACGTTTCTGCCATCTGAGACCACCCAACTCAATGCAGCTCATGGATCAAACCTGGGATTTTCCTGGTCCGTTATGGGTGATGAATTTATCCATTGACCACCAGGGTGGTTAACACTCATGTTTCTATAAATAGGATCAGTGAAGCACTAATGTTACAGTGTTACAAATAGTGAAGCTCTTGACATTTGACCTTTAGGTGTCTGCCTTGGCTCAGTTGGTAGCGTTCTTGCCTCTAAGTCAGAAGGTTGTGGGTTCAAACCCCACCTCCAGGGACTTGAGCACAAAATCTAGGCCAACACGCCCAGTACTGAGGGAGTACTGCATAACTGGAGGTGTTGTCTTTTGGATGAGATATTAAACTGAGGCCCTGTCTGCCTCCTCAGGTTGACGTAAAGGATCCCATGGCTTTCGGGCGTCAAGGAATTTGGAACCAAGGCAGGTAAATGGAGTTAAGATTCGGATCAGCTATGATCTATTTGAATGGTGGAACATGCTCGAGGGGCTGAATGGCCTACTCCTGTTCCTATGTTAAGTAAGTGAGGGAGTGCTGCACTCTCCGAGGTGCTGGCCTTTTAATGAGATGTTAAACCGAGGCCCAGTCTGACTGATCGGGTGAATGTTAAAGATCCCACAGCATTATTTGAAGAAGAGCAGGGAGTTCTCCTGAGGTAATGCTCCAACATTCCTCCCACCACCATTTGTGGAACCTTGCCGTCCACAAAATGGCTGCCACGTTTGCCTACAAATCACTTCAGAGTAATTCACTGTATCTGAATAACTGGGACATTTCTGAGAGATGTGATAAAGTGTTATAATTTGTTTTGTAGATTTTTAATTGAATAGCGGTTAGTGAGAACTTCATATAATGAATTATTTTAGAGCCCGATTGTTACAACATGATGAAAATTGTCCTGTCAGTCATGGGAGCTGGGCTGAAATCTGTTGCAGCCAGTCTGTTTGAAAGGCTGCTCTCCCCGCTGGTGACGTTTGGATTATTCAAAGTACGACTGGAACACTGGCAGTGGAACAAGATAAAACACCTGGGGCGTCCTTTCACCTTCTGTCATTGAGCATTTGGAACTTCTTGTGGTCTGGCTCCATTCCAAACCCAGCACTGTCCCCATAGAGACGACAATGTCAATAATGATGGGTTGCTGAGGTAGAACAATGTCTCTCACCTCTATGGCAGGTTTCCAATCTAACCTGGACAGATTGAATGAAGGTCTCTTACCTCCAATGGGATGCTGGAGGCACAGTGGGTTTGAATATTGTCCTTCTGTCTCTGTGAAAGGTTACTAACACCAAAGTGGAGGCTTCTCACACCAAGTCCCGTTCACCCATCATCCCTGTGCTCGCTGACTTACATTGGCTCCTGGTCCGGGAACGCCTCGATTTTAAAATTCTCATCCTCGTGTTCAAATCCCTCCATGGCCTCGCCCCTCCCTATCTCTATAACCTCCTCCAGCCCTACAACCTTCCAAGATCTCTACGTTCCTCCAACTCTGGCCTCTTGTGCATTCCCCTACTCACTTTGCCCCACCATTGCCAGATGTGTCTTCAGCCGTCTGTGCCCTAAGCTCTGAATTCCCTCCCTTAATCTCTTTGCCTCTCCTCCTCTCTCTCCCTCTTTAAGACCCTCCTTAAAACCTACCTCTTTGACCAAGCTTTTAGTCACCCATCCTAATATCACCTGTGGCTTGGTGTCAATATTTGTCTTATTACGCTGCTGTGAAGCACTTTTTACTACGGTAAATGTGCTTTATAAATGCAAGTTGTTGCTGATGAAGACCTTCCACAGTGCTAATGGAACTGTATCATTCACCTTATTTCTTCTTCTTATGCTTGGATCCTCTGTTCAAATAAAGTTTAAGCAGCTAAAAGGTTTTTCTTCTTATCTTGACATGACACACGGTGGGAAGATTTCCTCCGAGCTCGTGGGTGTGAAATCGTAAATCTATTCTTCACAATCAGGTCAACAACATCACTGCAGCCTCCACACCAAGGAATCCTTCCCCACAATCACTCATTCTCAATATCTCTCTCCTCGTTACTTCTGTGAGCCATGAGGATGGAGCAAGGTGTCTGAGACTGACATCAGAGTGGCTTTAGCTCAGGAGGAACTTGGTTTCAGGACTTGGAGCCAACTGAGGAAACCTCAGTTTGACTCTGAGAGCCAACAATAATTTCACCGGGAGCCAAAACTGGCTCTGTGGCTCCAGTTTGCCGACCTCAGACTGCTCCAACCCAACTGTGGACTGTCATGACCCTTGCCATCAACTGTCTCGAGTTTATTTATTGAAGCAATGCTAATATTGTCCCTGGGAAACATACAGAGACGGTCTATACCTATTAATGAGCACAAGAAGGACCATGACTGTTTTATGAACTGGTATGATGACTGATTGCATGTTTCCATTTATAAATATTTGAAGTTGTCTCATCACCACTATTACTTATTAAATCTGTGTGCGTGTTGCAAACTCTGGCTAACTTCAGGTATGCCAATCTGTGACCTGTCTGCAGACTGGCTCCCTGTTGTACCGCAGGCAGCTCTGTGCAAATGAATGACAGCTATGGGCTTGACTGGTACATTCCTGCTGTGGGACGGGGAAAGGGAATTGCCAATAAAACTGTTAACCCTGTAACCACTTCGAGGTGCTTTGCGCCAGAGGCTTAGTTCACATGTCACATCGATCGCACACATTTAACGAGTTAAGCTGAAGATGGCATTGATCGTTAGTTAAAATGTGATCAACCGAAGAGGGCTGGTTTTAGCGTCAACCGTGAGAGAGGGTGGATGCTCTGGTTTTGCTTTGGCCTTGGCGCATGTGGCTCCTTTACTCAATGATTGACATTAAGTGATCCTTTCATTCACAAATCTCAGAGAGTGCTGTGTTCTAATTGGCCGAATGCTACGTGCTTAAGTTGGATTGAGGACAGTTAGGCCCAGGGTAGGGCTGCCACAGATTCAGCAAGTCTAAAACTGGACGGCGAGGCAGGAAAAGTGCGGCATAATGGTGGGAATGCAACTCGAATTATGATGTTTGCTTTGCCGCTGACAAGAATTCACTGAGAACCTCGTTAACCTTAATGCTAACAGCATAGGAGAAAATGGTGATTGGCATTCAGTCTGTGGGCCAGACACTCAATAACTAGCCTGTTCACTTGAAAATACGTGGGTGACAACCCCAGGTCCAGCTGATGATAACTTTGCAAACTGGTCTAACACACTAGAAAAGGGGAGAGTTAAGCAGTGAATAGTCTCCGATGAATCAGCAGCAGTGGAGAGCTTGTTCTGAACTCCCCCACCAGAGGAAATAGCTTCACTTTATCTACCCTATCAAATCCTTTAATCATATTATAGAATCAGAAAATCATGCAGCACACAGAAGGAGGCCATTCAGCCCATCGGGCCTGTGCCGGCTCTTTGAAAGAGCTATCCAATTACTCCTACTGCCCTGCTCTTTCCCCATAGTGCTGCAAATCTTTCCTTTTTAAGTATCTATCCAATTCCCTTTTGGAAGTTATTATTGAATCTGCTTCCACCGCCCTTTCAGGCAGTGAATTCCAGATCATAGCAACTCGCTGAATAAAAAAAATTCTCCTCATCTTTCCCCTGGCTTTTTTGAGAATTATCTTAAATCTGTGTGCTCTGGTTACCGACCCTTCTGTCACTGGAAACAGTTTCTCCTTATTTACTCTATCAAAACCCTTCACAATTTTGAACACCTCTATTAAATCTCCCCTTAACCTTCTCTGCTCTAAGGAGAACAACCCCAGCTTCTCCAGTGTCTCCACATAACTACATTTCCTCATCCCTGGTACTATTCTGGTAAATCTTCTCTCTAAGGCCTTAACAATCTTCCTAAAGTGTGGTGCCCAGAATCGGATTTAATACTCTAGTTGAATCTAACCAGTGATTTATAAAGGTTTAGCTAATTTCCTTGCTTTTGAACTCGATCCCTCTATTTATAAAGCCAAGGATCCTGTATGCTTTTTTAACAACTTTATCACCATCAAAGATTTGTGTTTGTGAAACTACAGGTCTCTCTGTTCCTGCACCCCCTTTAAAATTGTACCATTTAGTTTATATTGCCTCTCCTCATTTTTCCTTCCAAAATGCATCACTTCACACTTCTCTGCGTTAAATTTCATCTGCCATGTGACTGCCCATTCCACCAGTCTGAAATCTGTTACTATCCTCCTCACCGTTAACTACATTTCTGAGCTTTGTGTCATCTGCATACTTTGTGATCATGCCCCCTATGCCCAAGTCCAGGTCATTAATATATATCAAAAGGCGCAGTGGTCCTAGTACTGACCCCTGGGGGACACCACTGTAAACTTCCCTCCAGTATGTAAAACAACCATTTGCTACTACTCTCTGCTTTCTGTTCTCACCCAATTTCATATCCACACAGCAACTGCCCCTTTAATCCCATGGGCTTCAGTTTTGCTAACGAGATCTTAAACACCTCAATCAGATCACCCCTTAATCTTCTAAACTCAAGGGACTACAAGCCAAGTTTATGCAACCTGTCCTCATAATTCAGCCCTTACAGCCGACATTTTCCACTCATTAGGCCTCCTCCTCATACAGTATTCTCGAGCCCGGTGGGTGCGTGCCTGTCCTGCTTCCGTTCTAGCTCTGTGTCCAGCCACCTCCCATGCTTTGTGGGTTGAGTTGCTGTCCGATTTTCTTTTGTTGCCTTCTCTCCTGTAACAGTTCACTTGGCCTCAGCTCGTCGAACATTCAGCCCGACTGGGGTTAATCTACAAGTCACATTTTGTATACTGCTGCCACACCCGCACAACCAAGTGAGGATTAGCAAAGAAACCCAAATGTGACCACAAGTAAACTGGCAAAAGATTAATCAATGTTACACTGCCAGAGAAAAACCCCAATCATTAAGTGACTTTTTGTCCATTAGACTGTAAGGTACAAGAACTTCAAGTACTCTTGATGTAACAGGCTGAGGTTAGGATGACCTGAAACGATGGACTAAGTAGGTTCTGTACCTGATTTGCGGTATCAGTTAGTCAGGGTTCTGGCATCACTCCAGTGGTGATCTCTCCAACGCGTTGCGCATGCCTGTCAAGTTCCAGAACCTCCTTCCCATCTCCCCTGCAGGTGCCAACACTCACAGGGTACAGTTCCAGGCCCCATCTCCCTCCTCCCCTGACTCTTGCTGGGCACAGTTCCACCAACACTGGCTGCCCTTCTGTACCTTGCCCAAGTGACCATATGGGTGACAGTGGCCATAAACTATTTATGGCACTATGAACAGTTATATTGTGCAAAGCTAAAAGTGTGCGTGCAACTCTGATTCCCAGGGTTGTGCTATTCCTCTCATGACCTGGGTCATAATGTTGTATTGTTGTCTGCATAGCCGGGCTCAGAACAGTGCTTGCCAAATTGTCTAATGATTGACTAGTGACCGTCTTGCTTGGGAGGGGTGAAATAATTGGGGTCTTTGAGGCCAACTTGATGATGGGAAATTGGAAACAAGCCAACCTTCTGTGGCCGGCTTGGTAATCCGATACCTGAGGCTGGCAGCTGTGCAACACTCCCGAGCTGTTGATGATTAACCAGCTGGCTTCATCAGCAGCTGGGACTCTTCCCACTTGCCTCCAGATAACACTGCAAGAGAATGTCCAAACAGGTAGGTTGCTCCAGACTGCAGGCAGCTTATCATTTACAGCGGAGAAGCAAGTCATTCGGCCCATCGTCTCTGTGCCAGCTCTTTGCTAGAACATTCTAAGAACTAATCCCACTGCCCCACTCTCTCTCCATAGTCCTGTATCTTCTTCTGCTTCAAATATCTATCTACTCCTCCCTTAAAAGGTGCAATGGTCTCAGGTCCAAGTCCAACTCCAGAGACTTGAGCACGTAATCTAGGCCGACACTCCACTGCAGTACTGAGGGAGCGCCGCACGGTCGGAGGTGATGGGGGTTAAATTGGTTAACCCCCGAAACCGGGCGCGGGTCTCGCGATCCGTGATTAACCTGCGCCGGGTGCTTCTGTCTCAGGCACGACAAGACGTTCGTCGTGCCTCAGCACTCACCTCAGACAAGCATTAAAAACCTCCGTTGACACGAGGTTTCAAGGACATTCAAACTTTCCACCAGCAGGGGGTGCCCGAATCTCTTAAAGGCAGGCTGTTTCTCTGACAGCCAGACAAAATCTCTTAAAGGTAGCCGGTATCTGTAATTTGCTAAAAATATCAGTCTGCTCTCTGAACTGAGATCAGACATTGCACACATAAAACACAGTTGCAGGTCCTGTCCCAAACTGTTGAGTTATTTAAAAACTTGAATAAAGGTTGTGCACTACTAAATCCCACATCCTCCAATCTGCACGCCAGACCTCATCAATCTGCCGGTTCAAGTTGGTCCCGGGCCTGCGGGAGTGTGTGCACCAAGGTTCTCTGCTGATGCACTAGAGGCCTTGGTGCAAGAGATGGACAGAAGGAGGGACATCCAATATCACTGGGGGTGAGTGGGGGCAAGAGGCCCTTCAGACATATGCCCAAAAGGCAGTGGGAGGCAGCGGGGGGACAAAGTCAATGCCAGGCGCAAAGCATCATGAACATGGATGCAGTGCAGGAAGAAGTTCAATGCTTTGACACAAGTAGTCAAGGTGAGTGAGGTCAACTGTCAAACGGCGTCTCCTACCAACTGCACCACTAGCCGCATCCACTGCTCCACGCACTACACCCCCATCACCCACATACCAAAAAACTCTTTCCATCAGTACTCAACTCTTCCAATCAGATGCTTCCTCTCACCCTCACACATTACCACTGTTGCAAGCCACACACCCACAACTCACAGGCCACATTCTGGCAGCCATTCAACCATGACAGGCACATCACCCAGACACACGTCCCGCTTTCTTGCAGGAGAAGGTGGGGCATATCAGGAGGCAGCAAGTGGCAGTGGCATTTAGCCCCTCAAGCCTGTTCCGCCATTCAATGAGATCATGGTGGACCTGTGACCTAACTCCATATACCCGCCTTAGTCCCATATCTCTTAATACCCTTGGTTCACAGAAATCTCAGATTTAAAATTCACAAGTGAGCTAGCATCAACTGCTGTTTGCAGAAGAGTGTTCCAAACTTCTCCCACACTTTCCTAACTTCACTCCTGCACGTCCTGCCTCTAAATGTTAGCCTTTGATCCCTTGCCCTAGAATTCAATGATAGGAGACCCCAAAAACAGTTACAAATGCATCAGCAGCCCAGAAGCAATAATCCAGCAACCAACCTGTAAATCCTGCACGGTCCATTTAAATAGCGTTGATGGGGGGGTGCTCCAGGCACTCTAAGGAATGTTTAGATGGTCGCGGTTAAGACTGTATGTTGAGTGGAGCGTTAAGTGCCATAATGATGTCTATCCCTTTAAATCAGTGTTGCACACATATTCTCCTTGCTTTACATGTTGATACCATTCGTCATTTGCGCATGCGCTAAACCCTTTACCAAGATGGCGTCCGGTGCACGCTTCCCAGACACCATCTTGGATCTCCAGGAGGCCGCGTAGTGCCGAAACAATGGGTGTTAGACGGCCCAATTTAGCACCTGCCATCTTTTGGATGAGACGTTAAGCTGAGGGCCTGTGTGTCCTCTCAGCTGGATGTAAAAGGTCCCATGGCACTATTCGAAGAAGAGCAGGGGAGTTCTCCCCGGTGTCCTGGCCAACATTTATCCCTCAACCAACATTATAAAAAAACAGATTATATCGTCATTTATTTAATTGCTGTTTGTGTGAAAATTGGCTGCTGCGTTTCCTACATTACCATAGTGTCTACACTTCAAAAGTACTTTATTGGCTGTAAAGCACTTTGGGGTGTCCTGAGGGCATGAAAGGTGCTGGATAAACTCAAGTCTTTCTTTTTCTTTTGGTAATCTACATAGAATTATATAGAAATTACAGCACAGAAACAGGCCATTCGGCCCAACTGGTCTATGCTGGTGTTTATGCTCCACACAAATCTCCTCCCACCCCCCTTTATCTAATTCTGTCACTATAACCATCTAAAGCTGTGCAGTTTGAGCTGGTTAAAAATAATTGTATCCCTTCAGAGTCCCTCAGCCCTGTCTCTTGCAAGCCTGCACCTCTGGAATTCGGTAAGTGGGGTGTGTCCCTATGGGGTGAGTGTGCACTCTATAACAAACTCTACCTGCATGTATTTCTCAGTAGTTTAGGTTGGAGACTCAAGCATGTGTCGGGTTTCCACATGTGTCAGGGACCCAGCTGAACAACAGTAAAAAGAATTCTGCTCCTGGCCCCAGTGTTGTGCTGCCCCTCTCACAGAATCAGTACGAGTTAAAGACTCGAATGGGCAAAAAATAAAGAAAGTCAAGAGAAAATTTAAGCTGAGAAGTTAGTTCTGGAAAATTGCCATCGACGCCTATGTTACAGTTTGGGCTTTAACCCAATACCTGCTCCCCTGTAAACACTTTGATAGCAGTTTAGCCAGCAAGCCGAGGCCTGTTATGAACTGAAAACTGCATCTTTATTCCCTGCCCTGTTTGTTTTACTGTAGACTAAATCTAACTCCAATTGTAGTAAATTGTTTACTGGACGTTGTGTAGGATGCAAACTGGTCGTCTATTTTGTACCAAGCAAAAAGAGCGGCCGCCATTTTAAACCGTAGCTATTTGGAACTAAATAAGACAGAAATGTTTATTTTTGTCATTAACTCGAGGGGCTAAAATCCTCAGATCCAACCGCGGATCCCCGGTGTAACTCGGGCGTTAGAGGCCCAGTAAAGTTGTAAATTCGGCTGGGACCCAGAAAAGGTTGATCTCCAACCAGAATTCTGCTGCCTCCCAATTTGCACGGAGCCCGGGGCAGGCAAACATTGTGTTTGCCCCAAATGGCCCCTGACATTGGAGGGGACAGGACTGAGGGGGAGGGATTTCCCACACTGGGAATTTCCTTAGCTTCGGCCTACCTAACGTGCAGCGATCTAGGCACAGGGATCAACCAGGAATGCAGGTCGCTTTGGCAATGGAAGTGGGCTTGCTGGGAAGCGGGGGATGGTTCAGGCCAGATTCAAATACCCAGAGGTCAGAATTCCACTTCACAAAGGGGGCTGACTGTCGATAATATAAAATCCGAGCCAGTGGTGACTGGCTGGCTATGGAGTAACTCACCTCCGCTGCATTTCCCACCTCCTCCCCTGCAGCAGGCACCCAAGAGATACCCACTTTGTCACATGCAAATTACTTGACCCCACCATGACCCCAATACTCTGGCAAGGTCAGGAGCTGAGGTCACCGGTTGCCCCTGGACTGCCACACTTAATGGCGGTTAAAGGGGCCGAGGATTTTCAGGGCCCATTTTTTTTATTATTGTTTTAAGTTGTAAAGAAAGGCTTTTTTTTTTGGAACTGCATTTGATGAAGTTGGCTTGCCCACGTTTCCTGACCCTGTTCACACTGAGGAAACCAACTCAATCGAGAATTAGGAAACACCGTCATTACTGGCTAGGCTTTCTGCTGACATTAACTTATGTTCACGGCAACAGGGCAGGTAGGTCCTCTTATGAACCAAAACCTTATCCATGAGTGAGTGTGATAGTGTGCCATGCAACTAACAGTTACCCCTGGATTATGGTATATTTGGGTGTGTCAGCTGTGGCTGAGTGGTAGCACTTTCACTTTTGAGTTAAAAAGTTGTGGGTTCAAGCCTCACTCCAGAGACTTGAGTACATAATTTAGGCCGACACTTCAGTGCTGTACTGAGGGAGAGCTGCACTGTCAGAGGTGCCATCTTTCGGTTGAGATGTTAAATTCCCAGGTGCGTTAAAAGATCCCATGGCACAATTAGAAGAAGAGCAGGGGAGTTCTCTTCGGTGTCCTGGGCAATATTTATCCCTCAACCAACATCACCAATAACAGATTATCTGGATATTACAAAGAATGTACAGCACAGAAACAGGCCATTTGGCCCAACAGGTCCATGCTGGTGTTTGTGCTCCATGTGAGCCTCCTCCCTCACCTTCTTCATCTAATCCTATCCCTTCTCCCTCATGTTTTTATCGAGTTTCCCCTTAAATGTATCTATGCTAGTCGCCTCAACCACTCCTTGTGGTAGCGAGTTCCACATTCTAACCGCTTTCTGGGTGAAGAAGTTTCTCCTGAATTCCCTATTAGATTTATTTGTGACTATCTTATATTTATGGACCCTAGTCCTGGTCTCCCCCGCAAGTGGAAACATCCTTTCTACGTCTACCCTATCAAACCCTTTCATAATCTTAAAGACCTCTATCAGGTCACCCCTCAGTCTTTTCTTTTCTAGAGAGGAGAGCCCCAGCCCATTCAATCTTTCCTATAGGTATAACATCTGGTATTATCCTTGTAAATCTTTTTTGCACCTTCTCCAGTGTCTGGATATCCTTTTTATAGTGTGGAGACCAGGGGCTCGATTTTAGGGTCGGGTTACCTGCGGGTTTCCAGCGGGGGGGCCCCGAAAATCCCGATCTCCGATCACGTGACCGGATTCGGACGAAATCCCGGCCACTTCCGGGTACCGCGCTGACGTGCGGGGCTGCGCGCGCAAGCCCCGCTGGTGGGAATCCCGCAGGCAATTAAAGCCAGCGGGGTTCCACTTGAGATCACTTAACTTGCTCGTTGTGGTCAGTTAATGAGCTGAAGCAGCTGTCAAAAGAGGAAGTGTGGGATTTTACGGTCAAAGCAGTCAGTTTCCCACACTGGGGGAAACAGGACCCTTCAAACCAGGCGTGTTGCAGCCAGCAGCCTGTGGCAGGTGCCAAGGTGCGCTCCACGGGGGAGCGCCCTCACCCACGCAGGAGGCCACTGCGTCACATAGGGCAACCCCTGCCCCCCACCACCCCCCGGCCAAGCCAGAGGACAGACCGACACGAAACCGCAGCCCCAGTCCGAGGACCCACACACCTACCCTGCACAACCCCTCAGACCAACACCTGCCAGTTGGGTGGTGTGTGGACACCCTCGGAGGACGAAGAGCATGACCACCACCAGCAGCCTCGCAGTCCACGCCGTCCGCCGCAGAGACGTGGATCCCCCCAACACGGTGTGGTTGCACGCCCACCTGCACAGCAGGAGGGAGGGCTACCGCAGAGAGAGACGCGTCGCAGAGGGAACTACCCTCGCCACAGGGTCCACAGACCGAGGCGCAGCTCCCCGGACCTCTCCAAGCAGCAGTGCACAGGGAGGCGCAGATTCGCTCGACATGTAGTCGTGGAGATCTGCAGCCTCTTTCATGCCGAGCTGCTCCTGGCTGGCCCCAGCACCAACTGCTTACCTGTCGCTGGCAAAGTCACCACTGTCCTCCACACCTTCTCCTTCGCATCCTTCCAGGGTGCAGCCGGCAACACCGCCGATGTCTCTCAGTTGTCTGCGCGGACGAGCCCTGCAAATACACCTGCACCTACTCTGCAGTAACACGATGGGTGGCATCAGTGGTGGGTCCTCATAGTGATACCCAGGAGCGGGCATTATTGAACACAATGGACAGGATTCGCGGAGACATGGCAGTGGTGGTGTCAATATAATGTGTGCTGTTTGTGGCTCTGAAATTCAATATGGGTAACACCCATGACAAACCCTCAGACACCCTTGTGCACCCCCTTCATGCTGACGAGACGTTTGCCTTACCCTGCCTACTGCACATATGTGATGCATGCCCTGTGGCTGCAGCACAGGTGGTGGCAGGTTGAGTGAGGCTGGCCGTGAGGGAGATGCACGAGAGGGTGAGTATGGGATGGAGCCATGAGATTGTATGAGGATTGGGTCGCGTGTTAGTGGCAGGATGAGTACTGGCGAGGTGAGTTGGTGGAGGTAAGATGAGGATGGGGTGTGAGTGGGCATGAAGGGTGATGTGACAGAATAGTGTTGGCGGTGCCGAAGGAGATTTGGGGTGGGGGCAGTGTTGTGGCAGACGGAGTGTAGGGGAAAGACTTCGTGTTCTCACTGTGGCTGACCTACTGCGGTCATTGCAGCGCCTCCTGCACTGCATGCAGGTGGGCGATATGTTGGTGGCGCAGGTGACCCCCTCTGCCACCTCGAGCCAGGCCTTCTTGGTGGCAGAGGCAGGCCGCTTCCTCCCGCCCGCCGGGGGGAAGATCTGTGTCCTCCCCCTCCTCCTCACCCCATCTGATGATACCTGGGGTGAGGCATCATTAAACTGGGAGCAGCCTTCCCCCTGGGCTGCTCCATGCTGCAATTTGTCCCATTGGTTGCAGCATCTGTCAGTGGAGGACTGCCCCTTTAACGAGAGAGCCTCCAGCTGACAGATCGTACTGCGCATGCGCAGCCCGCCCGACGCGCAGGCCAGCGCCGTGGACCCCGGAGGAGCAGGTAATTGGATCCTATTAGTGTGTTGCCTGCTACGATCGCGTGGGCAACCCACTAATTTCGCCGTTCGCGTTTTCGACGCTCCCGGAGGACCACCCGCTGGGAACCCGCAGGCCTGCTAAATTCGAGCCCCAGGACTGTGCACAGTATTCCAAGTGTGGTCTAACCAAGGTTCTATACAAGTTTAACATAACTTCTCTGCTTTTCAGTTCTATCCCTCTAGAAATTAACCTCAGTACTTGGTTTGCTTTTTTTTAATATTATTAACCTGTGTCACCACTTTTAGTGATTTGTGTATCTGTACCCCCAGATCCCTTTGCTCCTCTACCCTATTTAGACTCTTATTATCCAAGAAGTGTATGGCCCCCTTATTCTTCCTAATAAAATACACCACCTCACACTTATCTATATTGAAATTCATTTGCCAATTACATGCCAATTCTATAAGTTTATTAATGTTTTCCTGTATTTTGTCGCAGTCCTCCTCAGTATTAACTACACCCCCCTAATTTGGGGTTGTCCTCAAATTTTGAAATTTTACTTTGGATTCCCGTGTCCAAATCGTTAATGTAAATGGTGAACACCAGTGGTCCCAGCACCGATCCCTGTGGAACACCACTTCCCACCTTTTGCCAGTCTGAGTAACTACCCTTAACCCCCACTCTCTGTTTTCTGTTTTGTAGCCAGCTTGCTATCCATTCTGCTAACTGTCCCCTGACTCCACATGCTCTGACCTTGGTCATGAGCCTACTATGCCATATCTTATCGAAAGCCTTTTGAAAATCCAAATATATTACATCTACTGCATTGCCCTTGTCTACTCTTTCTGTTACTTCTTCAAAGAATTCAATACAGTTGGTCAAGCATGGCTTTCCCTTTTGAAATCCGAGCTGACTGTTCTTTATTATATTTTCGATTTCTAGATGTCATTATCTCATTATCTCATGTTTGCTCTGTGCACAAATTTTCTGCCACAGTGACAACACTTCAATAAAAAGGTATTATTTTGGCAGTGGAGTACGTTTAGATGTCCTGAAAGGCACTATATAAATGTAAATTCTTTCTGTTATATTGCACGGGACACAGTGTGGAATACCAACCACCATAATAGAATCATACAGCACAGAGGGAGGCCATTCAGTCTATCATGCCTGTGCTGACTTTTTGAAACCAATTAATCCCATAGACCTGCAAATTTTTCCTTTTCAACTATTTATCCAATCCCCTTTTGAAAGTTATTATTGAATCTGTTTCCACCACCCTTTCAGACAGTGCATTCCAGATCATAACAACTCGCTGCATAAAAAAATTCTCCTCATCTCCCCTCTGGTTCTCCTGGCTGCTCTGAAAAGTGGTGAATACCAAAGTGTCAGATTGTTACGTTCAAACTAAAACCAATCGACTCTTTTCAAGATAATTACACGGAAACAGAAAATCACGGCATGACACTGGAACTTCAATAACTGACTTATACTTAATATACTTAATACATAAACTTCTCCTGAACATGTCTCCCATGGCCTCTGAAAGACGCCATGGAAACGGAGGCAAGTTGGAGCTGACCCTCATTTGGACCTTTAAACCACGAGTGAATAAAAGGTGAGTTTTTGCAGCAGGGTATTCAGTGCTCTCGGACAAACCTTCGGCTGGAAATTCTTTGTGTTCAGACTGAGATTTCTTTGCTCACACTCAGAATTCTTGTGTTCAGACATATTTACCTACATTTTGAACTCCCTCAAACTAAAACATCAGGATGTGGGGGAGCAATGGATTTATTCTACAGTACATCTGAGGAGGGGGCACATCACCATCTGCGGCAGGCATGGCGTGCAGTTCTGGGAGTTGCAGGTACACAAGACAGAGGTGCACCACAGGATCTGGAGAAGAGCAGAGAGGGGACCAACGGAGGGGCCGAAGGAGGCACTACTCACGTGAGAGGGTGTACAGATAGAGGCTGAGCTTCCTGGCCCTCTCTAAGGAGCAGGGCCTACGCAGGCTCAGATTGAGTTGTGAGGTGATCACAGACTTCTGCACACTCCTTAATGCAGAGCTGCTCCCGGCTGGGCCTGGTGGCCATGCATTGCCCGTCGCACTCAGTGTAACCACTGCCCTCCACTTCTTCGCCCCCGGATGCTTCCAGGACGCCATCGGTGATATCACCAGGATCTCAGTCATCTGTACATAAATGTATTCGACAGGTCATGGATAGCCAGTTTGCCAGGGCATCCGACTACATCAATTTCACATGCTATGACATTAGCCAGACTGAGAGGGCAATGGGTTTCAACTCTTTGGCTGGCTTCCCATGGGTACAGGGCACAATTGATGGAGAGTGTGCGTGACACCTTTTCCAATACCTCGCAAAGATGGAGCTGTACCCTGATCATTCTCACTCTCAACGATGGCCCCTGGGGTTCAGCATCTCTGTCCAGCTGAGCAGAGCCTGGAGGTGAGTGCGCCCCTCGATGCAGACTCTCCACAGCTGCTTCTCCCACCAGTGTCTGTTCGTGCTCACTTGTGAGTGGTGAATCACCGGGTAACAACCCAACTATTGGCCTCTCCACAGCTGCTTCTCCCACCAGTGTCTGTTCGTGCTCACTTGTGAGTGGTGAATCACCGGGTAACAACCCAACTATTGGCCTAACAGGACACACCGAAGTGCCAGTATCTGTGCTGATGCCTGGTTGGATGTCCTCAGAGCAATTGAGCTCCCCTGAGGAATCACCTTCTTCCATGGTGCGTGCCTCCTCATCGATCCCTGAAGGCCCTGGAAAAGAACGTAAAGCAATATTAAGAGTTATCGCAGAATTTAGTTTGCAATGAGCATACTGAGGTGTGCAACAGGTCAATCGTTGATAACATCACATGATGTGTGCGAAGGATGTTGACGTTTTGTCACCAGGTATCTGCGGGATGCCAGTCTCGCCATCTCCGACAGCCAGGCATGCAACCGTGCGGCTCTGATCCAAGGCCTCCTCTTCCGCCTCTGTCAGGGCCACGATTTGTGGTGGGCCCCCCCTCCAGTCCGACTCCTCTCCCGTACATTTTACGCTGTCTTCTCCTACATAGGGAGAAAGAACAGACGTGTGAGTGAGAGAAGATGATGTGGTCACCCGATGGATGCAGTGCTTTGGGTGAGGCTGCCAATTAAATAGGTCCATCAGACGGTGAGTATCAGACAGATTCAGCACATTGCATCAGGATTGGGGTGAGTGGGAGAGGTGGGTTCACAAATGGGGAGGTGAGGAAGTGCACAGAAAGTGATGGTAAGTTGATAATGAGACTTAAGTGAGGAGTGATGTGATGGAGTCGGCTTGGCAAGACAGAGTAAGGGGGGGTGATGTACATCACAGGATGTGGGCCAATCAGTGACTACTCACTTTTCCTGACCTGGTCATAGAATCATAGAAAGGTTACAACATGGAAGGAGGCCATTCAGCCCATCAAGTCTGCACCGGCTCTATGCAAGAGCAATCCAGCTAGTCCCACTTCCCCATCCTATCCTCGAAGCCCTGCGAATATTTTCCTTTCAAGTACTTATCCAGTTCCCTTTTGAAGGCCATGATTGGATCTGCCTCCTCCACCCCCTCAGGCAGTGCATTCCAGATCCTAACCACTCGCTGCGTGAAAGCGTTTCCTGCACTGCACCCAGGACCTTGCCACCATGCTCCTGCCGCTCAGCTCCTCTGCCACCTCCAGCCATGCCTTCTTGGTGGCAGAGGCAGGCACTTTCTCCGATCAGCTGGGTATAGTGTGTCCCTCCTGCTCCTCACACCAGCCAGTAGCAACTCAAGAAAGGAGTTGCTAAAACAGGATGCTGCCTTACTCCTGTGATGCTGCATCTCTGAAGATTCCTCCTTTCTCCTTCAAAATCCATGGTTGCGACGGCCCTTTAAATAATCCAGTTCCCAGCATGCCATGCACAGTACGTCCGCTGCGCAGCTTGGAGACGCAAAACCCAGAAGTAACATTAAGGGCCTTAAATTTAGTCACAATCACTCGAGCTGACGTGCAGAACATTTTTCCGGGTTTCCCACTCGACTATTCACCCTCCTGTTGAGTTCCTGCCGCCATGTTAAAATTATACCCCTGGTCTCCATATAACAAAAAGGATGTAGAGGCACTGGGGAAGGTGTAAAGAAGATTTACAAGGATGACACCAGAACTGGGAGGTTCTACTATCAGGAAAGAATGAACAGGCTAAGGCTCTTTTCTCTAGAAAAGAGAAGGCTGAGGGGTGACCTGATAGAGGTCTTTAAAATTACGAATGGGTTCGATAGGGTAGACCGAGAGAAGATGTTTCCACTTGTGGGGGATTTCAAAACTAGAGGTCATAAATATAAGATGGTCACTAATAAATCCAATAAGGAATTCAAGAGAAACTTCTTTACCCAGAATGTGGAGCTCACTACCACATGGAGTAGTTGGGGCGACTAGCATAGATACATTTAAGAGGAAGCTGGATAAACACATGAGGGAGAAAGGAATAGAAGGATATGCTGATAGGGTTAGATGAAGGGGGGTGGGAGGAGACTCATGTGGAGCGTAACACCAGCATGTACCTGTTGAGCCGAATGGCCTGATTCTGTGCTGTAAATTCTATGTAATTCTATGCAATAAATGTTCCTGTATTTGATGCAGCACAAGAACTTTGCTTTTGTCACGACCGTGGTGAGGTTTGCCCAATGAAATCTCAGAATGAGAGTTGGGGCCATGGTGGTTGATTTTGACTTTTGTTCGGCCGACTGGACTCTTTTAAATCTGGCAGGCGAGCCTCAGGGAGCCAAACAGGTCTCCCGGTGCAACTCGCCGGATTAAGGCCTCAAGATCGGGCTGGGGCTGCCGCCAGCAAGGTAGGTCACCGGGAGACGGAGAGCAGGGGGCAGGGGCGATCGCGGAGGCCAGGGGCCCCGAGGCAGTAGCGGCCCCGGTTATTTTTGTGGGCCCTGGAGCCGCACCCTTACTCCTTCTGACTCAAGCTCCAACCAGTTCTGACCTAAAATGACAATCAGGGTCCTACTTACAACGGAATCAGGCGGGTGCTTTGGCCACCCGGTGGTAGGCCGCTTTCACAATCGAGCCGGCCTCATCGCCGGGGTTAACGGGGGCGATGAGGCTCCCAACCCCATTCTGAGGCCATAACTGTCCCGTCAACGGCAGGTGAAGGCAGCGGAAATCGGCCCCATGGTTTACAAGGCGGTGTTGCACATATAGAGGCATGGGATAGGAGGCTAACAATGGGGCAATTGCAAGATTTATATTTCTAGCTACAGCTGACGGGCATTCTCCACATGAGAGCTTAGGCAGGGAGTGTCAGCAAGCTAGTCTATAATAGACGTCCCAAAGTGCCTTATAACCAATGAAGTGCAGTCACTTGTAATGTAGGAAAAGCAGCAGTCAATTTTCGCACAGCGAGGTCCATAAACAGCAATATGATAATAGCTGCTTGAGGGACAAATATTGACCAAGACACTGGGGAGAACTCCTCTGATCTTCTTCGAAATAGGGATCGGTTTAATGTCTCATCTGAAAGGCGGCACCTCCGACAGTGCAGCACTCCCTCAGTACAGCACTGGGAGCGTCAACCTGGATTATGTGCTCGAGTCTCTGGAGTGGGACTTGAACTTCATTACTTAGAGGCGAGAATGAAGCCCACTGAGCCACGGCTGACACCTAAAGGTGCATGTGTGCGTGGGTGCTGGGTGAGAGCAGGCTTGACTGGAACTGCATTTGGTCCAATATCCAGCCGACATTCACCACGTCCCGGCTCAACCATAAGGGATGGTGGATTGGGTGG
This sequence comes from Heptranchias perlo, assembly GCF_035084215.1. Taxonomy (NCBI): domain Eukaryota; kingdom Metazoa; phylum Chordata; class Chondrichthyes; order Hexanchiformes; family Hexanchidae; genus Heptranchias; species Heptranchias perlo. The sequence continues at coordinate 45,931,808 of NC_090343.1, forward strand.
CTGGCAAAGGTGGAACCGTATCCTGGCATGGAGTGAACGCCTTCTGAGGGGAGGGGAGAAAGACGCCATTACCATGGGGAGAGTTTTAACCCCTCCCCATGGCAGGTGGGAGAGTTTTAACCCCTCCCCATGGCAGGTGGGAGAGTTTTAACCCCTCCCCATGGCAGGTGGGAGAGTTTTAACCCCTCCCCATGGCAGGTGGGAGAGTTTTAACCCCTCCCCATGGCAGGTGGGAGAGTTTTAACCCCTCCCCATGGCAGGTGGGAGAGTTTTAACCCCTCCCCATGGCAGGTGGGAGAGTTTTAACCCCTCCCCATGGCAGGTGGGAGAGTTTTAACCCCTCCCCATGGCAGGTGGGAGAGGAGTGGGAGGTAAATTCTTCAAAATGTGAAACCTGACCCTAACCCACCGCGAGTGGGCCTACGTCCAGTTTAACCAGGGCGGGTTGGGGAGCAGGCGAGTAACCTGCTCTCGAGAGGCGGCTCAGTGATTATAATATGTTAATGAGGCTGCGTGCCTCAGGTTCTGGCAGCCATTCAGATTTAAAGGCTGCGGACCGGGTTTCCCAGTGCTCCAGAAACCCGGCAGCTAAAGGGAGGCGAGAACTGCTGGATCCAGCAGGTGAGTGCTTTTCCAACACTGCTCGTGGGCCAGGAGGAGCAGGAGAGCTCCCCCCCCCAGGCCCACAAGCTAACTGCTGCGATTGGCCCCCATCCCCTCGATCTGCTGACTGCCCCCCCGCCCCGCGCACCCCCCCCTCACGATCACAACCCGTGATCATCCCCGTGCACTCCCCCCGCGACCTCCCCCATGCACTCCCCCCGCTAGCTCTCTGCGGACACCCCCCACCATCACAACCCATGATCACTCCCCGCGATCTCCCCCTGCACACTCCCCCCTGCGATCTGCTCCGTGCACTCCCCCCTCGATGTCCCCTCGTGCACTCTCCCCTGTGATCTCCCCTCACGATCCCCCACAATCTCCCCCCACAATCTCCCCTGCGCACTCCCCCGCGATTTCCTCCATGCACTCCCCCCATGATGTCCCAGCGCACTCCCCCCGCAATCTCCCCCGCGTACTGTCCCCGCGCACTCCACCCACGATTACCCGCAGCGCACTCCCCTGCGCACCCCACGCGCCATCACCCCCACTATCTCCCTCTGCGATGCCCCCCTGCGATCTCCTGCCGCACACTCGCCCCATGAGCTCCCACGCAAACTATTCCCATGATGTACCCCCGCGATCACCGCGCCCCCACCCAGATATCCCCCGTGCACGACCCCGGTATCTCCCCACGTATTCCCCCCATGATCACAACCCACGATCTTCCCCCGCAATCTCCCCCAGCACACTTCCCCCCCGATCTGCTCCGTGAACTCCCCCCGCGATCTCCCCTGGCACACTCCCCTCACAATCTCCCTCCACAATCTCCCCCCATGACCTCCCCCCATGACCTCCCCCCACACACTCCGCCCAAGATCTCCCCCCACTACGCACTCCCCCACGCACTCCCACTGCGCCTCCGCTGCGCACTCCCCGCGATCACCCGCCGCGCACTCCCCCCACCATCTCCCCACGAACACCCCCCGCCATCTCCCCGCGCACTCCCCCCACCATCTCCCCACGAACACCCCCCGCCATCTCCCCGCGCACTCCCCCCTGCCATCTCCCCGCGTACTCCCCCGCGATCACCCGCCGCGCACTCCCCCCGCCATCTCCCCGCGCAGTCCCCCCGCCATCTTCCCGCGCACTCCCCCCGCCATCTCACTGCGCACTCCTCCCGCCATCTCCCCCCGCCATCTCCCCGCGCACTCCCTCCGTGATCTCACTGCGCACTCCTCCCGCCATCTCCCCCCGCCATCTCCCCGCGCAGTCCCCCCGCCATCTTCCCGCGCACTCCCCCCGCCATCTCACTGCGCACTCCTCCCGCCATCTCCCCCCGCCATCTCCCCGCGCACTCCCTCCGTGATCTCACTGCGCACTCCCCCCTGCCATCTCCCCGCGTACTCCCCCGCGATCACCCGCCGCGCACTTCCCCCGCCATCTCCCCCGCCATCTCCCCCGCACTCCCCCGCCATCTCCCCCGCACTCACCCCGCCATCTCCCCCGCACTCCCCCGCCATCTCCCCCGCACTCCCCCGCCATCTCCCCGCGCAGTCACCCCGCCATCTCCCCGCGCACTCCCCCCGCGATCACACGCTGCGCACTCCCCCCGCGATCACATGCCGCGCACTCCCCCCGCCATCTCCCCACGCACTCCCCCCGCCATCTCCCCGCGCACTCCCCCCGCCATCTCCCCGCGCACTGTCCCCACCCTCCCCGCGCACTGCCCACAAGACGTCACATCGCGCACCCCCCCCGCGATCTCACTGCGCACTCCCCCCACGTTCTCCCCGCGCACTGCCCCCGCGATGGCCCCCACGATGACCCCTGCGCACTCCCCCCGCGATCTCCCCGCGTGCTCCCCACACGATGTCACATCACGCACTCCCCCCACGATCTGCCCCCGCGCATTCCCCCTGCAATCTCCACCGTGCACTCCCCCCGCGATCTCTCGCTGTGCACTCCCCCCCCCACGATGTCCTTCTGCGCACTCCCCCCAGGAACAACAACCACGATCTGCCCCCCCCGCGCACTCCCCCCCCCCGCGATCTTGCCCCTGCGCCCTTCCCCTGCAATATCCCCCCCCCCCCGGCGATATCCCCCCGTGATTTCCTGTCCCTCCCTCCCTCCTCTCCTGTCCCAGGGCTTCCAGCCTCTCAACCTGGCCGACTGCCAAGCGGGAAATGGAGAAAAATAATTCAAATGAGGTCCTGCCGTTAAACTCGGTAGGACCTCCCCGGTCCACGTATCTCCAGGTTTCCCGGCCACTAAAGGTCACCCCCACTCCCTCTCTGTAAATATCGGGGCCTATACTGCTGGAATTAATCCAGACTCAATGAAACAGTGGCAATGCTGCACTAATAGTTGCTAAGATTTCAACTGGGCTGCAAATGAAGAATACAACAGTTCATGAATGTTTGGTAACAGTGCATCATGATTTTATTAATTTATCATCAACATAGAACATTTCCGACACTAATAGTCTGCTGATAGCAGGCACTGCATCATCATCAAAGAGGCAACTTCACTTTCAGGAACTTCTTACAGAGGATTCTTCACAAAATACACTTAATTTTGTGCTTATCATGGTGAGGCATTTCAGTGGTGGGGAGTGGCATACCTTATCCAATTTGCCATCTAATGCCGGCTACAACATGGGTTAGATACAGAGTAAAGCTCCCTCTACACTGTCCCATCAAACACTCCCAGGGCAGGTACAGCACGGGTTAGACACAGAGTAAAGCTCCCTCTACACTGTCCCATCAAACACTCCCAGGGCAGGTACAGCACGGGTTAGATACAGAGTAAAGCTCCCTCAACACTGTCCTATCAAACACTCCCAGGGCAGGTACAGCACGGGTTAGAAACAGAGTAAAGCTCCCTCTACACTGTCCCATCAAACACTCCCAGGGCAGGTACAGCACGGGTTAGATACAGAGTAAAGCTCCCTCTACACTGTCCCATCAAACACTCCCAGGGCAGGTACAGCACGGGTTAGATACAGAGTAAAGCTCCCTCTACACTGTCCCATCAAACACTCCCAGGGCAGGTACAGCACGGGTTAGATACAGAGTAAAGCTCCCTCTACACTGTCCCATCAAACACTCCCAGGGCAGGTACAGCACGGGTTAGATACAGAGTAAAGCTCCCTCAACACTGTCCTATCAAACACTCCCAGGGCAGGTACAGCATGGGTTAGATACAGAGTAAAGCTCCCTCTACTCTGTCCTATCAAACACTCCCAGGGCAGGTACAGCACGGGTTAGATACAGAGTAAAGCTCCCTCTACACTGTCCCATCAAACACTCCCAGGGCAGGTACAGCACGGGTTAGATACAGAGTAAAGCTCCCTCTACACTGTCCCATCAAACACTCCCAGGGCAGGTACAGCACGGGTTAGATACAGAGTAAAGCTCCCTCATCACTGTCCTATCAAACACTCCCAGGGCAGGTACAGCACGGGTTAGATACAGAGTAAAGCTCCCTCTACACTGTCCTATCAAACACTCCCAGGGCAGGTACAGCACGGGTTAGATACAGAGTAAAGCTCCCTCTACACTGTCCTATCAAACACTCCCAGGGCAGGTACAGCACGGGTTAGATACAGAGTAAAGCTCCCTCTACACTGTCCCATCAAAGACTCCCAGGGCAGGTACAGCACGGGTTAGATACAGAGTAAAGCTCCCTCTACACTGTCCTATCAAACACTCCCAGGGCAGGTACAGCATGGGTTAGATACAGAGTAAAGCTCCCTCTACACTGTCCTATCAAACACTCCCAGGGCAGGTACAGCACGGGTTAGATACAGAGTAAAGCTCCCTCTACACTGTCCCATCAAAGACTCCCAGGGCAGGTACAGCACAGGTTAGATACAGAGTAAAGCTCTCTCTACACTGTCCCATCAAACACACCCAGGGCAGGTACAGCACAGGTTAGATACAGATTAAAGCTCCCTCTACACTCTCCCATCAAACTTTCTCACCTTCTTCCCGTCTTCATCCTACCTGTTCCCTATTTGAGTGTAAGAAGTTCCTACTTATGGAGCACCCAACTTTGGCCCACCCCCTTTGATGTTGATGGCCTCTTTTGGGGCAGTTGGACTCTGGAAACATCAGCACAAGAAGGAAGACAGTTTATGCCTTCTCCTGCTTCCCCCATGTTGACCTTGCCCTGATTTCCTCTGCAGTTTCTTCGTAAGGGACAAGAGTACAGAGTGTTCCGCTGTGGTTTCCCTCCCCCTTGTTATGGGCAGTCTTATCCTGCAAGAAGAGTAGAAGGGGATAAATGATTACCAGAGTAAAGCAGGTTCTCAGCCTTCACCGTGTCTAACCCTGCTGCCCAATTACATGTGTGAGGACAGGAACAATGGGAAGGAGAAGATTGGGAAGCAGCTATTCAGATTGAGAGGAAAAAAAGGACTTGAAAGAAAGACTTGCATTTATATAGCGTCTTTCACTACCTCAGGACACCCGAAAGCGCTTTACAGCCAATGAAGTACTTTTGGAGTGTAGTCACTGTTGTAATGTAGGAAATGTGGCAGACAATGTGCGCACAGCAAGATCCCACAAACAGCATTGAGATAATAATCAGATAATCTGCTTTAGTAATGTTGGTTGAGGGATGAATATTGGCACCTGTTCTTCTTCAAAATGATAGTGTTGTGGGATCTTTTACATCCACCTGAGAGGGCGGTCTGCCCTGAGAGGGCAGACGGGCCTAGGTTTAATGTCTCATCCAAAAGACGGTACTTCTGACAATGCAGCATTCCCTCAGTACTTCATTGGAGTGTCAGCCAAGGTTTTCGTGCTCAAGTTCCTGGAGTGGGACTTGAACCCATGACCTTCTAACTCACAGGCGAAAGTTATTTTTATTCATTCGTGGGATGTGGACATCGCTGGCGAGGCCGGCATTTATTGCCCATCCCTAATTGCCCTTGAGAAGGTGGTGGTGAGCCGCCTTCTTGAACCGCTGCAGTCCGTGTGGTGACGGTTCTCCCACAGTGCTGTTAGGTAGAGAGTTCCAGGATTTTGACCCAGCGATGATGAAGGAACGGCGATATAACTCCTGCAGCGATGTCCTGGGGCTGAGATGATTGGTCTCCAACAACCACTATCATCTTCCTTTGTGCTAGGTATGACTCCAGCCATTGGAGAATTTTCCCCCTGATTCCCATTGACTTCAATTTTACTGGGGCTCCTTGGTGCCACACTCGGTCAAATGCTGCCTTGATGTCCCCTCACCTCTGGAATTCAGCTCTTTTGTCCATGTTTGGACCAAGGCTCTAATGAGGTCTGGAGCCGAGTGGTCCTGGCAGAATGCAAACTGAGCATCGGTGAGCAGGTTATGTGAGAGGGCTACCAATTGAGCCAAGGCTGACATTGAAATCAGTGGCAACCTCCTGCCAGGTCTCCGCTCCAACTCTCTGTGGGTCATGCCATCCATCCGAGGGGGATAGAATGTCCATCCTCTCCGGAACTTGGTCTACTGCCCTGTCTGAGATATAAGATGCACTCAACTGCTCTTTGGCATCTTGGTGCGCGAGAAAGTGAAATGTCCCTTTAAGCTGCTGCAGGCCTTTACGTGGCGACAGCACACCATTTTCCTGTTCCTCCCCTCCAACGGACAATGTAGTTGAGGTTGAACCCAGAGACCTGGCCATGTTCAGCACTGATCCCCCTGGGCGAATCCTGCTGCTTCCACTGGTTTTACACTGGCAAACGGAAACCAGCCCCGACTAGGGTTGCCAACTCTCCAGGATTGGCCTGGAGTCTCCAGGAATTTAAGGTTAATCTCCCAAACACTACTGTGAGCAACACCCGGGAGAAAAATCATAGGTGCATTAAAACAAATTGTAGGTTTTTTTCATATTGTGTTAATTAGTTAGAAAAATATCGGAGATGGGAAAAAAAGGATGTTTGACTGAAAGTGAGGAAACATCCAATCGGGTAATGAAGAGTCTATTTGGTTTCCAATTGGTGCAGGATGGTGGTGCCCCTAAGATGGACGTGTTGGGCGGCCAATGGCGGGAGTGTGGGGGTGGGGCGGTCAGAATCTTGAGGTCATGTGATGAGACCTCCAGGGTTATGTCCAATCAGTGTTGGAAACCCAAGTCCCAACATCGAACACATAGGCCCGAAACCTGAGAATAACGTATTAATTGCAGGCTGTTTACTTTCACTGTAGGAATAGGTAGAAGTTACACCACGCAAACAGGCCGTTCGGTCCATCCGGTCCGTGTCGATGTTTACCCTCCACACCAGCTCTGGTGTCACCACAGAAATCAGTGGGGTCAATTTTCACCCCCTTCGCCTGGCGTCAACAGAGCGGTAATGGATCAGAATGGGGTCGGGAACCTCCTCCCCCGCCTCACACCGTTAACCCAGGCGATGCGGCCTGCTCCGATGTGAAAGCGGCCTATAGCCAGGTGTCCAAAGCGCCCGCCTGATTCAGGCAACAGGCCCCTTTTAATATGGAAATTGGGGGCCTATGACGTAAATAGGACCCCGATCGCCATTTTAGTCCGGATCTGGTCGGAGCCTGCGCCGTGCAGAAGAGGCCCAGCAAACATAAGTGTCAAATTATTTTTGTGGGCCCCGAAGGAGTGGGAGTGGCCCTCCTGGGCCTAAAAAACAAATCTGGGCCACCGTCGTCCCGGGACACCCACCCTCCGTGATCGTGACGCCCCCCTCTCCGCGACTTACCTTGCTGGCGGCAGCCCCGCCCTGATCGTGAAACCTTAATCCAGCAAGTTGCACAGGGAGACCTGTTTGGCTCCCTGCAACTCGCTTGCCAGATTTAAGTGAGGCTGGGGGGGCAGAGGGAAGGGCGCCTCAAAATGGCGGGGGGCCTCTTCGCCGCCAGTTGGTCGCCGGAAAGTCAAAATGGACCCTGGGTATCTCCATCCGCGAGTGAGATTTTTAACCTGCACCGTCGCGTTGCTGCTGCTTCGATTCGGATATAAGGGCAGGGGACTGCAGACTCTCTGCTGCGAGCTGCCCATCTGCTGCTTATTCTGTGCACGCCGGCAGCCCTGGCTACGGAATAAATTGTGTCATCGTATCTTCTTCGCACTAATTGGAAAGTGAATTGGGAGAGAGATTGGCACAATCGACCAGTGTCAAAGCACTCGATGAGATCGCGAGTGCTAAGTGTTGATAACTCCTCTCTGCTTGTACTGATGATGCCCTTTGTGTGCTCGTTGAGGTGAGGGAAGTGCAAGGACGCAGCTGAAATCAGTGAATGAGCTCCGTCCATGAGCAGTCAGGACTCTTCAATTCTTCCTCAATATGGAGAGGCTCCAGGAGCTGGGGAAAAATAACCTCATCAAACTACTTTGAAGGTGGCAGGACAAGTTGAGAAGGCTGTTAAAAAGGCATACAGGATCCTGGGCTTTATGAATAGAGGCATAGAGTACAAAAGCAAGGAAGTTGTGCTAAACCTTTATAAAACACTGGTTAGGCCTCAGCTGGAGTATTGTGTCCAATTCTGGACAACACACTTTAGGAAGGGACGTCAAGGCCTTAGAGAGGGTGCAGAGGAGATTTACTCGAATGGTACCAAGGATGAGGGATTTCAGTTATGTCGCGAGACTAGAGAAGCTGGGATTGTTCTACTTAGAAGGTTAGTGGGAGATTTGATAGAGGCGTTCAAAATTATGAGGGGTTTTGATAAGAGTAAATAAGGAGAAACTGTTCCCAGAGGCAGGAGGGTCGGTAAACAGAGGATACAGATTTAAGGTAATTAGCAAACCAGAGGGGAGATGAAGAGAATTTTTTTTTTACACAGTGAGTTGTTCTGATCTGGAATGTGCTGCCTGAAACGGTGGTGGAAGCAGATTCAATAGTAACTTTCAAAAGGGAATTGGATAAATACTGGAAAAGGAAAACATTTCAGCGCTGTGGGGAAAGAGCAGGGGAGTGGGACTAATTGCATAGCTCTCTCAAAGAGGAGGCACAGACACAATGGGCCGAATGGCCTCCTTCCCTGTCTGATTCTATGATTCTATGAAACTAATGTGTTGGTTTAGTTTCCCATAAGTTTTCCCTTCTCTTCCCCCTAAGAGGTTTGGTGGGGTACGGTTACACCAGGGCTGGCTGCCCTGCAATACCTTGGGTTAGTCTAGACACTGAGGAGAGTAAACTTGGCTGACGAGACCTCAGTTTAACTCTTCCCCCTCCCACCCCGCACCCCGCGCTGGGACTATTGCTGGCAGCTCCCATCCCAACCCACTGCATGCAAATGCTGGCAGGGGGGAGGAGGGCTGAGGCTTGGGTTCCCAGTCCATTTCCCTCCCACATGAACTCCTGCCTCCAGCTGCCTCGCCTGGTCAAACAGACTTTTTTTCGCATTTCCAATATCTAATGAATGAAAGTCATTGAGTATATTCAATTCAAGGCTGAGATCGATAGATTTTTGGACTCTAGGGGAATCAAGGGATATGGGGATCGGGCGGGAAAGTGGAGTTGAGGTCGAAGATCAGCCATGATCTGATTGAATGGTGGAGCAGGCTCGAGGGGCCAAATGGCCGACTCCTGCTCCTATTTCTTATGTTCTTATTTTCAAAAAAATAGAAAAAACACGCAATTTTCTTCAATGCCCCTATGATTATTTTCACGGACTTGCTCGCAGCAGTGTCTAGGAGATTAATCTTTAATTCCTGGAGGCTCCAGGACAAACCTGGAGGGTTGGCAACCCTAGTACTACAGCAGTTGTGAATCTAAGTTGAGTGGCTCCCTGCTGAGACTAGGCCTCAAAATGTAGCACACTGGAAGCTGTAATACTGACTCTACAAGGGTAGCAATGGTGGATGGATTGTGAGGGAGCTGAGCGTTAAGTTTCAGTGTCTGGAGCCATGGAGTGTGGGGGACAGCTGAGCATTAAGTATTAGTGCACAATACCATTGAGTGTGTGGGGGAGTAAGAATTCAGCTCATTGACCTGCCCTCCGACCCTTGGGTTTCTGGCCTTGGCGACACTGCTGCTGGAAGGCACTGAATGGAGGCCAAGAATAGAAAATGCCGGAAGCACCCGGCGGGTCAGTCAGTACCTGTGGAGAGAACGCATGAGTTACCAGTTCTCATTTGGAAACCTTAACCTGTCAGCTCTCTCCACAGATGCTGTCTGACCCATTGAGTATTTCTAGCACTTTCTGTTTTTGTTTCAGATTTCCAGGATCAGTAGTTCTTTGGCTTCTTTATTTACAATAAATAAAGGGGAGGCAGGAGAGGGAGTGGGGAACAGTGGATTGGGGCAAATGGTTCAGTATAGAGGGGAGGCAGGAGAGGGAGTGGGGAACAGTGGATTGGGGCAAATGGTTCAGTATAGAGGGGAGGCAGGAGAGGGAGTGGGGGAACAGTGGATTATGGGCAAAGGTCGGGGAACATAGGAACAGGAGTAGGCCATTCAGCCCCTCAAGCCTGTTCTGCCATTCAATGAGATCATGACTGATCTGTATCTTAACTCCATCTACCTGCCTTGGTTCCGTAACCCTTAATACCCTTACCAAATATCTATCAATGTCACTTTTGAAATTTTCAATTGACCCCGAGCCTCAACAGTTTTTTGGGGGAGAGAGTTCCAGATTTCCACGGCCCTTTGTGTGAAGAAGTGCTTCCTGACATCACCCCTTAATGGGCTGGCTCTAATTTTAAGGTTATGCCCCCTTAGGATGGTTCTTGAATGGTTCAGTCCCATGACAGGCGGTGCACTTGCTGATTGAGGGATCTTTGAAAATACAATCTAGAATTTAAATGAGGACTATTTTTTTAAAAAGATGGCATAAAGGGACAAAAAGGCCAGTGTAACTGCTGGGTGATATCACTGAGACTTAGCAACCATCAAGACGGTATGAGATTTCAGAAGAGCCAGCAATGAGTTTGGGTGATGGGTACCATCGGAAAAAGGAGAGTTGTGAAGTTAAAAAACAAATGGCCAGCTTTCAAAAGATGACTTCCAGCCTGTTGTATATGGGATGAAATGGGAGTGTGGTGAGGGGGCAATAAGGCCCAGAGTCTCCCGCCCCACCGGTGGGGGGATGGGACGCGCAGAACACCATGGCAACTGTGGAAATGAGAAACACATTTCTGAATGATAGCTCCTGGGAGGGCGATAATTCCATTTATTTAATCCTTGTGCCGTCTGGAATATAAAAAAAATCAATAAAGTTATTAATTTTTGAATTTATGACAGGGAGAGAAAAAGCCTGGCTTTTAGGCCTGCATCAAACCAGCAAAGTGGGGGGGAGGGAGTGGAGAATGTGAGAAAATATTTACAATTTTCAGGCAGTAAGGCACAAATAACCTTTTTAAAAGAAATGTTTTATAATTGAAGGTCATGAGCTGCAAGTAAGCTCATTCCCAGTCTGAGAGGCTCGTTCAGACAGAAGACGCATTCTGCTGCTGCCTATATTGGCACAGTGGGCTCTCTCTGGTTAACAGCTGAGCTGGTAAATCTCTCAGTGGGGCATTTTGGACCCAAACAATGTCTAGACAGGCTAGAGAGAGCAGATGAATTAGCAGTCACTACACCAGCATTGTTCCCAGCCTGGGCAGCAACCTTCATCATCGCTGTGACAATATAAATTAAGGTTCAACAGCATCACTCTCTCATTTTAAAACCTGCTGTCTAGATCCCAGCCTTCCCACTCCTCCCCCCACTCGAGTATTTTTTTTTACACACAGATTACTTCCTCATCCCCTGCGCATTACACCTTCAAATTGTTCCATTCACTGCCAGAAATGGACTGTTTATAGAGAGAAAAATGTATATATCCTGCCTCTTTTATCCAACCCCTCCCCCTCACCTCCAACCCCGATATATCAGTGAGAGTGAGCTTTAGTGTGAGGGAGATGACGCGATATCAAAGCAGTGGGGTTTTTTTTCTTTTTTTTTTGCTTAACTCTGCGAATTTTCTGGGAGCTGCTCCCGTTCCGTCAGATAAGCTCACCGGATGTACGGTGGGAAAATACACTGGAGCATCGTCGAAAGGCTCAGAGTCCCACACGGTGCCTTGCTCGTGGGACCGCTCTCAATAATGTTGCAGCCCCAACACAGGTCAATGCCCACAATTTGCAACGTGGGGTTGGTGGAGGGGGTGGGGGAGTTGGGAGGGGTGGGGTTGTAATTCTGTTGAACACTATTTTTTGCCCACTAGTTAACGTGTTTGTGCCAAATTCCTGTGTGTGTTACTTTAACGGAGTCGTTAACCGATTGAGTTTAGCCAGTGAACTCAAACGAGCCGTCCGAAGAATTTGCAGCACTCCCTCAGGGCTACGCAGCAGTGTCAGCTGTGGCTCAGTGGGTAGCCCCCTCACCTCTGAGTCTAGAAGGTTATGGGTTCAAGTCCCACTTCAGCACATGATCTAAGCTGACACTCTAGTGTAGTACCTGAGGGAGTGCTGCACTGTTGGAGATCATGGGCAGCATTTTAGCACCCGCTATCGGGTGCGTTCCTGGCGGGGGGGGCCCCGAAAATCGGGAAATCCCGGAGCGGGACCGGAGCCCGCCTCGAACCCGCGCACTTCCGGGTTCCCCGCTGACACGCCGGCGTGCGCGCGCCGCCCCCGCTGGTGGGAATCCCGCAGGCAATTAAAGCCAGCGGGATGCCACTTGAACCTATTTATTTGGCTTGTTCAGGTCATTAACTGACCTGATTAAGGGACTGTGTGAGGAGGGGTGGGATTTTAGAGCAAACTGGGACTATTTCCCACACTGGGGGAAACACTCCCAGTTCGAATGGACGTGTTGCAGCTATCAGCCTGTGGCAGCTGCAAAGGTCCATTTGACAGGTGTGGAGGGAGACCCTCACCCATTGCAGGAGGCCACTCTGTCACTTGGGACAAAGATTGGCCTCCACCACCCTCCTCCTGACAATCAAATTCACCAACTTGCACACTTACCCCGGGGTCCAGAGACATGTACCTACCTTGCGGACCCCCTCAGATGTACATCTTCTGGATGGGGGCCGCCGTAGCTGCAGTCATGACCTCCTCGGAGGACAAACAGCATCACCAGCCTCACAAACCTCGCCGTCCACCTCTGACACGTGGAGCTCCACAACACAGTGCTGTGACACATCCACCTGTACAGCAGGAGGGAGGGCTACCGCAGAGAGAGATGCGTCGCAGAGGGCACTACCCTCGCCACAGGGTCCACAGACCGAGGCTCAGCTTCCTGGACCTCTCTGCGCAGCAGTGCACACGGAGGCTCAGAGTCACTTGACATGTAGTCGTGGACATCTGCAGACTCCTTCATGCTGAGCTGCTCCCGGCTGGCCCGAGCACCATCTTCTTACCTGTCGGTGTCAAAGTCACCACTGCCCTCAACAACTTCTCCTCCGCATCCTTCCAGGGTGCCACCGGGGACATCGCCGACGTCTCTGTCGACTGCACAAAAGAGCCCTGTAAATACACCTACACCCACTCTGCAGTGACACAATGGGTGGCATCAGTTGTGGGGCTTCATAGTGATCCTCAGGAAAGGGAATTATTGCACAAACCAGACAAGATTCGCAAAGACATGGCAGTAGTGGTGACAATATAATATGTGATGTGAGTTGGTCAGAAATTCAATATAAGTAACAACCATGACAAACCCTCAAACACCCTTGTGCACCCCCTTCATGCTCACGACACATTTGCCTTACGCTGCCTACTGCACATATGTGATGCATGCCCTGTGGCTGCAGCACAGGTAGTGGCAGGTTGAGTGAGGCTGACCGTGAAAGAGATGCACGAGAGGGTGAGTATGGGATAGAGCCATGAGATTGTATGAGGATTGGGTTGAGTGGTAGTGGTGGGATGAGTACTGGCGAGGTGAGTAAGTGCAGGTAAGATGAGGATGAGGTTTGAGTGGGTGTGAGGGGTGATGTGACAGAGTAGTGTTGGTAGTGCAGAAGGAGATGTGGGGTGGGGGCAGTGATGTGGCAGACGGAGTGTAGGGGAATGAGTAAGTGTACTCACTTTGGCTGAGGTCATTGGAGCACCTCCTGCACTGTATGCAGGTGCGCGATATGTTGGTTGCGCTGGTGACCTCCTCTGCCACCTCAAGCCAGGCCTTCCTGGAGGCAGAGGCAGGCCGCTTCCTCCCGCCCGCCGGGGGGAAGATCTCTGTCCTCCCCCTCCTCCTCACCCCATGTATTGATACCTGGAGTGAGGCATCATTAAACTGGGAGCAGCCTTCCCCCTGGGCTGCTCCATGCTGTAATTTTTGCTATTTGTTGCAGCATCTGTCAGTGGAGGACTGCCCCTTTAAATAGAGCGCCTCCAGCTGACAGATCGTACTGCGCATGCGCAGCCCGCCCGACGCGCAGATCAGCAGTGGGGAACCCGGAGGAGCAGGTAAGTGGATCCAATTAGTGGATTGGATGCTACGATCGCGCGGGGAGCTGACTAATTTTGCCGGGCGCGTGGGTAACGCGCCCGATATCCCCCCCGCCGAGAACCCGCAGCCCTGGTAACATCGGGCCCGATGTCTCTCAGGTGAGATGTTAAACTGAGGCCCTGTCTGCCCTCTCGTGTGGATGTAAAAGATCCCAGGACACTACTTGGAAGAAGAGTCGCTGGCAGGGCCGGCATTTATTGCCCATCCCTAATTGCCCTTGAGAAGGTGGTGGTGAGCCGCCTTCTTGAACCGCTGCAGTCCGTGTGGTGACGGTTCTCCCACAGTGCTGTTAGGAAGGGAGTTCCAGGATTTTGATCCAGCGACGATGAAGGAACGGCGATATATTTCCAAGTCGGGATGGTGTGTGACTCGGAGGGGAACGTGCAGGTGGTGTTGTTCCCATGTGCCTGCTGCTCTTGTCCTTCTAGGTGGTAGAGGTCGCGGGTTTGGGAGGTGCTGTTGAAGAAGCCTTGGCGAGTTGCTGCAGCGCATTTATCTGGTTATTAACTCATTACTGTTTGTGGGATCTTGCTGGGTGCAAATTGGCTGCTGCGTTTCCTACATTACAACAGTTACTACTCTTCAGAAATATTTCTTTGGCTGTAAAGCACTTTGGGACGTCCTGAGGACCTGAAAGGCGCTATATAAATGTAAGTTCTTCATTACTTTGATCTCCTGATTCTGGGCACTCGAGCAGCACAAGTTAAGCTCATCTGGGATTGTTGCTGCTGTAATGGATTCACAGTCCAGGAGTGCTCGACACTCACACCCCTCCACACACAATATAAAAACACCTCGAATTCCATTAAAATTATGCGGGTAATCTTCACTTTGGGCGATAGTGTGAAACTGGCGATATCGGATCAGCCGTCCATTATACAGATTTCCACATTTTCATTTCCGATGGAGTTCAGGTCAGCATGGAATCGGGCTCAGTTGTGATACTGTTCACAATAAGAAGCAGTGGATAATTATCGACCACAATTATGGCTGCCCATGAGGGGCAGATTAACAAAAGGGTCCGTAGGGACCCCAGTAAAGCTCACCGGGACGCAGAAATACCGTCGAGAACAGTTTCAGTTTCATTTAATAGAGTCATAGAGAGTCATAGAGTTATACAGCACGGATAGAGGCCCTTCGGCCCATCGTGTCCGCGCCAGCCATCAAGCCCAGTCTAATCTAATCCCATATTCCAGCATTTGGTCCGTAGCCTTGTATGCTATGGCATTTCAAGTGCTCGTCCAAATGCTTCTTGAATGTTGTAAACAATTTTACAACACCAAGTTATAGTCCAGCAATTTTATTTTAAATTCACAAGCTTTCGGAGGCTACCTACTTCCTCAGGTGATGTTGTGAGGGTTCCTGCCTCCACAACCCTTTCAGGCAGTGAGTTCCAGACTCCAACCACCCTCTGGGTGAAAAAGTTCTTTCTCAAATCCCCTCTAAACCTCCCGCCTTTTACCTTGAATCTATGTCCCCTTGTTATAGAACCCTCAACGAAGGGAAAAAGCTCCTTAGTATCCATCCTATCTGTGCCCCTCATAATTTTGTACACCTCAATCATGTCCCCCCTCAGCCTCCTCTGCTCCAAGGAAAACAAACCCAATCTTCCCAGTCTCTCTTCATAGCTGAAGCGCTCCAGCCCTGGTAACATCCTGGTGAATCTCCTCTGCACCCTCTCCAAAGCGATCACATCCTTCCTGTAATGTGGCGACCAGAACTGCACACAGTACTCCAGCTGTGGCCTAACCAGTGTTTTATACAGCTCCATCATAACCTCCTTGTTCTTATATTCTATGCCTCGGCTAATAAAGGCAAGTATCCCATATGCCTTCTTTACCACCTTATCTACCTGTTCCGCCGCCTTCAGGGATCTGTGAACTTGCACACCAAGATCCCTCTGACCCTCTGTCTTGCCTAGGGTCCTCCCATTCATTGTGTATTCCCTTGCCTTGTTAGTCCCTCCAAAGTGCATCACCTCGCACTTTTCCGGGTTAAATTCCATTTGCCACTGTTCCGCCCATCTGACCAACACATCTATATCGTCCTGCAGACTGAGGCTATCCTCCTCGCTATTTACCACCCTACCAATTTTTGTATCATCAGCGAACTTACTGATCATACCTTTTACATTCATATCCAAGTCGTTAATGTAGACCACAAACAGCAAGGGCCCCAGCACAGATCCCTGTGGTACCCCACTGGCCACAGGCTTCCAGTCACAAAAACAACCTTCAACCATCACCATCTGCCTTCTGCCACTAAGCCAGTTTTGTATCCAAAGTGCCAAGGCACCCTGGATTCCATGGGCTCGTACCTTCTTGACCAGTATCCTGTGGGGGACTTTATCGAAGGCCTTACTGAAATCCATGTATACCACATCCACTGCGTTACCCTCATCCACACGCCTGGTCACCCCCTCAAAAAATTCAATCAAATTAGTCAGACATGATCTTCCCTTGACAAAGCCATGTTGACTATCCCTGATTAATCCTTGCTTCTCCAAGTGGAGACTAATTTTGTCCTTCAGAATTTTTTCCAATAATTTTCCTACCACTGATGTTAGGCTCACTGGCCTGTAGTTCCCCGGTTTTTCCCTACTCCCCTTCTTGAATAATGGTACTACATTAGCGGTTCTCCAGTCCTCTGGCACATCCCCTGTGACCAGAGAGGTTCTGAATATATGTGTTAGAGCCCCCGCAATCTCCTCCTTTGCCTCACACAGTAGCCTGGGATACATTTCGTCCGGGCCTGGGGATTTATCCATTTTTAGGCCTGCTAATACCGCCAATACCTCCTCCCGCTCGATGTTAATATGTTCGAGTATATCACAGTCCCCCTGCCGTATTTCTATGTCTACCTCGTCCTTCTCCAGAGTGAAAACAGATGCAAAAAATTCATTTCGAACCCCTCCTACATCTGCCGGCTCCACACACAGATTGCCATTTTTGTCCCTAATGGGCCCTATTTTTTCCCTAGTCATCCTCTTATCCTTAATATACTTATAAAACATCTTAGGATTTTCCTTTATTTTGCTCGCCAGTGTTATTTCATGGCCCCTCCTTGATCTCCTAATTTCTTTTTTAAGTATCCCCCTGCACTTTTTGTACTCCTCTGGGGCTTCCTCCGTCTTTAGCCTTTTGTATCTGCCAAAAGCCCTCCTTTTTTTCCTAATCCATTCTCGTATATCCCCTGACATCCAAGGTTCCCTGGAGTTCTTGGAACCACCCTTGACCTTTACGGGAACATGTTGCCATTGTATGGTCTCAATCTCCCTTCTGAAAGACTCCCATTGCTCCAATGCGGATTTTCCTACAAGCAGCTGATCCCAGTCCATTTTGGCCAGATCCTGCCTTATCCTATTAAAATCGGCCTTCCCCCAATTTAGAACCTTTATTTCCGGCCCCTCCCTATCCTTTTCCATGACCACCTTAAGCGTAGTATCTTGTGATATGATTTGTTTATTATTAATGGAGTGTGTAAACAATCTGTGGACATATTTCTTTATGCATCTCACCACATGTTCATGTCTTAATGGATCAGGGGCTGAGCCTGGGATAGTGGGGAGGGGGGGTAGCTGCGGAGAGGCTCAGGGCCCCAAGATTTCTTAATCCCACTCTGCTGTACACAATGTAACTGTGAGTGCTGCCAATATCGAGTGAGAAACAGTGATATCTTTATTCCTGATTATTAAATGAGTCTTCAGCAGGTGGATCAGTCTGATTTCAAGTGTTGTGAATTGAAAAGCTTTTTATTTATGAGCATGAAAACTATTTGTTTGCAAGATGAAAAATTACAAAATTAAAATGCCTGACAATTAATGGGATTAGAGTAGACAGGGCTTGATGGCCGGCGCGGACACGATGGGCCGAAGGGCCTCTATCCGTGCTGTATAACTCTATGACTCTATGACTCTAATTTCTGAACAATTTTGAGTGACCTGGGACATAAAAATATAACATTGTGACCTTATGACCATACAACACACCAGGGTTGGGGGAGGAGTGAATGGGGTCTGTTCAGTGTCACAAGCTGGGTTACAATCACTTCACTCTATGGCTTTAACGTGGTGACTGTGGGATATTGCTGACTCACTGACAGTGGGATATTGTTGACTCAATGCCTGCGTGATAGTGTTGACTCAATGAATATGGGATATTGCTGACTCCCTGAGTGTGGGATATTGCTGACTCACCGACTGAGGGATATTGTTAACTCTGACTGTGAGATATTGATGCCTCGCCAACTGATGTGTATTGCTGACTCACTGTCTGTGGGATATTGCTGACTAACTGTCTGTGGGATATTGCTGACAAACTGTCTGTGGGATATTGCTGACTCACTGCCTGTGGGATATTGCTGACAAACTGTCTGTGTGATATTGCTGACTCATGACTGTGGGATATTGCTGACTCACTGTCTGTGTGATATTGCTGACTCACTGCCTGTGGGATATTGCTGACTCACTGTCTGTGGGATATTGCTGACAAACTGTCTGTGTGATATTGCTGACTCACTGCCTGTGGGATATTGCTGACAAACTGTCTGTGTGATATTGCTGACTCATGACTGTGGGATATTGCTGACTCACTGTCTGTGGGATATTGCTGACTCACTGACTGTGGGATATTGCTGACTCACTGTCTGTGTGATATTGCTGACTCACTGTCTGTGTGATATTGCTGACTCATGACTGTGGGATATTGCTGACTCACTGACTGTGGGATATTGCTGACTCACTGTCTGTGGGATATTGCTGACTCACTGACTGTGGGATATTGCTGACTCACTGCCTGTGGGATATTGCTGACTCACTGACTGTGGGATATTGCTGACTAACTGTCTGTGGGATATTGCTGACTCACTGTGGGATATTGCTGACTCACTGTCTGTGTGATATTGCTGACTCACTGACTGTGGGATATTGCTGACTCACTGCCTGTGGGATATTGCTGACTAACTGTCTGTGGGATATTGCTGACTCACTGACTGTGGGATATTGCTGACTCACTGACTGTGTGATATTGCTGACTCACTGCCTGTGGGATATTGCTGACTCACTGTGGGATATTCCTGACTCACTGTCTGTGTGATATTGCTGACTCACTGACTGTGGGATATTGCTGACTCACTGACTGTGTGATATTGCTGACTCACTGTCTGTGGAATATTCCTGACTAACTGTGTGTGGGATATTGCTGACGAACTGTCTGTGGGATATTGCTGACTCACTGTCTGTGGGATATTGCTGACTCACTGTGGGATATTCCTGACTCACTGTCTGTGTGATATTGCTGACTCACTGACTGTGGAATATTGCTGACCCACTGATTGTGGGATATTGCTGACTCACTGTCTGTGGGATATTGCTGACTCACTGTGGGATATTCCTGACTCACTGTCTGTGTGATATTGCTGACTCACTGACTGTGGAATATTGCTGACCCACTGATTGTGGGATATTGCTGACTCACTGACTGTGGGATATTGCTGACTCACTGTCTGTGTGATATTGCTGACTCACTGTCTGTGGGATATTCCTGACTAACTGTGTGTGAGATATTGCTGACTAACTGTCTGTGGGATATTGCTGACTCACTGTCTGTGTGATATTGCTGACTCACTGACTGTGGGATATTGCTGACTCACTGACTGTGTGATATTGCTGACTCACTGACTGTGGGATATTGCTGACTCACTGACTGTGTGATATTGCTGACTCACTGTGGGATATTGCTGACTCACTCTCTATGTGATATTGCTGACTCACTGTCTGTGGGATATTGCTGACTCACTGTCTGTGTGATATTGCTGACTCACTGACTGTGGGATATTGCTGACTCACTGACTGTGTGATATTGCTGACTCACTGACTGTGGGATATTGCTGACTCACTGACTGTGTGATATTGCTGACTCACTGTGGGATATTGCTGACTCACTGTCTATGTGATATTGCTGACTCACTGTCTGTGGGATATTGCTGACTCACTGTCTGTGGGATATTGCTGACTCACTGTCTGTGTGATATTGCTGACTCACTGACTGTGTGATATTGCTGACTCACTGACTGTGTGATATTGCTGACTCACTGACTGTGGGATATTGCTGACTCACTGACTGTGTGATATTGCTGACTCACTGACTGTGTGATATTGCTGACTCACTGTGGGATATTGCTGACTCACTGACTGTGGGATATTGCTGACTCACTGTCTGTGGGATATTGCTGACTCACTGACTGTATAATATTGCTGACTCACTGTCTCACATACTGTCGGATATTATTGCCTCACTGACTGTGGTGTATTGCTAACTTGTTGACTGTGGGATATTGCTGTTTCATGATTGGAATATTGCTGACTCACTGACTGTGGCGGTTGCTGTCTCACTGACTGTGGGATATTGCTGACGCACTGACTGGGATATTGCTGACTCACTGACTGTGGGATATTGCTGACCCACTGATTGTGGAATATTGCTGACCCACTGATTGTGGGATATTGCTGACCCACTGATTGTGGAATATTGCTGACCCACTGATTGTGGAATATTGCTGACTCACTGACTCACTGACTGTGGGATATTGCTGACCCATTGACTGGGATATTGCTGACTCACTGACTCACTGACTGTGGGATATTGCTGACACACTGTCTAGGATCATAGAATCATAGAATGGTTACAGTACAGAAGGAAGCCATACGGCCTGTTGAGCCCGTGCCGTCTTTCTGCAAGAGCAATCCAGTTAGTCCCATGCCCCCGCCCTTTCCCCGTGGCCCTGCAAATATTTTCCCTTCAAGTACTTATCCAATTCTCTTTTGAAAGCCATGATTGAATCTGCCTCCACCACCCCCTCAGGCAGTGCATTCCAGATCATAACCACTCGCTGTGTAAAAAGGTTTTTCCTCATGTCACCTTTGGTTCTTTTGTCAATCACCTAAAACCTGTCTCCTCTGGCTCTCGACCCTTCCACCAATGGGAACAGTTTCTCTCTATCTACTCTGATAAAGACCCCAAATGATTTTGAATACCTCTATCAAATCTCCTCTCAACCTTCTCTGCTCCAAGGAAAACAACCCCAGCTTCTCCAGTCTATCCACATAACTGAAGTCCCTCATCCCTGGAACCATTCGAGTAAACCTTTTCTGCAGCCTCCCTAAGGCCTTCACATCCTTCCTAAAGTGTGGTGCCCAGAACTGGACACAATACTCCAATGTGGCCAAACCAGTGTTTTATAAATGTTCATCATAGCTTCCTTGCTTTTGTACTCTATGCCTCTATTTATAAAGCCCAGGATCCTGAATGCTTTTTAAACCACTTTCTCAACCTACCCTGCCACCTTCAATGATTTGTGCACATATACCCCCAATCTCTCTGTTCCTGTACCCCTTTAGAATTGTACCATTTAGTTTATATTGCCTCTCCTCGTTCTTCCTACCAAAATGTATCACTTCGCACTTCTCTGCGTTAAATTTCATCTGCCACGTGTCTGCCCATTCCACTAGTCTGTCTATGTCCTCTTGAAGTCTATCACTATCCTCCTCACTGTTTACTACACTTCCAAGTTTTGTGTCATCTGAAAATTTTGAAATTGTTCCCTGTACACCCAAGTCCAAGTCATTAACATATATCAAGAAAGCAGTGGTTCTAGTACCGACCGCTGGGGAACATCACCGTTCACCTCCCTCCAGTCTGAAAAACAACCATTCAACACTACTCTCTGTTTCCTGTCACTTAGCAATTTCATATCCATGCTGCCACTGCCCCATTTATACCAAGGGTTTCAACTTTGCTGACAAGCCTATTATGTGGCACTTTATCAAACACCTTTGGAAGTCCATATACACCATATCAACCACACTGCCCTCATCGACCCTCTTTTACCTCATCAAAAAATTCAATCAAGTTAGTTAAACACGATTTGCCTTTAACAAATCCGTGCTGGCTTTCCTTAATTAATCCAAACTTGTCCAAGTGACTGTTAATTTTGTCCCAGATTACATCTCTAAAAGTTTCCCCAACACTGAGGTTAAACTGACTGGCCTATAGCTGCTGGGTTTATCCTTACACCCTTTTTTGAACAAGGGTGTAATATTTGCAATTCTCCAATTCTCTGGCACCACCCCCTTATCTAACGATGATTGGAAGATTATGGCCAGTACCTCCGCAATTTCCCTCAGCAACCTAGGATGCATCCCATCCGGACCGGGTGACTTATCTACTTTAAGTACAGCTAGCCTTTCTAGTACCTCCTCTTTATCAATTTTTAGCCCATCTAGTATCTCAACTACCTCTTCTTTTACTGAGACTTTGGCAGCATCTTCTTCCTTGGTAAAGACAGATGCAAAGTACACATTTAGTACCTCAGCCATGCCCACTGCCTCCATGAGTGGGTCTCCTTTTTGGTCCCTAATCACCCCCACCCCCCCTCTTACTACCCGTTTACTATTTATATGCCTATAGAAGAATTTTGGATTCCCTTTTATGTTAGTTGGTGTCTATTCTCATACTCTCTCTTTGCCCTTCTTATTTCCTTTTTCACTTCCCTTCTGTACTTTCCATATTCAGCCTGGTTCTCACTTGTGTTATCAACCTGACATCTGTCACATGCCCCCTTTTTCTGATTCATCTTACTCAATATCTGTTTCGTCATCCAGGAAGCTCTGGGTTTGGTTGCCCTACCATACCTCGTTGGATATTGTTGGCTCACTGACAGTGGGATATTGTTGACTTGCTGACTGTCGTGTATTCGTATCTCACTGACTGTGTGAAATTGCTGAATTACTGACTGTGGGATACTGTTGCCTCCCTGACTGTGGTGCTTGATGACTCACAGCCTGTGCAACATTGTCGACTCACGTCTGTGGGATATTGCTGACTCACTATTTGTGAGATATTGCTGACTCACTGTCTGTGTGATATTGCTGACTCACTGTCTGTGAGATATTGCTGACTAACTGTCTGTGTGATATTGCTGACTCACTGTCTGTGGGATATTGCTGACTCACTATCTGTGAGATATTGCTGACTCACTGTCTGTGGGATATTGCTGACTCACTGTCTGTGTGATATTGCTGACTCACTGACTGTGGTATATTGCTGACTCACTGACTGTGGTATACAGTTGACTCGCTGACTGTGGGATATTGCTGACTCACTATCTGTGAGATATTGCTGACTCATTGTCTGTGAATATTGCTGAATCTCTGACTGTGGGATATTGCTGACTCACTGCCAGTGGGATATTGCTGACTCACTGCCAGTGGGATATTGCTGACTCACTGCCAGTGGGATATTGCTGACTCACTGCCAGTGGGATATTGCTGACTCACTGTGGGATACTGTTGCCTCCCTGACTGTGGTGCTTGATGACTCACTGACTGTGTGATATAGCTGACTCACTGCCTGTGGTATACAGTTGACTCACTGTCTGTGGGATATTGCTGACTCACTGTCTGTGGGATATTGCTGACTCACTGTCTGTGGGATATTGCTGACTCACTGTTCGTGGGATATTGCTGACTCACTGTTCGTGGGATATTGCTGACACTACCTGGGCTGTCCTGGCAGCTTCAGATTTCACACATGTTCATTCCTTTTCTCATTGCTCGTCGAGTAACTCTAGATAAATAAGAAAATACTTGAAATACCGATCCAGTCAGCATTTGAACAGAGGAGAGGCAGGTTATAATATTTAGTATGTATACCATTCATCATAACTTTTATTTGACTTTAACTTGATATTTTGTATTAAATCAGCTCATATTTAAGGAGCTACCTTCCTTACTTTGGTTCATCTTTTCCATATCAATAACACAGACTTCTCATCTCATTGTTATTCTGTTAAAATCCTAACATCATCCTGTAGGATTACTTTTGAATAAATTCTATTAAAACCAAAGGAACAATTAGAAAATCCGCTTCTTTCTGTAAATTTGCAGATCCACGAGGATCTGTGGGAACTTTTGCTCAAGGTTGTTATCTTTGTGTCCAAATTTTATTCCACTGGACCTTAAAGTCTCCAAATTCACTTTGTTTGAAAGTTCTCTAAGCTTTTAGTGGAGGTTTCCAGTGTCTCCATCAATGGTAAATTCAAACCCAGGTCCCACAGGTGAATGGATGACCTTTCAGGACACTGTAGTGGTGGCCCATCAGAGAGAGAAGATCTTCAGAAATGTATCTGGGCTGGAGTTGAATCCAACTCCAAGGTTATGTTACCACACTTGTCGCCCATCTCCCTCCTCCCCCTTTGTTACCAACGTTACTCAGTTTGTTGAACATAAGATTGACACGGTAGATATAATGGCCCCGATATTAATGGGGAGGCGGAATGGCAGCCGGGGGTGGGGAGGGGGGCGATTGGGCACGTGGGTAACCTGCCCAATAAAATCTGTCCGTTCCCTACACGATCGCGGGTAAATTTGAGCCACTTAACGTGGCTTCCGGGTTTGTCGCCCGAAAGCTGAGCAGCGGGCGGACTGCGCACCCGCATCGCAGGCTGTCAGCTGGAGGAGCTCTACTAAAGGGGCAGTCCTCCAATGGCTGCTCCTGGAGCAAACACCCACACAGCACAATGGAGCAGCACAGGGGAAAGGCTGCTCCTAGATTCAGTGATGCCTCACTCCAGGTGTTACTGGATGGGATGAGGAGGAGGAGGGATATTTTCTACCCGGCAGACGGAAGGAAGTGGCCTGCCTCTGCCACCAAGAAGGCCTGGCTCGAGGTGGCAAAGGAGGTCACCAGCAGCAGCAACATCTCCCGCACCTGGATCCAGTGCAGGAAGAGTTTCAATGACCTAACTAGGTCAGCCAAAGTGAGTACACTGACTCATTCTCCTACATTCCGTCTTCCACATCACCGCCCCCACCCCCCCAACTCATTCTACACTGTCAACACTACTCTATCACATCACTCCTCACACCCACTCAAACCTCATCCTCAACTTACCTGCACTTCCTCAGCACGTCCTCACCTCCCCATTACTCACCCCACCACTATCACTCAACCCAATCCTCATTCAACGTCATGACTCTGTCTCATACTCACCATCTGATGCATCTCTTTCATGATCAGCCTCACCCAAATCAATAAATTCAGCGGTTGGCCACGTCACCATCACTCACTCACGCGTCTGTACTTTCTCCCCTTAGAAGAGAAGAGAGCCCAGAATGCCTGGGAGAGGGCGAGGACCGGAGTGGGGGCCGCAACAGATAGTCGTCCTCACAGACGTGGAGCAGGAGGTGCTGGAGCTGAGCCCCACCCTCGAGTGCCTGTCCGTCGGGGACGCCGAGACTGGCACCCAACAAACGTCTGGTGACAGAACTTTAACATTCAGCACTCACAATATGAATTGATGTTAACATGCCCCGCCATCTTCAGCACCTCAACATCTGTGATCATGCTTAATATTGCCTCTTCTGTTCTTTTACAGGGCCTTCAGCGACCGCTGTGACGGCAGAGGGCAATTCCTCAGAGGACCTGCCCGCCTCTGAGGGGACACCGTCATATCTGAGCGAGCCATCCACCAGCGCAGATACACACACCTCGGTGGGTCCTAGTCCGCAGTTTGTTGGGGTCGCACATGGTGAGTTACCACACACATGTGAGCACGAGCAGACGCTGGTGGCAGGGGCAGCTGTGGAGAGTCCGCATCAGTGGGAGCACTCTTCTCCAGGCTCTGCTCAGCTGGACACAGATGCTGAACCCTGGGGGCCATCCTTCAAAAAGGAGAATGATCGAGGGGCAGCAGCACACTTGCGAGGTGCTGGAACAGGTGCCAGGCGCACTCTCCAAAATCGCGCAGAGGATGGAGGAGTCCAACTCCTGCATGAGTGGAATGGTGGCACAGGTAAGGGAAGGAATCTCTGAGATACTGTCACAGGGATGTGAGGGCATCTCTGAGATAGTGTCGCGGGTAAGTGCGGGAATGTCTACGATGGAGGGAAGGCTAGCCCCCATCGAGCTTCAAGCATGGCTCACAAATGAGTCCAATGGGGCCCTGACAACAACCGTTTGGACTCAGGATGAACAACATTCTGCCTCCTTAAACAGGCAGGCAGATATACTAGCAGTGGCCTTACAAGGCTTCACACATGTCCTCCAAACTGTCGTCCAGCAGGGTGGTAGGAGTGATGTGGGCCTGGCCCAGGAGAGGGATGATGGCGAAAGGGGACATGGAAGTGGGGATGCCACTCAAAGTGCTCCCACGTCTCTCCCGTTGCCCCCCTCTCAACCAGTACCCGCAATGCTGCCTCCTCTCCGGGTGGCCGAGTCTGCCCCTGCACAGGTGCAGGTGGAGCAGTCTTTGGAGGGGCCCTCAGGGGCACCAGAGGGCGTAGGCCCAAAGGATCTAATCGGTCAAGGCATGAACAAGAGCAACCTGCCACTACCTCTGCTGCAGCCACAGGGGATGCACCACGTAGGAGTAGTCGTAAGTGAAAGGCGAAGGTTTTGTGAGCACAAAGGGGATGCACAAGGGTGTTTGATGGTTGGTCATGTTTTTTATTTATATTTGTTTTTTGTTAAATATTATTATTGTCACCACTACTGCCACGTCTTGGCCATTTTTGACTGGCTTTTGTAATAAGGCTCTTCCATGAGGTTCACCATGAACACCCACACTTGATGCCACCCATTGGGTCACCCTACAGTGGGTGTATGTGTAGTTGCAGGACTGTTTTGTGCAGGGAGGAGGGGTGGGCTGGTGTGGCTGCTGCTCTATCCAGTGGTGTGAGGACTGGAGTCTGATGTTGGGAGAACCGTTCACATATCAGTGACTCCCTGGCCTCACGTGCAGCCAGGTGAGCCGCTGTTCTGCCCATGGGCTCCTCCTCCTCCTCCTCCTCCTCCTCCTCCTCCTCCTCCTCCTCCTCCTCCTCAATGTGGGTGGCAGATGTGGATGGGGCCTCCTCAAGCGGCACCCCTCTCTGTTGTCCCGTGTTGCGCAGGGCACAACACACGACTATAATGTGTCCCACTCTGTCTGGTGCGTATTGAAGCGCTCCCCCAGAACAATCAAGGCACCTGAAGCGCATCTTGAGCAGCCCTATAGCCTGCTCAATTGTAGTCCAGGTGGCGAAGTGGCAGTCATTATATTGACGCTGTTGCTCGGTGATGGGGTTCCTCAGAGGCACGTGTGCAGGGGTTATCCCTTGTACCCGAGGAGCCAGCCCTTAAGGGTGTTTGTTGCGTGAAATGCAGCCATGGCGCCCCCCCCATCCTGACGGTGTGAGTTTGAGGGGGTCCGCAAAGTAGGTAAATATGTTTGAACAGCAGCGTTTTGGGTGGAAAGTAAGAATTTTGAGTGAAAACAGCCAAAACTTTGTCTGAAGTGACAGAGTGCCCTGCTGCAATAAATGAGGTTTTCTCCCCATGTGTCAAATAATCCTTTGCATCTCCCACTGGCTGCTGACTGAAACACGTCTGTTGCAACAGGGAGTGTTTCCCCCAGCACGGGAAACACGCTGAGGATCCTTCAAAATCGCACCCCTGCCAAAATGTCTACTCAATCAGGTATCTCAAGTACCTGACAAACTATATAAAGCATCATCCCGCTGGCTTTAATTGCCAGTGGGACTCCCGCATGCGGGAGGCGTGCGCGCACCCAAACGCGCCACTGGGGAACCCGGAAGTCAGTGGGTTCAGCCCCTAACGCAGCCGCTCCGCCATCTGAAAATCGGCCCCAATGTCAAAGGTTAAGGTATTCTGTTTTACAGAGGTACCATGGTGTCAGAATCAGGGAGAGACTGGCTCTGATCGCTGTGGGAAAGACATTGACAGTTGATCTTTCACAAAGTCGAACTTCTCCAGCCTCAGCTGGTCACCTGGGAACATGGAGAGAAGATTGGTGGACTTGTCTGATTCCCCCACCGTCCCACTGTGCATCATGGTGGACTGACTAAGATCGAGCATCGACTGGCACTGGAGATAGTTCACTGTGCATCATGGTGGATTGACTAAGATCGAGCATCGACTGGCACTGGAGATAGTTCACTGTGCATCATGGTGGACTGACTAAGATCGAGCATCGACTGGCACTGGAGATAGTTCACTGTGCATCATGGTGGACTGACTAAGATCGAGCATCGACTGGCACTGGAGATAGTTCACTGTGCATCATGGTGGACTGACTAAGATCGAGCATCGACTGGCACTGGAGATAGTTCACTGTGCATCATGGTGGACTGACTAAGATCGAGCATCGACTGGCACTGGAGATAGTCCACTGTGCATCATGGTGGACTGACTAAGATCGAGCATCGACTGGCACTGGAGATAGTTCACTGTGCATCATGGTGGACTGACTAAGATCGAGCATCGACTGGCACTGGAGATAGTTCACTGTGCATCATGGTGGACTGACTAAGATCGAGCATCGACTGGCACTGGAGATAGTTCACTGTGCATCATGGTGGACTGACTAAGATCGAGCATCGACTGGCACTGGAGATAGTTCACTGTGCATCATGGTGGACTGACTAAGATCGAGCATCGACTGGCACTGGAGATAGTTCACTGTGCATCATGGTGGACTGACTAAGATCGAGCATCGACTGGCACTGGAGATAGTCCACTGTGCATCATGGTGGACTGACTAAGATCGAGCATCGACTGGCACTGGAGATAGTTCACTGTGCATCATGGTGGACTGACTAAGATCGAGCATCGACTGGCACTGGAGATAGTTCACTGTGCATCATGGTGGACTGACTAAGATCGAGCATCGACTGGCACTGGAGATAGTTCACTGTGCATCATGGTGGACTGACTAAGATCGAGCATCGACTGGCACTGGAGATAGTTCACTGTGCATCATGGTGGACTGACTAAGATCGAGCATCGACTGGCACTGGAGATAGTTCACTGTGCATCATGGTGGACTGACTAAGATCGAGCATCGACTGGCACTGGAGATAGTTCACTGTGCATCATGGTGGACTGACTAAGATCGAGCATCGACTGGCACTGGAGATAGTTCACTGTGCATCATGGTGGACTGACTAAGATCGAGCATCGACTGGCACTGGAGATAGTTCACTGTGCATCATGGTGGACTGACTAAGATCGAGCATCGACTGGCACTGGAGATAGTTCACTGTGCATCATGGTGGACTGACTAAGATCGAGCATCGACTGGCACTGGAGATAGTTCACTGTGTGGATTGCAGAAGATAGAAGATTCTACTTCTCCCAAGCCCAGGGACGCTGAGCTCATTTGCAGTACCCTATCTCCCCCTCCCTTCAACAACAATGAGAACAACAATATAATTTGCATTTATATAGCCCCTTTAACACAGTACAACGTCTAAAGGCGCTTTACATGAGTGATTATCAAACAAAATTTGACATCGACATAAGGAGATATTAGGACAGGTGACCAAAAGCTTGGTCAAAGGGGTAGGTTTTAAGAAGCGTCTTCTAGGAGGAGAGAGAGGTAGAGAGGCGGAGAGGTTTAGGGAGGGAATTCCAGAGCTTAGGGCCTAGGCAGCTGGAGGCACGGCCGCCAATGGAGGAGCGATTAAAATCGGGGATGGCTAGAGGCCAGAATTGGAGGAGCGCAGAGATCTCGGAGGGTTGTAGGGCTGCAGAAGGCTACAGAGATAGGGAGGGGCGAGGCAATGGAGAGATTTGAAACCAAGAATGAGAATTTTAAAATCGAGGCTTTGCCAAACCGGGAGCCAATGGAGGTCAGCGAGCAGAGGGGTGATGGGTGAACGGGACTTGGTGCGAGTCAGGATATGGGCAGCAGAGGTCCGGATGAAAAATTGAACCTGACGCCTTCCAGGTCTGTGTGGCTCAGTACCACAGTGCACTGGGTGTTTACCCGCTCAGCCATCAGGGCACCGAGGGATTCAGAACGGAGCTGCCTCTACTTCGTGGGGTTCTTGTGCTGTGCAGGAAGGTGACAGTTAGAAGCTGGGTGTCTCCGTGCAGGAGGGGAAGAAACGTCAAACGAGGCATCCCAAATGGGCCTGCTGTCACATGGCGCCTCCCCACCCCTCCAGCGGCCAGCTAGGCATGGCATAGGTGCTGGACCGAAAGCTGCACTCTGCTCTCAGCCACAGATGGGCACGGCCAAAGGAAGGACCTGCAAGAGGAGAAACAGGAGAAAAAAAGAGGATGAATGCTCTTCAGCGAAGGATAGCGTAGCCTCAATAAACAGAAAGGGAACATGGCAAATGACAAGGCCTTAATTGTGCTCAGCAGAATAGGGTATCGCTCTACCTATTGACGTTTTATAAGATCCAATGCAATAGATGAGCCTTCTCTTCCCGAATGATTTCCCAGTATGATTTGTGCTTACCAGAGGCTCCAGTGAGCAGCGTCAGCTCCTCTCCCTGTCAAGATAAAAGAGATAAAAATGCCAAATTAGCAAAGCAGAGAAAAAAGACGCCCTCTGTTATTGTCTAGCGCCTAGGCCGAGACATATAATCGCTTTAAAAAAACATTGAAAATGAGCTCTCTCTCTCTGTGCATTCCTGTCACTCGATAATGGGCACCTCGTTGAACTACAAGTTGGCCCGTTTCAGGGCGTGGGGGGAAGGAATCCAGTTAGCCCGTTGTGTCTCGCACCTCCCTGCTCTGGTCACGCCTGAAGTAAATGAATGTTTCACCCGCAGTCAGTTCATTTCACTTACTTGTCGTGAAAGTTTTATTCACAGGTCAGAAGTAAATGCAGAAAATGGCAATTTACATTTAAAAATGAATGTGTGTTCTTGTGATATTTACAGCTTAAAATGATGCCATCAGCTCTAATAAATGTCACCATTACCAACCCAGTGTAATAATTAAATATTGACTATTTCATGGTACTATCTCATTGAATTATTGCTGGTGAGAAAAAAAAATTAGCTGGTGAGGCAGAACTGAAGGCTGCAAATGAGATTACATTGAGTGACTGGAGTGGCCAAGAGGCCACGACCTTTGATTTGGACCTGTCACCTCAATCTGTTAACTAAATGTTTCACTATTTTTTCCACGCATTCTGACCCCTTTTGTCAGTATACATCACCTAGCTTCCATAGATCCGTGGCACATCGAGAACGCAGCTCCTTCCAATAAAGTGCCATTCGAATTCCCAACAAGACGGAATTTTACAGCACGGAAACAAGCTATCGAACTTCCCCCTAAATGTATCTATGCTAGTCACCTCACCCACTCCTTGTGGTAGCGAGTTCCACATTCTCACCATTCTCTGGGTAAAGAAGTTTCTCCTGAATTCCCTATTGGATTTACTAGTGACTGTCTTATATTTATGGCCCCCTAGTTTTGGACTCCCCCACAATTGGATTCATCATTACCTATTGAGAAGTAACCAGCCAATCTCCTGCTGCCTCTGCCCGCAGATTGTCTGGGCCTGGGGTCTGGGGCAACTGTTGTGATGTTTAGGCACTCCCCTGGCCTGTCCCTCTAAGGCCACTGCTCAGATATTCCCTGCGGCGAAATGATCCTAATAGACCCATTCTGAGACACGTTAGAGGCTGATTGCTGTTGGAACTTGCTCGAAATCGGCTGCTGTTTGGCTCCTCTCCCCGAGGACGGGCTGGGTGAGCTCAAAATCAGAAAAACCAGCAGGATATGACTGGCTTTAATTCCCCTTTCTGTTTTTTTAAAAAAGATTGTTCAGTTGTGGTTTGTTGGTGCTAAATACAATGGGGTAATTTTAACTCAACCAGCCCATCGGGAAACTGCTGTGATCAGGTGCAATGTTGGTTTTAAACCCCGTTTGAATTTTGAAGTCAGTGGAGAATAACATTGGGTGGGTGTAAAACCAGCATTCCACCCGATCCCTTGGGTTTCCTGCCCAGTGAGTTAGATTAAAATTACCTGGGATGTGGGCGTCGCTGGCAAAGCTGGCATTTATTGCCCATCCCTAATTGCCCTTGAGAAGGTGGTGGTGAGCCGCCTTCTTGAACCGCTGCAGTCCTTGTGGTGAAGGTTCTCCCACAGTGCTGTTAGGAAGGGAGTTCCAGGATTTTGACCCAGCGACGATGAAGGAATAGTGATAATGTGATGTACAAAATGTGACACGTGCATGAAATGAACGATTTTTATGTATATATATATAGATGGGAAGATTTTATAACATCCCAAAGAACCATCAGTAAATCCAGTTCTCTTTTCAAAGCCTTGTAGCTCTATTAAGATCTGTGGGAATTTTCCATTGAGGATTTCATCTTCATACTCAAGCTTTCTCCCACTGACTCCAAACCCACACATCTCTATGAGCTGTCAAGCTGCCACAGAGTGGGGGCTTTAACAGCCCCCTGACCAGACAGACACACTGACAGTCCCAGATGTGAAGAGCTGATGTTCTGACACAGCATCAGCAGCACCTCTCAGAGAGACCAGCCCTTCCTGGTCTAGTTATAGTACAGGGTCGCAAACAGCGGCCTGTGTCTGGACCATGGGAATCACCCTTCTTGTACAGCAGGGTGGCTCCCACTGCAACAGGAACACACCTGTGCACGTGCGAGTATGCACAGAAGGGAACAGATGTTTTAAAGGCATAGTTTACAACATTGTTTGTGGTCATGATGGTTGGGGAAGGATTCAATGAGTGAAAAATGACAGCACTGGCTTATGAGCATCCATGTGAGTAAGTGTGTGTGTGTGTGTGTGTTACAATATGTGAGCATTAGTGAGTGTGCATGTGTGTGTGTATGTGTGTGCGCGAGTGTCCATGATTGTGTGTTAGTGTTTGTGAGTGTGAGTGCATGTGAGAGTGTCTGTGAGTGTGGGTGTGTGTAGTGTGAGTGTCTGTGGGTGTGTGTGCATGTGTGTGAGTGTCTGTGGGTGTGTGTGCATGTGTGTGAGTGTCTGTGGGTGTGTGTGCATGTGTGTGAGTGTCTGTGGGTGTGTGTGCATGTGTGTGAGTGTCTGTGGGTGTGTGTGTGTGTAGTGTGAGTGTCTGTGAGTGTGTGTGTGTGTAGTGTGAGTGTCTGTGAGTGTGTGTGCATGTGTGTGAGTGTCTGTGGGTGTGTGTGTGTGTGGGTGTGTGTAGTGTGAGTGTCTGTGAGTGTGTGTGCATGTGTGTGAGTGTCTGTGAGTGTGGGTGTGTGTAGTGTGAGTGTCTGTGAGTGTGGGTGTGTGTGGGTGTGTGTAGTGTGAGTGTCTGTGGGTGTGGGTGCATGTGTGTGAGTGTCTGTGAGTGTGGGTGCATGTGTGTGAGTGTCTGTGAGTGTGGGTGTGTGTAGTGTGAGTGTCTGTGAGTGTGGGTGTGTGTGGGTGTGTGTAGTGTGAGTGTCTGTGAGTGTGGGTGTGTGTGGGTGTGTGTAGTGTGAGTGTCTGTGGGTGTGTGTGTGTGTAGTGTGAGTGTCTGTGAGTGTGGGTGTGTGTGTGTGTGTAGTGTGAGTGTCTGTGGGTGTGGGTGCATGTGTGTGAGTGTCTGTGGGTGTGTGTGTGTGTGTGAGAGTTTCTGTGAGTGTGTGTGTGTGTAGTGTGAGTGTCTGTGGGTGTGGGTGCATGTGTGTGAGTGTCTGTGGGTGTGTGTGTGTGTGTGAGAGTTTCTGTGAGTGTGTGTGTGTGTAGTGTGAGTGTCTGTGGGTGTGGGTGCATGTGTGTGAGTGTCTGTGGGTGTGTGTGTGTGTGTGAGAGTTTCTGTGAGTGTGTGTGTGTGTAGTGTGAGTGTCTGTGGGTGTGTGTGTGTGTGTAGTGTGAGTGTCTGTGGGTGTGTAGTGTGAGTGTCTGTGGGTGTGGGTGTGTGTAGTGTGAGTGTCTGTGGGTGTGTAGTGTGAGTGTCTGTGGGTGTGTGTGTGTGTAGTGTGAGTGTCTGTGGGTGTGTGTGTGTGTAGTGTGAGTGTCTGTGGGTGTGTGTGTGTGTAGTGTGAGTGTGTGTAGTGTGAGTGTCTGTGGGTGTGTGTGTGTGTAGTGTGAGTGTCTGTCTTCGTGTGCGTGAGTGCTTGTGAGTGCGAGTGTGTTTGTGTGAGTGTGAGTGTTAGGGTGCCTGTAAGTGTATGTGTTACTGTGTGTGAGTATTTGTGAGTGTGCGTGTGTGTCTGAGTGTGTGTGAATGTGTGAGCGAGTGTCCATGATTGTGTGTTAGCATTTGTGAGTGGGAGCGCGTGTGAGGGGTCAGACACATCTCACTAAAATAAAAAAGGTTCAGACACTTCTCACTAAATCACCAGGGGTCAGACACTTCTCACTAAATTACCAGGGGTCAGACACTTCTCACTAAATCACCAGGGGTCAGACACTTCTCACAAAATCACCAGAGGTCAGACACTTCTCACTAAATTACCAGGGGTCACACACTTCTCACTAAATTACCAGGGGTCAGACACTTCTCATTAATGTAAGGAGTCGCACAACACCAGGTTATAGTCCAACAGCTTTATTTGAAATCACAAGCTTTAGGAGCTTTGCTCCTTCGTCAGGTGAGTGAAGAGTTGCATAAAGGTACAGCATATATAGTCAGAGAACAATGCCTGATGATTGCCTTTCTCACTGCCCTTTATCACACCTCGGCAGAGAGATAATCACAGCAATCAAAGGAGTAAATGGTGTTCAAACAGGTTAGTCAGGGAAACCTTACATCCAAGAATACTGAGATGGAGTCACCAGGGGTCAAATCAGAAAGACAGAGAGAGAGAGAGAGAGAAAATGACCAGTTGCATCAAAAACAGATAACTTTTTTTCGCTGGAAATCGCAGCAGGTCCGGCCGCATCTGTGTATGGAGAACAAGCCAACTACGACTTGAGTCTGGATGACTCTACGTCAGGTGGGGTTACATGTAGCGTGACATGAATCCAAGATCCCGGTTGAGGCCGTCCTCATGGGTGCGGAACTTGGCAATTAATTTCTGCTCGACGATTTTGCGTTGTCGTGTGTCTCAAAGGCCGCCTTGGAGAACGCTTACCCGAAGATCGGAGGCTGAATGTCCTTGACTGCTGAAGTGTTCCCCGACTGGGAGGGAACCCTCCTGTCTGGCGATTGTGTCCGTTCATCCGTTGTCGCAGTGTCTGCATGGTCTCGCCAATGTACCATGCTCCGGGGCATCCTTTCCTGCAACGTATGAGGTAGACAACGTTGGCCGAGTCACAGGAGTATGAACCATGTACCTGGTGGGTGGTGTCCTCTCGTGTGATGGTGGTATCCGTGTCGATGATCTGGCATGTCTTGCAGAGGTTACCGTGGCAGGGTTGTGTGGTGTCGTGGACACTGTTCTCTTGAAAGCTAGGTAATTTGCTGCGAACGATGGTTTGTTTGAGGTTGGGTGGCTGTTTAAAGGCGAGTAGTGGAGGCGTGGGGATGGCCCTAGCGAGGTGTTCGTCATTGATGACATGTTGAAGGCTGTGAAGAACATGGCGTAATTTCTCCGCTCCGGGGAAGTATTGGACGACGAAGGGTATTCTGTTGGTTGTGTCACATGTTTGTCTTCTGAGGAGGTCTATGCGATTTTTCGTTGTGGCCCGTCGGAACTGTCGATCGACAAGTCGAGCGTCATATCCCGTTCTTACGAGGGCGTCTTTCAGCGTCTGTAGGTGTCCATCGCGTTCCTCCTCGTCTGAGCAGACCCTGTGTATTCGCAGGGCCTGTCCATAGGGGATGGCCTCTTTGACGTGGTTAGGGTGGAAGCTGGAAAAGTGGAGCATCGTGAGGTTGTCCGTGGGCTTGCGGTAGAGTGAGGTGCTGAGGTGCCCGCCTTTGATGGAGATTCGTGTGTCCAAGAAAGAAACCGATTCTGAGGAGTAGTCCATTGTGAGTTTGATGATGGGATTGAACTTGTTGATGTTATCGTGTAGTCTCTTCAGTGATTCTTCGCCGTGGGTCCATAGGAAGAAAATGTCGTCGATGTGTCTGGTGTATAGCGTTGGTTGGAGGTCCTGTGCAGTGAAGAAGTCGTGCTCGAACTTGTGCATGAAAATGTTGGCGTATTGGGGTGAGAATTTGGACCCCATGGCTGTTCCGTGTGTTTGGGTAAAGAACTGGTTATTAAAGGTGAAGACATTGTGATCCAGGATGAAGCGGATGAGTTGTAAGATGGCGTCTGGAGATTGGCTGTTGTTGGTGTTGAGTATTGATGCTGTTGCAGCGATGCCGTCATCGTGGGGGATACTGGTGTAGAGTGCCGAGACGTCCATCGTGAATGGCGAAGAATCACTGAAGAGACTACACGATAACATCAACATCAACAAGTTCCATCCCACCATCAAACTCACAATGGATGTAAGGTTTCCCTGACTAACCTGTTTGAACACCATTACTCCTTTGATTGCTGTGATTAACTCTCTGCCGAGGTGTGATAAAGGGCAGTGAGAAAGATTATCTGTAATCACCAGGCATTGTTCTCTGACTATATATGCTGTGCCTTTATGCAACTCTTCACTCACCTGACGAAGGTGCAAAGCTCCGAAAGCTTGTGATTTCAAATAAAGCTGTTGGACTATAACCTGGTGTTGTGTGACTCCTTACATTTGTCCACCCCAGTCCATCACCGGCATCTCCACATCATGACTTCTCACTAAATCACCAGGGATCAGACACTTCTCACTAAATCACCAGGGGTCAGACACTTCTCACTAAATTACCAGGGGTCAGACACTTCTCACTAAATTACCAGGGGTCAGACACTTCTCACTAAATTACCAGGGGTCAGACACTTCTCACTAAATTACCAGGGTTCAGACACTTCTCACTAAATTACCAGGGGTCAGACACATCTCACTAAATTACCAGGGGTCAGACACATCTCACTAAATTACCAGGGGTCAGACACATCTCACTAAATTACCAGGGGTCAGACACTTCTCACTAAATTACCAGGGGTCAGACACATCTCACTAAATTACCAGGGGTCAGACACGTCTCACTAAATTACCAGGGGTCAGACACTTCTCACTAAATTACCAGGGGTCAGACACATCTCACTAAATTACCAGGGGTCAGACACGTCTCACTAAATTACCTGGGGTACGATTATCAAGTGAAGTAGTGGGGGCGTTGGGCCGGCGGGGGGCTCTGAAATTCGCGGAAGTCCCGACTGGTTTCGGAGCCCGGCTCCAACCCGCAGACCTCCGGGTTCCCTTTTGATGCGTCTGGGCGTGTGCCAATCTAATGCGGAAGTCCCACCGGCAATTAAAGCCTGCGGGATGATACTTTACGCGGTTGTTGAGCTGGTTGAAGTACTTGAACTAATGAATTGTCTCCACATTTTGGCAGGGTTGTGATTTTGAAGGATCCTCAGCGTATTTCCCGTGCTGGGGGAAACTCTCCCTGTTGCAACAGACGTGTTTCAGTCAGCAGCCAGTGGGAGATGCAAATGCTCAATTGACACATGGGGAGAAAACGTCATTTATTGCAACAGGGCATCTGTCACTTCAGACAAAGTTTTGGCTGCAAGACCTTTGTGTTTTCACTCAAAATTCTGCTGTTTAAACATATTTAATTACTTTTCGGACCCCCTCAAACTCACACCGTCAGGATGGGGGGCGCCATGGTTGCATTCATCACTTCATCCGAGGACGAGCAACATCACCAGCCTCGCCAGGCACGGCGTCCACCTCCGCCACCTCGAGCTCCACAACACAGTGCTGCACCACAGGCACCTGTACAAGAGCACGGAGGGCAACAACAGAGAGAGCGACGTTGCAGGGGGCACTACCCTCGCCACAGGGTCTACAGACCGAGGCTCAGCTTCCTGGACCTCTCTGAGGAGCAGTGCATACGGAGGCTCAGAGTCAGTCGCCAGGTAGTTGCAGACATCTGCAGCCTCCTTCATGCTGAGCTGCTCCCGGCTGGGCCCGAGCAGCATCTCCTTACCTGCCACTGTTAAAGTCACCACTGCCCTCAACTTCTTCACCTCTGGATCATTCCAGGATGCCACCGGGGACATCGCCAGGGTCTCTCAGTCGCTGCACACAAGTGCATAAGGCAGGTCATAAACGGCTAGTGTCGCAGGGCCTCGCACTACGTCAACTTCCCTGTGGACGACCTCAGCCAGACGGAGAGGGCAGTTGGTTTACACGCTGTGGCTGGCTTCCCACGGGTGCAGGGTGTAATCGATTGCACCCATATAGCAATACGAGCACCTCCACAACAGAGAGGGGTGCCACTTGAGGAGGCCCCGTCCACAACTGCCACCCACATTGAGGAGGAGGAGGAGGAGGAGGAGCAACCCAAGGGCAGTTCAGCAGCTCACCTGGTTGCTCGTGAGGCCAGGGAGTCACTGATATGTGAACGGTTCTCCCAACATCAGACAGTTTGAAGAGTCCAGTCCTCACACCACCTGGATAGAGCAGCACCCACATCCGCGCCCCCCCTCCTCCCTGCACAAAACAGTCCTGCAACTACACATACACCCACTGTAGAGTGACCCAATGGGTGGCATCAAGTGTCAGCTATGAGTGTGCATGTGAGTAAGTGTGTATGTGTTAGCGTGTGTGTGTGTGTGTGTGTGCAAGTGTGAGGGTGCCTGTGAGTGTATGTGTTACTGTGTGTGAGTAATTGTGAGTGTGTGTGTGTGTGTGTGTGTGTGTGTGTGCGAGTGTCCATGATTATGTGTGTTAGCGTTTGTGAGTGTGAGTGCATGTGTGAGAGTCTGTGAGTGTGTTTGCGTGTGTGATAGTGTCTGTAAGTGTGTGCATCTGTGAGTGTGCATGCATGTGTGAGGGTGTCTGTGAGTGTGTGTAGTGTGAGTGTCTGTCTTAGTGTGTGTGAGTGTTTGTGAGTGCGAGTGTGTGAGCACACATGAATGTGTCACAGTGGGGGAGTGATTGGGGCAGCACCCTGGCAGCTGGAGATGTTTCTCTTGCCCCTGGGGGCACTGTGTCCTCCAGAGCTGCAGCGTTTCCCCATTTACTTTTCCACAGTGTCTGGACACGTGCTGAAGCAAATGAGAAGTTACTCTAGGCTAGACTCACACCAGAATGTATAGCCTTTTGACTTGGGTTGGAAATTGGTTGGGGGAGTAGGAGACAGAGAGCAGGGATAAAGGGAATGTTCACTGATCAGTGGGATGTGACAAGTGGTATTCTCCAGGGATCTGTTCTGGTCTTCAACTTTGCACCATATTTATTAATGACTTGGATGAAGGAATAGACAGTTGTATATCCAAGTTTACATGTGAGACTAAACTAGTAGGGACAGTAAGTAGTGCAGATGGGAACAGAAAGCTGCAGATTAAGTGAGTGGGCAAAACTATGCCAGATGGAATGGGCAAATGTGAGGTCATCCAATTTGGAGCTAAGAAAGATAAATCAGAGTATTTTCTAAATTCTGTTGAATTTTGTAAGAGCTGTTTTAACATTCTGCGTCACCCAGTCATTCTCTACAGAGAGAGGACTTTCATCTTTTTGTATGAGCTGGATTCACAACTGAAGGAAAAAGACAATATTCTAACTGATGTAGTTTCCTGTCTGAAATATTAACTTGTCTTTTCTCTTCCAAATACTGATGGTTCTGCTGTGTATTTCCAACATTCTCTCTTTTTATTAAGAATTCTAACTCTGTATGCCATCCAGTCCTTTGTTAGAGAGAGAAAGAGAGTGGGAGAGAGAGAGAAAAAAATAAAGAGAAGAGAGGGAGAGAGAGAGAAGAGAAAGAGAAAGAAAGAGGGAGAGGAGAGGGAGAGAGAAAGATGATAAAGACATTTATATCAATCTAAGCCGTAAATGGTTATTTAATATTTCATTTTATTTTTCCAACTGTTGTAATCTGCCCTTTGGGTTGAAGCTGCACTTGTACCTGAAAGCTCCATCCTTGACACTGTCACAGGTCAGTGACAAAGGCCTGGGCCCCAAATACAAAATGGTGGATGGGCAACGCATCTTTCTCAAAATTGGCGACATCACCAAATACCACGGGGGTGGGGGAGGAGAGTTCCTCTGTTAGCTTGGGGGGGGGGAGGGGCCGGAGAGATAGAGATCCTGCAGAAGTTGGGGTCTCTGTTTGCTCGCTGTAACTGGCTATTCACCCACCCAATGGAAGCACTGGATTCTGTATATGTGTACAGATTAGGCCAGTCTGTTGCATGCCTCACCAACATGCAGCTACTGATTGTCACTGTAACAGAAAGAACACTGTTATGCTCATAGCTACTATCTAGTTTTCTCATAAATCATTTAATCTGTTGTTGATGGTTCATCTGCTTCTTTTCATTAACTCAGTCCCTGTTCTCTCTTCCATTTTAGGTTTCAGCCGTCAGTCAGTGGTCGCACTCTCGCCTCTGAGTCAGAAGGTCGTGGTTTCAAGTCCCTGTCCAGACACTTGAGCACAAAATCAAGACTGACACTCCCAGTGCAGTACTGAGGGAGTGCTGCACTGTAGGAGGTGCCGTCTTTCAGATGAGACGTTAAACCGAGGCCCCGTCTGCCATCTCAGGTGGATGTGAAATACCCCACGGCACTATTTCGAAGACGAGCAGGGGAGTTCTCCCCGGTGTCCTGACCAATATTTATCCCTCAACCAACATCACTGGTCATTATCACATTACTGTTTGTGGGACCTTGCTGTGTGCAAATTGGCTGCCACGTTTCCTACATTACAACAGTGACTACACTTCAAAAATACTTCATTGGCTGTAGTGCGCTTTGGGACATCCTGAGGTCATGAAAGGCGCTATATAAATGCAAGTCTTCCATATTTTTTTCTTCTCTAGATCAGTGACCTTCTCTCCCCACCATTGTTGCACGCTCTGTGTTGTTGATGATTGCACACTACATACTTCACTTCTTTCAGATCTCAGGGCATCTGTGAATCACGATATCTCGATTTTTTTTAATTTTTTATTCGTTCATGGGACGTGGGTGTCGCTGGCGAGGCCGGCATTTATTGCCCATCCCTAATTGCCCTTGAGAAGGTGGTGGTGAGCCGCCTTCTTGAACCGCTGCAGTCCGTGTGGTGACGGTTCTCCCACAGTGCTGTTAGGAAGGGAGTTCCAGGATTTTGACCCAGCGACAATGAAGGAACGGCGATATATTTCCAAGTCAGGATGGTGTGTGACTTGGGGGGGAACGTGCAGGTGATGTTGTTCCCATGTGCCTGCTGCTCTTGTCCTTCTAGGTGGTAGAGGTCGCGGGTTTGGGAGGTGCTGTCGGAGAAGCCTTGGCGAGTTGCTGCAGTGCATCCTGTGGATGGTACACACTGCAGCCACTGTGCGCCGGTGGTGAAGGGAGTGAATGTTCAGGGTGGTGGATGGGGTGCCAATCAAGCGGGCTGCTTTATCTTGGATGGGGCTAAAAGGGTTAAATTATGAGGACAGGTTGCATAGACTAGACTAGTATTCCCTTGAGTGCAGAAGATTAAGGCGTGATGTAAGTGAGGTATTTAAGATGATTTAAGGATTTGATAGGGTAGATGGAGAGAAACTATTTCCTCTGGTGGGAGAGTCCAGAACAAGGGGGCATAATCTTAAAATTAGAGCCAGGCTGTTCAGGGGTGATGTCAGGAAGCAGTTCTTCACACAAAGGGGAGTGGAAATCTGGAACTCTCTCTCCCAAAAAGCTGTTGAGGCTGGGGGTCAATTGAAAATTTCAAAACTGAGATTGATAGATCTTTGTTAGGAAGGGTATAAGGCAGACGGAACCAAGGCGGGTAAATGAGTTGAGGTATATATCAGCCATGATCTGATTGAACAGGCTCGAGGGCTGAATGACCTACTCCGGTTCCTATATTCCTATGTTCTTATCTCCTCCTTGCTATTCAATGGGACAATAGAAATCATGCTCCTTTCAACTCTTCAGATAGTTCCTCCCTATCTCTATCGAGTCATCAGGTAACTGGCCCCAAAAATCCGTAAGCCTTTGATCCCAGTGTAAGTGCCGGGATTGGCCCATCGATGATCCACCCCACCGCCACCCAGCCGAGATATTCAGGGTCGGAGGTTGTGGGGGGGTGGGTTTCCCTGCTTTGCATAATACTGGTGGGTGCCCGCATTACATCGGCACATCATGGGCGGCCACCAGAGGGGAGGAGGAGATGTGGCCAGCCACTCATGGCAGCCCTGGCCATTACTATCATCTTGAAAGGGCTGCATGGCTCCACTTCTGAGGGAAACTGATTGGGCGAACAGCAAGCCACTCAGCGGGCTGGTACGCTGGCTGCCCGGCGGAACCCAGAACGGGCTGATCCTGGGAGTTCCCTCTCCCGAGCCACTCCCCCTCGGACCTACTTTCCTGCAGCATTTCTAATCTATGCTTCGATGAAAACCCTCACAGCTTTCCCCGTGCCAAACCCAACTGCCATTGCAGCCTTTCTGTTTCAAAAAGCCTTTCTCCCTGTGTGACTGTCTCTCTCTTTATCGTAAAGGGATCAAATGACTTTCCAACACAATGGGTGTGAGATGTTTTTCGAATACCTAGACAGGCTAACAAATGATTTATTGTTTAGTGGCTGAGAAAACAACCCCCATTCAGTATATTAACTAGCCTTCATCTGGTGCCTTCTTTCTTTAAACTTGTGAGAATACATTTTGCTACAAAAGCCTAACATTAAAAGGAACACTTTCTCCCAAATCCTTTTTGTGGAAAAATGGCCGCAAAACCTGACATCTGGCTATTAGGACAACCGTCAATCGACTCAGTATATGAAGAAAGACAACAGTTGGATCTTCTGAGGTCCGTGCTCCGAAAGTTATTCTGGCCTCTTGCGCATCCCCGATTTCCTTTGCTCCACTGGTGACCGTACCTTCAGCTGCCTGGACCCTAAGCTCTGGAATTCTCTCCCTAAACATCTCTACCTCTCTCTCCTCCTTTAAGGTGCTCCTTAAAACTGACCTCTTTGACCAAGCTTTGGCCACCTGTCCTAATATCTCCTTATGTGGCTCAGTGTCAAATTTTGTTTGATAACATCCCTGTGAAGCACCTTGGGACGTCTTTATCACGTTAAAGGCGCTATATAAATGCAAGTTGTTGTTGTAGACATATCCTCCAAAATTTCTTCAATTTGGGGCATTGCAGTGGATTATAAATTTTGGACCGTAGTAATTTGGAGTGAAGTTCAGTACGTTCAGGAAACAAAACCATTTATAAGATAATTTGAAGATTTTATTCATGTGGTCAGGTGTCAGCCTTGGCCCAGTGGTTGGATATTTGAAAGGAAGTCAGGTGGAACTATTTTTATTATACAATAGAATGTTCTGGAATAAGTTACCAGAGAAGACTGATGTGAGCAGGATCAAAGAGACAATAATTGGGCTTTAATTTCCTCTGACGGTGCACTGGTTAGCAAGTTTGTGTAAAGTTTCCGTTGTGCATTATCTGAATCAAGTCGTTAACCCAGTCATCTTAGACAGGTTAACGACTGCATTAAAATTACGCGCAAATTAATTTTTCACACCTGCGTTAACCAGTGCACTGCCAGAGGAAGTTAATCCTTCAGGTGAATGAGTGGAGAGATAAAAGAGAAAAGAAATAGTCAATGAATATTTTCCGGAACCATTTCCTGGAAAGGTTCAGTCCCGACCTCTGTAGAATGCTGAAGCCGAGGTTTTTGCCAGAATGGTTACTGGTGGGTTTTAGACAGACTCTAAAGGAAGTGGACTATTTGCAATCGTCTTTCCAAGATCAGCTCATCAACATAGTTTCAGGTCCAGCTTCAGACGGGTCTCCGGGAGCAAGGTCGTGATGGGAGCGAATAATTGTGTGTAAGTCAAATTTAAAGGGATGGGGTCAGCGAGGACACCTTGGTTGTGGAATTGGACCTGTTGTCCCAACTTCCATTGGGGAAGAGAAGCCTCAACCAGATCTAATCATTTACCAGGGTGTATCTCTCTAGAGATGCTAGGGTGTGGTTACTGGCGGGTGGACACAGAGCATCTCTCCTGCTGCCTCACCTGCCTGGCATCCCTCCTTTTGTCCATCTCTCTTCTTCCAAACTTTTCAGATTGGAGAATTCGCATTGAGAACCCTACTGGTGTTAGTCATGGTGCTGGGGGCAAAAAAATAAATAATTTACAAACAATTGCCAGAAAAGCTCATAAGTGCCAACAGGGGAAAGAAAAGAAAAATGGTTAAAAAATGGCTTAAGCAGATTTCCCTTTATAGTATAGGAACATAGGAACAGGAGTAGGCCATTCAGCCCCTCAAGCCTCTTCTGCCATTCAATTAGCTCATGGCTAATCTATATCTTAACTCCATTTACCCGACTTGGTTCCATATCCCTTAATACCCTTACCCAACAAACATCTATCAATCTCAGTCTTGAAAGCTCCAATTGACCCTCAGCATCCACAGCCTTTGGGGGGAGAGAGTTCCAGATTTCCACTGCCCCTTGTATGAAAAAGTGCTTCCTGATTTCATTCCTGAATGGCCTAACTCTAATTTTAAGATCAAGCTCCCCTGTTCTGGATTCCCCCACCAGATGAAATAGTTCCTCTGCATCTACTCTATTGAATCTCTTTATCATTTTAAACATCTCAATTAGATCACCCCTCAACCTTCTAAACTCAATGGAATACTAGCCAAGGTTATGCAACCCTGTCCTCATAATTTAACCCTTTAAGCCTTGGTATAATTCTGGTTAATATGCACTGTGCCCCCTCCAACGCCGATATATCTTAAATGTCATTCTTTCCCGAAATGCTGTCCTCTGCACTCATATCTTTTCCCTCACCTCAGAGAGAACAATGACTACATCCGCAGCAAGGAATGACAAT
Organism: Heptranchias perlo; assembly: GCF_035084215.1. NCBI lineage: Eukaryota > Metazoa > Chordata > Chondrichthyes > Hexanchiformes > Hexanchidae > Heptranchias > Heptranchias perlo. The sequence continues at coordinate 45,976,388 of NC_090343.1, forward strand.
TGGTAAATGGCTGGATCTTCACCCACACTTATGTCCCCCAACGATAACTTTCACTGCCACTGCTGGTGTAAATCAGTGGATCATTTTTCCCCATTGTGTCTTTAAGAGAGTTCCTAATGGTGCTGCTCCCTTTATGTGCCCAGCCTTTGTACACATGATAAAATATTAATGCAATGTGCATTTGATTTTCTGAAGTTTTAACTAAAATGGCCAAATTCCACTCGGTATGTTCAGCAACCAGTCAATGATTTGACTGATGCTCCCACCCTGTAATAAAATCACTAGTGTTTGGTCCCTCATTAATCCACGAAAGATTAGTCACCAACTGAACCAATACCTTATCCCAGACCAACCAGAGTCAGGTTCGTACTCCCCTCCCCCATGAGACCACCAGGGTTTGGAGATATATCATCCACTAGACAGGGAAGGGTTGGATTAAACTCTCAGTTAGTCACCAGTGACCAGACCCAGGCATCCTATCAGAGCTCCAGAAGACTGAACTTGTATCCCCCTTGTTCTCCCACATGAGATTACCAGAGATCGGACCAGTGGCAGAGTCAGTGGGGTGGTGGTGGGGCTGTCAGGGGAGGTTATGACCCCCCCCCCCCAATCACGTTGAGGTCACCCAACATGGCTTTGGGGGACTGCCTCCATTTCTCTCCCAGGAACCTCCATCACCCGTCTTCGGCCTGCGAGTCCCAGTTCGGCCTTTGGACTAGGCCAATCGGCATTCCCCGGTTCCCAGCTCATCACTTTCCTGCCAAGTCGGCCAAACCTGCAGTTTGACCCCCCTCTTCCCCCTTCCCCAGTTGGCCAAACCTGGATCCGCCATTGGATCGTACTGACGCTCAATTGTGAATGAACTCAGATTTTGCATATGCACGCTCCTCCCTAATCGATGCCTATGCTGGCCTGCTTCCCAGTAACAGATCAGCCCCACCACAGAGTATGGCAGGGATCTCATCTGTGCAGTAAACCTCGGTGATGCAGAAGACTGATGGCTTAATAGACTTCGGCTTGTGAGCCAGAGACAGGTGAAAAATGTATGTGGTGCACCTAGTGTGGGTGAGCTGTCAGGTATGTCAGCGTGATTCATTCCCAAGTGTAATTTGAGAGAACATCATCATCTAAAAGTTTTTAATGATATTCTTTCCGCGGGAATTTGTCATTTGTACAATATGTGTGTGGTTTAACAGAGAAGGCAGAGGAGAAACATTAAATCTCATTTCTATTGATCAATGCGACACACAATTGTTCCGTTGAGAAGCTAAGAAAGATGGCATCATTTCTGGGCCCTAGTGGGATAGTGCTGTGCGGCTTAGGCTATTTTTCTTGGCAGACAGTTTATGACCCAGGAGCAGAAGGTTCTGAAGCAAGGCTGGGCCTGACAATTACTATGGAAGCTGTAGGTCCCGCCAGTTTAATGCAATGAGGCCTGGGTCTGGTGCTCGGCTTTATTACCGAGCTGCCCCACACGGGTAATTTTCTGATTATGCCCTCCCGGCAGGTAGCCTCGCCCACTGGGAGCACGCATCGCAAATTCCAGCACAAATTTTTTGGGGAGATAAAAATCCACCAGAATTTGCACCCCCAGTGAGAAATGCTCTCCGTCAAGAGCACAAAGTTGGAAAATATCTCTGTACGTCTCTACCGAGAGCTGCCAATACTCGCCCTGCCCAGCTCAACTGGAGCTGGCAGATTCAAGTGGCGTGCAACAACTCAAGACAATTGCCTCCTAGGATCATTGATGTGCATGCTGCCAGTTGTACTGCCAGGCTGCCCTGCATTATAACTACTTTGAAAGTGTTACTGGTAGTCTGGGTTGGACACACGCCTGTCCCTTCTAGGACCTGGGTTTGAATGCAGGCTCACTGGAGAAAGATCAGGGAATGGATGCATCCAATAGGGTCATTTCGCCTCACCTTGGGTCTTATCCCTGTACTAACCTCAGGGTTGCCAACTCTGGTTGGTCTTATTCCTGGAGGTTTCATCACATGACCCCCAACTGCCCCGCCCACTCAAGCCTCCGATTTTCCCCATCTCCAATATTTTTATAGGTAATAAATGAAAGTGTTCAAAGAAAGTTAAAAAACACACAATTCTTTTAATGCCCTTATGATTTTACTCCCGGGATGCTTGAAGCAGTGATTAATCTGAGATTAATCTTTAATTCCTGGAGACTCCAGGACAATCCTGGAGGATTGGCAACCCTAACTAAACTACCTTTGTGTGACTCTCGCTCTCCCTCCCCCTTCATAAAGTATCAGAAATGTTCTCCCTTTTAAGTTGTTAAACGAAACTGCAAGGTCCTTACTTGTCGACATTGTACATACATACACACTGGGCAACAGAGAAAGTATCGACCTATAGAGATATTGGTTTTCCATCTAGTGATCCTGCTCATAGTTGTATCATCTTCACAATTGTTCTTGTGATTATCTGCTTCCTTCAGCTGACTGAATGCTTTGAGGGCACTCTGTGACAATAATAGTAGTACATAGTCTGTGGGCAGGAGCAAGCTCAATGTGCTGTTATTCCATGCTTTCTTACTTACTACTGTATCCTGTTGAATGGTTCTCCAACAATAGCTGCCGTGAAGGGCATGTGTTGTTTTCAATGTGATTTGGAACTTTACATCTGTGTCCTAAAATGCTTCAGTGCTAATTTTCGTCCTTGCAGCCTGAAAGATACGGAAAGACTTGCATTTGCGAGGACGTCATAAAATGCTTTACAGCCAATGAAGTACTTTTGAAATGTAGTCACTGTTGTAATGTAGGAAAAGCGGCAGCAAATTTGTGCACAGCAAGATCCCACAAACAGCAATGAGATAATGACCAGATAATCTGTTTTAGTGATGTTGGTTAAGGGATAAATACTGGCCAGGACCCAGGGGAGAACTCCCCTGCTCTTCTTTGAAATAGTGTCATGGGATCTTTTATGTCCACCTAAGAGGGCAGACGGAGCCTCGGTTTAATGCCTCATCCGAAAGACGGCATCTCTGACAGTGCAGCACTCCCTCAGTACCCCACTGGAGTGTCAGTCCAGGTTTTGTACACAGGTTTCTGGAGCAGGATTTGAACCCACAACCTTCTGACTCAGAGGCGAGAGTGCTACCCACTGAGCCAAAACAGGATTATAACAGAATCTGTCCTTACCATATTTGGGGTGGTAGAGCATGTAACTGCTTTCTTTCTTGTTATGATACATTTGGGCTTGCAACCAAGTTTATTTAAAGAAACTATGCAGTCTGGTTGATACAAATGTGTACAGCAACGGAGATCTGTTGTTTGCTGTAATGTATCAGTCGGGGCTTTTAATATGCTGTTGCCTGGTAAGTGCACAGCCATTTGCACTGTACTGACCAGAACTGGCCTCCTCTTTACTGTATAGGTATTGGTGCCCTGAATCACAGATAGCAGTTCAAAGTAGATTGCTACAATTAGAGAAGAAACAATGGGCGCTAAATTGGGCCGTGTAGCGCCCGTTGTTTCGGCGCTACACGGCCTCTTCGACATCCAAGATGGCGTCTTGGATGCACACGCATATTTCCAGCGTGACGCGCGCCTGGTATAGGAGTTAGCGCAGACACAGATAACGAACGCTGGAATCATGTAAAGTAGGGAGAAAATGGCTTCAATCAGTGTAAAGCGATAGACACCATTTTGGGACTTAACGCTCAACTCAATGCACAGTCTTAGCCCCAACCATCTGAAGGTGTCTTAGAGTGCCTGGAGGACCCCCCCACCGCGCTATTTAAATGGACCATGCAGGATTTACAGGTTAGTGGCTGGATTATTGCTTCTGGCTGCTGAGGCATTTGTAACTGTTTTTGGAGGTCTCCTAAACTTGAATACTAGGGGACATAGCCTAACATTTAGAGCCAGGACGTGCAGGAGTGAAGTTAGGAAACGCTTCTACACATAAAGGGTGGGAGAAGTTTGGAACGCTGTTCTGCAGACGGCAGTTGATGCTAGCTCAATTGAGAATTCTAAATCTGAGATTGATAGATTTCTGTGAACCAAGGGTATTAAGGGATATGGGGCTAAGGCAGGTATATGGAGTTCGGTCACAGATCCACCCTGATCTGATCGCATGGTGGAACAGGCTCGAGGGGCAAAATGCCACCGCCACTTGCTGCCTCCTGATATGTGCCAGCTTCTCCTGCAAGAAAGTGGGACATGTGTCTGGGTGATGTGCCTATCATGGTTGAATAGCTGCCAGTGTGTGTGGCCTGTGAGTTGTGGGTGGCGGCTTGCAACGGTGGTAATGTGTAAGGGTGAGAGGGTTGAGAACTGATGGAAAGAGTTTGTTGGTATGTGGGTGATGGGGGTGTAGTGCGTGGAGCAGTGGATGCGGTTAGTGGTGCAGTTGGTAGGAGACACCGTTTGACAGTTGACCTCGCTCACCTTGACCACTCGTGTCAAAGCATTGAACTTCTTCCTGTACTGCATCCATGTTCATGATGCTGTGCGCCCGGCATTGACTTCATCCCCCGCTGCCTCCCACTACCTATTGGGTGTATGTCTGGAGGGCTTCTTTCTCCCCACCTCCCCCCGACCCCCCGCGGATATAGGATGTCCCTTCTTCTGTCCACCTCTTACACCAAGGCCTCTGGTGCATCAGCAGAGAACCTTGGTGCACGGAGTCTCAGATCGGCAGATTGGTGAGGTCTGGCATGCAGATTGGAGGATGTGGGATTTAGTGGTGCGTAACCTTTATTCAATGTTTTACCATAACTCATCAGTATGTAAAATTAGGGATGGGACCTGCATCTGAGCTTTATGTGTGCGATGTCTGATCTCCGTTCAGACTCCATGCAGACAGCAGGCTGTTATATTCAGCAAATAACAGGTACCATGTACCTTTAAGAGATTTCTAAAAGACAGCCTGCCTTTAAGAGATTGGAGCTTCCCCCTGCTGGTGGAAAGTGCAAATTGCATGGAATCCTCGTTCAACATTGATTTCCAATACAGATTGCAGGTAAGTCCTCAGGCCTGACGAAAATCTCGCCCTGCCAGTGCAGGGACCATTGGGCGTGGGGGAGTAGCAAATCGTGATACTCCCGCCCAAAAGCAGGCCCTATCCAACTTTGTTCCTTTATTGTCGCTGGGTCAAAATCCTGGAACTCCCTTCCTAACGACACTGTGGGCGAACCTTCACCACACGGACTGCAGCGGTTCAAGAAGGCGGCTCACCACCACCTTCTCAAGGGTAACTACGGATGGGCAATAAATGCCGGCCTCGCCAACGACGCCCACATCCCGAAAATGAATTTTTAAAAAAGTAAGAAAGAACTTGCATTTATACAGCATCTTTCACAACCTCAGGATGTCCCAAAGTGCTTTACAGCCAATTCAGTATTTTTTTTGAACCCACAAACTACAGACTCAGAGGCGAGAGTGCTACCACTGAATCACGGCTGACACTCCTAGGCACTCAGTTTGTATGGATGAAATTATGAAAGAGTGCACTTACAAAAGGGAAATAGCGTGGATGCATCGAACATATTGAAATAAGGGTCCCTCGCCTCAGGTGGGAGCTTTCTGTGCCTGCCAATCCCCGACCAGACGTGCGTGTCAGGTGCATTATAGGTGGAGATCTAGCACAGTCAATCTCCACCCGTACTTCCAGTCATTTAAGCCCCTGAGTACGTCCCTTTATAGAGCACAACTGACAGGAAGATCTACACTTCTGCCATCTTGCTGTTGGTCCTTCAGAACAGATGCCAGTTTAAACTGCTGAAAACATAACCCTCCCCCCCTGGCACAGCTCCACCCACTCATGCTGCTCTGTGCTGAGTCCTGAGTTACAGAAGGAACATGCCCTCTGGGGCATTGAATCATGGTTGTACAGGCTCAAAGGACGCACATTAACTCAGAGAGCTTGCTGGGAGAAAATAAGGGGGTCATGTGACCTCCTGGGGAGCAAGGGAGCTGTCGCTCACCTCAATGTAAAATGGGTTCAAAGGTTAGGGCATCTCCCCAAACATTAAAAGTTTCCATAGCAACGGATTCTACCTCCAACACAGTGGGATTGTGAAAGATTGGTCTTGTCCTCTTCTGTCACTTTCTCTCTCTCCCTCTCTCTCTTTCTCTGTCTCTCGATCATAAGATTAGTGGGAAAAGGGCTCCAGGCTCAACAAGGGGGCTGGCAGCCATCGTGTATCCCAGAAGAGGAAAGAGAGACGTGTGCATCATGCAGCAGAGTGGGACCATCGGGCAGAACCCCTCTCTTTACACCAAACTTGGACCACCTGCAAACAGGACTACAAGGATCCGACTACCTCCAGCGCACAGTGTTTGCCGTAGCCAGCTATTGTTTGTATAAATTTGCAGGGACCGGCTATGCACAACCTGAAGAGGCTTTTATTAAAACAAAATGTAATAAATGTGCCAGACTTATTAGCGATTCATATTCATACGGCAGGGTGTCAATGATGTCAGCAGGAGGCCGAACAGTTGCGTTCCCAACACAAAATGCCAGGCTGCAAGAGCTCTGAAGCACCGCGGAGAACTGAGAGGGTGGAGAACATCAAATCAAAGGGCTGAAGAAAGGTGAGAATCTAAGTGTGTTGCTGGATGAGAGCCAGCCGTTGCTCAGGAAAATAAAAGAGCCTCACTGAAACACAAGAGTGCTTCAAAGGCTTCCAGTGAATGCATGATATAGCAGTTAGGGGTATCTTATATTCATACCGACAAGACACTTCATGTGAATATAAAAGAAAATGAGAATAAACGCAGGGCTATTGTCTTTCGAAACCTCCCTATTATAATGCTACTGATAGCATTTTTTAATTTAGGTGTTTTTGCTTTACCATGTGTCACAGAAGCATCTTATTGACATCATGTAAAACAAAATTTTCTTTAGCGCCCCAAAGATTTAGTTAGTAAGTACACTGCCCGATGTGAGACCTGTGGCTCGGTTAGTAGCCCTCTCGCTTCTGATGGTAGAAGGTTATGAGTTCATAGTCCCACTCCAGTGACTTGGACACAAAATCTAGGCTAACACTTCAGGGGAGTGCTGCACTGTTGGAGGTGTTGTCTTTCCGATGAGACGTTAAACTGAGGCCCCGTCTGCCCTCTTAGGTGGATGTAAACGATCCCATGGCACTATTTTGAAGAACAGCAGGGGAGTTCTCCCCGGTGTCCTGACCAATATTTATCCCTCAACCAACATCAGTAAAACAGATTATCTGGTCATTATCTCATTGCTGTTTGTGGGATCTTGCTGTGTGCAAATTGGCTGCTGTGTTTCCCTATATTACAACAGTGACTACACTTCAAAAGTACTTCATTGACTGTAAAGCACTTTGGGACATCCTGAGGTCATGAAAGGCACAATATAAATGCAAGTTCTTTCTTTCTTTACCAAGAATAATGGAAGTTCAATCCTATGTCTATGCTGAGTTAGCTGATCCCAGCCAGGCTGCTGGTAGGCTCAGTACGAGTGGGCTGGGAAGGGGAAAAAATTAATGAGCATTCCTACGCCTGATTGCTAGCCAGTGACCTCGACTGGAAAATACATACATGTGGGCATTGGATGAAGACAGGATTTCGCCAACTCAATCACTCACCAAAGCCACTAGGTCGTGGGCTCTCATCTTCAATAGCACATCACAGGCAAGTGCAAATTTGTTAGTTTAACATGACGCCGTGCCACATGAGCCAATGCGTTTCCACGGTGTTTGCCCCGGGGCTAAGCTTGGTGCACCGAACAACGAGAGAGATAGTTCCCAAATATAAAGGTAGATGTAATGTAATTTTATCTGATTGACCTCCCGCCCTCCCTTCCTTTAAACTTTGAATTACAATAAACAAGGCACTGGTAGAGAGAAAAAAAACCATTTCCCACAGTTATTTTTAGTTTACTAAATTTCAGTCATAGAATCATAGAATCATAGAATCATAGAAAATTTACAGCACAGAAGGAGGCCATTCGGCCCATCATATCCACGCTGGCCAAAATTGGGCCACCCAGCCTAATCCCACTTTCCAACACGTGGTCCGTAGCCCTGCAGATTACAGCACTTCAGGTGCACATCCAGGTACTTTTTAAATGAGTTGAGGGTTTCTGCCTCTACCACCCTTTCAGGCAGTGAGTTCCAGACCCCCACCACCCTCTGGGTGAAAAAAAATTTCCTCAGCTCCCCTCTAATCCCCTCTAATCATTCTACCAATCACTTTAAATCTATGATGTGGAGATAACATTTGCCTGAGGAAGGAGAAAATCTCCGAAAGCTTGTGAATTTAAAATAAAATTGCTGGACTATAACTTGGTGTTGTAAAATTGTTTACAATTTTAAATCTATGCCCCCTGGTTATTGACCTCTCTGCTAAGGGAAATAGGTCCTTCCCATCCACTCTATCTAGGCCCCTCATAATTTTGTACACCTCAATTAAATCACCCCTCAGCCTCCTCTGTTCCAAAGAGAACAACCCCAGCCTATCCAATCTTTCCTCATAGCTAAAATTCTCCAGTCCTGGCAACAGCCTCGTAAATCTCCTCTGCACCCTCTCTACTGCAATTACATCCTTCCTGTAATGTGGTGACCAGAACTGTGGCCTAACCAATGTTTTGTACAGTTCCAGCATAACCTCCCTGCTCTTATATTCTATGCCTCAGCTAATAAAGGAAAGTATCCCATATGCCTTCTTAACCACCTTAACTATCTGTCCTGCTACCTTCAGGGATCTGTGGACATGCACTCCAAGGTCCCTCACTTCCTCTACACTTTACCATATCCTCCTATTTATTCTGTACTCCCTTGCCTTGTTTGCCCTCCCCAAATGCATTACCTCACACTTCTCTGGATTGAACTCCATTTGCCACTTTTCTGCCCAACTGACCAGTCCATTGATATCTTCCTGCAGTCTACAGCTTTCCTCCGCACTATCAACCACACGGCCAATTTTTGTATCATTCGCAAACTTCTTAATCATGCCCCCTACATTTAAGTCCAAATCATTAATATATATCTCAAAAAGCAAGGGACCGTGTACTGAACCCTACGGAACCCCACTGGAAACAGCCTTCCAGTCACAAAAACACCCATCGACCATTACCCTTTGCTTCCTGCCACTGAGCCAATTTTAGTTCCAACTTGCCACTCTCCCTTGGACCCCATGGGCTTTTACTTTTTTGACCAGTCTGCCATGAGGGACCATGTCAAAAGCCTTGCTAAAGTCCAAGTCCCTGTACTAGAAAAAACATAAAATGCACCATCATTGCAAGACATTTGCAATGGCTTGTGTTTTACATTAACCACAGTAGGGCTTGCAATGTTGGAGAGAAATGCTGGGGCTGTGGAAGAGAGAGCAATCATGGTAGGGGCAGGGAGTGACCCTCCTGTGGAGGTGGGAGGTAGGGAGAGGGGGGGGTGCAAAATCGTTTTTGCCAAAGAGCCAAAAAAAATATTATTTATTTTCTCCCCCTTCAGAGTCACATTTTCCATTTTCCATGCCCAGACCCCCACTCCCGCCCACCAACTGTTGGCGTCCAGGTCCTGCACAGATCCTCTTGCCTGAGCTGGGATGGGCAAAAGGCCTAAAGCCTACTTCCTCTGCGTGGTCTACCAAGTAGATGCCCGCCCAACGTCCCAAAGGGAAAATGAAGCCGGAGAGCCCATTATGTCCCTCCCGCCTCATTCGCATGGGGTGTCTTTCCTTGTGCCTGATATGGGCGTAACTATTCTGCTCCCCCAGGGATTGCCGGGAAATCCCATGGCAACACAAAGTGGGCGGAGCCTCGCTGGAACTGTCCCTTTTCCCTCTGCCTTGCAACTGGGATCTGAACATTCCAGGGCACACTTCAGAGGGACATCGACTTTTACATGGTCAATATATATAGGATTAAGCAAGTGCATGAGAACACCATCACCTCCACGATCCCCTCCAAGTCACACACCATCCTGATTTGGAAATATATCTGCCGTTCTTTCATTGTTGCTGGGTCAAAATCCTGGAAGTCCCTCCCTAACAGCACTGTGGGAGAACCTTCACCACACGGACTGCAGCGGTTCAAGAAGGCGGCTCACCACCACCTTCTCAAGGGCAATTAGGGATGGGCAATAATTGCCAACGACACCCACATCCCGAGAATGAATTAAAAAAAAGGTATCCCCAAGATTATTGTCAGAGCAAAAAATGACCACACCCTCTGAATAGACAGCAAGCTTCTAAATGTTTGCTATAATTGGGACTAATCAATTTGAACAACCCTGGAGCAAAATAAAATTTTAATTTGAAACTTGGTTTTGGTTCTTTTGGTTTTTAGTTTTTTAAGCACACCCTACACCCCCCCTTCTTATAAAAGGGGGGCCTAACAAGAAAAAAAACAACCCTGGAGCTGGGAGTGGTCCAATAGTGCCCAATTTGTAATATCAGAAAATTAGCTAACAGGCTAAACTGGCCTTTATTTAAGGGAACAATATGTAGCAGGCCAGCTCATTATGGAGTGGAACGAAGTGACCACTGGGAAACATTGAATCAGATCCTGGGAGGATACAATAGGAGCACTCAATGATCCTGCACTCCCACGCTGAGCCTTGCCAGACAGGAGCGTGGGTCGGAGATTTAGTGTTATAGCCCTATCTGTGAACTGCATCCTGCCTACTGAGACTGAGACTGAGCCCTGGGAGTTCATGAACAGTAATAACCACAGATACTTTTAGAAACAAGTGACAAGTTTCCTCAAAGTTAGTAAAGGCACAAGAAGGTCCCAGGATTGGGCATTGGTCTGTGCTGATATCTTCAATCTAAGCCAAGGCAGCACCATTATTTATTAATTCTCAGGATGTGGGTGTCACTGACAAGGCCAGTATTTATTGCCCATCCCTAGTTGCCCTGACAAGGTAGCAGCAGGCCTCCTTCTCATGGTTTGAAACAACTGAGTTGCTTGCTGGGCCACTACAGAGGGCAGTTAAGAGTCAGCCACATTGATGTTGGACTGGAGTCACACATAGGCCAGACTGGGTAAGAACAGCAGTGACACTAGAGTTTCTATGACAATTACCAACAGCTTCATGGTCACTTTTAATGATCCAATCTATTTATTTCCAAATTTTGTTTTTTTTAAATTGAATTCAAATTTGTAAATTTCCCTGATGGGATTTGAATGCATTTTTTCTGGGTTATTAATCTAGGTCTCTGGATTACTAGTCCAGTAACATAACCACTACGCTATCGCAGGTGCTCCAATTGGCCCAAAAAGAAGAAAGACTTGTATTTATATAGCACCTATTCATGACCTCAGGATGTCCTAAAACACTTTACAGCCAATGAAGTACTTTTGAAGTGTAGTCATTGTTGTAATGTAGGAAATGCAGCAGCCAATTTGCACACAGCAAGATCCCACAAATAGCAATGAGATAATGACCAGATAATTTGTTTTAGTGATAATTGGTTGAGGGATAAATATTGGCCAGGACACCAGGGAGAACTTCCTGCTCTTCTTCGAATAGTGCCATGGGATCTTTTACAGCCACCTGAGAGGGTAGACCCAGGCTCAGTTTAATGTTTCATCTGAAAGACGGCACCTCGACAGTGCAGTACTGCCTCAGTACAACACTGGAGTGTCAGCCTGGATTTTACGCTCAAGTCTCTGGTACAGGACGCGAGAGAGTTACCAGGGGCAGATCAGTTATGGTTGCTGCTCCTGAATACTGTGTAGGGGTCCATGCCTGAAAAGGCAGGCGTGGATGTCAGCTGAGGACAGGGTAAGGCCAGGCTGTGACCCTCTCCAGATTGAATAGCCTGGCATTCAGGCTCCGAAATATTGATTGGGGCCAAGGAGGAGACATCTACTGATCTCCGGCTTGGGGAATGGAAACGGGGCAGAACATGGTTCTGCGGGGATTCCACTCCATTCCTCAGCTCCTGCCATTTTCACCCCCACCCCTCCCCACAGCAAGGGGACGTGTCTGGGAGAGGATCCTGGCCACCCCGGGATTTCTGCACATTCCACCCACACAAGGGCCCAATGGAACTCAGCGAGAGTTGTGTTGAAGCCTGTGGGAAGGCCCCCTGAAGCAGTGGAGACAAAGCTAACTGACGCTGGAAGGGATTGGTCACCCTTTCTGTGCCTGTGAATGATTCCCATCAGAGCAGAAGATTTTCAAAGTTGCCGGTCCATCGGCCCTGGAAAGGACTTGGAGGCAGCCCATGGTGGAGCGACTGCGGGTCAGTTCACCTTCCAAAGGCAGATGGTGGCAGGCGCCAATGAAGTGCCCATGCAGGCACTGGCAGTGTGCCTCATGCTTTGTCAGCTGTGGGTAGCAGAAGGTTGAAGGTTCAAATCCCACTCCAGAGAATTGAGTACATAACCTAGGCTGACACTCCAGTGCAGTACTGAGGGAGTGCTGCACTGTAGGAGGTGCTGTCTTTCAGCTGAGGTGTTAAACCAAGGCCCTGTCTGCCCTCTGAGGTGAATGTAAAAGATCCGACAGCACTACTTCGAAGATGAGCAGGGGAGTTCTCCTCGGTGTCCTGGCCAATATTCATCCCTCAACCGACATCATTAAAACAGCCCTCCATACAGCTGCCCAGGAGGTGAGTTGTAGAAACGGGACTCTCTGGGGCTGTGTTACATATACACTGGGTAAGTGGCAGATCAGCTACTCAGCAGTGTGAAAATGTTCCTGTTGGAGATAAGTGATGATCAGTCATGTTTCTGAGGTTAAGGTTAATGTGAGAGAGATGACAGATTGCTTCCAACGGTCAGACCATTGCTGTGAATCAACTCAAGAAATAGGGCGCTAACATTCCAGAGTCAGAAAGAGATAGACGTACCCATCGACATCTTCATTCTCACACTCACCTCCAGTGTTTGTCTCCAGCCCCAGGCCTGAATCAATGCCTTCAGTGTCTGACCCCTCGTAATTTAGTGAGAAGTGTCTGACCCCTGGTGATTTAATGAGAAGTGTCTGACCCCTGGTGATTTAGTGAGAAGTGTCTGACCCCTGGTAATTTAGTGAGAAGTGTCTGACCCCTGGTGATTTAATGAGAAGTGTCTGACCCCTGGTGATTTAGTGAGAAGTGTCTGACCCCTGGTAATTTAGAGAGAAGTGTCTGACCCCTGGTAATTTAGTGAGAAGTGTCTGACCCCTGGTAATTTAGTGAGAAGTGTCTGACCCCTGGTAATTTAGTGAGAAGTGTCTGACCCCTGGTGATTTAATGAGAAGTGTCTGACCCCTGGTGATTTAGTGAGAAGTGTCTGACCCCTGGTAATTTAGAGAGAAGTGTCTGACCCCTGGTAATTTAGTGAGAAGTGTCTGACCCCTGGTAATTTAGTGAGAAGTGTCTGACCCCTGGTAATTTAGTGAGAAGTGTCTGACCCCTGGTAATTTAGTGAGAAGTGTCTGACCCCTGGTAATTTAGTGAGAAGTGTCTGACCCCTGGTGATTTAGTGAGAAGTGTCTGACCCCTGGTAATTTAGTGAGAAGTGTCTGACCCCTGGTAATTTAGTGAGAAGTGTCTGACCCCTGGTGATTTAGTGAGAAGTGTCTGACCCCTGGTAATTTAGTGAGAAGTGTCTGACCCCTGGTAATTTAGTGAGAAGTGTCTGACCTCTGGTAATTTATAGAGAAGTGTCTGACCCCTGGTAATTTAATGAGAAGTGTCTGACCCCTGGTAATTTAGTGAGAAGTGTCTGACCCCTGGTGATTTAGAGAGAAGTGTCTGACCCCTGGTAATTTAGTGAGAAGTGTCTGACCCCTGGTAATTTAATGAGAAGTGTCTGACCCCTGGTGATTTAGAGAGAAGTGTCTGACCCCTGGTAATTTAGTGAGAAGTGTCTGACCCCTGGGCCCCAATATTAGTGGGGAGGTGGGATGACTGTGGGCGGTGGGGGGGTGGTGATTCGGCATCGGGCGTGATTGGGCGCGTGGGTAACCCGCCCAATAAATAATGTCCATTTTCCACGCGATTGCGAGTCAATTGGAGTCGCTTAACGTGGCCTCCGGGTTTGGTGTCCGAAAGCTGCGCAGCGGGCGGACTGCGCACCCGCATCACAGGCTGTCAGCTGGAGGAGCTCTACTTAAAGGGGCAGTCCTCCAATGACTGCTCCTGGAGTAAACACCCACACACCACAGTGGAGCAGCACAGGGGAAAAGCTGCTCCTAGATTCAGTGATGCCTCACTCTAGGTGCTATTGGATTGGGTGAGGAGGAGGAGGGATGTGTTCTACCCGGCGGATGGGAGGAAGTGCCCTGCCTCTGCCACCAAGAAGGCCTGGCTCAAGGTAGCAGAGGAGGTCACCAGCAGCATCAACATCCCCCGCACCTGGATCCAGTGCAGGAAGTGCTTCAATGACCTAACTAGGTCAGCCAAAGTGAGTACACTTACTCATTCTCCTACACTCCGTCTTCCACATCACCGCCCCCACCCCCCAACTCATTCTGCACTGCCAACACTACTCTATCACATCACTCCCCACACTCACTTTAGGCTCATCCTCAACTTACCTGCACTTCCTCACCTCCCCATTAGTCACCCCACCACTACCACTCAACCCAATCCTCATACAATGTCATGGCTCTGTCTCATACTCACCCTCTGATGAATCTCTTTCACGGTCAGCCGCACCCAAACCACTGCATTCATTGGTTGGCCACGTTACCATCACTCACTCATGCGTCTGTACTTTCTCCCCTTCTAGGAGAAGAGAGCCCAGAATGCACGGGAGAGGGCGAGAACCGGAGGGGGGCCGCAACAAATCATCGTCCTTATAGACGCGATGCATGAGGCGCTGGAGCTGAGCAGAACCCTTGAGTGCCTGTCCGTCGGGGACGCCGAGACTGGCACCCGACAAACGTCACAGAACTTTAACATTCAGCGCACACAATATAAATTGATGTTAATATGTCTCACCATCTTCAGCACCTCATCACAACATGACACATCTGTGATCATGCTTAATATCACCTTCTGTTCTCTAACAGGGCCCTCATTGATCCCTGTGACGGCAGAGGGAGATTCCTCAGAGGACCTGCCGGCCTCTGAGGGGTCCCATCACATCTGAGCGAGCCATCCACCAGCGCAGATACACACACCTCGGTGAGTCCCCACCCGCAATTAGTTGGGGTCGCACATGGTGAGTCACCACACACGTGAGCACGAGCAGACATCGGTGGCTGTGGAGAGTCAGCTTCGGTGGGAGCACTCCTCTCCAGGCGCTGCTCAGCTGGACACAGATGCTGAACCCTGGGGGCCATCCTTTAAAAGGACATTGATCAAGGGACAGCAGCACATTTGCGAGGTGCTGGAACAGGTGCCACGCGCACTCTCCACAATAACGCAGAGGATGGAGGAGTCCAACTCCTGCATGAGTGGAATGGTGGCACAGGTACAGGAGGGAATCTCTGAGATACTGTCACAGGGACATGAGGGCATCTCTGAGATAGTGTCGCGGGTAAGTGTGGGAATGTCTGCGATGGAGGGAAGGCTAGCCTCCATGGAGCTTGAAGCATGGCTCACAAATGAGTCCATTGGGGCCCTGACAACGGCCCTTCGGACTCAGGGTGAACAACATTCTGCCGCCTTAAACAGGCTGACAGATACACTAGCACTGGCCTTACAAGGCTTCACACATGTCCTCCAAACTGTCGTCCAGCAGGGTGGTAGGAGTGATGTGCGCCTGGCCCATGGGAGGGATGATGGCAAAAGGGGGCATGGAAGTGGGGATGCCACTCAAAGCACTCCCACGTCTCACCCGTTGCCCCCCCTCTCAACCAGTACCTGCAATGCTGCCTCCTCTCCAGGTGGTCGAGTCTGCCCCTGCACAGGTGCAGGTGGAGCAGTCTTTGGAGGGGTCCTCAGGGGCACCGAAACCCAGAGGGCCTAGGCCCAAAGCATCTAATTGGTCAGGGCATGAACAAGAGCAACCTGCCACTACCTCTGCTGCAGCCACAGGGGATGCACTAGGTAGAAGTAGTCGGAAGCGAAAGGCGAAGGGGATGCACAAGGGTGTTTGACGGTTGGTCATGTTTCTTATTTATATTTGCTTTTTGTTAAACTCATATTAAATATTATTAATGTCATCGCTACTGCCACATCTTGGCCATTCTTGACTGGCTTTTGTGATCGGGCCCTTTCATGAGCTTCACCATTAACGCCCACACTTGATGCCACCCATTGGGTCACTCTACAGCGGATGTATGTGTAGTTGCAGGACTGTTTTGAGCGGGGGGGTGGGGGGGGGGTGGGGTTGCTGGTGTGGGTGCTGGACTCTTCACACTGTCTGATGTTAGGAGAACCATTCACATATCAGTGACTCCCTGGCCTCACAAGCTGCCAGGTGAGCCGCTGTTCTGCCCATGGTTTACTCCTCCTCCTCCTCCTCCTCCTCCTCAATGTGGGGGCAGATGTGGATGGGGCCTCCTCCAGCGTCACCCCTCTCTGTTGTGCCACATTGTGCAGGGCACAACACACGACTATAATGTGTCCCACTCTGTCTGGTGCGTATTGAAGTACTCGCCCAGAATGATCACGGCACCTGAAGCGCATCTTGAGCAGCCCTATAACATGCTCAATTGTAGACCTGGTGACGATGTGGCTGTCGTCATATCGACACTGTTGCTCGGTGATGGGAGTCCTCAGAGGTGTCATGAGCCACGTGTGCAGGGGGTATCCCTTGTCTCCGAGGAGCCAGCCCTTGCGGGTGTTCGGTGCGTGGAAGAGGGGCGGGATGTTGGACTCCCTCAGGATGAAGGAATCGTGGCAGCTGCCAGGGAATCTGGTGCACACGTGAAGGAATCTTTTGCGGTGGTCACAAATGAGCTGAGTGTTGATGGAATGACACCCCTTCCTGTTGATGAACAGTCCTGGCTCGTGTGGAGGTGCTCGTATTGCTATATGGGTGCAATCGATTACACCCTGCACCCGTGGGAAGCCAGCCACAGCGTGGAATCCCACTGCCCTCTCCATCTGGCTGAGGTCATCCACGGGGAAGTTGACGTAGGCAAGGCCCTGCGAAACAAGCCATCGGTGACCTGCCTTATGCACTTGTGTACAGATGACTGAGAGACCCTGGCGATGTTCCCGGTGGCATCCTGGAATGATCCGGAGTTGAAGAATTTGAGGGCAGTGGTGACTTTGACAGCGGGCCCAGCCGGGAGCAGCTCGGCAAGAAGGAGGCTGCAGATGTCTGCAACTACCTGGCGACTGACTCTGAGCCTCTGTATGCACTGCTCCTCAGAGAGGTCCAGGAAGCTGAGCTTCGGTCTGGAGACCCTGTGGCGAGGGTAGTGCCTCCTGCAACGTCGCTCTCTCTGTTGTTGCCCTCCGTGCTCTTGTACAGGTGCCTGTGGTGCAGCACTGTGTTGTGGAGCTCGAGGTGGCGGAGGTGGACGCCGTGCCTGGCGAGGCTGGTGATGTTGCTCGTCCTCGGATGAAGTGATGAATGCAGCTATGGCGCCCCCCATCCTGACAGTGTGAGTTTGAGGGGGTCCGAAAAGTAATTAAATATGTTTGAACAGCAGAATTTTGAGTGAAAACACAAAGGTCTTGCAGCCAAAACTTTGTCTGAAGTGACAGATGCCCTGTTGCAATAAATGAGTTTTTCTCCCCATGTGTCAATTGAGCATTTGCATCTCCCACTGGCTGCTGACTGAAACACGTCTGTTGCAACAGGGAGAGTTTCCCCCAGCACGGGAAACACGCTGAGGATCCTTCAAAATCACAACCCTGCCAAAATGTGGAGACAATTAATTAGTTCAAGTACTTCAACCAGCTCAACAACCGCGTAAAGTATCATCCCGCAGGCTTTAATTGCCCGTGGGACTTCCGCATTCGGGAGGCACACGCCCAGACGCATCAAAAGGGAACCCGGAGGTCTGCGGGTTGGAGCATGCCTCCGAAACCAGTCGGGACCTCCGCGAATTTTGGAGCCCCCCCACTGGCCCAACGCCCCCACTACTTCACTTGATAATCGTGCCCCTGGTAATTTAGTGAGAAGTGACTGTCCACTGGTAATTAATTGAGAAATGTGTGACCCCTTGAAATTTAGTCAGAATTTCAACGGGCCTCATCCCTAATAATTTATTGAGATGTGTCAGATGCCTGGTAATTCTATGAGATGTGTCTAACCTCTAACGATTTAGTGAGAACTGTCTGACCCCTGGTAATTTAGTGAGAAGTGTCTGACCCCTGGTGATTTAGTGAGAAGTGTCTGACCCCTGGTAATTTAGTGAGAAGTGTCTGACCCCTGGTGATTTAGTGAGAAGTGTCTGACCCCTGGTGATTTAGTGAGAAGTGTCTGACCCCTGGTGATTTAGTGAGAAGTGTCTGACCTCTGGTAATTTAGTGAGAAGTGTCTGACCCCTGGTGATTTAGTGAGAAGTGTCTGACCTCTGGTAATTTAGTGAGAAGTGTCTGACCCCTGGTGATTTAGTGAGAAGTGTCTGACCCCTGGTGATTTAGTGAGAAGTCTCTGACCTCTGGTGATTTAGTGAGAAGTGTCTGACCCCTGGTGATTTAGTGAGAAGTGTCTGACCCCTGGTGATTTAGTGAGAAGTGTCTGACCTCTGGTGATTTAATGAGAAGTGTCTGACCCCTGGTGATTTAGTGAGAAGTGTCTGACCCCTGGTAATCTTGTGAGAAGTGTCTGACCCCTAATAATTTTGTGAGATGTTTCTGACCCCTGGTAAATTAGTGAGAAGTGTCTGAACCGTGATCATTTACTGAGAAGCTTATGACCACTGGTAATTTAGCGCGGTGTCTAAGCCCTGGTGATTTATTAAGAAGTGTTCGACCCCTGGTGATTAGTGAGAAATGCCTGATCCCTTGTAATTTAGTGGAATTGTCTAACTCTTGGTAATTTTGTGAGAAGTGTCTGACCCCTGGTAATTTATTGAAATGTGTCTGGCCCGTGCAAATTGAGTCAGACCTCTGGTAATTTAGGGAGAAGTTGCTGACACCTTGGCTTCAATTTTGAAAGGGCGGTGGGATACCAGCGGCGGGGTGGGGGGATCAATGGGCGCGCGGTTAATCCGACTACGAAAATCTTACCGTTTCCCACGCAATCGCAAGTTAATTGGTGGCCCTTTCCATGGCCTCCGGGTTTGCCGTCCGCAGGCTGTGCAGTGGGCGGACCGCACACCCGCATAAAAAAACCTACAAGGGGATATAGACAGGCTGGGTGAGTGGGCGGAGATTTGGCAGATGCAATACAATATTGGAAAATGTGAGGTTATGCACTTTGGCAGGAAAAATCAGAAAGCAAGTTATTATCTTAATAGCGAGAAACTGGAAAGTACTGCAGTACAACGGGATCTGGGGGTCTTAGTGCAAGAAAATCAAAAAGTGAGTATGCAGGTGATCAAGAAGGCCAACGGAATGTTGGTGTTTATTGCTAGGGGGATAGAATATAAAAACAGGGAGGTATTGCTGCAGTTATATAAGGTATTGGTGAGACCGCACCTGGAATACTGCATACAGTTTTGGTGTCCATACTTAAGAAAAGACATACTTGCTCTCGAGGCAGTACAAAGAAGGTTCACTCGGTTAATCCCGGGGATGAGGGGGTGGACATATGAGGAGAGGTTGAGTAGATTGGGACTCTACTCATTGGAGTTCAGAAGAATGAGAAGCGATCTTATTGAAACATATAAGATTGTGAAGGGGCTTGATCGGGTGGATGTGGTAAGGATGTTCCCAAGGATGGGTGAAACTAGAACTAGGGGGCATAATCTTAGAATAAGGGGCTGCTCTTTCAAAACTGAGATGAGGAGAAACTTCTTCACTCAGAGGGAAGTAGGTCTGTGGCATTTGCTGCCCCAGGAAGCTGTGGAAGCTACATCATTAAATAAATTTAAAACAGAAATAGACAGTTTCCTAGAAGTAAAGGGAATTAGGGGTTACGGGGAGCGGGCAGGAAATTGGACATGAATTTAGATTTGAGGTTAGGATCAGATCAGCCATGATCTTATTGAATGGCGGAGCAGGCTCGAGGGGCCGATTGGCCTACTCCTGCTCCTATTTCTTATGTTCTTATGTTGTTATGACAGGCTGTCAGCTGGAGCGGCTCTATTTAAAGGGCCATTGCTCCAATGGCTTTTGCTGCAGCAAAGACCAAAAGGCACAATATAGGAGCAGCACAGGGGCATGGGTCCGCCAAGGTTCAGTGACGCCTCACTGCAGCAGCTACTGGATGGGGTGAGGAGGAGGAGGGAAGTGTTTTACCCCGCGGACGGGAGGAAGTGACCTGCCTCTGCCACCAAGAAGGCCTGGGTCGAGGTGGCAGAGGAGGTCACCAGCAGCAGCAACATCTCCCGCACCTGGATCCAGTGCAGGAAGTGCTTCAATGACCTAACTAGGTCAGCAAAAGTGAGTACACTTACTCATTCTCCTACATTCCGTCTTCCACATCACCGCCCCCACCCCCCAACTCATTCTGCACTGCCAACACTACTCAATCACATCACTCCCCACACATTCTGCACTGCCAACACTACTCTATCACATCACTCCTCACACCCACTCAAACCTCATCCTCAACTTACCTGCACTTCCTCACCTCCCCATTTGTGACCCCACCACTACCACTCATCCCAATCCTGTAACAATGTGATGTCTCTGTCTCATAATTACCCTCTGATACATCTCTTTCACAGTCAGCCTCACCCAAAGCAATGTATTCATTGTTTGGCCACTTCACCATCACTCACTCACACGTCTGTTCATTCTCCCCTTCTGAAAGAGAACGCAAAATGCATGAGAGAGAGGGAGGACTGGATGGGGGGCCACAATAAATAGTGATCCTCATAGACACGGAGGAGGAGGCCCTGGATATCAGCCACACCCTTGAGTGCCTGTCCGTCGGGGACGCCGAGACTGACACCCGACAAACGTCTGGTGACACAACTATAACAATCATCACACACAACATGAATTGATGTTGACAATGCTTGGCATGTTGAACACCTCAGTATGCTCATTGTAACTTGGCGCATCTGTGATGATGCTTAATATTGCCTTCTGTTCTCTCACAGGCTCTTCAACGACCGCGGTGACTGGAGAGGGCAATTCCTCAGAGGAGCTCCCGGCCACTGAGGGGGCACCATCGCAGATACCCACATCTCGGTGGGTCCTAGTAGTCAGTTAGTTGGATTGGCACCTGGTGAGTCACCACAAACACGACCAGACACTGGTGGCAGGGGCAGCTGTGGAGAGTCCGTGTCGGTGGGAGCACTCTTCTCCAGGCTCTGCTCAGCTGGACACAGATGCTGAACCCTGGGGGCCATCCTTTAAAAGGAGAATGATCGAGGGGCAGCAGCACATTTGCGAGGTGCTGGAACAGGTGCCACGCGCACTCTCCACAATAACGCAGAGGATGGAGGAGTCCAACTCCTGCATGAGTGGAATGGTGGCACAGGTACAGGAGGGAATCTCTGAGATACTGTCACAGGGATGTGAGGGCATCTCTGAGATAGTGTCGCGGGTAAGTGCGGGAATGTCTGTGATGGAGGGAAGGCTAGCCTCCATCGAGCTTCAAGCACAGCTCACAAATGAGTCCATTCAGGCCCTGACAACAACCGTTCGGACTCAAGGTGAACAACATTCTACCCTTAAACAGGCTGACAGATACACTAGCACTGGCCTTCCAAGGCATCACACATGACCTGTTCTCCAGCAGTGGTAGGAGTGTTGTGGGCCTGGCCCAGGGGAGGGATGATGGCGAAACGGGACATGGAAATGGGGACGCCAATCAAAGCGCTCCCATGTCTCACCCGTTGCCCCCCTCTCAACCAGTACCCGCAATGCTGCCTCCTCTCCAGGTGGCCGAATCTGCCCCTGCACAGGTCATAGAGTCATAGAGAGAGTTATACAGCACGGATAGAGGCCCTTCGGCCCATCGTGTCCGCGCCGGCCTGTCTACTCTAATCCCATATTCCAGCATTTGGTCCGTAGCCTTGTATGCTATGGCATTTCAAGTGCTCATCCAAATGCTTCTTGAATGTTGTGAGGGTTCCTGCCTCCACAACCCTTTCAGGCAGTGAGTTCCAGACTCCAACCACCCTCTGGGTGAAAAAGTTCTTTCTCAAATCCCCTCTAAACCTCCCGCCTTTTACCTTGAATCTATGTCCCCTTGTTATAGAACCCTCAACGAAGGGAAAAAGCTCCTTAGTATCCATCCTATCTGTGCCCCTCATAATTTTGTACACCTCAATCATGTCCCCCCTCAGCCTCCTCTGCTCCAAGGAAAACAAACCCAATCTTCCCAGTCTCTCTTCATAGCTGAAGCGCTCCAGCCCTGGTAACATCCTGGTGAATCTCCTCTGCACCCTCTCCAAAGCGATCACATCCTTCCTGTAGTGTGGCGACCAGAACTGCACACAGTACTCCAGCTGTGGCCTAACCAGTGTTTTATACAGCTCCATCATAACCTCCTTGCTCTTATATTCTATGCCTCGGCTAATAAAGGCAAGTATCCCATATGCCTTCTTTACCACCTTATCTACCTGTTCCGCCGCCTTCAGGGATCTGTGAACTTGCACACCAAGATCCCTCTGACCCTCTGTCTTGCCTAGGGTCCTCCCATTCATTGTGTATTCCCTTGCCTTGTTAGTCCCTCCAAAGTGCATCACCTCGCACTTTTCCGGGTTAAATTCCATTTGCCACTGTTCCGCCCATCTGACCAACCCATCTATATCGTCCTGCAGACTGAGGCTATCCTCCTCGCTATTTACCACCCTACCAATCTTTGTATCATCAGCGAACTTATTGATCATACCTTTTACATTCATATCCAAGTCATTAATGTAGACCACAAACAGCAAGGGACCCAGC
Organism: Heptranchias perlo; assembly: GCF_035084215.1. Lineage (NCBI taxonomy): Eukaryota > Metazoa > Chordata > Chondrichthyes > Hexanchiformes > Hexanchidae > Heptranchias > Heptranchias perlo. The sequence goes on from NC_090343.1 coordinate 45,999,169, forward strand.
ACCGATCCCTGTGGTACCCCACTGGCCACAGGCTTCCAGTCACAAAAACAACCTTCGACCATCACCCTCTGCCTTCTGCCACTAAGCCAGTTTTGTATCCAAAGTGCCAAGGCACCCTGGATTCCATGGGCTCGTACCTTCTTGACCAGTCTCCTGTGGGGGACTTTATCGAAGGCCTTACTGAAATCCATGTATACCACATCCACTGCGTTACCCTCATCCACACGCCTGGTCACCCCCTCAAAAAATTCAATCAAATTAGTCAGACATGATCTTCCCTTGACAAAGCCATGTTGACTATCCCTGATTAATCCTTGCTTCTCCAAGTGGAGACTAATTTTGTCCTTCAGAATTTTTTCCAATAATTTTCCTACCACTGATGTTAGGCTCACTGGCCTGTAGTTCCCCGGTTTTTCCCTACTCCCCTTCTTGAATAATGGTATTACATTAGCGGTTCTCCAGTCCTCTGGCACATCCCCTGTGGCCAGAGAGGTTCTGAATATATGTGTTAGAGCCCCTGCAATCTCCTCCTTTGCCTCACACAGTAGTCTGGGATACATTTCGTCCGGGCCTGGGGATTTATCCATTTTTAGGCCTGCTAAAACCGCCAATACCTCCTCCCGCTCGATGTTAATATGTTCGAGTATATCACAGTCCCCCTGCCGTATTTCTATGTCTACATCGTCCTTCTCCATAGTGAAAACAGATGCAAAAAATTCATTTAGAACCCCTCCTACATCTGCCGGCTCCACACACAGATTGCCATTTTTGTCCCTAATGGGCCCTATTTTTTCCCTAGTCATCCTCTTACCCTTAATATACTTATAAAACATCTTAGGATTTTCCTTTATTTTGCTCGCCAGTGTTATTTCATGGCCCCTCCTTGATCTCCTAATTTCTTTTTTAATATCCCCCTGCACTTTTTGTACTCCTCTATGGCTTCCTCCGTCTTCAGCCTTTTGTATCTGCCAAAAGCCCTCCTTTTTTTCCTAATCCATTCTCGTATATCCCCTGACATCCAAGGTTCCCTGGAGTTCTTGGAACCACCCTTGACCTTTACGGGAACATGTTGCCATTGTATGGTCTCAATCTCCCTTCTGAAAGACTCCCATTGCTCCGATGCGGATTTTCCTACAAGCAGCTGATCCCAGTCCATTTTGGCCAGATCCTGCCTTATCCTATTAAAATCGGCCTTCCCCCAATTTAGAACCTTTATTTCCGGCCCCTCCCTGTCCTTTTCCATGACCACCTTAAATCTCACCGAATTATGGTCACTGTCACCAAAGTGCTCACCTATTAGCACTTCTTCCACTTGGCCGGCCACATTCCCTAGAATTAGGTCCAGTACCGCCCCCTCTCTTGTAGGACTTTCTACATGCTGGCTCAAAAAGCTCTCCTGGATGCACGTTAAGAATTTTGTACCCTCTAAGCCTTTTACACTCTGAGTATCCCAGTTAATATTGGGGAAGTTGAAATCCCCCACTATTATTACCCTATTATTTGCACAATTTTCTGAGATTTGCCTACATATCTGTTCCTCTATCTCCCCCTGACTGTTTGGGGGCCTATAGTACACTCCCATCAAAGTGCTTGCCCCCTTTTTGTTTTTAAGCTCCACCCATATGGCCTCATTAGAGGAACCTGCTAATATATCATCCCTCCTTATGGCAGTAATTGATTCTTTAATTAATATTGCGACCCCCCCTCCTCTTATACCTCCCCCTCTGTCTCGCCTGAAGATTCTGTACCCCGGAATATTGAGCTGCCAGTCTTGCCCCTCCCTCAACCATGTCTCTGTGACAGCAACAATATCATACTCCCATGTGTTTATCAACACCTTCAGTTCATCCACCTTATTCGCAAGACTCCTTGCATTAAAATAGATGCCATCCAGCCTTGCCCTCACATATTTGCCCTGTCTTCCAAGCTCACTTGTTTTTTTCTCTATATTTGGCTGCACATCACCCCCTATTGTAGCTCCACTCTGTATCCCATCCCCCTGCAGGTGGAGCAGTCTTTGGAGGGGCTCCAAAACCCAGAGAGCGTAGGCCCAAAGCATCTAAGCAATCAGGGCACGAACATGAGCAACCTGCCACTACCTCTGCTGCAGCCACAGGAGTTGCACCATTTAGAAGTAGTAGGAAGAGAAAGGCGAAGGTTTGTGATCACGAAGGGTATGGACAAGGGTGTCTGGCAGACTGTCCTATTTAACATTTATATATTTTTTGTTATGTTCATATTAAATATTATCATTCTCACCACTACTGCCACGTCTTGCCCATTCTTCACTGGTTTTTGTGATAGGGCCCGTTCATGAGCTTCACCAAGAACGGCGACACTTGATGCCACCCATTGGGTCACTTTACAGTGGGTATACGTGTAGTTTCAGAACTGTTTTGTGCAGGGTTGGTGGGGGAGTGGGGCGGGCTGAGGTTGGCGCTGCTCTTTCCAGGTGGGGTGAGGACTGGACTGTTCACACTTTCTGATGTTAGGAGAACCGCTCACATATGAGTGACTACCTGGCCTCACGAGCAGCCAAGTGAGCCACTGCTCTGGCCATGGGTTCGTCCTCCTCCTCCTCCTCCTCCTCTGCCTCCTCCTCCTCAATGTGGTGACGATGTGGCTGTCATTGTATCAATGCTGTTGCTCGGTGATGGGGTTCCTCAGAGGTGTCATGAGCCACGTGTGCAAGGGTTATCCCTTGTCCCCGAGGAGCCAGCCCTCAAGGGTGTTCGGTGCGTGGAAGAGGGGCGGGATGTTGGATTCCCTCAGGATGAAGGAATCGTGGCAGCTGCCAGGGAATCTGGTGCACACGTGAAGAAATCTTTTGCGATGATCACGAACGAGCTGAGTGTTGATGGGAGTGATACCCCTTTCTGTTGATGAACAGTCCTGGCTCGTGTGGAGGTGCTCGGATTGCTATATGGGTGCAGTCGATTGCACCCTGTACCCGTGGGAAGCCAGCCACAGAGTGGAAACCCACTGCCCCCTCCGTCTGGCTGAGGTTGTCCATGGGGAAGTCGACGTACTGCGGGGCCCTGCAGAACAAGCCGTCAGTGACCTGCCTTATGCACTTGTTTGCAGACGACCGAGAGACCCCGGCGACAGGTAAGGAGATGTCACCAGGCCCAGCCTGGAGCAGCTCGGTATGAAAGAGGCTGCAGATGTCTGCGACTACCTGGCAACTGACTCTCAGCCTCCATATGCACTGCTCCTCAGAGAGGTCCAGGAAGCTGAGCCTCGGTCTGTAGACCCTGTTGCGGGGGTAGTGCCTCCTGCGACGTCACTCTCTCTGTTGTTCCCCTCTGTGCTCTTGAGCAGATGCCTGTGGTGCAGCACTGTGTTGTGGAGCTCCAAGTGGTGGAAGTGCACGCCGTGCCTAGTGAGGATGGTGATGTTGCTCGTCCTCGGATGTTGTAGTGAATGCAGACATGTCGCCCCTCCCCCCTCCATCCTGATGGTGTCAATTTGAGGGGGTCCGAAAAGTTGGTAACTATGCGTAAACAGAACAATTCTGAGAGTAAACCAAGAATTTTCAGTCTAAACACAAAGATCTCCCAACCAAAAGTTTATCAGAGAAACCAGAGTGGCCTGCTGCAATAACTGACCTTTCATCCCCATCTGCCAAACAGGCATTTAAATGTCCAACTGGCTGCTGCCTGAAACTCATCTCCTTGAACATGGAGTGTTTCCCACAGCACGGGAAACACGCTGAGGCAGAATTAAAATTGCACCCCTGCCTCAATCTCCACAAAATGAACCATTTAAACAAGATCAATGATGTCAATAAGTGGTTTAAGCATCGTCCCACTGCGCACACAGGTGAATCTGTGGCAACCCCGGAAGTCGACGGGTTGGAGCCGGCTTCCGAACCCGCTCGGGATTTTCCCGATTTTCGCAGACCCCCTGCCCCCAACGCACCCGCAATTTGATTTTATAATTGAGCCCTGGTAATTTAGTGAGAAGTGTCTGACCCCTGGTGATTTAGTGAGAAGTGTCTGACCCCTGGTAATTTAGTGAGAAGTGTCTGACCCCTGGTAATTTAGTGAGAAGTGTCTGACCTCTGGTGATTTAGTGAGAAGTGTCTGACCCCTGGTGATTTAGTGAGAAGTGTCTGACCCCTGGTGATTTAGTGAGAAGTGTCTGACCCCTGGTGATTTAGTGAGAAGTGTCTGACCCCTGGTAATTTAGTGAGAAGTGTCTGACCCCTGGTAATTTAGTGAGAAGTGTCTGACCCCTGGTAATTTAGTGAGAAGTGTCTGACCCCTGGTAATTTAGTGAGAAGTGTCTGACCCCTGGTAATTTAGTGAGAAGTGTCTGAAACCTGGGTCAAAATTTTAACTCCGAGCCGGGAAGACGGCAGTCGATGGGTGTGAGGTGGAATTCCTGACGGGATACCCAGAAGTACAGGTTTCCCGGATGTCCTTATGATTTTGACGTAAGGACGAGTTTTATTTTCTTTTGACTGTTTCCCACCAGGCTGGTCAGGCTGATTGACAGGCTGGTCTCAACCGGACATGAGAAGAGGAACGAAGAAGATGCGAGCAGGTTAGTCTTAGATGGAGTGGTGGGGGTCATTGGCAGGGTCGTGGTTGGTAGTCATCGGGCGTCGTTGGGAGGCGTCGGAGTCAGGAGCCATCCGGGATTATGGGGTTTCGGGGTCAGGAGTCATGGGAGGGTCGGGGGTCATCGGGGTGCTCAGTCATCGGGGGGCTTAGTCATCTGGGGTCATTGGGGCGCTGGGTCATCGGGGGGCTCAGACATCGGGGGCTCAATCATCAGGGGGCTTAGTCATCGGGGGTCATTGGGGCGCTGGGTCATCGGGGGGCTCAGACATCGGGGGCTCAATCATCAGGGGGCTTAGTCATCGGGGGTCATCCATGGGCTCATGCATCGGGGGGCTCAGTCATCCGGGATCATCGGAGGGCTGGGTCATCGGGGTCATCAGGGGGCTCAGTCATCGGGGGTCATCGGGGGGGCTCTGTTTTCGGGGGTCATCGGGCAGCTCAGACATCGGGGGTCATCGGGGGGGCTCTGTTTTCGGGGGTAATCGGGCAGCTCAGTCATCGGGGGTCATCGGGGGGGCTCTGTTTTCGGGGGTCATCAGGGGGCTCAGTCATCGGGGGTCATCAGGGGGCTCAGTCATCGGGGTCATCGGGGGGCTCAGTCATCGGGGGTCATCAGGGGGCTCAGTCATCGGGGTCATCGGGGGGCTCAGTCATCGGGGGTCATCGGGGGGCTCAGTCATCGGGGGTCATCGGGGGGCTCAGTCATCGGGGGTCATCGGGGGGCTCAGTCATCGGGGGGCTCAGTCTTCGGGGGGCTCAGTCTCATGGCAGGGTGTGTCATAGATCGTGGTGAGGGGTCGGAGATCATGGCGGGAGGAGTCGGAGATCGTGGGGGCTGTCGGAGATCGATGGTGTGCTATCTGCAGGTAGGCTTGTTGGGCCTGGGGAAAGCACTCCTGCTCCTCCCGGCCCACAAGCTGTGCTATAAAGGCACTTACCTGCAGTTTTGGGCCTTCTCACCTCCTCTCACCTGTCATGAAGGAGAAGGCCTGGGAATCCTGGTCCTCAGGGGTTAAAAACAAAGAGCTAGAAATTGGGCCGTCTTTCGCTCGTTGTTTCAGAGCTACCCGGCCTCCCGGAGTGCCAAGATGGCGTCTTGGATGTGCATGCAGGTTTCCAGCGTGACGTGCGCCGGACGCCATCTTGGTAAAGTACATGCGCAAATAACGAACGACGGCATCATGTAAAGTAGGGAGAAAATGCATACAGTGTGCTACGCTGATTTAAAGTGATAGACACCACTTTGGGACTTAACGCTCCACTCAACGCACAGTCTTAATCGCGACCATCTGAACATGTCTTAGAGTGCCAGGAGGACCCCTCACCAGCACTATTCAAAAGGACCACGCAAGATTTACAGGTTAGTTGCTGGATTATTGCTTCTGGGCTGCTGATGCATTTGTAACTGTTTTTGGGGGTCTCCTATACTTGAATAATAGGACGAGGAATCACAGGCTAATATTTAGAGCCAGGACGTGCAGGAGTGAAGTTAGGAAATGCTTTTACACACAAAGGATGGGAGAAGTTTGGAACGTTCTTTTGCAGACACCAGTTGATGCTAGCTCACTTGTGTATTTTAAATCTGAGATTGATAGATTTCTGTGAACCAAGGGTATTAAGGGATATGGGGCTAAGGCGGGTATATGGAGTTAGGTCACAGGTCCACCATGATCTCATTGAATGGCGGAACAGGCTCGAGGGACTAAATGCCACTGCCACTTGCTGCCTCCTGATATGCGCCACCTTCTCCTGCAAGAAAGCAGGACGTGTGTCTGGGTGATGTGCCTGTCATGGTTGAATAGCTGCCAGTGTGTGTGGCCTGTGAGTTGTGGGTGTGCGGCTTGCAACAGCGGTAATGTGCAAAGGTGAGAGGAGGCATCTGATTGGCAAAGTTAAATACTGATGGAAAGAGTTTGTTGGTATGTGGGTGATGGGATGGAGCAGTGGATGCGGCTAGTGGTGCAGTTGGTAGGAGACGCCACTTGACAGTTGACCTCACTTACCTTGACCAGTCGTGTCAAAGCATTGAACTTCTTCCTGCACTGCATCCATGTTCGTGGTGCTTTGCGTCTGACATTGACTGTGTCCCCTACTGCCTCCCACTGCCTTTTGGGCATATGTCTGAAGGGCCTCTTGACCCCCTCGCTCCCCCCTTTGTATATAGGATGTCCCTCCTTCTGTCCACCTCTTGCACCAAGGCCTTTAGTGCATCAGCAGAGAACCTTGGGGCACGCACTCCCGCAGGCCCGGTACCAACTCGGACTGGTAGATTGGTGAGGTCTGGCGTGCAGATTGGAGAATGTGGGATTTAATAGTGCGCAACCTTTATTCAATGTTATAACATAACTCATCAGGGTGTAAACATAGGGACGGGACCAGCATCTGTATTTCACATGTGCAATATCTGATCTCCGTTCAGACTCCGTACAGACAGCAGACTGTTATTTTCAGCAAATAACAGGTACCAGTTACCTTTAAGAGATTTTGTCTGGCTGTCAGAGAGACATCCTCCCTTTAAGAGATTCGGGCTCCCCCTGCTGGTTTGGAAGGTGCACATGTCCTTGACTCCTCATGTCAGGCCTGGTTTTTAACGCTGCTTACGGGTAAGTACTGAGGCCCGACGAATGTCTCGTCCTGCCAGCACTCGAAGCACCGAATACGGTTAGTCGCCGATCGCGGTACCTGCGCCCGGTTTCTGGCCTAATCGAATTTTACCCCCATTAAATGTGTTAAAATGGAGGCCCGCAGCCTCCATGAAAGTTTATAGTGATCAACTCTGCTCCTGACAGTGCGTGAGTAACTCGCCCCTCGACCCGCCTCCGTTAAAACCGGAACTGGACGGGTTGGAGGTGGGTTGAAGGTGAGTTTAAGATTTTAAAAGTTTTTACTGACCCCCGCCCCCAATCCACCTGTTTTTCCGAGTTAAAATCAGGTTATTTAGTGAGACGTGTCTGACACCTGGAGCATGATTTTAGCCCTGACTGGGGGGAGTGGTGTAATCCCTGAGTCGAAACCTTGAAGTACGGGTTTCCCGGACGTCCTTACGGTCCGACCGGTGTAGTCAGTCATCGGGTGGAGGGGGGGGGTCAGTCATCAGGGGGCTCGGGGTCGGGGGGGGGTCAGTCATCGGGGAGTCAGTCATCGGGGGGGTCAGTCATCGGGGAGTCAGTCATCGGGGGGGTCAGTCATCGGGGAGTCAGTCATCGGGGGGGTCAGTCATCGGGGAGTCAGTCATCGGGGGGGTCAGTCATCGGGGAGTCAGTCATCGGGGGGGTTGGGGTCCGGGGGTCAGTCATCGGGGGGGTTGAGGTCCGGGGTCATTGAGGGGTCGGAGATCGTAGCGGGTGGGCGGAGATGGTGGGGGGATCGGAGCTGGAAGGGGGGGTCGGAGATCGTGGGGGGGTCGGAGATCGTTGGGGGTTTGGAGATCGTTGGGGGAGTTGAAGATCATGGTTGGGGGGGGGGGGGTCGGAGATCATATGGGGGGTTCAGAGGTGGTGAGGGTGCGTTGGAGATCATAGGGATGGGCCGGAGATCGTAGGAGGGGAATGGAGATCGTTGGGGGGGTTGGGGCGGGCGGTCAGAGATCGTTAGTGGTGGAGTGGTGGGGTTGTCAGATAGTGGGGGTCGCTGCAGGTAGGCTTTTTGGGCCTGAGGGAAGCACTCCTGATCCTCCGGGCCCACAACCTGTGCTATAAAGGCACTTACCTGCAGTTTCAGGCCTTCTCAGCTCCTTTCACGTGGCGTGAAGGAATCCCGGCCCCCAGAGGCGAAAATCAAAAAAACTTTGAATATGGAGGCCCATGTTCAAACCATGCTATTCAACCATGATAGGAACATCATCCAGACACACATTCCGCTTTCATGCAGGAGGAGGTGGCGCACAACAGGAGGCAGCAGGAGGCAGTGGCATTTAGCACCTCGAGCCTGTTCCACCATTCAATGAGATCATGGGACCTAACTCCATACACCCGCCTTAGCCCCATGTCTGAACTCTGGTAATTTAGTGAGAAGTGTCTGACCCCTGGTGATTTAGTGAGAAGTGTCTGACCCCTGGTAATTTAGTGAGAAGTGTCTGACCCCTGGTAATTTAGTGAGAAGTGTCTGACCCCTGGTAATTTAGTGAGAAGTGTCTGACCCCTGGTAATTTAGTGAGAAGTGTCTGACCCCTGGTGATTTAGTGAGAAGTGTCTGACCCCTGGTAATTTAGTGAGAAGTGTCTGAACTCTGGTAATTTAGTGAGAAGTGTCTGACCCCTGGTGATTTAGTGAGAAGTGTCTGACCCCTGGTAATTTAGTGAGAAGTGTCTGACCCCTGGTAATTTAGAGAGAAGTGTCTGACCCCTGGTGATTTAGTGAGATGTGTCTGACCCCTGGTAATTTAGTGAGAAGTTACTGACCCCTGGTAATTTAGTGAGAAGTGTCTGACCCCTGGTAATTTAGTGAGAAGTGTCTGACCCCTGGTAATTTAGAGAGAAGTGTCTGACCCCTGGTAATTTAGTGAGAAGTGTCTGACCCCTGGTAATTTAGAGAGAAGTGTCTGACCCCTGGTAATTTAGTGAGAAGTGTCTGACCCCTGGTAATTTAGTGAGAAGTGTCTGACCCCTGGTAATTTAGTGAGAAGTGTCTGACCCCTGGTGATTTAGTGAGAAGTGTCTGACCCCTGGTGATTTAGTGAGAAGTGTCTGACCCCTGGTGATTTAGTGAGAAGTGTCTGACCCCTGGTAATTTAGTGAGAAGTGTCTGACCCCTGGTGATTTAGTGAGAAGTGTCTGACCCCTGGTAATTTAGTGAGAAGTGTCTGACCCCTGGTAATTTAGTGAGAAGTGTCTGACCCCTGGTGATTTAGTGAGAAGTGTCTGACCCCTGGTAATTTAGTGAGAAGTGTCTGACCCCTGGTGATTTAGTGAGAAGTGTCTGACCCCTGGTAATTTAGTGAGAAGTGTCTGACCCCTGGTGATTTAGTGAGAAGTGTCTGACCCCTGGTAATTTAATTGCTTGCTGTACCTGTATACTAACTGTTTGTGTTTCTTGTATGAAGACACCAAATCCCTCTGAACACCAACATTTAATAGTTTCTCACCATTTGAAAAATATTCTATTTTTCTATTCTTCCTACCAAAGTGAATAACCTCACATTTCCCCACTTTATACTCCATCTGCCACCTTCTTGCCCACTCACTTAACCTGTCGATATCCCTTTGCAGACTCTTTGGGCTCGATTTTCAAAGGGCGGTGGGATGACAGCGGGAGTAGGCCGGGGGGGGGGGGGGGGAATGGGCGGCGGCAAACCGGGATAATAAAATCTTACCGTTACCCACGCAATCGAGAGGTAATCAATGCTCATTAATCTTGTTTCTGGGTTTCGTGCCCAGGCTGGCTGCCGACAGGCGCTGCAAAGCCGGGGGGGGAGGGGTGGGGAAGGAGGGGGGGAAGGGGGGAGGGGGGAAGGTGGGGGGGAGTGGGGAAGGGGAGGAAAGAGAGAGAGAGAGAGAGACATCATCGGGTGCTGGAACACAGAGTGGGGGGGAGCAAAGATCGGGGGAGCAAAGATCGGGGTGGGGGGACATCAGACATCGTCGGTGGGGGGAGACATCGGGTGGGGGTGAGACATCGGACATCGCAGCAGGGGGGGTGCAGGTGACATTGTTTGAAAGGTAGGTTCATTTATTTTTTTAACTTTGTGAAATGTTATTTTATTTAGTTTATTTTTGCCTGATCTGGCCCTTCACACTTGGTTTCACCAGGCGTGAATCGGAAACTGTGGGAAAGCCACCCAGATAAGTTCAAAATCGTTGTAACTACCCACTATGTAACAAATAAAGTACCTTCAGTACCTCAATGAGGTATATTTGCTTCTTTAAATATCGTCCCGCCGGCTTTAATTGCCAGTGGGACTTCCAGATTCCAGAACATACAGATGGGTCTGTGTGAGACGCGGAAGTCGGCGGGTTGGTGCCAGATTCCTAACCCGCTCGGGATTTTACCAATTTTCGCTGCCCCCCCTGCCCCCAAATCACCCAGACTTTTATTTGAAAATCGAGGCCTTTTGTGTCCTCCTCACAGTTTACCTTCCCACCTAGCTTTGTATCGACAGCAAACTTGGATACATTACACTCGGTCCCTTCATCCAAGTCATTAATATAGATTGTAAATAGCTGAGGCCCAAGCACTGATCCTTGTACCCCACTAGTTACAGCCTGCCAACCTGTAAATGACCCGTTTATCCCTACTGTCTGTTTTCTGTCCGTTAACCAATCCTCTATCCATGCTAACATGTTACCCCTAACCCCATACCCCTTGTCTTGTGTAACAGCCTTTTATGTGGCACCTTATCGAATGCCTTTTGAAAGTCCAAATATACCACATCCACTGATTCCCTTCTACCTACCCTGCTAGTTACATCCTCAAAAAACTCTAATAAATTTGTCAAACACGATTTCCCTTTCATAAAACCATGTTGACTCTGCCTAATCATATTATGATTTTCTAAGTGCCCTGTTACCACTTCCTTAATAATGGATTCCAGCATTTTTCCGACGACTGATTTCAGGCTAACTGGCCTGTAGTTCCCTGTTTTCTCTCTCCCTCCTTTCTTGAATAGCGGGGTTACATTTGCTACCTTCTAACCAGCTGGGACCATTCTAGAATCTAGGGAATTTTGGAAGATCATAACCAATGCATCCACTATCTCTGCAGCCACCTCTTTTAGAACCCTCGGATGTAGGCCATCAGGTCCAGGGGATTTATCAGCTTTTAGTCCCATTAGTTTCTCAAGTACTTTTTCTCTACTGATATTAATTACTTTAAGTTCCTCATTCTCATTAGACCCTTGGTTCCCCACTATTTCTGGCATGTTTTTCGTGCCCTCTACTGTGAAGACAGATACAAAATACTTGTTTAATGCATCTGCCATTTTCTGATTCCCTATTATAATTTTTCCTGTCTGAGCCTCTAAGCGATCAATGTTTACTTTCGCTAATCTCTTCCTTTTTACATACTTGTAGAAGCTCTTACAATCTGTTTTTATATTTCTTGCTAGTTTACTTTCAAATTCAATTTCCTCTTTTTTTATCAGTTGTTTGGTCATCCTTTGCTGGTTTCTAAAACTCTCCCAATCCTCAGACTTAGTACTCTTCTTGGCAACGTTATAGGCCTCTTCTTTTAATCTAATACTATCCTTAACTTCTTTAGTTAGCAATGGGTGGATCACTTTTCCTGTGGAGTTTTATTTCTCAATGGAATGTATATTTATTGAGAATATTGAAATAGTTCTTTAAATGTTTGCCATTGCTTTTCAACTTTCAAACCCTTTAATTTCATTTCCCAATCTACCTTTGACAATTCGTCCCTCATACATATGTAATTGCCTTTATTTACGTTAAAGACTCTAGCTTCTGACTTAAGTACGTCACTCACAAACACATTTTATGATCACTCTTTCCCAGAGGATCCCTTACTGTGAGATTACTAATTAACCCTGCCTCATTTCATAATACAAGATCTAAAATAGCCTGTTCCCTGTTTGGTTCCATGACGTATTTCTCTTGGAAACCGTCTTGAATGCATTCCATGAATTCGTCCTCCAAACTTTAGTGGTTTAGTGAGAAATGTCTCTTCCCTGGTAATTTAAGAGACGTGTCCAACCCCTGGTAATTTAATGAGAAGTGCCTGACTCCTGGTAATTTAATGAGAAGCATCAGACCGCTGGTAATTTAGTGAGAAGTATCTAATCCCTGGTAATTTTGTGAGAGGTATCTGACCACTGGTGATTTAGTGAGAAGTGCCTGATCCATGATAATTTAATGTGAAGTGTCTGACTCCTAGTAACTAAATGGGAAGTGCCTGACCGCTGGTAATTTAGTCAGAAGTGTCTGATCTCTGGTAATTTAGTGAGAAATGCCTGCCACTGGTAATTTAGTGAGATGTGTGTGACCCCTGATTATTTAGTGAGATGTTTCTGACCCCTGGTCATTTTGTGAGATATGTCTGGCCACTGGTAATTTATTGGAATTCTCTGACCCCTTGTAATTTAGTGAGAAGGGTCTGACCCCTGGTAAATTAGTGAGAATTATCAGACCTGTGGTAATTTAGTGAGAAGTGTCTGACCCCTGGTAATTTAGTGAGAAGTGTCTGACCCCTGGTAATTTAGTGAGAAGTGTCTGACCCCTGGTAATTTAGTGAGAAGTGTCTGACCCCTGGTAATTTAGTGAGAAGTGTTGGACCTCTATTAATTTAGTGAAAAATGCCTGTCCCAGGTAATTTAGTGAGATGTGTGTGACCCCTGGTAATTTAGTGAGATGTTTCTGACCCCTGGTAATTTAGTGAGAAGTGTCTGATCCTTGGTCATTTAATCAGAAGTTACTGACCTGGGATAATTTAATGAGAAGTCTATGACCCCTGGTAATTTAGTGAGAAGTGTCTGACCCCTGGTACATAAAAGAACATAAGAACATAAGAAATAGGAGCAGGAGTAGGCCAATCGGCCCCTCGAGCCTGCTCCGCCATTCAATAAGATCATGGCTGATCTGATCCTAACCTCAAATCTAAATTCATGTCCAATTTCCTGCCTGCTCCCCGTAACCCCTAATTCCCTTTACTTCTAGGAAACTGTCTATTTCTGGTTTAAATTTATTTAATGATGTAGCTTCCACAGCTTCCTGGGGCAGCAAATTCCACAGACCTACTACCCTCTGAGTGAAGAAGTTTCTCCTCATCTCAGTTTTGAAAGAGCAGCCCCTTATTCTAAGATTATGCCCCCTAGTTCTAGTTTCACCCATCCTTGGGAACATCCTTACCGCATCCACCCGATCAAGCCCCTTCGCAATCTTATCTGTTTCAATAAGATTGCCTCTCATTCTTCTGAACTCCAATGAGTAGAGTCCCAATCTACTCAACCTCTCCTCATATGTCCACCCCCTCATCCCCGGGATTAACCGAGTGAACCTTCTTTGTACTGCCTCGAGAGCAAGTATGTCTTTTCTTAAGTATGGAGACCAAAACTGTATGCAGTATTCCAGGTGCGGTCTCACCAATACCTTATATAACTGCAGCAATACCTCCCTGTTTTTATATTCTATCCCCCTAGCAATAAAAGCCAACATTCCGTTGGCCTTCTTGATCACCTGCTGCACCTGCAAACTAACCTTTTGATTTTCTTGCACTAGGACCCCCAGATCCCTTTGTACTGCAGTACTTTCCAGTTTCTCACCATTAAGATAATAACTTGCTCTCCAATTTTTCCTGCCAAAGTGCATAACCTCACATTTTCCAATATCGTATTGCATCTGCCAAATCTCCGCCCACTCACCCAGCCTGTCTATATCCCCTTGTAGGTTTTTTTATGTCCTCCTCACTCTCTACTTTCCCTCCCATCTTTGTATCATCTGAAAACTTTGATATGTTACACTCGGTCCCCTCCTCCAAATCGTTAATATAGATTGTAAAGAGTTGGGGACCCAGCACCGACCCCTGCGGAACACCACTGGCTACTGGTTGCCAGTCCGAGAATGTACCATTTATCCCAACTCTCTGCTTCCTGTTAGATAACCAATCCTCCACCCATGCCAGAATATTACCCCCAATCCAGTGATTCTTTATCTTGAACAATAATCTTTTATGTGGCACCTTGTCGAATGCCTTCTGGAAGTCTAAATGCACTACGTCCACTGGTTCCCCTTTATCCACTCTGTACGTTATATCCTCAAAGAACTCAAGCAAATTTGTCAGACATGACTTCCCCTTCGTAAAGCCATGCTGACTTTGTCCTATTAAATTATGTTTATCCAAATGTTCTGCTGCTGTCTCCTTAATAATAGACTCCAAAATTTTACCCACCACAGATGTTAAGCTAACTGGTCTATAATTTCCAGCCTTCTGCCTGCTACCCTTTTTAAATAAGGGTGTTACATTGGCAGTTTTCCAATCTGCCGGGACCTTTGCCGAGTCCAAAGAATTTTGGAAAATTATTACCAAAGCATCCACAATCCCTACTGCCACTTCCCTCAAGACCCGAGGATGTAAGCCATCAGGTCCAGGGGATTTATTCGCCTTGAGTCCCATTAATTTACTGAGTACCAATTCCTTAGTGATTTTAATCGTATTTAGCTCCTCCCCCACTAGAGCCCCCTGTTTGTCCAGTGTTGGGATATTCTTAGTGTCCTCTACTGTAAAGACTGAAACAAAATATTTGTTCAGCATTTTTGCCATCTCCATGTTTCCCACCATTAATTTCCCGGTCTCATCCTCTAAAGGACCTACGTTTGCCTTAGCCACCCTTTTTCTTTTTATATAACTATAGAATCTCTTGCTATCTGTTTTTATATTTTTTGCTAATTTATTTTCATAATCTATCTTCCCTTTCTTAATCAATCCTTTCGTTACTTTTTGCTGTCTTTTGAAGACTTCCCAATCTTCTATCCTCCCACTAAGTTTGGCTACCTTATATGTCCTTGTTTTCAGTCGGATACTATCCTTAATTTCTTTACTTAGCCACGGATGGCTGTCATTTCTTTTACACCCTTTTTTCCTCAGTGGAATATATTTGTTTTGAAAGTTGTAAAATAACTCCTTAAATGAACACCACTGCTCATGTACTGTCTTACCCTTTAATCTATTTTCCCAGTCCACTTTAATCAATTCCGCTCTCATACCATCATAGTCTCCTTTATTCAAGCTCAGTACGCTTGTTTGAGAACCAACCTTCTCACCCTCTAATTGGATATGGAATGTAACCATGTTATGGTCACTCATTCCAAGGGGATCCTTAACTAGGACATTATTAATGAATCCTAGCTCATTACACAGGACCAGGTCCAAGGTTGCTTGCCCCCTTGTTGGTTCAGTTACATACTGCTCAAGAAATCCATCCCTAATACACTCAATAAACTCTTCCTCAAGGCTGCCCTGCCCAATTTGATTTGTCCAGTTAATATGATAGTTAAAATCCCCCATAATTATAGCTGTTCCCTTATTACATGCCCCGACTATTTCCTGATTAATACTTCTTCCAGCAGAGTTGCAACTATTAGGAGGCCTATATACTACGCCCACGAGTGTTTTTTGCCCCTTATTATTCCTTATCTCTACCCAAACTGTTTCATTATCCTGATCCTTTGTCCCAATATCTTTTGCCTGTATTACAGTGATTCCTTCCCTTATTAACATAGCCACCCCACCTCCCCTTCCTTCCTGCCTGTCCTTCCTGATTGTTAAATACCCTGGCATATTTAATTCCCAGTCATTGTCACCCTGCAGCCATGTTTCTGTAATGGCCATAAGATCATACCCATACGTCGTTATTTGTGCCGTTAACTCGTCCATTTTGTTACGAATGCTACGTGCATTCAGATAAAGAACTTTCAAATATGTTTTGTGACACTTAGTTCCTGCTTTTTCCTTTTTTAACACTTTACCTTTTACTCCATACCTTCTATCCCTTCCTGATACGCTTTCCTCTGTCTCCCTGCTCAGGTTCCCAACCCCCTGCCACAGCTTTGATGCTGGGTTAATCGCCTTACGCCTTCTAGTTTTCATTTTATCTGTCGTGCCTAAAGCATCTAAAGTGTTTAAAGTACACTTTCTTTCCGCTGCTCTATGCTTTTCCCTTTCACTTGTTCTTGAACAACTGTTTGTACTATTTGTATTGTAGATTTCCCCTGGGTCTTCCCCTCTCTTGCTGCTCTCAACTTTATTCCCTTCTGACTCCCCGCTCAGGTTCCCATCCCCCTGCCACTCTAGTTTAAACCTTCCCCAACAGCACTAGCAAACACCCCCGCGAGGACATTTGTCCCGGTCCTGCTCGGGTGTAACCCGTCACGCTTGTACAGGTCCCACCTTCCCCAGAACCGGTCCCAATGTCCCAGGAATCTAAATCCCTCCCTCCTACACCATCCCTGCAGCCACGCATTCATCCTGTCTATTCTCCTGTTCCTATACTCACTAGCACGTGGCACTGGTAGTAATCCTGAGATCACTACCTTTGAAGTCCTGCTTTTTAATTTATCTCCTAACTCCTTAAATTCACCTTGCAGGACCTCATCCCTTTTTTTACCTATGTCGTTGATACCAATATGGACCACGACTACTGGCTGTTCACCCTCCCCCTCCAGAATGTCCTGCAGCCGCTCCGTGACATCCTTGACCCGAGCACCAGGGAGGCAACATACCATCCTGGAGTCACGTTTGCGGCCGCAGAAACGCCTATCTGTTCCCCTTACAATGGAGTCCCCTATCACTATAGCCCTGCCACTCTTCTTCCTCCCCTCCTGTGCAGCAGAGCCACCCGTGGTGCCTCGAACCTGGCTCTTGCTGCTTTCCCCTGATAAGCCATCTCCCCCAACAGCATCCAAAGCAGAATATCTGTTTGAGAGGGAGATGGCCCCAGGGGACTCCTGCTCTACCTGTCTAGTCCTTTTACTCTGCCTGGCGGTCACCCATTTCCTTTCTGCCTGCGTATTCTTTACCTGCGGTGTGACCACCTCACTGAACGTGCTATCCACGATAGTCTCAGCATCGCGGATGCTCCACAGTGAGTCCACCCGCAGCTCCAGCTCCGAAAGACGGTTAGCCAGTAGCTGCAGCTGGACACACTTCCTGCACACATGGTCGCCAGGGACACTGGTAGTGTCCATGACTTCCCACATAGTGCAGGAGGAGCATATCACGGGTGCGAGCTGTGCTGCCATGACTTGCCTTAGACTCCTAGACTCTCTTCCCGCTCTAGGCCTCTCCTTTTATACTCTGCTCACCTCTCGGACTCTCCTGCCTCACCTGTGATGTCGCACAGTAGTTGTCTCTTGGTGCAGGTCTGCTGCTGCTTTTATTCCCCAATCTCAGTCTTCTATTCTCAGGTCCACTGCCGCTCTGCGGGAAAAGTTCGGAAAAGCAAGGCAAAGCAGCACCTCCCTCCCCCACTGCACCGAACTCCCACACTTACCGAACTCTCAGCACACTGTGTCAATTAGGGAGAAGTGTCTGACCCTTCAAAATTTAATGAGAAGTTACTGACCTGGGATAATTTAATGAGAAGTCTGTGACCCCTGGTAATTTAGTGAGAAGTCTCTGACCCCTGGTAATTTAGTGAGCAGTGTCTGACCCCTGGTGATTTAGTGAGAAGTGTCTGACCCCTGGTAATTTAGAGAGAAGTGTCTGACCCCTGGTAATTTAGTGAGAAGTTACTGACCCCTGGTAATTTAGTGAGAAGTGTCTGACCCCTGGGGCTCACATTTAAAATGAATGTCGGGGTACGTCGGGGGCAAAGAAAATCTTGATATTTTTGAAGTGGCAGAAATCCCGTCTCCAACCCGCTGAAGAACACGCATGACCCAGAGTCATCTGGGTGCACGTGGTGTTCCCGAACCCGGAATTCCCACCGGCAGTTAAAACCAGTGGGACAATATTTAAGCCAACAATTCAAGTACTTGGAATACTTGAAATGGCAAGTGAATTCAACGCTGCCTCAGTGTGTTTCCTTGTGTGTAAAACACGCCATGGTGAAGGAGTGGAGTTTCAGCTGGCTGCCATTTGGAAATTTAAATCCCTGTTTGACGGATGGGGATAAAAGGTGAGTTATTGGAGCAGGGCACTCAGTTCTGCCAGACAAACTTTTGGCTGGGAGATCTGTGCGTTTGAACTGAAAATTCTTGGTTTACACTCAGAATTCTTCTGTTTACACATATTTACCAATTTTTCAGACTCCCCTCAAACTGACGTGTTTCAGCTGGCAGCCAGTTGGACATTTAAATGCCTGTTTGGCAGATGGGGATGAAAGGTCAGTTATTGCAGCAGGGTTTCTCTGATAAACTTTTGGCTGGGAGACCTTTGTGTTTAGATTAAAAATTCTTGGTTTACTCTCAGAATTGTTCTGTTTACACATATTTACCAACTTTTTGGACCCCCCTCAAACTGACACGATCAGGATGGGGGGTGTGATGGCTGCATTCACCAGTACATCCGAGGATGAGCAACATCACCAGCCTCGCTAGGCACGGAGTGCACTTCTGCCACTTGGAGCTCCACAGCACAGTGCTGCACCACAGGCACCTGCACAAGAGCACAGAGGGGAACAGCAGAGGGAGTGACGTCGCAGGGGGCACTACCCTCGTCAAAGGGTCTACAGACCAAGACTCAGCTTCCTGGACCTCTCTTGAAGAGCAGTGCACACGGAGGCTGAGAGTGAGTTGCCAAGTGACCTCCTTCATGCCGAGTTGCTCCCGGCTGGGCCTGATGGCATCACATTAGCCGTTGCAGTTAAAGTCACCACTGCCCTCAACTTCTTCACCTCCGGATCATTCCACTGTGCCACCAGGGTTATCGCCGGGATCTCTCAGTCGTCTGCACACAAGTGCATAAGGCAGGTCACCGACGGCTTGTTTCACAGAGCCTCGCAATACGTCAACTTCCCCATGGACAACCTCAGACAGACGGAGGGGGCAGTGGGATCCCACCCTGTGGCTGGCTTCCCACGTGTACAGGGTGCAATCAATTGCATGCATAAAGCAATCCGAGCACCTCCACACGAGCCAGGACTGTTCATCAACAGAAAGGGGTATCACTCCATCAACACTCAGCTCCATAGCAACCACCACAAAAGGTTCCTTCACATGTACGCCAGATTCCCTGGCAGCTGCCACGATTCCTTCATCCTGAGGGAATTCAATATCCTGGGCCTCTTCCATACACCGAGCACCCTTAAGAGCTGGCTCCTTGGGGACAAGGGATACCCCCCTGCACACGTGGCTGATGACACCTCTGAGGAACCCCATCAGCGGGCAACAGCGTCGATACAATGACAGCCACATCGCCACCAGGTCTATAACTGAACATGTGATAGGGCTGCTGAAGATGCGATTTCAGGTACCTTGACCATTCTGGGGGAGCGCTTCAATACGCACCTGACAGAGTGGGTCGCATTACAGTAGTGTGTTGTGCCCTGCACAATATGGCACAACAGAGAAGGGTACCGGTTGAGGAGGCCCCATGCCCTCATCCACCATCCACATCTGCCATCCACACTGACGAGGAGCAGGAGGAAGAGGAGGAGGAGGATGATTACGAACCCATGGGCAGAGCAGCGGCTCTCCTGGCTGCTCGTGAGGCCAGGGAGTCACTCATGTGTGAACGGTTCTCATAAGATCAGAAAGCGAGAAGAGACCAGTTCTCACACCACCTGGAAAGAGCAGTGCCCACACCAGCTCCCTCCCCCCACTCCTGCACAAAACAGTCCTGCAACTACACATACACCCACTATAGAGTGACCCACTGGGTGACATCAAGTGTCACCGTTCATGGTGAAACTCATGAACGGGCCCGATCACAAAACCCAGTCACGAATGGGCAAGACGTGGCAGTAGTGGTGAGAATGATAACATTTAATGTGAGTTTAATAAAAACCAAATATAAATGAAAAACATGACCACCTGTCAGACACCCATGTGCATACCCTTCGTGCTCACAAAACCTTAGCCTTTCTCTTCCGACTACTCCTACGTGGTGCATCCCCTGTGGCTGCAGCAGAGGTAGTGGTAGGTTGCTCATTTTCATGCCCTGACCAATTAGATGCTTTGGGCCTATGCCCTCTGGGTTTTGGAGCGCGTGAGGGCCCCTCCAAAGACTGCTCCACCTGCACCTGTGCAGGGGCAGACTTGACCACCTGGAGAGGGGCAGGATTGCGGGTACTGGTTGAGAGGGGGGCAACGGGTGAGACGCAGGAGTGCTTTGAGTGGTATCTCCACTTCCATGTCCCCTTTCGCCATCATCCCTCTCCTGGGCCAGGTCCACATCACTCCTACCACCCTGCTGAAGAACAATTTGGAGGACACATGTGATACCTTGGAAGGCTTCTTCTAAAATATCTGTCAGCCTGTTCAAAGCGGCAGAATGTTGTTCACCCTGAGTCTGAATGGCCGTTGTCAGGGCCTGAATGAACTCATTTGTGAGCCGTGCTTGAAGCTCAATGGAGGTTAGCCTTCTCTCCATCGCAGACATTCCCGCACTCACCTGCGACACTATCTCAGACATTTCCGCCGTTACCCGTGACACTATCTCAGACAGTTGCTCACATCCCTGTGACACTATCTCAGAGATTACCTCCCGTACCTGTGCCACCATTGCACTAATGCAGGAGTTGGACTCCTCCATCCTCTGCGCGACTGTGGAGAGTGCGCTTGGCACCTGTTCCAGTACCTCGCAACTGTGCTGCTGTCCCTCGATCATTCTCCTTTTAAAGGATGGCCCCCCGGGTTCAGTATCTGTGTCCAGCTGAGCAGGTCCTCTGAGAAATCGCCCTCTGACGTCACTGCGGTCATTCAATGGCCTGTAAGAGAACAGAAGGCCATATTAAACATTATTACAGATGTGTCATGTTGCGATGAGCATATTGAGGAGTTGAACAAGGCAAGCACTGTTAACATCAATTCATGTTGTGTGTGGTGAATGTTAAAGTTGTGTCACCAGACGTTTGTGGGGTGTCAGTCTCGGTGTCCCCGACGGACAGGCACTCGAGGTGCAGCTCATCTCCAGGGCCTTCTCCTCCGCGTCTATCAGGACCACTATTTGTGGAGGCCCCCCTCCAGTCCTCACCCTCTCGCGTGCATTTTGCGCTCTCTTCTAGAAGGGGAGAAAGTACAGATGTGAGTGAGTGATGGTGAAGTGGTCAGCCAATGAATGCATTGATTTTGGGTGAGGCTGACCGTGAAAGAAGTGCATCAGAGGGTGAGTATGAGACAGAGACATCACATTGGATCAGGATTGGGATGAGTGGTAGTGGTGGGGTCACAAATGGGGAGGTGAGGAAGTGCAGGTAAGTTGAGGATGAGCTTTGAGTGGGTGTGAGGAGTGATGTGATAGGGTAGTGTTGGCAGTGCAGAATGTGTTGGGGGGTGGGGGCGGTGATGTGGAAGACGGAGTGTAGGAGAATGAGTCAGTGTACTCACTTTTGCTGACCTAGTTAGGTCATTGAAGCACTTCCTGCACTGGATCCAGGTACAGGAGATGTTACTGCTGCTGGTGACCTCCTCTGCCACCTCGAGCCAGGCCTTCTTGATGGCAGAGGCAGGGCACTTCCTCCTGCCAGTCCGGTAAAATAGTCCCCTCTTCCTCCTCACCCCGACCAGTAGCAGCTGAAGTGAGGCATCGCTTGAACCCCTGTGCTGTTCCATTGGGTCTTCTGGCTCTTTGCTCCAGCAAAATCCACTGGAGTAATGGCCCTTCAAATCCAGACGCTCCAGCTGACAGCCTGTCACGCGGGTGCGCAGTCCGCCCACTGCACAGCTTTCGGACGGCAAACCCGGAAACAAAATTAATGGCCACCAATTAAGTCACGATCGCGAGGGAAACGGTAAGTTTTTATTATTTGGGTTTGTCGTGCGCCCTTTGACCCCCCCCCCCCCCCCCCGCCACTGCTGCCATCCCGCCACCCTTATTAAAATTGAGCCCCAAGCAATTTAGTGAGAAGTGTCTGACCCCTGGTGATTTAGTGAGAAGTCTCTGACCCCTGGTAATTTAGTGAGAAGTGTCTGACCCCTGGTAATTTAGTGAGAAGTGTCTGACCCCTGGTGATTTAGTGAGAAGTGTCTGACCCCTGGTGATTTAGTGAGAAGTGTCTGACCCCTGGTGATTTAGTGAGAAGTGTCTGACCTCTGGTAATTTAGTGAGAAGTGTCTGACCCCTGGTAATTTAGTGAGAAGTGTCTGACCCCTGGTAATTTAGTGAGATGTGTCTGACCCCTGGTAATTTAGTGAGAAGTGTCTGACCCCTGGTGATTTAGTGAGAAGTGTCTGACCCCTGGTAATTTAGTGAGAAGTGTCTGACCCCTGGTAATTTAGTGAGAAGTGTCTGACCCCTGGTAATTTAGTGAGAAGTGTCTGACCCCTGGTAATTTAGTGAGAAGTGTCTGACCCCTGGTAATTTAGTGAGATGTGTCTGACCCCTGGTAATTTAGAGAGAAGTGGCTGACCCCTGGTAATTTAGTGAGATGTGTCTGACCCCTGGTAATTTAGTGAGAAGTGTCTGACCCCTGGTAATTTAGTGAGAAGTGTCTGACCCCTGGTGATTTAGTGAGAAGTGTCTGACCCCTGGTGATTTAGTGAGAAGTGTCTGACCTCTGGTAATTTAGTGAGAAGTGTCTGACCCCTGGTAATTTAGTGAGAAGTGTCTGACCCCTGGTAATTTAGTGAGATGTGTCTGACCCCTGGTAATTTAGTGAGAAGTGTCTGACCCCTGGTAATTTAGTGAGAAGTGTCTGACCCCTGGTAATTTAGAGAGAAGTGTCTGACCCCTGGTAATTTAGTGAGAAGTGTCTGACCCCTGGTAATTTAGTGAGAAGTGTCTGACCCCTGGTAATTTAGTGAGAAGTGTCTGACCCCTGGTAATTTAGTGAGAAGTGTCTGACCCCTGGTAATTTAGTGAGAAGTGTCTGACCCCTGGTAATTTAGTGAGAAGTGTCTGACCCCTGGTAATTTAGTGAGATGTGTCTGACCCCTGGTAATTTAGTGAGAAGTGTCTGACCCCTGGTGATTTAGAGAGAAGTGTCTGACCCCTGGTGATTTAGTGAGAAGTGTCTGACCCCTGGTGATTTAGTGAGAAGTGTCTGACCCCTGGTGATTTAGTGAGAAGTGTCTGACCCCTGGTAATTTAGTGAGAAGTGTCTGACCCCTGGTAATTTAGAGAGAAGTGTCTGACCCCTGGTGATTTAGTGAGAAGTGTCTGACCCCTGGTAATTTAGTGAGATGTGTCTGACCCCTGGTAATTTAGTGAGAAGTGTCTGACCCCTGGTGATTTAGAGAGAAGTGTCTGACCCCTGGTAATTTAGTGAGAAGTGTCTGACCCCTGGTAATTTAGTGAGAAGTGTCTGACCCCTGGTAATTTAGTGAGATGTGTCTGACCCCTGGTAATTTAGTGAGAAGTGTCTGACCCCTGGTGATTTAGAGAGAAGTGTCTGACCCCTGGTGATTTAGTGAGAAGTGTCTGACCCCTGGTGATTTAGTGAGAAGTGTCTGACCCCTGGTGATTTAGTGAGAAGTGTCTGACCCCTGGTAATTTAGTGAGAAGTGTCTGACCCCTGGTAATTTAGAGAGAAGTGTCTGACCCCTGGTGATTTAGTGAGAAGTGTCTGACCCCTGGTAATTTAGTGAGAAGTGTCTGACCCCTGGTGATTTAGAGAGAAGTGTCTGACCCCTGGTGATTTAGTGAGAAGTGTCTGACCCCTGGTAATTTAGTGAGAAGTGTCTGATCCCTGGTGATTTAGTGAGAAGTGTCTGACCCCTGGTAATTTAGTGAGATGTGTCTGACCCCTGGTGATTTAGTGAGAAGTGTCTGACCCCTGGTAATTTAGAGAGAAGTGTCTGACCCCTGGTAATTTAGAGAGAAGTGTCTGACCCCTGGTAATTTAGTGAGAAGTGTCTGACCCCTGGTAATTTAGTGAGAAGTGTCTGACCCCTGGTAATTTAGTGAGATGTGTCTGACCCCTGGTAATTTAGTGAGAAGTGTCTGACCCCTGGTAATTTAGAGAGAAGTGTCTGACCCCTGGTAATTTAGTGAGAAGTGTCTGACCCCTGGTAATTTAGTGAGAAGTGTCTGACCCCTGGTAATTTAGAGAGAAGTGTCTGACCCCTGGTAATTTAGTGAGAAGTGTCTGACCCCTGGTAATTTAGAGAGAAGTGTCTGACCCCTGGTAATTTAGTGAGATGTGTCTGACCCCTGGTAATTTAGTGAGAAGTGTCTGACCCCTGGTGATTTAGAGAGAAGTGTCTGACCCCTGGTAATTTAGTGAGAAGTGTCTGACCCCTGGTAATTTAGTGAGAAGTGTCTGACCCCTGGTAATTTAGTGAGATGTGTCTGACCCCTGGTAATTTAGTGAGAAGTGTCTGACCCCTGGTGATTTAGAGAGAAGTGTCTGACCCCTGGTGATTTAGTGAGAAGTGTCTGACCCCTGGTAATTTAGTGAGATGTGTCTGACCCCTGGTAATTTAGTGAGAAGTGTCTGACCCCTGGTGATTTAGAGAGAAGTGTCTGACCACTGGTGATTTAGTGAGAAGTGTCTGACCCCTGGTAATTTAGTGAGAAGTCTCTGACCCCTGGTGATTTAGTGAGAAGTGTCTGACCCCTGGTG
Source organism: Heptranchias perlo (assembly GCF_035084215.1). Lineage (NCBI taxonomy): Eukaryota > Metazoa > Chordata > Chondrichthyes > Hexanchiformes > Hexanchidae > Heptranchias > Heptranchias perlo. Next base: position 46,023,846 of record NC_090343.1, read on the forward strand.
ATTTAGTGAGAAGTGTCTGACCCCTGGTGATTTAGAGAGAAGTGTCTGACCCCTGGTGATTTAGAGAGAAGTGTCTGACCCCTGGTAATTTAGTGAGAAGTCTCTGACCCCTGGTGATTTAGTGAGAAGTGTCTGACCCCTGGTAATTTAGTGAGAAGTGTCTGACCCCTGGTGATTTAGAGAGAAGTGTCTGACCCCTGGTGATTTAGAGAGAAGTGTCTGACCCCTGGTAATTTAGTGAGAAGTGTCTGACCCCTGGTGATTTAGAGAGAAGTGTCTGACCCCTGGTGATTTAGTGAGAAGTGTCTGACCCCTGGTAATTTAGTGAGAAGTGTCTGACCCCTGGTGATTTAGAGAGAAGTGTCTGACCCCTGGTGATTTAGTGAGAAGTGTCTGACCCCTGGTAATTTAGTGAGATGTGTCTGACCCCTGGTAATTTAGTGAGAAGTGTCTGACCCCTGGTGATTTAGAGAGAAGTGTCTGACCCCTGGTGATTTAGTGAGAAGTGTCTGACCCCTGGTAATTTAGTGAGAAGTCTCTGACCCCTGGTAATTTAGTGAGAAGTGTCTGACCCCTGGTGATTTAGTGAGAAGTGTCTGACCCCTGGTGATTTAGTGAGAAGTGTCTGACCCCTGGTGATTTAGAGAGAAGTGTCTGACCCCTGGTAATTTAGTGAGAAGTGTCTGACCCCTGGTAATTTAGAGAGAAGTGTCTGACCCCTGGTGATTTAGTGAGAAGTGTCTGACCCCTGGTAATTTAGTGAGAAGTGTCTGACCCCTGGTGATTTAGAGAGAAGTGTCTGACCCCTGGTGATTTAGTGAGAAGTGTCTGACCCCTGGTAATTTAGTGAGAAGTGTCTAATCCCTGGTGATTTAGTGAGAAGTGTCTGACCCCTGGTAATTTAGTGAGATGTGTCTGACCCCTGGTGATTTAGTGAGAAGTGTCTGACCCCTGGTAATTTAGAGAGAAGTGTCTGACCCCTGGTAATTTAGAGAGAAGTGTCTGACCCCTGGTAATTTAGTGAGAAGTGTCTGACCCCTGGTAATTTAGTGAGAAGTGTCTGACCCCTGGTAATTTAGTGAGATGTGTCTGACCCCTGGTAATTTAGTGAGAAGTGTCTGACCCCTGGTAATTTAGAGAGAAGTGTCTGACCCCTGGTAATTTAGTGAGAAGTGTCTGACCCCTGGTAATTTAGTGAGAAGTGTCTGACCCCTGGTAATTTAGAGAGAAGTGTCTGACCCCTGGTAATTTAGTGAGAAGTGTCTGACCCCTGGTAATTTAGAGAGAAGTGTCGGACCCCTGGTAATTTAGTGAGATGTGTCTGACCCCTGGTAATTTAGTGAGAAGTGTCTGACCCCTGGTGATTTAGAGAGAAGTGTCTGACCCCTGGTAATTTAGTGAGAAGTGTCGGACCCCTGGTAATTTAGTGAGATGTGTCTGACCCCTGGTAATTTAGTGAGAAGTGTCTGACCCCTGGTGATTTAGAGAGAAGTGTCTGACCCCTGGTAATTTAGTGAGAAGTGTCTGACCCCTGGTAATTTAGTGAGAAGTGTCTGACCCCTGGTGATTTAGAGAGAAGTGTCTGACCCCTGGTAATTTAGTGAGAAGTGTCTGACCCCTGGTAATTTAGTGAGAAGTGTCTGACCCCTGGTAATTTAGTGAGATGTGTCTGACCCCTGGTAATTTAGTGAGAAGTGTCTGACCCCTGGTGATTTAGAGAGAAGTGTCTGACCCCTGGTGATTTAGTGAGAAGTGTCTGACCCCTGGTAATTTAGTGAGATGTGTCTGACCCCTGGTAATTTAGTGAGAAGTGTCTGACCCCTGGTGATTTAGAGAGAAGTGTCTGACCACTGGTGATTTAGTGAGAAGTGTCTGACCCCTGGTAATTTAGTGAGAAGTCTCTGACCCCTGGTGATTTAGTGAGAAGTGTCTGACCCCTGGTGATTTAGTGAGAAGTGTCTGACCCCTGGTGATTTAGAGAGAAGTGTCTGACCCCTGGTGATTTAGAGAGAAGTGTCTGACCCCTGGTAATTTAGTGAGAAGTCTCTGACCCCTGGTGATTTAGTGAGAAGTGTCTGACCCCTGGTAATTTAGTGAGAAGTGTCTGACCCCTGGTGATTTAGAGAGAAGTGTCTGACCCCTGGTGATTTAGAGAGAAGTGTCTGACCCCTGGTAATTTAGTGAGAAGTGTCTGACCCCTGGTGATTTAGAGAGAAGTGTCTGACCCCTGGTGATTTAGTGAGAAGTGTCTGACCCCTGGTAATTTAGTGAGAAGTGTCTGACCCCTGGTGATTTAGAGAGAAGTGTCTGACCCCTGGTGATTTAGTGAGAAGTGTCTGACCCCTGGTAATTTAGTGAGATGTGTCTGACCCCTGGTAATTTAGTGAGAAGTGTCTGACCCCTGGTGATTTAGAGAGAAGTGTCTGACCCCTGGTGATTTAGTGAGAAGTGTCTGACCCCTGGTAATTTAGTGAGAAGTGTCTGACCCCTGGTGATTTAATGAGAAGTGTCTGACCCCTGGTGATTTAGAGAGAAGTGTCTGACCCCTGGTGATTTAATGAGAAGTGTCTGACCCCTGGTGATTTAGAGAGAAGTGTCTGACCCCTGGTGATTTAATGAGAAGTGTCTGACCCCTGGTGATTTAGTGAGAAGTGTCTGACCCCTGGTAATTTAATGAGAAGTGTCTGACCCCTGGTAATTTAGTGAGAAGTGTCTGACCCCTGGTGATTTAGTGAGAAGTGTCTGACCCCTGGTGATTTAGTGAGAAGTGTCTGACCCCTGGTAATTTAATGAGAAGTGTCTGACCCCTGGTGATTTAGAGAGAAGTGTCTGACCCCTGGTAATTTAGTGAGAAGTGTCTGACCCCTGGTAATTTAGTGAGAAGTGTCTGACCCCTGGTGATTTAGAGATAAGTGTCTGACCCCTGGTAATTTAATGAGAAGTGTCTGACCCCTGGTGATTTGGAGAGAAGTGTCTGACCCCTGGTGATTTAGTGAGAAGTGTCTGACCCCTGGTGATTTAGAGAGAAGTGTCTAATCCCTGGTGACTGACTTTTGTGCTCTCTAAAAGCCACTTGAATCTCTTTGAGTAGAGTGTGTGTGTTTGCAGAGTGGATTTGAGACTCACTGACTGATGTGACAATGGCAGTAATGAGTGAATGAGTTAACACTGCCTGTAATACACCCACTAGTAATGCGTAAGCCGATGCAGTTGAGTGCGCCTTGCCAATCATTACCCTGTAGGCGACTTAGCCTACACTGCAATCATATAAATCCCCTCCCCCGCTTTCAGAGACATGGAAAAGTGGTTACTTTAGCAGAAAATCATGAAGGTCATGCAGAGTTGCTGTTACTTTGCTGATTCAGGGACCTAAACCCTGTGATGTAAAATGAAGTTAAGGCTGCACTAACTACTGTCTAATAGGACTGGTTATTGTACAAAGTGCTCGATCATTCCTGCCAGTACAGCACCCCGGAATGGCAGGGTATGGTCTGCTCGCTTGGCACAATCTCTACCCTGCGACGGGTGTTGGGTGGGTGGTGGGGAAGGGGATAGCGAGAGAAGGCTCCCCACGCAGGGAGGGAACACAAATCAGCTTGTGCCACTCTCTCATGCCATCAGATGCAGGCGGCATTATGGGCAGATCTCCAGGGGCAGGTTTCCTAAGGCCTACAGGGGGACCTGAAAAATATAAAGCTAACTTTGCATAAAGAAGAGGTTTTTTGATGACATAACAGTTTATTTAAGTGCCCAAATTAACAGATACCTGAGGCCAATTTACAGAGTGTGGTTGGGCAGCGGTGTGCCTCGCCCACTGGCACTGCCCCTCCGATTTTCCAGTCGGAGTCGCTAGTGGCCAAGGTTCCCCACTGCCAGCCCATACAACGAAAGTCACCCCAATATTTTTGCCAAAGGCTGGCTGTTGGCAGATATATGGCAAATACTAGGACGATCCCAGGATGAGGGATGGAGAAGTTGTGTTTCTTCCAGTGAGGAGCAGGACCCTCCTCCATCAACTAAAATCCATTCATTTGCTGCACCATTCTCTCAAACCATCTAACACGCCTTCTTACACTGCTACGGATTACACGTAACTGCATTGCGGTCAGGACTGGATAAAGTTATGCAATTAGTTGGGCACAAACGGTCTTAGACGGCAGATAAATGGAACAATATGGCAGACAAATTGGGCTGTAGTCATCTGTTCTCTTGGGTTTCTCCCTTTTAAGGCATCACATTTAAGAATCCTCTGTTGAGACCATAAGCAAATTAATTTGGTATGATGGGAAATGTGGGATTGGGTGGGTTAGACACCGTTGTTCCACTTCTGAGACTTGAACCCTGATTTTAACCCGATGGGAACGGTGCAGGGGGTTAAAATGGCAGCTGGACAGAAACCGCTGCATTACAGCAGCGTTCCCACTCCACTCCATTTGACCTCCTGGGTTTTTGGAAGCCTGGAGGCCGCCACTTTGTAAATATCGAAATGTCAGGGTACGACGATGTCATTCAGACCCTGATGCCAACCTTGGGATGTGTGAATCACATGGAGTTTCCAAGCAGAGGCTGGCAGCAAGCAGCATCTGGCTAGATGAAGCCCGGGTAAGTATTCTTTTTGAATTTTTGAAAGATTCCACATGGCTCAGGAGATGCAGGAGTTCTCCTCCTGGCCCATCAAGGAAACTTTGGGCCTCTTCTGCCCGGGCTTCCCCCTAACCTCCTACAGTTGCGATCGGCCTGGACCCTCACTCCTGCATGAACTACCTTGCTGGGAAACGCTTCCTTCTGTCCCTGATAGCGTCTGGCTCCCGGCGTGATTCCCGCTGACCAGGTTTCGTGCGGGACACAGACCTGAACTATTCCAATGAGGCCCAGGAGTTAAAATGGCCGGGCCTCGCACTGAGGAGTGAGTGTGGGTTTCCCGCCCACCTCAAACACACCCCGAGTTAAAATCGGGCTTTGGATTCAATTCCCTCCCAGATATATAGGACAATATGTCCTCCCTCTGCCAACTTTAAGGGCCCTACATGAGAGGAGTTTGTCCAGTTTTAAGTCAACTCATGCCCAGTAGGGATGGGTCCATAGCACAAATCTGTTGATAATTCAGCTCTAATTGGCAATCTCACTCACAGAGGCAATCTCAAGGGCAATTAGGGATGGGCCTTGCCAGCGACGCCCACATCCCATGAATGAATTAAAAAAAATGGCCATGAGGATGGCTGGTGGAGGAAGCAGAAATATCACAGCACGGGGTGATTAAACCAGAGAATGGAGAGTTTTACTCAGTATCTGGCCCATGGTGTATGTGACTCGGTTCCCAAAGTGGGAAATTATGCCATCCCACTGTGTGTGGACTCCTCACTTCGATGAGCATGAAAATCAGCACTAAAATGAAAGCATATTATTTAGCAGTACAGATATCAGGGATAATATCAGAACCGAGAGGGTACAACTATTAGGAAAGTCTGAACAGGGCTGGGGTTCGTTTCTCTAGAAAAGAGAGGTGACCTGATAGAGGTCTTTAAAAGTATGAAAGGGTTTGATAGGCTTGACATAGAGAAAATGTTTCCACTTGTGGGGGTGTCCAAATCTAGGGGCCATAAATATAAGATAGTCACCAATAAATCCAATAAAGAATTCAGGAGAAACTTCTTTACTCAGAGAGTGGTTAGAATGTGGAACTCGCTACCACAAGGAGTAGCTGAGACGAATAGCATAATTGCATTTAAAGGGAAACTACATAAGTACATGAGGGAGAAAGAAATAGAAGGATATGTTGATAAAGATGAGATGAAGAGGCTCGTGTGGAGCATAAACACCGGCATAGAGCGGTTGGGCCGAATGGCCTGTTTCTGTGCTGTAAATTCTGTAGATACACTGAGAAACATTGATATGTTTATGTGGGCTATTCAAATCTATATTCTGAAATATGAAGAAAATAAGCCAGTTGCTGTGGTTCCTCTACAATTAAAGTATGGAACAAAATAGTGCACAGCATCACCCACCCATCACACCTAATCGCTTGGGCACGGTAGTGTAGTGGTTATGGTACTAGTAATTCAGAGAATGTGAGTTTAAATCCCACCATGGCAGTTTGAGAATTTGATTTCAGTTTTTAAAAATCTTGAACTAAAAAGCTGGTGTCAGTAAAAGTGAGCATGAAGCTGGCAGATTGTGGTAAAAACCCAACCGAATTTCCTCAGAGCGAGCTGAGGGGAGCAGAAAGAGAAAAAGAACAACTGATCAGGACGGACACATTTATTCTCTAAACTGGGGCAGTGTTCACCTTTAAATTCACCACCCTCGACAGTGCAGCGATGGTAATGGAAATTGAAAGGCTCTGCGAGTAACTCAGCGAATTTAAAATCTCTGTGTCGTCTTGACTGGATCAATTTTACATCAAATCCACTGTTTGAAATTCCACCCAGACACACACTCCAAACAGCTTTTGTAGTCAATCCTGGCAGTAATGTAACACAGGCCACGGAATGAGTACACAGATGAAATGGATTCATATAGTAACCCTACTCTCCTCAGACGGGCGTCTTTCTGGGTGGGGGGGGCGGGGGAGGGGGTTGGACGATCATTATAGATAGCTCATATTTTTGACTTTCTGAGGGAGGAAGACAGCGATAATGACTTCTGACAACGATCAGTGTGCCAGCTCATTTATCAGTCACGGACGTTAAAGTGGCTTCACTGCAAATGTTTAAACTGCTCCAGACCACTTGGGGGTCTGGGCCAACGTGCAATGTAAACCAATTCAAATCAGCTCAGTACACCTATCTGAGTACCAATCAGTCCATCGATTGATTCCTGTCGATTGATCTGTCTGTCTTCCAAGCACCTCATCTCTTTCCACCCCTCCTCGCCTCTCCTTTAAAATCCTGATTCTCTACCGGCCACCCAAACCCCACGCCAAGTTTCTCACTGAGACATCCTCACTGCTTTCCTCCCTCAGCCTCTGCACTGAGTGACTCTACACCATCGGTGATTTCAATCTCCATCTCAGCTCCCCTTTCCCTCTTTCCTCTAAATTCACTGCTCTCCTGTCTCATCCCACCTTAACTTCCCCCTCGATATAAACTCTCCTACCCATATTCACGGCCGCTCCCTCGACCTTTCCATCTCACTCCCCACTGCCATTACCAATCATGGACAACTTCCTTATATCCCTCACAACCCACATCCCCCTTTGAACCCCACTACCTTCTGCATCGGCCCCTGAAAAAAAACTCTCCCCCAAGTCACTTACAACTGCATTTTCAAACTCCCAACTGCCTAGCCTATGGCCCTCCATTCACCAAAATACTTCTGCAGCTGTCGATCTGCTCAATCATTCCCTCACCTTCATCTTTGATGCCTTCATCCCCAGCAAAACCGTTAGTCCCTCCCGCCCTGTTTCTCCCCCTTGCTACGGGCCCCATTTGCACCCCCTCAAGTCTAAGGGGCACAGACTTGAGAGTATCTGGCGCATAACTTGTTTAACCATCCATGGCCAGATCTGGCAGGACCACCTCAAGCACTCTCAGGCCTCACTCGCCTCTGCCAAGGCTGCTCACTACCCCACGATCATCCTGGAGGGCAAAGATAAATCCCAGCTTCTTTTCTCCGCTACCACCCATCTCCTTAAACCCTCTCCCCGGCCCATTCCACCCTCACCTCCAACAACAGGTGCAAGGAGCTCATGGACTTCTTTGTCAGACCTTGGCTCTTGCATCTGAGTCAGAAAGTTGTGGGTTCAAGTCCCACTCCAGAGATTTGAGCACGATACCCAGGCTGACACTCAATGTGCAGTACTGAGGGAATGCTGCAATGTCGGAGGTGCCGTTTTTCGGATGAGACATTAAACTGAGGCCCCATCTGCCCTCTCAGGTGGATATAAAAAATTCCAAGGCACTATTGGAAGAAGAGCAGGGGAGTTCTTCCTGGTGTCCTGGCCTCAACCAACATCACTAAAACAGATTATCTGCCGTTTGTGGGATCTTGCTGTGTGCAAATTGGCTGCTGCATTGCCTACATTACAACAGTGACTACACTTCAAAAGTACTTCATTGGCTGTGAAGCACGTTGGGACCTCCTGAAGCCCTATATAAATGCAAGTCTTTCTTTCTTTATCCATTAGTTTAGTGGAGCACGGACTGGCTGCCAGTTAGGTGGGATCCCAGGAATACCGGCAGTAATTTGAGTGATGCCCTCCCCTCCCAGTACCCCTCATTTTCCCACAAGGCCCTATATAAATCCAAGTCTTTCTTACTTTCTTTGTCACTAAGATTGAGACCATGGGCCCGATATTAGCACCCGCTATCGGGTGCGTTCCGGGAGGGGGGGCTTCAAAGATTGGGGAATCCCGGAGCGGGTCGGGAGCCCGGCTCCAACCCGCCCACTTCCGGGTTCCCCAGTGACGCGCCGACGTGCGCGCGCAGCCCCCGCATGTGGGTCTCCCGCAGGCAATTAAAGCCAGCGGGGTGTCACTTAACAATATTTATTCAGGTATTTCAGGTCATTAACAGACCTGATTAAGGGAATATGTGAGGAGGGGTGGGATTTTAGAGACAACTGGGACTGTTTCCCATACTGGGGGAAACACTCCCAGTTGAAATGGACGTGTTGCAGCTATCAGCCTGTGGCAGCTGCAAAGGTCCATTTGACAGGTTGTGGGGGGGGAGACCCTCACTCATTGCAGGAGGCCACTCTGTCACTTGGGACAAAGTTTGGCCTCCACCACCCTCCTCCTGACAATAAAATTCACAAACTTGCACACTTACCCCGGGGTCCAGAGACATGTACCTACCTTGCGGACCCCCTCAGATGTACATCTTCCGGATGGGGGCCGCCGTAGCTGCAGTCATGACCCCCTTGGAGGACGAACAGCATCACCAGCCTCGCCGGCCACGCCATCCACCTCTGACACGTGGAGCTCCACAACACAGTGCTGCGACACATCCACCTGCACAGCAGGAGGGAGGGCAAAGGCAGAGAGAGATGCGTCGCAGAGGGCACTACCCTCGCCACAGGGTCCACAGACCGAGGCTCAGCTTCCTGGACCTCTCTGAACAGCAGTGCACACGGAGGCTCAGAGTCACTCGACATGTAGTCGTGGACATCTGCAGCCTCCTTCATGCCGAGCTGCTCCCGGCTGGCCCGAGCACCATCTCCTTACCTGTCGCTGTCAAAGTCACCACTGCCCTCAACAACTTCTCCTCCGCATCCTTCCAGGGTGCAACCAGGGACATCGCCGACGTCTCTCAGTCGTCTGCACAAAAGAGCCCTGCAAATACACCTACACCCACTCTGCAGTGACACAGTGGGTGGCATCAGGTGTGGGTCTTCATTGTGATCCTCAGGAAAGGGCATTATTGCACAAACCAGACAAGATTCGCAAAGACCTGGCAGTAGTGGTGCCAATATAATATGTAATGTGAGTTGGTCAGAAATCAATAGAAGTAAAAACCATGACAAACCCTCAAACACCCTTGTGCATCCCCTTCATGCTCACGACACGTTTGCCTTACGCTGCCTACTGCACATATGTGATGCATGCCCTGTGGCTGCAGCACAGGTAGTGGCAGGTTGAGTGAGGCTGACCGTGAAAGAGATGCACGAGAGGGTGAGTGTGAGAGAGAGCCATGAGATTGTATGAGGATTGGGTTGAGTGGTAGTGGCGGGATGAGTACTGGCGAGGTGAGTAAGTGCAGGTAAGATGAGGATGAGCTTTGAGTGGGTGTGAGGAGTGATGTGATAGAGTAGTGTTGGCAGTGCAGAAGGAGATGTGGGGTGGGGATGGTGATGTGGCAGATGGAGTGTAGGGGAATGAGTAAGTGTACTCACTTTGGCTGACCCACTGAGGTCATTGCAGCGCCTCCTGCACTGTATGCAGGTGGGCGATATGTTGGTGGTGCTGGTGACCTCCTCTGCCACCTCGAGCCAGGCCTTCTTGGTGGCAGAGGCAGGCCGCTTCCTCCCGCCCGCCGGGGGGAAGATCTCTGTCCTCCCCCTCCTCCTCACCCCATCCAATGATACCTGGAGTGAGGCATCATTAACCTGGGAGCAGCCTTCCCCCTGCATGCGCAGCCCGCCTGACGCGCAGCTCAGCAGTGGGGAACCCGGAAGACCAGGTAAGTGGATCCAATAAGGCTGCGATCGCGCGCGGGGCAGACTGATTTCACCGGGCGCGTTACCCACGCGCCCAATCGCTCCCCCCACCGCGAACCCACAGCCCTCCTAATATCGAGCCCCATCTGTTCAACGGCCTCTGCTGCTTCCCCTCCCCCCTCCCAAGTGAGGGCTATCCCAATGAACTGAATAGCGGAGGGGTGACGTTGGAGGAGGATGGTGTGATCGACCGTGTCGAGGGTTGCAGAAACGTCAAGGAGAACGAGGGGAGATGATGCACAGTCACAGTCACAGAGGATGTCATTTGTGACCTGGGTTAGAGTCATTTTGGTGCTGTGTCAGAAGTGGAAACTTGATTTGGGAGAGCCCACCGAGCCAAACCTCCCCTAAAACATCCACTTTCTCTAGTTTCTCTCCTGACGCTCCTCATGCCCTCTCCGAGCTCATCTTGTTCATGAGACCACTTCCTACTCCCTTGACACCATTCCAACTAAAGTGCCAACCACTCAACTAACCCTTCCTGACCCTTATGCAAGTTGGTTCCCTCTCCTCAGGTCCTGTCCCCTCCCCTTCAAATCTGCCGTCATCACCCCCCCCTCCTCAAAAACCCACCCTTGACCCCTCTGTCCTTGCAAACTACCACCCCATCTCCAACCTCCCTTTCCTCTCCAAAGTCCTTGAACGTGTTGTTGCCTCTCAAATCCGTGCCCATCTTTCTCACAACTCCATGTTTGAATCCCTCCAATCAGTTTCTGCCCCTGCCACAGCACTGAAACGGCCCTTATCAAAGTCATAACAGACCTCCTCTGTGACTGTGACCGTGGTAAACTATCCCTCCTCATCCTCATGGTCAACCACACGATTATTTTCAATGCCTCCTTCATTGTTCAGCTCGGTGGGACTGCCCTAGTTTGGTTCCATTCGTTGCTACCTGACGATAGCCAGACCATCTTCAGCAATGGCTTCTCCTCCCACCCCCACACATCTGGAGTCCCTCAAGGATCTCCCTCCCCTTTCTCATCTACATGCTGCCGCTTGGCGACATCATCTGCAGACATGGGGTCAGCTTCCACTGACGACATCCAGCCCTACCTCTTCACCACCTCCTGACCCCTCCACTGCCTCAGACGGTTTTTCTAACATGCAGTCTTGTCGAACAGTACCTCCACCAACATGCTGTTGCGTAGTTTTGTTCTTTAAAAAAAATGTTTCTCAAACTCTTACCGATGCTGTCGATATCATTGTTACCATTGAAGTCAATAAAGAGCAGACTTATATTTGTCAAAAGAATATATTGTTTGTAATGCTCAGTGCACCAACTGTTTCACCCATGTGTTCCTGACTCACACATGCTGTTTACCCTTCCCTATCTGAATCACCTGGCTGGCATAAAAACATGGAATGGAGTAAACGAAAGCTCTTTGTCTACTCTAAAAGATGGAGTGGAGTTTAATAAAACTATTGGAATGGATGTATCTACGATGTAGATCGAATTGCATTACAAAGGATCATAAGTGAGAAGCACAAACAGCTTCCTGGAGATAAATGATTCCTTTTAAACATAGGTTTAGTATTTGGCAGAAATGGACAATGAGGAAGAGCTGGATGAATACTTGAGTTCCAGTGGGCGGTGTGCATTTATATAGCGCCTTTAACATAGGTTAATTCCCAAGGTGCTTCACAGGGGCGATTATCAGGCACTGAGCTACATAGGGAGATATTAGGACAGGTGACCAAAAGCTTGGCCAAAGGGATAGGTTTTAAGGAGCATCTTAAAGGAGGAGAAAGAGGTAGAGAGGCGGAGAGACTTAGGGAGGGAATTCCAGAGCTTAGGGCCTAGGCAGCTAAAGGCACGGCCGCCATTGGTGGAGCGATTAAAATCAGAGCTGCGTAAGAGGCCAGAATTGGAAAAGCGCAGAGATCTCGGAGGGTTGTAGGACTTGTTAGCACAATGATGGTGAGGGTTGAAATAAAGCTCCCCAGATGGTCCAGTGGATAAATCCACCACTAAATCATAAAGACCAGAAGGCCCTAGGGTCGGTCCCTGGTTTGTGCTGAGGTAGCTTTGGGAGAGCGAGCTGGGACTCTTCAATTGGCTGTATTCCCCACTGGGATATTGAAAGGGAAATCATTCACCAGCGTTCAGCCTCTGATTTCTGTCTGGTAACCTCTTCTGAAGAGTGCATGTGTGTGAATGGCAGGTGAGTTCAGGGTCCAACTTTTTTTTTTATTCGTTCATGGGATGTGGGCGTCACTGGCGAGGCCAGCATTTATTGCCCATCCCTAATTGCCCTTGAGAAGGTGGTGGTGAGCCGCCTTCTTGAACCGCTGCAGTCCGTGTGGTGAAGGTTCTCCCGCAATGCTGTTAGGAAGGGAGTTCCAGGATTTTGACCCAGCGATGATGAAGGAACGGTGATATATTTCCAAGTTGGGATGGTGTGTGACTTGGAGGGGAATGTGCAGGTGATGTTGTTCCCATGTGCCTGCTGCCCTTGTCCTTCTAGGTGGTAGAGGTCGCGGGTTTGGGAGGTGCTGTCGAAGAAGCCTTGGCGAGTTGCTGCAGTGCATCCTGTGGATGGTACACACTGCAGCCACAGTGCGCCGGTGGTGAAGGGAGTGAATGTATAGGGTGGTGGATGGGGTGCCAATCAAGCGGGCTGCTTTGTCCTGGATGGTGTTGAACTTCTTGAGTGTTGTTGGAGCTGCACTCATCCAGGCAAGTGGACAGTATTCCATCACACTCCTGGCTTGTGCCTTGTAAATGGTGGAAAGGCTTTGGGGAGTCAGGAGGTGAGTCACTCACTGCAGAATACCCAGCCTCTGACCTGCTCTTGTAGCCACAGTATTTATGTGGCTGGTCCAGTTAAGTTTCTGGTCAATGGTGACCCCCAGGATGTTGATGGTGGGGAATTCGGCGATGGTAATGCCGTTGAATGTTAAGGGGAGGTGGTTAGACTCTCTCTTGTTGGAGATGGTCATTGCCTGGCACTTGTCTGGCGTGAATGTTACTTGCCACTTATCAGCCCAAGCCTGGATGTTGTCCAGGTCTTGCTGCATGCGGACACAGACTGCTTCATTATCTGAGGGGTTGTGAATGGAACTGAACACTGTGCAATCATCAGCGAACATCCCCATTTCTAACCTTATATGGAGGGAAGGTCATCGATGAAGCAGCTGAAGATGGTTGGGCCTAGGACACTGAGGAACTCCTGCAGCAATGTCCTGGGGCTGAGATGATTGGCCTCCAACAACCATTACCATCTTCCTTTGTGCTAGGTACGACTTCAGCCACTGGAGAGTTTTCCCCCTGATTCCCATTGACTTCAATTTTACTAGGGCTCCTTGGTGCCACACTCAGTCAAATGCTGCCTTAATGTCAAGGGCAGTCACTCTCACCTCACCTCTGGAATTCAGCACTTTTGTCCATGTTTGGACCAAGGCTGTAATGAGGTCTGGAGCCGAGTGGACCTGGTGGAACCCAAACTGAGCATCGGTGAGCAGGTTATTGGTGAGTAAGTGTCGCTTGATAGCACTGTCGACGACACCTTGCATCACTTTGCTGATGATTGATAGTAGACTGATGAGGGGGGCGGTAATTGGCCGTATTGGATTTGTCCTGCTTTTTGTGGACAGGACATACCTGGGCAATTTCCCACATTGTCGGGTAAATGCCAGTGTTGTAGCTGTACTGGAACAGCTTGGCTAGAGACGTGGCTAGTTCTGGAGCACAAGCCTTCAGCACTACAGCCGGGATGTTGTCGGGGCCCATAGCCTTTGCTGTATCCAGTGCACTCAGCCGTTTCTTGATATCACGTGGAGTGAATTGAATTGGTTGAAGACTGGCTTCTGTGATGGTGGGATATCGGGAGTAGGCCGAGATGGATCATCCACTCAGCACTTCTGGCTGAAGATGTTTGCAAATGCTTCAGCCTTGTCTTTTGCACTCACATGCTGGACTCCGCCATCATTGAGGATGGGAATGTTTGCAGAGCCTCCTCCTACCGTTCGTTGTTTAATTTTCCACCACCATTCACGACTGGATGTGGCAGGACTGCAGAGCTTTGATCTGATCCATTGGTTGTGGAATCGCTTAGCTCTGCCCAATCTCCGTCCAATCTTCTATAGTGTGTATATGGTATGGTATAGTATAGTGTGTACATGGTATGGGTATAGTGTGTATATGGTATGGTATAGCATGTACCTGGTATGGCATAATGTGCACCTGGTATGGTATAGATTGTACATGGTATAGTATAGTGTGTATATGGTATAGTATAGTGTGTACATGGTATAGTATAGTGTGTAGATGGTATGGTCCAGCATGTACCTGGTATGGCATAATGTGCATCTGGTATGGTATAGTGTGTACATGGAATGGTATAGTATGTACATGGAATGGTATAGTGTGTACATGGTACAGTATAGTGTGTACATATCATGGCACAGTGTGTACATGGTATAGTATAGTGTGCACATGGTATGGGGATAGTGTGTACATGGTATAGTATATACATGGTATAGTAAAATGTGTACATGGTATGGCACAGTATGTACATGTTATAGTATAGTGTGTACATGGTATAGTATATGTGTGAATGGTATGGCACAGTATGTACATGGTATAGTACAGTGTGTGCATGGTATGGCACAGGCACACACGGCACCATACTATATATACACGATACTATACCATGTACACACTATACCATACCAGGTGGATGGTATAATATAGTGTGTACATATGTAAGGAATCTTACACCAGGTTATAGTCCAACTGTTTGATTTGAAAATCACAAGCTTTCGGAGCTCCGAAAGCTTGTGATTTTCAAATAAAACTGTTGGACTATAACCTGGTGTTGTAAGATTCCTTACATTTGTCCACCCCAGTCCATCACCAGCATCTCCACATCATAGTGTGTACATGGTATGGTATAGTGTGTACATGGTATGGTATAGTGTGTACATGGTATGGTATGGTGTGTACATGGTATAGTATACATGCTACATTGTGGTAATGAGTGAGCTTTGCCCAGTGGCTGGGGTTGAAGACTACCCAGGGGACTGATTCCAGCTGGTGGCAGTGGTGTGAGTGTGTGTTAGTGTTCTGGGCCATGTTGGTCCTGGTTGTGCTTTAACAGTTACTGAGCTCAGGTGGGGTGACCTGCACTCTAGTGACCTGTATGGGAACTGCTGCTGCATCCCAGACATTGGCAGTAGGCCAGCTTTCAAAGAAGTTCTCCTGTTTCAACCTCAGGGAGTACATGGTTTTCTCAGACTGGGCTATCTTCAATAGTACTCCAGTCTGCAATGACTGGGTGAGGGGACATCTGCTGCCAAACCAGTGGGATTCACTGATAGACTGCGGTGAGGAGAAAAGTTAAGAATTGGCCTAAGGTTGGGGAGATGTGTTGTACTTGCATATTGTTAACTGAACACTAGATGACCCCCTGATGAAGGAAGCACAGTGTAGCAATTGCATTTCTCTTGTATTTCTTTGTTATTCCTTGGCGGAATGTTCCAAAGGGTCCAGAAGTAAAAGCAGTTAGTTATTACCACATCAGTCGAGTGTTTATTTAGACATAACAGTTGGTAGGATTTAGGGGATCACAATGGGGAGACTCAGGAGGAATTGCACCGAATTTGGTTCAATGGGTGTACCAGGTTGGAGTGATAGAGTTTAGGGATTTGTCCAGAATTTTGGCGTTGCAGTTTCTGCTGATTTCAAGTTTCCCTTGGTGGAGGGGTTATGGTGTGATGACTTGTTGATGACTCAGGAGCGCATGCTAAGAGTTTGCTCTGCTCATCATCTTGCTCATAGTATCATGCCCATGACCAGAAGCACATCAAATGTTCGATTTTATCCGTGAGCAGACAGCCAGTCTGCTCCTGGCTGGCCAATGGGCCTAACCTACATGTTGAAAGTGGTCAGTCTTCTGAGAAAGAAAGACTTGCATTTATATAGCACCTTTCATGGCCACGCGACGTCCCAAAGCGCTTTACAGCCAATGAAGTTCTTTTGAAGTGTAGTCACTGCTGTAATGTAGGAAACGCAGCAGCCAGTTTGCGCACAGCAAGGTCCCACAAACAGCAATGAGAAAAATGACCAGATAATAGTGACATCAGTTGAGGGACAAATATTGGTTCAGGACACCGGGGAGAATTCCCCTGTCCTTCTTCAAATAGTGCCGTGGGATCATTTACGGCCAGCTGAGGGGGCAGACGTGGCCTCGGTTTAATATCTCATCTAATAGAGGGCACCTTCAACAGTATAGCACTCCACTGAGATGTCAGCCTATATTATGAACTCAGGTCTCTAGAGTGGGACTTGAACCCACAATCGCCTGACTCAGAAGTGAGAGTGGTACCACTGAGCCATGGCTGACACTTGAGGGAGGTCATTGTCCCTTCCAAATGACTGTGTGTCTCCCGCTCCCAGTGGCTGCGGAGCTGGGCTGGATTTTCCATGGAATACCTGACTCCATTTCCCACACAGTGCTTGCCTTTACTGAATTCCTCAATAAAACAAAAAGCAAAACACTGCAGATGCTGGCAATCTGAACTAAAGACAGAAAATGCTGGAAGATAGGGTTAACGTTTCGGATCGATGATCTTTTGTCAGAAGTTCTGATGAAAGGTCATCGACCTGCAATGTTAACCCTACCTTCGTCTCTTCACAGATGCTGCCTGATGTGCTGAGTGTTTCCAGCATTTTCTGTTTTTATATCTGCTGTGTTCCTGTTTTCCAAAGAGCTCGGGTGGGTTAGGTCTCTGAATATAGACATGACATCCTGCTGGGTAAGCTTGCTATTGGCACTGGCCCTTTGTCCTGACAGATCAGGGATTTGGTCATTATTGCCAGCGGTTGGTTTGGGTCGGTGGGGCGGGTGGGGGAGGGGAACGGATGTGCTCGATGAGTGGCTCTGCTGGGTTAAGATCTGACGCTCTCCCAGGGGTTGTTTACGTGCTGGTGACTGCGTTTCGACCTTCTATGGTTTCCTTGACAGAAGATTCTGATGGTGTTTCTTCTTGCCCCGTTGTCAAGGTAACCCAGTTTATGCAAGGTGATAATCTCGCTGCAGCATGTGCACTCCATGTGCTGAGGGGGAGTTTCCGATTGTGCTGATTGGTGTCTCTGCCAATTCCCCGTTTGCAGATTGTGTCGGAGATGTGCCAGTTCCTTACGAGAGGTGGTGATGCTGTTGTCGATAGGCACCGTGAATCCTGATTTCTCAGCAAACGTCGCGGTAATGGCCCGAGTGGGCTGGGCGGGTGGGGGGTGGGTTCTGGACGATGGGTATTTCCCACTGAGTGCTGGCTAAGGTGCCAGGAGAGGGGTGGGATGGGTCCTCTGGCTCTCTGCAAGCCCTGGAGAAGGTGTGGGGCCAGGCTCCTGTTCTGCCATGCCAGCTGCTTTGCTTACCCTCTGGCTGGTACACTGGTATACTATCCCGACCTGGGGCTGGTGGGTGTCTCCTGGTCTTTTGGGTCATACTGCCGATTTTTTTCTGGGGCTTGTTAGCCTGTTAGAATCATAGAATCATAGAATCATAGAAGTTACAACATGGAAACAGGCCCTTCGGCCCAACATGTCCATGTCGCCCAGTTTATACCACTAAGCTAGTCCCAATTGCCTGCACTTGGCCCATATCCCTCGATACCCATCTTCCCCATGTAACTGTGCAAATGCTTTTTAAAAGACAAAATTGTACCCGCCTCTACTACTGCCTCTGGCAGCTCGTTCCAGACACTCACCACCCTTTGAGTGAAAAAATTGCCCCTCTGGATCCTTTTGTATCTCTCCCCTCTCACCTTAAATCTGTGCCCCCTCGTTATAGACTCCCCTACCTTTGGGAAAAGATTTTGACTATCGACCTTATCTATGCCCCTCATTATTTTATAGACTTCTATAAGATCACCCCTTAACCTCCTACTCTCCAGGGAATAAAGTCCCAGTCTGTCTAACCTCTCCCTGTAAGTCAAACCATCAAGTCCCGGTAGCATCCTAGTAAATCTTTTCTGCACTCTTTCTAGTTTAATAATATCCTTTCTATAATAGGGTGACCAGAACTGTACACAGTACTCCAAGTGTGGCCTCACCAATGCCCTGTACAACTTCAACAAGACATCCCAACTCCTGCATTCAATGTTCTGACCAATGAAACCAAGCATGCTGAATGCCTTCTTCACCACCCTATCCACCTGTGACTCCACTTTCAAGGAGCTATGAATCTGTACTCCTAGATCTCTTTGTTCTATAACTCTCCCCAACGCCCTACCATTAACGGAGTAGGTCCTGGCCCGATTCGATCTACCAAAATGCATTACCTCACATTTATCTAAATTAAACTCCATCTGCCATTCATCGGCCCACTGGCCCAATTTATCAAGATCCCGTTGCAATCCTAGATAACCTTCTTCACTGTCCACAATGCCACCAATCTTGGTGTCATCTGCAAACTTACCAACCATGCCTCCTAAATTCTCATCCAAATCATTAATATAAATAACAAATAACAGCGGACCCAGCACCGATCCCTGAGGCACACCGCTGGACACAGGCATCCAGTTTGAAAAACAACCCTCGACAACCACCCTCTGTCTTCTGTCGTCAAGCCAATTTTGTATCCAATTGGCTACCTCACCTTGGATCCCATGAGATTTAACCTTATGTAACAACCTACCATGCGGTACCTTGACAAATGCTTTGCTGAAGTCCATGTAGACCACGTCTACTGCACAGCCCTCATCTATCTTCTTGGTTACCCCTTCAAAAAACTCAATCAAATTCGTGAGACATGATTTTCCTCTCACAAAACCATGCTGACTGTTCCTAATTAGTCCCTGCCTCTCCAAATGCCTGTAGATCCTGTCTCTCAGAATACCCTCTAACAACTTACCCACTACAGATGTCAGGCTCACTGGTCTGTAGTTCCCAGGCTTTTCCCTGCCGCCCTTCTTAAACAAAGGCACAACATTTGCTACCCTCCAATCTTCAGGCACCTCACCTGTAGCGGTGGATGATTCAAATATCTCTGCTAGGGGACCCGCAATTTCCTCCCTAACCTCCCATAACGTCCTGGGATACATTTCATCAGGTCCCGGAGATTTATCTACCTTGATGCGCGTTAAGACTTCCAGCACCTCCCTCTCTGTAATATGTACACTCCTCAAGACATCACTATTTATTTCCCCAAGTTCCCTAACATCCATGCCTTTCTCAACCGTAAATACCGATGTGAAATATTCATTCAGGATCTCACCCATCTCTTGTGGTTCCGCACTTAGATGACCTTGTTGATCCTTAAGAGGCCCTACTCTCTCCCTGGTTACCCTTTTGCCCTTTATGTATTTGTAGAAGCTCTTTGGATTCACCTTTGCCTGATCTGCCAAAGCAATCTCATATCCCCTTTTTGCCCTCCTGATTTCTCTCTTAACTCTACTCCGGCAATCTCTATACTCTTCAAGGGATCCACTTGATCCCAGCTGCCTATGCATGTCATATGCCTCCTTCTTATTTTTGACTAGTGCCTCAATCTCCCGAGTCATCCAAGGTTCCCTACTTCTACCAGCCTTGCCCTTCACTTTATAAGGAATGTGCTTACCCTGAACCCTGGTTAACACACTTTTGAAAGCCTCCCACTTACCAGACGTCCCTTTGCCTGCCAACAGACTCTCCCAATCAACTTCTGAAAGTTCCTGTCTAATACCATCAAAATTGGCCTTTCCCCAATTTAGAATTTTAACTTTTGGGCCAGACCTATCCTTCTCCATAGCTATCTTAAAACTAATGGAATTATGATCACTGGTCCCAAAGTGATCCCTCACTAACACTTCTGTCACCTGCCCTTCCTTATTTCCCAAGAGGAGGTCAAGTTTTGCCCCCTCTCTAGTCGGGCCATCCACATACTGAATGAGAAATTCCTCCTGAATACACTCAACAAATTTCTCTCCATCCAAGCCCCTAATGCTATGGCTGTCCCAGTCAATGTTGGGAAAGTTAAAGTCCCCTACTATTACCACCCTATTTTTCTTGCAGCTGTCTGTAATCTCCTTACATATTTGCTCCTCAATTTCCCGTTGACTATTTGGGGGTCTGTAGTACAATCCTATCAAAGTGATCTCTCCCTTCTTATTTTTCAGTTCTACCCATATGGACTCAGTGGGCGAACCCTCGGATATATCCCCTCTCACTACTGCCGTGATGTTCTCCCTAATCAAGAACGCAACTCCCCCTCCTCTCTTACCTCCTGCTCTATCTTTCCTATAGCATCTGTACCCTGGAACATTGAGCTGCCAGTCCTGCCCCTCCCTTAGCCATGTTTCAGTAATAGCTATAACATCCCAGTCCCATGTACCCATCCATGCCCTGAGTTCATCTGCCTTGCCCATCAGACTTCTTGCATTGAAATAAATGCAGTTTAATCTAGACTTCCCTTGGTCTTTGCCCTGCTTTCTCAGACCATCTGTCCGGTCATGTTCTGTACACTCTCCCTTACTGCCTTTTGTTTCTGTCACCACTTTATTTCCCACTGACTTCCTGCATCGGTTCCCATCCCCCTGCCACATTAGTTTAAACCCTCCCCAACAGCACTGGCAAACACTCCCCCTAGGACATTGGTTCCAGTCCTGCCCAGATGCAGACCGTCCAATTTGTACTGGTCCCACCTCCCCCAGAACCGGTTCCAATGGCCCAGGAATTTGAATCCCTCCAGCTTGCACCATCTCTCAAGCCACGTATTCATCTTAGCTATCCTGTCATTCCTACTCTGACAAGATGGTCGCACTCTTGCCTCTGAGGCAGAAGGTCATGGGTTCAAGCCCCACTGCAGAGACTTGAGCATCTAATGCAAGCTGACATTTCAGTGCAGTCCCGAGGGAGTGCTGCATTGTCGAAGGCGTTGTCTTTCGAATGAGGCATTAAACCAAGGCCCCATCGGCCCTCTCAGATGGATGTAAAAGGTCCCATGGCACTATTTCGAAGAAGGGCAGAGGAGTTCTCCCTGGTGCCCTGGTCAATAATTATCCCTCAACCAACATCACTAAAACAGATTATCTGATAATTTCTGAGTCTTTCTTTCTTTATCCATTAGTTTAGTGGAGCACGGACTGGCTGTCAGTTAGGTGGGATCCCAGGAATACTGGCAGTAATTTGAGTGACCCCCAACCCCCCTTTCAGTGCCCCTCATGTTCCACACGTGGAAGGAGGATATCAATTCAGCCCTGAGCCTTTCTGTGCTGAAGTGTCCAATTACCATTAATTGCTTCCATCCATGTATAACTTCCATCAGATGTCGTTGCAATATTCATACCACGCTGAAGGATGCAGAACATGGAGTGTGGAACAGAAAAAAGAAAAAAGAGAGAGGACTTACATTTATACAGTGCCTTTCACAACCTCAGGACATCCCAAAGCACTTTACAGCCAATGAAGTACTTTTGAAGTGTAGTCACTGTTGTAATGTAGGAAATGCGGCAGCCAATTTGCGCACAGCAAGATCCCACAGTGAGATAATGACCAGATAATCTGTTTTTTAGTGATATTGTTTGAGGGGCAAATATTGGCCAGGTCACCAGGGAGAACGGCCGTGCTCTTCTTCGAATAGTGCCATGGGAATCTTCTTTGTCCACCCGAGAGGACAGGCAGGGCCTCGTTAACATCTCATCCAAAAGGCAGCACCCACACAGTACTGCACTGAAGTGTTAGCCTAGATTTTGTGCTCAAGCCCTTGGCATTAGGATTTGAACTCACAACCTTCTAAACTTAGAGGTAAGAGTGCTACCACTGAGCCACAGCTGACACCTGAACAGAAATGGATAACAGAGATGGAGGCGATGGAAAGAGTAAGCTCCATGTAGATCCCCTCTAAACATTTTTTTTAATCCATCAGTCAAGCCTCGCAGAGGGCCAATATGGCTGTGGCCACTCCCCGATGACTTGCCCCTTCATGTAACCCTACACATGGGATGAATGTGGCTTTGTGACTTCTCTATTCAGGAGAGTAAGAGTAATTAAAAAAGAGGATGAAAAACAAGATGAACTTTCTGATGAAAGAAAAAGGACATGTTGCAACAGCTGCTATCTTTTCTTAAGTTAAATAAAGCCAGGCTGGTTGATTCACGGGGGATTGTGTAACTTTAACCACAAGAAAAATAACCTTCAAAGCCAAGTTAGACAAAGAGTATGGAGAAGTATGAATGAGAGAAGAGTCCAGCTGACTGCAGTGTATCCATTCCACTCTCAGCAGTATGACCTCACCCCCGCCCTCCACTTGCAGAATCCTATTACTGCTGCATCAGCAACAGGGCAGAGTGAGAGGCAAGACATGGGAAGGTTACAGGCGCATCAGTCCTCTCATGTCCTCCACTGATCAATACTTTTTTGTCTAATTTCTTTGCAACGAGATACCATATAACAAGGTGCTGTGTCTGGCAGGGGGAGGCTGGGAATAGCTGCAGCTGGGCAATCCGTAGGCTGCACAGAAGCTGGCAGAAGAGGCGATGTGTGTTGTGCCGAGCGGTTATGACAGATACCGGGATTACGTGGTGTTCTCTGGTGCTGATTAATGGCGGGATGAAGGCGCCAGTGAATGAAATATGTCCCATTCGTGCAATTCTTACAGGCACCAGCTTCCCTCCACTACTTCGCGGCCAAGGGACCATTCTTCACGTGTCAGGGTCGTCAGATGAGCAGTGGCAGGCTATTCGGCCGTGGGGAGCAGCAGAGCTGAACCTGACCCTCCCCTCACCGATAGTCCACATACACACACACACACACACACACACGTACTCACCAACAGAGAGTTACGGGATTATGAGCAGGAACCCCTCTGTTCTTCCCCTCCCTAACTCAGGTAAAAGAAAAGGTAAGAGAAAAGATTTGCATTTATATAGCACCTTTCATGAACTCAGGACGATCCAAAGCGCTTTACAGCCAATTATGAACTTTTGAAGTGTAGTCACTGTTGTAATGTGGGAAACGTGGCAACCAATTTGTGCACAGCAAGATCCCACAAACAGCAATGAGATAATGACCAGATAATCTGTTTTAATGATGTTGGTTGAGGGATAAATATTGGCCAGAATTGGGGAGAACTTCTCTGTTCTTCTTTGATTAGCACCATGGGATCTTTTACATTCACCTGAGAGAGTAAACTGGGCCTCGGTTTAACATCTCATCCGAAAGACGGCACCTCCAACAGTGCAGCACTCCCTCAGTACTGCACTGGAGTGTCAGCCTGGATCAAGTGCTCAAGTCAAGATATGTGATGAACCCACCATTGCTCGTTCAGTGTGGGTTGAGTAGAAGAGATGTGAGTACTGAGGGATTCATTAGATCTATTGCATGCACTAATTGTATATTAAGGGATGGTAATTGTATGATGATCATGGGTTGCAAATATATTCAACCCCATGTTGACACACCAGAATTCATGGAAGCCATTCTTAGGTGAACAGTTGAAGGTAAATGATTATTTTATTGTATAAAAAACCTCAGTAAAGCATAGAGTTTTCAGGTAAAACCTGAACAGGAATAACATTGGGGTAGATTTGCAACTTTCCGCCCTGCGTAAAACCAGCATTGCGGATAGGCCCCCTGTTATAAAAACCATCCAATAAAATTAATGGAGATGAAGATCAGGCGGTTTCTATAACGGGTGGCTAATCCGCATCGCCAATTTCACCCAAGCGCCAGGCTGAAATTCTAAACCCAATGTAACTAACTTTATACAAGGGCTAAAATGGAAGTAGCAGGATGTAGCCACCAGAGCAAGCACTGTGTCCCTGTTATAAATTTCGGGTCTGCACTAGATATTCTCTTAAATTCAGCATCACCATTCCCGTAAAGAGATCCCATGTCTCTTATGATCAGGAGCTTAACTTTACTACCCAAGATTCAGACATGCAATAGCTAGCATGGCCCAGGGACAGTAACAATGAAACTCCTTGTGATGTAAACTGGATGTGATTATATCACATGTGCCCATCTTGTGTTTTCTCCTTTCTTCTGAACAGTAAACTGATGAACACTTTCGTGAGATGAGTCCAATTATAAATCAACAATCTAATTTATTTTTCATCTAACATGTGAATGAACAGAGTAATGATTGCAGTGAATTTCAACTTATTTTGTAGTGCTTAACATAAAAGAAAATAACAAAGGATGCCACACTGTCCCTGTTGTGGGCTAAATTTCTGACCCGTAATTTCTCTGAAACTGGTCATGACTAACCTTAAGGAGAGAGATTTTGACTTTACCATGCAGTCTCAGATTGTCCATGCAGCTTGCTTGTTTCTAACTTCCTTTGTTTTAACTGGACGCCTGACCCTCCCCGAGCTCTCCCTGTCCGGGGATTGCCCGCTTGAGCTGCCAATCAAACCTACCACTTTGGACCAGAAACGTCCCGATCAATGTCACCTACATGGCCTGTCCGGCTGAGTCCCCTGTCGCTCTGAGTGAAAAGGGAGCCCTTCTAACATATCATATGTGGATATCAGTAGGAACTGTTAAATGTCAGGTTCAGGGTCACGCTTGCGGACAGAGCAGAGGTGTTCAGCAAGTGTGACCCTGACCTGCCGGTCACTTGCCACTTTAATTCCCTGTCCCACTCCCACTCTGACCTCTCTGTCCTCGGCCTCTTACACTGTTCCAGTGAAGCTCAACGGAGGCTCAAGGAACAGCACCTCATCTTTCATTTAGGCACTTTACAACCTTCCAGACTCAACATTGATTTCAATAACTTCAGATCATCACCACTGCTCCCATTTTTTGGTCAGCTAGTGCTGGTAATGGTTCTGCTGCTGCCATTTACAGCTACTCCTGACCAATTTTTTATTTCTTTACCTGTCCCATTACCACCCTCCTTGCCTTGCACTATCATCCCTTTTGTCATTTAATCACTCGTGTAGGCAGTGGTGGTGTGTGTCAGCTTCACCTCTGACTTCTGAGCGGTTTGAATCGCTCCCACTCCCTGGGTTCTAGACCTTGGATTTATTTGGGGGTTGTGACAAAGTGCAGCAAACAACTGGTTTTGGTGCAAGAAACTTTGATCTTTATTCAAGAGAGAAAATACAACACAACAATCTTAACACTCTAATAAAATGGGGAACACTTCAGTACACACGAGGGAAATTACAGTAGAAAGATACCTCACCCCTCCCAATCCTGTACTAGCTAAGTTGGGCTCTAAAGGACCAGAGATAATGCTCACCAAACGAATCCTTGACAGTTGAGCTGGTTCGTGATTTCGGGGTTCGCTGTATGTGTTGGTTGGTGTTTGCCGTACCCTGGATGCGATAAGAGGACTTCAGCTGCGTAGCTGGTCAGCCTTCGCGAGTCTGCTGATGCGGTAGGGTGCGTCTTGGATCTATCGGGTGAGTACCCACTTTTCTTCGTAAAGGGATAGGATTTAAAGTGTTTTGAGTAGAAACTCACCCAGGGGTAAGTCAGGAATAGATTGTAGAGTGGAAACTTTGCGGATCTTCGGTTTTCTCCAGAGTTGGTTTTCTTTGGTCGCAGTGGCTCAATATTACCCGGTTGGTTGGTGGTAATATTCGGCTGGTTGTTTCGTAAGGCCCTTGTTGCCGCGAGGTGTCCGATGGTCACCGGGGCTGTTGCTCTGGTTTCTTCTTGTGTGTCGGCCTGCTTCTGGAGCTGCTGACCTTCTCTGTAGAATTTCTTTCTGTTGCCCCCTCGCCTTGTTGAACTGTTGTCTCCCGAGCTGTCGAGCTCCTGGCTGAAAACTGAACTTCTTGAGAAAATGAGCCTTCAATTATACTAATTGAAGCCTCCTTATCTGCGCGCCAAATCTGACCCGGTTTATTGTGAGATTTTGGCTGGCTCGTTAAGAGTAACTTGTTTATCAAATGTGTGAAGTGGTTTCAGGATGGTTTCATGAGTTGTTGAGCTGTTGCTTGATTGTAGTCATTGTGCTCAGGTTTCGAGTTTCCTGACTGGGCCTGAGATTTCTATGGAGTGGGCTGATTGGATTTGTTTTATGCATGTTTTGGATGGGTCCTGTAATTTGGGTGGGGACTGCTCTTCCGTGGGTCTATTGTCTGAATGTAAATGTCTGATAGGGGCTGAGTGAGGTCACACAGTTCCCCAGACAGTTTGATTAACTCCAATACTCAAACCGTCTATTACAGAGGTTGATCCCAACTCCTGTTGCAGCCTTTTTTTCCTTTACAAGCACAAACATGCCTTTTTTAAAATACCAAATCTTGGTTTTTGACCTTGAATCACCCTCTGTTAGGCCCAATATTTCATCACCCTGAAATGGTTAGAATAGAGTCCATAGTTCTTTTCTTTAGGGTTTTTCTCCGAGTTTTTGGGGGATCTGTGAATTTTGAGAATCTTACACTCGTGCCCTCCACCCTATCACAGACCTTCCCTTTTGTTCTTTCCTCCCCTCCCTCCCTCCTCTCCCTTCCCTCTATCCCTCGCTCTGTACTTGCTCAAAAACTTTAACTCTCTTAACATCTTCCAGTTCTGACGAAAGGTCTTCGACCTGAAATGTTAACTCTGTTTCTCTCTTCACGGATGTTGCCTGACTTGCTGAGCTTCTCTAGCATTTTCTGTTTTTATTCATTTCCAACAACCTGACTCATCCATTCAGATAAATCATCAGTGTACTTTTTTTATTAGCACCATTGCCTAGAGCTTTGCTTTTTTGATTGTTCCAGGCCGAGTGGGTGTCCAATCTTTCTGAATGAAATGGAACAGAGTGTCTGTAGTATCATAGTTGGTACAACACAGGAGGAGGCCATTTGGCCCATTGTGCCTGTGCCGGCTCTTTGAAAGAGCTACCCAATTAGTCCCATTCCCCTGCTCTTTCCCCATAGCCCTGTAAATTTTTTCCCTTCGAGTGTTTATCCAATTCCCTTTTGAAAGTTACTATTGAATCTGCTCCCACCGCCCTTTCACGCAGTGCATTCCAGATCATCACAATAGGCTGCGTAAAAATATAGTTCCTCCTGTCGCCTCTGGCTCTTTTGTCGATCACCTTAAATCTGCGTCCTTTGGTTACCGATCCTTCTGCCACTGGAAACAGTTTTTCATTATTTACTTTGTTAAAACCGTTCATGATTTTAAACACCTCTATCAAATCTCCCCTTAACCTTCTCTGTTCGAAGGAGAACAATCCCAGCTTCTCCAGTCTCTCCACTTAACTGAAGTCCCTCATCTCTGGTATAATTCTAGTAAATCTCTTCTGCACCCTCTCTAAGGCCTTCACTTCTTTCCTAAAGTGCAGTGCCCAGAATTGAACACAATAATCCAGCTGAGGCCTAACCAGTATTTTATAAATGTTTAGCATAACTTCCTTGCTTTTGTACTCTACGCCTCTATTAATAAAACCTTCTCAATTTGTCCTGCCACCTTCAAAGATTTGTGTATGTGCACCCCCAGGTCTCTCTGTTCCTGCACCCCCTTTAAAATTGTACCATTTAGTTGATATTGCCTCTCCTCATTCTTCCTACCAAAATGCATCACTTCACACGTCTCTGAGTTAAATTTCATCTGCCATGTGTCTGCCCATTTCACCAGTCTGTCTATGTCCTCCTGAAGTCTGTTACTATCCTCTACATTGTTTACTACATTTCTGAGTTTCTTGTCATCTGCAAACTTTGAAATTATACCTCTATACCCAAGTCCAGGTCACTAATATATATCAAAAAGAGCAGTGGTCCTAATACTGATCCCTAGGGAACATCACTGTAAACTTCCCTCCAATATGAAAAACAACTGTTCGCCACTACTCTCTGCTTTCTGTCCCCTAGCCAATTTTACGCTGCCACTGTCCCTTTAATCCCGTGGGTTTTAATTTTGCAAACAGGTCTATCGTGTGGTACTTTATCAAATGTCTTTTGAAAGTCCATATTCACAACATCAACCTCACTACCCTCATCAACCCTCTCCGTTACTTCATCAAAGAACTCAATCAAGTTAGTTAAACACGATTTTCCTTTTACAAATCCGTGCTGACTTTCATTTATTAGCCCCTACTTTTCCAAGTGCCAATTAAATTTGGCCGGATTATTGACTCTAAAAGTTTCCCCACCACTGACGTTAGACTGACCAGCCTGTAATTGCCAGGTTTATCCGTCTCCCCTTTCTTGAATAGGGGTGTAACATTTGCAATTCTCCAGTCCTCCGGCATGGTCCCCATATCTAAGGAGGATTGGAAGACTGTGGCCAGAGCCTCTGCAATTTCCTTACTTCCCTCAGTAACCGAGGATATATCCCATCTGGACCGGGTGACTTTTCTACTTTGAGTACTGCCAATCTTTTAAGTAACTCCTCTTTATTTTTTAGTACTTTATCTTTGGTACTATTATCAGATTACTTGATGACACAAAGCTATATGGGCAAGTAATGAGTAGGACTGAGACTGATTATCCTCAAAGCCATTATTGTGTGGTTTTCATGGGGAAAAAAGAACAGAATTACAGAATGCCAACCGCTAAACTCCTATAATTCCACGCACTAAAAATAAAATTTGACTTCACTGCAAAACTGTGGCCAATCCCCGCTTTGTTCCAGTGGAAAAACAAAAGGTGCTGGACCTTTAGGAATGAAACCTCAGGATCCTGAATACATATTATAACATATACCTAACATCCCTTCTGGGCCAAATTGTTGAAAACGCTAAATCCGACAGTCTCCAACCCCCTTCAGACACAGGATGAACATACGTACATACGAACATACGAATTAAGAGCAGGAGAAGGCCATTCGGCCTCTCGAGCCTGCTCTGCCATTTGATAAG
Organism: Heptranchias perlo; assembly: GCF_035084215.1. NCBI lineage: Eukaryota > Metazoa > Chordata > Chondrichthyes > Hexanchiformes > Hexanchidae > Heptranchias > Heptranchias perlo. The sequence goes on from NC_090343.1 coordinate 46,052,729, forward strand.
ATCATGGCTGATCTGATTGTGATCTCAACCCTACTTTCCCATCTACATACTCTAACCTTTGACTCCCTTGTTAATCAGGAATCTGTCCAACTCAGCCTTAAAAATATTCAATGTCCCTGCCTCCACCACTCTCTGGGGAAGGGAGTTCCACAGACTCACGACCCTCAGAGAAAAAATTTCTCCTCATCTCCGTCTTAAATGGGAGACCCCTTATAGTTAAACTGTGGCCCCTAGTTCTAGTCTCTCCCACAAGGGGAAACATCCCCTCAGCATCTACCCCTTCCAGTCCCTCAGGATCTTATATGTTTCAGTAACATCACCTCTCATTCTTCTAAACTCCAGTGTATACAGGCCCAACTTGTCCAACCTTTCCTCATAAGATAACCCCCTCATCCCAGGAATCAGTCGAGTGAACCTTCTCTGAACCGCCTCCAAAGCAATTATGCCCTTTCTTAAATAAGGAGACCAAAACTGCACACAGTATTCTCGATGTGGTCTCACCAATTTAAGACGGAGATGAGGAGAAATCTTTTCTGTCAGAGGGTCGTGAGTCTGTGGAACTCCCTTCCCCAGAGAGTGGTGGAGGCAGGGACATTGAATATTTTTAAGGCTGAGTTAGACAGATTCCTGATTAAGAAGGGAGTCAAAGGTTATAGTAGGTAGACGGGAAAGTAGGATTGAGGTCACAATCAGATCAGCCATGATCTTATCAATGCCCTGTACAACTGTAGCAAAACATCTCTACTTTTATATTCCATTCCCCTTGCAATAAATGACAACATTCCATTTGCCTTGCTGATCACTTGCTGTACCTGCATACTAACTTTTTGTGATTCATGTACTAGGACACCCAGATCCCTCTGTACCTCAGAGTTCTGCAATCTCTCTCCATTTAAATAATATACTGCTTTTCTATTCCTCCTGCCAAAGTGGACAAGTTCACATTTTCCCACATTATACTCCATCTGCCAAATTTTTGCCCACTCACTTAACCTATCTATATCCCTTTGCAGACTCCTTATATCCTCTTCACAACTTACTTTCCTACCTACCTTTGTGTCATTAGCAAATTTAGCAACAATACATTCGGTCCCTTCATCCAAGTCATTGATATAGATTGTAAATAGTTGAGGCCCCAGCACTGATCCATGTGGCACTCCATCTTGCCAACCTGAAAATGACCAATTTTTGCCTAATCTCTGTTTCCTGTTAGCTAACCAATCCTTTATCAATGCTAATATCTTACCCCCTACACCATGAGATCTTATTTTGTGTCGTAGCCTTTGATGTGGCACCTTGTCAAAAGCCTCCTGGAAATCCAAGTACACCACATCCACAGGATCCCCTTTATCCACGTTGCTTGTTACTTCCTCAAAGAACTCTAATAAATTAGTCAAACACGATTTCCCTTTCACAAAGCCGTGTCGACTCTGCCTGATTGCATAGAGATTTTCTAAATGCCCTGCTATAACCTCCTTAATAATAGATTCTAGCATTTTCCCTATGACAGATGTTAAGCTAACTGGCCTGTAGTTTCCTGCTTTCTGTCTCCCTCCTTTCTTGAATAGAGGAGTTACATTCGCTATTTTCCAATCTGATGGGACCTTCCAGAATCTAGGGAATTTTGGAAAATTAATATCAATGAAAATTAATACCAATACCTATCTCTGCAGCCACTTCTTTTAAGACCCGAGGATGAAGTCTGTCAGGACCTGGGGACTTGTCAGCTTTTAGTTCCAGTATTTTTTTCAGAACCCTTTCCCTGGTGATTGTAAATGTTTTAAGTTCCTCCCTCCCTTTCACCTTTTGATTCACAATTATTTCTGGCATGTTATTTATATCCTCTACAGTGAAGACAGATGCAAAATATCTGTTCACTTCATCCGCCATGTCCTTATTCTCCATTATTAATTCCCCAGACTCTCTCTCTAGAGGACCAACGCTCACTTTACTTACTCTTTTCCTTTTTAAATACCTATAGAAACTCTTACTATCTGTTTTTATATTTCTAGCTAGCTTTCTCTCATACTCTAATTTCTCCCTCCTTATTATTCTTTCAGTCATTCTTGCTGTTTTTTATATTCTGTCCAATCTTCTGACCTGCCACTAATCTTCGCGGAATTGTATGCTTTTTCTTTCAATTTGATACTATCTTTAACTTCCTTAGTTGGCCACAGATGGTACGTCCTTCCCCTAGAGTCTTTCTTTCTCACTGGAATGTATCTTTGCTGAGTGTTATGAAATATCTCATTAAATGTCTGCCACTGCATCTCTACTGACATATCCCTTAACCTAATTTCCCAGTTCACTTTAGCCAGCTCTGTCTTCATGCCCTCATAATTGCCCTTATTTAAGTTTAAAACACCAGTCTTAGACTTACTCTTCTCTCCCTCATGCTCAATGACGTTCAGAAAGCCACTGAGGTGAGGTAATATTAATAGGTAAAGGGAAGGATAAAAGGGCAGTAATGGATAATAAGCCCACATATTGGAAGCCATAGTAATGTAAGCAGCCTGTTACCATTGCAAGATGAGCCAAATATGGTGCGACAGTTTAGGTTAATGTGCAAATGATTCACAAATGGAGCAGTCTCCACATATGGGGGCAGCTCAAGCTGGCAGTCATTTTAGAGGCATTTTTGTAATGAGAGCACACACTGTCCAATAAAGGCAGATGCAGCTCAGGAAATGGAAAGGGAAGCTTTATATGAGTGAGATATGTGTGAAATGGTGCAATGAGTGGCAATACCCTAGGCATGATTTAGCACGGCAGGGCACTAATGCTGCCCTGTTTTGTGAATCTAAGTAACTATCCCTGACTCGAGTGTGCTGCCGGGAGCTTGGCTCCACATCAACCCTTAAAATAAACGCTCAAAAAACATAAGCCGGACGCCTGCTTCACTTAAGGCAGCCCAATTCTCGGAGAGGACCTAAATCAGGTGTTAGGCCCCCCATTAGACTATCTAAGGGGCCCACGCCTGTTTTAGGCAGCCACACCGGACACCTGAAAATCGTCCGTGGCCAGTGCGGTGCAGATGTTTTTCATGCATCTTTGGAGTGCAGGGCTTGGCCCTACGAAACTGCTCATTTTTGCCCCAGTTTTCTGTCTGGAAAATGGGCCCAATGATTACCTATTTCTACCCCCTTGAGATCTGTGATTTACAAACTTAAACATTAAACTTTTGTTTCATAAAAAGCAGTATATTGATTTCCTAAGTATTCAATGACCAGCTGTTTAAAGTCAATGAGAGGCTTTGGTAAGGTTTTAAATTCAATAAAAGGCCATTCATTTTAAGTATTCACAGTAGGATGCATTCGGAAAAGTATTAACTTAGTATTTTGGTATTAGATTAAAAGGATAAAATGTTAAAAACTTTTAAATTAGTATAATTTTAAGTCAGGAATGCACAGGAACCTTGGCCCGTGCTGCGAAAATGTTTTGAAGTAAATCATGCTGTCATTTGGAATTAAAATCACTCTCTTTAGAAAAGTTCCACACAAAACAACAACTTGCATTTATATAGCAACTTTAACGTAGTGAAACAGCCCAAGGTGTTTCACAGGAGTGTTATCAAACAAAATTTGACAACGAACTGCATAAGGAAATATTAGGACAGGTGACCAAAAGCTTGGTCAAAGAGATAGGTTTTAAGGAGCATCTTAAAGGAGGAGAGAGAGAGGAAGAGAGGCGGTGAGGTATAGGGAGGGAATTCCAGAGTTTAGGGCCGAAGCAGCTGAAGGCACGGCCGCCAATGGTGGGGAGATGAAAATTGGGGTTGTGTAAGAGGTCAGAATTGGAGAATCGCAGAGACCTTGGAGGGCTTTAGGGCTGGAGGAGATTACAGAGATAGGGAGGGTCAAGGCCATGGAGGGATTTGAAAATAAGGATGAGAATTTTAAAATCAAGGTATTGCCAGACCGGGAGCCAATGTAGGTCAGCGAGCACAGGGGAGATGGGTGAACGGGACTTGGTGCGAATTCGGATACTGACAGCAGAATTTTGGATGAGCTCAAGTTTACGGAGGGTACAAGGTGGGAGGCCGGGCAGGAGAGCTATTAGCTAAACACTATTAGTTAAACTCAAAACTGTGGGGATTCAGCGTAAACCTTGGAAATGGATAAGAAGTTAGCTGAAGGGTAGAAAACAAGTACTCCTCAGAGGAGTTATATCAGAGTAAGGGTGAAGTACTGAGAGGAGTGACCCAGGGATCGGTATTATGACCCGTACTGTTTGGAATTTACATCAAATATCTGGATTCAGAAACTCAATGTAAAGTGGTCACTTTTCGAGTAGGGCTGTCAATTAATTGCAGTTAACTTCTGTGGTTAAGGCGTTCATTTTGTTTTTTGGAGATTCTTTTTTTTTAATGTGCTTTAATCGCAGAAGTTAACTGCAATGAATTGGCAGCCCTGATTTACAAATAAATAAATGATTAAATGTTAATGAGCTGAAAGAGAACTTATAAGAACATAAGAAATAGGAGCAGGAGTGGGCCATTCGGCCCCTCGAGCCTGCTCTGCCATTCAATCAGATCATGGCTGATCTTCAACCTCAACTCCACTTTCCTGCCTGATCCCCATATCCCTTGATTCCCTTAGTGTCCAAAAATCTATCGATCTCAGTCTTGAATGTACTCAATGACTGAGCATCCACAGCCCTCTGGGGTAGAGAATTCCAAAGATTCACAACCCTCTGAGTGAAGAAATTTTTCCTCATTTCGGTCCTAAATGGCCAACTCCTTATCTTGAGACTATGACCCCTAGTTCTAGACTCTCCAGCCAGGGGAAACAGCCTCTCAGCATCTACCCTGTCAAGCCCTCTTGTTATTATATTTTAATTTACATCAGAGACATTATGATTCATGGCACAGAACAGTCGTGTTCCTCGCTGCTGACAGCCTGTCGCTATCTTGTTTTGCAGCTTATAGCAAAAGATGGAGGTGAAGGGATCTCTGTAACCTCAGTCACTGTATATCATAGTGTGATAGGGGCAAGAGTCTTGGCGCTTATTTTGAGTATCCCAAATTACAATCTTTGTTATTTTCTTCTTCATGTTTTTTCCTGCCCTAATTGTTTAATGGTAATGTCTGACCCCTTCAGCAGACCCATCAATTAAATATACGATTGAAACTGAGATTTAAAATTTTTGATTGCGAGATTAATCACGATTAATTTTTAAAAATCGCTTGACTGCTCTAAATCAAATCCACAGCGTGTGAGGGAGCAGTGCGTCACACTGTAACACACAATTTGTACTGTCACTCCCTTTGATGATTGCTGAATCTAAGAAGGATCAGAGAGCATGAATTTAGCTGCTGTGTCCCCTCATGATGGTTTGATAAGGTCACAGCACATTCGTCTATACTTTGACAGCTCTGGGCTTAGCTTGGAGCAAAAGCTTCCTAACTTTCTCGGGCTGAACTTGAAACCCCTGCATTCTCTTTTTGTTTTTACTTGTAGGGAGTACAGATACTGGCACAGTGACATCATCACTCAACGCAGTGGCTATCATCGCTGGGCGTTGCACACGTGCAGTGGTGTCGCTCATGACATCACTGAATTCGATCAGTAACTGCACCTATTTTTAATCCATGTGCAATGGACACTCCCAGTTCTGGTCCACTGGTGCCCAGTGCCTGATGAATTTGTAGGTCTGGTCACAAAACTCAGGAACTGTTCTTTCAACTGACTCATAGAGAAGAAGGGCCAACTGACAGGGCTGCTTGTTTCATTCAATTGTAAACAATTTTACAACACCAAGTTATAGTCCAGCAATTTTATTTTAAATTCTGCATGGTCTCGCCAATGTACCATGCTCTGGGGCATCCTTTCCTGCAACGTATGAGGTAGACAACGTTGGCCGAGTCACAGGAGTATGAACCATGCACCTGGTGGGTGGTGTCCTCTCGTGTGATGGCGGTATCTGTGTCGATGATCTGGCATGTCTTGCAGAGGTTGCCGTGGCAGGGTTGTGTGGTGTCGTGGACGCTGTTCTCTTGAAAGCTGGGTAATTTGCTGCGAACGATGGTCTGTTTGAGGTTGGGTGGCTGTTTAAAGGCGAGTAGTGGAGGTGTGGGGATGGCCATAGCGAGGTGTTCGTCGTCATTGATGACATGTTGAAGGCTGCGGAGAACATGGCGCAGCCTTCAACAACGCTGCGACAACGGATGAACGGACACCGCGCAACAATCGCCAGACAGGAGGATTCCCTCCCAGTCGGGGAACACTTCAGCAGTCAAGGACATTCAGCCACCGACCTTCGGGTAAGCGTACTCCAAGGCGGCCTTCGAGACACACGACAACGCAAAATCGTCGAGCAGAAATTGATAGCCAAGTTCCGCACCCATGAGGACGGCCTCAACCGGGATCTTGGGTTCATGTCACGCTACACGTTACCCCACCAGTGAACAAATGTTATCTGTTTTTAATATAACGGGTCAGTTGCTGTCTTTTCTATGTTTCTACCTCTCTATTTTTTTTTTGGTGATTTGTATATTCGGAGACCTTGCAGGTAACACCTGTCTGTCTGCACACTGATTGCCTTGGCAACGGGCAGTTGAAAAAACTGTCTGTAATCACCAAGCATTGTTCTGTGATTTATAAATGCGATTTCATTTCGAGGATTTCATTTCCAACAACGTTCACCTGAGGAAGGAGGAAGCCTCCGAAAGCTTGTGAATTTAAAATAAAATTGCTGGACTATAACTTGGTGTTGTAAAATTGTTTACAATTGTCAACCCCAGTCCATCACCGGCATCTCCACATCATGTTTCATTCAAACATTAGGTCCTATTAATTTTAATATAACCCTTTCACTGGCTGTATGGATGCTGAGTTGCCCCACTTCTTAATGGCATTCCCTTGCTTTTTATCAATGTTCAGCAGGAGATGAGGGAACAACTAGTGGTGTGTCACAGGGCTCAGTGTTGGGTCCCTTGCTATTTGTGGTATATATTAATGATTTGGACTTGAATGTAGGGGACATGATTGACAAATTTGCAGACAACACAAAAATTGGCCGTGTCGTTGACAGTGAAAAGGATAGCTGTGGACTCCAAGAAAATGTCAATGGGTTGGTGGAGTGGGCGGAAAAGTGACAAATGGAGTTCAACCCGGAGAAGTGTGAGGTAATGCACTTAGGGAGGGCAAACAGTAAAAGGGAATACACAGTAAACGGGAATATATTGAGAGGGGTAGAGGAAGTGAGAGACCTTGGAGTGCATGTGCACAGGTCCCTGAAGGTGGCAGAACACGTAGATAAGGTTGTGAAGAAGGCACACAGAATGCTCTCCGTTATTAGCCGAGGTATAGAATACAAAAGCAGGGATGTAATGATGGAACTGTATAAAACGCTGGTAAGGCCACAGCTGGAGTATTGTGCACAGTTCTGGTCACCACATTATAGGAAGGGCGTAATTGCTCTGGAGGGAGTGCAGAGAAGATTTACAAGAATGTTGCCAGGGCTTGAAAATTGCAGCTACGAGGAGAGATTGGATAGGCTGGGGTTGTTTTCCTTGGAGCAGAGGAGGCTGAGGGGTGACTTGATTGAGGTGTACAAAATTATGAGGGGCCCAGATAGAGTAGACAGGAAGTACCTGTTTCCCCTAGTGGAGAGTTCAAGAACTAGAGGACATAGATTTAAGCTGATTGGCGGAAAGATTAGAGGGGACATGAGGAAAATCTTTTTTACCCAGAGGGTGGTGGGTGTATGGAATTCGCTGCCCGAATTGGTGGTAGAGGCAGGGACCCTCAACTCTTTTAAAAAGTACCTGGACCTGCACCTAAAGTGCTGTAAGCTGCAGGGCTACGGACCGGGTGCTGGAAGGTGGGATTAGAATGGGCACCTGGTGGTTCTTCGAGCCGGTGCTGACACGATGGGCCGAATGGCCCACTTCTTGCTGTATCTTTTCTATGGCTCTATGGTTCTTCTAACTAACATCCCACAGTCGAGCGAGCAGTGGGTGGAGACCTAAAGGTACAGGGAGTAACACTTATGCAGAGGGTCACTGATGAAGGGGAGATTGGCTGCAAATTACCATGGGGCCATTCTATGTGTAACACTGTTTTATATGACATCCTTTATAACTGTGACTGGGGCGCACTATACTCCCTCAACACCTCATCCTTCTCCACTGCCTCCCTCCGTGACTCAGTCCTCTCATGGATCCACAATTTGTTACCTCCAGGCTTCACTCCTCCAATGCACCCTCCGCATTAGCCTCCTGAACTCTGCCCTAGAAAACACTGCCGCCCACAACCTGTCTCACATTAAGTCCCACTCGCCCATCACCCCTATCCTAACCAACTTCTGTTAGATCGCCATCACTCAATGCAATGAATTCAATGAATGACGGTCCCAAGAGAGAATGACCTCACACAAGTGGACAATGGAGTGGGGGTGATGGGGGACGATTGAGTTGTCCACCATTCACTATCCTCGTTCTTGTTTACGCATCCCTCCGTGGCCTCGCCCCAACCTACCTCTGCAACCTCCTCCAGCTCTATGTGTCCTTCAATCTTCGAACACAGGCCTCCTGTGCATAAGAACATAAGAAATAGGAGCAGGAGTGGGCCATACGGCCCCTCGAGCCTGCTCCACCATTCAATAAAATCATGGCTGATCTTCAACCTCAACTCCACTTTCCTACCCGATCTCCCTATCCCTTGATTCCCCCTTGCATCTCGCGCTCCCCCTTCGCCTCTATCAATGGCAGAGTCCTGCTTTCTGGAACACTCTCCCTAGCCCCTCTGCCTCATTACCTCATCAAAAGCCTACTCAAACCTATCTCTTTGACCATGCCTTCAGTCAAGTCCCCTGATTCCTGTTCTACTTGGCTCAGCAGTAGCACTCTTGCCCGAGTCAGAAGGTGAGAGGCTCCAAGAGCCGAGCTTCACTGGTGGAGGACCCTTTAGCTTGTGTGTCCCCAACTTTCTGCTCAACACCTTTTTCTCTAGTTTCATCCAAGCCTTCTTTATAACATTCAGCTTTAAACCTTAACTTGCTCTACACATCTGGCAGGACGCACATCTGTGAGCGCAGAACATATTCTCCCCCATTGCAGAGTGGAGAGGAGACAGGGCAGGCTGGTTTCAGCCAAAAAGTGCCAGGGCCAAGCCTGCTGTGAAGGTTCCGACAGCACTGGCCTGAAACAAATCAGCAGCTGATCTCGGACAATGTAAGAAAAGGGAAAGTGCTTCAGGTCTGCAGCATTCATATCTTGTATCCTCCTCATAGCAATCTGCAGAAGTCCTGTTGTCAGCAATAAAATATAATTTAGAAGAAATGATTCTTTATTAAACTAACGATCCCTAAAGAACTTCAGCTGCTGTACCGAATTACCCATTGCACTGCACCAGCAACTTGACAGCATCAACCAATTAACTTTACAGACATCCAACCGCCAGTGGTTCGTGCTGACATCAGCGTTTTGGGGTCCCAGTCCCAGTCCACATGTCAGTGTCTGCTGACAGAAATCAGCTCAGGCTGGGCCCCTCTCCTCTCCGCTCTGCTCCCACTCCAGTCCTGCCACCAATTGAAGTGACATAAGAACATAAGAACATAAGAAATTGGAGCAGGAGTAGGCCAATCGGCCCCTCGAGCCTGCTCCGCCATTCAATAAGATCATGGCTGATCTGATCCCAACCACAAATCTAAAGAACACAAGAAGTCGGAGCAGGACCCGGCCACATAGCCCCTGGGCCCTCTCCGCCACCCACAGGGCATTGACCGATCCGAACTCAGCTTCATGTCCAATTTCCTGCCCGCTCCCCATAACCCCTAATTCCCTTTACTTCTAGGAAACTGTCTATTTCTGTTTTAAATTTATCTAATGATGTAGCTTCCACAGCTTCCTGGGGCAGCAAATTCCACAGACCTACCACCCTCTGAGTGAAGAAGTTTCTCCTCATCTCAGTTTTGAAAGAGCAGCCCCTTATTCTAAGATTATGCCCCCTAGTTCTAGTTTCACCCATCTTTGGGAACATCCTTACTGCATCCACCCGATCAAGACCCTTCACAATCTTATATGTTTCAATAAGATCGCCTCTCATTCTTCTGAACTCCAATGAGTAGAGTCCCAATCTACTCAACCTCTCCTCATATGTCCGCCCCCTCATCTCCGGGATTAACCGAGTGAACCTTCTTTGTACTGCCTCGAGAGCAAGTATGTCTTTTCTTAAGTATGGAGACCAAAACTGTATGCAGTATTCCAGGTGCGGTCTCACCAATACCTTATATAACTGCAGCAATACCTCCTTGTTTTTATATTCTATCCCCCTAGCAATAAAAGCCAACATTCCGTTGGCTTTCTTGATCACCTGCTGCACCTGCATACCAACTTTTTGATTTTCTTGCACTAGGACCCCCAGATCCCTTTGTACTGCAGTACTTTCCAGTCTCTCGCCATTAAGAAAATAACTTGCTCTCTGATTTTTCCTGCCAAAGTGCATAACCTCACATTTTCCAATATTATATTGCATCTGCCAAATCTCCGCCCACTCACCCAGCCTGTCTATATCCCCTTGCAGGTTTTTTATGTCCTCCTCACTCTCTACTTTCCCTCCCATCTTTGTATCATCTGCAAATTTTGATATGTTGCACTCGGTCCCCTCCTCCAAATCGTTAATATAGATTGTAAAGAGTTGGGGACCCAGCACCGACCCCTGTGGAACACCACTGGTTACTGGTTGCCAGTCCGAAAATGAACCATTTATCCCAACTCTCTGCTTCCTGTTTGATAACCAATCCTCCACCCATGCCAGAATATTACCCCCAATCCCGTGATTTTTTATCTTAAGTAATAATCTTTTATGTGGCACCTTGTCGAATGCCTTCTGGAAGTCTAAATACACTACGTCCACTGGTTCCCCTTTATCCACCCTATACGTTATATCCTCGAAGAACTCAAGCAAATTTGTCAGACATGACTTCCCCTTCATAAAGCCATGCTGACTTTGTCCTATTAAATTATGCTTATCTAAATGTTCCGTTACTGTCTCCTTAATAATAGACTCCAAAATTTTACCCACCACAGATGTTAAGCTAACTGGCCTATAATTTCCAGCCTTCTGCCTACTACCCTTTTTAAATAACGGTGTTACATTAGCAGTTTTCCAATCTGCCGGGACCTCTCCTGAGTCCAGGGAATTTTGGAAAACTATCACCAAAGCATCCACAATCCCTACTGCCACTTCCCTCAAGACCCTAGGATGGAAGCCATCAGGTCCAGGGGATTTATCCGCCTTGAGTCCCATTATTTTACTGAGTACCATCTCTTGAGTGATTTTAATCGTATTTAGCTCCTCCCCCCCGAGAGTCCCCTGTTTGTCCAGTGTTGGGATATTCTTAGTGTCCTCTACTGTAAAGACTGAAACAAAATATTTGTTCAGCATTTTTGCCATCTCCATGTTTCCCACCATTAATTTCCCGGTCTCATCCTCTAAGGGACCTATGTTTGCCTTAGCCACCCTTTTTCTTTTTATATAACTATAGAAACTCTTGCTATCTGTTTTTATATTTTTTGCTAATTTCTTTTCATAATCTAACTTCCCTTTCTTAATCAATCCTTTAGTTACTTTTTGCTGTCTTTTGAAGAATTCCCAATCTTCTATCTTCCCACTAAGTTTGGCTACCTTATATGTCCTTGTTTTTAGTCGGATACTATCCTTGATTTCTTTACTTAGCCACGGGTGGCTGTCATTTCTTTTACACCCTTTTTTCCTCAGTGGAATATATTTATTTTGAAAGTTGTAAAATAACTCCCTAAATGAACACCACTGCTCATGTACCGTCTTACACTTTAATCTATTTTCCCAGTCCACTTTAATCAATTCCGCTCTCATACCATCATAGTCTCCTTTATTCAAGCTCAGTACGCTTGTTTGAGAATCAACCTTCTCACCCTCTAATTGGATATGGAATTCAACCATGTTGTGGTCGCTCGTTCCAAGGGGATCCTTAACTAGGACATTATTAATTAATCCTGACTCATTACACAGGACCAGGTCCAAGGTTGCCTGCCCCCTTGTAGGATCAGTTACATACTGCTCAAGAAATCCATCCCTGATGCACTCAATGAACTCGTCCTCAAGGCTGCTCTGCCCAATTTGATTTGTCCAGTTAATATGATAATTAAAATCCCCCATAATTATGGCTGTTCCCTTATTACATGCCCCGACTATCTCCTGATTAATACTTCTTCCAGCAGAGTTGCAACTATTAGGACTCGGACTCACTGCACACTGCAGTTGGGCAACTCCTGTTCTCGCAAAGAATTCCCACCTACAGCGTACAGCAGCCAGAAACACCTCCATTAGCAACTGGAGAGGGAGGAGCAGTGCTGATGGGAGAGGGAAGGGGGCAATGAATGGCAATGGAGGGGAGAGGGAAAGGGGAATGGAGGGGAGAGGGAAGGGGGAATGGAGGGGAAAGGGGAATGGAGAGGAGAGGGAAAGGGGAATGGAGGGGAACGGGGAATGGAGGGGAAAGGGGAATGGAGGGGAGCGGGAAAGGGGAATGGAGGGGAAAGGGGAATGGAGAGGAGAGGGAAAGGGGAATGGAGGGGAACGGGGAATGGAGGGGAAAGGGGAATGGAGGGGAGCGGGAAGGAGGAATGGATGGCAATGGAGGAGAGAGGGAAGGGGGAATGGAGGGGAGAGGGAAGAGGGGAATGATTGGTCATGAAGGGGAGAGGGAATGAGGAATGGATGGCAATGAAGGGGAGAGGGACAGTGAATGAATGCTAATGAAGGAGAGAGGGAAGGGGGAATGAAGTGGAGGGAAGGGGGAAGAAGAAGATATGAAAAGAGGTAGAAGCTGGGAACAATGCTTTGGGCTGGTAAGGGAAAGAGAGAGCCAGCCATGGTGGGATATAAACTAACGTTCTCTGGATTACTAGTCGAGTAACGTAACCACTACACTACCGTACCCCTGTTGTGGAATCTCTCCCACGTCTGCTGCCTGCAGCTTGTTTGGTGTAAGGTTTCCTCTGCCCTCTGTGTGTTGGTGACATCAAAAACACAGCAGGAAGATGTTCTATTGTCACCATTTCCAGTGAAACGGTAAATGAGCGTGTACGATATTACTGGAAGCAGACGCAATAGATCAGAGGAAATCTCCCCGCTATTTTACCATGTAGTTCACACATATTGACCAGAGGAAATCTAACCCCTTGTTGGAAATGCCATTCACTTGACCTGTGACCTCTGTCCAGTCATGGTTCCTGAGGGGAATGTGATGACCTCTGACAATGAAGGACACCTTCATACCTGTGAAACACACCTTTCTTGTTTGGGCCGGAGCTCGTTAGTGTCCGGTCAGCACACCTGCGTTACCAGGTGAGTTGCACGTTATAGAGATCAAGAGGATCACTTCCAGTTATCACCAATGTCTGTGCTTATCACAGCCAAACTCTAATTGGCTTAAATTCTCTAAAGGGGGTTTCATGCTCACACTCACAGAAACACTAAGAAACCGCTGAGTTACCGTGCGTTTGGAAACTGACGTCACCAATTTTCTCCCCACCCCTCCTGAAGGGCTGGCTTTTGATAGGGTTCAGCACTCCAGATCCAGCTAGCCTGAATCCTGCCCAAGGAGCACTCTTTGCATGTGAGCCTTGACAACAAGCACCGACTTTAGAGTACGACATGGAAGAAGGCATACCAGGGCGATCACCAACCAGTTACCCCGATTGGCCTCACCCACCAAGAGGTCACCCACCATATCGGCATGATACTGCTTTACCTACCTGGCATTGACCGTGGGGAGCTTCCTTCACAAGGTCAGGGGTCAGCACAGAGCCAGATGCAGAGCTGTGCTAGGTCCTGCCAGGATACCTGTAGCATAGGACCAACACAGGAAGTGATAGTACAGTTAAGCTGCTGCCTCCACCTTCTTCGTGTCATGCTGCAATGCTGCCTTATGGGGATGGCATCCTGGAATGGCAAAGAGGGGATCTTTGCAGCCACCTCCTCCTCTTCTATATCTGACAAACAAGGGGATGAGTGCCAGTCACTTGCCTGCACCTTGGGTTTCCCTTCCCTTGCCAGCCCCTCTCCCTTCGGCCTGTCAATAGGTTGAAATGCCTTCCGAGCCTTTCCAATGTTAGGATGGGTTTTTATCCCTCTTTTCTAACACTTCCCTTTAATTGAGCGCATCTCTTTAACTGTGACCTATACTGCAATTTTCCACTCCCACCACTAGTATGCGCCCTGCCCATGTCCAAATCTGCACCAGGGGCTGTGCTAATAAGATGATCAGTGGACCATGTGGTGAAGGAGAACCTTCACCACACCAACTGCAGCGGTTCAAGAAGGTGGCCCACCACCACCACCTTCTCAAGGGGCAACTAGGGGGAACGGGCAATAAATGCCAGCCTTCCAGGTGACGCCCACAGCCCCAGAATGATTTTTTTTTCAATTGTGTTCAAACGGTATGTTTCACTTCAGGGTGAGGCCAACTCCCCGATTCTAACCATTTGGGAATAAACTGCAACCCATATCAAAAAATCCAGGACGGAAGGTCGTCGACCTGAAATGTTGACCCCACCGTCCTCTCTCCACAGGACGCTGCCCAACCTGCTGAGTGTTTCCAGCATTCTTCTGTCTTTATTTCAGGAAATCCCGGGTTGTGGCTCCAGTTGAGTCAGGGGAAAGGACCCGTGGAAAGCAACTGCTCAGGACTAGGTGACACAGACAGTCGCCTCTTGCAGTCAGCTCGACGGGTTCCTTAATGCTGCCAACACAACCACACATAAAAGGTAGGTGGGGTATTGGAGGATGGGTCTCCCAGTCACTGAGGGCTCCTGGAACCTGTTTGATCACCCTCAGGGTTCACAGAGGAACATCCCACAATTTTTTTTTCCTAAATTGGCCAAAGTTTTTTACTCTTTTTTTTGCCTCTCCCAGGAGATTGTGAGGCTGGTTGGTTGATGGGGGAGGGGTTGGATGGGGGTCATGATGTCGCACCCTGACAGTACGGGACAGGGTTGACGGACCAGTTGGTATTTATCCGTCGTTCGTTTCCGTATGTTTTTCGAAAGGTTTCTGCTCAAAGGTGTCCGGGTGTTCAAGGAGAGATTTCTCAGAGTTTTCTCTTGTTGCAGGTTTTATGTGTGATTATTCAATTCTCTCAGGAGATTAAATCATTCTAGAGAAGGCCAACAGCAGTGCAAACTGCTCATGGTCTATTGGGCATAATGGGCTGGATGACCTTTTCTCATTCCAGCTATATACAGAAGAGTAAAAAATGTGCACAATTCATGGATACGGTCACTGTGCCCGCTCCAGCACCCAGCACTACACGTGAGACATGAAAACACGTATAACGCTCTCCATTCTATCCTTCCTGTGAGGAAGGTCATACACTCAAACCTTGCCTCCAGGCAGCCGGAGAATCTGCTGAAGATTCCAAGAGTCGCTGAGCAGAATCAGTCACTCTCATCCAACACTTACCTGAAGCAGGAAGCAGATGTTCCATATTACATAGAATTACATAGAATGTACAGCACAGAAACAGGCCACTCGGCCCAACTGGACTATGCCGGTGTTTATGCTCCACACAAGCCTCCTCTCACCCTTCTTCATCTAACCCTATCAGCATATCCTTCTAGTCCTTTCTCCCTCATGTGTTTATCCAGCTTCCCCTTAAATGCATCTGTGCTATTCGTCTCAACGACTCCTTGTGGTAGCGAGTTCCACATTTTCACCACTCTCTGGGTAAAGATGTTTTTCCTGAATTCCTTATTGGGTTTATTAGTGAATATCTTGTATTTATGGCCCCTAGTTTACGACACCCCCCGCAAGTGGAAACATCTTTTCTATGTCGACCCTATCGTGCCCTGTCATAATCTTAAAGACCTCTATCGAGTCACCCCTCAGCCTTCTCTTTCCTAGAAAAAAGAGCTCCAGCCTGTTCAATCTTTCCTGATAGATATAACCTCTCAGTTCTGGTATCATCCTAGTAATTTATTTTTGCACCTTCTCCAGTGTCTCTATATCCTTTTGTTTCCCTGTTAGGAGAGGCTGAAAGCACCCAACCAGGGATTGTGACCTGTAGAGGAGCAAGGAGATTTGGGAGTCCAAGTACACAAATCATTTAAAGCTGGTGGACAGGTACAAAAAATAATCAAAAAGGCTAATGGAATGTTGGCCTTTATCTCAAAGGGGCTGGAATACAAAGGGGAGGAAGTTATGCTTCAATTGTCCAGAGACTTGGTCAGACCCCATCTGAAATACTGAGTTCGGTTCTGAGTGCAGCGCAAATTCACCAGAATGATACCGGGGCTAAAATGGTTAAATTATGAGGACAGGTTGCATAGACTTGGCTTGTATTTCCTTGAATATAGAAGATTAAGGGGTGATCTAATTGAGATGTTTAAAATGTTAAAAGGATTCAATAGGGTTGATACGGAGAATCTATTTCCTCTGGTGGGGGAATCCAGAACACTCAACCAACAGCAGAAGACACAGAGAGGGTGCAGAAACCATGGGGACCCTGTACTCATTAAACTGGGTCTATAGATCCATCAGGAAACTCCACTGACTGATAGGACAGGAAAATAAGACACAACTGACCCAAGCTTCTGACACCATGAAGACAGGCTATAGGCTCAGCAAAAAAGGGTCATGGTGCACATTGGACTGTATTAGGTAATACTGAATGGAGAAATAGAACTGCAATTGGTCCAAACCCTCCTCAGTTGGCAAAGACACCATGCAACTGTGAATGGATGTGGTTAGCAACCCCTTGGACAATAGTGAATTTAAAATGCAAAGACAGCATTGTGCAGAAAACAGAACTGATAAACTGACTTTCTTAGACTGACTACTGTCCAGGTTCATGAATCACTGGAACATCTGTAGCCCTACAACTGAGCCTTGGAGACCGGAAGGCCCCAGTTTCGATTTCTGGCCTGTGTTGAGTTAGTTGAGTTCAACTGGGGTGGGTAATAGGATTGCTAGAAATAGCATTTCATCAGGCTTGGCAAGGGAGAGGGAAAGCAGCTCTTGATCACTGTGCAGTGACCCCTGCTCAAAGAGCACAGATATGGACCCCGGGTGAGTACTGAGTAGCAACTGACTGTGATGACCCCACATTACATGTAATGGTTATGTTACTGGACTCGTAATCCAGAGAATGTGAGTTCAAGTTTGATCATTTGACTCAGTTTAAAAACACTGGAAATAAAAATCTGCATTTCAGTAAAAGTGAAACAGTCGAATTGTCGAAAAAACCCAGCTGGTTCACTAATGTCCTTTAGGGAAGGAAACCTGCCGTCCTTACCCGGCCTGGCCTATATGTGATTCCAGTCCCACACCAGTGTGGTTGACTCTTAACTGCCCTCTGAAGTGGCCTAGAAAGTCACTCAGTTGTATCAAACCACTACACACAGCGGTTCAAGAAAATGGCCCACCACCACCTTCTCAGGGCAACTAGGGATGGGTAATAAATACCGGCCTTGCCAGCGACACCCAAAAAAATGTAATATCACGGAGAAGTACAGTTGATGTCCTCTGAATTCAATGTTCCCTGAATAATTTTTGTTCTATGTGATTGCGATCAGGAATTGAAGGGATTTCTGCTCAATACTGAACCATCATGCCTTGTGCAGCCTCATTAGGAAGGCATTAGGAGGCTTTGGGGCAAGAAGGCTGAGTGGGAACATTAACGCTGGTTCTGACACCACTTTAAAAGCTGTTGATGCAAAAATTACTCATTTTATCTTCAGATCAATGCCCATGGAATTCCTCCGAGACTCTAATAGTCTCTTTTGAACAGATAATTTTTTGATTGTATGTTTTATTTTCCGTGATCAGCATCTGAAGCATTGTCGGAGATTTCAGCATCAAGAGTGGTTTCTCTGATGCGACTTCAATTGGATAAATAAAACATTCAATCATAAAATTATTTGTTGGAAAGAGACTGCTGGAGTCTCGGAGGACTTCCACAGGCATTGATCTGTGGATAAAATGAGTAATTTTTGCATCAACAGCTTTTGCAGTGGTGTCAGAAATAGTTTAACGTCTTCACTCATACTTCTCATCCCGGCATCTGTAAACATGCTCACATTCTTTTGACTCTAATCTAATCACCCCAGCTGCTTATCCTTCCTGCTTGTCTGCTTCGTTGCCTCCTCCAGTGTTTTGTTCATCGTCTCCTCTGATGCCTCCCTCATTGTCTCCTCTAATATTATCCCCATCATCTGGTCTAATATCTCCCACACTGTTTCCTTTAATATCCCCTTCATTTTCTCCTTTCTTGTCTCCCCCATCATCTGCTCTAATATATCCCACACTGTCTGTTCTAATATCTCCCACATTGTCTGTTCTAATGTTTCCCCATTGTCTGCTCTAATATTTCCCCCATTGTCTGCTCTAATCTCTCCCATATTGTCTGCTCTAATGCCTCCCCACCATTGTCTGCTCTAGCATGTCCCATACTGTCTGCTCTAATATCTCCCATATTGTCTGGTCTAATGTCTCCCACAATGTCTGCTCTAATGTTCCCCCCCCTCCATTGTCTGCTTTAATATCTCCCATATTGTCTGCTCTGATATCTCCCCCATTGTCTGCTCCAGTATCTGCTGTCAAGTCTCCGTCATGTCTCTTTTAATTTATCTCCTGCTTCTCTTGCATTTCTCTTCTGTAATGTCTTTCTTTTCTGCTTTGAGTGTCAATGGCTCACTGGTAACTGACTGAGTGCAGTATATAGTAAAATCTGTGGACCATAATTAGACAGAAAAGGCTCCTCCTGCGCTCTTATCCTTTCTTTTGTCGTCTCCTCAATTTCTTGCCTTCTAGTACCTCAGATAAGTTGCCATTTTTCATATGTGAATGAGTGTGAGGGGCTATTTCACAGGGACAACACAACTGAGCCTCATTCTAACTTCGCCAAATGGCCACACACAAACACTTTACCAGCAGGAACCACTGAATAGGAACCTCCGACAATGCAGCACTCCCTCAGTACTGCGCTAAAGTGTCAGCCTGGATTATGTGCTCCAGTCTCTGGAGTGAGGCTTGAACCCACGACCTTCTGACTTAGAGTCAAGTGTTCCCACTGAGCCACGACTGACATTATACTCCATGTTAATACCTGTTATCCAGGGAACTCCCATGATGCTTTTATTATCATAGAATCATAGAATATTAAAGAAAAAGAGAACTTGCATTTATATAGCACCTTTCACAACATCAGGACGTCCCAAAACATTTCACAGCCAATGAAGTTCTTTTGAAGTGTAGTCACTGTTGTAGGAAACGCGGCAGCCAATTTGTGCACAGCAAGATCCCAAAAACAGAAATGAGATAATGACCAGATAATCTATTTTTTTAGGTGTTGGTTGAGGGATAAATATTGGCCAGGGCACCAGAGAGAACTCCCCTGCTCTTCTTCAAGATAGTGCCCTGGGATCTTTTACGTCCACCTGTGAGGGCCGACAGGGCCTTGGTGTAACAATTCATCTGAAAGAAGGCACCTCCAACATTGCAGCACTCCCTCAGTACTGCACTGAAGTATTAGCCTAGATTCTGTGATCAAGTCTTATGGAGTGGGGTCTGAACCCACCACCTTCACGACTCAGGTGAGAGGGCTGCCACCTGAGCCACGGCTAACACCTTGTTACAGCACAGCAACAGGTCTTCTGCTCATCCAATCCGTGATGTGTTTTTCTCCACACCAGCCTCCAAGTCAAATACCACTCGCCTGGTCGCTCCCCTTATCGTTTAATATTCCTCTTCTTCAAGAAAGTATTTAATTCTCTTTGAAAAGAATTCATGGACTCTGCTTCAATAATGGTCTGTGGCAAAGAATTCAGATTCACACCACCTTCTGCGTAAAGGATTTTGTTTCTAACCTCCCCTTTAATTCTTTTTGCGATGATCTTATATTTGTCTCCTCTTGTTATCGTCTTGCCGACCAGTGGAAACAATCGCTCGGCATTTACCTGCTCATAATCCTTCATAATCTTGAAGGTCTCTATCAGGTCATTCCTTAACTTTCTGAGCCCCAGTGCAAAAGCCGTAGTTTCTCAGGTCTCTTCATAACTGTGACCCCCTCATCCTTGCTAACATCCCAGTCAATCTGCACAGCATGTTTTCCAATATCCTTCCAATGATGAGGTGCTTGAATTGCAGACAATACTCTAACTGTGGTCCAACTATGGTTTTGTATGTTCAACATTACCTTCTTGTTTTTGTATTCTATACCCCTAATACATAACTAAAGATTCTGTTTGCCTTTTTGTGGCCTTATTTTGTTTGCATTACCAGCTTTAATGACGCATTCATCTGCACATCCAGTCCCTCTGCTCCTCTGACTCCATTTAAAATATTACTATTTAAGGTGTACGTCCTTTCCATGGACCTTCCTTCCAAAATGTATTACTGTCCATCTTTCTACATTCAACTATCTGCATTTGCCCCTCCTAGCCCCTCCTAGCCCCTCCACGTCAACCTGCGGTCTCATAATCATTGGCACCATTTGTCATTCTCCCCAATTTGGTATTATCAGCAAATTTCAGTGCCGCTGCCTCAGTTCAGTCCACACTGTTTGTGTGTATATATAATAAATAAAAAGCAATCTCCAACATCGATCCACGTGGACCACCACACGTCACATCTCTCCAGTCTGAGAAATTTCCTTTCATCCCCACCCTTCGCTGTCTGCCCTCCAACCATCTCTCTGTCCATGTGACCACATTCCTCTTAATCCTGTCTGCCATTTTCTTTGCCATAAGTCTCTTATGTGGTACCTTATCAAATACTTTTTGAAAATCCATTTAAACCACATCCATTCTTTAATCCATCCTATTTATTATTTCTTCAAAGAATTCTATAAGGCTGGTCAAGCACTTCATGCTGACTGGCCCTGATTAACTGGTTGTTCAAGTTTGTAATAATTTCATTCCGTTTTATGGCCTCCAGCAGAAAGACTAACTGCATTATAATTTTCTAACTTATCTCTGTCACACTTTTGACCATCCTCCAGTCCGCTGGCATAATTTTCCTATAATCGGACTCTCCATTATTTTTTCCCCAGCTTCCCTTAGGACATTCGGATGTAAACCATCAGGTCCCGGTGGTTTGTCTACTTATGTTTGAGTAACTTTTTTAGTGCCTTCTCTCTTTGAACAGTGATTTCCATTAAGTGCTCTACTCCCACCCCCGGTGGATCTACAGTCCAAATATCCACCTCCTGTGTGGAAACTCAGCCAAAGTACTTACTAGATATCTCTGGCATTCCTTCTCTCTCGTTTAGAAGCTTTCCACATTCATCTCCTAGCGGCCCGACCTCGAACTTAACTATCGTATTGCTGATGGAAAGCGTTTATTTCCCCTTATCTTTTTTGTTATTTTCTCTCATCCTATCCTTTCTAATCTCCCTTTTTGTAGTTTTCCTATACTTTATTTTTGTCCTGACTTTCCTTGATATCACTTGTTACTTGTCCTGTAAGCACTTCTATTTTTAGTTACAAGTTTGATCTTATCTCCTCATTCATCCACGAAACCCCAGCCTTTCCATCTTCTGTTTAAATGTTTGCCAATTTTTCTTTCCATTTAGTCTGGGTATGATCTCCCTATAATTTGTATTATTCCCGTTAAGTATTCTTGTCCTCAGCTTTTCTATTCTTACATGGAAACTAATTAGCTTGGGGTTGCTGTTTCCCAAATGGTCACCTACTTGTTCTGGCTCCTTACCCAGCAACAAGGCAAGAATATAAAAACAGGGAGGTATTGCTGCAGTTATATAAGGTATTGGTGAGACCGCACCTGGAATACTGCATACAGTTTTGGTGTCCATACTTAAGAAAAGACATACTTGCTCTCGAGGCAGTACAAAGAAGGTTCACTCGGTTAATCCCGGGGATGAGGGGGCGGACATATGAGGAGAGGTTGAGTAGATTGGGACTCTACTCATTGGAGTTCAGAAGAATGAGAGGCGATCTTATTGAAACATATAAGATTGTGAAGGGGCTTGATCGGGTGGATGCGGTAAGGATGTTCCCAAGGATGGGTGAAACTAGAACTAGGGGGCATAATCTTAGAATAAGGGGCTGCTCCTTCAAAACTGAGATGAGGAGAAACTTCTTCACTCAGAGGGTAGTAGGTCTGTGGAATTTGCTGACCAAGGAAGCTGTGGAAGCTACATCATTAAATAAATTTAAAACAGAAATAGACAGTTTCCTAGAAGTAAAGGGAATTAGGGGTTACGGGGAGCGGGCAGGAAATTGGACATGAATTTAGATTCGAGGTTAGGATCAGATCAGCCATGATCTTATTGAATGGCGGAGCAGGCTCGAGGGGCCGATTGGCCTACTCCTGCTCCTATTTCTTATGTTCTTATGTTCTTATAGATACATGGGCCCCGATATTACCAGGGAGGCAGGATGGCAGCGGGGGGGGGGGTGGCGACTGGGCGCGTGGGTAACCCGCCCAGTAAAATCCGTCCGTTCCTTACGCGATCGCGGGTAAGTTGAAGTCACTTATCGTGGCGTCCGGGTTTCCCGTCGTCAACCTGCGCAGTGGGCGGACTGCGCACCCACATCACAGGCTGTCAGCTGGAGGAGCCCTATTTAAAGGGGCAGTCCTCCAATGGCTGCTCCTGCAGCAAAGAACCAAAAGAATGGAGCAGCCCAGGGGAAAGGCTGCTCCCAGATTTACCGGTGCCTCACTCCAGGTCCTACTGGATGGGGTGAGGAGGAGGAGGGATATTTTCTACCCGGCGGATGGGAGGAAGTGGCCTGTCTCTGCTACGAAGAAGGCCTGGCTCGAGGTGGCAGAGGAGGTCACCAGCAGCAGCAACATCTCCCGCACCTGGGTCCGGGGCAGGAAGAGCTTCAATGACCTAACTAGGTCAGCAAAAGTGAGTACACTGACTCATTCTCCTACACTCCGTCTTCCACATCACCGCCCCCATCCCACAACTCATTCTGCACTGCCAACACTGCTCTATCACATCACTCCTCACACCGTCTCAAACCTGATCCTCAACTTACCTGCACTTCCTCACCTCCCCAGTACTCACCCCACCACTACCACTCAACCCAATCCTCATACAATGTCATGACTCTGTCTCATACTCACCCTCTGATGCATCTCTTTCACAGTCAGCCTCACCCAAACCAATGCATTCAGCGGTTGGCCACGTCACCATCCCTCACTCACGCCTCTCTACTTTCTCCGCTTGTAGGAGAAGAGAGCCCAGAATGCACGGGAAAGGGCGAAGACCGTAGTGGGAACTGCAACATCTGGTCGTCCTCATGGACGGGGAGCAGGAGGCTCTTGAACTGAGCCGTACACCCAGTTGCCTATCCGTCGGGGACGCCGAGACTGCCACCCGACAAACGGCTGGCGACAGAACTTTAACATTCAGCACTCACAATAGCAAATGATGTTAACATGCCTTGCCATCTTCAGCACCTCAACATCTGTCACCATGCTTAATATTGCCTTCTGTTCTCTTACAGGGCCTTCAGTGACCGCCTTGCCGGTGGAGGGCAATTCCTCAGAAGACCTGCCGGCCTCTGAAGGGACACCGTCACATCTGAGCGAGCCATCCACCAGCACAGATACACACACCTCGGTGGGTCCCCATCCTCACTTAGTTGGGGTCGCACATGTGAGCACGAGCAGACACTGGTGGCAGGGGCAGCTGTGGAGAGTCTGCGTCAGTGGGAACACTCCTCTCCAGGCTCTGCTCAGCTGGACACATATGCTGAACCCTGGGGGCCATCCATGAAAAGGAGAATGATCGAGGGGCAGCAGCACATTTGCGAGGTGCTGGAACAGGTGCCACGCGCACTCTCCACAATCGGGCAGAGGATGGAGGAGTCCAACTCCTGCATGAGTGGAATGGTGGTACAGGTACAGGAGGGAATCTCTGAGATACTGTCACAGGGTGGTGAGGGCATCTCTGAGAGAGTGTCGCGGGTAAGTGCGGGAATGTCTGCGATGAAGAGAAGGCTAGCCTCCATGGAGCTTCAAGCACGGCTCACAAATGAGTCCATTAAGGCCCTGACAATGGCCCTTTGGACTGAGGGTGAGCAACTTTCTGCCGCCTTAAACAGGCAGGCAGATACTCTAGCACTGGCCTTACAAGGCTTCACACATGTCCTCCAAGCTGTCGTCCAGCAGGGTGGTAGGAGTGATGAGAGCCTGGCCCAGGAGAGGGATGATGGCGAAAGGGGACATGGAAGTGGGGACGCCACTCAAAGCTCTCCCACGTCTCACCCGTTGCCCCCCCTCTCAACCAGTACCCGCAATGCTGCCTCCTCTCCAGGTGGCCGAGTCTGCCCCTGCACAGGTGCAGGTGGAGCAGTCTTTGGAGGGGTCCTCACGGGCACCGAAATGCAGAGGGCGTAGGCCCAAAGCATCTAATTGGTCAGGGCATGACCAAGAGCAACCTGCCACTACCTCTGCTGCAGCCATAGGGGAAACACCACATAGGAGTAGTCATAAGCGTAAGGCAAAGGTTTTGTGAGCACAAAGGGAATGCACAAGGGTGTTTGATGGTTTGTCATGTTTTTTATTTATATTTGATTTTTGTTAATGGCACATTAAATATTATTATTGTCACCACAACTGCCACGTCTTGGCCATTCTTGACTGGCTTGTGTAATAAGTCCCTTTCATGAGGTTCACCATGAACACCGACACTTGATGCCACCCATTGGGTCACCCTACAGTGGGTGTATGTATAGTTGCACGACTATGTTGTGCAGGTGCCTGTGGTGCAGCACTGTGTTGTGGAGCTCCATGTGGCGGAGGTGGACGGTATGCCTGGCGAGGCTGGTGATGTTGCTCGTCCTCGGATGAAGTGATGAATGCAGCTATGGCACCCTCCCCCAGCCTGACGGTGTGCGTTTGAGGGGGTCCGCAAAGTAGGTAAATGTGTTTGCACAGCAGAGTTTAGAGTATAAATTAAGCATTTTGAGTGGAAAGACAAAGGTGTTGCAGTCAAAACTTTGTCTCAAGTGACAGAGTGCCCTGCTGCAATAAATGAGGTTTTCCCCCCTCCTGTTAGATAATCCTTTGCATCTCCCACTGGCTGCTGGCTGAAACACGTCTGCTCCAACAGGGAGTGTTTCCCACAGCACTGGAAACACGCTGAGGATCCTTCAAAATTGCACCCCTGCCAAAATCTCCACTCAATCAGGTCTGTCAAGTACCACAAGTATCTAAATAACTATGTAAAGCAGCATCCCTCTGGCTTTAATTGCTGGTCGGAGTCCTGCATGCGGGAGCTGCACGCGCACCTGAACGCATCACTGGGGTACCTGGAAGTCAGCGGGTTGGAGCCGGGCTCCGAGCCCGCTCCGGGAATCCACTATTTTAGGAGCCTCCCCACTCCCAATGCACCCGCTTGGCCATCCAAAAATCGGCCCCATAGAGTCACACAGAGTCTAGATACGAGACAATTAGGCCCAACTGGTCTATGTCATCGTTTATGCTCCAGACAAGTCTTCTCCCATCCTTCTTCGTCTAACCCTATCAGCATATCCTTCTATTCCTTTCTCCCTCATGTGTTTATCCAGCTTCCCCTTAAATGTATCTATGCTAGTCACCTCAACTACTCCTTGTGGTAGCGAGTTCCACATTCTAACCACTCTCTGGGTAAAGAAGTTTCTCCTGAATTCCCTTTTGGATTTATTAGTGATTATCTTATATCTATGACCTCTAGTGCTTTCTTGTTGGAGTAGCAATACATTGACTGAAAAAACATGCATTTTTTTTTATTCGCTCATGAGATGTGGGCGTCACTGGAAAGGCCAGCATTTATTGCCCATCCCTAATTGCCCTTGAGAAGGTGGTGGTGAACCGCCTTCTTGAACCGCTGCAGTCCGTGTGGTGAAGGTTCTCCCACAGTGCTGTTAGGAAGGGAGTTCCAGGATTTTGACCCAGCGACGATGAAGGAACGGCGATATATTTCCAAGTCAGGATCGTGTGTGACTTGGAGGGGAACGTGCAGGTGGTGTTGTTCCTATGTGCCTGCTGCCCTTGTCCTTCTTGGTGATAGAGGTCGCGGGTTTGGGAGGTGCTGTCGAAGAAGCCTTGGCGAGTTGCTGCAGTGCATCCTGTGGATGGCACACACTGCAGCCACAGTGCGCCGGTGGTGAAGGGAGTGAATGTTTAGGGTGGTGGATGGGGTTCCAATCAAGTGGGCTGCTTTGTCCTGGATGGTGTTGAGCTTCTTGAGGGATGTTGGAGCTGCACTCATCCAGGCAAGTGGAGAGTATTCCATCACACTCCTGACTTGTGCTTGTCGATGGTGAAAAGGCTTTGGGGAGTCAGGAGGTGAGTCACTCGCCGCAGAATACCCAGCCTCTGACCTGCTCTTGTAGCCACAGTATTTATGGCTGGTCCAGTTAAGTTTCTGGTCAATGGTGACCCCGAGGATGTTGATGGTGGGGGATTTGGCGATGGTAATGCAGTTGAATTTCAAGGGGAGGTGGTTAGACTGTCTCTTGTTGGAGATGGTCATTGCCTGGCACTTGTCTGGCGCGAATGTTACTTGCCAATTGTCAGCCCAAGCCTGGATGTCTTGCTGCATGCGGGCACGGACTGCTTCATTATTTGAGAGGTTGCGAATGGAACTGAACACTGTGCAATCATCAGCAAACATCCCCATTTCTGACCTTATGATGGAGGGAAGGTCATTGTTGAAGCAGCTGAAGATGGTTGGGCCTAGGACACTGCCCTGAGGAACTCCTGCAGCAATGTCCTGGGGCTGAGATGATTGGCGTCCAACAACCACTACCATCTTCCTTTGTGCTAGGTATGACTCCAGCCACTGGAGAGTTTTCCCCTGATTCCCATTGACTTCAATTTTACTAGGGCTCCTTGGTGCCACACTCGGTCAAATGCTGCCTTGATGTTAAGGGCAGTCACTCTCACCTCATCTCTGGAATTCAGCTCTTTGGTCCATGTTTGGATCAAGGCTGTAATGAGGTCTGAAGCCGAGTGGTCCTGGCGGAACCCAAACTGAGCATCGGTGAGCAGGTTATTGGTACTGTCGACGACACCTTCCATCACTTTGCTGATGATTGAGACTAGACTGATGGGCCGGTAATTGGCCGGATTGGATTTATCCTGCTTTTTGTGGACAGGACATACACTAAAGTAGGAGTAGACTAGATGTTAGGCAGTTATTCTTTTCCCAGAGAGTAGTGAGCCTTTGGTGCGATAGTCTCTTACTGCCCCATTGCCTATTTGCTAAAATTCAGAATTTAAACAGGTTTTGGACACTGGCAGAAGGAACTCCACATATACCTGCACAATGCTATGCTTTCCCTGAAAAGGGAATGGTGCGGATCTGGCAGTATAACTCGGTGCTGTTGGCTTACACTGGTGTGAAGTAGATAGTAATGTCCAGCCCGTACCTGCGGTAAAACACGGAACATTGTGCCCTTATGGAGAGACATTAATAATGAAATTGCACAGAGGCTGCGAGGTGTGGAGGCTCCATGGTGTGGAGGCTCCATCTATTACTCCAAGCTTTCCCTGCCATCAGCGTAAAGGGGGGTAGGGCCTAGTTTCCCTGTGTTGGGCATTCCCATGGCCCTGGTCCCCATGGGTCTCACCGTGCGCTCATGCCAACAACAGTGAAAGTGGGTCCTAGGGGCCTAGGGGGCTCTCCACACCAGGGTCAGGAGTTAGACCCCTGAAGATGGGGGAGGGGGGGAGTTTAAAATATATATATTTCAAACGGCCCCATATTGTTCCTCTGGGAGAGGACCCGGCAAACTCTTCTCCCCCCACCAGGACGGCCAGCTTCCACCAATGTTTTTGGGGTCTAAGTCATGGGTAGGGAGGGGCACTGCTGAAGACCCACTCCTAGTGGCCCCTCCCCCTCGGCAACGGGAACTTTAGCTTGGTCAGCACCACAGTTCCATAGTGGGTGTGAACAAGGGGTAGCTGCCGTGATCACGACCCTGCAAAATTTCTAGGCCCATGCACACACACATATACACGTGCAAATATTTACACAATTACTCACACATATGCACATATGTCCTGGCCAATATTTATCCCTCGACCAATATCACTAAAAGCTATCTGATCATTATCACACTGCTGATTGTGAGACCTTGCTGGTCGCAAATTGGCTGCCGCATTTCCTACATTACAACAGTGGCTGCACTTCAAAAACATGTCCTTGGCTGTAAACACTTTGGGACATCCTGAGGCCGTGGAAGGTGCCATGTTTAAATGCAAGTTCTTTCTTTCTTTCACACATATATACACTGAAAAATGCTCAAATACTCACACATGAATACCTACACAGTTATACACATAAATATACATATACACAAATAAACATATACACAAATATACATATACACAAATATACATGCGCACCAATAAACATATACACAAATACACGCACAATTACACACAAATAACCACATACAAATACACACATAAATAGATACATATAACTGCACATAAGCATACAAATACACACAAACACGCTCACACACAAACTGATGCGTACACAAACTGACATGTACACAAACACACATGTACACAAATATACAAACGCACAATGGGAAAGCAGCCGCAGTGATCCACTGAGACTGTGCTGTACCAGCCCTGTGAAGATGAGTAAATGTGGAAGGAAATCTATAGAGTCAAGCAGGTGATTAACATAACAGGAGTGAAATGGGCTTCAAAACAACTGTGACATTATTAACATATTGCCCACGGTAGTGTCAGTGGAATCGATGGGCCACCTCATTAATTCTCCACTATTCTCTTGTCAGTCAGTCAACTTCAACTAAACATTATTTATATCTCCCTAAGGAAGGTGGAGAAACACTAGCTGACACCGCTCCCAATGACAGCTATTGATAAAGTCATGTAAAAACCTCATAAATCACGCGCGCCATGCTCTAACTTGCACTGCCTGTGTGTGGAGGTGCTTTCTCTTAGCTCCCTTTGCAACGCTTCATCTCCGGAGTTCCCTGCATTTATGCTGCTTCACAATGTTTCATGGGAATTCCAAAAAGCAAAGGTCAGGAACCTCGGCAAATAACATGGGCTTTTTCTCTTTGTTTAAATCTTTTGCACTGGGGAATCTCCACTCGTCAAGGTGTCAGCATTAAGTGTGTCCAGGTCAGGTATAGGGAGAGTAAAGCTCCCTCTTGATCTGTCCATATGATGTGTCTCAGCCCCAGCTTCAGGCCAGCGCCCATACCGTCCCCTTCCCGTGGCCTCTCTGTGCGAGATTGTCAATTTAGTGTTGAATTAGGGGCAGTTTTGTGCCCTGGGCCCTGTAGGTCATTTCATATAGGATTCTCATAGCCAGTGGAGGGTTGGGACTTTCATTCGGGTCGCCAACCCTCCAGGATTGTCCTGGAGTCTCCAGGAATTAAAGTCTGATCTCCAGGACACTGCTACAAGCAACCCGGGAGAAAAATCATAGAGGCATTAAAATTATCTGGGATTTTTTCATTTTCTTTGAACACTTTAGTTTATTAGTTCTAAAAATATTGAAGATGGGGAAAAAACGCTGTTTGACTGGCAGTCAAGAAGCATTTAATTGGGTAACGAAGAGTCTGTTCACTTTCTGATTGGTGCGGGAAGGCGGGAGACCACGAAGATGGAGATGTCAGGTGACCAATGATAAGAGGTGTGGGGGCAGGGCAGTTGGAGGCAGGAGGTCATGTGATGAAACCTCCAGGGTAACGTTCAATCAGTGTTGGCGACCCTTGACTTTCATCCATCAGTCTGGGCTGGATTCAAACTCAGGCCCGGGGCCGAGCGGTGAATGTCAGGAGCGCTAATGTACCAACGCACCACTTAAAGGCCCGATCTTAACTCCCGGCGGGAATCTGGTGGGAGGGGACGGCGTTCCCACTCAGGGGGTTTGAGTCGGACGCCCAGCCGATTTTAACGGCTGAGCCCCTTTTCAATGCCGCAGATCAGCTGCTTGCCCGTTTTGGGCGGAAAGTGCCAGCTGGTGGGCAGGTGGGCAGGCGACAAAGATCAGGCGACCTGGAGCCCACCCACCAGCATCAATGTATGCCTGGGAGGAGCGTGTTCCAAGGGTCATGGGGCTGGGGGAGGTGGAGAAACCCGGGGCAGCAGAGGCCCGCGACTTTCCTTACGGGGCTCGGAGGAGCACTTCTGCTCGTCATGGCCCCACTAAGGAAAGTTTTATCACTTACTCTCAGTGGCCTCGCTGGGCATCTGACAGCTTTACCAGGCGGGGTGGTCGCGGCGGTGGGGGGGGGTTTCCATTCCGGAGCAGGTTCAAATGCCATCAGTGACCCATGTATGTCACGGGACCCCAATCTGCATTAATTAATGAGGTTCCCTCCAGAGTCCAGATGGAGCCAAAAAACAGCAGCGTTAAAATGGGGAATTGGCGGGAACGGAATGGGAAATGGAGCCGCTCCATTTTAACTGCTCCCCCACTCCTTTCCCATCGATCGGGGAATTAATATTGCTCCTTTTGTTTCACCCCCCTCCCTCCCCACCAAAGAATTAAGAATTTAGAGGATGTAAAATACACAAAGAAATGTATATCACCATATATTGTCCGAATACAACTTGTATCTGTACGATGCTTAACACAGTCACATTAATGAGATAAATAACAATCCATGTGTGGGAGCTAAAGGCTATTTGGGCAATTAATGCATGGATGATTGCACAGCTTTGCGATACATTGATAAGTTACCATTAACAAGGAACTTATCCATTTAATAAAAGGTCTGATTCAACCTTACAAATGAAACGACTGAAGAGTTGGGAAAGAACCTGCTGACTGCTGGTAAATTGAGGAAAATTGTCAGGAAGAGCAAGCTTATTGGAAAGACATGTTTTAAGGGAGCGAAACATCCTTATTAAAAAAAAAGACACAGGAGAACCAGATGGTACAATGTTTGACCTTTCACCTGCAGCTTTGAAACTATGGGAAGATCCCAGGGGTCAGTTTGTGTGAAACGATATCGTCGGTGAGCATCACAGGCCAACAATGAGGAAGGTCTTCTTCATCTTCATTCAATATTGGTCAATTAATTAAATCATGAAAGGAATATTGTCTTCTCGCAGACTTAAAGGTATCAGACAGGGAAGTCTCTCCCACTCCCAGATACAAAGTGATCTGTGTTTTTGCATGATTTGAATTAGATGACAATGGAATATTTGACCAATATTGAATGAAGATGAAGAAGACCTTCCTCATTGTTGGCCTGTGATGCTCACCAATGATATCATTTCACGCAAACTGACCCGTGGGATCTTCCCATTGTTTCAAAGTTGCAAAAACACAGAAAAGTAGGCAGTCCCATTGCCAACAGACCTGTGAAGGGGCAGCTATGATAGCACTACCCCGGGAAACCTTAGGTGGCATTGATTTAACCCTTTATATGCTGATTATAGCAGTACAGAAATATTATAAGTTAAAAAATCCAACTCAGGCAACAGCGGCAAAATACAATGTACCAGAATAGGTGTGATATAAACACTTAGAAAACTCATCAGTATCGGCGTCACCTGTGGGAAAATTGCCACTCAGGTTCCTAGCATGTTCCTCTTTGAAAGCAAATCAATGTCCAATGAGGGTGTTATATATGGAATCTTGCTGATACAACATCCAGCAGTTACTGAGGTGAGTATTCAATGGCAAATGGACAGTCAGCCAAACAACATCCTGTAAATAGCCTTTGCTGTTTGGATAATCAATTGCTGTTCAGTAAATAACTTTTTTTACAACCTTATTCCCTTCCCAGGGGCTCACAGTCAAACACCAGTAATAACTTTCTGCTGTATAAACCTGTGTGTGCTTATAACAGTAGCAGGAAACTGAAAGGTGAAGCATCCTACATGGTGATTACCTTTAACCCATTATAATAAAGTGAACTTGAGACAACAGCAGTAACTCAATATGAGACAGCATGACGCCAGTGTGTAACTGAACCAAACAGCTCAGGGAGGTTCCAGGCTCCATTCCTCTTATATCTGAGTTAGCAGATCTCAGCCAGGCCAGCAGTTGAGGTGCCAGATCTGGCCTTGGCATGTCTGGGTGAAGGAAAGAAAAAACATCAGCCAGCATTCCCACTCCTGATCTCTATTAAGAGTGCCAGCCTTGGATCAGTGGGTAGCACTCCCGCCTCTGGATCAGGAGGTCGTGCGCTCAAGTCCCACTCCAGAGGCTTGAGCACAAAATCTAGGCTGACACTCCAATGCAGTACTGAGGGAGTGCTGCACTGTCAGATATGCCGTCTTACGGACGAGACATTAAACCAAGGCCCCTCTCAGGTGGACATAAAATATCCCTTAGCACTATTTGAAGGAGAGCAGGGAAGTTCTCCCTGGTGTCCTGGCCAATATTTATCCCTCACCCAACATCACCAAGGAAAACAGATTATCTGGTCATTACCACATTGCTGTTTGTGGGATCTTGCTGTGTGCAAAAATGGCTGCTGTGTTTCCTACATTACAACAGTGACTATACTTCAAAATTACTTCATTGGCCGTATAGCACTTGGGAAAATATGAGGCCGTGAGAGGTGCTATATAACAACAACAAAAATAAGTTGCATTTATATAGCGCCTTTAACATAGTAAAACGTCCCAAGGCCCTTCACAGGAGCGTTATCAAACAAAAAGGAGATATTAGGACAGGAAAAGCTAGGTTTTAAGAAGCGTCTTAAAGGAGGAGAGAGAGGTAGAGAGGTGGAAATGTTTAGGGAGGGAATTCCAGAGCTTAGGGCCATCAATGGTGGAGGGATGAAAATCTGTGACGTGCAAGAGGCAAGAATCGGAGGAGCGCAGAGATCTCGGAGGGTTGTAGGGCTGGAGGAGGTTACAGAGATAGGGAGGGGCGAGGCCATGGAGGGATTTGAAAACAAGGATGAGAATTTTACAGTCAAGGTGTTCCTGGACCGGGAGCCAATGTAGGTCAGCGAGCACATGGTGATGGATGAAAGGGACTTGATGCAAGTTAGGATACGGGCAGCAGAGTCTTGGATAAATGCAAGGTTTTTTTTTCCTTTCATGACAAGTGTCTACCCAGAGCTATTCCAGAAAACACCATGCCAGGCTGGTAAATGGACACTGGCAATTTTAACCCCTCCCACACACCATTCCCACCCCAAATCTCTCAGCCTGTTCACCTCTCTCTCCTCCTTTAAGATCCTCCTTAAAACCTATCTCTTTGACCAAGCATTTAGTCCCCTGTCCTAATATCTCCTTATGTGGCTCGATGTCAATTTGTGTCTCATCATGCTCTTCTGTAGCGTCTCAGGACATTAAAGGCACTATATAAATGCAAGTTGTTGTTGTTATTGTTGTCAGCATCTTAAAGGACAACAGACAAGTTAATGCTCTGCAAAGAGACTCTCTGACCTTGCAATTACGCTGTGGGATATACCGAACAAACACCGCATATTTTGGCATGAAATTCCTCCCTCAGCCATTTTAACAGAGACAATAATGAAATTAAGCGGGTTCCAATGAATATAAATGGATTAATCCCGCCGTTAAAATAATGGTGGAAGGAGTTTCGCCAACACGTTAAACACTTGTCTGCTGATATCCCATGGCAAAATCTCACAGCTATTGTCTTTATGTGTCCACTGATCCAAATGGGCCAGACTTTGATCTTCCATCAAGTTGTATTTTTTGGGAAAGGGATTGTTACATAGAATGTGCAGCCCAGGAACAGGCCATTCAGCTCAACTGGTCTGTGCCGGCCTTTGTGCTCCACATGAGCCTCCTCCCACCCCTCTTCATCTAACCCTATCGGCATAACTTTTGATTTCATTCTCCCTTATGTGTTTATCGAGCTTCCCCTTAAGAACAGCCGGGCAGATGGTGCTGGAAACAGTGCGTTGAAAGTCGAAGTGAAGGTGACCTTTCCCTTCAGTTTGTGATTCCCCACTCATGCCAGCGCAATGTTTTGGACACAGGTTTGCTATGGACTGTAATCACCCAAACCTGCACACGTGCCCTTCTGGCACGATTCCACACATCAGGAGACAGAGGTGGAAGAGTAAACCGGGCTTCTTTCCAAAAGGCTCTCTCGAATGAAAAAAAAATCTGAATCCATTCGTTTTAGAGATGACTGAGTCAGAAGGTGGGACTAGAATATGGTCTCCAAAAAGGTGGGTTGACATCCAGCGGGGAGTCGCGTCTAGACGGAGTGACTACTGACTTAGTGGTCTCGTCTCCGAGTCTGATGGGTTGGGTTCCAGCCCCACTCCAGACAGTCCTGGTGAGTGGAGCTCCGGCTCTGAATGCTGGGTTGACGGGGTCCAGCGCTGGTACTTTCGTAAAATGGTGT
The DNA here is from genome assembly GCF_035084215.1 of Heptranchias perlo. Classification (NCBI taxonomy): domain Eukaryota; kingdom Metazoa; phylum Chordata; class Chondrichthyes; order Hexanchiformes; family Hexanchidae; genus Heptranchias; species Heptranchias perlo. Next base: position 46,087,019 of record NC_090343.1, read on the forward strand.
GTCCCAGTTTATACTCACACTGATTGTTTCACTAAAATTAGCAGTGAGACTGATACTCCTGTAGAAGCCGGGTCCGGGCCTTAAATTGGGGATCCTGGACTGCCCAGTAGGGACGTAATGTGTGCCCACCTCAACAAAGAGTTCAGTGTCGGGGGGTGTGGGGCATATTTAAAAGAGGTGAGGGTGCCCCCTTTGAAAAGGGGGCAATGTTATATTTCCTTTCAAGGCCTCAGCACCACCCCATCAGCCGGCCACATGCTACTGTATGTGAATTCTTCCGTGGGGGGTGCCCCAGATAACCCGCCCCCCTCCGCAGATGCCAAAGACCCACTTCTCTTGGCCTAGACCCTTTCGCCCCGCAAACTTTGGAGGGGTCAGCGGTAGCAGCTGTGGGTGGGCGCAAGCCGGCACTTATGCCAGGAAGCAATCCCTGCACGGGTTTTCGGGGCCTATACATCCACTTTAGGCCTCTGCTTGTGATAGTGCGAGCCCCACTCCACCTCCACTGTGTACAGTTGTGATGATTCGGTGCTTTGGTAATGGCTTCAGACTATAGGCTTTGTCAGCTATGAAACAGAGAGTGGCATTACATTAATGCAACTGGTGGACAGCACACACAATGAGGTGAATCCCCTACGTGGTGTTACATAGCAGCCATCTACCACTCTGATCTCCAGGTAGAAACTTCCTGCATAGTCCCTGAGTTCACAGGAACCCAGTCTGGGTGATTAGCATACACAGCCATGGTGAGGGTCTTGGTACCACCTATCAGATGTGAACACATCTCATTGCTGTTTGTGGGATCTTGTCATGCAAAATGGCCACTGCATTTGCCTACATTAACACAGTCAGTGTGCTTAAAAGTAATTCATTATATGCAAAGCTCTTTGGAATGTTTCTGAGAGACGTGATAGGGCCCTATATAAATGTAGGCCTTTCTTCTTGGTTTACTCAAAGAATGAAGTACTTCCTTGTTAGAGCTCCAGGCGGCTAATTCGAATAGAGATCGTAAACAGCCCACAAATAGCTATTTATCAATTTGAACCCCAGTAGTCCAACAGGGAAGGTTCAGCTATTTCTCCTTTAATCCAGAATTGAGGACCTTTTGGTGGACATCTATCCATAAGTTCTTTAGTAGTCTGGTGGGACACAAAGAAAGAACGAACTTGTATTTATACAGCACCTTTCATGACCTCAAAGTATCTCACAGCCAAGGAGGTACTTTTGAAGTGTAGTTACTGTTGTAATATAGAGAAACATGGCAGCCAATTTGCGCACAGCAAGATCCCATCAACAGTAATGAGATAAACGACCAGATCATCTGTTTTGGGTGTTGGTTGAGGGACAAATGTTGGCCAGGAAAACTCCACTCCTGTTCTTCAATTAGCATCGTGGAATCTTTTACATCCACATGAGAGGGCAATAAGGGCCTCGGTTTAATGTCTCATCCAAAAGACAGCATTTCCAATAGTGCAGCACTCTCTCAATGCTGCACTGGAGTACCAGCCTAGATTATGCGCTCAAGTCAAGCTTGAACCCATAACCTTTTTGGATTCAGAGGTGAGAGTGCTACCCACAGAGCCACGGCTGACACCTTGGCAGTCATCTGGTAAACATTCATCTGTCTGATCTCTGTAGCCTAGTAGGGGGAAGTCTCGTGGTGGGCATCCATCTGCCTGAAAGTCCGATCTGTAGAAAATATGGAAAATACTCTCACAGTTAAGACGCCCCGGTGAGTGACAATGATCTCTCACTGTCAGTATTGCAAGCTTCTTACTATTGAAGTGTTACTTTGGGGCCAAGTAGGCATCAGTGCAATTTCAAGATGAAAGATTAATTTTTAATCCCCGATAAATTCGAAAGGGAATTGGATATATACTTAAAAAAGAAAAATTTGCAGGGCTATGGAGAAAGACCAGTGAGGGGTGAGGTGGGGACACGGGACTGTACGGGGAGTGGGACTAATTGGATAGCTCTTTCAGGCAAGGTGCTGTATAGCCCTATGAAGATATTTGAGATTGACATTCCATTAGGGGTCCATGCCCTTTTATTCCATTTGAACGCATTTTATTTGGTAAATGGAGAATTATTTGCAAACGTGCCATTTGGCAATGGTGCAACCGGGCTCGAATTGGATTGATTCTTGAATACAAAGAATGTGAATTCTGGGTGTGTAAGAACCCACTGCTGTACAGCCCTTGAAAGGCTAAAGCTTAATCTGATTTTAATGTGAAGTAAACTATCTGTATAAATGAGGTTTGGAAGGCGTACAAAAATGCAGATGCATTAAGAAAAACCACAGGCACTATATCACAATGGAGTCCCATCCCATCATCACAAACATAACAGCATTCCCCTGGCACTTCAGCAGAGAATTGTACACAAGCTTGTTACACTCCCTGGAAAAGACATAAAAGATGTGTACTCCCGCGTGTGCTTCCCTTCTGGGAGAATAATCCTCTGCCCTTTTCAATTAGGGAAGCCTAATTAGCAAAAGCACAGCATCAAACATCTGCATTGCTAACTCAACGCTCTGGAGATTCTCAGCTCTGCCAACTCGCCTGCACAAAATGAATGACCTCGTGTGACATCAAACATAATGATGCGTGCCGCTTTACCTTGGAAAGTTCTAGAAAGATTGTTGGTAAATAATGGGTCCCTTCTTACTGATTGCTCAATCGGCCTCTTTGCTTTTCTAAGGATTATGTTGGATTCAGCAGTTCACACATTATTTTGGGTTTTGCTGTGTTACAAGTTATATTTCAGGGAGGGGGGGGGGGTCCAGAACAAGGGGACATGACCTTAAAATTAGAGCTAGGCTGTGCATGGGTGATGTCAGGAAGCACTTCTTCACACACAAAGGGTAGTGGAAATCTGGAACTCTCTCCTCAGAAAAGCTGTGGATGATGGGGGTAAATTGAAAATTTCAAAACAGAGAATGATAGATTTTTGTTCAGTAAGGGTATTAAGGGTTATGGAACCAAGGCAGATGGAGTTAAGATACAGATCAGCCATGATCTAGTTGTAAGGAATCTTACAACACCAGGTTATAGTCCAACAAATTTATTTTAAAATCACAAGCTTTCGGAGATTATCTCCTTCGTCAGATGATTGAATGAAAAGGTTCTCAAATCGCATATCTTATACGATGTTGGGACAGCATCACACCAATCAAAAGGTGTCGTTGTTATTCAAACAGGCCAGTCACGGAGAACAGAACGTCCCAGTACACTCGATATACATTGTGTCTTTTACACAGGCAAGCAGAAAGAAACTTAAAATGGCAGAGAGAGAGAGAGAATTTTAAAAAACATATAAATTTTTTCCCCCTTTTTGCTGGTGGGGTTACGTGTAGCGTGACATGAACCCAAGATCCCGGTTGAGGCCGTCCTCATGGGTGCGGATCTAGTTGAATAGCAGAACAGGTTCGAGGGGCTGACTCCTGTTCCTATGTGCCTACACTGCTGTTAGCTGCAGAGAAGCATAGCGAGGGTCTTACAGAGTTCTTGATTGATTTTCTGATGTGTGATCACTGTAACCTCCACCAGCCCGACAACCCTCCGAGATCTCTGCGCTCCACCAGTTCTGGGCTCTTGTACATCCCCGATTTCCATCGCCCCACCATTGGAGGCCGTGCCTTCAGCTGACTAGGCCCTAAACTTTGGAATTCCCTCCCTAAACCTCTCCGCCTCTCTCTCTCCTCCTTTAAGACGCTCCTTAAAACCTACCTCTTTGACCAAGCAGTTGGTCACTTGTCCGAATACCTCCTTATTTGGCTCGGTGTCAAATCTTGTTTGATAACTTTCCTGTGAAGTGCCTTGGGACGTTTTACTATGTTAAAGGCGCTATATAAATGCAGGTTGTTATTGTTATGTGCGCAAGATTGTCCTCAGAATTCGGACTCGGGATGCTCCGAGATTTTATTGCCACAAAACTGTTAGACCACCAGGGACATCCCAGCCAGAAGGCCAACAAATTGGATGGATACACGTTACACTCATGGATTGGACAATACCCTACCCTTATGGTGCCAGGGATCAGATGCACAATTACAATGGATATGAATGTGGAACCCTAACCCCACTAGTCTGCCTGTCAGTGGGTCACATGTCTCCACCTCCATCTACGTATGGCAGGGCATGTCAGTGCATCAACCAGGATGCAGTCAGTTGTTTGGGACAGGATTTGATCCTCCTTACCTCCTTCCCACTAGACTGAGAGTAGATTGAAACATACTGTCACTTCCCCAACATTGCAAGACTACCTGGGATTAGACCTTTCTTCATGACTAGACTGTTAGAATTCACATCGGATCAAATAGAATAGGAACCACACCCAAACCTGACCACCAGGTGTGAAAAAGTAAAAAAAAAAGTCAACGATTGCTTTGAGTACAGGCATTGTAATGCACTAGGCCTGCTCGGACAATCAAGACATAAATGCTCTAGGAGCAAGCCCTAGGTTTCAGCCTCAAATACATAGATTGCTGGGAGTAGTAATACTTATCCCAGCCCAGGGTGCCTTCTCCTGCTGTCCTGGGCTTGATCAAGTATTGGGACTATTTTCTATATCTGAGCACTGGCACTTGGTGTATCTTGCCATTCTCTTACGCCATCACATCCACCATGAAGCACTCACTCCAGACTGGCAGTAGTTCACAGGTTAGATCTGGGAACTCATGGCCCGGTCCCCAGTTCTGGACTAATCTTTTCTCATACTCCATAATTCAATGGATACTAGTGTGTTGTTTGTTAGCCTTCGACACCGGATAGTTACCAAATAGCGGGCCTCATGAAACAGGGAGACCTCCCAAGGCTTAAAGAAAGGTTGGGAGATGGACATCTTTATGTAGGACAACCCTAATCTGGAGTGACATGGGAAAGGTCAAGAGGCCCCGAGCTCCATCTCTCACAGTGCCTGGACCCAGCAGTTGCTTTGGCGACCACAGCAATCATATTGAAGGCAGAATTGGTAGGCCTGAGTGGACATGGAGACTCAATCCACACGGAAAGAGAAGCTACCGCAAGGCAGAAGGATCCAGGATTCATGCTGTCCAATTTAAAAGCAGTTCCTTATTCTGCCAACAAACTTTCTGTATCTGACACAAGGAGATTGGAAGGCAGCGTACAGTATTAAAACTGGAATCAGATTAGAGGGGCGTTTTAATGGTCTGTGTCTGAGGGTGTGTAGGCGTAGCTGTAAGGGATTACCATGGAACTGCTAGTGTGGGAGTGACGATTTTTATTGTGGTTGCTCTAGGGAATTCATATGAGGAATGACTCATAAATAAACTCTCCTTGATTGTTACTTTTACTTCTAGCTCTTTGTTTAGTTGCTGCTCCCGTGACTCTCACTGCTCCAGTTTTAAGTTAGATATCGTTACGAGGCCAAAGCTCGGCACTGAAACAGGAACAGGTCAGTCACATTTGATTCAAGTAGGACGTTACAGAATGACAACATCTTTTGGCCAATTTTCTCCACTATTCTCTGCCGATGGGGTACAGTTCCATGGGCACTGCATGGAGCTCCGTGTAACTCCTCCATGGGCACTGCATGGAGCTCCGTGTAACTCCTCCAACACTGCATGGAGCTCCGTGTAACTCCTCCATGGGCACTGCATGGAGCTCCTTGTTGCTTCTCCATGGGCACTGCATGGAGCTCCGTGTAACTCCTCCAGCACTGCATGGAGCTCCACGCATCTCCTCCAGAACTGGTTTACTCCGTGTAACTCCTCCAGAATTGGTTTATACCATGGCTCACTTAACTCAGACTGTCACTGCCTGTCCAGTCGAAAACCAGTGGGAGCAGGGCTTATATAGGGAGTTCAATATTTTATGAAATTGTTGGGAGTATGCGCAAAACGGCTTGGCCACACATGGATGAAATGGGTCCAAATACAGCCCTGTTAAATACTGTCTGATAAGTATTGCATTTGCTTGCTGTTAATTGAACACTAGAGGGCCGCCTGTTGGGAGCCAGCATAGTGTAGCTATTACACTCCAGGGTGCCCTCTTGTATTGTTTGTTCTATCTAGAGAGAATATTTCAGAAGGTCTGAAATATAAGCAGCCATTACAAGTCTTTCTAACCGGTGTTAATTCCCATGCTAGAAACTTAAGTTTAGATCAAAGATTGTGTGTTTGCAGCTTGGCCGTAACTGGGTGCTTTAAAACATGGTGCAGAGTCACTTTCAAATAGATAAAACAGCAAAAGTTACTCAATTTCATGGTGACTAATCTACTTTCTTGTTGATAGATCAGCCAAGGCTTCTTCAGCAGCACCTTCTAAACCTGCGGCCTCCACCATCTAGAAGGTCAAGGGCAACAGGTGCCTAGGAACACCACCACCTCCAAGTCACACACCATCCTGACTTGGGCATATATCGGCCGTACCTTCATCGTCACTGGGTCAAAATCCTGGGACTCCCTACCTAACAGCACTGTGGGAGTACCTTCACCACACGGACTGCAGCGGTTCAAGAAGAAGGCGACTCACCACCATCTTCTCAAGGGCAACTAGAGATGGCCAATAAAAGCCGGCCTTGCTGTGACACCCGTATTCCGAAAATGAATTTTAAAAAAGCTAATTTTAGCACATTTAGATAATGCCCCGCTGTAAGAAATCAAAGTTGGGAAATTGCTTCTGTACATGAGAAGCAGAAGAGGGCGAAGTTCAGAGATCAGGAACAAAGGTGAAGAAGAGTGCCAGGGGATTGGCCGCAGAAAATCGTGTGGTAAGTATAACTGGTGGCCGATCTGACACCACCCTTTTTACACATTGACCTGTTCCAGATTATTTGAGACTGTCCTGGTGGGCCGAAGGGCCCTTGTGGTTCTTCCATATTGCCAGGGGTAGGAAATGATGCTTTTAAATTCTAACCAATGAAAGGACATGTCAGGTCATATCTTTGATTGATAATGAATTTAAAATTAACATTGAGTCACATGAAATCTCAGTTTTGGGGGGATTTTAGTAGAAATCATAGAATCATACAGAATGGTTACAGCATGGAAGGAGGCCATTTGGCCCATCGAGTCTGTGCCAGCTCTCTGCAAGTGCAATCCAGTTAGTCCCACTCCCCCGTTCTTTTCCCATAAATGTATGCCCTACAATACCATCTCTACATATTTTGGTGCAAGTTCTTTGAAAGGCTGTGGGACTGTAGTGATCATGTTTGGAGCAAACAGGTACACGATCCAGTATGGCTGCCAAGGGTTGCAAGTTTGGCCTTAATCAGTATATCTGTTCCTCGGGTCTGTGGCTTAAGCCTCAGGCACCTTAAGCTGCCACACACAGTTTGCAGGACTTATGTGGACACGCAAACCAAGGCCGCATCATAACTGAAGGGTTATTTCACGTGCCTTCTCATAGAAAACCATTTATTATGCAGAGACAGGAGAGGGTGGACATATTAAAGCAAAATGGCACCAAATGTGTGCTGGTGCATGTGAGAGAAGCAAGGAGAGAGTTTAAAAACAAGTAGGTTCGTCAAAGCAATCTGAATCTATGGAGAGCGCTGGCATTGGATTGGAAATATTGTCCAAAAGAGTGGGAGAGAAAGAACTGTTGGATATTAAAGAGAGGGAGTCCACCAAGGAAAGACTTGTGAGTAGGTGAATGAATTGATAATTAGTCATAGAACTTATTAGGTTAAAAAGTAGAGAAATTCTTCAGATTGAGGTACAGTGGTTAGAACTCACTTATCTTTGCGGCTGGGTCTGATAAAGAGCGAGCTGAAGCATTCCATCTGTGGGGCAACTCGGGCGAGTGCGGACATGGAGATTCCAAATCCAACTTCTTCCCAAAGATCCGTTTGAACCTGGCTTGTTTGTTATTGCACCTGGATGAAAACAGCAAGGAGGCTCCTAGTTCTTGTAAATGAACATTGCATTTGAACGCTCCACTTATTGGGTCAGTGATTCAGAAGTACTCAGGGATGCCCACCATAAGCTACAGGGAGTTCCTAAGAGACATAGCAAAGCAACTGGTTAAAGTCTTCTCCGACAGGATCAACCCATATGTCAAGGACTGTGTGACCTTCTTCCGTGACCCACAGACTGAACTCAGAGCAAATGCGCTCACCCTCTCATGTCCCCTTTTCCAACGTCCAGAGGAACATTTCCAACCTGCCCAGAAGATCAGATGGAAGTTCTTCTGCTGTTGTCAACCATCAGACTGAAGTCAACACGGGCTGTGACCCTCCTCCATCCTTCTTGATTGTTTGAAAATGGTGTTTTGTACATTTTTTCTTTATTATGAAAGAAACAGAAATCCGGTTGTGATCTTGTAATCATTGGTGGATTTTCAAACAGTACAGGACCCACTGCTATGTGTTTGGCAATGAAATTATCCAATGTGCACATACATAATAATCCCTCAGTCCATGGAATTCCTCGTTGTATAATGGTTATTTAAGAAAGAAAGATTTTTACATAGGGTCTTTCATGACCTCAGGATGTCCCAAAGCACTTTACAGCCAATTAGGGACCTTTGAAGTGTAGTCAGAGTTGTAATGTAGGAAACACAGATCTAATTTGCGCACAGCAATGTCCCACAGACAGCAATGTGATAATGACAAGATAATCTGTTTTAGTGATTCTGGTTGAGGGATAAATGTTGGCCAGGCCACCAGGGAGAACTCCCCTGCTCTTCTTCAAAATAGAGCCGTGGGATCGTTTACATCCACCTGAGAGGGCAGACGGAGCCTCGGTTTAACATCGCATCCGAAAGACGGCACCTCCAACAGTGCAGCACTCCCTCAGTACTGCACTGGAGCGTCAGCCTGGATTATATGCTTAAGTCTCTCGAGTGGGACTATGAATCCACAACCTTCTGACTCAGAGGCGAGAGTGCTACCCACTGAGCCTCGGCTGACACCTACAGTCGCTGTTGACTAACATACTGAGTGCCTTGAAATAAATGAACTGTAAACATCAATGAATGAGCAGAAAACTAACCTTGACGCTGATTATATAATTCAATCCACAGAAAATGTAGGCGCTGATTTCCCTGATACTGATAATAGTGAGACTCGTTCGAGGTGAAATTGGTCTTCAACGATAGCACAAAACTAGGGTTGCCAACCTCCAGGATTGTCCTGGAGTCTCCAGGAATTAAAGATTAATCTCCAGGACACTGCTGCGAGGAACCCAGCAGAAAAATCACAGGGGCATTAAAAAACATTGCGTGTTTTCTTCATTTTCTTTGAACGCTTTTGTTTCTTCGTTATAAAAATACTGGAGATGGGGGGGAAATGGCTGTTTGACTGTGTAAGATGATTTTTGTATGCGATGAAACTTCCAGGAATAGGTCCAACCAGAGTTGGCAACCCTACACAAAACGGTTAACGAATCCACAGCCCGTTTTACACTCCGCGTGATTTTCTTTTCCATTGGAGTCGATTCGCAGCCGATTTGCTATCGCCCGTTTTGCGAAGACGAATTTCACTCCCAATGTATAAGCTGGAGGTGGGAAACTCATTCTTTCATAAGGGCCTCCTGATATTTTAAAGAAGGAATCTCAGTGCTGGCAGCTCTTTCAAGTAGGCCCCAACTGTAGGATTCCCTCTTTAAAATGGAGTTGTGATGGTGAGATGTTAAAAGAATCCTCATGGTAAATCTCCTTCTTTCATAGGGGCCCTAATGGCGAGGCTCCCTCTTTCATCAAAGAATCTTACAACACAGAAGGAGGCCATTCGGCCCGTCGTGCCTGTGCCGGCTCTTTGAAAGAGCTATCCAATTCGTCCCACTCCCCTGCTTTTTCCCCATAGCCTGCAAATTTTCTCCCCTTCAACTATTTATCCAGTCATCGTGGCCATGATGATGGGATTCATTCCTTAAACTCTGGCTGTTCTCCTTGTAGCAGATAACTCTTGTCTGCTGCCTGCACTTTGTGTGGCCTGAGACTCACAATAAGTCTCCAAGCTTTGGCACTGTTTCCACAGGATAGATGTAGACAGTCCGATAGCTCAGACTTTGACATCTCGACAACTGCCTCCACCCCCCCGGAAGCCTTCAACACTAAGTGTAAATGTTATTTTCTTCAGAGGCCGTTGCACAATTTTCGAATGCTGTCTGCGAAGCACCATGTAGTGAGGATAATCTACGTTTAGAAAGGCTTTTCCTGTTGTATAGCACACTTAATGTTTCAGTGTCATCAACAAAGTACAGCTGTGAGATGTGGTCCCGATATGAGTAAAATACATTGAGACAAGGTTGTCCCGTGAGTCCAGACACAAGAAACACTCTTGTGTTTTTTTCTCTAGTCTCTCTACCATTGTTATTTCAGTGTTAATCTGAGGGTAACTTCGTATTACATAGTATTTACAGCACAGGAACAGGCCATTTGGCCCAACAGGTCCATGCTAGTGTTTATGCTCCAAACGAGCCTTGAACTTTGAACTCGTGTGCACTGGGAACTAAAGGATACATTTCCCGGTTATGGTCCACTCCCATAGGCCAGTCCTTGTTCCCTATGACCTTCTAGAATATCCCTTTAGCTGTCTGATATCTAGGTAATTTGTAGCGAGGCCCAGACATTCACCAGACAACCCTCTTCATTGAATCTCAGCTGCTGGTTATATCATGTGATCGGGCTCGACTTTGCAGAGTGCCAGAAAAAACACTTCACTAGACAGTGCCTTAGGCGATAAACGGCCAAACATATTTATTGACCAGTAAATGGAAAAGTGAACAGTAACAATGACACACTGTAGATTTATAGTAAATACAGGCTTAACTATCCCTCTTCATAAGATGGAAAATTACAATCACTCATGCCTGTTATGCTACAGTTAAATTACAGTATAAACTGGGCCGTTTAGAAGGTCCTTAACTACCCAATTTTAATAAGATAGCCTGAGAAGTATTTTCTTTAACAAGATGACCGGGTCAAAGCAAATTTAAATGTACATCTCAAACTCAGAGAGGACAGCTAATCAAGCACATATCAAAATAAAACCCACAAAATGTTTATACTTGAATTGAGCGGCTTGGCCCCTCCTCCTGATACCTGACCCAGACAATAATGTCTGGTACTAGGGCTTCTGTCTCAGCAGCAAAGCTGGATTCTAATCCTTTATACTGTGACAGAAAAAGATAAGCCACGAGGCTCCTTATTAAATTGGAGATTCTTAGCAGAGAAACGGTGACACTATGGGCAGAACTTTCAATGTCAGCGCTGGCTGATTGGCCGCTCGTTTTAGACCCCGCCTAATTTTCCTTTTCCGTTCCATCGAAGCCGGTGGAAAAGTCCGGTGGGGACTATCATCGTCGTTCGTCCTTCAATATCAAAGCAGACAGCCGGAATCTCATCTCACTTTTTGCAGTGAGTTCTTTGGTGACTGATGAGACCTATTTTTGCTGGGAATGAGCTACCGCAGATTGAACAGTGGATCCTGGATACTCCATGTTGGGGATCTTGATTTTTCAGGCGAGACTTCCTCAGCTGCCATTTTACATTTAGCGTCAGCAATGCGACAGGCCTTGTATTGGGATAGTGTTTTCATAGATTTTTTTTTGCCAGGCTTCCTTATCTTGAGGAAGTTGTTCCCACTTAAGGACGTTTATTTTGCACTGTTTCAGAGTCGCTTTTAAGCAAGCAGTCTTTATATCTCTTTTGTTGATCACCATAAAATTGCCTCCCAGTTGTCAATGCCCCATGAAAGATCTTCTTCGGGACGTGTTCATTCGCACCACATGACATGACATGGCACGGTAGGGTATACACTGCGTGGCTGATCTGCTACTGCATGTTTTATGCCCCCTGCCAAAGTTGGAAGTTCCACCTTATCTGTTTAGGCTGCTCTGGAATCAGTGTACTAGAGGTAAGTGAGTCATTCTGAAAAGACTGTACTGTAGGAAGACTGGGTATCACAGTACATGAGCACTGTAGTCTCACCTCTGTTAGATGGGTTTCAGCCCACACTAGGGTGATAGGATCAGAATCTCCTCTGGCTGCTCATTGAAAGGATCCTATGTGAAATGATTTGGGCAGTCCCAATCCAGTTCCCACTAAAGGTGGATTCATAGCACAGAACATGGCACTAGTTGACATTAAGTTGGCAGTCTCAAAGAGGACACAAGGATGGCTGGTGTGGGAAATGGAAATGTCACATCTTTTTTCTGAGCATGGGGTTAAGTAACATTATCTCACTGTGCCAGTACTGGGAGTGCCTGATATCGAGAATGGTTAGGGCAAGTGATTTAGAGCAGCATGACCTCTCGTAACATATCCCATAAATCCCTACACTTACAACACATAGTACGATTTGTAGGCCAGGTGCCAGAAAGCTCCTAGAAGCAGTGTAAGTGCTGGTTTCTGAGTATTAATTCAGTTACCCCAGCAGAACACTTTCTCCTGAACAAACATGGTGAACATCCTATTCCCCAGCGCTGGAATCTCTAAAGCTGATAAGCAAAAAAAAACAACTTGATATAAAGGGTCATTTTTTTTTAACTTTCTGAAGATACATTGATTTTTATGTGGGTTATCATGGGAGATAAATTAACCCATTAACAACTGACCAATTCTGGGAAGGTGTAGTCTAATTGATCTTGTATTCATTATGTTTTTGTATTGATTAATTGGCCATTCTCATTACAGAAACTCCTTTTAGGCCAACATTGGGAACAGGAGGCGGCCATTCAGCCCCTCGAGCCTGTTCCACCTTTCTATTAGATCATGCCTGATCTGTACCTCGAATCCATTTTCCTGCTTTTGCTCCATAATCCTTGATATCCTTACCTATCAAAAATCTATCAATCTAGTATCCACGGCCTTTTGGGGGAGAGAATTTCAGAATGTTCCTGTGTTCCGATAAGATTTCAAAGTAAAACCACAGCAGTGGCAGAAGTGAGAGAGGTTTTGTGCTGAAGAGCATAGACTCACACTGGCCTTTGATGGTTATATCACAGGAGAGCAGGAGGAGGAGAGAGTAAGAGAGGAGAGAATAGGAGAGGAGAGAATAGGGGAGGAGAGAGCAGTTAGAGGAGAGAGCAGGAGGAGGAGAGAGCAGGAGGAGAGAGCAGGAGGAGAGAGCAGGAAAGGGGAGAGAGCAGGAGGAGGAGAGAGCAGGTGATGGGCGAGCAGGAGGAGAGCGCAGGAGAGGGGAGAGCAGAAGGAGGAGGAGAAAAGATCAGGAGGAGGCGAAGAGATCAGGTGAGAGCAGGAGGAGAGAGCAGCAGGAGAAGGAGGTAATATTGGAGTCACACAGTTTGCAGTCTTTGCTACCCCAGGGCGGAAGATTGCAACAGAATGAGCTACCTGGGTGTGATAAAGGAGCAATGCAGGAGGAGCCCCAGACTTACTAGGTAACCGAGGGGTGCTATCTGATCCATGAAGAGCTGCAGGCTTGGTCAACCATTTACCCTGCACTAGCAGCGAGAGTACAGGTCACCTGTGCCCTCAAATCTTATGCTGCACTAGGTACCTAATGGGGGACATTGTCTGTCAGTCAGTCTGTCTGTCTGTCTGACTGACTGACTGACTATCAGTCACTTTGCCATGTATCACTAAGGTACCTGAATCACTATGCAACCCTCTACAAACACCTACAGAAACAATCAATAGCATTTGCAGGCAGAAAGTCATAGGCTGAGCTCTGCATCTAGGCACTATAACTTTCTTCAGCGTATAGTTAGAATCACGGAACAGCTGTTTGCTGTCCCTGTTTGATTTATTTATTTGGCTTTTTGACAGCCGAAGCCTAACTTCCTACAAAAGGAAAGAATGACAGACTGTAGGAGATATTAAATATGAATTAATTTTATTAACTTGTATGTATGTGATAATGAATTTTGCCGTTGTGTTTGCCTGTTGTGTGGTGGCTACTTCTCCCTGTTTGTCGTGAATATGCCACACAACTAAGTGTTGCCCTGGTCGAGGGACTTGTATGGTTGTGGCTTTGGAGCCAACTTGCAGGAGATGGATGAAAGAAGAAAGAATGAAATAAAGAACTTGCATTTATATAGCGCCTTTCACGACCTCAAGACGTCCCAAATCACTTTACAGCCAACGAAATACTTTTGAAGCATAGTCACTGTTGTAATGTAGGAAACGCGGCAGCCAATTTGCGCACAGCAAGATCCCACAAACAGCAATGAGATAATGACCAGATAATCTGTTTTATTGATGTTGGTTATAGAATCATAGAAAGGTTAGAGTTACAGGAAAGAGGCCATTCGGCCCATCGAGTCCGGGTCGGCTCTATGCACAAGCAATCCAGCTAGTCCCACTCCCCTGTCCTATCCCCGTAGCCCTGCACATTTTTTTTTGTTTTGAGTACTTATCCAGTTCCTTTTTGAAGGCCACGATTGAATCTGCTTCCACCACTCCAGCGCAGTGCATTCCAGATCCTAACCACTCGCTGTGTAAAAGCATTTTTTCTCATATCACCTTTGGTTCTTTTGCCAATCACCTTAAATCTATGCCCTCTGGTTCTTGATCCTTCTGCCAATGGGAACAGTTTCTCTCTATCTACTCTGTCTAGACCCTTCATGATGTGGAGATGCCGGTGATGGACTGGGGTTGACAATTGTAAACAATTTTACAACACCAAGTTATAGTCCAGCAATTTTATTTTAAATTCACAAGCTTTCGGAGGCTACCTCCTTCCTCAGGTGAACGATGTGGAAATGAAATCCTCGAAATGAAGTCGCATTTATAATTCACAGAACAATGCTTGGTGAGTACAGACAGTTTTTTCAACTGCCCGTTGCCAAGGCAATCAGTGTGCAGACAGACAGGTGTTACCTGCCAGGTCTCAGAATATACAAATCACCAAAAAAAACAACAAACAAAAAAAAAACAGAGATAGAGAGGTAGAAACATAGAAAAGACAGCAACTGGCCCGTTATATTAAAAACAGATAACATTTGTTCGCTGGTGGGGTAACGTGTAGCGTGACATGAACCCAAGATCCCGGTTGAGGCCGTCCTCATGGGTGCGGAACTTGGCTATCAATTTCTGCTCGACGATTTTGCGTTGTCGTGTGTCTCGAAGGCCGCCTTGGAGTACGCTTACCCGAAGGTCGGTGGCTGAATGTCCTTGACTGCTGAAGTGTTCCCCGACTGGGAGGGAACCCTCCTGTTTGGCGATTGTTGCGCGGTGTCCGTTCATCCGTTGTCGCAGTGTCTGCATGGTCTCGCCAATGTACCATGCTCTGGGGCATCCTTTCCTGCAACGTATGAGGTAGACAACGTTGGCCGAGTCACAGGAGTATGAACCATGCACCTGGTGGGTGGTGTCCTCTCGTGTGATGGTGGTATCTGTGTCGATGATCTGGCATGTCTTGCAGAGGTTACCGCGGCAGGGTTGTGTGGTGTCGTGGACGCTGTTCTCTTGAAAGCTAGGTAATTTGCTGCGAACGATGGTCTGTTTGAGGTTGGGTGGCTGTTTAAAGGCGAGTAGTGGAGGTGTGGGGATGGCCATAGCGAGGTGTTCGTCGTCATTGATGACATGTTGAAGGCTGCGGAGAACATGGCGTAGTTTCTCCGCTCCGGGGAAGTACTGGACGACAAAGGGTACTCTGTTGGTTGCGTCCCGTGTTAGTCTCCTGAGGAGGTCTATGCGATTTTTTGCTGTGGCCAGTCGGAACTGTCGATCGATGAGTCGAGCGTCATATCCCGTTCTTACGAGGGCGTCTTTCAGCGTCTGTAGGTGTCCATCGCGTTCCTCCTCGTCTGAGCAGACCCTGTTTATTCGCAGGGCCTGTCCATAGGGGATGGACAGGCCCTGCGAATACACAGGGTCTGCTCAGACGAGGAGGAACGCGATGGACACCTACAGACGCTGAAAGACGCCCTAGTAAGAACGGGATATGACGCTCGACTCATCGATCGACAGTTCCGACTGGCCACAGCAAAAAATCGCATAGACCTCCTCAGGAGACTAACACGGGACGCAACCAACAGAGTACCCTTTGTCGTCCAGTACTTCCCCGGAGCGGAGAAACTACGCCATGTTCTCCGCAGCCTTCAACATGTCATCAATGACGACGAACACCTCGCTATGGCCATCCCCACACCTCCACTACTCACCTTTAAACAGCCACCCAACCTCAAACAGACCATCGTTCGCAGCAAATTACCTAGCTTTCAAGAGAACAGCGTCCACGACACCACACAACCCTGCCGCGGTAACCTCTGCAAGACATGCCAGATCATCGACACAGATACCACCATCACACGAGAGGACACCACCCACCAGGTGCATGGTTCATACTCCTGTGACTCGGCCAACGTTGTCTACCTCATACGTTGCAGGAAAGGATGCCCCAGAGCATGGTACATTGGCGAGACCATGCAGACACTGCGACAACGGATGAACGGACACCGCGCAACAATCGCCAAACAGGAGGGTTCCCTCCCAGTCGGGGAACACTTCAGCAGTCAAGGACATTCAGCCACCGACCTTCGGGTAAGCGTACTCCAAGGCGGCCTTCGAGACACACGACAACGCAAAATCGTCGAGCAGAAATTGATAGCCAAGTTCCGCACCCATGAGGACGGCCTCAACCGGGATCTTGGGTTCATGTCACGCTACACATTACCCCACCAGCGAACAAATGTTATCTGTTTTTAATATAACGGGTCAGTTGCTGTCTTTTCTATGTTTCTACCTCTCTATCTCTGTTTTTTTTTGTTTGTTGTTTTTTGTGGTGATTTGTATATTCTGAGACCTGGCAGGTAACACCTGTCTGTCTG
This sequence comes from Heptranchias perlo, assembly GCF_035084215.1. NCBI lineage: Eukaryota > Metazoa > Chordata > Chondrichthyes > Hexanchiformes > Hexanchidae > Heptranchias > Heptranchias perlo. Next base: position 46,103,721 of record NC_090343.1, read on the forward strand.
CACACTGATTGCCTTGGCAACGGGCAGTTGAAAAAACTGTCTGTAATCACCAAGCATTGTTCTGTGAATTATAAATGCGACTTCATTTCGAGGATTTCATTTCCACATCGTTCACCTGAGGAAGGAGGTAGCCTCCGAAAGCTTGTGAATTTAAAATAAAATTGCTGGACTATAACTTGGTGTCGTAAAATTGTTTACAATTGTAGACCCTTCATGATTTTGAATACCTCCATCAAATCTCTTCTCAATCTTCTCTGTTCCAAGGAGAACAATCCCAGCTTCTCCAGTCTATTTACGTAATTTAAGTTCCTCATCCCTGGAAACATTCCAGTAAATCTCTTCTGCACCCTCTGTAAGGCCTTCATATCTTTCCTAAAGTGCGGTGCCCAGAACTGGACACAATAGTCCAGTTGTGGCCGAACGAGTGTTTTGTAAAGGTTCATCATAACTTCCCTGCTTTTGTACTCTATGCCTCTATTCATAAAGCCCAGGACCCCATATGCTTTTTTAACCGCTTTCTCAACCTACCTTGCCACTTTCAACGATTTGTGCACATATACCCCCAGATCCCTCTGTTCCTTCAATCCCTTTTAGAATTGTGCCCTCTAGTTTATATTGCCTCTCCTCATTTTTCCTACCAAAATGCAACAACTAGCATTTTAAAAAATATTCGTTCATGGGATGTGGGCGTCGCTGGCGAGGCCGGCATTTATTGCCCATCCCTAATTGCCCTTGAGAAGGTGGTGGTGAGCCGCCTTCTTGAACCGCTGCAGTCCGTGTGGTGAAGGTTCTCCCACAGTGCTGTTAGGAAGGGAGTTCCAGGATTTTGACCCAGAGACGATGAAGGAACGGCGATATATTTCCAAGTCGGGATGGTGTGTAACTTGGAGGGGAATGTGCAGGTGGTGTTGTTCCCATGTGCCTGCTGCCCTTGTCCTTCTAAGTGGTAGAGGTCGCGGGTTTGGGAGGTGCTGTCGAAGAAGCCTTGGCGCGTTGCTGCTGTGCATCCTGTGGATGGTACACACTGCAGTCACAGTGCGCCGGTGATGAAGGGAGTGAATGTTTAGGGTGGTGGATGGGGTGCCAATCAAGTGGGCTGCTTTGTCCTGGATGGTGTCGAGCTTCTTGAGTGTTGTTGGGGCTGCACTCATCCAGGCAAGTGGAGAGTATTCCATCACACTCCTGACTTGTGCCTTGTAGATGGTGGAAAGGCTTTGGGGAGTCAGGAGGTGAGTCACTCGTCGCAGAATACTCAACCTCTGACCTGCTCTTGTAGCCACAGTATTTATATGGCTGGTCCAGTTAAGTTTCTGGTCAATGGTGACCCCCAGGATGTTGATGGTGGGGGATTCGGTGATGGTAATGCCGTTGAATGTCAAGGGGAGGTGGTTAGACTCTCTCTTGTTGGAGATGGTCATTGCCTGGCACTTGTCTGGCGCGAATGTTACTTGCCACTTATCAGCCCAAGCCTGGATGTTGTCCAGGTCTTGCTGCATGCGGGCTCGGACTGCTTCATTATCTGAGGGGTTGTGAATGGAACTGAACACTGTGTAATCATCAGCGAACATCCCCATTTCTGACCTTATGATGGAGGGAAGGTCATTGATGAAGCAGCTGAAGATGGTTGGGCCTAGGACACTGCCTTGAGGAACTCCTGCACCAATGTCCTGGGGCTGAGATGATTGGCCACCAACAACCACTACCATCTTCCTTTGTGCTAGGTATGACTCCAGCCACTGGAGAGTTTTCCCCCTGATTCCCATTGACTTCAATTTTACTAGGGCTCCTTGGTGCCACACTCGGTCAAATGCTGCCTTGATGTCAAGGGCAGTCACTCTCACCTCACCTCTGGAATTCAGCTCTTTTGTCCATGTTTGGACCAAGGCTGTAATGAGGTCTGGAGCCGAGTGGTCCTGGCGGAACCCAAACTGAACATCGGTAAGCAGGATTTTGGTGAGTAAGTGCCGCTTAATAGCACTGTCGACGACACCTTCCATCACTTCGCTGATGATCGAGAGTAGACTGATGGGGCGTTAATTGGCCGGGTTGGATTTGTCCTGCTTTTTGTGGACAGGACATACCTGGGCAATTTTCCACATTGTCGGGTAGATGCCAGTGTTGTAGCTGTACTGGAACAGCTTGGCTAGAGGCGCAGCTAGTTCTGGAGCACAAGTCTTCAGCACTTCAGCCGTGATGTTGTCGGAGCCCATAGCCTTTGCTGTATCCAGTGCACTCAGCTGTTTCTTGATATCACGTGGAGTGAATCGAATTGGCTGAAGACTGGCTTCTGTGATGGTGGGATATCGGGAGGAGGCAGAGATGGATCATCCACTCGCCACTTCTGGCTGAAGATGGTTGCAAACGCTTCAGCCTTGTCTTTTGCACTCATGTGCTGGACTCCGCCATCGTTGAGGATGGGGATGTTTACTCAAGCCTCCTCCTCCCGTTAGTTGTTTAATTGTCCACCACCATTCATGACTGGATATGGCAGGACTGCATTAAATTTATTCTGCCATGTGTCCATCCATGCCACCAGCCTGTCTGTATCCTCTTGAAGTCTATCACTATTCTCCTCACTGTTTACTACCCTTCCAAGTTTTGTGTCATCTGCAAATTTTGAAATTGAGCCCTGTACGCCCAAGCCCAAGTCATTAATATATATCAAGAAAAGTCTGAAAAACAACCGTTCACCACTGCTTTCTGTTTCCTGTTATTTAACCAATTCTGTATCCATGTTGCTATTGCCCCCTTTATTCCATGGGACGCAATCTTAATAGCAAGCCTGCCATATGGCACTTTATCAAATGCTTTTTTAAAATCCATATACACAAACTGCATTGCCCTCATCTACCCTCTCTGTTACCTCATCAAAAAACTCTATCAAGTTGGTTAAACACGACTTGCCTTTAACAAATCCGTGCTGGCTTTCCCTAATCAATCCACACTTGTCCAAGTGACTGTTAATTCTGTCCTGAATTATCATTTCCAAAAGTTTCCCCACCACCGAGGTTAAACTGACTGGCCTATAGTTGCTGGGTTTATCCTTTTTTGAACAAGGGTGTAACATTTGCAATTCTCCAGTCCTCTGGCATCACTCCTGTATCTAAGGATGTTTGGAAGATTATGGCCAGTACCTCCGCAATTTCCCCCTTTACTTCCCTCAGCATCCTCGGGTGCATCCCATCCAGACCAGGTGACTTATCTATTTTAAGTACAGCCAGCCTTTCCAGTATCTCTTCATTCTCAATTTTTAGCCCATTCAGTATCTTAACTATACCTTCCTTTACCAAGACTCCGGCAGCATCTTCTTCCTTGGTAAACACCGATGCAAAGTACTCATTTAATACCTCAGCCATTCCCACTGCGAGTAGACCTCCTTTATGGTCCCTAGTCGGCCCCACCCCTCCACTTACTACCCGTTTATTGTTAACATGTCTGTAGAAGACTTTTGGATTCCCTTTTATGTTGGCCGCTAGTCTATTCTCGTACTCTCTCTTTGCCCCTCTTATTTCCTTTTTCACTTCCCCTCTGAACTTTCTATAATATGCCTGGTTCTGATTTGTGTTATCAACCTGACATCTGTCATGTGCTGCTTTTTTCCGCTTCATCTTACTCTCTATCTCCTTTGTCATCCAGGGAGCTCTGGTTTTAGTTGCCCTACCTTTCTCCCTCATTGGAATGTACCTTGTCTGTACCCGAATCATTTCCTCTTTAAAGGCCACCCACTGTTCAATTACAGTTTTGCCTGACAATCTTTGATTCCAATTTACCTGGGCCAGATCTTTTCTCATCCCACTGATATTGGCCATCCTCCAGTTGAGTATTTTTACTTTAGAGTGGTCAGAATCCTTTTCCATAGTTATTCTAAACCTTATGATACTATAATCGCTGCTCCCTAAATGCTCCATTTGCTCCACTTGACCCGTCTCATTCCCTAGAACCAAGTCCAGCAATGCCTCCTTCCTCGTTGGGCCAGAAACATACTGGTCGAGAAAGTTATCCTGAACACATTTCAAAAATTCCTCCCCTTCTTTGCCCCTTATATTATTGTTATCCCAGTCTATGTTAGAATAGTTGAAATCCCCCATCATCACTACTGAGGGATAAATATTGGCCAGGACATCGAGGAGAACTTCCGAAACTCTTCTTCGAAATAGTGTCATGGGATCTTTTACCTGAGAGGGCAGATAGGGCTTTAGTTTAATGCCTCTTGATGGCACTTCCGACAGTGCAGCACTCCCCCAGTACTGCACTGGAGTGTCAGCCTAGATTATGCGCTCAAGTCTCTGGAATGGGACGTTAACCCAAAACCTTCTGACTCAGAGGCGAGAGTGCTACCCACTGAGCCAAGGCTGACACCTGATATCAACTACCCATATCTGCGATTATTCTCAATGGACCTGCATCAGTTGTCTACCATTCTTGAGTAGATGCGGTGGGGCTACGGAGCTCTGCTCTGATCTGTTGATTGTGGTGCCACTTAGCTCTGTCAATAGATTGCTGCCTTTGGTATTTAACATGTAGGCAGCCCTGTGTTGTAGCTTCACTTGCTTGGTACCTCATTCTAAGCTATGCCTGGCGCTGCCTCTGGCACACCCTTCTACACTCCCCATTGAACCAGGGTTGGTCTCCTGGCTTAACAGTGAGGGCTGTGCTGGACCACGAGGTTACAGATTGTGGTGATATACAATTCTCCTGCTATTGATGGCCCATGGCACTTCATGGATGCCCAGCTTTGGGCTGCTAGATCTGTCTTGGTCTGACTCCCTTAGCACAGTGGTAGTGCCTCAATATACGATGAAGGGTGTCCTCATGGTGGAGATGTGACGTGGCCTTCACAAGGACTGTGCGGCGGTCACTCCTACCAGTGCTGCCATTGACAGATGTGTCTGCGACAGGTAGGCTGGCAAAGATGAGGACAAGTAGGTTACTTCCTTGTGTTGGTTCCCTCACCACCTGACGTTACCAGTCTGGCAGATTTATCCTTCAGGACTCAGCCAGCTTGGTCATTGGTGGTACTATTGAGCCACTCTTGGTGATGGACCATGAAGTCACCCAACTCAGAGTACATTCTGTGCTCTTGCTTCATCCAAGTGATGTTCAACATGGAGGAGTACTGATTGTTCGGTTGAGGGGTGGGTAAGTAGGTAAGAGGTGATCAGTGGTAAGTTCCCATGACTTTGTTTGACCTGAAGCCATAAGATGTAATGAGGTCCGAGGTCAATGTTGAGGACTCCCAGGGCCACTCCCTCCTGACTGTATATCAGGACAGGACATACCCAGGGATCATGATGGAGGAGTCTGGGATGTTGGCTGATAGATTCTGAGTATGACTATGTCAGGCTGTTGCTTGAGTCGTCTAAGGTACAGCTCTCCCAACTTTGGCAACAGTCCCCAGGTATTAGTGAGTAGATCTTTGCAGGGTCAACTGAGCTGAGGTTGCCTTAGTCTTATCCTGATACAGTGCCAGGGTCTTGCCAATAGGACTGTCCAATTTCCCTCTTCGTATTGAACATTGTAGTGATCTCTCAGCAGGGGAGTGGAGTCACATGTAGGCTAAACTGGGTGGGAATGGAAGGTTCCCTTCTAAGAAAGGTCATTGCTGCTCTTGTCACAGTGGATTCAGTCCCTTTCGAAGATGGCACCTACTCCCACTTAGTGAGAGGGCACAGGACTGTAGCTGCCATGAATACCAGCCAGCTGCTCTTCTGCTTCTCCACTGACCTGTGCGAGTGTAGAAGAGTGGGCACCAATGAGTTCTTGGATTCTCTTACCTTGTGGTTCTCTACAAGTATCCTTCAAGCGTATTGAAGCTAGCATTGACCCCATCTTGGAGTTTGGACCCCTGAAGCCGCCATAGCAGCAATGGACGTATCCAGGAGAGATGTTCCTACAGTAGGTTCGTCAGAATTGGCTGCTGCTTTTTTGTTGCATTCTTGCAATTTGCACAGTGAAAGGGGCCATTTTACCAGCAGTTCATTCACATCGGTGTGAAAGACCCTTCTCTTTTTATGAAAGGAGGACTGCCAGCCCCTTTGTTGGGTTTGTGAGTTATAGATAAAGCAAGGATAAGAGATGAGCAGACAAGTTATCCTCAGGTAGTCTACCATTAAATGTATTCAGTTAATAAACCAGCAGATCAGTGAGCGTCTGCTGCAGTCACTTGGAGAGTTTTAATGAGCTGTCTGAATACACAGCATTTGCTTCATTAGCACATTTTGCTTTTAATCCATCTCCAGACAACTGAATTATTGATGTAATTAACATATTGTGTAACTGTCCCTTCTCCAAATCTCAGAGTTCTTCAGCTAATCAGCATATTGTGTAACACCAACATGCTCTGAACTTTAAGATGATTCAACAAATTAGAATGCGATTTCAAACCACCTAAGGAGAAACAACAATGGGAATATTCTAAAAACTTTCCCGAACACTGCTCAGAACGGCGAACATCACCATTACGTGTTTTTGTTACACGGGTTAAGTGTAGTTCCAGACAACCAACGCGCTTGAAATTTTTCTTTGACAGCAGCAGCATAAAGAATGAATCCTTCATCCCCTCTGTTCAGGGATGATCCTGTGTCCCAAGACTAAACCGGACAATCTTTTCTCTCACTGTACCGCACCATCTCCCCGTCAGAGAAAAGAGGCTTCCGTTTCCTCGGGTGTGGCAGCGTTTGAAGCCAGGTCCCGGAGGTGGGAGGACCGCATTCTAACACAAAGTCAAAATTCCCGCTGTGTCACAAAAATCACGCTCTACCAAAGGACAGATACAAGTTCCCGAGGTTGGAATTGTTACCCCATACTGTGCAATCCCATTTTTCTGATAAATAAAGGACGGCTTCACCCTCTCTGGCTGATTGGATTCAAACCCAGGCCCGAGAGGTGAAAGGTCAAGTGCATGACCCCACTGATTGTGTTTAACCTCCAGAATGTGGTGGGCACCAGACAACGCACAGGACCAGATTGCGTTGTTCTCTTCTTTCCCTCTTTCTCTTGCCGCGCTATCCTTAGTTTCCTTCCGTTATTTGTATACAAATATTACCATGAACATACTCCGTAAACTTGAGCTCATCCAAAACTTGAGCAACATCTGCTGCCCGTATCCAAACTCACACAAAATTTTGTTCACCCATCACCCCTGTGCTCGCTGACCTCCATTGGCTCCCGGTCCAGCAATACCTCAGTTTTAAAATTCTCATCCTTGTGTTCAAATCCCTCCATGGCCTCACCCCTCCCTATCTCTGTAACCTCCTCCAGCCCCACAACCCTCCAAGATCTCTGGCCTCTTGTCCATCCCCCACTGCCTTCGCTCCACCATTGGCGACCGTGCCTTCAGTTGTCTAGGCCCTAAGTTCTGGAATTCCCTCCCCAAACCTCTTTGGCTCTGTACCACTCTCTCCTCTTTTAACTCACTCCTGAAAACTTACCTCTTTGATCAAGCTTTTGGTCACCTGTCCTAATATCTCTTTATGTGGCTTGGTGTCAATTTTTGCCTGATTAATCTTCTGTGAAGCGCCTTGGTACGTTTTACTATGTTAGAGGCGCTATATAAATGCAAGTTGTTGTAACCCAGAAAACGAGGAAAAGCTGACCAACAGCTTCAAAAGAATACAACACCCCCCCATAAAAAGCAAGCTGACAACTCCAAAAAAAGCCTTGAATATAGTCCTATAACATATAGTTACACTAAGAGTGCAGTGGGACACGGGCTGGTCATAACTTGAAGCTGCAGATGTATCACTTGTACAATGAAAGCTTGGGGCAAAAATCGTGGGGATTTTCTCTCATAACACTTGTTATGTCTGAAGAAACACTCGATTGGTTTGGTAATAACTATCTGCTTTAATTGAGCGCAAAAGCTAGGCTGGCACTCTAGTGCAGTATTGAGGGAGTGCTGCACTGTCAGAGGTGCCGACACTCAGATGAGACGTTAGACCGAGGCCCCGTCTGGCCTCTCAGGTGGACGTAAAAGATCCCATGGCACTATTCAAAGAAGAGCAGGGGAGCTCTCCCCAGTGTCCTGGCCAATATTTATCCCTCAACCAACATCACTAAATACAGATTATCTGGTCATTATCACATTGCTGTTTGTGGGACTTTGCTGTGCAGAAAATTGGCTGCCGTGTTTCCTACATTACAACAGTGGCTACACTTCAAAAAGTGCTTCAATGTCTGTAAAGCACTTTGGGACATCCTGAGGTCGTGAAAGACACCGTATAAATGCAAGTTCTTCCTTTATCTCAAGCTGCACAGACAGATCTGATTGTTAGCCGCAGCATGGGATAGCTTTCTTACTTGGCATGCAAGTGAAATCAGAAACCCACAGGCACTTTCAGGGGCAGCTGCCTAGTGTTCCATATAATTCCTCTTCCTCGGTGGCTGGCTTGTTTTGTTTTCCAAATGACAGTAGGGTGGGAGTAATGAGCGGTAAGAGAGGAGTGTGATTGTAGCTGTAGGAGAAAGATGCTTAACGAAGATCAAGATTACATAAATGCTGGGCTCAGGGGTGTCACAGGGCAGCCTCTCTGCAGATGGAGCTGGAGGTGGTTGAGGCTGATTAGACAAGCTGCCTTAGATTTATCTTGATTGCTTTATTTTTTGTTAAATGAGTAAGTTTGAAATTTATTAACACCAACAACAATGCATTTATATAGTGCCTTTTACGTAGTAAAACATTCCAAGGCCCTTCTCAGGAGCATAATCAGTCAAAATTGATACTGAGCCACATAAGGAGATATTAGGACAGGTGACCAAAAGCCTGGTCAAAGAGGTAGGTTTTAAGGAGCAACTTAAAGGAGGAGAGAGAGACAGAGAGGTGGAGAGGTTTAGGGAGGGAATTCCAGAGCTTAGGACCTAGGAAGCTGAAAGCACGGCCGCCAAAGGTGGAGCGAAGAAAATTGGGGATGAGAAAGAGGCCAGAATTGGAGGAGCGCAGAGATCTCGGAGGGTTGTCGGGCTGGAGGAGGTTACAGTGATAGGTAGGGGCGAGGCCATGGAGAGATTTGAACACAAGGATGAGAATTTTAAAATCGAAGGTTGCTGAACCGAGAGCCAATGGAGGTCAGCGAGCACAGGGGTGATGTGTGAACGGGACTTGGTGCGAGTTGGGATACGGGCAGCAGAGTTTTGGATGAGCTTAATATATGGAGGGCCTAAGATGGGAGGCCGGCCAGGAGAGATTTGGAATAGTCGAGTCTGGACATTACAAAAGCATGGATGGGGGTTTCAGCAGCAGATGGGCTGAAGCAGGGGCAGAGATAGACGATATTACAGAAGTGGAAGTAGGTGGTCTTGGTGATGGAGAGTATATGGGGTCGGAAGCTCATCTCAGGGTCAAATGGGATGCCGAGGTTGCGAACAGTCTGGTTTAGCCTGAGACCATGGCCAGAGATAGAAACGACGGCTAGGGAACAGAGTTTGCGAAGGGGTCTGAAGACAACGTCTTCAGCCTTCCAAATGTTTAATTGGAGGAAGTTGTGGCTCATTCAGTGGATGTCGGACAAGCAGCCTGACAACACAGAGACAGTGGAGGGGTCAAGAGAGGTGATGGTGAGGGAGTGCTGGGTGCTGTCAGCGTACATGGGGAACCTGACGTCATATTTTTGGATGATATTGCTGAAAGGCAGCATGTAGATGAGAGATAGGAAGGAGCCAAGAATAGATCCCTGGGGGTCTCCAGAGGTAACGATGCGGGGGCGGGAAGAGAGGCCATTGCAGGAGATTCTCTAGCTACGACTGGATAGGGTAGAGTGTAAGCAGGTGAGGGCAGCCCCACCCAGCTGGACAATGGAGAAGAGGAGAGGATTATGCTCCTGTGAAGTGCCTTGGGAGATTTTAATACATTAACGGTGCTATATAAAGACAAGATATTGATGTTGTTGCTTTAAGGAAGATTTTAAATGAGGAGACGGTGGTGAAGAAGCAGAGGGATTTAGGGATGATATTCCAGAGAATAGGATCTTGGTGGCTGATTGTATGGCCTCCAATTGTGGGCAGTACAGGAAAATCAGATCCTTAGGTTAAGTGGGACCAACTGTAGGGAATAACCCCTTCGGTGGCCTGGAATTGTGGGATGGCAGAGGTTGGAGAAATAGTTTTTCCTGTAGGAACAGGAGGTGCCTTTACGATCTCGCGGTGTTCATACCCAAGATATGACAACATTAGACTGGCTAAACCACACTGTTCACAACCTCGGCATCCCATTTGACCCTGGGCTGAGCTTCCAACCCCATATACTCTCCATCACCAAGACCAAATACTTCCACCTCCGTAATATTGCCCGTCTTCGCCCCTGCCTCAGCCCATCTGCTGCTGAAGCTCTCATCCATGCTTTTGTTACCTCCAGACTCGACTATTCCAAATCTCTCCTGGCCGGCCTCCCATCTTAGACCGTCCATACACTTGAGCTCATTCAAAACTCTGCTGCTGTATCCTAACTCGCACCAAGTCCCTTTCCCCCATCACTCCTGTGTTCGCTGACCTATATTGGCTCCCGGTCCAGCAGCGCCTCGATTTTAAAATTCTCATCCTTGTCTTCAAATCCCTCTGCAGGCCGGGTGGAATTAGCCAAGCGTACCTTCAGATCGCACTTGCCCCGTTACTAAGACAAAGCAGAGCCATGAAGGAGGTTCTCACAGTGCCCCTAATTGCTGCATCTGTATAAATTAGTCGATGCTGAAGTGTCCCTGATTCTGAACAAATTCAAAAATTGTGACAGCTAATCTGTAGTGAAAAGTTGTGCCTGTAAAGTGCTCCTTAAACTGCCAACTGCCAGTTGGGCAATGGGTTGGCACAACGCTGTGTGCTGAAGTATCGGTCTATCCTGGCAAAGGATTGAGATTAACCAGGTAGGTTAGTGACTGAAATGAAAATAAGTCCCTGCGTTTAACAGCATTTGTTCTCTGAGATGAATCCCAACTTGGCCACCTCTCTCACCCACTGTCTAATGATATCTTCTACTGATAAAACAATGGGATGATAAAAAAAAGTAAAATGTTTATATTTATGTAGAGGGGAAGTACAAAAAACAAAGCAGGAATCAGGAAGAGCGTGATGAGTGCCCCAAGCAGTGTAACAAAGCAGCAAATCTGTCCTGGGAGGTGCAAACATGAAACAGACATCTGCCAAACAATTCTGAACTCTAGGCCTACAACAGGCCTCCAGTGAGATGTGAGGTGATGGTGCCAAGAAGGCCATCTGGAGCAGCAGTTCGCAGGCAAGTGGGTGACATGATGAGCTTTATTCAACAAGGCTGCTGTGGTCCCATTGCCAGTTCGTACTAACACTTGTAGATTGCAGTGTAGGACTCCGCCTGATGTATTATTTCAAGCTTCTTGTAACAATGTTGTAACAATTGACTTTCCAGTGTCCAGCTGCTGAATGTGTCACCAATGTGGGGGCACTGGTCTCATATTAACTTGGTGGCATCGAGACGGTCGAGGTTAACACTGGCCCACGTGCATTGAGATTAGATGTCTTAAGCAGCTTAATTATGATGAACAGGAGGTGAAAGGAGTCAATCATCACTGAGAGTTGGGTGCCTGAAAGGCACAGTGTGGGGAAAGTTGGATAGGGCCTGTTTTTGGGCGGGAGTAGCACGATCCGCTCTTCCCCCGTGCCCAATGGTCCCTGCACAGGCAGGACGAGATTTTCGTCAGGCCTGAGGACTCACCAGCAATCTGCGTTGGAAATCAGCGTTGAACGAGGGTTCCATGCAATTCACATTTTCCACCGGCAGGGGGAGCTCCAATCTCTTAAAGGCAGGCTGTCTGTTAGAAATCTCTTAAAGGTAGCTGGTACCTGTTATTTGCTGAATATAACAGCCTGCTGTCTGCACGGAGTCTGAACGGAGATCAGGCATGGTACACGTAAAGTACAGATACAGGTCCCATCCCTATGTTTACATACTCATGAGTTATGTTTGAATAAAGGTTGCGCACCACTAAATCCCACATCCTCCAATCTGCATGCCAGACCTCACCAATCTGCCGATCTGAGAGTCCATGTAACAAGGTTCTCTACTGATGCACCAGAGGCCTTGGTGCAAGAGGTGGACGGAAGGAGGGAGATCCTATATCCTTGGTGGGGGTGGGGTGGGGGGGGGAAGAGGCCCTCCAGACATACACCCAAAATGCAGTGGGAGGCAGTAGGGGATGAAGTCAATGCCAGGGGCACAGCATCATGAACATGGATGCAGTGCAGGAAGAAGTTCAATGCTTTGACATGAGTGGTCAAGGTGAGTGAGGTCAACTGTCAAGTGGCGTCTCCTACCAACTGCACCACTAACCACATCCACTGAACCACACACTACACCCCCATCACCCACATACCAACAAACTCTTTCCATCAGTACTCAACTCTTCCAATCAGATGCTTCCTCTCACCCTCACACATTACCACTGTTGCAAGCCGCCGACCCACAACTCACAGGCCACACACACTAGCAGCTATTCAACCATGACAGGCACATCACCCAGACACACGTCCTGCTTTCTTGCAGGAGAAGGTGACGCATATCAGGAGGCAGCAAGTGGCAGTGGCATTCAGCCCCTTGAGCCTGTTCCGCCATTCAATGAGATCATGGTGGACCAGTGACCTAACTCCATATACCCGCCTTAGCCCATATCCCTTAATACCCTTGGTTCACAGAAATGTATCAATCTCAGATTTAGAATTCACAAGTGAGCTAGCATCAACTGCCGTTTGCAGAAGAGCGTTCCAAATTTCTTCCACCCTTTGCATGTAGAAGCATTTCCTAACTTCGCAGTAGGGCACTCAGTTCTTTCAGACAAACTATTGGCTGCGAGATCTTTGTGTTTTCACTGAAAATTCTTACTTTCCACTCACAATTCCTCTGTTCACACATACTTCATTACTTTTCGGACCCCCTCAAACTCACACCGTCAGGATGGGGGGCGCCATAGCTGCATTCATCACTTCATCCGAGGACGAGCAACATCACCAGCCTCGCCAGGCACAGCGTCCACCTCCGCCACGTGGAACTCCACAAAACAGTGCTGCGCCACAGGCACCTGCACAGAGGGGAACAACAGAGGGCAACAACAGAGGGAGCGACGTCGCAGGAGGCACTACCCTCGCCACAGGGTCCACAGACCGAGCCTCAGCTTCCTGGACCTCTCTGAGGAGCAGTGCATACAGAGGCTCAAAGTCAGTCGCCAGGTAGTCGCAGACATCTGCAGCCTCCTTCATGCCGAGTTGCTCCTGGCTGGGCCGAGCAGTATCTGCTTACCTGTCGCTGTCAAAGTCACCACTCCCTCAACTTCTTCACCTCCGCATCATTCCACTGTGCCACCAGGGTTATCGCCGGGGTCTCTGAGTCGTCTGCACACAAGTGCATAAGGCAGGTCACCGACGACTTGTTTCGCAGGGCCTCGCAGTACGACACCTTCCCCATGGACGATCTCAGCCAGACGGAGAGGGCAGTGGGATTCCACTCTGTGGCTGGCTCCCCACTTGTACAGGTTGCAATCGATTGCACCCATATAGCAGTAGGAGCACCTCCACACGAGCCAGGACTGTTCATCAACAGGAAGGGTTATCACTCCATCAACACTCAGCTCGTTTGTGACCACTGCAAGAGATTCCTTCACGTGTGCATCAGATTCCCTGGTAGCTACCACGATTCCTTCATCCTGAGGGAATCCAAATCCCGTCCCTCTTCCATGCACCGAACACCCTTAAGGGCTGGCTCCTCAGGGACAAGGGACCCCCTGTATACATGGCTTATGACACCTCTGAAGATCCCCATCACCGAGCAACAGCGTCATTATAACGACAGCCACATTGTCACCAGCTATAGGGCTGCTCAAGGTGCGATTTAGGTGCCTTGATTGTTCTGGATGAGCACTTCAATATGCACCAGACAGAGTGGGACACATTAAAGTAGTGCACAACATGGCACAACAGAGAGGGGTGCCGCTTGAGGAGGCCCCATCCACATCTGCCATCCACATTGAGGAGGAGGTGGAGGAGGAGGAGCAACCCATGGGCAGAGCAACAGCTCACCTGACTGCTCGTGAGGCCAGGGAGTCACCGATATACGAACATAAAAACATTCAAATTAAGAGCAGGAGAAGGCCATTCGGCCCCTCGAGCCTGCTCTGCCATTTGATAAGATCATGGCTGATCTGATTGTGACCTCAACTCTACTTTCCCATCTCCATACTCTAACCTTTGACTCCCTTGTTAATCAGGAATCTGTCCAACTCAGCCTTAAAAATATTCAATGTCCCTGCCTCCACCACTCTCTGGGGAAGGGAGTTCCACAGACTCAAGACCCTCTGAGAGAAAAAATTTCTCCTCATCTCCGTCTTAAATGGGAGACCCCTTATTTTTAAACTGTGGCCCCTAGTTCTAGTCTCTCCCACAAGGGGAAACATCCCCTCAGCATCTACCCCTTCTAGTCCCTCAGGATCTTATATGTTTCAATAAGATCACCTCTCATTCTCCTAAACTCCAGTGTATACAGGCCCAACTTGTCCAACCTTTCCTCATAAGATAACCCCCTCATCCCAGGAATCAGTCGAGTGAACCTTCTCTGAACCGCCTCCAAAGCAATTATGCCCTTTCTTAAATAAGGAGACCAAAACTGCACACAGTATTCTAGATGTGGTCTCACCAATGTCCTGTACAACTGTAGCAAAACATCTCTACTTTTATATTCCATCCCCCTTGCAATAAATGACAACATTCCATTTGCCTTCCTAAGCACTTGCTGTACCTGCATACTAACTTTTTGTGATTCATGTACTAGGACACCCAGATCCCTCTGTACCTCAGAGTTCTGCAATCTCTCTCCATTTAAATAATATACTGCTTTTCTATTCCTCCTGCCAAAGTGGACAAGTTCACATTTTCTCACATTATACTCCATCTGCCAAATTTTTGCCCACTCACTTAACCTATCTATATCCCTTTGCAGAGTCCTTATGTCCTTATGTGAACGGTTCTCCTAACATCAGAAGGTGTGAAGAGTCCAGTCCTCAGACCGCCTGGTAAGAGCAGCGCCCACACCAGGCCACCCACCCCTCCCTGCACAAAACAGTCCTGCAACTACACATACACTCAGTGTAAAGTGACGCAATGGGTGGCATCAAGTGTCGTCGTTCATGGTGAACCTCATGAACGGCCCTATCACAAAAGCCAGTCGAGAATGGCCAAGACGTGGCAGTAATGGTGACAATCATAATATTTAATGTGATTTCAATAAAAAGCAAATATAACTAAAAAACATGAGCATCTGTCAAACACCCTTGTGCATCCCCTTTGTGCTTACAAAGCCTTCACCTTTCTCTTGCGGCTACTTCTTCGTGGTGCATCCCCTGTGGCCGCAGCAGAGGTAGTGGCAGGTTGCTCATGTTCATGCCCTGACTGCTTAGCCCTCTAGGCTTTGGAGCCCGTGAAGGGCCCCTCCAAAGACTGCTCCACCTGCACCTGTGCAGGGGCAGACTCGGCCACCTGGAGAGGAGGCTGCATTGCGGGTACTGGTTGAGAGGGGGGCAACGGGTGAGATGTGGGAGCACTTTGAGCGGCGTCCCCACTTCCATGTCCCCTTTCACCATCATCCCTCCCCTGGGCCAGGCCCACATCACTCCTACCACTCTGCTGGACAACAGTTTGGATGACATGTGTGATGCCTTGTAAGGCCAGTGCTAGTGTATCTGTCAGCCTGTTTAAGGCGGCAGAATGTCGTTCACCCTGCGTCCAAACGGGCGTTGTCAGGGCCTGAATGGACTAATTTGTGAACCGTGCTTGAAGCTCAATTGAGGCTAGCCTTCTCTCCATCGCAGACATTCCCGCACTTACCTGTGACACTATTTTCAGAGAGTTGCTCACGTCCCTGTGACAGTATCTCAGAGATTCCCTCCTATACCTGTACCACCATTCCACTCATGCAGGAGTTGGACTCCTCCACCCTCTTCGCGATTGTGGAGAGTGCGCCTGGCACCTGTTCCAGCACCTCGCAAATGTGCTGCTGCCCCTCGATCGTTCTCCTTTTAAAGGATGGCCCCCAGGGTTCAGCATATGTGTCCAGCTGAGCAAAGCCTGGAGAGGAGTGCTCCCACCGACGCGGGCTCTCCGCTGCTGCCACCAGTGTCTGCTCGGGCTCGCATGTGTGTGGTAACTCACCAGGTGCCAACCCAACTAACTGAGGACGGGGACCCACGAGGTGTGAGTATCTGTGCTGGTGGATGGCTCACTAACGTGACGGTGTACCCTCAGGTCCTCTGAGGAATCGCCCTCTGCCGTCACTGTGGTCGCTGAAGGCCATGTAAGAGAACAGAAGGCAATATTAAGCATGATCACAGATGTGTCATATTGCGATGAGCATACTGAGGTGCTGAAGATGGCAAGGCATGTTAACATCAATTCATATTGTGTGTGCTGAACGTTAATATTGTGTCACCACACGTTTGTGGGGTGTCAGTCTCGGCGTCCCCGATGGACAGGCACTCGAGGGTGCGGCTCAGCTCCAGCACTTCCTGCTCTGCCTCTGTGAGGGCGACGATTTGTTGCGGCCCCCCCCGCTCCGGTCCTCGCCCTCTCCCGTGCATTCTGAGCTCTCTTCTCCTAGAAGGGGAGAAAGAACAGACATGTGAGTGAGTGAGTGATGGTGACGTGGCCAACCGCTGAATGCATTGGTTTGGGTGAGGCTGACCGTGAAAGAGATGCATCAGAGGGTGAGTATGAGACAGAGCCATGACATTGTATGAGGATTGGGTTGAGTGGTAGTGGTGGGGTGAGTAATGGGGAGGTGAGGAAGTGCAGGTAAGTTGAGGATGAGCCTTAAGTGGGTGTGAGGAGTGATGTGATTGAGTAGTGTTGGCAGTGCAGAATGAGTTGGGGGGTGGGGGCGGTGATGTGGAAGACAGAATGTAGGAGAATGAGTAACTGTACTCACTTTGGCTGACCTAGTTAGGTCATTGAAACTCTTCCTGCACTGGATCCAGGCGCGGGAGATGTTGCTGCTGCTGGTGACCTCCTCTGCCACCTCAAGCCAGGCCTTCTTGGTGGCAGAGGCAGGGCACTTCTTCCCATCTGCCGGGTAAAACACATCCCTCCTCCACCTCACCCCATCCAGTAGCACCTGGAGTGAGGCATCATTGAATCTTGGAGCAGCCTTACCCCTGTGCTGCTCCATTGTGGTCTGTGGGTCTTTGATCCAGGAAAACGGCTGAATGCACTGGATACAGCGAAGGCTGTGGGTCTCGACAACATCCCGGCTGTACTGCTGAAGACTTGTGCTCCAGAACTAGCTGCGCCTCTAGCCAAACTGTTCCAATACAGCTACAACACTGGCATCTACCCGACAATGTGGAAAATTGCCCAGGTATGTCCTGTCCACAAAAAGCAGGACAAATCCAATCAGGCCAATTACCGCCCCATCAGTCTACTCTCGATCATCAGCAAAGTGATGGAAGGTGTCGTCGACAGTGCTATCAGGCGGCACTTACTCACCAATAACCTGCGCACTAATGCACAGTTTGGGTTCCGCCAGGACCACTCAGCTCCAGACCTCATTACAGCCTTGGTCCAAACATGGACAAAAGAGCTGAATTCCAGAGATGAGGTGAGAGTGACTGCCCTTGACATTAAGGCAGCATTTGACTGAGTGTGGCACCAAGGAGCCCCAGTAAAATTGAAGTCAATGGGAATCAGGGGGAAAACTCTCCAGTGGCTGGAGTCATACCTAGCACAAAGGAAGATGGTAGTGGTTGTTGGAGGCCAATCATCTCAGCCCCAGGACATTGCTGCAGGAGTTCCTCAGGGCAGTGTCCTAGGCCCAACCATCTTCAGCTGCTTCATCAGTGACCTTCCCTCCATCATAAGGTCAGAAATGGGGATGTGCGCTGATGATTGCACAGTGTTCAGTTCCATTCGCAACCCCTCAGATAATGAAGCAGTCCGAGCCCGCATGCAGCAAGACCTGGACAACATCCAGGCTTGGGCTGGTAAGTGGCAAGTTACATTCGTGCCAGACAAGTGCCAAGCAATGACCATCTCCAACAAGAGAGAGTCTAACCACCTCCCCTTGACATTCAACGGCATTACCATCACCGAATCCCCCACCATCAACATCCTGGGGGTCACCATTGACCAGAAACTTAACTGGACCAGCCATATAAATACTGTGGCTACAAGAGCTGGTCAGAGGCTGGGTATTCTGCAGTGAGTGACTCACCTCCTGACTCCCCAAAGCCTTTCCACCATCTACAAGGCACAAGTCAGGAGTGTGATGGAATACTCTCCACTTGCCTGGATGAATGCAGCTCCAACAACACTCAAGAAGCTCGACACCATCCAGGACAAAGCAGCCCGCTTGATTGGCACCCCATCCACCACCCTAAACATTCACTCCCTTCACCACCGGCGCACTGTGGCTGCAGCGTGTACCATCCACAGGATGCTCTGCAGCAACTCGCCAAGGCTTCTTCGACAGCACCTCCCAAACCCGCGACCTCTACCACCTAGAAGGACAAGGGCAGCAGGCACATGGGAACAACACCACCTGCACGTTCCCCTCCAAGTCACACACCATCCCAACTTGGAAATATATCGCCGTTCCTTCACCGTCGCTGGGTCAAAATCCTGGAACTCCCTTCCTAACAGCACTGTGGGAGAACCGTCACCACACGGACTGCAGCGGTTCAAGAAGGCAGCTCACCACCACCTTCTCAAGGGCAATTAGGGATAGGCAATAAATGCCGGCCTCGCCAGCGACGCCCACATCCCATGAACGAATTAAAAAATAAGCCTTTGGAGCAATGGCCTTTTAATTAGAGCTCCTCCAGCTGACAGTCTGTGATGTGGGTGCGCAGTCCGCCCGCTGCGCAGCTTTCGGACGGCAAAACCGGAAGCCACGTTAAGTAGCTCCAATTGAATTGCGATCGCGCCAGAAACGGACATTTTTTATTGGTCGGGTTACCCGTGCGTCCATTCACCCCCCCCCGCCCCCCCTGCTGCCATCCCACCTCCACTCTAATATCAAGGCCCCGGTGTCAGAACTAAGCACTCCTAGATCAAGTGCAACATAGTCAGATACAGCCCTTGGCCATTCTATGCCGTCTCGGAGTGAGATTGCCAATTTAATGCCAATTAGTGCTGAATTAAGGAGCAGCTTTGTGCTGTGGGCCCATGGTTTACTCGGAACTGGATTGAGACTGAACTCTTTCCACATGAGGATCCTTACAGCCAGCTGAAAAAAGGAGACTTTCACCCCACCTGCCTGGGATGGATCTGTGCCCAGGTCCCAGAGGTGAAGGGCCATTAAACTAGGGTTGCCAACCCTCGAGGATTTTCCTGGAGTCTCTTGGACACTGCTTGCAGCAACAGAAAAATCATAGGGGCATTAAGAAAATGTGAGTTTTTTTCCATTTACTTTGAACTTATTTGATTATTAGTTCTCCAAATATTGGCGATGGCGTGGGGTTGGGGTATTGGGGGGCGGGTGTGCTGTTTGACTGATGGTCAAGAATTATCCATTCGGGTAACGAGAAGTCTGTTTGCTTTCCTATTGGGTGTGAGAAGACATTGCGCAGTGATAATGGATGTGTTGGGCGACCAATGGCAATTCACTTAAGAAGCTGGTAATGCAGTAAATCAGCTACCAAGCCCATCTTGATGACCCCTTTTTAAAAGATATTCTGGACAAAAATAAAATGTTCAACCATCCAGGATCAGAGTTGCCATGTGATGTCTGGCATTGAAAGATGCAAATGTCAATCCCATTTTCAAGATGCTTTAGTAACGTGGGGACAGGGCGGTTGGGGGTGGGTGGGTCATGTGATGAAACCTTCAGGATGTCCAACCAGAGTTGGCAACTCTATATTAAACCCTTTTATTTTCCTGCTTTAAAGTGATCTTATTGCCTTCTGAGAAGAGTGAAGATAGTGTGTCATTCAGTCCTGTAGCTACGATACTCAGCATAATATTCCAATTCCAGGAGGTTGAGGTACAGTAAAGGTTTAGTATAAGAATCAGTTGGAATGGAGCCTGGGGACTATAAAGACATCAAGCGTGCTGGAGACATGCAGCTCCCAGCAATACTGCACCAGGCTTCGGGTTATTAAACCTGGGGTTATCTTGGCATCGGACATAGAAGTTGAATCAGCAGTGTCCTAGGCCCAACCATCTTCAGCTGCTTCATCAATGACCTTCCCTCCATCATAAGGTCAGAAATGGGGATGTTCGCTGATGACTGCACAGTGTTCAGTTCCATTCGCAACCCCTCAAATAATGAAGCAGTCCGTGCCCGCATGCAGCAAGACCTGGACAACATCCAGGCTTGGGCTCATAAGTGGCAAGTAACATTCGCGCCAGATAAGTGCCAGGCAATGACCATCTCCAACAAGAGAGAGTCTAACCACCTCCCCCTGACATTCAACGGCATTACCATCACCGAATCCCCCAACATCAAGATCCTGGGGGTCACCATTGACCAGAAACTTAACTGGACCAGCCATATAAATACTGTGGCTACAAGAGCAGGTCAGAGGCTGGGTATTCTGCGGCGAGTGACTCACCTCCTGACTCCCCAAAGCCTTTCCACCATCTACAAGGCACAAGTCAGGAGTGTGATGGAGTACTCTCCACTTGCTTGGATGAGTGCAGCTCCAACAACACTCAAGAAACTCGACACCATCCAAGATAAAGCAGCCCGCTTGATTGGCACCCCATCCACTACACTAAACATTCACTCCCTTCACCACCGGCGCACTGTGGCTGCAGTGTGTACCATCCACAGGATGCACTGCAGCAACTCGCCAAGGCTTCTTCGACAGCACCTCCCAAACCCGCGACCTCTACCACCTAGAAGGACAAGAGCAGCAGGCACATGGGAACAACACCACCTGCACGTTCCCCTCCAAGTCACACACCATCCTGACTTGGAAATATATCACCGTTCCTTCATTGTCGCTGGGTCAAAATCCTGGAACTCCCTTCCTAACAGCACTGTGGGAGAACCGTCACCACACGGACTGCAGCGGTTCAAGAAGGCAGCTCACCGCCACCTTCTCGAGAGCAATTAGGGATGGGCAATAAATGCTGGCCTCGCCAGCGACGCCCACATCCCGCGAACGAATAAAAAAAAAAAATTGCCAGAGACAAATCTCCCCATGCCCCTTGAAGAAACACCAGGAAAGGCTAACGTGGGCAGCCAGCATTAGCTTGCAAAATAATACCGCCTTGTGCCAGCTGCATGACTGTCAGGGGATCAAATGCTGGTGCCAACTGGCCGGGCACAGCCCAAAATAGCTGCTTCAATCCGTGCTGACCATCCTCACTGATGACCCTCATTTCAGCGGAGATGGCATGAGGCATTACAAGCAAGATTTAAGATAATCGGCAAAACAGCCAGAGGGGAGAGGAGGAGAATTTTTTTAATGCAGTGAGATGTAATGAAAAGGGAATTGGATAAATACTTGAAAAGGAAAAAATTGCAGGGTTGTGGGGAAAGAGTAGCGGAGTAGGACTGATTGGATAGCTCTTTAAAAGAGCTGGCACAGACATGATGGGCCAAATAGCCTCCTAGGGCTGATAATGTGGATGAAACAAGGTGGTCTAGCGTCTGCTGGTCTTCCGGAGCTCAGTGTACCAACGCACCTATGAGCTGACCTCACGCTATAATACGAGGCCAAGAATTGTTCAGTGCTTCTGGCCCTTAGTGCATGGTGCACCAGGACACCCAGAGGTCAGGGGGTGGGTTATCCTGCACCAGCAGCTCCTAAAGGGCCGCTGGCTATCCTTAAAAGGGAAGTGGCTGGAACTTTAAAAAAAAGGCCGGAGATAAAGTACTGGGGCAGAGCAACAAAATTCTAAGGTGCTACTTTAGAGGTGCTTCTGTTTTATTTTCGTTTGTTGTGGGCAACAATAAGCGGGACAGTATTTATTGCACATCCTTAGCTGCCTTGAGGGCATTCGGAGACAATAACATTGTATGGGACTGAAGTCAATGCAGGCAGGTTCCCTTCTCTGACAGACATTAGTAAACCAATTGGGGTTTATATTAGAGTCTATATATAGGAAGATGATAGTGGTTGTTGGAGGCCAATCATCTCAGCCCCAGGTCATTGCTGCAGGAGTTCCTCAGGGCAGTATCCTAGGCCCAACCATCTTCAGCTGCTTCATCAATGACCTTCCCTCCATCATAAGGTCAAAAATGGGGATGTTCGCTGATGATTGCACAGTGTTCAGTTCCATTCGCAACCCCTCAGATAATAAAGCAGTCCGTGCCCGCATGCAGCAAGACCTGGACAACATCCAGGCTTGGGCTGATAAGTGGCAAGTAACATTCGCGCCAGACAAGTGCCAGGCAATGACCATCTCCAACAAGAGAGAGTCTAACCACCTCCCCTTGACATTCAACGGCATTACCATCATCGAATCCCCCACCATCAACATCCTGGGGGTCACCATTGACCAGAAACTTAACTGGACC
Source organism: Heptranchias perlo (assembly GCF_035084215.1). Taxonomy (NCBI): domain Eukaryota; kingdom Metazoa; phylum Chordata; class Chondrichthyes; order Hexanchiformes; family Hexanchidae; genus Heptranchias; species Heptranchias perlo. The sequence goes on from NC_090343.1 coordinate 46,126,183, forward strand.
AGCCACATAAATACTGTGGCTACAACAGCAGGTCAGAGGCTGGGTAATCTGCAGCGAGTGACTCACCTCCTGACTCCCCAAAGCCTTTCTACCATCTACAAGGCAAAAGTCAGGTGTGTGATGGAATACCCTCCACTTGCCTGGATGAGTACAGATCCAACAACACTCAAGAAGCTCGACACCATCCAGGACAAAGCAGCCCGCTTGATTGGCACCCCATCCACCACCCTAAATATTCACTCCCTCCACCACCAGCGCACTGTGGCTGCAGTGTGTACCATCTACAGGATGCACTGCAGCAACTTGCCAAGGCTCCTTCGACAGCACCTCCCAAACCTGCGACCTCTACCACCTAGCAGGACAAGGGCAGCAGGCACATGGGAACAACACCACCTGCACGTTCCCCTCCAAGTCACACACCATCCTGACTTGGAAATATATCGCCGTTCTTTCATCATTGCTGGGTCAAAATCCTGGAACTCCCTTCCTAACAGCACTGTGGGAGAACCGTCACCACACGGACTGCAGTGGTTCAATAAGGCAGCTCACCACCACCTTCTCAAGGGCAATTAGGGATGGGTAATAAATGCTGGCCTTGCCAGCGATGCCCACATCCCATGAATGAATAAAAAAGATAATCTTTACAAGTCTGATGGCAGCCCAGATTTATCGAATTCAGTTTCACAATCAGCCATGGTGGGATTTGAACTCATGACTTTTGGGTTACTCATCCAGTGCCATAACCGTAAGGCTACTATACCCATTCTGCACAAGGTGCACTACAGATGGGTGGATCCTCTTGGAGCTGAGGGCCACTCTCCAGTCAAGAGTACGCCAGTTCTAGATGGAGATCACAGAGAGTTAATGTTCTCTCACCTTTGGCCAGAACCTGGGTGCAGGAAAGAAAGAAAGTTTTTGGTCTGTGCAAGATTGTCAAAGTAAGTCTTCTCACACTTTGAATAATGTAACAGTGTTATCTTACAAGGCATCTTAATAACACTTCACCCACTCATTCCCTCCCACACAGATATCACTGCAGCATTGTAACCTAATGTACTGCAATGTCTTGCCAAGGGGTGTCTTACTGTTGGCACCCTCAGATATGTTCTTCCTGCTGTTCCTCTAGGAGGCAGTGCCACAGCCCAACGTGGAGCCTTAACCAGGCACCTCATGGCAGCCTGCGACACTCCTACTGTGGCATCACACGTACATTCGCACCGCGGGGTCAGTTAATGGGCACTTGGTGAAGAATGTGGCACGAGTGAATAGGAGAAAATTGCAGGTGGAACTAATATCACAGCTGAAAGAGGGCACCTCTGACAGTGCAGCACTCCATCAGTACGACACTGGAGTGTCAGCCTAGATTCTGTGTTCAAGTCTCTGGAGGAAGACTTGAACCCATGCCCTGCTGACTCAGAGGCAAGAGTGTTACTTCTGAGCCATGGCTGACACTTGCTTAACATAAGCCAGCTCAGGATCCTGTTGTATGTATATATATATATATATATATATATATATGTGTACTAGAGATGAAGTGTGTGTTTTGAGGGAGCTTTGTTCGTCCACTGGTAACAGGAAGAGTTGCTACTGATAGATACCTGCCTTTAATTTGCTATTTTACTTGCAAACCACTGGAAATACCTCAGTTGTATTCAAGCTGCAAATTCCTTCCAGTAATGGAATGGGAGTTACGAGAAAGGGATTATATTTAAAAGGCCATTAATTTATTAGACAAATGCTCATTTTTCTTTATGTGATGGAGTGTTCTGATCTCTAATCTTCACAAGTTATCAATAAGCTTCTCTCTATTGACAGGATCACAGTCGATTAATTCTCTTAATTACACTCTGTAGTCTTGTTTTGCTCACATTTATAATACTGAGGCCAACCAAAGCAGACATACTGCTGCCCTGATTGAGATCAGCTAACTCAGTGCTCCCCAGGGATCAAACCTGGGAACTTCCCATCTGTATTACCTTGCTGCTCACTGAGCTACATACAGTCATTTGCATCTGCTTTAAGACAAGTGCTTTATCCCAACCACCATTTTTGGTTTGGGTTTGTAGGTAATTGTCCCAGTCAGCTCTTGGCCCAGAGAATTAAAAAGTCCAAACTAACTGATCTTAAGCAAATATACAAAGGAAGCAACACACTCCCGTCATTCTGAATAAAAATAAATCTTTTTATCTTGCCTCACTTTTGTGCCCATCTAGCATTGGGATATTCATACTGTTTCCACTCTATACCAGTGATTCCCCACTGAGCCACAAGAGAAAAAATGTAGAGTTTCTGTCAGAGAGAGTCAACAAGAAATTTGGACATGCTGCAAGTCTAAAGAAAAGCAGAAACTGTTGTGACCAGGTGGTAGGGCCATTGACATCCGAAAGAGGAAAGTCAAGTTAATGTTTCAAGTTAAAACCATGGGTGTCAACTGTGGCTCAATTGGTACCATGCTTGTCTCTGAGTACAAAGGCTGTGAGGTCAAATCCTACTCACCATTCCTTCATCGTCGCTGGGTCAAAATCCTGGAACTCCCTCCCTAACAGCACTGTGGGAGAACCTTCACCACACGGACTGCAGTGGTTCAAGAAGGCGGCTCACCACCACCTTCTCAAGGGCAATTATGGATGGGCAATAAATGCTGGCCTTGCCAGTGACGCCCACATCCCATGAACGAATAAAAAAAACTCCAGAGATTTACGCACATAATCCAGACTGATACTCTAGTGGAGTATCGAGGGTGTGCTGTACTGTCAGAGGTGCTGTTCTTCAGATGAGTCATTAAACCAGGGCCCTGTCTGCTCTCTCAGGTGGACATAAAAGATCCCATGATGCTATTTTGAAGAAGAGCAGGGGAGTTCTCCCCAGTGTTCTGGCCAATATTCATCCCTCAACCAACATCACTAAAGCAGATTATCTGGTCATTATCGCATTGCTGTTGGTGGGATCTTGCTATGCACAAATTGGCTGCTGTGTTTCCCTACATTACAACAATGACTACACTTCAAAAGTACATCATTGGCTGTAAAGTGCTTTGGAACATCCTGAGGTTGTGAAAGGTGCTATATCGCTGCCTTTCTTTCTTTTAACAAGATCTTGGGTTTAAATCCAGCTCCATCCTGTGAAGATCTCTTGTCATTGATGGCTGTGAAAGTCCACACTGTTGAATGAGTTCGTGCCATCACCCAATTACTCAGTAGATTTGAATCAACGCAAAAACTGCCATAATTCAGTATGAATTAGCATTAATAGAACTGACCAAACCAAAGAGGAGAGGGGCAAATGACAGGTAAAGGCCAAGATTTACAAAGAGGCAAACAGGAGGGTGACTGTCCTGTAAACGGATTTTGAAAAGATGGAAAGAGGTGAGAATCATTAGGTGATATATAATGGTCGCCTCTGTCAGGCTGTGAAAGTGCATTAGAAAAACAGAAGAAGTGAAGGGAAGTGGAGAGAGAGAGAGCTTGTTACTGTCGAGAAAAGTCGAAGCAGCCTCATCCTCTCCATTCTGATAGATCGGAGCTATTGCTTCTATTTTAAACATCCTGCTCAGCTATATCTCAGCTATATCTGACAGCACCAAATCCACTTAACTGTCACATTGCAGTATATTAAATTTCAAATGATTCTGTGTGATCCACGGTAGATTGACAGGCTGGCAAATGTAACTGGAAATGCCAACAGGACCAAGATGTCACTGTCAACCCCAGAACTCTCTCTAGTTTCAATTGCTATTGTTATTTCATTGCTAATTTATGACTACACTTCAAAAGTATTTCATTAGCTATAGAAATCCAATCCCTACCTTCCTCCCTGCCATCTTTCCCACGTAATCTGATCAAGCACTACCACTGGCAGGAAGGTGTAATTACAGTATGCCAAGTTTACATAGACAGTTGCCATTATAAATGTGGACATAGGAATTTATAATGGAGATATAAAAATAAGGACAGAATCACCCTAGTCCATTTACCCCCCACTTTCTAACACTCCCACATGCCATAGAATATTGATCAGTGTGTCTTTGTCACATTTTTGAAACTTTGCCCCCAAGTCAGCAAATGACCACCTCATTGTATTGAACTGAAAGCAAGTAATTATAGTCACATGGAATAACTTTATATCCCACAAATCGATTAGATGCTCATGGACTAATCTTACATCACATGATTCACTTAATAGGGGCCACCATCTACCATTAAAAAGATGCACTCAAGAAGCCCTTCCGTGTTTGCCTGGACTATCAGAACTCACCGTTTTAATTAAGGAGGTCAATCTATAACTAAAGATCATGACCAGCCTAAATAGTTATGAGACTCTCTCCCTGTGCCCAGACACTCACTGGAACATAGTAACGGTCTGGCCCAGAAGCAGAGTGACTGTGGGGACACCTGTGATATGAGCCAGGGGAGTTCCAAACAGATTCCCTTAGCTGATCTCACAGAGACACATTCATTTCATTCAGCAACTGGATCACTCATCAGGCTTCATCGGAGGAAGAATAAAGAAAGAACTTCTATCTTCCCCTCCAAAAATTCCTAACAATTATTTCAATCCCTTTAATGATCTTTTTTTTTTATTCGTTCACGGGATGTGGGCGTCGCTGGCGAGGCCAGCATTTATTGCCCATCCCTAATTGCCCTCGAGAAGGTGGTGGTGAGCTGCCTTCTTGAACCACTGCAGTCCGTGTGGTGACGGTTCTCCCACAGTGCTGTTAGGAAGGGAGTTCCAGGATTTTGACCCAGCGACAATGAAGGAACGGCGATATATTTCCAAGTCGGGATGGTGTGTGACTTGGAGGGGAACGTGCAGGTGGTGTTGTTCCCATGCACCTGCTGCTCTTGTCCTTCTAGGTGGTACAGGTCGCGGGTTTGGGAGGTGCTGTCGAAGAAGCCTTGGCGAGTTGCTGCAGTGCATCCTGTGGATGGTGCACACTGCAGCCACAGTGCGCCGGTGGTGAAGGGAGTGAATGTTAAGGGTGGTGGATGGGGTGCCAATCAAGCGGGCTGCTTTATCTTGGATGGTGTCGAGCTTCTTGAGTGTTGTTGGAGCTGCACTCATCCAGGCAAGTGGAGAGTATTCCATCACACTCCTGACTTGTGCCTTGTAGATGGTGGAAAGGCTTTGGGGAGTCAGGAGGTGAGTCACTCGCCACAGAATACCCAGCCTCTGACCTGCTCTCGTAGCCACAGTATTTATATGGCTGGTCCAGTTATGTTTCTGGTCAATGGTGACCCCCAGGATGTTGATGGTGGGGGATTCGGCAATGGTAATGCCGTTGAATGTCAAGGGGAGGTGGTTAGACTCTCTCTTGTTGGAGATGGTCATTGCCTGGCACTTATCTGGCGCGAATGTTACTTGCCACTTATGAGCCCAAGCCTGGATGTTGTCCAGGTCTTGCTGCATGCGGGCACGGACTGCTTCATTATCTGAGGGGTTGCGAATGGAACTGAACACTGTGCAGTCATCAGCGAACATCCCCATTTCTGACCTTATGATGGAGGGAAGGTCATTGATGAAGCAGCTGAAGATGGTTGGGCCTAGGACACTGCCCTGAGGAACTCCTGCAGCATTGCCCTGGGGCTGAGATGATTGGCCTCCAACAACCACTACCATCTTCCTTTGTGCTAGGTATGACTCCAGCCACTGGAGAGTTTTCCCCCTGATTCCCATTGACTTCAATTTTACTAGGGCTCCTTGGTGCCACACTCGGTCAAATGCTGCCTTGATGTCAAGGGCAGTCACTCTTACCTCACCTCTGGAATTCAGCTCTTTTGTCCATGTTTGGACCAAGGCTGTAATGAGGTCTGGAGCCGAGTGGTCCTGGCGGAACCCAAACTGAGCATCGGTGAGCAGGTTATTGGTGAGTAAGTGTCGCTTGATAGCACTGTCGATGACACCTTCCATCACTTTGCTGATGATTGAGAGTAGATTGATGGGGCGGTAATTGGCCAGATTGGATTTGTCCTGCTTTTTGTGGACAGGACATACCTGGGCAATTTTCCACATTGTCGGTTAGATGCCAGTGTTGTAGCTGTACTGGAACAGCTTGGATAGAGGCGCAGCTAGTTCTGGAGCACAAGTCTTCAGCACTACAGCTGGGATGTTGTCGGGGCCCATAGCCTTTGCTGTATCCAGTGCACTCAGCCGTTTCTTGATATCACGTGGAGTGAATCGAATTGGCCGAAGACTGACTTCCGTGATGGTGGGGATATCGGGGGGAGGCTGAGATGGATCATCCACTCGGCACTTCTGGCTGAAGATGGTTGCAAACGCTTCAGCCTTGTCTTTTGCACTCACGTGCTGGACTCCGCCATCATTGAGAATGGGGATGTTTGCAGAGCCTCCTCCTCCCGTTAGTTGTTTAATTGTCCACCACCATTCACGACTGGATGTGGCAGGACTGCAGAGCTTTGATCTGATCCGTTGGTTGTGGAATCGCTTAGCTCTGTCTATAGCATGTTGCTTCCGCTGTTTAGCATGCATGTAGTCCTGAGTTGTAGCTTCACCAGGTTGGCACCTCATTTTTAGGTACACCTGGTGCTGCTCCTGGCATGCTCTTCTACACTCCTCCTTGAGCCAGGGTTAATCCCCTGGCTTGTTGGTAATGGTAGAGTGAGGAATATGCCGGGCCATGAGGTTACAGATTGTGCTGGAATACAATTCTGCTGCTGCTGATGGCCCACAGCGCCTCATGGATGCCCAGTTTTGAGCTGCTAGATCCATTCTGAATCTATCCCATTTAGCACGGTGGTAGTGCCACACAACACGTTGGATGGTGTCCTCAGTGCGAAGACGGGACTTCATCTCCACGAGGACTGTGCGGTGGTCACTCCTACCAATACTGTCATGGACAGATGCATTTGCGACAGGTAGATTGGTGAGGACGAGGTCAAGTAAGTTTTTCCCTCGTGTTGGTTCGCTCACCACCTGCCGCAGGCCCAGTCTAGCAGCTATGTCCTTCAGGACTCGGCCAGCTCGGTCAGTAGTGGTGCTACCGAGCCACTCTTGGTGATGGACATTGAAGTCCCCCACCCAGAGTACATTTTGTGCCCTTGCTACCCTCAGTGCTTCCTCCAAGTGGTGCTCAACATGGAGGAGGACTGATTCATCAGCTGAGGGAGGACGGTAGGTGGTAATCAGCAGGAGGTTTCCTTGCCCATGTTTGACCTGATGCCATGAGATTTCATGGGGTCCAGAGTCAATGTTGAGGACTCCCAGGGCCACTCCCTCCTGACTGTATATCACTGTACCGCCACCTCTGGTGGGTCTGTCCTGCCGGTGGGACAGGACATACCCAGGGATGGTGATGGAAGAGTCTGGGACGTTGGCTGAAAGATATGATTCTGTAAGTATGGCTATGTCAGGCTGTTGCTTGACTAGTCTGTGGGACAGCTCTCCCAATTTTGGCACAAGTCCCCAGATGTTAGTAAGGAGGACCTTGCAGGGTCGACTGTGCTTGGTGTTTTGCCGTTGTCATGTCCGATGCCGGGTGGTCCGATGCCGGGTGGTCCGTCCGGTTTTTAAATTCTTATTATGACTTTTCGTAGCGAGATTTTACAACTGAGTGGCTTGCTGGGCCATTTCAGAGGGCAATTAAGAATCAACCACATTGCTGTGGGTCTGGAGTCACATATAGGCCAGACCAGGTAAGGATGGCAGGTTTCCTTCTCTAAAGGACATTAGTGAACCAGATGGGTTTTTACGACAATCCGGTAGTTTCATGGCCATCATTACTGATACTAGTATTTTAATTCCCTTTAGTCAGAAGGTCGTAGGTTCAAGCCCCACTCCAGGACTTGAGCATCTAATCTAGGCTGACACTTCAGTACAGTACTGAGGGAGTGCTGCACTGTCGGAAGTGCCGTCTTTTGGATAAGACGTTAAACCAAGGTCCTGTGTGCCCTCTCAGGTGGACGTAAAAGATCGGATGACACTATTGGAAGAAGAGCAGGGGAGTTCTCCCCGGTATCCTGGCCAATATTTATCCCTCAACCAACATCACTAAGACAGATTATCTGCTTATTTATCTTATTGCTGTTTGTGGGACCTTGCTGTGCGCAAACTGGATGCTGCGTTTCCCACATTACAACAGTGACTACACTTCAAAAGTACTTCATTGGCTGTGAAGCGATTTTGGACGTCCTGAGGTTGTGAAAGGTAAATTGGCAGCTATGTTGTGTGTATATCAGATGATGAAAGGTTCAAACACCAAGCAACACATTAATCAAGAGAAAGTTAGGAGCAAGGAGGAGATATCAGGTGGGAATTTTGACAATAATAAAATTGTAAAATAAGCAGACAATATAAATGAGTTCTAGAGGATGTGTTTCTGGAGGTGGAAGGGAATGAGGGATACAGTGAGAAGGTGGGTAGGTGGGCTTGAGATTAATCGGGATGGTGGCAGGGGGGTGCTTGTTGGGCCTAATGGCCTTTTCTTACCATGAAAAATATGTACGTTCTTAGTTTTAATCAGCATGTCTGGTAAAATTAGATTCATATTTTCATCAGGGTCAGAGACCAAAGCCATGATTGAAAACATATATTAGTACAATTTTTAAATAATTACGAGTTAGAAGGGCAAATTACTGATTGAATGAATGATCACGAACCCAAGCAGTGTGTGTTAAAACTGCTCAACCTTTCCTGTGCAGAGGCTGTAGTTTGAAATGTTTGTATCGGCACACAGTTTCGCAGTTGGGGCGTGTGTGGGCGGGAGTGTTCAGTGTAGCAGGGGATGGTGGGAAGATTCAAATCGCTCAGATACAATTGCCAAAAACAAAAGAGGGAAATGTTCGTTCGCTGCCTCTAATTGTACAGTTCAGTACTCCTGTGGTTGCTGTGACCTGAACATGCAGTGTGTTTGTGTACCCATATGGGCCAATGAGCACGTGTGTGTGTGTGTGTGTGTGTGTGTTTGTCTATGTGTGTCTGTATGAGTGTGTCTGTGTGTGTGTGTCTATGTCTATGTGTGTGTGTGTGTTTGTCTATGTGTGTCTGTATGAGTGTGTCTGTGTGTGTGTGTGTTTGTCTATGTGTGTCTGTATGAGTGTGTCTGTGTGTGTGTGTGTGTCTATGTCTATGTGTGTGTGTGTGTTTGTCTATGTGTGTCTGTATGAGTGTGTCTGTGTGTGTGTGTGTGTGTATGTGTCTCCCTGTCTCCCTCCCCCTCTCTCCCTGACTCTCTCTCCCTATCTCTCACTCCTCCTTTAAGTTAACCCTTTCTCTGCTGCTCATGTTTCTGTGCACTTTCTCAGATAGACATGAATGAAAAAGTTTCAGCCACCTTGATCACTCCGAACACGTTACAAAACAAATAACCACCCAAAATTACGAGTACACAGTTTCACTTGACACACAAGCAGGGAGGGACCCCGGCAGGATTGCAGCTATGGTTTTTATTGTCCAGTAAAATGAGTGAATGTAAAACAATGGGCTGCATGGGAGTTACGTTCCCAATATGGTCTGCTCTTTGCCAGGAGCACTGGCATACGGAATCACCCGTATAGACCGAGACGATCAAATACTCCGCAGGACATGAGGGCTTCGAATGCTGCTGTAGGGCAGTAGGGTTACCAACCCTCCAGGGTTGACCTGGAGTCTCCAGGAATTGAAGATTAATCTCCAGGTCACTGCCGCAAACAACCTGGGAGAAAAATCAAGGGGGCATTAAAAAATATTGTGTATTTTTTTCATTTTCTTTGAACATTTCCGTTTATTAGTTATGAAAAATATCGAAGATGGGAAATAATGGCTGTTTGACTGACAGTCAAGAATCATCCAGAAGACCATAATTGGGTAATGAAGAGTCTTTTCATTTTCCAATTGGTGTGGGAAGGCGGGGCACCACAAGGATGAATGTGTCAGGTGACCAATGGCGGGAGTGTGGGGGTGGAGCTCCGCGAGGATGAATGTGTCGGGCGACCAATGGCGGGAATGTGGGGGTGGAGCTCCGCGAGGATGAATGTGTCAGGCGACCAATGGCGGGAGTGTGGGGGTGGAGCTCCGCGAGGATGAATGTGTCAGGTGACCAATGGCGGGAGTGTGGGGGTGGAGCTCCGCGAGGATGAATGTGTCAGGTGACCAATGGCGGGAGTGTGGGGGTGGAGCTCCGCGAGGATGAATGTGTCGGGCGACCAATGGCGGGAGTGTGGGGGTGGAGCTCCGCGAGGATGAATGTGTCGGGCGACCAATGGCGGGAGTGTGGGGGTGGAGCTCCGCGAGGATGAATGTGTAGGGCGACCAATGGCGGGAGTGTGGGGGTGGAGCTCCGCGAGGATGAATGTGTCGGGCGACCAATGGCGGGAGTGTGGGGGTGGAGCTCCGCGAGGATGAATGTGTCAGGCGACCAATGGCGGGAGTGTGGGGGTGGAGCTCCGCGAGGATGAATGTGTCAGGCGACCAATGGCGGGAGTGTGGGGGTGGAGCTCCGCGAGGATGAATGTGTCAGGCGACCAATGGCAGGTGGGTGGAGGGTGGGGCAGTTGGAGGCAGGAGGTCATGTGATGAAACCTCCAGAATATATTCAACCAGAGTTGGCGACCCTGTAGGGCAGGGGGGAAGGAACCTGGGTGAAATAGTGACGATGTGGGACTGTGCACATGGAGTTTTCCTCCAGCGATTAAATGGGTATGGTGCTCAGAGTTGGCTTTAGCCGTGCATGGGCCTCACGATTCCAGGGCTCCAGCCTGCTGGTAAATGCTAAGCATGGCACTGGAGAGGCTGGCAATCAATGGTGCCCCGCTGTGCTGTATTTGAATGCAATAATAATGATTAATAATGATCTCAGCCAGGATTCTGTTTCGATTACATTCACACACACAGAGGGGCCTGCAGATCTTTGTAGAGTCACAGATGTTACAGCAGAGAAACAGCCAATTGGCCCATCAAATCTGCTTTCCTCCACCTAGTTAAGCTCCATTCTCCTGCTCACTCCCCTTTAATCATCTTCCGCTTTTTTCAAGTTACTAGACAATTCCCTTTTAAAATTATTTATGGACTCTGTTTCAACAATGGCTTGTGGCATAAAATACCACATTTTAATCATTCATTGTGTTAAGAATTTTTTTCTGACTTGCCCTTTAATTCGTTTTGCGAATATGCAAAATTTGTCCCTTCTCGCTACCATCTTGCCGACCTATGAAAACAATCGATCACTATTCACCTCATCGTAACCTTTCAATCGATCACTATTCACCTCATTGTAACCTTTCAATCGATCACTATTCACCTCATCATAACCCTTCAATCGATCACTATTCACCTCATCGTAACCTTTCAATCGATCACTATTCATCTCATCGTAACCTTTCAATCGATCACTATTCACCTCATCGTAGCCTTTCAATCGATCACTATTCACCTCATCATAACCCTTCAATCGATCACTATTCACCTCATCATAACCCTTCAATCGATCACTATTCACCTCATCGTAACCTTTCAATCGATCACTATTTACCTCATCATAACCTTTCAATCGATCACTATTCACCTCATCGTAGCCTTTCAATCGATCACTATTCACCTCATCATAACCCTTCAATCGATCACTATTTACCTCATCGTAACCTTTCAATCGATCACTATTTACCTCATCGTAACCTTTCAATCGATCACTATTCACCTCATCATAAACCTTCAATCGATCACTATTCACCTCATCATAAACCTTCAATCGATCACTATTTACCTCATTATAACCCTTCAATCGATCACTATTCACCTCATCGTAACCCTTCAATCGATCACTATTTACCTCATCGTAACCTTTCAATCGATCACTATTCACCTCATTGTAACCTTTCAATCGATCACTATTCACCTCATCATAACCTTTCAATCGATCACTATTTACCTCATCGTAACCTTTCAATCGATCACTATTCACCTCATCATAACCTTTCAATCGATCACTATTTACCTCATCGTAACCTTTCAATCGATCACTATTTACCTCATTATAACCCTTCAATCGATCACTATTCACCTCATCGTAACCCTTCAATCGATCACTATTTACCTCATCGTAACCTTTCAATCGATCACTATTCACCTCATTGTAACCTTTCAATTGATCACTATTCACCTCATTATAACCCTTCAATCGATCACTATTTACCTCATCATAAACCTTCAATCGATCACTATTCACCTCATTATAATCCTTCAATCGATCACTATTCACCTCATTATAACCCTTCAATTGATCACTATTTACCTCATTATAACCCTTCAATCGATCACTATTCACCTCATCGTAACCCTTCAATCGATCACTATTTACCTCATCGTAACCTTTCAATCGATCACTATTCACCTCATCGTAACCTTTCAATCGATCACTATTCACCTCATCATAATCTTTCAATCGATCACTATTCACCTCATCGTAACCCTTCAATCGATCACTATTCACCTCATTATAACCCTTCAATCGATCACTATTTACCTCATCATAAACCTTCAATCGATCACTATTCACCTCATTATAATCCTTCAATCGATCACTATTCACCTCATTATAACCCTTCAATTGATCACTATTCATCTCATTATAACCCTTCAATCGATCACTATTTACCTCATCATAAACCTTCAATCGATCACTATTCACCTCATTATAACCCTTCAATCGATCTCTATTCACCTCATCATAACCCTTCAATCGATCACTATTTACCTCATCATAAACCTTCAATCGATCACTATTCACCTCATTATAACCCTTCAATCGATCTCTATTCACCTCATCATAGCCCTTCAATCGATAACTATTTACCTCATTATAACCTTTCAATCGATCACTATTTACCTCATTATAACCTTCAATCGATCACTATTTACCTCATCATAACCCTTCAATTGATCACTATTTACCTCATTATAGCCCTTCAATTGATCACTATTTACCTCATTATAACCTTTCAATCGATCACTATTTACCTCATTATAACTTTTCAATCGATCACTATTTACCTCATTGTAACCCTTCAATTTATCACTATTCACCTCATCATAACCCTTCAATCAATCACTATTTACCTCATCATAACCCTTCAATTGATCACTATTTACCTCATCCCAACTTTTCAATTGATCACTATTCACTTCACCATAACACTTGAAACAATTTCTATTCACCTCATTGTAACTCTTCAATCGATCTCTATTCACCCCATCCTAAACTTTCAATCGATCACTATTAACTTCATCATAACCCTTCAAATCGATCACTATTCACCTCACCATTACCCTTCGATTGATCACTATTTACCTCGTTTCAACCTTTCAATCAATCACTATTAACTTCATCATAACTTTTCAATCGATCACTATTTACCTCACTGCAACCCTTCAATTGATCACTATTTACCTCATCGTAACCTTTCAATCGATCACTATTCACCTCATTGTAACTCTTCAATCGATCGCTATTCACCTCATCATAACCCTTCAATCGAACAAGTACATGGCTATGCAAAATTTACCATGTGATGTGGAACATCTGGAATGTGACAGACTCATGCTGGATAAATGCATCACCTGTGGTAGTGCTTCTGGGGAGTTGGAGGATATGCTGCTCTAGGGACACTGGGAATGGGAGCTCCCAGGTTTCCAGAAATAATGGAAATGGAAGTTCTAGGAACAGTGGGGCAGGTGTTGGGATCTGGAATTGTCAAGGGAGAGATCCTGGGATGAGTCCTCAAGATCTGGGAGCAATGGAGGTGGTTATGAATGAACTTGCAATTACATAGTACCTTTCATGACCTCAGGACATTCCAATGACCCTCCATCATAAGGTCAGAAATGGGGATGTTTGTTGATGATTGCACAGTGTTCAGTTCCATTCGCAACCCCTCAGATAATGAAGCAGTCCGTGTCCGCATGCAGCAAGACCTGGACAACATCCAGGCTTGGGCTCATAAGAGGCAAGTAACATTCGCGCCAGACAAGTGCCAGGCAATGACAATCTCCAACAAGAGAGAGTCTAACCACCTCCCCTTGACATTCAACTGTAAACAATTTTACAACACCAAGTTATAGTCCAGCAATTTTATTTTAAATTCACAAGCTTTCGGAGATTTTCTCCTTCCTCAGGCAAATGTTTCAAGAGCTCCTTGAAGCCTACGCATTTATACATATTGAACAATACATGGTGTTTACAGACTGCCCCTGCAACTGCCCGTTGCCAAGGCAATCACCGTGTTCAGACAGAGAGGTGTCACCTGCAGAACCCCCGAATACACATTCAACAAAAAAACAAACAGGGAAAAAAAACAGAGAAAAAAAACACAGAGAGAGGCAGAAACATCCGGAAGGCAGAGAGAGCCAGCAAATGACCCATTATATTAAAAACAGATAACATTTGTTCGCTGGTGGGGTAACGTGTAGCGTGACATGAACCCAAGATCCCGGTTGAGGCCGTCCTCATGGGTGCGGAACTTGGCTATCAATTTCTGCTCGACGATTTTGCGTTGTCGTGTGTCTCGAAGGCCGCCTTGGAGTACGCTTACCCGAAGGTCGGTGGATGAATGTCCATGACTGCTGAAGTGTTCCCCGACTGGGAGGGAACCCTCCTGTTTGGCGATTGTTGCGCGGTGTCCGTTCATCCGTTGTCGCAGCGTCTGCATGGTCTCGCCAATGTACCATGCTCTGGGGCATCCTTTCCTGCAACGTATGAGGTAGACAACGTTGGCCGAGTCACAGGAGTATGAACCATGCACCTGGTGGGTGGTGTCATCTCGTGTGATGGTGGTATCTGTGTCGATGATCTGGCATGTCTTGCAGAGGTTACCGTGGCAGGGTTGTGTGGCGTCGTGGACGCTGTTCTCTTGAAAGCTAGGTAGTTTGCTGCGAACGATGGTCTGTTTGAGGTTGGGTGGCTGTTTAAAGGCGAGTAGTGGAGGTGTGGGGATGGCCATAGCGAGGTGTTTGTCCTCATTGATGACATGTTGAAGGCTGCGGAGAACATGGCGTAGTTTCTCCGCTCCGGGGAAGTACTGGACGACAAAGGGTACTCTGTTGGTTGCGTCCCGTGTTAGTCTCCTGAGGAGGTCTATGCGATTTTTTGCTGTGGCCCGTCGGAACTGTCGATCGATGAGTCGAGCGTCATATCCCGTTCTTACTGGGGCGTCTTTCAGCGTCTGTAGGTGTCCATCGCGTTCCTCCTCGTCTGAGCAGACCCTGTGTATTCGCAGGGCCTGTCCATAGGGGATGGCCTCTTTGACGTGGTTAGGGTGGAAGCTGGAAAAGTGGAGCATCGTGAGGTTGTCCGTGGGCTTGCGGTAGAGTGAGGTGCTGAGGTGCCCGTCTTTGATGGAGATTCGTGTGTCCAAGAAAGAAACTGATTCTGAGGAGTAGTCCATGGTGAGCTTGATGGTGGGATGGAACTTGTTGATGTTATCGTGTAGTCTCTTTAGTGATTCCTTGCCGTGGGTCCATAGAAAGAAAATGTCGTCGATGTATCTGGTGTATAGTGTTGGTTGGAGGTCTTGTGCAGTGAAGAAGTCCTGCTCGAACTTGTGCATGAAAATGTTGGCGTATTGGGGTGCGAATTTGGTCCCCATGGCTGTTCCGTGTGTTTGGGTAAAGAACTGGTTATCGAAGGTGAAGACATTGTGATCCAGGATGAAGCGGATGAGTTGTAGGATGGCTTCCGGAGATTGGCTGTTGTTGGTGTTGAGTATTGATGCTGTCGCAGCGATGCCGTCATCGTGGGGGATACTGGTGTATAGTGCCGAGACGTCCATCGTGGTGAGAAGTGTTCCTGGTTCAACTGGTCCGTGGGTACTGAGTTTTTGACGGACCAGTTGAACCAGGAACACTTCTCACCACGATGGACGTCTCGGCACTATACACCAGTATCCCCCACGATGACGGCATCGCTGCGACAGCATCAATACTCAACACCAACAACAGCCAATCTCCGGAAGCCATCCTACAACTCATCCGCTTCATCCTGGATCACAATGTCTTCACCTTCGATAACCAGTTCTTTACCCAAACACACGGAACAGCCATGGGGACCAAATTCGCACCCCAATACGCCAACATTTTCATGCACAAGTTCGAGCAGGACTTCTTCACTGCACAAGACCTCCAACCAACACTATACACCAGATACATCGACGACATTTTCTTTCTATGGACCCACGGCAAGGAATCACTAAAGAGACTACACGATAACATCAACAAGTTCCATCCCACCATCAAGCTCACCATGGACTACTCCTCAGAATCAGTTTCTTTCTTGGACACACGAATCTCCATCAAAGGCGGGCACCTCAGCACCTCACTCTACCGCAAGCCCACGGACAACCTCACGATGCTCCACTTTTCCAGCTTCCACCCTAACCACGTCAAAGAGGCCATCCCCTATGGACAGGCCCTGCGAATACACAGGGTCTGCTCAGACGAGGAGGAACGCGATGGACACCTACAGACGCTGAAAGACGCCCTAGTAAGAACGGGATATGACGCTCGACTCATCGATCGACAGTTCCGACGGGCCACAGCAAAAAATCGCATAGACCTCCTCAGGAGACTAACACGGGACGCAACCAACAGAGTACCCTTTGTCGTCCAGTACTTCCCCGGAGCGGAGAAACTACGCCATGTTCTCCGCAGCCTTCAACATGTCATCAATGAGGACAAACACCTCGCTATGGCCATCCCCACACCTCCACTACTCGCCTTTAAACAGCCACCCAACCTCAAACAGACCATCGTTCGCAGCAAACTACCTAGCTTTCAAGAGAACAGCGTCCACGACGCCACACAACCCTGCCACGGTAACCTCTGCAAGACATGCCAGATCATCGACACAGATACCACCATCACACGAGATGACACCACCCACCAGGTGCATGGTTCATACTCCTGTGACTCGGCCAACGTTGTCTACCTCATACGTTGCAGGAAAGGATGCCCCAGAGCATGGTACATTGGCGAGACCATGCAGACGCTGCGACAACGGATGAACGGACACCGCGCAACAATCGCCAAACAGGAGGGTTCCCTCCCAGTCGGGGAACACTTCAGCAGTCATGGACATTCATCCACCGACCTTCGGGTAAGCGTACTCCAAGGCGGCCTTCGAGACACACGACAACGCAAAATCGTCGAGCAGAAATTGATAGCCAAGTTCCGCACCCATGAGGACGGCCTCAACCGGGATCTTGGGTTCATGTCACGCTACACGTTACCCCACCAGCGAACAAATGTTATCTGTTTTTAATATAATGGGTCATTTGCTGGCTCTCTCTGCCTTCCGGATGTTTCTGCCTCTCTCTGTGTTTTTTTTCTCTGTTTTTTTTCCCTGTTTGTTTTTTTGTTGAATGTGTATTCGGGGGTTCTGCAGGTGACACCTCTCTGTCTGAACACGGTGATTGCCTTGGCAACGGGCAGTTGCAGGGGCAGTCTGTAAACACCATGTATTGTTCAATATGTATAAATGCGTAGGCTTCAAGGAGCTCTTGAAACATTTGCCTGAGGAAGGAGAAAATCTCCGAAAGCTTGTGAATTTAAAATAAAATTGCTGGACTATAACTTGGTGTTGTAAAATTGTTTACAATTGTCAACCCCAGTCCATCACCGGCATCTCCACATCTTGACATTCAACGGCATTACCATCGCCGAATCCCCCACCATCAACATCCTGGGGGTCACCATTGACCAGAAATTTAACTGGACCAGCCACATAAATACTGTGGCTACAAGAGCAGGTCAGAGGCTGGGTATTCTGTGACGAGTGACTCACCTCCTGATTCCCCAAAGCCTTTCCACCATCTACAAGGCACAAGTCAGGAGTGTGATGGAATACTCTCCACTTGCCTGGATGAGTGCAGCTCCAACAACACTCAAGAAGCTCGACACCATCCAGGACAAAGCAGACCGCTTGATTGGAACCCCATCCACCACCCTAAACATTCACTCCCTTCACCATCGGCGCACTGTGGCTGCAGGATGCACTGCAGCAACTCGCCAAGGCTTCTTCGACAGCACCTCCCAAAGGACAAGGGCAGCAGGCACATGGGAACAACACCACCTGCACGTTCCCCTCCAAGTCACACACCATCCTGACTTGGAAATATATCGCCGTTCCTTCATCGTCGCTGGGTCAAAATCATGGAACTCCCTTCCTAACAGCACTGTGGGAGAACCTTCACCACACGGACTGCAGCGGTTCAAGAAGGCGGCTCACCACCACCTTCTCAAGGGTAATTAGGGATGGGCAATAAATGCCGGCCTCGCCAGCGACGCCCACATCCCATGAACGAATAAAAAAAACAATGTGCTCACAGCCAATGGAATGCTTTTTGAAATGTAGTCACTGTTGTAAAGTAGATAAACGTGGAGCCAATTTGTGAACAGCAAGGTCCCACAGACAGCAATGACATAAATGTCCAGATAATATTTTTTGCTGATGTTAGTTGAGGGATAAATATTAACCAGAACACCTCCCCGCTCTTCTTCAAATAGTGTCATGGGATCTGAGAGGGCAAAAGGTGCCTCGGTTTAATGAGTATCAGCCTGGATTTTGTACTCAAGTCTCTGGAGTGGGGCTTGAACCCACATCTTTCTGACTCAGAGGCAAGAGTGCTACCCACTGAGCCATGGTTGATACCTTAGGGAAACACAGTGAATGCAGACTAGGTGCTTGTGAGCACTGAAAGATGGCCACAGGGTCTAGGAGTTGGGGGAGGAAATCTGAGGAGGGAAATCCCGAGTTCCAGCAGGACTTGCGAAAGGGTTTTGGAATATTAGGGGTTGCTGGGATCTGGCATATTGGGTGAAGCAAGGTCTAACATCTTTCTGGAGGAGGAGGGCCCTGGAGAATGGGACCCAAACTGCTGTTGCCCACTTTTGAATCATGAGCCCCCCACCCCCACGTACTCCCCCATGTCCAAGGCACTCCCACCATTTCCTCGTCGGCAGCCAGCTCCTATCTTTATGCTCTTGCCTTCAAGCACTTAAGTGTAAGTTTTCAGCTTATTAAAATGAATGGACAGAAACTATGGGACACAGTTTCCTGATACATACTCCTGTCATGTGCCAGGAGTTCTCCATTAGTGAGTTTGCAGACTTATACGTTTTTAAACAAATAAATTACCTCATAAAACACTGAAAGTTCATCGTATATGTCGTTTCTAAGCTTTTAAATATTAAAAAAAATTGTTATGCCTCAAAATGGTTCGGGAGAGATTTTTTTAACTGAATGTATACAACCAAAAGCAATGATTGACGAAACAAAAATCTCCATAAACAATCTCTGTTTTCTTTTCTAACCCTCACTGAAAAAAACCATGAACAGCTGTTGTTATTCCTACTGCTGTCTCTCTCGTGATACCAGCTGCTTGTCTTCACATGTGCAGCTTCTTTAAACACAATTGTAAAACATTTATAGAAATGTATCACTTGCCTGAAATGAAAGCTTTGGGAATTCAACCTCCAGTTTCTTTCAAAGTCTTTTTGGAGAAAGCAAAGAAACTTTCCAATCCTCTCAGGATGAGCAGGCAGACTCTTCAACCCTTCACCTCTTCTTGATGCACACATTTGAAGGCTGGAAATTCGGCCAGCTCCACATGCTCACAATGCACACTTAACACGCTCTCTTAACTGTTGTGGGGCAAAAATACTCACTTGAGGTCCAGGCTTTTGCGACAGGCCGAGACTTTCAAGTAAAAACTTTAATGAATACATTAAAAGACACAAAAGACATTCCAACTGAATCACGTCATTGGGAGATATGCTAGACACAGGATCCCTGATGGTTTCAGATAATGGATCCCTAAATTTAGGGGTAAAAATTAATCCGGGCGTCAGAACAGAGAGGCTTAAGGTCGGTCCAAAATTGGGCCTTGGGTCTCATCTAAATATTGTGGGCAAGCTGCCAGCACCTGACGCACCTCCACAGCCTGTCTGGCCTTTAGGGGCATTGGAGTTTGGGCGGCTTACCTTAATGACAGTGGCCTCGGGTAAGTCCCGGGGTGGGGAGGGGGAAGGACAGTGCGAGGGGGGGCTGATTGTGGCCAGCACCTCCTGGTTCCACATTAAATTAAATTTAACTTACCTGTTTGTTGGCAGTCATTGGTTAGGCAGCAGCAATCTCCTGAAAATCTGAGCGGAGCAGGCCCAGCACTTCAATATTTCCAGAATGTTCTTTGTGTTT
Source organism: Heptranchias perlo (assembly GCF_035084215.1). NCBI lineage: Eukaryota > Metazoa > Chordata > Chondrichthyes > Hexanchiformes > Hexanchidae > Heptranchias > Heptranchias perlo. The sequence goes on from NC_090343.1 coordinate 46,146,356, forward strand.
TCACACACAATTTTAAATCTAATGTTAAGCTACAATATTTATAATTTATAATTTGCTATTGCTCTTTTATTTATCTTTTCTCGATCTCTTTGCCTCTTGTTGTTTGGTCTCCCTCGCTTTTGTTTGCTTCTCTTTGCTTATTTTTGCCTCCCTTTACTTATCACTGTCGAACCCCCACTGCATGTTGTCCATCCCCTCTGCCCAATGTCTAACTCCCTCTGCCCAATGTCTAACTGCCTCTGCCCAAAGAATAACTCCCACTGCCCAATGTCTAACCCCCTCTGCCCAATGTCTAACCCCCTCTGCCCAAAGTCTAACTCCCTCTGCCCAATGTCTAACCCCCTCTGCCCAAAGTCTAACTCCCTCTGCCCATTGTCTATCCCCTCTGCCCATTGTCTAACTCCCTCTGCCCATTGTCTAACTCCCTCTGCCCAATGTCTATCCCCTTTGCCCATTGTCTAACTCCCTCTGCCCACAGTCTAACCCCCTCTGCCCACTGTCTAACTCCCTCTGCCCACTGTCTAACCCCCTCCGCCCATTGTCTAACCCCCTCCGCCCAATGTCTAACACCCTCTGCCCATTGCCTAACCCCCTCTGCCCAATGTCTAACCCCCTCTGCCCACTGTCTAACTCCCTCTGCCCAAAGTCTAACCCCCTCTGCCCATTGTCTAACCCCCTCTGCCCATTGTCTAACTCCCTCTGCCCATTGTCTAACTCCCTCTGCCCATTGTCTAACCCCCTCTGCCCAATGTCTAACCCCATCCGCCCATTGTCTAACTCCCTCCGCCCATTGTCTAACTCCCTCTGCCCATTGTCTAACCCCCTCTGCCCATTGTCTAACCCCCTCCGCCCATTGTCTAACCCCCTCCGCCCAATGTCTAACCCCCTCCGCCCATTGTCTAACTCCCTCTGCCCATTGTCTAACTCCCTCTGCCCACAGTCTAACCCCCTCTGCCCACTGTCTAACTCCCTCTGCCCACTGTCTAACCCCCTCCGCCCATTGTCTAACCCCCTCCGCCCAATGTCCAACACCCTCTGCCCATTGCCTAACCCCCTCTGCCCAATGTCTAACCCCCTCTGCCCACTGTCTAACTCCCTCTGCCCAATGTCTAACTCCCTCTGCCCAATGTCTAACTCCCTCTGCCCAATGTCTAACTCCCTCTGCCCAAAGTCTAACTCCCTCTGCCCAATGTCTAACTCCCTCTGCCCAATGTCTAACTCCCTCTGCCCAAAGTCTAACTCCCTCTGCCCAATGTCTAACCCCCTCCGCCCAATGTCTAACTCCCTCCGCCCATTGTCTAACCCCCTCCGCCCATTGTCTAACCCCCTCCGCCCATTGTCTAACCCCCTCCGCCCATTGTCTAACCCCCTCCGCCCAATGTCTAACTCCCTCCGCCCATTGTCTAACCCCCTCTGCCCATTGCCTAACCCCCTCTGCCCAATGCCTAACCCTCACTGTCCATTGTCTAACCCACACTGCCCATTGTTTGCCCTCACTGCCCATTGCTTGACCTCACTGACCATGGTCTAACCCTCACTGACCATTGCCTAACCCTCACTGACCATTGACTAACCCTCACTGCCCAATGTCTAACTCCCTCTGCCCACTGTCTAACTCCCTCTGCCCACTGTCTAACTCCCTCTGCCCATTGTCTACCCCCCTCTGCCCATTGTCTAACTCCCTCTGCCCATTGTCTAACTCCCTCCGCCCATTGTCTAACCCCCTCCGCCCATTGTCTAACTCCCTCCGCCCAATGTCTAACTCCCTCTGCCCATTGTCTAACACCCTCTGCCCATTGTCTAACTCCCTCTGCCCAATGTCTAACACCCTCTGCCCATTGTCTAACTCCCTCTGCCCAATGTCTAACTCCCTCTGCCCATTGTCTAACTCCCTCTGCCCAATGTCTATCCCCTTTGCCCATTGTCTAACTTCCTCTGCCCACAGTCTAACCCCCTCTGCCCACTGTCTAACTCCCTCTGCCCACTGGCTAACCCCCTCCGCCCATTGTCTAACCCCCTCCGCCCAATGTCTAACACCCTCTGCCCATTGCCTAACCCCCTCTGCCCAATGTCTAACCCCCTCTGCCCACTGTCTAACTCCCTCTGCCCAAAGTCTAACCCCCTCTGCCCATTGTCTAACCCCCTCTGCCCATTGTCTAACTCCCTCTGCCCATTGTCTAACTCCCTCTGCCCATTGTCTAACCCCCTCTGCCCAATGTCTAACCCCATCCGCCCATTGTCTAACTCCCTCCGCCCATTGTCTAACTCCCTCTGCCCATTGTCTAACCCCCTCTGCCCATTGTCTAACCCCCTCCGCCCATTGTCTAACCCCCTCCGCCCAATGTCTAACCCCCTCCGCCCAATGTCTAACTCCCTCCGCCCATTGCCTAACCCCCTCTGCCCAATGTCTAACACCCTCTGCCCACTGTCTAACTCCCTCTGCCCAATGTCTAACTCCCTCTGCCCAATGTCTAACTCCCTCTGCCCAATGTCTAACTCCCTCTGCCCAAAGTCTATCTCCCTCTGCCCAATGTCTAACTCCCTCTGCCCAATGTCTAACTCCCTCTGCCCAAAGTCTAACTCCCTCTGCCCAATGTCTAACCCCCTCCGCCCAATGTCTAACTCCCTCTGCCCAATGTCTAACTCCCTCTGCCCAATGTCTAACCCCCACTGCCCATTGTCTACCCCCCTCTGCCCATTGTCTAACTCCCTCTGCCCATTGTCTAACACCCTCTGCCCATTGTCTAACTCCCTCTGCCCAATGTCTAACACCCTCTGCCCATTGTCTAACTCCCTCTGCCCAATGTCTAACTCCCTCTGCCCATTGTCTAACTCCCTCTGCCCAATGTCTATCCCCTTTGCCCATTGTCTAACTCCCTCTGCCCACAGTCTAACCCCCTCTGCCCACTGTCTAACTCCCTCTGCCCACTGTCTAACCCCCTCCGCCCATTGTCTAACCCCCTCCGCCCAATGTCTAACACCCTCTGCCCATTGCCTAACCCCCTCTGCCCAATGTCTAACCCCCTCTGCCCACTGTCTAACTCCCTCTGCCCAAAGTCTAACCCCCTCTGCCCATTGTCTAACCCCCTCTGCCCATTGTCTAACTCCCTCTGCCCATTGTCTAACTCCCTCTGCCCATTGTCTAACCCCCTCTGCCCAATGTCTAACCCCATCCGCCCATTGTCTAACTCCCTCCGCCCATTGTCTAACTCCCTCTGCCCATTGTCTAACCCCCTCTGCCCATTGTCTAACCCCCTCCGCCCATTGTCTAACCCCCTCCGCCCAATGTCTAACCCCCTCCGCCCAATGTCTAACTCCCTCCGCCCATTGCCTAACCCCCTCTGCCCAATGTCTAACACCCTCTGCCCACTGTCTAACTCCCTCTGCCCAATGTCTAACTCCCTCTGCCCAATGTCTAACTCCCTCTGCCCAATGTCTAACTCCCTCTGCCCAAAGTCTATCTCCCTCTGCCCAATGTCTAACTCCCTCTGCCCAATGTCTAACTCCCTCTGCCCAAAGTCTAACTCCCTCTGCCCAATGTCTAACCCCCTCCGCCCAATGTCTAACTCCCTCTGCCCAATGTCTAACACCCTCTGCCCATTGTCTAACTCCCTCTGCCCAATGTCTAACACCCTCTGCCCATTGTCTAACTCCCTCTGCCCAATGTCTAACTCCCTCTGCCCATTGTCTAACTCCCTCTGCCCAATGTCTATCCCCTTTGCCCATTGTCTAACTTCCTCTGCCCACAGTCTAACCCCCTCTGCCCACTGTCTAACTCCCTCTGCCCACTGTCTAACCCCCTCCGCCCATTGTCTAACCCCCTCCGCCCAATGTCTAACACCCTCTGCCCATTGCCTAACCCCCTCTGCCCAATGTCTAACCCCCTCCGCCCAATGTCTAACTCCCTCCGCCCATTGTCTAACCCCCTCTGCCCATTGCCTAACCCCCTCTGCCCAATGCCTAACCCTCACTGTCCATTGTCTAACCCACACTGCCCATTGTTTGCCCTCACTGCCCATTGCTTGACCTCACTGACCATGGTCTAACCCTCACTGACCATTGCCTAACCCTCACTGACCATTGACTAACCCTCACTGCCCAATGTCTAACTCCCTCTGCCCACTGTCTAACTCCCTCTGCCCACTGTCTAACTCCCTCTGCCCATTGTCTACCCCCCTCTGCCCATTGTCTAACTCCCTCTGCCCATTGTCTAACTCCCTCCGCCCATTGTCTAACCCCCTCCGCCCATTGTCTAACTCCCTCCGCCCAATGTCTAACTCCCTCTGCCCATTGTCTAACACCCTCTGCCCATTGTCTAACTCCCTCTGCCCAATGTCTAACACCCTCTGCCCATTGTCTAACTCCCTCTGCCCAATGTCTAACTCCCTCTGCCCATTGTCTAACTCCCTCTGCCCAATGTCTATCCCCTTTGCCCATTGTCTAACTTCCTCTGCCCACAGTCTAACCCCCTCTGCCCACTGTCTAACTCCCTCTGCCCACTGGCTAACCCCCTCCGCCCATTGTCTAACCCCCTCCGCCCAATGTCTAACACCCTCTGCCCATTGCCTAACCCCCTCTGCCCAATGTCTAACCCCCTCTGCCCACTGTCTAACTCCCTCTGCCCAAAGTCTAACCCCCTCTGCCCATTGTCTAACCCCCTCTGCCCATTGTCTAACTCCCTCTGCCCATTGTCTAACTCCCTCTGCCCATTGTCTAACCCCCTCTGCCCAATGTCTAACCCCATCCGCCCATTGTCTAACTCCCTCCGCCCATTGTCTAACTCCCTCTGCCCATTGTCTAACCCCCTCTGCCCATTGTCTAACCCCCTCCGCCCATTGTCTAACCCCCTCCGCCCAATGTCTAACCCCCTCCGCCCAATGTCTAACTCCCTCCGCCCATTGCCTAACCCCCTCTGCCCAATGTCTAACACCCTCTGCCCACTGTCTAACTCCCTCTGCCCAATGTCTAACTCCCTCTGCCCAATGTCTAACTCCCTCTGCCCAATGTCTAACTCCCTCTGCCCAAAGTCTATCTCCCTCTGCCCAATGTCTAACTCCCTCTGCCCAATGTCTAACTCCCTCTGCCCAAAGTCTAACTCCCTCTGCCCAATGTCTAACCCCCTCCGCCCAATGTCTAACTCCCTCTGCCCAATGTCTAACTCCCTCTGCCCAATGTCTAACCCCCACTGCCCATTGTCTACCCCCCTCTGCCCATTGTCTAACTCCCTCTGCCCATTGTCTAACACCCTCTGCCCATTGTCTAACTCCCTCTGCCCAATGTCTAACACCCTCTGCCCATTGTCTAACTCCCTCTGCCCAATGTCTAACTCCCTCTGCCCATTGTCTAACTCCCTCTGCCCAATGTCTATCCCCTTTGCCCATTGTCTAACTCCCTCTGCCCACAGTCTAACCCCCTCTGCCCACTGTCTAACTCCCTCTGCCCACTGTCTAACCCCCTCCGCCCATTGTCTAACCCCCTCCGCCCAATGTCTAACACCCTCTGCCCATTGCCTAACCCCCTCTGCCCAATGTCTAACCCCCTCTGCCCACTGTCTAACTCCCTCTGCCCAAAGTCTAACCCCCTCTGCCCATTGTCTAACCCCCTCTGCCCATTGTCTAACTCCCTCTGCCCATTGTCTAACTCCCTCTGCCCATTGTCTAACCCCCTCTGCCCAATGTCTAACCCCATCCGCCCATTGTCTAACTCCCTCCGCCCATTGTCTAACTCCCTCTGCCCATTGTCTAACCCCCTCTGCCCATTGTCTAACCCCCTCCGCCCATTGTCTAACCCCCTCCGCCCAATGTCTAACCCCCTCCGCCCAATGTCTAACTCCCTCCGCCCATTGCCTAACCCCCTCTGCCCAATGTCTAACACCCTCTGCCCACTGTCTAACTCCCTCTGCCCAATGTCTAACTCCCTCTGCCCAATGTCTAACTCCCTCTGCCCAATGTCTAACTCCCTCTGCCCAAAGTCTATCTCCCTCTGCCCAATGTCTAACTCCCTCTGCCCAATGTCTAACTCCCTCTGCCCAAAGTCTAACTCCCTCTGCCCAATGTCTAACCCCCTCCGCCCAATGTCTAACTCCCTCTGCCCAATGTCTAACTCCCTCTGCCCAATGTCTAACCCCCACTGCCCATTGTCTAACTCCCTCCGCCCAATGCCAAACCCTCACTGTCCATTGTCTAACCCTCACTGTCCATTGTCTAACCCCCACTGCCCATTGTCTAACCCCCTCTGCCCAATGTCTAACCCCCTCTGCCCATTGTCTAACCCCCTCCGCCCATTGTCTAACTCCCTCCGCCCATTGTCTAACCCCCTCCGCCCATTGTCTAACCCCCTCCGCCCATTGTCTAACCCCCTCCGCCCATTGCCTAACCCCCTCCGCCCATTGTCTAACCCCCTCTGCCCATCGCCTAACCCCCTCTGCCCATCGCCTAACCCTCACTGCCCAATGCCTAACCCTCACTGTCCATTGTCTAACCCACACTGCCCATTGTTTGCCCTCACTGCCCATGGTCTAACCCTCACTGACCATGGTCTAACCCTCACTGACCATTGACTAACCCTCACTGCCCATTGACTAACCCTCACTGCCCATTGTCTAACCCCCTCCGCCCATTGTATAACCCCCTCCGCCCATTGTCTAACCCCCTCCGCCCATTGTCTAACCCCCTCCGCCCATTGTCCAACCCCCTCCGCCCATTGTCTAACCCCCTCCGCCCATTGTCTAACCCCCTCCGCCCATTGTCTAACTCCCTCCGCCCATTGTCTAACCCCCTCCGCCCATTGTCTAACCCCCTCCGCCCATTGTCTAACCCCCTCCGCCCATTGTCTAACTCCCTCCGCCCATTGTCTAACCCCCTCCGCCCATTGTCTAACTCCCTCCGCCCATTGCCTAACCCCCTCTGCCCAATGCCAAACCCTCACTGCCCATTGTCTAACCCACACTGCCCATTGTTTGCCCTCACTGCCCATTGCTTGACCTCACTGCCCATTGCCTAACCCTCACTGCCCATTGCTTGACCTCACTGACCATTGTCTAACCCACACTGCCCATTGTTTGCCCTCACTGCCCATTGCTTGACCTCACTGCCCATTGCCTAACCCTCACTGCCCATTGCTTGACCTCACTGACCATTGCCTAACCCTCACTGCCCATTGCTTGACCTCACTGACCATTGTCTAACCCTCACTGCCCAATGCCTAACCCTCACTGTCCATTGTCTAACCCTCACTGCCCATTGTTTGCCCTCACTGCCCATTGCCTAACCCTCACTGCCCATTGCTTGACCTCACTGACCATTGTCTAACCCTCACTGCCCATTGCCTAACCCTCACTGCCCATTGCCTAACCCTCACTGACCATTGTCTAACCCTCACTGCCCATTGACTAACTCCCACTGCCCATTGTCTAACCCTCACTGCCCATTGTCTAATCCTCACTGACCATTGTCTAACCCTCACTGCCCATTGACTAACCCTCACTGCCCAATGTCTAACCCCCTCTGCCCATTGTCTAACCCCCTCCGCCCAATGTCTAAACCCCTCCGCCCATTGTCTAACCCCCTCCGCCCATTGTCTAACTCCCTCCGCCCATTGTCTAACCCCCTCCGCCCATTGTCTAACCCCCTCCGCCCATTGTCTAACTCCCTCCGCCCATTGTCTAACTCCCTCCGCCCATTGCCTAACCCCCTCTGCCCAATGCCAAACCCTCACTGCCCATTGTCTAACCCACACTGCCCATTGTTTGCCCTCACTGCCCATTGCTTGACCTCACTGCCCATTGCCTAACCCTCACTGCCCATTGCTTGACCTCACTGACCATTGTCTAACCCTCACTGCCCAATGCCTAACCCTCACTGTCCATTGTCTAACCCTCACTGCCCAATGCCTAACCCTCACTGTCCATTGTCTAACCCTCACTGCCCATTGTTTGCCCTCACTGCCCATTGCCTAACCCTCACTGCCCATTGCTTGACCTCACTGACCATTGTCTAACCCTCACTGACCATTGCCTAACCCTCACTGACCATTGCTTGACCTAACTTCCTATTGTCTAATCTCCACTGACCATTGCCTAACCCTCACTGCCCATTGACTAACTCCCACTGCCCATTGTCTAACCCTCACTGCCCATTGTCTAACCCTCACTGCCCATTGTCTAACCCTCACTGACCATTGTCTAACCCTCACTGCCCATTGACTAACCCTCACTGCCCATTGACTAACTCCCACTGCCCATTGTCTAACTCCCACTGCCCATTGTCTAACCCTCACTGACCATTGTCTAACCCTCACTGCCCATTGACTAACTCCCACTGCCCATTGTCTAACCCTCACTGCCCATTGTCTAACCCTCACTGCCCATTGTCTAACCCTCACTGCCCATTGACTAACCCTCACTGCCCATTGACTAACCCTCACTGCCCATTGACTAACTCCCACTGCCCATTGTCTAACTCCCACTGCCCATTGTCTAACCCTCACTGACCATTGTCTAACCCTCACTGCCCATTGACTAACCCTCACTGCCCATTGTCTAACCCTCACTGCCCATTGACTAACCCTCACTGCCCATTGACTAACTCCCACTGCCCATTGTCTAACTCCCACTGCCCATTGTCTAACCCTCACTGACCATTGTCTAACCCTCACTGCCCATTGACTAACCCTCACTGCCCATTGACTAACCCTCACTGCCCATTGACTAACTCCCACTGCCCATTGTCTAACTCCCACTGCCCATTGACTAACCCTCACTGCCCATTGTCTAACCCTCACTGCCCATTGACTAACCCTCACTGCCCATTGACTAACTCCCACTGCCCATTGTCTAACCCTCACTGACCATTGCCTAACCCTCACTGACCATTGCTTGACCTAACTTCCTATTGTCTAATCTCCACTGCCCATTGTCTAACCCTCACTGACCATTGTCTAACCCTCACTGACCATTGTCTAACCCTCACTGCCCATTGACTAACCCTCACTGCCCATTGCCTAACCCTCACTGCCCATTGCCTAACCCTCACTGCCCATTGTCTAACCCTCACTGACCATTGCCTAACCCTCACTGACCATTGCTTGACCTAACTTCCTATTGTCTAATCTCCACTGCCCATTGTCTAACCCTCACTGACCATTGTCTAACCCTCACTGCCCATTGCCTAACTCCCACTGCCCATTGTCTAACCCTCACTGCCCATTGCCTAACTCCCACTGCCCATTGTCTAACCCTCACTGCCCATTGTCTAACCCTCACTGCCCATTGTCTAACCCTCACTGCCCATTGTCTAACCCTCGCTGACCATTGTCTAACCCTCACTGCCCATTGACTAACCCTCGCTGCCCATTGTTTGCCCTCACTGACCATTGCCTCACTCCCATTTTTGTGCAAAAACAAAATATTTATTTCCATGAAATTTCTTGTTGAGTGATCAGTACCAAGTGTTTTGATAGAGTTTTGCCTGTGGGCTGGGAGTGGTCCTATTCAGGGGTGCTGGAGGTCTAGCTCAGATTCACTAATAACACCCAGTGCATTGGGTTACCTAACACAAAGATGATTGACAATCTGCTCACACCCCTTTGGAAACTTAAAAACATCCCTTTTGGCTCTTCTCTTTTGTTAACCACCTAATTAAGAAAGAAAGAATTTGCATTTATATAGCGCCTTTCACGACCTCAGGATGTCCCAAAGCTCTTTACAGTCAATGAAGTATTTTTGAGGTGTAGTCACTGTTGTAATGTAGGAAACGTGGCAGCCAATTTGCACACAGCAAGGTCCCACAAATAGCAATGTGATAATGACCAAATAATCTGTTTTTACTGATGTTGGTTAAGGGCCAGGACACCGGGGAGAACTGCTCTTTGAAATATTGCCGTGGGATCTTTTACATCCACCTGAGAAGGCAGACGGGGCCTCAGTTTAACGTCTCATCGAAAGACGGCACCTCCGACAGTGCAGCGCTCCCTCATGCTCCTGGAAGTGTCAACCTGGATTATGTGCTCGAGTTTCTGAAGTGGGACTCAAACGCACAACCTTATTAATCTAATTTCGGACATGCCCCATGAAAGATACTGGCCATAGTCCTTTCTATTTGGCCCTTTTTAATCAGAGCAATATTAATTATTCTCTACAATGAACTCACTGAACACACAGTTCTGTATAAAATAACCACTATTCCCCAAGCTATCTCTGTAGGAGGAAACTACACTAACTCAGATTCCAAGCTCCCAGCCTAAAGTATCTCATCGGCTAACCTGAGCCCTTAATTATCTCCAGAGCGGCCAACAAGAGCGTGCTCCCAGGTTCGAATTTGTTCATTTTTATTACATTTTTTATTACATCGATGGGACAGCTTTCCTCTAATTAAGCCTTGACATTACAACTGCATGATACAGAAGATAATTAAAAGGACATCAGCAGGACTAGGCCTCTTTAAAGAAAAATTGTAGAGAGAGTTTTATGAAGGGGGTACCGTATATGCTCGTGTATAAGAGAACTCCCAAATTTCTACCTAAAAGAAAACAAAAAGAAAGGTCCATGGCTCTCACATAACATGAGGGTCAACATGCAAAACTTTCATCCATCAGAGCGTTCAACTTCATAAGGGCCGGGAATTTCCGCTCCGCTGGAATCCCGGTGTAAACCCTGACCCAGGCTGATTTCCTGTGGTCAGGCTAATTTGGATATTTTTGATAGGCTCTCAGTGGGGTTCTTGCTAGCATCAGAAATCCCACCCTGGGGCTGGGAGGAGAATGGCCTGCAGCCAGAATGTACCGGTGCCGGTGGCTTGGGACCTGACTAAAACAAATTGTGTTTCAAAAATCCTACCTTGACCAATTAAATCGATCGCCCTGCATATCTTTTGAATACGGTCACCCATTCAAACACATTTTAAGTGTCAGCCGTGGCTCAGTGGTAGCACTCTCGCACTGAGTCAGAAGGTCATGGATTGCAACCCCACTCCAGAGACTTGAGCTCATAATCCAGGCCAACACTCCAGTGCAATACCGAGGGAGTGCTACACTGTCGGAGGTGCCGTCTTTCAGATGTTAAACCGAGGCCCTGTCTGCCCTCTCATGTGGACGTAAAAGAACCCACGGCCACTATTCGAAGAAGAGCGGGGAGTTCTCCCCAGTGTCCTGGCCAATATTTATCCCTCAACCAACACCTAAAACAGATTATCTGGTCATTATCTCATTGCTGTTTGTGGGAATTGGCTGCTGCGTTACATTACAACAGTGACTACACTTCAAAAGTACATAATTAACTGTAAACCTCTTTGGGACGACCTGAGACCGTGAAAGGCAATATTTAAACCCAAGTCTTACTTTCTTTTCTGTACTCTATAACCCTGTCATTTCCAGCAGAAAGTCCAGGAGGTTTAGCAGAACCCACCAGGAGCGAGCAGAACGGCTCTCCTGACTGTCACACCGATGAGCGAGCTGGTAACTCCAGCAGCAAATCCCAGCTGGCAGATTGATTCTCCTGGGCTGTCTCCAATTTTAAAGGCAGCTTGCATCGAAGTCTGGTGTTGGGAGCAAAAGTTGCCATTTAACTACCATGGCCCTGGAAGAATTGAGCAACAGCTGATAGGTGTGGTTATGATGCGGCTGTTGGGTTCTTGGTCTTTGGGGAAATTGTTTCACTGGGAACCTGAGGGAGATATGACCCAGGAATGAAACAGTCCCCCCCATTTCCTCCCCCAAACGAGGGCATGAATTTCAAATCTTAGACATGAGCGCATACAGTAAGTGAGCAGGTGGGCTGATTGAGTGGGTGGTAATGTGCCTGCTCTCCAGTCAGACAAACGCAGACTCATGCCAGCAGTGTCTGTTGGGTAGCTGGTAGGATGCCCATCTATCAGGAAGACTGTTGCAAAATAATTTTCTCATAGCCTGGAAGTTTAGGTGGCTCTGTGCCCAAGTTGCGACAAGACTAAGAAGATTTCACCGCCTCACTGCCTGGCTGCTTCAGTGAGTGTTGGAGCACTTAACGCCTAATGGGACTGTCATAAGTTCGTCCCCCTCACTGTCTGTCTATCCATCCTCATTGGGAAACAGTTTCCATTAGCTTTTGGACAGAGGCCCAGTGAAGGTGACGTATTACACTGATGAAGTTCCGTATTTCTATAACTCAAAGGGCTGACATCCACGTCCCAGTGCAAAGTCATTAGCCAGCAGACCCTAGTTGCTTTAATGTGCAACAAATTGATTCTCATTAATAAATTACCATACAAATGAGCTGTGTGCCAGTCAAATGGTAACACAATTGGCATGGTCTCACCCCATCTTACACTGGAGCACCTTCAACACTTGTTCATTCACACGGTTGTTGGGATTTACCAATGGGACAGCTGACATAGGACTTCCCTTCATTATATCATTAAATACTCATTTAAAAAAAACACTAGCATTGACGGGCATTGCTCATTAGGACTTTGGGGTCTGGAGCACGGTTTAAAAGAAAGAATTTGCATTTCTATACTGCCTTTCACAACCTTAGGACATCCCAAAGTGCTTTACAGCCAATTAAATACTTTTTAAAAATGTAGTCACTGTTGTAATGTAGGACACACAGCAGCCAATTTGCGCACAGCAAGATCCCACAAACAGCAATGAGATAATGACCAGATAATCTGTTTTAATGATGTTGGTTGAGGGATAAATATTGGTCAGGACACCGGGGAGAACTCCCCTACTCTTCTTCAAAATAGTGCCATGGGATCTTTTACATCCACCTGAGAGGGTAGATGGGGCCTCGGTTTAATGTCTCATCCGAAAGACGGCACCTCCGACAGTGTAGCACTCCCTCAGTACTGCACTGGAGTGTCAGCCTAGACTTTTTTCTTTATTTAAGATTGTTTTGCATTTGTAACAAATGTGTTTTGTCTGATGTGTGACATCTGGTGTGTGACAGATGTGCACCAAGCACAGAGCTTTTATAGATATACTAGCAGATTTCCCATGGCATAGCTTATTAAGACTAACCAACAGTACCAAGATTGTATGCTACAAAGTGTTGTCCATCAAGTGTTCCACATTTAGCGGTCACCCAGTGACAACTTACAGTTCATACATCCCTTGCATACCCTCTGCATGGCACGCATTCAAGATGCAACAGACAATTGAAAACTTTGCCACACTCCCATCATTCAAGTGCATCACATCTCAAGCCAGTGTAACACACCCTATCAATGGTCACTTACTGACATCTCAAGCCAGTGTAACACACCCTATCAATGGTCACTTACTGACGTCTCAAGCCAGTGTAACACACCCTATCAATGGTCACTTACTGACATCTCAAGCCAGTGTAACACACCCTATCAATGGTCACTTACTGACATCTCAAGCCAGTGTAACACACCCTATCAATGGTCACTTACTGACATCCAAGGTGGCCTGCAAGTTGAGCAAGACCATCACTGTGCAAGCCCTCCTTAAAGTTACAACATTGCAACTACAATCATACACTTTCTACAATCAAACTCTCTCTGTACAGTCATACATTCCCTACAGTCACACTCTACAATTATGGTCTGTATATAATCATACTCTCACTCGACAGTCATACCATCGTCCTCTTTTTACATTTGTGCTCCATCTACAATCACATCTCTCTACAGTCATATGAACTGAACAAGCATAAACCCGGTTCAATCATATACTCTGTCTATATTCATGACCTCTAATTGAACTGAGGAAGTTGTTCTGAGCAATTAGCCTCTAATTGACCTGGGGAAGTTGCTAAGAGATATTAGCTTCCAATTGACTTAAGGACGGCCCAACAATTGCATCTTGTGGCCTTAAAGGGACACACTACATTGCATAGAACTGCATTTTAGCAACAGAATAATACATAATGAATTTCCTCGGGGGGGGGGGGCTCCCGATCGGCTGCCACAACTTCAGTGGAAACCCCATTTACATATCTACCCAGGGTTTCTGCCGATCTCCTGCCGAAGTTAGGGCCAATCGGGAGACCACCCCGAGGAAACTCCCAGCGAGTGTGTTACATGGTAAAATGCTCCTGGCTTTATAGGCAGTTCCACGGGAGAGCTGCTAGTCTCTATATAAAAATCAGCACTGTGCTCGAGGTTTAGCCCTATGGCTTTGCCCCAAGAGGTCCATGTGCTCCTTCTGTCTTTAACAGTGGTGACATGGTTAGTGACAGGAATATATACATCAACTTCCCGACCAAGCAGATGGATGGCTTGGTGCCATTGACCAATGCCTCAGCCTCTGGGACTTGAACACCTCCTTCTGTCTCACTGGAGCCAATATTGGTTTCTGTCAACAGTTTCACAGGATGTTATGGTTTGCTGACCAGAGAGCCCTCATCCTGCCCAGCATGCTCCAAGAATTACTGTACTGTGGTCTGAACATCCTCCAAACAGCCATCTACCTGGCTGGGAACAATTTGGACGGGATCCCAAATGTCTGGCAATCCGACAGACAACCCATCCCGCGGCCATCAAAAGCAAGTCCAAGGCTGTGTGGAATCCGTCTGTGGTTGCTCACATCTCTCGGGTGCCTTAGTGCACAGTGATTGTACAGGGTAGAGAAGAAAGAGAGAATGAAAGAGAGAGAAAAAAAAGAGAGGAAAAGAGAAAGTAAGAGAGAGATTAAGAAAGTAAGAAAGAGAGAAAGAAAGAATAAGAGAGAAAGGAAGAGAGAAAGAAAAAAGAAAAACAAAAAGAAAGACCCTAGGTTTGTGTTTTTTCTCCAGCTCAAAGCCTTCAAGGCCTTAAAGGGACAGGCCAGGTTAAACATTGCTCCAACTTAGCAGCAGAATAATACATGTTACATGTTATGACGTTCCTGTTGTTATAGACATTGTATGGTCTGACTTGCCATGAGCAATGCCAGGGGGTAAATACATATAGTGATTTACTATACTACGCAACGCAATGGTCTTAAGCTTCATCTCATTTTCCAGAGATAACCCCTGGATGACACAGAGTGAACTAGAAAATGCACAAATGCATCATCCCTATTTAAGTGGAAGTGAATCCATTTTATAAAGAAGATGAATGTCTTGTAGACATTCTTATCATAAACAGTGAATGAAGAGAGTTATTGCCAACAAGGCAGCATTACTGAAGCTTCAGCAATCTTTAGATGAGCTAACTCCAGAGGTAATAACATTATCTACACTAAGACAGTGCTCAGCATTTTTGGAATGCTAACACGCAGTTCATATAGTCACTACATATTTCTCAAAGGTCCTGACAAGGTACTAAATTATTTTATCAATATTTGTGTTGGAATATTAAGTTTCAACAATTTATGATGATATACTGCAAACGTTTCTAGGTAATATTACATTTTGCATTGTTGAGGCGCTGCCAGACTGCATTGTACATGCTGGCCCTTGCTTATAGCCTGTGTTGCAGAGGCCGGGGGCCCTGGCCCATGATTTCAGGCTGTGCTGTACAGGCCGGCCCTTGATTTCAGGCTGTGTTTACAGGCCAGGCCTTGATTTCAGGTTGTGTTTACAGGCCAGGCCTTGATTTCAGGCTGTGTTGTACAGGCCAGCCCTTGATTTCAGGCTGTGTTTACAGGCCGGCCCTTGATTTTAGGCTGTGTTTACAGGCCAGGCCTTGATTTCAGGTTGTGTTTACAGGCCAAGCCTTGATTTCAGGCTGTGTTGTACAGGCCGGCCCTTGATTTCAGGCTGTGGGCTACTGCCATTATTGAGGGCTGTCACCTGTCCAGCTTTGGCCTGGACGGTCCAGTCTTTGGGTGGACTGTCTGGAACTCTTAAAAAGATGAATCTGAACCTTGTTGTCAGTGAGGAGCTTCCTGGAACTGCCCCTCTGTTCTAAAAACACAGTCCATTTTTTGCTAATTCCTTCATCTATTTTCATCATCAACAAAACAAACATCACAACTTAAGCCATATTCCTATCACCCTGCCCTTCACCTATTCTGCTGACCCCCCCGCCCTCCCCAACTTCCCATCTGATTTTGGTCAAAGCCCAAAATGGCCACTCTGCCCTTGATATGTTTCCTGAGGGCATGTTGCTTTCTCAATCTGGCCAGCGGGTTTGGTGAAGGGATTTTCCCGAGACCGTTTGAGTGTGTAAACGGGGTCTCCGCCAAAGTCGATCAGGAGAACCCCCAAGGAAATTTAACCCCATAGTCGGCACTGCTGGAGCAGTTTAATTATAATCCCAAAATGAGACATCTATAAAAAGGTATCCCTTACTCCTGCCCTACGTGAGGTTGGATGCAACATCTCCAACACTGCCACATCACAAGGAGCAGTTTTGTGCATATTTCTCCTCTGTGTTATCCTGAGCAATTATTCACTTTCCCAGTTATCTCTTTTAATGGAGTATTTTCAACCTCCCAGCCAGCTTCAGGTCCAGTTCCTTGACCAAGATTTTTCAGGTGCCAGAGATTGGGGGAGGGACGAGCATCTCAAGATTCAGCCGTGGGCCAGAGCAACCCCAAGTTTGCTGTTGTGGCAAAATCTGGGCAATATGTTGAATTAAGAAAGAAATGACTTACACTTATATCGTATGACCTCACAATGTCCCAAATAATTTATAGCCAATGAAGTACTTTTGAAGCGTAATCACTGTTGTAATGTAGGAAACGCGGCAGCCAATTTGCGCACAGCAAGGTCCCACAAACAGCAATGAGATAATGACCAGATAATCGTTTTTTTTAGTGATGAGGGATAAATAATGGCCAGGACACCGGGGAGAACTCCCCTGCTCTTCTTCGAAATAGTGCCATGGGCACTTGTACGTCCACCTGAGAGGGTAGGCGGAGCCACGGTTTAACACCTCATCTGAAAGACTGCACCTCCGACAGTGCAGCACTCCCTCAGTACTGCACTGGAATGTTGGCCTGGATTACGTGCTCATGTCTCTGGAGTGGGGCTTAAATCCACAACCTTCTGACATAGAGGCGCGAGTGCTACCACCGAGCCAAGGCTGACACTTCATCATGGACAATCTGTATTCCAAACTTACACAGAGAGGCTTATTGGCTTACTACCTGGCAGAGTGTGTATGGCGATGCTCTGTGCAATTGCTGAATGCCAACATTAACAAGGGCCAGTCCTTTCACTTTGGTTCCTGCTTTTCTGATCTACAAGTCATGGGCTGTTGCAGCATGGGAAACCCTCCTTTCAAATTTCGCTGCATACATGTGTTTTTCCTTGGCTCACATCTTGACTGTCATGTCCTCATTTTATAGAATCATAGAAAGGTTACAGCTCGGAAGGAGGCCATTCGGCCCATCGAGTCCATGCTGGCTCTATGCAAGATCCAGCTAGTCCCACTCTCCCATCCTATCCCCGTAGCCCTGCACATTTTTTCCTCTCAAGTACTTATCTAGTTCCCTTTTGAAGGCCATGATTGAATCTGCCTCCTCCACCCCCTCGGGCAGTGCATTCCAGATCCGAACCACTCCCTGTGTAAAAAAGTTTTTCCTCATGTCACCTTTGGTTCTTTTGCCAATCACCTTAAATCTATGTCCTCTAGTACTTGACCCTTCCGCCAATGGGAACAGTTTCTCTCTATCTACTCTGTTTAGACCCTTCATTTTGAATACCTCTATCAAATCTCCTCTCAACCTTCTCAGTTCCAAGGAGAACAACCCCAGCTTCTCCAGTCTATCCACATAACTAAAGTCCCTCATCCCTGGAATCATTCTAGTAAATTTCTTCTGCACCCCCTCTAAGGCCTTCACATCTTTTCTAAAGTGCGGTGCCCAGAATTGGACACAATACTCCAGTTGTGGCCGAACCAATGTTTTATAAAGGTTCATCATGACTTCCATACTTTTGTACTCTATGGGCCCGATTTTACCAGGGGTGCGGGTTCTCGGAAGGTGGGCGAGCGGGCGCGTTTTAGTGAGTTTCCCGCGCGATCGTAGCAGGCAACACACTAATTGGATCCACTTACCTGCTCCTCCGGGTTCCCCACTGCTGATCTGCGTGTCGGGCGGGCTGCGCATGCGCAGTAAGATCTGTCAGCTGGAGGCGCTCTATTTAAAGGGGCAGTCCTCCACTGATAGATGCTGCCACAAATAGCAAAAATTACAGCATGGAGCAGCCCAGGGGGAAGGCTGCTCCCAGTTTAATGATGCCCCACCCCAGGTATCATTAGATGGGGTGAGGAGGAGGGGGAGGACAGAGATCTTCCTCCCGGTGGGCGGGAGGAAGCGGCCTGCCTCTGCCACCAGGAAGGCCTGGCTCGAGGTGGCAGAGGAGGTCATCTGCGCCACCAACATATCGCCCACCAGCATACAGTGCAGGAGGCGCTGCAATGACCTCAGTAGGTCAGCCAAAGTGAGTACACGTAGTCTTTCCCCTACACTCCGTCTGCCACAACACTGCCCCCACCCCACATCTCCTTCAGCACTGCCAACACTACTCTGTCACATCACCCCTCATATCCACTCAAACCTCATCCTCATCTTACCTGCACCTACTCACCTCGCCAGTACTCACCCGCCACTAACACGCAACCCAATCCTCATACAATCTCATGGCTCTATCCCATACTCACCCTCTCGTGCATCTCTCTCACGGCCAGCCTCACTCAACCTGCCACCACCTGTGCTGCAGCCACAGGGCATGCATCACATATGTGCAGTAGGTAGCGTAAGGCAAACGTGTCGTGAGCATGAAGGGGATGCACAAGGGTGTTTGAGGGTTTGTCATGGTTCTTACTTCTATTGAATTAAAGAACAACTCACATCACACATTATATTGGCACCACTACTGCCATGTCTTCGCGAATCCTGTCCGGTTTGTGCAATAATGCCCGCTCCTGGGTATCACTATGAGGACCCACCACTGATGCCACCCAGTGTGTCACTACAGAGTGGGTGTAGGTGTATTTGCAGGGCTCTTTTGCGCAGACGACTGAGAGACATCGGGGATGTCCCCGGTTGCAGCCTGGCAGGCTGCGGAGGAGAAGTTCGGGAGGGCAGTGGTGACTTTGACAGCGACAGGTAAGAAGATGGTGCTCGGGCCAGCCAGGAGCAGCTCAGCATGAAAGAGGCTGCAGATGTCCACGACTACATGTCGAGTGACTCTGAGCCTCCGTGTGCACTGCTGCTCAGAGAGGTCCAGGAAGCTGAGCCTCGGTCTGTGGACCCTGTGGCGAGGGTAGTGCCCTCTGCGACGCATCTCTCTCTGCAGTTGCCCTCCCTCCTGCTGTACAGGTGGATGTGTCACAGCACTCTATTGTGGAGCTCCACGTGTCAGAGGTGGACAGCGTGGCCGGCGAGGCTGGTGAGGCTAGTGATACTGTTCGCCCTCCGAGGAGGTCATGACTGCAGCTACGGCGGCCCCCATCCGCAAGATGTACATCTGAGGGGGTCCGCAAGGTAGGTACATGTTTCCGGACCCTGGAGTAAATGTGCAGGTTGGTGACTTCGACCATCAGGAGGAGGGTGGTGGAGGCCAAACTTTGTCCCAAGTGACGGAGTGGCCTCCTGCAATGGCTGAGGGTCTCCCCCACCCCACCTGTCAAATGGACCTTTGCAGCTGCCACAGGCTGACAGCTGCAGCACGTCCATTTCAACTGGGAGTGTTTCCCCCAGTGTGGGAAACAGTCCCATGTTTATCCAAAATCACACACAGTCCCTTAATCAGGTCAGTTAATGACCTGAACAAGCAAAGTAAATACTCTCAAGTGGCATCCCGCTGGCTTTAATTGCCTGCGGGATTCCCACCAGCGGGGGCTGCGCGCGCACGCCGGCGCGTCATCGGGGAACCCGGAAGTGGGCGGGATCGAGGCGCGATCCGGTCCCGCACCTGGATTTCGGGATTTTCGGGGCCCCCCCGCCGAGAACACACCCGATAGCGGGTGCTAAAATCGGGCCTCATGTCTCTATTTATAAAGCCCAGGATCCCGTATGCTTTTTTAACCGCTTTCTCAACCTGCCCTGCCACCTTCAACAATTTGTGAATCTCTCTGTTCCTGTACCCCTTTTAGAGTTGTGCCCTCTAGTTTATATTCCCTCTCCTCGTTCTTCCTGCCAAAACGTATCACTTTGCACTTCTCTGCGTTAAATTTCATCTGCCACGTGTCCGCCCATGCCACCAGCCTATCTATATCCTCTTGAAGTCTATCACTATCCTCCTCACTGTTTACTACCCTTCCAAGTTTTGTGTCATCTGCCAAGAAGGATTAAATTTTGAGCGTCCCTTAAAGGAAGGGTATTTCTGCAGGCTGCCGTCAACATTCATTCAGCTCTCTGAGAACCTGCAACTATTGCCAAAAGGCAAAGAACTCGAGCTTTGAGCAGACTCAAAGTGCCACTTTGATGCGCTTGTACCGACAATTCACTGACATGTCAACACCAATTCGCCCGCGTGGCTTCAGTTATCTTTACTGGGCTAGAAAGCTCTTTGTTGCTCCCTTATCCTAGGCTGGAAATGGCCTCTATCCATTTTGTTTGCTGTGTCAGGTCCTGGTTCCATTGAAACTCTGCAATGGGAATGTGAGAGGAGGCTTGAAACACATTACTAGCAGCTCATTACTAGTTGCCTACGTTACACATGATAAAATGCGATACAAGTGCTAGTCCTTCCTTTTTTGAAGACTGGACCCTGAGTATTGTGTACAATTTTGGTCTCCTTACTTAAGAAAGGATATACTTGCCATAGAGGGAGTGAAATGAAGGTTCACCAGACTGATTCCTGGGATGGCAGGACTGTCATATGAGGAGAGATTGGGTCGACTCGGCCTGTATTCACTCGAGTTTAGAAGAATGAGAGGCGATCTCATTGAAACATACAAAATTCTTACAGGGCTCGATAGGGTAGATGCAGGGAGGATGTTTCCCCTGGCTGGGGAGTCTAGAACCAGGGGTCACAGTCTCAGAATAAAGGGTAGGCCATTGTGGACTGAGATAAGGAGAAATTTCTTCACTCAGAGGATTGTGATTCTTTGGAATTCTTTACCCCAGAGGGCTGTAGAGGCTCAGTCATTGAGGACATTCAAAGCAGTGACCGATAAATTTCTAGATATTAAAGGCATCAAGGGATATGGGGATAGTGCAGGAAAATGGTATTGAGGTAGAAGATCAGCCATGATCTTGTTGAATGGCGAAGCAGGATCGAGGGGTCAGATGGCCTACTCCTGCTCCTATTTCTTATGGTCTTATGTTCTTCATTTAGTCATTCAACCAAGGCAAGACAGCACGGAACAAAATGGCCAACACTAAAAGTGCACTCACTTGATGGGTTCTGTTGGTTTTTTGCTGCACCACCAATGGGATCTTTCACTGGTGGAGTGGGAGTAGGACAGGGGCTTAACATGGACCTAACTGTTTTGATAGCAGTTACACTCTCTAGTAACCTCATAAGCAGGTTGTGTACATCGAAGAGCCAAAATGGGCCCATTTTCAGTTCCTATTCAGTTTGGGCTTGCAAGGCCAATGATGTCACAGAGGTAGTTGCTGATGATGTCATTGTCGGTCCATCACACGTCCGGTGTGACCGTGTCACGCTGGTAAATTTCAGTGCCACGCTTAAAAAAAGTATTTAAACAAAAGAACAATAGCCAGTAATTGTCCTGCTGGTTTCTTCTGACCCTGAAGCTGGGAATTTGCCAGCAGCTGCCAGTCTGCAACCTTCCCTCGCCCACAGCAATTGGCCTTTCATTAACCTCAGGGTGTACCTACTCACAGCAAGCAGGCGTGGTGGCCTTAAAGGGATGGGCCACCTTCAACAGGAGTCCATATTAGCAGTAGAATAATACATTGTGAATTACAAGGTGTAATACTCCTGTCAATCTGGCTTCCTGTGCAGAGCCACAAGCAATAGAGTCATAGAGTTATACAGCACAGATAGAGGCCCTTCGGCCCATCGTGTCCGCGCCGGCCATCAAGCCCTGTCTACTCTAATCCCATATTCCAGCATTTGGTCCGTAGCCTTGTATGCTATGGCATTTCAAGTGCTCATCCAAATGCTTCTTGAATGTTGTGAGGGTTCCTGCCTCCACAACCCTTTCAGGCAGTGAGTTCCAGACTCCAACCACCCTCTGGGTGAAAAAGTTCTTTCTCAAATCCCCTCTAAACCTCCCGCCTTTTACCTTGAATCTATGCCCCCTTGTTTTAGAACCCTCAACGAAGGGAAAAAGCTCCTTAGTATCCATCCTATCTGTGCCCCTCATAATTTTGTACACCTCAATCATGTCCCCCCTCAGCCTCCTCTGCTCCAAAGAAAACAAACCCAATCTTCCCAGTCTCTCTTCATAGCTGAAGCGCTCCAGCCCTGGTAACATCCTGGTGAATCTCCTCTGCACCCTCTCCAAAGCGATCACATCCTTCCTGTAGTGTGGCGACCAGAACTGCACACAGTACTCCAGCTGTGGCCTAACCAGTGTTTTATACAGCTCCATCATAACCTCCTTGCTCTTATATTCTATGCCTCGGCTAATAAAGGCAAGTATCCCATATGCCTTCTTTACCACCTTATCTACCTGTTCCGCCGCCTTCAGGGATCTGTGAACTTGCACACCAAGATCCCTCTGACCCTCTGTCTTGCCTAGGGTCTTCCCATTCATTGTGTATTCCCTTGCCTTGTTAGACCCTCCAAAGTGCATCACCTCGCACTTTTCCGGGTTAAATTCCATTTGCCACTGTTCCGCCCATCTGACCAACCCATCTATGTCGTCCTGCAGACTGAGGCTATCCTCCTCGCTATTTACCACCCTACCAATTTTTGTATCATCAGCGAACTTACTGATCATACCTTTTACATTCATATCCAAGTCATTAATGTAGACCACAAACAGCAAGGGCCCCAGCACAGATCCCTGTGGTACCCCACTGGCCACAGGCTTCCAGTCACAAAAACAACCTTCGACCATCACCCTCTGCCTTCTGCCACTAAGCCAGTTTTGTATCCAAAGTGCCAAGGCACCCTGGACTCCATGGGCTCGTACCTTCTTGACCAGTCTCCTGTGCGGGACTTTATCGAAGGCCTTACTGAAATCCATGTATACCACATCCACTGCGTTACCCTCATCCACACGCCTAGTCACCCCCTCAAAAAATTCAATCAAATTTGTCAGACATGATCTTCCCTTGACAAAGCCATGTTGACTATCCCTGATTAATCCTTGCTTCTCCAAGTGGAGACTAATTTTGTCCTTCAGAATTTTTTCCAATAATTTTCCTACCACTGATGTTAGGCTCACTGGCCTGTAGTTCCCCGGTTTTTCCCTACTCCCCTTCTTGAATAATGGTACTACATTAGCGGTTCTCCAGTCCTCTGGCACATCCCCTGTGGCCAGAGAGGTTCTGAATATATGTGTTAGAGCCCCCGCAATCTCCTCCTTTGCCTCACACAGTAGCCTGGGATACATTCCGTCCGGGCCTGGGGATTTATCCATTTTTAGGCCTGCTAAAACCGCCAATACCTCCTCCCGCTCGATGTTAATATGTTCGAGTATATCACAGTCCCCCTGCCGTATTTCTATGTCTACATCGTCCTTCTCCATAGTGAAAACAGATGCAAAAAATTCATTTAGAACCCCTCCTACATTTTTCGCTCCACACACAGATTGCCATTTTTTCCCTAGTTATCCTCTTACCCTTAATATACTTATAAAACATCTTAGGATTTTCCTTTATTTTGCTCGCCAGTGTTTTTTCATGGCCCCTCCTTGATCTCCTAATTTCTTTTTTAAGTATCCCCCTGCACTTTTTGTACTCCTCTAGGGCTTCCTCCGTCTTTAGCCTTTTGTATCTGCCAAAAGCCCTCCTTTTTTTCCTAATCCATTCTCGTATATCCCCTGACATCCAAGGTTCCCTGGAGTTCTTGGAACCACCCTTGACCTTTACGGGAACATGTTGCCATTGTATGGTCTCAATCTCCCTTCTGAAAGACTCCCATTGCTCCGATGCGGATTTTCCTACAAGCAGCTGATCCCAGTCCATTTTGGCCAGATCCTGCCTTATCCTATTAAAATCAGCCTTCCCCCAATTTAGAACCTTTATTTCCGGCCCCTCCCTGTCCTTTTCCATGACCACCTTAAATCTCACTGAATTATGGTCACTGTCACCAAAGTGCTCACCTACTAGCACTTCTTCCACTTGGCCGGCCACATTCCCTAGAATTAGGTCCAGTACCGCCCCCTCTCTTGTAGGACTTTCTACATGCTGGCTCAAAAAGCTCTCCTGGATGCACGTTAAAAATTTTGTACCCTCTAAGCATTTTACACTCTGAGTATCCCAGTTAATATTGGGGAAGTTGAAATCCCCCACTATTATTACCCTATTATTTGCACAATTTTCTGAGATTTGCCTACATATCTGTTCCTCTATCTCCCCCTGACTGTTTGGGGGTCTATAGTACACTCCCATCAAAGTGCTTGCCCCCTTTTTGTTTTTAAGCTCCACCCATATGGCCTCATTTGAGGAACCTGCTAATATATCATCCCTCCTTATAGCAGTAATTGATTCTTTAATTAATATTGCGACCCCCCCTCCTCTTATACCTCCCCCTCTGTCTCGCCTGAAGATTCTGTACCCCGGAATATTGAGCTGCCAGTCTTGCCCCTCCCTCAACCATGTCTCTGTGACAGCAACAATATCATACTCCCATGTGTTTATCAACACCTTCAGTTCATCCACCTTATTTGCAAGACTCCTTGCATTAAAATAGATGCCATCCAGCCTTGCTCTTACATATTTGCCCTGTCTTCCAAGCTGACTTGTTTTTTTCTCAATATTTGGCTGCACATCACCCCCTATTGTAGCTCCACTCTGTATCCCATCCCCCTGCCAAGTTAGTTTAAACCCCCCCCAACAGTGCTAGCAAACCTCCCCGCAAGGATATTTGTCCCGCTCTGGTTCAGATGCAACCCGTCCGACTTGTACAAGTCCCACCTTCCCCAGAAGCAGGCCCAGCGATCCAGGAAACTGAAACCCTCCCTCCTGCACCAACTCTTTAGCCACGCATTCATCTGTTCTATCCTCCTATTTCTATACTCACTAGCCCGTGGCACTGGGAGTAATCCAGAGATTACAACCTTTGAGGTCCTGCTCTTTAATCTGCTACCTAGCTCCCTAAATTCTTGATGCAGGACCTCATCTCCCTTCCTACCTATGTCGTTGGTCCCAATGTGGACCACGACCTCTGCCTGCTCCCCCTCCCCCTTGAGAATGCCCTGTAGCCGCTCAGTGACATCCATGACCCTGGCACCAGGGAGGCAACAAACCATCCTGGAGTCACGTTTACGGCCACAGAAACGCCTGTCTGTTCCCCTTACGATAGAATCCCCTACCACTATAGCTCTTCCACTCTTTTTCCTCCCAGCCTGTGCAGCAGAGCTACCCCTGGTGCCAGGAAGTTGGCTGCTGCTGCCTTCCCCTGATAAGTCATCCCCCTCAACAATATCGGTATATTTGTTTGAGAGGGGGACGGCCACAGAGGACCCCTGCACTGCCTGCCTGCTCCTCTTACTCTGCCTGGTGGTCACCCAATTACTTCCTGCCTGTACAACCTTTACCTGCGGTGTGACCATCTCACTAAACGTGCTATCCACGACGTTTTCAGCATCGCGAATGCTCCATAATGAATCCATCCGCAGCTCCAGTGCCGCAATGCGGTTTGTCAGTAGCTGCAGCTGGATACATTTCCCGCACACATGGTCGTCAGGGACACCGGAAGGGTCCCTGATTTCCCACATAGAGCAGGAAGAGCATAACACGGGGCTGGGCTGTCCTGACATGACTTACCCTTTAACTAATTAATTCAAATTAAATGAATCCCACCAATTTCACTTCAATTAAAAGGTATACTCAAGGGCCCTTGCTGAACAGCAGTCCCCCACTGCACAACAGAGACCAGAGAATCCACAAACTCTAACCTTAGACAAATTCAGCAGGAAAATACTCACCAACCAATCACTTACCTCTTCCTTGGTGACGTCCCACTTGGATTACTTTTTGCTTCTTATTTATCTTAGGTCCAGGAGTTAAGTCCCTGAAAACAAAATATAAAAACGAACCTACCCTTTAAATTTCCTCTACCCCCCAAAAGGTTAGAGGAGGTGGGAGGGTGGGAGTCACTACTAGTGTAGTGTCTCGGGTTTAGCAACCGCTCCACCTATATACGGGTACCAATGAATTGGCCCCGCCCCCTGCCTTTGAAAAACCCACGAAGCTCCTTCCCCGCTGGGGAAAAAGACTCACGTAGGTGAGTTTAATTACTCACCTCAGGCCTCCACTGCTCCCTTTATCGACTCGCCAATCACCTACCCGCTGTCCTGTGACGTCAATCCTTGTTTTTTTCACCAATTGCCTCTCTGCGGGTAGGCCCTCGAGCCTGGGCCTTTAGTAGTCTCCGAGTCCCGCGCTCTCTCCTAGGTCCGCTCCCGCCTGTAGCTCCGCTCCGAGTGCGGGCAGGCCCTCGAGCCTGGGCCTTTAGTAGTCTCCGAGTCCCGCGCTCTCTCCTACGTCCGCTCCCGCCTGTAGCTCCGCTCCGAGTGCGGGCAGGCCCTCGAGCCTGGGCCTTTAGTAGTCTCCGAGTCCCGCGCTCTCTCCTAGGTCCGCTCCCGCCTGTAGCTCCGCTCCGAGTGCGGGTAGGCCCTCGAGCCTGGGCCTTTAGTAGTCTCCGAGTCCCGCGCTCTCTCCTAGGTCCGCTCCCGCCTGTAGCTCCGCTCCGAGTGCGGGTAGGCCCTCGAGCCTGGGCCTTTAGTAGTCTCCGAGTCCCGCGCTCTCTCCTACGTCCGCTCCCGCCTGTAGCTCCGCTCCAAGTGCGGGTAGGCCCTCGAGCCTGGGCCTTTAGTAGTCTCCGAGTCCCGCGCTCTCTCCTAGGTCCGCTCCCGCCTGTAGCTCCGCTCCCGCCTGTAGCTCCGCTATATTATATATATATATATATATATATATACACACACAGATATATTTAAATACACACACATATATATATTTCTATACACATATATGCACACACACACACATATATATATATATATATATATATACACACACACATAGATAACAATTTACCATCCTGCCTTGCAATTGTAACCACACATGTAAAGGGATTCTGAGATTCAATAGAGTTCACTCCCTGGACGGTTTTAAACAAGGCAATGCAAATCCTGCATTACTATTTCCATGCCTGGTTTTCCAAATGTCCACTGAGAATATATTCAGGTCAGTCAGCTTGGAAACTCATATAATGCTTGGCCAGGTTCCCTGATAATCACCCAGGATCTCAGTGGCCTTTTTATTAGCTCCCAGCCTGGCTGACTCAGGTATTTGGTCAGGGTCAGCTCTTTGCAGGTTAGTCTGTGCTAGTTGTGACTGGGAGGGAAGCAGCAGCAGTGACAAAGAAAATGGGGCAAAGATATAAAAGACAAAAAGCAAAGAGAGAAAGAAATAAATCTGGTAATCTTAATCAAAAATGTAAATGATATTAACATATTTTGTTTTAGATTATATATACTGGAGCTTACTTTCCCTGGTTAGTACATATTTCCTCTTCTAGTTTCTTTATCTGTACAACACATCCCTCCTGAAGGTAGAGCACATTCTATACTTCCTATATGGTACAGATTCCATCTTATACTTCCTATATGGTACAGATTCCATCTTATAGTTCCTATACGGTACAGATTCCATCTTATACTTCCTATATGGTACAGGTTCCATCTTATAGTTCCTATACGGTACAGATTCCCTCTTATAGTTCCTATACGGTACAGATTCCATCTTATACTTCCTATACGGTACAGATTCCATCTTATACTTCCTATATGGTACAGATTCCATCTTATAGTTCCTATATGGTACAGATTCCATCTTATAGTTCCTATACGGTACAGATTCCATCTTATAGTTCCTATATGGTACAGATTCCATCTTATAGTTCCTATATAGTACAGATTCCATCTTATACTTCCTATATAGTACAGATTCCATCTTATAGTTCCTATATGGTACAGATTCCCTCTTATAGTTCCTATATGGTACAGATTCCATCTTATAGTTCCTATATAGTACAGATTCCATCTTATACTTCCTATATGGTACAGATTCCATCTTATAGTTCCTATATAGTACAGATTCCATCTTATAGTTCCTATATGGTACAGATTCCATCTTATAGTTCCTATATGGTACAGATTCCATCTTATAGTTCCTATATAGTACAGATTCCCTCTTATAGTTCCTATACGGTACAGATTCCCTCTTATAGTTCCTATACGGTACAGATTCCATCTTATACTTCCTATACGGTACAGATTCCATCTTATAGTTCCTATATGGTACAGATTCCATCTTATAGTTCCTATATAGTACAGATTCCATCTTATACTTCCTATATGGTACAGATTCCATCTTATAGTTCCTATATAGTACAGATTCCATCTTATACTTCCTATATGGTACAGATTCCATCTTATAGTTCCTATATAGTACAGATTCCATCTTATACTTCCTATATGGTACAGATTCCATCTTATAGTTCCTATATAGTACAGATTCCATCTTATACTTCCTATACGGTACAGATTCCCTCTTATAGTTCCTATACGGTACAGATTCCCTCTTATAGTTCCTATACGGTACAGATTCCATCTTATACTTCCTATACGGTACAGATTCCATCTTATAGTTCCTATATGGTACAGATTCCATCTTATAGTTCCTATATAGTACAGATTCCATCTTATAGTTCCTATATGGTACAGATTCCATCTTATAGTTCCTATATGGTACAGATTCCATCTTATAGTTCCTATATAGTACAGATTCCATCTTATACTTCCTATATGGTACAGATTCCATCTTATAGTTCCTATATAGTACAGATTCCATCTTATACTTCCTATATGGTACAGATTCCATCTTATAGTTCCTATATAGTACAGATTCCATCTTATACTTCCTATACGGTACAGATTCCCTCTTATAGTTCCTATACGGTACAGATTCCCTCTTATAGTTCCTATACGGTACAGATTCCATCTTATAGTTCCTATATGGTACAGATTCCATCTTATAGTTCCTATATAGTACAGATTCCATCTTATAGTTCCTATATGGTACAGATTCCATCTTATAGTTCCTATATAGTACAGATTCCATCTTATACTTCCTATATGGTACAGATTCCATCTTATAGTTCCTATATAGTACAGATTCCATCTTATACTTCCTATATAGTACAGATTCCATCTTATACTTCCTATACGGTACAGATTCCCTCTTATAGTTCCTATACGGTACAGATTCCATCTTATAGTTCCTATATAGTACAGATTCCATCTTATACTTCCTATACGGTACAGATTCCATCTTATAGTTCCTATATAGTACAGATTCCATCTTATACTTCCTATACGGTACAGATTCCCTCTTATAGTTCCTATATGGTACAGATTCCATCTTATAGTTCCTATATGGTACAGATTCCCTCTTATAGTTCCTATACGGTACAGATTCCATCTTATACTTCCTATACGGTACAGATTCCCTCTTATAGTTCCTATACGGTACAGATTCCATCTTATACTTCCTATACGGTACAGATTCCATCTTATAGTTCCTATATGGTACAGATTCCATCTTATAGTTCCTATATAGTACAGATTCCATCTTATACTTCCTATACGGTACAGATTCCCTCTTATAGTTCCTATACGGTACAGATTCCATCTTATAGTTCCTATACGGTACAGATTCCATCTTATACTTCCTATATGGTACAGATTCCATCTTAAAGTTCCTATACGGTACAGATTCCCTCTTAAAGTTCCTATACGGTACAGATTCCCTCTTAAAGTTCCTATACGGTACAGATTCCCTCTTATAGTTCCTATATGGTACAGATTCCATCTTATACTTCCTATATGGTACAGATTCCATCTTATACTTCCTATATGGTACAGATTCCATCTTATAGTTCCTATATGGTACAGGTTCCATCTTATAGTTCCTATACGGTACAGATTCCATCTTATACTTCCTATATGGTACAGATTCCATCTTAAAGTTCCTATACGGTACAGATTCCCTCTTAAAGTTCCTATACGGTACAGATTCCCTCTTAAAGTTCCTATACGGTACAGATTCCCTCTTATAGTTCCTATATGGTACAGATTCCATCTTATAGTTCCTATATGGTACAGATTCCATCTTATACTTCCTATATGGTACAGATTCCATCTTATAGTTCCTATATGGTACAGGTTCCATCTTATAGTTCCTATATGGTACAGATTCCATCTTATACTTCCTATATGGTACAGATTCCATCTTATACTTCCTATATGGTACAGATTCCATCTTATACTTCCTATATGGTACAGATTCCATCTTATACTTCCTATATAGTACAGATTCCATCTTATAGTTCCTATATGGTACAGATTCCATCTTATACTTCCTATATGGTACAGATTCCCTCTTATAGTTCCTATATGGTACAGATTCCCTCTTATAGTTCCTATATAGTACAGATTCCATCTTATAGTTCCTATATGGTACAGATTCCATCTTATACTTCCTATATGGTACAGATTCCCTCTTATAGTTCCTATATGGTACAGATTCCATCTTATAGTTCCTATATGGTACAGATTCCCTCTTATAGTTCCTATATAGTACAGATTCCATCTTATAGTTCCTATATGGTACAGATTCCATCTTATACTTCCTATATGGTACAGATTCCCTCTTATAGTTCCTATATGGTACAGATTCCATCTTATACTTCCTATATAGTACAGATTCCATCTTATAGTTCCTATATGGTACAGATTCCATCTTATACTT
This sequence comes from Heptranchias perlo, assembly GCF_035084215.1. Taxonomy (NCBI): domain Eukaryota; kingdom Metazoa; phylum Chordata; class Chondrichthyes; order Hexanchiformes; family Hexanchidae; genus Heptranchias; species Heptranchias perlo. The sequence continues at coordinate 46,177,133 of NC_090343.1, forward strand.
CCTATATGGTACAGATTCCATCTTATACTTCCTATATGGTACAGATTCCATCTTATAGTTCCTATATGGTACAGGTTCCATCTTATAGTTCCTATATGGTACAGATTCCATCTTATACTTCCTATATGGTACAGATTCCATCTTATACTTCCTATATGGTACAGATTCCATCTTATACTTCCTATATGGTACAGATTCCATCTTATACTTCCTATATGGTACAGATTCCATCTTATACTTCCTATATGGTACAGATTCCATCTTATACTTCCTATATGGTACAGATTCCATCTTATACTTCCTATATGGTACAGATTCCATCTTATACTTCCTATATGGTACAGATTCCATCTTATACTTCCTATATAGTACAGATTCCATCTTATAGTTCCTATATGGTACAGATTCCATCTTATAGTTCCTATATGGTACAGATTCCATCTTATACTTCCTATATAGTACAGATTCCATCTTATAGTTCCTATATGGTACAGATTCCCTCTTATAGTTCCTATATAGTACAGATTCCATCTTATAGTTCCTATATAGTACAGATTCCATCTTATAGTTCCTATATAGTACAGATTCCATCTTATAGTTCCTATATAGTACAGATTCCATCTTATAGTTCCTATATAGTACAGATTCCATCTTATAGTTCCTATATAGTACAGATTCCATCTTATACTTCCTATATAGTACAGATTCCATCTTATAGTTCCTATATAGTACAGATTCCATCTTATAGTTCCTATATAGTACAGATTCCATCTTATACTTCCTATATGGTACAGATTCCATCTTATACTTCCTATATGGTACAGATTCCATCTTATACTTCCTATATGGTACAGATTCCATCTTATAGTTCCTATATAGTACAGATTCCATCTTATAGTTCCTATATGGTACAGATTCCATCTTATACTTCCTATATGGTACAGATTCCATCTTATAGTTCCTATATGGTACAGATTCCATCTTATACTTCCTATATGGTACAGATTCCATCTTATAGTTCCTATATAGTACAGATTCCATCTTATAGTTCCTATATGGTACAGATTCCATCTTATACTTCCTATATGGTACAGATTCCATCTTATAGTTCCTATATGGTACAGATTCCATCTTATACTTCCTATATAGTACAGATTCCATCTTATAGTTCCTATATGGTACAGATTCCATCTTATACTTCCTATATGGTACAGATTCCATCTTATAGTTCCTATATGGTACAGATTCCATCTTATACTTCCTATATAGTACAGATTCCATCTTATAGTTCCTATATAGTACAGATTCCATCTTATAGTTCCTATATGGTACAGATTCCATCTTATAGTTCCTATATGGTACAGATTCCATCTTATAGTTCCTATATGGTACAGATTCCATCTTATACTTCCTATATGGTACAGATTCCATCTTATAGTTCCTATATGGTACAGATTCCATCTTATAGTTCCTATATGGTACAGATTCCATCTTATACTTCCTATATGGTACAGATTCCATCTTATAGTTCCTATATAGTACAGATTCCATCTTATAGTTCCTATATGGTACAGATTCCATCTTATAGTTCCTATATAGTACAGATTCCATCTTATAGTTCCTATATGGTACAGATTCCATCTTATAGTTCCTATACGGTACAGATTCCATCTTATAGTTCCTATATGGTACAGATTCCATCTTATACTTCCTATATGGTACAGATTCCATCTTATAGTTCCTATATAGTACAGATTCCATCTTATAGTTCCTATATGGTACAGATTCCATCTTATAGTTCCTATACGGTACAGATTCCATCTTATAGTTCCTATATGGTACAGATTCCATCTTATACTTCCTATATGGTACAGATTCCATCTTATACTTCCTATATGGTACAGATTCCATCTTATACTTCCTATATGGTACAGATTCCATCTTATACTTCCTATATGGTACAGATTCCATCTTATACTTCCTATATGGTACAGATTCCATCTTATAGTTCCTATATGGTACAGATTCCATCTTATACTTCCTATATGGTACAGATTCCATCTTATACTTCCTATATAGTACAGATTCCATCTTATAGTTCCTATATGGTACAGATTCCATCTTATACTTCCTATATGGTACAGATTCCATCTTATAGTTCCTATATGGTACAGGTTCCATCTTATAGTTTCTATATGGTACAGATTCCATCTTATACTTCCTATATGGTACAGATTCCATCTTATACTTCCTATATGGTACAGATTCCATCTTATACTTCCTATATGGTACAGATTCCATCTTATAGTTCCTATATGGTACAGATTCCATCTTATAGTTCCTATATGGTACAGATTCCATCTTATACTTCCTATATGGTACAGATTCCATCTTATAGTTCCTATATGGTACAGATTCCATCTTATACTTCCTATATAGTACAGATTCCATCTTATAGTTCCTATATGGTACAGATTCCATCTTATAGTTCCTATATGGTACAGATTCCATCTTATAGTTCCTATATGGTACAGATTCCATCTTATACTTCCTATATAGTACATATTCCATCTTATAGTTCCTATATGGTACAGATTCCATCTTATAGTTCCTATATAGTACAGATTCCATCTTATAGTTCCTATATAGTACAGATTCCATCTTATAGTTCCTATATGGTACAGATTCCATCTTATACTTCCTATATAGTACATATTCCATCTTATAGTTCCTATATGGTACAGATTCCATCTTATACTTCCTATATAGTACAGATTCCATCTTATAGTTCCTATATGGTACAGATTCCATCTTATAGTTCCTATATAGTACAGATTCCATCTTATAGTTCCTATATGGTACAGATTCCATCTTATACTTCCTATATAGTACAGATTCCATCTTATAGTTCCTATATGGTACAGATTCCATCTTATAGTTCCTATATAGTACAGATTCCATCTTATAGTTCCTATATGGTACAGATTCCATCTTATAGTTCCTATATGGTACAGATTCCATCTTATACTTCCTATATGGTACAGATTCCATCTTATACTTCCTATATAGTACAGATTCCATCTTATAGTTCCTATATAGTACAGATTCCATCTTATAGTTCCTATATGGTACAGATTCCATCTTATAGTTCCTATATGGTACAGATTCCATCTTATAGTTCCTATATAGTACAGATTCCATCTTATAGTTCCTATATAGTACAGATTCCATCTTATAGTTCCTATATGGTACAGATTCCATCTTATAGTTCCTATATGGTACAGATTCCATCTTATAGTTCCTATATGGTACAGATTCCATCTTATAGTTCCTATATAGTACAGATTCCATCTTATAGTTCCTATATAGTACAGATTCCATCTTATAGTTCCTATATGGTACAGATTCCATCTTATAGTTCCTATATAGTACAGATTCCATCTTATAGTTCCTATATAGTACAGATTCCATCTTATAGTTCCTATATGGTACAGATTCCATCTTATAGTTCCTATATAGTACAGATTCCATCTTATAGTTCCTATATGGTACAGATTCCATCTTATAGTTCCTATATAGTACAGATTCCATCTTATAGTTCCTATATAGTACAGATTCCATCTTATAGTTCCTATATGGTACAGATTCCATCTTATAGTTCCTATATAGTACAGATTCCATCTTATAGTTCCTATATGGTACAGATTCCATCTTATAGTTCCTATATAGTACAGATTCCATCTTATAGTTCCTATATAGTACAGATTCCATCTTATAGTTCCTATATAGTACAGATTCCATCTTATAGTTCCTATATAGTACAGATTCCATCTTATAGTTCCTATATAGTACAGATTCCATCTTATAGTTCCTATATAGTACAGATTCCATCTTATAGTTCCTATATAGTACAGATTCCATCTTATAGTTCCTATATAGTACAGATTCCATCTTATAGTTCCTATATAGTACAGATTCCATCTTATAGTTCCTATATGGTACAGATTCCATCTTATAGTTCCTATATAGTACAGATTCCATCTTATAGTTCCTATATAGTACAGATTCCATCTTATAGTTCCTATATAGTACAGATTCCATCTTATAGTTCCTATATAGTACAGATTCCATCTTATAGTTCCTATATAGTACAGATTCCATCTTATAGTTCCTATATGGTACAGATTCCATCTTATAGTTCCTATATGGTACAGATTCCATCTTATAGTTCCTATATGGTACAGATTCCATCTTATAGTTCCTATATAGTACAGATTCCATCTTATAGTTCCTATATGGTACAGATTCCATCTTATAGTTCCTATATGGTACAGATTCCATCTTATAGTTCCTATATAGTACAGATTCCATCTTATAGTTCCTATATAGTACAGATTCCATCTTATAGTTCCTATATAGTACAGATTCCATCTTATAGTTCCTATATGGTACAGATTCCATCTTATAGTTCCTATATGGTACAGATTCCATCTTATACTTCCTATATGGTACAGATTCCATCTTATAGTTCCTATATAGTACAGATTCCATCTTATAGTTCCTATATGGTACAGATTCCATCTTATAGTTCCTATATAGTACAGATTCCCTCTTATAGTTCCTATATAGTACAGATTCCATCTTATAGTTCCTATATAGTACAGATTCCATCTTATAGTTCCTATATGGTACAGATTCCATCTTATAGTTCCTATATAGTACAGATTCCATCTTATAGTTCCTATATAGTACAGATTCCATCTTATAGTTCCTATATGGTACAGATTCCATCTTATAGTTCCTATATAGTACAGATTCCATCTTATAGTTCCTATATAGTACAGATTCCATCTTATAGTTCCTATATGGTACAGATTCCCTCTTATAGTTCCTATATAGTACAGATTCCATCTTATAGTTCCTATATAGTACAGATTCCATCTTATACTTCCTATATGGTACAGATTCCATCTTATAGTTCCTATATGGTACAGATTCCATCTTATAGTTCCTATATGGTACAGATTCCATCTTATAGTTCCTATATGGTACAGATTCCATCTTATAGTTCCTATATAGTACAGATTCCATCTTATAGTTCCTATATGGTACAGATTCCATCTTATAGTTCCTATATAGTACAGATTCCATCTTATAGTTCCTATATAGTACAGATTCCATCTTATAGTTCCTATACGGTACAGATTCCATCTTATAGTTCCTACATGGTACAGATTCCCTCTTATAGTTCCTATATGGTACAGGTTCCATCTTATAGTTCCTATATGGTACATATTCCATCTTATACTTCCTATATGGTACAGATTCCATCTTATACTTCCTATATAGTACAGATTCCATCTTATAGTTCCTATATAGTACAGATTCCATCTTATAGTTCCTATATGGTACAGATTCCATCTTATAGTTCCTATATAGTACAGATTCCATCTTATAGTTCCTATATGGTACAGATTCCATCTTATAGTTCCTATATGGTACAGATTCCATCTTATAGTTCCTATATAGTACAGATTCCATCTTATAGTTCCTATACGGTACAGATTCCATCTTATACTTCCTACATGGTACAGATTCCCTCTTATAGTTCCTATATGGTACAGGTTCCATCTTATAGTTCCTATATAGTACATATTCCATCTTATACTTCCTATATGGTACAGATTCCATCTTATACTTCCTATACGGTACAGATTCCATCTTATACTTCCTATATAGTACAGATTCCATCTTATAGTTCCTATATAGTACAGATTCCATCTTATAGTTCCTATATGGTACAGATTCCATCTTATAGTTCCTATATAGTACAGATTCCATCTTATAGTTCCTATATAGTACAGATTCCATCTTATACTTCCTACATGGTACAGATTCCCTCTTATAGTTCCTATATGGTACAGGTTCCATCTTATAGTTCCTATATGGTACATATTCCATCTTATACTTCCTATATAGTACAGATTCCATCTTATAGTTCCTATATGGTACATATTCCATCTTATACTTCCTATATGGTACAGATTCCATCTTATACTTCCTATATGGTACAGATTCCATCTTATAGTTCCTATATAGTACAGATTCCATCTTATAGTTCCTATATGGTACAGATTCCATCTTATAGTTCCTATATAGTACAGATTCCATCTTATAGTTCCTATATGGTACATATTCCATCTTATACTTCCTATATGGTACAGATTCCATCTTATACTTCCTACATGGTACAGATTCCCTCTTATAGTTCCTATATGGTACAGGTTCCATCTTATAGTTCCTATATGGTACATATTCCATCTTATACTTCCTATATGGTACAGATTCCATCTTATACTTCCTATATGGTACAGATTCCATCTTATAGTTCCTATATGGTACAGATTCCATCTTATAGTTCCTATATGGTACAGATTCCATCTTATAGTTCCTATATGGTACAGATTCCATCTTATAGTTCCTATATGGTACAGATTCCATCTTATAGTTCCTATATGGTACAGATTCCATCTTATAGTTCCTATATGGTACATATTCCATCTTATAGTTCCTATATGGTACATATTCCATCTTATAGTTCCTATATGGTACAGATTCCATCTTATAGTTCCTATATGGTACAGATTCCATCTTATAGTTCCTATATGGTACATATTCCATCTTATAGTTCCTATATGGTACAGATTCCATCTTATAGTTCCTATATGGTACAGATTCCATCTTATAGTTCCTATATGGTACAGATTCCATCTTATAGTTCCTATATGGTACAGATTCCATCTTATAGTTCCTATATGGTACAGATTCCATCTTATAGTTCCTATATGGTACAGATTCCATCTTATAGTTCCTATATGGTACAGATTCCATCTTATAGTTCCTATATGGTACAGATTCCATCTTATAGTTCCTATATGGTACAGATTCCATCTTATAGTTCCTATATGGTACAGATTCCATCTTATAGTTCCTATATGGTACAGATTCCATCTTATAGTTCCTATATGGTACAGATTCCATCTTATAGTTCCTATATGGTACAGATTCCATCTTATAGTTCCTATATGGTACAGATTCCATCTTATAGTTCCTATATGGTACAGATTCCATCTTATAGTTCCTATATGGTACATATTCCATCTTATAGTTCCTATATGGTACAGATTCCATCTTATAGTTCCTATATGGTACAGATTCCATCTTATAGTTCCTATATGGTACAGATTCCATCTTATAGTTCCTATATGGTACAGATTCCATCTTATAGTTCCTATATGGTACAGATTCCATCTTATAGTTCCTATATGGTACAGATTCCATCTTATAGTTCCTATATGGTACAGATTCCATCTTATAGTTCCTATATGGTACAGATTCCATCTTATAGTTCCTATATGGTACAGATTCCATCTTATAGTTCCTATATGGTACATATTCCATCTTATAGTTCCTATATGGTACAGATTCCATCTTATAGTTCCTATATGGTACAGATTCCATCTTATAGTTCCTATATGGTACAGATTCCATCTTATAGTTCCTATATGGTACAGATTCCATCTTATAGTTCCTATATGGTACAGATTCCATCTTATAGTTCCTATATGGTACAGATTCCATCTTATAGTTCCTATATGGTACAGATTCCATCTTATAGTTCCTATATGGTACAGATTCCATCTTATAGTTCCTATATGGTACAGATTCCATCTTATAGTTCCTATATGGTACAGATTCCATCTTATAGTTCCTATATGGTACAGATTCCATCTTATAGTTCCTATATGGTACAGATTCCATCTTATAGTTCCTATATGGTACAGATTCCATCTTATAGTTCCTATATGGTACAGATTCCATCTTATAGTTCCTATATGGTACAGATTCCATCTTATAGTTCCTATATGGTACAGATTCCATCTTATACTTCCTATATGGTACAGATTCCATCTTATACTTCCTATATGGTACAGATTCCATCTTATACTTCCTATATGGTACAGATTCCATCTTATAGTTCCTATATGGTACAGATTCCATCTTATAGTTCCTATATGGTACAGATTCCATCTTATACTTCCTATATGGTACAGATTCCATCTTATACTTCAAATATGGTACAGATTCCATCTTATAGTTCCTATATGGTACAGATTCCATCTTATACTTCCTATATGGTACAGATTCCATCTTATACTTCCTATATGGTACAGATTCCATCTTATAGTTCCTATATGGTACAGATTCCATCTTATAGTTCCTATATGGTACAGATTCCATCTTATAGTTCCTATATGGTACAGATTCCATCTTATAGTTCCTATATGGTACAGATTCCATCTTATACTTCCTATATGGTACAGATTCCATCTTATACTTCCTATATGGTACAGATTCCATCTTATAGTTCCTATATGGTACAGATTCCATCTTATACTTCCTATATGGTACAGATTCCATCTTATACTTCAAATATGGTACAGATTCCATCTTATAGTTCCTATATGGTACAGATTCCATCTTATACTTCCTATATGGTACAGATTCCATCTTATACTTCCTATATGGTACAGATTCCATCTTATAGTTCCTATATGGTACAGATTCCATCTTATACTTCCTATATGGTACAGATTCCATCTTATACTTCCTATATAGTACAGATTCCATCTTATAGTTCCTATATAGTACAGATTCCATCTTATAGTTCCTATATAGTACAGATTCCATCTTATAGTTCCTATATAGTACAGATTCCATCTTATACTTCCTATATGGTACAGATTCCATCTTATACTTCCTATATGGTACAGATTCCATCTTATACTTCCTATATAGTACAGATTCCATCTTATAGTTCCTATATAGTACAGATTCCATCTTATAGTTCCTATATAGTACAGATTCCATCTTATACTTCCTATATGGTACAGATTCCATCTTATACTTCCTATATGGTACAGATTCCATCTTATACTTCAAATATGGTACAGATTCCATCTTATAGTTCCTATATGGTACAGATTCCATCTTATACTTCCTATATGGTACAGATTCCATCTTATACTTCCTATATGGTACAGATTCCATCTTATACTTCCTATATGGTACAGATTCCATCTTATACTTCCTATATGGTACAGATTCCATCTTATACTTCCTATATGGTACAGATTCCATCTTATACTTCCTATATGGTACAGATTCCATCTTATACTTCAAATATGGTACAGATTCCATCTTATAGTTCCTATATGGTACAGATTCCATCTTATAGTTCCTATATGGTACAGATTCCATCTTATACTTCCTATATGGTACAGATTCCATCTTATACTTCAAATATGGTACAGATTCCATCTTATAGTTCCTATATAGTACAGATTCCATCTTATAGTTCCTATATGGTACAGATTCCATCTTATAGTTCCTATATGGTACAGATTCCATCTTATACTTCCTATATGGTACAGATTCCATCTTATACTTCCTATATGGTACAGATTCCATCTTATAGTTCCTATATAGTACAGATTCCATCTTATAGTTCCTATATGGTACAGATTCCATCTTATACTTCCTATATGGTACAGATTCCATCTTATACTTCAAATATGGTACAGATTCCATCTTATACTTCCTATATGGTACAGATTCCATCTTATACTTCCTATATGGTACAGATTCCATCTTATACTTCCTATATGGTACAGATTCCATCTTATAGTTCCTATATAGTACAGATTCCATCTTATAGTTCCTATATGGTACAGATTCCATCTTATACTTCCTATATGGTACAGATTCCATCTTATACTTCAAATATGGTACAGATTCCATCTTATACTTCCTATATGGTACAGATTCCATCTTATACTTCCTATATGGTACAGATTCCATCTTATAGTTCCTATATGGTACAGATTCCATCTTATACTTCAAATATGGTACAGATTCCATCTTATACTTCCTATATGGTACAGATTCCATCTTATACTTCAAATATGGTACAGATTCCATCTTATAGTTCCTATATGGTACAGATTCCATCTTATACTTCCTATATGGTACAGATTCCATCTTATACTTCAAATATGGTACAGATTCCATCTTATACTTCCTATATAGTACAGATTCCATCTTATACTTCCTATATAGTACAGATTCCATCTTATAGTTCCTATATGGTACAGATTCCATCTTATAGTTCCTATATGGTACAGATTCCATCTTATACTTCCTATATGGTACAGATTCCATCTTATACTTCAAATATGGTACAGATTCCATCTTATAGTTCCTATATAGTACAGATTCCATCTTATACTTCCTATATAGTACAGATTCCATCTTATAGTTCCTATATGGTACAGATTCCATCTTATAGTTCCTATATGGTACAGATTCCATCTTATACTTCCTATATGGTACAGATTCCATCTTATACTTCAAATATGGTACAGATTCCATCTTATACTTCCTATATAGTACAGATTCCATCTTATAGTTCCTATATAGTACAGATTCCATCTTATACTTCCTATATGGTACAGATTCCATCTTATACTTCCTATATGGTACAGATTCCATCTTATACTTCAAATATGGTACAGATTCCATCTTATACTTCCTATATGGTACAGATTCCATCTTATACTTCAAATATGGTACAGATTCCATCTTATAGTTCCTATATAGTACAGATTCCATCTTATAGTTCCTATATAGTACAGATTCCATCTTATAGTTCCTATATAGTACAGATTCCATCTTATACTTCAAATATGGTACAGATTCCATCTTATAGTTCCTATATGGTACAGATTCCATCTTATAGTTCCTATATGGTACAGATTCCATCTTATAGTTCCTATATGGTACAGATTCCATCTTATAGTTCCTATATGGTACAGATTCCATCTTATACTTCCTATATAGTACAGATTCCATCTTATAGTTCCTATATGGTACAGATTCCATCTTATAGTTCCTATATGGTACAGATTCCATCTTATAGTTCCTATATGGTACAGATTCCATCTTATAGTTCCTATATAGTACAGATTCCATCTTATAGTTCCTATATGGTACAGATTCCATCTTATACTTCCTATATGGTACAGATTCCATCTTATACTTCAAATATGGTACAGATTCCATCTTATACTTCCTATATGGTACAGATTCCATCTTATACTTCCTATATGGTACAGATTCCATCTTATAGTTCCTATATGGTACAGATTCCATCTTATAGTTCCTATATGGTACAGATTCCATCTTATAGTTCCTATATGGTACAGATTCCATCTTATAGTTCCTATATGGTACAGATTCCATCTTATAGTTCCTATATGGTACAGATTCCATCTTATAGTTCCTATATGGTACAGATTCCATCTTATAGTTCCTATATGGTACAGATTCCATCTTATAGTTCCTATATGGTACAGATTCCATCTTATACTTCCTATATGGTACAGATTCCATCTTATACTTCCTATATGGTACAGATTCCATCTTATACTTCCTATATGGTACAGATTCCATCTTATAGTTCCTATATGGTACAGATTCCATCTTATAGTTCCTATATGGTACAGATTCCATCTTATACTTCCTATATGGTACAGATTCCATCTTATACTTCAAATATGGTACAGATTCCATCTTATAGTTCCTATATGGTACAGATTCCATCTTATACTTCCTATATGGTACAGATTCCATCTTATACTTCCTATATGGTACAGATTCCATCTTATAGTTCCTATATGGTACAGATTCCATCTTATAGTTCCTATATGGTACAGATTCCATCTTATAGTTCCTATATGGTACAGATTCCATCTTATAGTTCCTATATGGTACAGATTCCATCTTATACTTCCTATATGGTACAGATTCCATCTTATACTTCCTATATGGTACAGATTCCATCTTATAGTTCCTATATGGTACAGATTCCATCTTATACTTCCTATATGGTACAGATTCCATCTTATAGTTCCTATATGGTACAGATTCCATCTTATACTTCCTATATGGTACAGATTCCATCTTATAGTTCCTATATAGTACAGATTCCATCTTATAGTTCCTATATGGTACAGATTCCATCTTATACTTCCTATATGGTACAGATTCCATCTTATACTTCCTATATGGTACAGATTCCATCTTATAGTTCCTATATGGTACAGATTCCATCTTATACTTCCTATATGGTACAGATTCCATCTTATACTTCAAATATGGTACAGATTCCATCTTATAGTTCCTATATGGTACAGATTCCATCTTATACTTCCTATATGGTACAGATTCCATCTTATACTTCCTATATGGTACAGATTCCATCTTATAGTTCCTATATGGTACAGATTCCATCTTATACTTCCTATATGGTACAGATTCCATCTTATACTTCCTATATAGTACAGATTCCATCTTATAGTTCCTATATAGTACAGATTCCATCTTATAGTTCCTATATAGTACAGATTCCATCTTATAGTTCCTATATAGTACAGATTCCATCTTATACTTCCTATATGGTACAGATTCCATCTTATACTTCCTATATGGTACAGATTCCATCTTATACTTCCTATATAGTACAGATTCCATCTTATAGTTCCTATATAGTACAGATTCCATCTTATAGTTCCTATATAGTACAGATTCCATCTTATACTTCCTATATGGTACAGATTCCATCTTATAGTTCCTATATGGTACAGATTCCATCTTATACTTCCTATATGGTACAGATTCCATCTTATACTTCCTATATGGTACAGATTCCATCTTATACTTCCTATATGGTACAGATTCCATCTTATACTTCCTATATGGTACAGATTCCATCTTATACTTCCTATATGGTACAGATTCCATCTTATACTTCCTATATGGTACAGATTCCATCTTATACTTCAAATATGGTACAGATTCCATCTTATAGTTCCTATATGGTACAGATTCCATCTTATAGTTCCTATATGGTACAGATTCCATCTTATACTTCCTATATGGTACAGATTCCATCTTATACTTCAAATATGGTACAGATTCCATCTTATAGTTCCTATATAGTACAGATTCCATCTTATAGTTCCTATATGGTACAGATTCCATCTTATAGTTCCTATATGGTACAGATTCCATCTTATACTTCCTATATGGTACAGATTCCATCTTATACTTCCTATATGGTACAGATTCCATCTTATAGTTCCTATATAGTACAGATTCCATCTTATAGTTCCTATATGGTACAGATTCCATCTTATACTTCCTATATGGTACAGATTCCATCTTATACTTCAAATATGGTACAGATTCCATCTTATACTTCCTATATGGTACAGATTCCATCTTATACTTCCTATATGGTACAGATTCCATCTTATACTTCAAATATGGTACAGATTCCATCTTATACTTCCTATATGGTACAGATTCCATCTTATACTTCAAATATGGTACAGATTCCATCTTATAGTTCCTATATGGTACAGATTCCATCTTATACTTCCTATATGGTACAGATTCCATCTTATACTTCAAATATGGTACAGATTCCATCTTATACTTCCTATATAGTACAGATTCCATCTTATACTTCCTATATAGTACAGATTCCATCTTATAGTTCCTATATGGTACAGATTCCATCTTATAGTTCCTATATGGTACAGATTCCATCTTATACTTCCTATATGGTACAGATTCCATCTTATACTTCAAATATGGTACAGATTCCATCTTATAGTTCCTATATAGTACAGATTCCATCTTATACTTCCTATATAGTACAGATTCCATCTTATAGTTCCTATATGGTACAGATTCCATCTTATAGTTCCTATATGGTACAGATTCCATCTTATACTTCCTATATGGTACAGATTCCATCTTATACTTCAAATATGGTACAGATTCCATCTTATACTTCCTATATAGTACAGATTCCATCTTATAGTTCCTATATAGTACAGATTCCATCTTATACTTCCTATATGGTACAGATTCCATCTTATACTTCCTATATGGTACAGATTCCATCTTATACTTCAAATATGGTACAGATTCCATCTTATACTTCCTATATGGTACAGATTCCATCTTATACTTCAAATATGGTACAGATTCCATCTTATAGTTCCTATATAGTACAGATTCCATCTTATAGTTCCTATATAGTACAGATTCCATCTTATAGTTCCTATATAGTACAGATTCCATCTTATACTTCAAATATGGTACAGATTCCATCTTATAGTTCCTATATGGTACAGATTCCATCTTATAGTTCCTATATGGTACAGATTCCATCTTATAGTTCCTATATGGTACAGATTCCATCTTATAGTTCCTATATGGTACAGATTCCATCTTATAGTTCCTATATAGTACAGATTCCATCTTATAGTTCCTATATGGTACAGATTCCATCTTATAGTTCCTATATGGTACAGATTCCATCTTATAGTTCCTATATAGTACAGATTCCATCTTATAGTTCCTATATGGTACAGATTCCATCTTATAGTTCCTATATGGTACAGATTCCATCTTATACTTCCTATATGGTACAGATTCCATCTTATACTTCAAATATGGTACAGATTCCATCTTATACTTCCTATATAGTACAGATTCCATCTTATAGTTCCTATATGGTACAGATTCCATCTTATACTTCCTATATGGTACAGATTCCATCTTATACTTCAAATATGGTACAGATTCCATCTTATACTTCCTATATGGTACAGATTCCATCTTATACTTCCTATATGGTACAGATTCCATCTTATACTTCCTATATGGTACACGTTCACTCCTATATTTCCTGCAAAATGGAAGAAATAATCTGCATTAATATAATACCTTATCGCGTCCTGTAGTCATCGCAAGTGCCCATATCCTATCCCACACCAAGTGCCGCTCACCAATCACTCCGTGCTCGCTGACCTACGTTGGCTCCCGGTCCACCAACACCTCCAACTTTATGTATCCTCCTCCACCCTCCAGGCCTCCCAGAACTCTCCATTCCTCCGATTCCGGCTTTTTGTGCTTCCCTTCGCCCCACCGTTGGTGGCAGTACGGTCAGTCATCTAGGCCCCACACTCAGCAACTCCCTCCCTAAACCCCTCCCTCTCTCCACCTCCATCTCCTCCTTTAAGACCCTCCTTAAATCCCACCTCTTTGACCAAGATTTTGCTCACCCCTTCTTATATCTCCTCCTTTAGCTCCGTTCATTTTAATCTGATTACACTCCTGTGAAGTGCCTTGGGATGTTTTTCAACATTAAAGGCACTATATAAATGCAAGTTATCGGTGTTATTGTTGTTATATGGTCAAGTCCAGCCAATTAATGAATGACCAGATAATCTGTTTTTGGTTGAGGAAGGAATACTGTCTCGGCCAACTCCCTGTCTTTCTTAAAATAGTACCATGTGATCTTTATCATCCACCTGCACAAGCCTCAGTTTAATATCTCATCCAACCGGTTCACTAAGGTCCTTTAGGGAAGGAAACCTGCCGTCCTTACTTAGTTTGGCTGGTATGTGACTCCAGTCCCACACCAATGTGATTGATTCTCTGAAATGGCCTAGCGAGCCACTCAGTTGCATCCTGGGCAACCAGGGATGGGCAATCAATGCCAGCCTTGCCAGCGACAGCCACATCCCATGAATGTATTAAAGAAAAGATTCAGCCGGCAAGCAGCCCACCAACACCTCCAACAAGGCCTTGTGGTAGGGGGGTGGGCCCGTGCAAAGGCTCGATTTGGGGGCCCTATATTGATAAAGTCAAGGGGGTTGGACAGGTCACTTGGATCCGCTTGAGGCCCCGTGCAATCGCAGCGGCCCTAACACTGGCTCTCCAGAAAGATCCACACCAGAAGGATAGTCACCTGAGTGTGGCACCAGCCGGACTGCTGGTACCCATTAGAACCACAGCCCAGCACAAGGCGGGAGAGGAGAGGAGGAAATTAAAAGGGAGAAGATGCAGTGAAATGATACTACTCTGGTTATATTAGAAATGCTGTCAGGCTTATAGTTGCGTGCCATTGAAATGACAATTTACAGCACAACACACATCTGTTCTCAAAGACATCTTCACATATAAAACCATAGATTTTTTTAATGTACCAGCAAATCTCTCGTTGCACCTCTGATAGTAAGTTGGGGGATACACTGTTTTATAACCCATGGGGTGCAGTAATGTTACTGGACTAGTAATCCAGAGGTCTGACCAAATCCCACCATGTCAATTTTGAGAATTTGAATTCAGTATTAAAAAAAAATTTGGAAATAAAAAGCTGGTATCAGTAAAAATGACCATGAAGCTGTCGGATTGTCATAAAAACACCCTGCAGTGAGAGTCAGCCAGTGACTGAGTAAGTCAGTCGTATCAAACCACTTGCAGCGGTTCAAGAAGAAGGCCCACCACCACCTTCTCAGGACAACCAGGGATGGGCAATAAATGCCGGCCTTGCCAGCGACGCCCACATCCCGTGAATGAATAAAAGGAAATAAATAACATCAGGAACTTTATACACCGGGTGTATTATTGTGCTGCTAGGTGGGGCTGTGTTCAATGTTTTGAGGCCAGAACTTTTAATTGCTGTAAATAGGTCCACCTTGCGGTCAATTAGAGCTCAATTGCTATTGGTGAGGGAAGGTTACAGATTGACAGGTGCACATCAATTCCTGATTGCAGGTCAGGAGAAACCTAAACTGACCGCCCTTTTCCTTTTTTTTATACCTTTGGCACTTTGAAATGTGACATTTGAAATGTGAGGGACATGCCCTAGACATACTCTAGACATGCTCTAGATATGCCTTAGATATCATCTGGGCATGCTCTGGACTTGCCCTAGACATGGCCTAGACATTCCTTGACATGCCCTGGATGTGGCCTGGACATGCCCTAGACATGCCTTGATGTGCCCTAGACATGGTCTGGACATGCCCTAGACATGCCTTGATGTGCCCTAGACATGGTCTGGACATGCCCTAGACATGCCTTGACGTGCCCTAGACATGGCCTGGACATGCCTTAACATGCCCTAGACATGGCCTGGACATGCCTTAACATGCCCTAGACATGGCCTGGACATGCCTTAACATGCCCTAGACATGGCCTGAACATGCCCTAGGCACATGCCCTTTACATGGCTGACACTTTGAAGAAATTGTGTAAGTAATTTATTTTGTGAATCTTTCTGCTCATTAAGATGAGGGGTTTTAGTCATTCGGAAAAGGAATTTTCCCAATTTTTGATGGGGGCGGGGGGGAGGGAGAGGGAAGGTTTCCTCTGTGCATGACATGTAACAGGATCATAAATGAGTTCTTTATAAATTTTACAACACTCACTGCTTCCAGGTAAGATTCGGCTCAGGTTGTGGACAGAGTAAAGTTCTCTCTACTCTGCCCAACAACGTACCTTAATCTCAATCTCAGGAATCTCCACTCATCCCCTTCCTCAGGAATGTGCCATTTCCACTCCCCACCCCAGCCATCCTGTGGTCCTCTAATAGAGATCATGGGGTAGAATCTCCTCCAGGAATTTTTTGCTTATTCAGCGCTGGATGTCAGACAAGCAGCGTAACAAATCAGAGACAGTGGAGGTGAAACTGGGTGTCATCAGTGTACATGTGGAACCTGACATGTTTTCAGATGATGTCGCAAGGGGCAGCATGTTAGATGAGAAATAGGAGGAGGCCAAGGATAAATACTTGGGGAACTCCAGAGGTAACGGTGCAGGGATTCTCTGGCTACGACTAGATAGATAGGAATGGAACCAGGTAAGGGCATTCCCACCCAGCTGGATAACGAGGAGGTTGGTATGGTCTTCTACTCTCACTGGAACATCAGCCTAGATTTATGTGCTGAAGTCGCTGGAGTGGGACTTGAACTGGTGAGCCTTTATGACTCAGGGGTGAGAGTGCTACCCACTGAGCCACAGCCGACACTCAATCAATCCCCAAGGGACAATGGGTGGAGTGTAACAAGAACATAAGCATGGAACAAGAAAAGGCCACTCAGCCCATCAACCCCACTCCTTCCTCAGATCAGGTGTAATCTCCCGAGAGAGAGTAATACAGAAATTCTCCCAGGCCAGCAAAGGTCACTGAGCTCTAATTGACACTGCCTGGAATTTCCACAGGATGACTCCCGATTGCCTGCATAACTTTGCCGGGAGCGGGATTTGAGTGGAAGTTATTGTTTCTCCTGGATTTCCACTGAAATAATGGCGGATGATCGTGTGTTGTCAGTGTACATGTGGAACGTGACGTGTTTTCAGATGATGTCACAAGGGACAGCATGTAGATGAGAAATTTCTCTGATTTGTTACGCTGCTTGTCTGACATTCAGCGCTGAATGAGCAAAAATTTCCTCCAACTAAGTATTGGGAAGACCGAAGCCATTGTCTTTGGACCCTGCCACAAACTCCGTTCCCTAGCGACCAACTACATCCCTCTCCCTGGCCACTGTCTCAGGCTGAACCAGACTGTTAACAACCTTGGCATCCTATCTGACCCTGATAAGCTTCCGGCCACATATCTGCACCAAAACCGCCTACTTCCACCTCCGTAACATCGCCCATCTCCGCTCCTGCCTCAGCTCATCTGCTGCTGAAACCCTCATCCATGCCTTTGTTACCTCCAGACTCGACTATTCCAATGCTCTCCTGCCCGGCCTCCCACCTTGCACCCTCTGTAAACTTGAGCTCATCCAAAACTCTGCTGCCCATATCCTAACTCGCACCAAGTCCCGTTCACCCATCACCCCTGTGCTCGCTGACCTCCATTGGCTCCTGGTCCGGCAACGCCTCGATTTTAAAATTCTCATCCTTGTGTTCAAATCCCTCCATGGCCTCGCCCCTCCCTATCTCTGTAACCTCCTCCAGCCCTACAACCCTCCGAGATCTCTGCGCTCCTCCAATTCAGGCCTCTTGCACAGCCCCGATTTTCACCGTTCCACCATTGGCGGCCGTTCCTACAGCTGCCTAGGCCCTGAGCTCTGAAATTCTGGAATTCCCTCCCTAAACATCCCCGCCTCTCTACCTCTCTCTCCTCCTATAAGACGCTCCAAACTTTTGGCCACCTGTCCTAATATCTCCTTATGTGGCTCGATGTCAAATTTTGTTTGATAATCGCTCCTGTGAAGCACCTTGGGACATTTTACTACGTTAAAGGCGCTATATAAATGCAAGTTGTTGTTGTTGTTGCTGCTGCACGGTCGGAGGTGCCGTCTTTCGGATGAGATGCTAAACTGAGGCCCCATCTGCCCTCTTTGGTAAAAGATCCCAAGGCACTATTTCGAAGAAGAGCAGGGGAGTTCTCCCCAGTGTCCTGACCCATATTTATCCCTCAATCAACATCACTAAAACAGATTATCTGGTTATTATCTCATTGCTGTTTGTGGGACATTGCTGTTGCCTCGTTTCCCTACACACGAACTTAATAACATAGGAACAGGAATAGGCCAGTCAGCCCCTCGAGCCCATTCCGCCTTTCAATTAGATTGTGGCTGACCTGAATCCTAACTCCATCTACCCGCCTTGGTTCTGTAACCCTTGATACCATTCAATCTACCAAACTCAGTTTTAAAATTTTCAATTGACCCCCAACCTCAACAGCTTTTTGGGGGAGAGAGTTCCCGATTTTTACTACCCTTTGTGTGAAGATGTGCTTCCTGACATCACCCCTGAACATCCTAACTCTAATTTTAAGGTTATGCCCCCTTGTTCTGGACTCCCCCACCAGAGGAAATCGTTTCTCTCTGTCTACCCCATCAAATCCTCTAATCATCTTAAATACCTCAATTAGATCACTCCTTAATCTTCTATACCCAAGGGAATACAAGCCTAGTCTATGCAACCTGTCCTCATAATTTAACCCTTTTAGCCCCGGTATCATTCTGGTGAATCTGCACTGCACCCCCTCCAAGGCTCATATATCCTTCCTGAGATGTCGTGCCCGGAACTGAACGCAGTTCTCCAGATGGGGCCTAACCAGAGCTCTGTACAGATGTAACATAACTTCCACCCCTTTGTATTCCAGCCCTCTTCAGATAAAGGCCAACATACCATTAGCCCTTTCAATTATTTTCTGTACCTGTCCACTAGCTTTTAGTAATTTCTGTACTTGGACCCCTAAAATCTCTCTGCTCATCCACAGTTCCTAGCTTCTCACCATTTAGAAAATACTCTGATCTATCTTACGTCCAAAGTGGATGACCTCACACTTCCCCCACGTTGAACACTATCGGCCACAGTTTTGCCCACTCACTTAATCTATCAACGTCCGTTTGCAGCTTTTTGCTCCCAACTACACTATTTACTGTGCCACCTAACTTAGTGTCATCAGCAAATGTAGATATACGGCTCCGTATTCCTTCATCCAAGTCATTTATATAGTGAAAAGCTGTGGCCCCAGTACAGATCCCTGGGGGACACCAGTCACATCCTGACAATGAGTACACACCCATTATCCCGACTCTCTGTCTCCTACCTCCTAACCAATTTCCTATCCTATTCCTCCTAACTGATTTTTTCAGACTGAAGGGAAGTATACAGTGGTGTTCCCCAGGGGTCAGTATTAGGACCACTGCTCTTTTTGATATATATTAATGACCTGGACTTGGGTATAGAAGGTATAATTTCAAGGTTTGCAGATGACACGAAACTCAGAAATGTAGTAAACAACGTGAAGGATAGTAACAGATTTCAGGAGGACATAGACAGACTGGTGAAATGGGCAGACACACGGCAGATGAAATTTAACGCAAAGAAGTGCAAAGTGATTCATTTTGATAGGAAGAATGAGAAGAGGCAATATAAACTAAATGGTACAATTTTAAATGGGGTGCAGGAACAGAGAGACCTGGGGGTGTATGTACACAAGTCTTGGAAGGTGGCAGGACAAGTTGAGAAGGCTGTTAAAAAAGCATATGGGATCCTGGGCTTCGTTAATAGAGCTATGGGGTACAAAAGTAAGGAAGTTATGCTAAACCTTTATAAAATACTGGTTAGAAACATAGAAACATAGAACATTTACGGTGCAGAAGGAGGCCATTCGGCCCATCGTGTCTGTGCCAGTTGAAATAGAGATACCCAGCCTAACCCCACTTTCCAGCTCTTGGTCCGTAGCCCTGTAGGTTACGGCACTTCAAGTGCACATCCAAGTACTTTTTAAATGATTTGAGGGTTTCTGCCTCTACCACCCTTTCAGGCAGTGAGTTCCAGACCCCCACCACCCTCTGGGTGAAAACATTTCTCCTCAACTCCCCTCTAATCCTTTCACCAATTACTTTGAATCTGTGCCCCCGGTTATGACATTTCTGCTAAGGGAAATAGGTCCTTCCTGTCCACTATCTAGGACCCTCATAATTTTATATCTATCAATTAAATCATCCCTCAGCCTCCTCTGTTCCAAAGAAAACAACCCCAGCCTATCCAATCTTTCCTCATAGCTAAAATTCTCCAGTCCTGGCAACATCCTCGTAAATCTCCTCTCTACCCTCTCTAGTGCAATCACATTTTTCCTGTAATGTGATGTCCAGAACTGTACGCAGTACTCAAGCTGTGGCCTAACTAGTGTTTTATACAGTTCCAGCATAACCTCCCTGCTCTTATAGTCTATGCCTCGGCTATGCCTTTTAAACCGCCTTGTCTATCTGACCTGCTACCTTCAGGGATCTGTGTACATGCACTCCAAGGTCCCCCTCTTCCTGTATACCTCTCAGTATCCTCCCATTTATTGTGTATTCCCTTGCCTTGTTTGCCCTCCTCAAATGCATTACCTCACACTTCTTCGGATTGAATTCCATTTGGCACTTTTCTGCCCACCTGACCAGTCCATTGAGATCTTCCTGCAATAAGAACATAAGAACATAAGAAATAGGAGCAGGAGTAGGCCATACAGCCCCTCGAGCCTGCTCCGCCATTCAATCAAATCATGGCTGATCTTCGACCTCAACTCCACTTTCCTGCCCGATCTCCATATTCCTTGATTCCCTTAGAGTCCAAAAATCTATCCATCTCAGCCTTGAATATATTCAATGACTCAGCATCCACAGGCCTCTGGGGTAGAGAATTCCAACGATTCACAACCCTCTGCGTCTTGAATGGCCGACCCCTTATCCTGCGACTATGCCCTCTAGTTCTAGACTCTCTAGACAGGGGAAACAATCTCTCAGCATCTAGCCTGTAAGTCCCCTCATAATCTTATATGTTTCAATAAGATCACCTCTCATTCTTCTAAACTCCAGAGAGTATAGGTCCAGTCTACTCAACCTCTCCTCATAGGACAACCCTCATCCCAGGAATTAACCTAGTGAACCTTTGTTGCACCGCCTCTAAGGCAAGTATATCCTTCCTTAGATAAGGAGACCAAAACTGTACACAATACTCCAGGAGTGGTCTCACCAATGCCCTGTACAACAGCAGTAAGATTTCCTTACTCTTGTACTCCAACCCCTTTGCAATAAAGGCCAACATGCCATTTGCCTTCCTAATTGCTTGCTGTACCTGCATACTAACTTTTTGTGTTTCTTGTACGAGGACACACAAGTCTCTCTGAACACCAACATTTAATAGGTTCTCACCATTTAAAAAATATTCTGTTTTTCTATTCTTCCTACCAAAGTGAATAACCTCACATTTCCCCACATTATACTCCATCTGCCACCTTCTTGTCCATTCACTTAATCTGTCTATATCCCTTTGCAGACTCTTCGGGGGAAAAATTGGATAAGGGTCCGTTTCGGGCGGGGGTATATTACCCTGTGCCCGACGGACTCTACCCGGGCAGCACGTGAATTTCGTGCTGCCTGCTACTTACCATGATATCTCCGTGCAGCCAGCGCTACCCGCGCTGCTGAGAGGGCTGCACGGAGAATGAGGAAGTTGGAAATGGGACGTGCACAGCGCACGTCATCAGCAGCCTGCACCTCTTAAAGGTGCAGGTGCACATTGCAAATGGCAGGTACAGAGCTTACTTGCAGGAGGGAAAGATGGCCACGAGAATAGCTGGACCGGCACGAGAGAGGGCTCCACGATTCTCTGATGATGCTCTGGAGGCCCTGGTGAAAGGCGTGGACGAAAGGAGGGCCATCATGTACCCGCAGGGTGGCCGGAGACCCTCCAACTGCAGCTCCGCAGGCATTGGCAGGCTGTGGCGCAGGAAGTAAACGCCAGGAGCATTGCACCAGGCACGTGGGTGTAGTGCCGAAAGAAGTTGAATGATTTGACACGAGTGGTCAAGGTGAGTGAATGCAAGTGTCAAGTGGCACATCCTACCAACTGCTCCACGCATCACACCTCCCCGTCACCCACCCACCAACAAACACTGCCCATCCATAGGCAATGCTGCACTCAGCATGCTGTATCTGAGCCGCACATAGTATCACACTTGCAGGCCACACAACCACCACTCACAAGTCACAAAAACTGGCAGCTATTCGACCACGACAGGCACATCACCCACACACCTTGCAGGACACTCACTGACACACTGTCCTCTGTCTTGCAGGAGAAGGTGGCGCATAACATCGGCAGCAGGAGGGACCTGAGGGTGGACGGGCATGTTTACACATCCTCACCCCCTTAGAGGAGACAGTGCTTAGGATCATTGGGCGGGCCGTCGCTGCAGCCGTGACAACATGCCACGCTGGAGGTCCCGGTCAAGGGGGTCTCTGCATATCTAATGCCCCTTCTTCTTTTCCACATCTCCCTCCTCCCATAATCTTTTCTGACTCACGTGCTGTAGATGCTGTCAGCACACACCTCTTACTTGCTCCTCTCCCTACTCCACAACTCAACCCGTTTCCCTTTGTCATTGCAGATACCCAAGAACATGTGTCGGCACCCGAGGAGGAGGAGGAGGAGGAGGAGGGCACTGAAGCCACACCGTCACTCGATCTGACACTTGTTTCCGCCAGCTCAGAAACTGATACCGTGTGTCCTTTAGAGGCCGGGTTAGAGGAGGGATCTGCACGTGGTGAGACACCGAGCACAGGTGCACAGGAGCCGGGGCGGAGGGAACGGATACCAGAGGTGCCAGCTCGCCAGAGGGCGAGGTCGCTCACTAGTTCTGCTGCAGAGGAGTCAGATGAGGACTTTGATGGGTGTACACCAACAAATGCTTGGGGCACTGGAAAACCTGCCAGAAAGCCTGCGCACAATGAGAAGGGGCATGGAGGAGTCCAGCTCCAACTTGGCACAGGGCTTTGCGCAGAGCTTGGAGCCCATCCTTTCCAACATGGAACGGGTGGTCACCTCCATCAGCGCAACTGTGGAACCCACCATGATGTAGCGTCTGATGACTGATGTCACAGCTTCCATTGCAGCACAAACATCTGCCATCCAAGGTCTGACTGCTGCATTTGGAGCTCAGGCGGCTGCCTTAGAAGCTCAGACTGCTGCTATCGTGGGCCTGGGGACCACTGTGGAACGGGGCTTCCAGGGCATCACAGCACTCCAGCAATCCAATCTCCAACTGATCACCAGGAGTGCTGAGGCACCGCCCCGGGAGAGTGTCAGTGGCGCCATGGCAGTCGGACCTGCTGTCCTCTCTCAGGACGACAGCATTCCTGCTCCCCCACCTGCCACTCCGCCAGTGCCCCTGTTGTTGCCTCTTGGACAGCCAGGCCAGACTGCTGAAGCCCATGCTGAGATGGTGCAGTCTGAAGCCGGGCCCTCTCGGCCCAGAGCTGCTTGAGGTCGTCCTCCAAGGCCATCTGTACGCTCCTCCATTGAAGGCCAGCAGCCTCCCACTACCCATGCTCCAGCCACTGGGGAAGCACCTTGTAGGAGCACTAGGATAGGTAAAGGCACACGAACAACAGTCCTGCCATCCCAGGAATCAGTCTGGTAAACCTTCGTTGTACTCCCTCCATGGAAAGGACATCCTTCCTCAGATAAGGAGACCAAAACTTCACACAATACTCCAGATGTGGTCTCACCAAGGCCCTGTATAGCTGCAGTAAGACATCCCTGCTCCTGCACTCAAATCCTCTTGCAATGAAGGCCAACATACCATTTGCCTTCCTAACTGCTTGCTGCACCTGAATGCTCGCTTTCAGCGACTGGTGTACAAGGACACCCAGGTCTCGTTGCACCTCCCCTTTTCCCAATCTATCACCATTCAGATAATAATCTGTCTTTCTGTTTTTGCAACCAAAGTGCATAACCTCACATTTATCCATGATATACTGCATCTGCCATGTTCTTGCCCACTCACCCAACTTGTCTAAATCACATTGGAGCCTCTTTGCATCCTCCTCACAGCTCACATTCCACCCCAGCTTTGTGTCGTCTGCAAACTTGGAAATGTTACATTTAGTTCCCTCATCCAAATCATTGAGATGTATTATGAATAGCTGGGGCCCAAGCACTGATCCCTGCGGTACCCCACTAGTCACTGCCTGCCTCCCGGAAAAAGACCCGTTTATTCCTACTCTCTGTTTCCTGTCTGTCAACCAATTCTCAATCCATGCCAGTATATTCCCCCCAGTCCCATGTGCTTTAATTTTGCACACTAACCTCTTGTAAGGGACCTTATCAAAAGCCTTCTGAAAATCCAAATACACCACATCCACTGGTTCTCTCCTATCTATTCTACTAGTTACATCCTCAAAAAAACTCCAGTAGATTGTTAAGCATGATTTCGCTTTCATAAACCCATGCTGACTTTGTCCAATCCCGTTAGTGCCCTCCAAGTGTTCTGTTATCACATCTTTTATAATAGACTCTAGCATTTTCCCCACTACTGATGTTAGGCTAACTGGTCTGTAATTCCCTGTTTTTTCTCTCCCTCCTTTTTTAAATAGTGGGGTTACATTTGCCACCCTCCAATCTGTAGGAACTGTTCCAGAGTCTATAGAATTTTGGAAGATGATCACCAATGCATCCACTATTTCCAGGGCCACTTCCTTTAGTACTCTGGGATGTAGATTATCAGGCCCTGGGGATTTGTCAGCCTTTAGCCCCATTAATTTCCCTAGCACTATTTTTTACTAATACTGGTTTCCTTCAGTTCCTCCCTCTCACTAGACCCTTGGTTCCCTAACATTTCTGGCAAGTTATTTGTGTCCTCCTTTGTGAAGACAGAACCAAAGTATGTGTTTAATTGTCTGCCGTTTCTTTGTTCCCCATTATAATTTCCCCCATTTGTGGCAAAGGCTGGTCCCTCATGATGGAGAGGTTCAGCAGCATGCAGCAGACCACCACAAATCTGCCCACCCACTCAGGGGAGTACTGCAGGGCTCCTCCAGACTGGTCCAGGCAGCGGAAGTGTTGTTTGAGGAGGCCTATGGTGTGCTCCACGATGTTGCATGTGGCAGCATGGCTCTCATTATAGGCCTGCTGTGCACGTGTGCGTGGGTTCCTGACTGGTGTCATGAGCCATGGTGTGAGGGGATAGCCCTTGTCGCCCAGTAGCCAGCCTTTGACTTGCCGAGTCGGGTGAAAGATAACTGGCACGTTGGACTGCTGCATGACAAAGGCATCATGACTGCTCCCAGGGTAGCGGGCATCGACCTCCATGATTCGTGTGGTCAAACACAAGCTGCGCGTTGAGGGAGTGGAAGCCCTTTCGGTTGACAAAGATGGATGAGTTGACGTGTGGGGTATGCAGGCAATATGTGTGCAGGCAATGGCACCCTGCACCATGGGGAAGCCAGCAATGTGAGTGAACCCCCGTGCTCACTCGTTCTGCTTCTCTCTGTGGAGAGGGAAGGTGATGAATCTGTTCCTCATGTGGTACAGTGCGTCTGTGACCTCCCTTATGCAGCAGTGCACTGCATACTGCGAGATGTGGCACACGTGTCCAGCAGAGGCCTGAAATGCTCCTGAGCCGTAGAAATTCAGCGCCACAGTGACCTTCACAGTCACAGGCAATGCTGTCCTCGCCCTGCTCTGGGGCTGCAGTTGTGGCCGCACCAGTTGACAGATCTCAGTCACGGCTTCCTTGGTGAACCTCAGGCGTCGGATGCAATCCTCCTCGGTCATGTTGAGGTAAGAGAATTGATCCCTGAAGGCCTCATTGGGTAGTGCCTCCTGCTCAGTGCCCTGCGCCTCCTCGTCCTCCATCTCCTCGCAGCTTGACCTGCTGTGCGTGGCCTCTCTGCATGCTCCCAGTCGTGTTCAATGACAATTGTGGGAGCCCTAGCAGATGGCCCATGGTTGGCAGGAATGTTGTTCAACCACAGTTGTAACTTTCCGACCCGTAAGGCAGTACCTGCCAAATCACTCTCAAAAGTAGTTTAGGAACTCTCAGTAAGAATAGGGAGCTTCAAAAAACACTTTCTACTCCTCCAGCAGCCAGAAGCAATAATCCAGTAACTAACCTGCAACACCTGCATATCCCTTTTATATAATGCTGGTGGGGGGTCTTTTAGGCACCATAAGACATGTTTAGATGGTCAGAGTTAAGACTGCATTGAGTTGAGCGTTAACGTCCAAAATTGTGTGCATGTGCTAACTCCTATACCAAGATGGCGTCCGCCGTTCTCTTGAGTTTTTAGAGAACTCAAAAGTCTTTTGATTAGCTGGAAACCACATCTTTTCACTTAAAATATATCAGACAGAAGTATGAAATAACCTCAACAATTAAAATCAGTCCCATCTTGGATGTCAGAGTCCGTGTAGCACCGAAACAATGGGCACAACACGGCCCAATTTAGCCCCCTTCATGTCCTCCTCACAGCTTACTTTCCCACCTGGCTTTGTATCATCAGCAAACTTGGATACATTACACTCGGTCCCTTCATCCAAGTCATCAATATAGATTGTAAATAGCTGAGGCCCAAGCACTGATCCTTGTGGCCCCCCACTAGTTACAGACTACCAACCCGAGAATGACCCGTTTATCCCTACTCTCTGTTTTCTGTCCTTTAACCAATCCTCTATCCATGCTAATATATCACCCCCAACCCCATGAGCCCTTACCTTGTGTAACAACCTTTTATGTGGCACCTTATCGAATACCTTTTGAAAATCCAAATAGTCTACATCCACTGATTCCCCTTTATCTACCCTGCTAGTTTACATTCTCAAAAAACTCTAATAAATTTGTAAAACCATGTTGACTCTGCCTAATCATATTATGATTTTCTAAGTGCCCTGTTACCACTTCCTTAATAATGGATTCCAGCATTTTCCCGACAACTGATGTCAGGCTAACTGGCCTGTAGTTTACTATTTTCTCTCTCCCGCCCTTCTTGAATAGTGGGGTTACATTTGCTACCTTCTAATCCACTGGGACCATTCCAGAGTCTAGAGAATTTTGGAAGATCACAACCAATGCATCCACTATCTCTGCAGCCACCTCTTTTAGGCCATCAGGTCCAGGGGATTTGTTGGCTTTTAGTCCCATTATTTTGTCCAGTACTTTTTCTCTAGTGATATTGATTGTTTTAAGTTGCTCACTCTCATTTACCTGTTGGTTCCCCATTATTTTTGGTATGTTTTTCGTGCCTTCTACTGTGAAGACAGATATAAAATATTTGTTTAATGCATCTGCCATTTCCTGATTCCCCATTATAATTTTTCCTGTCTCAGCCTCTAAGGGACCAATATTTACTTTTGCTAATCTCTTCCTTTTTACATACTTGTAGAAGCTCTTACAATCAGTTTTTATACTTCTTGCTAGTTCACTTTCATATTCTATCTTCTCCCTTTTTATCAATTTTTTGGTCATCCTTTGTTGGTTTCTAAAACTCTCCCAATCCCCAGGCTTACTACTCTTCTTGGTAACATTATAGGCCTCTTCTTTCAATCTAATACTCTCCTTAACTTCTTTAGTTAGCTACGGATGGATCACTCTTCCCCTGGAGTTTTTATTTCTCAATGGAATGTACATTTGTTGAGAATATTGAAATATTTCTTTAAATGTTTGCCCTTGCTTTTTAACTGTCAAACACTTTAATTTCATTTCCCAATCCACCTTTGACAATTCGCCCCTCATACCCATGTAATTGGCTTTATTTAAGTTTAAGACTCTAGTTTCGGACTTAAGTACATTACTTTCAAACTCAATGTGAAGTTCTATCATATTATGATCGCTTTTCCCTAGAGGTTCTTTTACTGTAAGATTACTAATTAACCCTATCTCATTACACAATACAAGATCTAAAATAGCCTATTCCCTGGTTGGTTCCATGATTTATTGCTCTAGGAAACCGTCTCAAATACATTCCATGAACTCGTCCTCCAAACTACCTTTGCCAATGTGATTTGCCCAGTCTATATGCAGATTAAAGTCCCATGATTACTGCATCACCTTTGTTACAAGCTCCTATTATTTCATGATTAATATTCTGACCAATGGTATAGTTACTATTTGGGGATCTATAGACTACTCCCACCAGTGTTTTCTGCCCCTTGTTATTTCTTATTTCCACCCATACTGATTCTATTTCCTGATCTTCCGAGCCAAGGTCCTTTCTCACTACTGTCCTTATGTCATCCTTTATTATTAGGACTACACCCCCTCCTTTTCCATTCTGCCTGTCTTTTCTAAAAGTCAAGTACCCTGGAATATTTAGCTCCCAACCTTGTTCATTTTGCAACCATGTGTCTGTAATGGCTATTAGGTCAAACCCATTGATGCCATTAATTCATCTCCCTTGTTAAGAATGCTCTGTGCATTCAGATAAAGAGCCTTTAATTTTGACTTTTTGCCATTTTTTCCTGCTTTGACCTTGTTGTTGCACTATTATTGGTAAACTCTCTGTCCCTTCCTGCCACACTCTGCTTATCTTTACCCAAGTCACTAGACTGTTCTATTGTCTTAACTTTTCTCATTAGATTTCTAAATTTCCCGTCATCAGACCTCTCCCCCCCCCATTAGTTTAAAGACCTATCTGCAGCCGTAGTTACTCGATTTGCCAGGACACTGGTCCCAGCCCGGTTTAAGTGGAGCCCGTCCCATCGGAACAGCTCCCTCTTTCCCCAGTACTGGTGCCAGTGCCCCATGAATCGAAACCCCTGTCTCCCACACCACTCTTTGAGCCACACATTAACTCTCTGATCTGTCTGTCCCTATACCAATTTGTACATGGTTCAGGTAGTAATCCAGAGATTATTACCTTTGAGGGTCTGTTTATTAATTTAGACCCAAGCTCCTCAATCTGTCGTAGCCTCTGCTATTTCCTCCCTTGCTTCTCTTAACATCCTGGGATACATTTCATCTGGCCCTGGTGATTTATCTATTTTCAAAGATGCTAAACCCATTAATACTTCCTCTCTCACTACATTTATCCCATCCAATATTTCACACTCCTCCTCCTTAACTACAATCTCTGCATCGTCTCCCTCTTTTGTGAAGATAGATGCAAAGTATTCATTAAGAACCATACCCACATCCTCCGCCTCCACACACAGGTTACCTTTTTGGTCTCTAATAGGCCCTACTCTTTCCTTAGTTATCCTCTTGCTCTTTGTGTATTTATAAAACATTTTTGGGTTTTCCTTGATTTTACTTGCAAATATTTTTTCATGCCCTCTCTGCTTTCCTAATTTCCTTTTTAATTTCACCCCTGCACTTTCTATACTCCTCTAGGCTTTGTGCGATATTGAGCGCTCAGTGTCTGACATAAGCTTCCCTTTTCTGCCTCATGCTCCTTGTCATCCAGGGGACTCTAGATTTGGCAGTCCCACCCTTTTTCTTTGTGGGAACATGTTTATTCTGAACCCCTTGAATGCCTCCCACTGCTCTGACACTGATTTACCTTCAAGTAGTTGTTTCCAGTCCACTTTTGGTTGGGCTTCAGCTAGAGTATTGTGTTCAATTCTGGGCACCACACTTTAGGAAGGATGTTACGGCCTTACGGGTGCAAGATAAATTAACTAGAATGGTACTAGGGATGAGGGACTTCAGTTATGTGGAGAGATTGGAGAACTTGGGGTTGTTCTCCTTAGAACAGAGAAGGTTAATGGGAGATTTGATAGAGGTGTTCAAAATTATGAAGGGTTTTGATAGGGTAACTAAGGAGAAACTGTTTCCATTGGCAGAAGAGTCAGTAACCAGAGGACACAGAATTAAGGTAATCGGCAAAAGAACCAGAGGTGACATGAGGAAACATTTTTTTACGCTGTGAGTTGTTATGATCTGGAATGCACTGCCTGAAAGGGTGGTGGAAGCAGATTCAGTAGTAACTTTCAAAAGGGAATTGGATAAATACTTGAAGGGGAAAAATTTACAGGGCTATGGGGAAAGAGCATGAGAGTGGGACTAATTGGATAACTCTCACAAAGAGCCAGTACAGGCACGATGGGCCAAATGACCTCCTGTGCTGTACCTACTATGATACTATGATACGCTGAGGTCGTGAAAGGCTCTGTATAAATGCAAGTCTTTCTTTCTTCTTCTTTTGGGGCCTGAGGTGGGGTGGGGGGGGAGGGACTTGCAGACCCCCTGTCATCAGGTAACGTGCCCCGTTGAGCAATAACCTATTCATCCTAAACAGCCATGGACAACTAAAGAGGTGAGGGACAGTATAAGACATAAGGAAAGGGCATACAAAAAGGCAAAAAATGGCACAGATCCTGGCGAATGGGAAAGATACAAAGATCAACAAAGGGTCACAAAACAGATAGTAAGAGCTACAAAAAGAGAGTATGAAAAGAAACTCGCAAGGGATATCAAAACCAATACGAAGAACTTTTATAGTTATATTAGGAAAAAGAGGGTGGTCAGGAGCAGTGTTGGCCCCTTAAAAACTGAAAGTGGGGATATTGTCATTGGCAATGGGGAAATGGCGGACATGTTGAATAATTACTTTGCGTCAGTATTTACTGTAGAAAAAGAGGATAGCATGCCGGAAATCCCAAGAAAACTAATATTGAATCGGGGACAGGGACTCGATAAAATTAACATAAGTAAAGCAACAGTAATGAAGAAAATAATAGCACTAAAGAGTGATAAATCCCCAGGACCAGATGGTTTCCATCCCAGGGTTTTAAAGGAAGTAGGTGAGCACATTGCGGATGCCCTAACTATAATCTTTCAAAGTTCTCTAGATTCAGGAACTGTCCCTCTAGATTGGAAAATTGCACGTCACTCCGCTTTTTAAGAAAGAAGAGAGAGGGAAACCGGGGAATTATAGACCAGTTAGCCTAACATCTGTTGTGGGGAAAATGCTGGAGTCTATAATTAAGGATAGGGTGACTGAACACCTCGAGAATTTTCAGTTAATCAGAGAGAGCCAGCATGGATTTGTGAAAGGTAGGTCGTGCCTGACAAACCTGATTGAATTTTTTGAAGAGGTGACTAAAGTAGTAGATAAGGGAATGTCAATGGATGTTATTTATATGGACTTCCAGAAGGCATTTGATAAGGTCCCACATAAGAGACTGTTAGCTAAGATAGAAGCCCATGGAATCGAGGGAAAAGTACGGACTTGGTTAGGAAGTTGGCTGAGCGAAAGGCGACAGAGAGTAGGGATAATGGGTAGGTACTCACATTGGCAGGATGTGACTAGTGGAGTCCCGCAGGAATCTGTCTTGGGGCCTCAATTATTCACAATATTTATTAACGACTTAGATGAAGGCATAGAAAGTCTCATATCTAAGTTTGCCGATGACACAAAGATTGGTGGCATTGTAAGCAGTGTAGATGAAAACATAAAATTACAAAGCAATATTGATAGATTAGGTGAATGGGCAAAACTGTGGCAAATGGAATTCAATGTAGGCAAATGTGAGGTCATCCACTTTGGATCAAAAAAGGATAGAACAGGGTACTTTCTAAATGGTAAAAAGTTAAAAACAGTGGATGTCCAAAGGGACTTAGGGTTTCAGGTACATAGATCATTGAAGTGTCATGAACAGGTGCAGAAAATAATCAATAAGGCTAATGGAATGTTGGTCTTTATATCTAGAGGACTAGAGTACAAGGGGGCAGAAGTTATGCTGCAGCTATGCAAAACCCTGGTTAGACCACACCTGGAGTACTGTGAGCAGTTCTGGGCACCGCACCTTCGGAAGGACATATTGGCTTGGGTTTACTAGAATGATACCCGGACTTCAAGGGTTAAGTTACGAGGAGAGATTACACAAATTGGGGCTGTATTCTCTAGAGTTTAGAAGGTTAAGGGGTGATCTGATTGAAGTTTATAAGATATTAAGGGGAACAGATAGGGTGGATAGAGAGAAACTATTTCCACTGGTTGGGGATTCTAGGAGTAGGGGGCACAGTCTAAAAATTAGAGCCAGACCTTTCAGGAGCAAGATTAGAAAACATTTCTACACACAAAGGGTTGTAGAAGTTTGGAACTCTCTTCCGCAAACGGCAATTGATACTAGCTCAATTGCTAAGTTTAAATCTGAGATAGATAGCTTTTTGGCAACCAAAGGTATTAAGGGATATGGGCCAAAGGCAGGTATATGGAGTTAGATCACAGATCAGCCATGATCTTATCAAATGGCGGAGCAGGCACGAGGGGCTGAATGGCCTACTCCTGTTCCTATGTTCCTTTCTTACCCAAGGGATCGATAACCATGACCCAGGCCCTGTGTGTGCTGCAGTGCGGGATCCCTGGGATTCGCTCCATTCACCACTTCCTTATTCAAGCTGTGCCTACAGTACTCAGGCCGCATGTTGTCTGATCAGACCATTAAACGAGTCTTGACTGTTAGACAAACAGCATTCTTTCCCCCCTCTCCAATATTTTTATAACCAATAAATGAAAGTGTTCAAAGAAAATGAAAACTTTTTTTATTGCCCCAATAATTTTTCTGCAGGGTTGCTGGAAGCAGTGTCTGGGGGTTTTAATTTTTAATTCCTGGAGACTCTAGGACAATCCTGGAGAGTTAGCAACCCTAACCCCCCCGCCCTTCCCCAAAGACTTACCTTAGGGCCACTGCTGGCGAGGCAAGCGGCCCGATATTCAAAAAGGCTGAAACGGGCGAGCTGCCTGTGAAGGTGCAACAGGGGCTGGCACCTCGCCAGCCTCATTGAAGTGAGGCCCAATTTTGGGCCATCCTCGGGCCTCCTGGTTGGGCTGAGCACGCTGCCGATTGTGGGCCCGAAAACTGGGCCCAAACCAATTTCCATCCATAGCCCAGGCCGGGTAGAGGTGGCAGAATACCAATCCTGAAAGACATTCGTTGTGTTTTTACGACAATCCGACACCATTCATGGTCATTCTTTTTTACTGCCAGCTCACAATTCACCAGATTTATTGAATTCAGTTTCATGTTGCGTTAACCAACTCACAACCTCTGGAAAGAACACATTTAAAAAATAAGGATTAAAGAATTAGCTTTGCTAGTCACTGCTGCACTCACACAAAGCTCACGATAGAGAGGTGAGCAGAGTTTCTGTGAGCAGAGATTTCCTGTAGGGAGGGGGATCTGATCGCTGTCTTGGTCTCTTGTTGCAGACATTCAGTGGAGCGTGTAAGGCAGACAGCAGCTTCCTGCATCAGCCTGGCTCATATTACAGCACAGACACTGCATTCTCAGCCGCAATAAAAATATGAAGGTTTTATTCACTGTTTCCATTGATGTGGTTCTGGGGCTTGAAAAGATAAAGCTCAGCAAATCCTATTAATAAATTTTAAAAGTTTGATTAAAATCAAAAGGTTTAGGAAGTCTGGCTAGGATTCAGTGTCAGCTATATTTCGTTCACCTCTGGGACTCAAGTTTCAATCCAACCCGGATTTATGGAACGAAAGCAAAGAGAAAAGAACTTAAAACAATTTAAATCTGTAAAGCATCTTCCACATAACATGTGTTCACATAGCAATGGTTACAACAGCCTTTAGTTACCATACCAATGGGGACATCTGCAACTCGAGTCAATCAGGAGTGCAGAGATGCATCAAGCGGGTCACTGCCGCTTTGTTCACCAGGGCAATCAACCTCCACTCACTGCCCCCTCAGGGAAAGACAACAGCAGAATGATAGCGCACTGCAGTGAAGGATTCTCCAGAGTCCAAGGTTACTGAAGATCAGCTGGGCCCCTAAACGCAATGAACATGGCATTCGTGAGTCTCAGTGATTCCCGCTCCAGTGATGCCAGTAACCAGCAGCACAAGCTCACGCACAGCAATGCCCACTTCCCTGGCAGCAGTCCCACAATTCTGTTACTTAAGCCAATTCTCTGTGTTTGGGTTATTTGAAGGAAAAGACAGTCTTGAAGAATGGCTTATCGGAGATAAATCTGCTGCCCTGGCAAATGACATGCTTACAATACCCATATTTAGAAAGTGAATGTAGATAGAACAATGCCCATGCATCTACCTGGGTGATCATAGGACAGACTATTGCACCTTGAATCAGCACTTTGGATGGCTGGACTGGTCAGCAGGGGTGTAGCAATACAGACCATCATGGTCTACTGCATGGTCCATAGTTTCACCATCCAAAGAAGCCTGACTAAGAAGGGGGTAGACAAGGAGGCCTATTTCAGGCAGTACCAACGTACGACAGTGACAATAACCCTGAGGATGTTGCTGCAGATACAGCCATCCAGCCAGGAAGAGGAATAATCCAGGCTCCCATAGAGGAAACATCCACCTAGGTGGCTGACCCATCCTTTCCACACCCCAACATTATCCTCCGCACTACTTATATCACCACGGAATCCCAGCCTTGCATTTGCTCCGACCTTATTCTGATCCAACAGAAAAACACTCTCTGGACGATGTTGAAATAAAGTGCAACCAATTTATTTCCCTATAAATGACCAGCAAATGTGAGCTCAGTTTTTTTAAACTTCAATAATTCCCCTTGGTGACGGCGTGGATGTGTGTCTCCTCAACACTTAGTCTAATTCTCCTTCTAGTGGATGGGGTGCCTGAGATGGCTGATGCCAGGGTACTTGGTGTTAGCCATGGCTCAGTGGTAGCACTCTTGCTTCTAGGTCAGAAGGCCCCAGGTACAAAATCCAGGCTGACACTCCAGTGCAGTATTGAGGGAGTGCTGCACTGTTGGAGGTGCCGTCTTACGGATGAGACGTTAAACGGAAGCCCCGTCTGCCCTCTCGGGTGGATGTAAAAGATCCCATGGCACCATTCAAAGAAAAGCAGGGGAGTTCTCCCCGGTGTCCTGGCCAATATTATTCCCTCAACCAATATCACTAAAACAGATTATCTGGTCATTATCTCGTTGCTGTTTGTGGGACCTTGCTGTCTGCAAAAAGGCTGCCGCGTTTCCCACATTGTGGCTACATTTCAAAAGTACTTCATTGGCTGTTAAGCACTTTGGGACATCCTGAGGTCATGAAAGGCGCTATATAAATGAAAGCTCTAATCTGTTTAAATTCAAACTGCCAGCAAAACTTAACTTCATCCAATTTATTCCAAAATATAGGTTAGTGCTTCGGAAACCATGTCCATCCCTAGCTGGAGCATTTGGAAGGGAGGAATCTGACCCCATTCTATCCAGACTGGCCCGACGTCCTCGTCAGCACCTCTCCCAAGCCTCGGCTCTGGGTTAAGTGTCTAGTGATGGCTATCACAGGTCGCAGCCAGGCATGTAATCTGACTAAAGCCGGCACCTCAATACGACTGTAACAAATGCTTCCTGCGCTGGATTTCAATCGAGCATTGTGGCATAAAGAAATTTAATTATAGAAAATGATTGCCGTGCACAAGTGGAAGAGCATCAAAAGCTGTCAGACATCTATCAGACTGCTATGAATTTGCTTTGTGCGGTGACTGAGGCAAATTCATCTGTAAATCTCGTTGTCATTGACTTGCAACCTGTGTAATAGTCTATGTGGAAAGAATCTATTGACTTCCTGCTCCACCAGACACATAACTCCTCGCCCTCACTAACAGATGCACTGTTTAGCAAACAAACTATGCCCCAGGGTAAGTGTGTGAGACAGGAGAGCTTCAGCTTCTAGCGGGAAGGGATTATTTTCGCTACGTGTGACATATTTTATTAAGTCGATTGGATAATTAAGTCACCTTGAATAAGTCTACTTTGCAGAAGGAGGCAAAAAGGACGGAAAGACAGAGGGAGAAAGACAAGCAGACAGAGACAGTGAGGAACAAACAGAGTCACAGCGAGGAACAGAGAGAGATAGACAAACAGACTGGCAGAAGTACAGACAATTAGGGACAGAGGGGCAGAGATACAACAACAACAACTTGCATTTATATAGCGCCTTTAACGTAGTAAAACGTCCCAAGGTGCTTCACAGGAGCGATTATCAAACAAAATATGACACCGAGCCACAAAAGGAGATATTAGGACAGATGACCAAAAGCTTGGTCAAAAAGGTGGGTTTTAAGGAGTATCTTAAAGGAGGAGAGAGAGGTAGAGAGGCGGAGAGGTTTAGGGAGGGAATTCCAGAGCTTAGGGCCGAGGCAGCTGAAGGCACGGCCGCCAATGGTGCAGCGATTAGAATCGGGGATGTGCAAGAGGCCAGAATTGGAGGAGCGCAGATATCTCGGAGGGTTGTAGGGCTGGAGGAGGTTACGGAGATAGGGAGGGGTGAGGCCATGGAGGGATTTGACAACAAGGATGAGAATTCTAAAATTGCGGTGTTCCCAGACTGGGAGGCAATGTAGGTCAGCGAGGGGTGATGGGTGAATGGGACTTGGTACGAGTTAGGATACAGACAGCAGAGTTTTGGATAAGCTCAGGTTTATGGAGGGTGGAAGATGGGAGGCCGTCCAGGAGAGCATTGGAATAGTTGAATCTAGAGGTAACAAAGCCATGGATGTGGGCTTCAGCAGCAGATGAGCTGAGGCAGGGCAAAGACGGGCGATGTTACAGAAGTGGAAGTGGATAGTCTTGGTGATGGAGCTGATATGTGGTAGGAAGCTCATCTCAGGGTCAAATAGGCATCAAGGTTGCGAACAGTCTGGTTCAGCCTCAGACAGTGGCCAGGGAGAGGGATGGAGTCGGAAACAGAGTTTGTGGCGGGGACCGAAGACAATGGCTTCACTCTTTCCAACATTTAGTTGGAGGAAATGTTTGCTCATCCAGTACTGGATGTCAGACAAGCAGCAAGACAAATCAGAGACAGTGGAGAGGTCAAGAAAGGTGGTGGTGAGGTAGAGCTGGATGTCATCAGTGTACATAGAATCATAGAATGGTTACAGCACAAAAGGAGGCCATTCGGCCCGTCAAGCCCGTGCCGGCTCTATGCAAGAGCAATCCAGCTAGTCCCCACTCCCCTGCCCTTTCCGCGTAGCCCTGCAAATTTTTTCCCTTCAAGTACTTATCCAATTCCCTTTTGAAAGCCATGATTGAATTTGCCTCCACCATCCCCTCAGGCAGTGCATTCCAGATCATAGTCACTCACTGTGGAAGAAAGTTTCTCCCCATGTCGCCTTTGGTTCTTTTGCCAATCACCTTAAATCTATGTCCTCTGGTTCTCAACCCTTCCGTCAATGGGAACAGTTTCTCTCTGTCTAGACCCTTCATTTTGAATACCTCTACCAAATCTCCTTGCAACCGTCTCTGTTCTAAGGAGAACAACCCCAGCT
Source organism: Heptranchias perlo (assembly GCF_035084215.1). Taxonomy (NCBI): domain Eukaryota; kingdom Metazoa; phylum Chordata; class Chondrichthyes; order Hexanchiformes; family Hexanchidae; genus Heptranchias; species Heptranchias perlo. Next base: position 46,215,628 of record NC_090343.1, read on the forward strand.
TCTCCAGTCTATCCACGTAACTGAAGTCCCTCATCTCTGGAACCATCTCTTTTCTGCACTCTCTCTAAGGCCTTCACATCCTTCCTAAAGTGCGGTGCCCAGAACTGGACACAATACTCCAGTTGTGGCCGAACCAGTGATTTATAAAGGTTCATCATAACTTCCTTACTTTTGTACTCTATGCCTCTATTTATAAAGCCTGGGATCTTGTAAGCTTTTTTAACCGCTTTCTCAACCTGCCCTGCCCCCTTCAACGATTTGAGCACATATACCCCTGAGGTCTCTCTGTTCCTGTACCCCTTTAGAATTGTACCCTTTAGTTTATATTGCCTCTCCTTGTTCTTCCTACCAAGATGAATCACTTTGCATTTCTCTGCGTTAAATTTCGTCTGCCATGTGTCAAACCGCATTGCCCTCATTAACCCTCTCTGTTATCTCATCAAAAGTTAGTTAAACACGATTTGGCTTTTCCTAATCAATCCACACTTGTCCAAGTGACTGTTAATTTTGTCCCAGATTATCGTTTCTAAAAGTTTCCCCACCACTGAAGTTAAACTGACTGCTCTGTAGTTGCTGGGTTTATCCTTTTTTGAACAAGGGTGTAACATTTGCAATTCTCCAGTCCTCTGGCACCACCCCCGTATCTAAGGATTTTGGAAGATTATGGCCAGGGCGTCCACAATTTCCACCCTTACTTCCCTCAGCAACCTAGGATGCATCCCATCCGGACCTGATGACTTATCTACTTTGAGTACAGCCAGCCTTTCAAGTACCTCCTCTTTATCAATTATTATCCCATCCAGAATCTCAACTACCTCCTCTTTTACTGTGACTTTGGCAGCATCTTCTTCCTTGGTAAAGAGAGATGCAAAATACTCATTTAGTACCTCAGCCATGCCCTCTGCCTCCATGCGTAGATCTCCTTTTTGGTCCCTAATCGGCCCCACCCCTCCTCTTGCTACCCGTTTAGTATTTAGATGCCTATAGAAGACTTTTGGTTTCCTTTTTATGTTAGTTGCAGTCTATTCTCAAACTCTCTCTTTGCCCCTCTTATTTCCTTTTTCACTTCCCCTCTGAACTTTCTATATTGTGTACATGTGGAACTTTCTATATTCTATACATTTGGAACCTGACGTTTTTTCGGATGATGTCACCGAGGGGCAGCATGTAGATGAGAAATAGGAGGGGGCCAAGGATAAATCCTTGGGAGACTCCAGAGGTAATGGTGTGGGAGTAGGAAGAGAAGCCATTGCAGGTGATTCTCTGCCTACAACTGGATAGATAAGGATGGAACCAGGCGAGCGTAGTCCCTCCCAGCTGGACGACGGAGGAGAGGCATTGGAGGAGGATGGCGTGTTCAACTGTGTTAAAGGCTACAGATTTGAGTCTCATCACATCTTTCAGAAACATCTGAATGTGCTTCGTGTAGATTTTCCATCCAGCGTGGTTGGGTATACAGGGGCCGAGAAATTTGGCTGCAATCCTTTTTTCTCTCTGTGGAAGTTTCCAGCGCAATGGGAACAAATGTTTCTGGGATTTCCCAACCTCCTTGAAAGGAAGGTGCTGTGCGCTCAGCTATCGTTCTGGCCTTTCAAGATATCAGCCCTTAAAGCTGTATCTTTGATTGCTGCCATCTAAATTTCGATTAAGGGAATTGCTACGGAGATTCCTCTGTGATTGAGTTTTCGGAAGGAGGAAGAAGAGGATGAAGGGCAGATGCAATGCATCTTTGCTTGCACCAGAGGTGGACTGCCACACCCGCCTTTACTCACACTGCCACAGGTACAGGCCCAGGTACACCTGCATGGGCACTTCCAAGGACAACTGCTTTTGCAGGTTCTGTTTCACCAGGAAGGCCATGACTGAGTTGTACTGTCTGCCGAAATCTAACCTGCAAACATCCTCCACCGCAGGGATGGTACTGCCAGTGCCAGTGAAGGTCACCACAACACTGAATTTTTATGCCTCTGGCTCCTTCCAAGCTACCTCAGGGGATATCTTCAACATCAATCAATCTGCAGTGCACAGATCAAGCAGATCACCGTTTATCAATTTCTCCATGGAAGACTGGCAGCAGAATGGAAGGATACTGCAATTTTTCCACATCTCCCATGGCAAGGTTGCCCTGCAGTACTGAAGAGGGCAAACTCACTCACAGAGAAACAGAGACAAAGAGGGAGACAGAGAATGACAGAGATAGAGAGATGGCAGATATGGAGAGACGTGGAGAGACAGAATGACAGAGATAGACAAGTGGATAGAGACAGGGGAGTGAGAGAGAGAAAGAGAGAATGATAAAGGCAAACAGATGGACAGAGATGGAGAGAGACAAAAACAGACAGAGAGGGAGAAAGGCAGAGAGAATGACCGATGGACAGAGGCAGGAGAAAAAAGAGAAAAAGAATGAAAAAGGCAGATAGATGGACAGAGATGGAGAGACAAAGAGATAGAGAATGACAGAGATAGACAAATGGACAGAGACAGGAGAGTGAGAGAGAGAAAGAGAGAGTATGACAAAGGCAGATAGACGGACAGAGATAGAGAGACAGAAACGGACAGAGAGGATAACAGACAGTTGGACAAAGGCAGTAAGACAGGAGCTGCTCCCATAAAACATAATAAGAAAAGGTTGATGAAATCAATAATTTATAACATGATATATGTAAAGATATTCAGAGGTAATGTGATTTCTCCTACGCTGTAAATCACACCATCGCAGCCAGACAGCCTGAGCCCTACACTTGCTGTGCATGTTCTTTCGAGAAACTTAGCAGGGGGGATGTCAGACTGACTCTTGATTGATGGGGTCGACCAAATTCCATCACCTGAACATTAAGCCACTAATTGATGGGGAATTAAGCATTTAGAAACAGGACCGGGGCTGGCTGAAATTAAGGGACCATTTTTTAAACTGTTTTATTTTTAAATGGGGTACTTTATTTTTGGGGTAAGTTTCTCCCTTTTTGGTCCCCTTTCTCTTTTTCCTAACCTCACACTTGAAGCCGAGGCACATCCTGCCCCAAGGGTACTGTCAATGCCTCCTGTCGCTAGCTGCTGGAAATACCAGGTACCAGGTGTGCTCATCTCCTCCAATTACCCCTCCTCCTTACTGAAAAACAAGGCAGCTTCTATTCAGTGCTTCCCCCCTTGACATCTCCGAGCAGGGACTCAGAGCTGAATCTATCCCAGTCCAGAATGTGTCGGCACATTCAAAATGGTTCCTCCATTCGGTCACCATAACTTCAGCAGAAATCCCAGATAAATAGAGTTTCCACCAATCGGGAAATTCCCCAACTAATTTGTTTCAGGGATGTCGGTTGAGGGAGGTAATATTGGCCAGGACACCAGAAGGACTCCTTTCTCTTCTTGAAATAGTTCCACAGGATCTTTTATGTCTCCTACACAGACCCAGCAAAATCCTCTCACGACAGCCACCACACCCACAGTACTACCAGACAGATAAGCTCGTACATCCCTCGAGGACCAATGATTTTCATTTTAAATTCTGTAGGTGCCTTGATTGCCAACTAGCCTTCCCCCTCCCCTTGGACTGTGCTCCCTGACTCAGAATAGAATGGTGCTAAGCAACAACTATGCAGTCTCCAGACTCCATGAGCAGTGCTCAGTATGGCACTAAATACATTTTTTCTATATTAAGTGACATAATAGCGTGCAGTCGGAGGCAACAGTAAGTGGCAGTGCCTCACAAACTTGACTCTGGTTGGTCGCGGGGAACACAGCGAAACTCGGGGGTGAAATTCCCCTTTGCAAATGAGAATACATGTTAAGCCAGAGCTTTTACAATTGAGAGTTGTAATTCACAAATATAAAAAGTTTATTTTGCACGGTCCGATTCCTGCAAGACGGGTGTTGTTAGAACCGATGCACAACTAGAATCATAGAATCATAGAAAAGTTACAGTATGGAAGTAGGCCATTCAGCCCATCGAGTCCACACCGGCTCTATGCAAGAGCAATCCACCTAGTCCCACTCCCTGCCCTATCCCTGTAGCCCTGCAAATCTTTTCCTTTCAAGTGCTTATCCAGTTCCCTTTTGAAGGCCATAATTGAATCTGCCTCCACCACCCCCTCGGGCAGTGCATTCCAGATCCTAATCACTCGCTGTGTAAAAAAGTTGTTCCTCATGTCACCTTTGGTTCTTTTGCCAATCTCCTTAAATCTATGCCTTTAACCGTTGACCCTTCCGCCAATGGGAAGAGTTTCTCTGTATCTACTCTGTCTAGACCCTTCATGATTTTGAATACCTCTATCAAATCTCTCAACCTTGTCTGTTCCAAGGAGAACAACCCCAGCTTCTCCAGTCTATCCACATAACTAAAGTCCCTCATCCCTGGAATCATTCTAGTAAATCCCTTCTGCACCTCCTCTGAGGCCTTCACATCTTTCCTAAAGTGCGGTGCCCAGAATTGGACACAATACTCCAGTTGTGGCCGAACCAATGTTTTATAAAGTTCATCATCACTCCCTTACTTTTGTACTCTATGCCTCTATTTATAAAGCCCAGGATCCCGTATACTTTTTTTAACCGCTTTCTCAACCTGCCCTGCCACCTTCAACAATTTGTGCACATACACCCCCAGATCTCTCTGTTCCTGTACCCCTTTTAGAATTGTGCCCTCTAGTTTATATTGCCTCTCCTCATTCTTCCTACCGAAATGTATCGCTTCACATTTTTCTGTGTTAAATTTCATCTGCCCATGTCGCCAGCCTGTCGATATCCTCTTGAAGTCTATCACTATCCTCCTCATGTTCACTACACTTCCAAGTTTTGTGTTATCTGCAAATTTTGAAATTGTGCCCTGTACACCCAAGTCCAAGTCATTAATATATATCAAGAAAAGCAGTGGTCCCAGCTCGGACCCCTGGGGAACACCACTGTACACCTCCCTCCAGTCTGAAAAACAACCGTTCATCACTACTCTCTGATTCCTGTTACTTAGCCAATTCTGTATCTATGTTGCTACTGCCCCCTTTATTCCATGGGTCACAATCTTGATGATAAGCCTACCGTGCGGCACTTTATCAAACGCCTTTTGAAAGTCCACATCAACTACATTGCCCCCATCGACCCTCTCTGTTACCTCATCAAAAAACTCGATCAAGTTAGTTAAACATGATTTGCCTTTAACAAATCCGTGCTGGCTTTCCCTAATCAATCCACACTTGTCCAAGTGACTGTTAATTCTGTCCCGGATCATCGTTTCTAAAAGTTTCCCCACCACTGAGGTTAAACTGATTGGCCTATAGTGGCTGGGTTTATCCTTACACCCTTTTTTGAACAAGGGTGTAACATTTGCAATTCTCCAGTCCTCTGGCACCACCCCCGCATCTAAGGATGTTTGGAAGATTATGGCCAGTACCTCCGCAATTTCTTCCCTTACTTCCTTCAGCAACCTAGGATGCATCCCATCCAGACCGGGTGACTTACCTACTTTAAGTACAGCTAGCATTTCTAGTACCTTTTCTTTATCAATTTTTAGCCCATCCAGTATCTCAACTATATCTTCCTTTACTGAGACTCTGGCAGCATCTTCTTCCTTGGTAAAGACAGATGCAAAGTACTCATTTAGTACCTCGGCCATGCCCTCTGCCTCCATGAGCAGATCTCCTTTACGGTCCCTAATCGGCCCCACCCCTCCTCTTACTACCCCTTCACTGTTTACATGCCTGTAGAAGATTTTGGATTCCCTTTTATGTTGGCCGCCAGTCTATTCTCATACTCTCTCTTTGCCCCTCTTATTTCCTTTCTCACTTCCTCTCTGAACTTTCTATATTCTGCCTGGTTCTCACTTGTGTTATCAACCTGACATCTGTCATACACCCCTTTTTTCCGCTTCATCTTACTCACTATCTCTTTTGTCATCCAGGGAGCTCTGGTTTTAGTTGCCCTACCTTTCCCCTTTGAGGGAATGTGCCTAGACTGTACCTGAACCATCTCCTCCTTAAAGGCTGCCCACTGTTCAATTATAATTTTGCTTGCCAATTTTTGATTCCAATTTACCCGGGCCAGATCCGTTCTTATGCCATTGAAATTGGCCCTCCTCCAATTGAGTATTTTTACTTTAGAGTGGTCCGTGTCCTTTTCTATAGCTATTCTAAACCTTATCATATTATGATCACTGATTCCTAAATGTTCCCCCACTGGCACTTGCTCCACTTGACCCGTCTCATTCCCTAGAGCCAAGTCCAGCAATGCCTCCTTCCTCGTTGGGCTGGAAACATACTGGTCAAGAAAGTTATCCTGAACACATTTCAAAAATTCCTCCCCCCACTTTGCCCCTTATATTATTATTATCCCAGTCTATATTAGGATAGATGAAGCCCCCCATTATTACTATTCTATAGCCTTTGCACCTCTCTAATTTCCCTGCAAATTTGCTCCTCTATATCCTTCCCACTAGTTTGTGGCCTATGGAATACACTCAGTCGTGTAATGGCGCCTCTATTGCTTCTTAACTCTAACCAATTAGATTCTGTCCTTGACCCCTCCAGGACATCCTCTGTGTCTGGCACTGCAATATTCTCCTTAATCAATACTGCCAACAAGACAAGACAATCAGGGCCTTCCTGTAATAATGCCATAGAACCACTCATTAAACAATCAAAAAAGAAAGAACTAACATTTAAATAACACCTTTCACGACCTCAAGACATCCCGAAGCGCTTTACAGCCAATGAAGTACTTTTGAAATGTTGTCACTGTTGTAATGTAGGAAACGTGGCAGCCAATTTGCAAGATCCCACAAACAGCAACGAGATAATGACCAGATAATCTGTTTTAGTGATGTTGGCCAGGACACTGGGGAGAAATCCCTTGCTCTTCTTCAAAATAGTGGATATTGTGCTCAAGTCTCTGGAGTGGAACTCAAACCCACAACTTTCTGACTCAGAGGCAAGTATGCTACCTACTGAGCCAAGGCTGACACTTAGTCAGCTAATCAAATGAGCCACTTAACCACTAGAGAGATGACAGTTCATAAAGGCAGCTGCAGAGTGTACAAAATGTGTGTGCTGATAGGGCAGGAGAGGCAGTGGAGAGAGGCCCACTGTAAGGTGGGGGACCTACCGGTTGCGTGTGTACCGTGTCATGGAGCAAAGAAGTGACCTCTTCGGGTGGGGGGGGGGGGGTGGGGAAAAGGGGGGGCAAAGAAGGAGAACCCACCAGTAGCCAGGTTATGCCAGTCGTATAATTACAGAGAGGATCAGCATGCCCGCTGAATGTGGCAAGAAATGCAAGAAAGATGACCTCATCCCCGATTTTGTGAGGTCAGCCATGGTGCGGGCAAACCAGCAAACAGTAGTGGAATGCCCGGCTTTGCTGAACTTTGTGAGATGAACTGCTCCCCTTCATTTGAATAAGCTCCCGGAGCAGGGGTTCGGGCCAGGAGTCCGATTGGCTGCCAATCACAAAATCCAGCCAACCAGCAGCTCTTAAAGAGCTGCTGCTGCTGGCCTTTAAAGGGGACACCATTTTCTGAAGTGTGGAAACCAACCATTTGCATTGTATCGAAATAGCTGCAAGCATCAAGGTGGGCAGGAGTGCCCCATTCAATGGGCTTGTATTGGAGGTCCTGCAGCAAGAGGTGGCAGCAAAGCAGGGGGAGCGTTGAGCCTTTCCCCGGACACAAATTTGCCCTTCCTACATGAGTTTGGTTGCCATCCAATTTAAAAATTCATCACCTCAACTGATGCATTTATGAAATCTGTACATAACAGTGGTGCAAAAACAAACTCCTCTAGTACTCCACTAATCACTATTTACATTTGGAATAATTGCCATTATTACTACCTCATATTTCCCAACATTGAGCCGGTTTTTAAAAGCATTTTGTATTTCTCCCTTCGTTTCACGGGCTCTCAATGCATCATCCACCCACCCCCCCCCTCTCCCTTGCCACTTCTCAAACTGTAGCTGTATGAAAATATGTACAGCACAATCTCTTGTAAATTGCTCTGCTTTAATTACCTATTTTAAAAATGTTGACAGCTGATTAGTCCTTTATAATTTTAGTATATTTTGCTAATGATATCAGGATAAGCAAAGTGTCATTTTAAAAGATACAAATAATCACAATTTCACCCCATCATGCCTGTGCCAGTGCTAGAATCACATCAAAGCTAACGGTTCCAATTCCATTTTCCTGCCCATTCCCTGCACCCATTCATAGCCTCAGGGAGTTGGAGAGCAATTTTCCAGATTTTTTTTTTCCCTTTTTAGCTTTGGTTTTCCTCTCCCAGAAGATTACCTGGGCTGCCGGGGGTAGGAAGTGTCTCATTATGGTGCTCTGACCATCACGAGTGTGGGGCAGGCTTGATAGACCAGCTGGTCTTTTCCTGCCTGTCATTTTCATATGTTTGTAGATCTATCAGCTTCAAGTGTTTTTTAATTCCCCTTAAAAGTCATGATAGCCACTTATGGTAATGTATTCCTCTTCTATTCATGAAAAGAATCCTTCGAACCGCCCCTTCATGCTGCTAATTCTGTTTATGCCATTTTGTGTGTTTTTCTTTTCCTAGAATTAGAACTACACAGCCTTTCTGCTCCTCCAGCATTTTCCCTGTTGTCAATATGTTACCGAAGATTTTTCTTTCTTGTTGTTAGGTCTCAATCTTGCCAATCTTCAATAATACTTCATCAATTTATATCCTTTTTTACACACTCTCCTGCAGTGGTAGTTATCTCTTCAATAGGATCAGAAACAGCCCCAGAAATAAAGTGGGTGTCAACAGTATCACGGAACAAAGCTTCCCGTCTGTAATTCTTTTGTAAAAATTCATCCTTGAGACGTGGGCATCGCTGGCAAAGCCGGCATTTACTGTCCATTCCAAATGCCTTTGAGAAGGTGGTGGTGAGCCGCCTTCTTCTTGAACCGCTGCAGTCCGTGTGGTGAAGGTTCTCCCACTGTGCTGTTAGGGAGTTCCAGGATTTTGACCCAGCGACGATGAAGGAATGGTGATATATGTCCAAGTAGGGATGGTGTTTGACTTGAAGGAGGAATTGGAGGTGATGGTGTTCCATGCATCTGTTGCCATTGTCCTTCTGGGTGGTGGAGGTCATGGGTTTGGGAGGGGCTACCGAAGAAGCCTTGTTGAGTTGCTGCAGTGCATCCTGTAGATAGTACACACTGCACGTACAGTGTGCTGGTGGTGAAGGGAGTGAATGTATAGGGTGGTGGTTGGGCTGCCGATCAGGCGGGCTGCTTTGTCCTGGATGGTGTCGAGCACTTGAGTGCTGTTGCAGCCACACAATGGCAGCAGGTACATGGGAACAACACCACCTGCACGTTCCCCTCCAAGTCACACAAAATCCCGACTTGGAAATATATCGCAGTTCCTTCATTGTGGCTGGGTCAAAATCCTGGAACTCCCTTCCTAACAGCACTGTGGGAGAACCTTCACCACACGGACTGCAGCGGCTCAAGAAGGCGGCTCACCACCACCTTCTCAAGGGCAATTAGGGATGGGCAATAAATGCCGAACTTGCCAGCGATGCCCACATCCCATGAACGAATTTTAAAAAACACCCATCCAGGCAAGTGGAGAGTATTCCATCACACTCCTTGTATCTGTAATGACATCTGAATTTTTCCTACTCTGTCAAAGAGAGGAGCAGGAAGGCAGGTTGGGTGCTGCCTGCCAGAGAGGGAGAGGGAAATAGAGGTCAAACCAAGGTGGTAACTCTTGTGAAGCCTCTATCAGTGACACTGGCAAAAGCTTGGATGCAGGTCATTCTTCCTGCCTCCTGTTTCTGTGACATTCACTGTTGCCATGATATTCACAACCATAGTTAGAGCCATTGAAAACAACTCCAAATCTGCTTCTACAAATTGGCACTGTTTAGCTGTAAACTCCCTATAGAGTCTTCATCTGCCAATATACTGTTGCTCTGATGCATTTAGAGAATTCATACAGGGTCAGTACACCCTTTTGGAGGTAGATTTAGTACTAGGCCTTCCCCTCCTCTGTGACCATATCACCTTTCCTCCTGTTTGTCCTTAGACAGATCCATTCTAGTCTAAAGGTCTGTGGCATTAGAATTATTTAGTTTAAGAGCAACTTAGATCACATGCAACAAAAAACTTAGTAACATTGAAAAGTTGTATCTAACTTACATGAATTGGATCTGCTCCATGATAATTGATCCAGGCATTGTTTGAGATCTGCTAGTAATAATTGTCTAACACTGAGTTAAACCCATATTGGAGAATGTACATTGGCAGTAGCATCACTTAAATAAATTAACACCAAAACTCCTAGTTGCTAATTGATATTAAAGCTGGCATATAGGATCAACCAGGAAGATGGTGGGAGCAGTTAGTATTGATTCACTCAAATGCAAATGAGATACATTTCTTACAGAAAATAACATTTTGGGATACAGTGTATGAGTAATTTGAGACCTGACTTGATAAGTGTAGCGTGCTTGGGAGGAACAGGTGAATTTGGACCTACAGTTCCCAAAGCTCTCCACCATTTGGAGTTTTCCTCACCTCATGTCTGGGTCTGTTGTAGACTAATTAGAATCATTGTAAACAATTTTACAACACCAAGTTATAGTCCAGCAATTTTATTTTAAATTCACAAGCTTTCGGAGGCTACCTCCTTCCTCAGGTGAACGATATGGAAATCATCGTTCACCTGAGGAAGGAGGTAGCCTCCGAAAGCTTGTGAATTTAAAATAAAATTGCTGGACTATAACTTGGTATTGTAAAATTGTTTACAATTGTCAACCCCAGTCCATCACCGGCATCTCCACAATTAGAATCATAGAATCATAGAATCTTACAGCACAGAAGGAGGCCATTCAGCCCATCGTGCCTGTGCCGGCTCCTTGAAAGAGCTGTCCAATGTAGTCCCATACCCCAGGTTTTTCCCCATAACCCTGCAAATTAGTTCTCTTCAGGTACATGTCCAATTGTCTTTTGAAAGATCCTATGGAATCTGCTTCCACCACCCTTTCAAATAGTGCGTTCCAGATACCCTCTGTGTGAAAAAATTTCTTTTGCCAATTATTTTAAATCTATGACTTCTTGTTACTGACCCACTTTCCAGAGGAAACAGTTTCTCCCTATTTGTTCTATCAAAACCCCTCATTATTTTGAATACCTCTATAAGGTCTCCCCTTAACCTTCTCTGCTCTAAGGAAAACAATCCCAGCTTCTCCAATTTCTCCACATAACTGAAGTCCCTTATCCCTGGTATCATCTTGGCAAACCTCCTCTGTACCCTTTCCAAGGCCTTGACATCGTTCTTAAAGTGTGGTGCCCAGAATTGTACACAATACTCCAGCTGAGGCCTAACCAGTGATTTGTAAAGGTTTAGCATGGCTTCCTTGTTTTCATATTCAATGCCCCTATTTACAAAGCCAAGTATCCCATACGCTTTCTTAAACACCTTATCAACTTGCCCTGCCACCTTCAAAGATTTGTGAATATGCACCCCAGGTCCCTCTGCTCTTGCACCCCCTCAAAATAGCACCATTTAGATTATACTGCCTCTCCATGTTGTTCCTCCCAAAGTGCATCACTTCACACTTATCCGCATTAAATTGCATCTGCCACGTGTCTGCCCATTTCCCCAGTCTGTCTATGTCCTCCTGAAGTCTCCTACAATCCTCCTCACTATTTACTATGTTGCCCAAGTTTTGTATCATCCGCAAACTTCAAAACTGTACTCCCCATACACAAGTCCAGATCATTTATATATAACAAGAAAAGCAATGGTCCTAATACCGACCCCTGGGGGACTCCACTGCATACGTCTCTCCAGTCAGAAAAACATCTGTTCACCACTACTCTCTGCCTCCTGTCCCTTAGCCAATTACGTACCCAAGTTATCACCGTCCCTTTAATCCCATCTGCTTCTATTTTCTGAATAAGCCTGTTATGTGATACTTTATCAAATGCCTTTTGAAAGTCCATATATACAACATCTACTACACTACTCTCATCAACCCTCTCTGTTACTTCATTAAAGAACTCAATCAGGTTAGTCAGACACGATTTGCCTTTAACAAGTGAGAATTAATTTTGTATTTGACAATGGTCTCTAGAAGTTTTTCCACCAATGACGTTAGGCTGATTGGCAGGTTAGTTACCAGTTTTATCCCTCTCCCCTTTTTTGAACAGGGGTGTAACATTTGCAATCCTTCAGTCCTCTGGCACCACTCCCATATCCAAGGAGGATTGAAAGATTGCGGTCAGAGCTTCTGCTATCTCCACCCTTGCTTCCCTCAGCAACCTATGATGCCTCCCATCTGGACCAGGTGGCTTGTTAACTTTGAGTGATACCAACCTATTTAGCACCTCCTTTCTATCTATTTTTATCCTATCCAATATCTCTACTCCCTTCTCCTCTATAATGAAATTAACTTCATCCTCTTTTTTTGTGAAGACAGATGCAAAGTCCTCATTCAGTACCTCAGTCATGCCCTCTGCCTCCACAAGATTTCCTTTTTTGCCCCTAATCGGCCCCACTATTCCTTTAACTATCCTTTTATTTTTTTTATGTTTATAAAAGTTTTTTGGGTTCCTTTTTATGTTACCAGTTAATCTTTTCTCATACTCTCTCTTTATCCTTCTTATATCCTTTTTCAATATCTCCCTGCACTCTCTGTATTCTGCCTGGTTTTTACAGTATTCTGTACCTAACGTTTGTTATAAATCTCCTTTTTCTGTTTTATTTCCTTTGTCATCTAGCTTTGGATGCCCTTTCCTTCCTCCTTATGGGAATATGCTTGGTTTGTACCCGAACATATCGCCGCCTTGAAGGCCTGCTGTTGATAGAGATTGATTGCTATGATGAGTCAACAACTCCATTATCATTGTATCATGTGACTCCCAGGATGGTGGAAGGCAAACTAGATGGACCTTGATCTTTTTTTGTCCAGCAATTCCTATGTCCCCAGCACATGAAAGTGTTCATTGTTCAAGCAGTGTGGAGGAAGCTTCGCTTTGAATCAGTCCGTATCCTGGGCCTGTTTGATGTTGACACTGGATGACAAAAGTTAAAACGTGTGCCATTTCCAGCACTCACTTCCATCCCTCACCATAATGAGCACAGAAATGGAACCGAAAAAAAAGACCTCTTTTCATCGAACAGACGATCACAGAATTTTAGTCCAAACAAGCTGTAAGATGGTGGTTTGAGTGGCTTGTTCCCTCTTCAGTCCTTCCTTATTCAGAGCCTGTTCATTTTCATTTCCATTGCAGGGGATATGGAGCTGGCATCAGTCCACAGCATGACCATACTCCTTGGAACATGGGTTTGTTCCCAGCAGAATACTGGTATGAATTGTGGAATCTGGGGCTTTTAGATGTGGTTTACAGAGAAATTATTTCTCTGAGGTTCCTTGACACAATGTCAACTGCCCCGGGGGACTTGCTGAAACTTTAGTCAAGAAGAATATTTTCTTATAAAATGATCCTTATTATTTTTTCATGCCTTTGTCGGAATTGGCAGAAATCTCTTGGCTCCGCGGGATCAAGTTGACGATATTTGAACTCAACAGCTGAACACATCACGTGGCGTGGATTCAGAGAGAGAACAAAAACTTATAAGGGCTGGTTCTGCGATCGGGCGCTCTGAGGGAGCGAAGATCAGGAATTCATGGGCCTGATGCTCCATCTAAAAAGAAAGACTTGTATTTATACAGCTCCTTTCATGACGTCCGAAAGCATTTTACAGCCAATGAAGTACTTTTGAAGTGTAGCCACTGTTGTAATGTAGGTAATACGGCAGCCAATTTGTGCACAGCAAGATCCCACAAACAGCAATGTGACAATGACCAGATAATCTGTTTTAGTGTTGTTAGTTGAGGGATAAATATTGGCCAAGGCACCGGGGAGAACTTCCTTGCTCTTCTTCGAAATAGTGCCATGGGATCTTATACGTCCACCTGAGAGGGCAGACGGGGCCCCAGTTTAATGTCTCATCCAAAAGGCAGCATTCCCTCACTGGAGTGTCAGCCTAGATTTTGTCCTCTAGTCTCTGGGGTGGGGCTTACACCCACAATGTTCTGACTCAGAGGTGAGCGTGCATCCACTGAGCCACATCTGACACCTAAAATGAATCCGTGAGTTGTGGCAAGGTCCAGGGAGAGATCGGAGAGGGACATGGGGGGGTAGAGGGGGAGATCGGAGAGGGAGACATCGGCGGGGGAGAGGGGGAGATCGGAGAGGGAGACATTGGCGGGGGAGAGGAGGAGATCGGAGAGGGACATGGAAGGGGGAGAGGGGGAGATCGGAGAGGGAGACATCGGCGGGGGAGAGGGGGAGATCGGAGAGGGAGACATCGGCGGGGGAGAGGAGGAGATCGGAGAGGGACATGGAAGGGGGAGAGGGGGAGATCGGAGAGGGAGACATCGGGGGCTGAGAGGGAGACATAGGGGGGTGGAGAGGGGGAGATCAAAGAGGGGGACATCGGACATCGGAGCAGGGTGGAAAGGTAGGTTTATTTTGTTTTTTAACTTTGTGCAATGGTTTTTTATTTAATTTATTTTGTTTATTTTTGCCCGATATGGCCCTCGTTTAATGAGGCATCATTCGGAAGCTGTGGGAAAGCCACGCAGGTAAGTTTAAAATTGTTTCAACTATCTACTACATCAGAAATAAAGTACCTTAAGTACCTCAATGAGATACATTTGGTTCTTTAACTATTAAAGCCGGCGAGACTTCCGTATTCGTGAGGCGCGCGCGTACACAGGCGCGTCTGTGGGGAACCCGGGAGTCGGCGCGTTGGAGCCGGCTTCCGAACCCGCTCGGGATTTCCCCGATTTTCGGAGCCCCCCCCACCCCCAACACACCCGCACTTTGATTCGAAAATCGGGGCCATTGTGTCATTAGTAATAATGATGCAGATGGAGATGAGGGAAATGATGGAATTCAGGATGTGTTAAGAAAGAGTCACATTTATATAGCGCCTTTCGTGACCTCAGGATGTCCCAAAGCGCTTTACAACCAATGAAGTACTTTTTCAGTGTAGTCACTGTTGTAACGTAGGAAACGTGGCAGCCAATTTGCGCACAGCAAGATCCCACAAACAGCAATGAGATAATGAACTGATAATCTGTTTTAGTGATGTTGGTTGAGGGATAAATATTGGCCAGGATACTGGGGAGAATTCCCTTGCTCTTCCTCCAAATTAGTGCTATGGGATCTTTTATGTCCACCTGAGAGGATAGACGGGGCCTCAGTTTAACATCTCATCGGAAAGATGGCACCTCCGACAGTGCTGCACTCCTTCAGTATTGCACTGGAGTGTCAGCCTAGATTATGTGTTGTGAAAGGAAATGGTGGGGGGGCGGGGGATGGCATTGAGCTTAGGGACGTAGTGGCAAAGAGCTTACTGCATCTGGTTAGAGGTTTAAATTATCTTTTAAAAAAGTGTAGTTGAAACAGAAAGAAAATTAAGATAGACAGGGCACGTTTTGAAAATGTTATTTATAGCCCATAAGTGAACTGGCCTGGTAACCGATGAGCAACAAAATCACAAATGAATTACAGTCAGTGCCATGTGTGGGAAATAAATCATATCCCATGGGTTTTCAGAACGCATTCTGTTTATGTCATGCATTAAAAATTAATTAGGTAAAGTTAATTAGCTAACGAGCTATAATAGATTCATTTGATGGCATGCTATATTCCTATGGGGTTTGGTTTCAGTATAGCTGGAGACAGTGTGAGTCTTGATCTGATTATCATTTTGTGGTACAGGTTTGGAACACTTAATTGTTTGAATATTAGTTTCAGATGAACTTTCACTGACTTGAATATGCAGCAATGTCATCTCCATAAAATATGAAGAATATTTAATGTAAACGACCTTATTGTATGTGGTGTAAGGGTTCGAATACAATGGTTGACTTGACTGAAGATTGATAGACTTGCCTTCATGCTCAGCCCATGCCCAATTTAATGAGACAATACATATAGCAGTTATTGCTGGAATATAATTAGTGTGGCATGCTCCTTCAAAGGCCATATATCAACAGGCCTTTCTGGATTGCAAACTTCTGGCACAGGAAGAATACCTAATGCCAGTTGAATACGTACCAACAGCGATGACATCTTAACAGCCGCTATGACAGTTGTCCACTTGTTTGTTCCATTATCTAAAATAGATTAATCCATTATCATCACAGCCCTCACAGTTTTCTGAAGCGCACCATTGGCATTACACTGAGCAAATAAGGAACGTCTTGTGCGCTAATCCAGTACACAGTGTGGTTAGCTGATTAACACTCTTTTCCCCACAGTCATCCTGGTCAATACAAAAACAATTACATATATCTGGAAATAAACTCTCCTCTTATCCCCATTGACTGTCTCCCAATTGATCTGCGAATCACATAAATAATGTTTTCGAATTACAAAATGATGCACTCATTTGTCGTGACACAGTTATAGGTCAGCTACTTTGGGTGAAGAACGTCAATGATTTATCTCGGCGGTGTGCACTGATGGACTTAAGAAAATCCCTCTACAAGTAGAATCATAGACTCTTACAGCACAGAAGGAGGCCATTTGGCCCATTGTGCCTGTGCCAGCTCTTTGAAAGGGCTATCCAATTAATCACACTCAACTGCTCTTTCCCCAAAGCCCTACAATTTTTTCCTTTTCAAGTATGTCTAATTCCCCTTTGAAGTTACTATTGAATCTGCTTCCACCACCCTTTCAGGCAGTGCATTCCAGATCATCACAACTCGCTGTGTAAATAAAATTCTCCTCATCTCCTCTCTGGTTCTTTCGCCACTTACTTTAACTCTGTGTCCTCTGATTATCAACCCTCCTGTCAGTGGAAACAGTTTCTCCTTATTTACACTATCAAAACTCTCAATAATTTTGAATACCTCTATTGAATCTCCCCTTAACCTTCTCTGCTGTAAGGAGAACAATCCCAGCTTCTTCAGTTTCTCGACATAACTGAAGTCCCTCATCTCTGATATCATTCCAGTAAATCTCCTCTGCACCCTCTCCAAGGCCTTGACATCCTTCAGCAGAAACACTTCAACTGCTCCCAGTGTTCCTTCTTCTTAGAATTAATGGGACTTTTTAAAGTGACAAACCAAAGTGAAAGGTCAAGGTTGTAAGAACAGTGCCTTGTAAACTGCCCGAAAGGTGCCTTTTGGCAGGGGGGGGGGGGGGGCGGGATGTCCTAAAATAGAGTCTTAGCTTGAAAGTTGACCACATAAAATTGAGTTTAGCTGTTGAACTGAGTACTGGGAAAAGACTTTTGGCCATGGATGTCACAGATAATTTGACCATAAAATCTTCTACGCTAAAGGCCATAAACTAATTAAACCATAAACCCCTTAGGTTAATTGCACCAGGAAGATCTGTTTATACGACAGATATTTCGTATCAGTATGAAATCCCAATATCCCAAGCTCAGGCCTCGAGTGGAACATCCAATGGAACATAAAGAGGTCACCTTTTCCCATTTGTGTGATAATGCTCTTGAAAAGTGCAAGACCATTGAGGGCGGGGTGGTGATAAAAATCATAGACATAAAGTCTATCGCTGGGGGAAAATCCAGGACCTAGAAACATAATAACAGCCTCAGGACTCCTCATTTATCAGATTTGATTGGCAGGTGGGACAAGATCTTTTGGCTCCAGTGTCCTCCTGATTGGTTAAGTGAATGTAGGGGGACCTCAGTTTACAATTAAGATACAAAATCAGAGGTTTCTACATCCCTCAGGTTGGTCAGGGTTAGACAATCAGTAGTCAGTAGTAATAGCAGTAGTAGACAGTCTACAGTAATCTTTTTTTCCAGAGAGACCAAGCTATCTATTTCTTTGTCTTTGTCGGAGTAGCAGTCTCTGTTCATTCACATAGGTTCTCTAAGAATCTTTACCTAGCAGGTGCATAAAGATATCTTTACAGGTATTAGGACAAGGAGTAAAATACCCAGTTAGCTTGTGAGGCTGTACCAGCCAATTGCAGGCTAGAGAAAATATTCCAGAAGCTATTGACTGCACTCTAGAAAAAGAATGAGATTAACTCAACCATGCCACTTGTGAGGACGAGGTCATGTAAGCTCTCAACATTGTTAATCACACAAAGTCTTGAGCTATTTAATAGACTGGCTTTTCAAAGCTGTTAACTTGTCAGCTATCTAAGGAATTGCTCTTAAAGTAATATCACCAATTTATAACCTCAGACTCTGGTCACTGTTATAATTAATGCTCACCATCCGTTAGTGCTGATTTACAGCAGTACACTGAATTGCCTGTGTAACCTTTGTTACTCGTTTTGTTAGGCAACTCTGCCCAATAATGATTTGTTGCTCAACTGCTAGATTGCTCTGATTATACTTGTGCATGTCTATTGAGTGTTCGTGTACCCAATTTCAACTATAAGTTGTGATTTGTAACCAATAAATAATGTTCAGTGCATGACTTGCAGGTCTGGCTTCTTCCTTGATGCTTTGGCAAGGAAGAGTTAATTCACTCATTCAGCAGCTTGAGGGTGACCTAACCGAGAGTTAGTAAATTAAATTCATTTTGATCCAAACTGTGTTGAATATAAGACAGTTTTTAAGCCAAGTCAGGCATCATTCATCCCTAGACCCACGCCGCCAGGTAAAACCCCAGACAATTCCTCAGTTAGGAGTTAAAGGAAGGGATTAAGGATTTGTCAGGTTCCTCGACATATATTTGTCAGGATATCGAAACCCAGCTTTCTTATAAGGTTCACACGGCAGAACATCACTCAGGATGAAAAGAGTAGGAGAGATGACGAGGTCAGTCAAGAAGCAGCGATTTTGCACAACAGGGTCGATATCCTGGAATTCCCTACCTAATACCGTTGTGGGAGTGTCATCCCCACAAGAGCTGTAGTGGTTCAAGGAGAAAGCCCACCACCATCACCTCAGGGCAACAAGGGATGGGATAATAAATGTGGCCTTTCCAGCATGCATCCCAAGAACAAAGAAAAAAAATGACCCAAAAATGATGAAGGTACAGCAGCATATGTTCAAGTCAGCATGGTGTGTGAGATGCAGGAGAATTTGGAGGTGATGGTGTTCCCACAACATTGTTACTCTTGCCCTTCATGGTGGTCGAGGTCACGGGGGGGGGTTGGGGTGGGGGGAGATCCTGTCACAGCAACCTTGGTGAGTTGCTATAGTATAGAGGGGTACAGTAGCATAGAGGAGTCCAATAGTGTAGTGGTTATGTTATTGTACTAGTAATTCAGAGGCCTGGACTAATAAGCCAGAGAATGTGAGTTCAAATCCCACCAGGGTAGTTTGAGAATTTAAATTCAGTTTAAAAAGTCTGGAAATGAAAAGCTGGTCTCAGTAAAAGTGACCAGGAAACTGTCGGGTTGTTGTAAAAACCCAACTGGTTCAATTATGTATTTTAGGAAACGAAGCCTTCCGTCCTTATCTGGCCTCCACACCAACGTGGTTGACTCTTAACTGTCCTCGGATGTGGCCTAGCAAGCTGCTCAGTTCTAGGGGTGGGCAATAAATGCTGACGATGCCCACATCCTGAGAATAAATGTTTAAAATCCTGTAGGTTGTACATACTGTGTGCTAGTGATAGCGGGGATGAATATTGAGCCCAATGGCAAAGGCATCAATCAAGTGAACTGCTCTGTCCTGGATGATGTTGAACTTCTTGAGTGTTGCAGCTGCACCGTCCTGGACGAGTGGTGAGTGTTCCATCAGACTCCTGACTTGAACTTTGTAAATGTTGGCGAGGCTTTGATGGGTCAGGAGGTGAGTCACTTGCTGCAGAGTACCCAGCATCTTGTCAGCTCAAACCTGGTTCTTGTCCAGGTTCTACTGTAGGCTGTCATGAGTTACTTCATTATCAGAGGAGTTGTGAATGGAGCTGAACACTGTGGAATCATTAGAGAACAGCCCCACTCCTGACCTTATGACAGAGGGAACTTCATTGATGAAGCAGCTGGAGATGGTTGGGCCTAGGACACTGCCCTAAGGAACTCCTGCAGTGATGTCCTGTGGCTGCGATGATTGGCCTCCAACAGCCACAACTATCTTCCTTTGTGTCAGGCACGACTCCAGCCAATGGAGGGTATTCCCCCTGATCCCCATTGACCTCAGTTTTGCTAGAGCTTCTTAATGCCATACTTGGTCAAATGCTGCCTTGATACTGAGGGCAGCAGTCTCATCTCTTTACACAGAGGGTTGGTGCTTAGAATGCTTTGCTATTGGGAGTGGTTGGGGCAGAGAACATTGCATCGTTTTAAGGGATAATTGGAAAAATATTTCAGGACGACGATGCTGCAGGGCTATGGGGAAAGAGCGGGGCAGTAGGATTAATTTTGGATTGCTCTAGCAAAGAGCGAGCACAGACATCATGGGTCAAATGGCCTCCTTCCATCCCCTAAACATCAATGGTTCTAAAATTGTTTTCTAAAGGGTTTCCCCTCACTTTATCTGAGCATGGCCATTAGCTGCTTGGGGAAGGGACAGGAGTCCACCAGTCCTCACTAACTGTGAAACTCAAGAGTTCAAGCTCAGGCTGGTTGAGAAGCGTTAGAAAGAAAGAGCTTGCATTTATATAGCGCCTTTCACAACCTCAGGCTGCCCCAAAGCGCTTTACAGCCAACAATGTACTTTTGAAGTGTAGCCACTGTTGA
Organism: Heptranchias perlo; assembly: GCF_035084215.1. Lineage (NCBI taxonomy): Eukaryota > Metazoa > Chordata > Chondrichthyes > Hexanchiformes > Hexanchidae > Heptranchias > Heptranchias perlo. The sequence continues at coordinate 46,236,260 of NC_090343.1, forward strand.
AATGTAGGAAGCGCGGCAGCCAATTTGTGCACAGCAAGATCCCACAAACAGCAATGAGATAATGATCACATAATCTATTTTAGTGATGTTGGTTGAGGGATAAATATTGGCCAAGACACCGGGAGAACTCTCCTGCTCTTCTTCGAAAAGTGTCATGGGATTTTTACGTCTGCCTGAGAGGGTAGACAGGGCCTCGGTTGAACGTTTCATCCAAAAGATGATACCTCCGACAGTGCTGCACTCCCTCAGTACTGCACTGGGATATTAGATGGAGTATTAAAAGACTTGAAGGAACAAGGGAGGAAAATTCAGATGAGCATTGATTATAGTACTATCAAGAAAATGGAGAGAGGTTGGAAGCTGGAAACAAGACAAAGAATCCCTAGCAGGTAACACTGTTTTTCATGCAATGTACCGAAATGAGAAAGAGGTGTTAGAGGAGCTTTCCCAAACATGGGACTGATATTCAAATCTTGGACTGACTTGGGTTTTATGAAGAGTTACTAATGGACGGGCACCAATATACCAGCATTCTCTGCCAGATGAGCACCAGGCATTAGATATGTTTGGTACAGTAGTGTAGTGGTTAAACTACCACAATCGTCATCTGATTGAATGGCGGAACAGGCAAGAGGGGCTGAATGGCCTACACCTGTTCCTATGCTCCTATGACTAGCAATCCAAAGGTGATGCGTTCAAAACCCAAATGGTTCACTAATGTCCTTCAGGGAGTATAACCTGCCACTTCTATCTGGTCAAGCTTACATCTGACTCGAGTCCACGCGATGTTGTTGACTCTTAATGCCCTCTGAAGTAACTGAGAAACCGTGTTCTCATGGCAACTAGGGATGGGTAATAAATGTGTCCTTGCTGCTGTTGCCCACATACTGAGAAATAACACTTTCTGCCAGCTAATCAGTGAGGATCAAAGAAAAATCTTTTATTCTGAAATAAAAGCACTCAGGTGTCCATTCCAGCACTGTATAAATATAAACACACAGAATGGCCCGTTCACCCCCAGTAGCACTTTTTAAAGCAGTCGATGTATAACTCTGTGGAGACCACTTGGATTTCCTCAAAACAACAACATTCTTATTGATTGCACACAGTAACCAAAAATGAGTTGGGGCTGCAGCACTGAAGCTCTGACTGCGATATACAGCCCGGAGATTTGCTATTGGGCTCGTCTTCTGTCACCGAAACTGTACGCAACGTTCAGGAAATACATGGGGATTAAATAAAGAACATCATGGTTACTTCATTCAATCAAGCTCTGTATTCTCGTCCCATTGTCCAATGCAACCCCTGCCTCACCCACTCCGTGGAGACCTCCTCGAGCCACCCGTCCCTGCCTACTCTCTCCTCCCACTCCTCGCACACCGGATCACAGCTCAATCCCTCCCTCCCACTCCTCGCACACCCGATCACAGCTCAATCCCTCCCTCCCACTCCTCGCACACCGGATCACAGCTCAATCCCTCCCTCCCACTCCTCGCACACCGGATCACAGCTCAATCCCTCCCTCCCACTCCTCGCACACCCGATCACAGCTCAATCCCTCCCTCCCACTCCTCGCACACCGGATCACAGCTCAATCCCTCCCTCCCACTCCTCGCACACCTGATCACAGCTCAATCCCTCCCTCCCACTCCTCGCACACCTGATCACAGCTCAATCCCACCCTCCCACTCCTCGCACACCCGATCACAGCTCAATCCCTCCCTCCCACTCCTCGCACACCTGATCACAGCTCAATCCCTCCCTCCCACTCCTCGCACACCCGATCACAGCTCAATCCCTCCCTCCCACTCCTCGCACACTGGATCACAGCTCAATCCCTCCCTCCCTCTCCTCGCACACCCGATCACAGCTCAATCCCTCCCTCCCCCTCCTCGCACACCCGATCACATCTCAATCCCTCCCTCCCACTCCTCGCACACTGGATCACAGCTCAATCCCTCCCTCCCACTCCTCGCACACCCGATCACAGCTCAATCCCTCCCTCCCACTCCTCGCACACTCGATCACAGCTCAATCCCTCCCTCCCACTCCTCGCACACCCGATCACAGCTCAATCCCTCCCTCCCACTCCTCGCACACCCGATCACAGCTCAATCCCTCCCTCCCACTCCTCGCACACCTGATCACAGCTTAATCCCTCCCTCCCACTCCTCGCACACCGGATCACAGCTCAATCCCTCCCTCCCACTCCTCGCACACTGGATCACAGCTCAATCCCTCCCTCCCACTCCTCGCACACTGGATCACAGCTCAATCCCTCCCTCCCACTCCTCGCACACCCGATCACAGCTCAATCCCTCCCTCCCACTCCTCGCACACCCGATCACAGCTCAATCCCTCCCTCCCACTCCTCGCACACCCGATCACAGCTCAATCCCTCCCTCCCACTCCTCGCACACCCGATCACAGCTCAATCCCTCCCTCCCACTCCTCGCACACCCGATCACAGCTCAATCCCTCCCTCCCACTCCTCGCACACCCGATCACAGCTCAATCCCTCCCTCCCACTCCTCGCACACCTGATCACAGCTCAATCCCTCTCTCCCACTCCTCGCACACCAGATCACAGCTCAATCCCTCCCTCCCACTCCTCGCACACCCGATCACAGCTCAATCCCTCCCTCCCACTCCTCGCACACCCGATCACAGCTCAATCCCTCCCTCCCACTCCTCGCACACCAGATCACAGCTCAATCCCTCCCTCCCACTCCTCGCACACCCGATCACAGCTCAATCCCTCCCTCCCACTCCTCGCACACCCGATCACAGCTCAATCCCTCCCTCCCACTCCTCGCACACCCGATTACAGCTCAATCCCTCCCTCCCACTCCTCGCACACCCGATCACAGCTCAATCCCTCCCTCCCACTCCTCGCACACCCGATCACAGCTCAATCCCTCCCTCCCACTCCTCGCACACCGGATCACAGCTCAATCCCTCCCTCCCACTCCTCGCACACCCGATCACAGCTCAATCCCTCTCTCCCACTCCTCGCACACTCGATCACAGCTCAATCCCTCCCTCCCACTCCTCGCACACCCGATCACAGCTCAATCACTCCCTCCCACTCCTCGCACACCCGATCACAGCTCAATCCCTCCCTCCCACTCCTCGCACACTCGATCACAGCTCAATCCCTCCCTCCCACTCCTCGCACACCAGATCACAGCTCAATCCCTCCCTCCCACTCCTCGCACACCCGATCACAGCTCAATCCCTCCCTCCCACTCCTCGCACACTCGATCACAGCTCAATCCCTCCCTCCCACTCCTCGCACACCAGATCACAGCTCAATCCCTCCCTCCCACTCCTCGCACACCCGATCACAGCTCAATCCCTCCCTCCCACTCCTCGCACACCTGATCACAGCTCAATCCCTCCCTCCCACTCCTCGCACACTCGATCACAGCTCAATCCCTCCCTCCCACTCCTCGCACACTCGATCACAGCTCAATCCCTCTCTCCCACTCCTCGCACACCCGATCACAGCTCAATCCCTCCCTCCCACTCCTCGCACACCCGATCACAGCTCAATCCCTCCCTCCCACTCCTCGCACACCAGATCACAGCTCAATCCCTCCCTCCCACTCCTCGCACAACGGATCACAGGTCAATCCCTCCCTCCCATTCCTCGCACACTGGATCACAGCTCAATCCCTCCCTCCCACTCCTCGCACACCCGATCACAGCTCAATCCCTCCCTCCCACTCCTCGCACACTCGATCACAGCTCAATCCCTCCCTCCCACTCGTCGCACACCCGATCACAGCTCAATCCCTCCCTCCCACTCCTCGCACACCTGATCACAGCTCAATCCCTCCCTCCCCCTCCTCGCACACTGGATCACAGCTCAATCCCTCCCTCCCACTCCTCGCACACCTGATCACAGCTCAATCCCTCCCTCCCACTCCTCGCACACTCGATCACAGCTCAATCCCTCCCTCCCACTCCTCGCACACCCGATCACAGCTCAATCCCTCCCTCCCACTCCTCGCACACCCGATCACAGCTCAATCCCTCCCTCCCACTCCTCGCACACCCGATCACAGCTCAATCCCTCCCTCCCATTCCTCGCACACCCGATCACAGCTCAATCCCTCCCTCCCACTCCTCGCACACCCGATCACAGCTCAATCCCTCCCTCCCACTCCTCGCACACCCGATCACAGCTCAATCCCTCCCTCCCACTCCTCGCACACCCGATCACAGCTCAATCCCTCCCTCCCACTCCTCGCACACCCGATCACAGCTCAATCCCTCCCTCCCACTCCTCGCACACCCGATCACAGCTCAATCCCTCCCTCCCACTCCTCGCACACCCGATCACAGCTCAATCCCTCCCTCCCACTCCTCGCACACCCGATCACAGCTCAATCCCTCCCTCCCACTCCTCGCACACCCGATCACAGCTCAATCCCTCCCTCCCACTCCTCGCACACCTGATCACAGCTCAATCCCTCCCTCCCACTCCTCGCACACCCGATCACAGCTCAATCCCTCCCTCCCACTCCTCGCACACCCGATCACAGCTCAATCCCTCCCTCCCACTCCTCGCACACCTGATCACAGCTCAATCCCTCCCTCCCCCTCCTCGCACACCTGATCACAGCTCAATCCCTCCCTCCCACTCCTCGCACACCGGATCACACCTCAATCCCTCCATCCCACTCCTCGCACACCCGAACACAGCTCAATCCCTCCCTCCCACTCCTCGCACACTGGATCACAGCTCAATCCCTCTCTCCCACTCCTCGCACACCCGATCACAGCTCAATCCCTCCCTCCCACTCCTCGCACACTGGATCACAGCTCAATCCCTCCCTCCCACTCCTCGCACACCCGATCACAGCTCAATCCCTCCCTCCCACTCCTCGCACACCCGATCACAGCTCAATCCCTCCCTCCCACTCCTCGCACACCCGATCACAGCTCAATCCCTCCCTCCCACTCCTCGCACACCCGATCACAGCTCAATCCCTCCCTCCCACTCCTCGCACACCCGATCACAGCTCAATCCCTCCCTCCCTCTCCTCGCACACTGGATCACAGCTCAATCCCTCCCTCCCACTCCTCGCACACCCGATCACAGCTCAATCCCTCCCTCCCACTCCTCGCACACCCGATCACAGCTCAATCCCTCCCTCCCACTCCTCGCACACCCGATCACAGCTCAATCCCTCCCTCCCTCTCCTCGCACACTGGATCACAGCTCAATCCCTCCCTCCCACTCCTCGCACACCCGATCACAGCTCAATCCCTCCCTCCCACTCCTCGCACACTGGATCACAGCTCAATCCCTCCCTCCCACTCCTCGCACACCCGATCACAGCTCAATCCCTCTCTCCCACTCCTCGCACACCTGATCACAGCTCAATCCCTCCCTCCCACTCCTCGCACACTGGATCACAGCTCAATCCCTCCCTCCCATTCCTCGCACACCCGATCACAGCTCAATCCCTCCCTCCCACTCCTCGCACACCCGATCACAGCTCAATCCCTCCCTCCCTCTCCTCGCACACCTGATCACAGCTCAATCCCTCCCTCCCACTCCTCGCACACCCGATCACAGCTCAATCCCTCCCTCGCACTCCTCGCACACCGGATCACAGCTCAATCCCTCCCTCCCACTCCTCGCACACCCGATCACAGCTCAATCCCTCCCTCCCTCTCCTCGCACACCTGATCACAGCTCAATCCCTCCCTCCCACTCCTCGCACACCCGATCACAGCTCAACCCCTCCCTCCCACTCCTCGCACACCCGATCACAGCTCAATCCCTCCCTCCCTCTCCTCGCACACCTGATCACAGCTCAATCCCTCCCTCCCTCTCCTCGCACACCTGATCACAGCTCAATCCCTCCCTCCCACTCCTCGCACACCCGATCACAGCTCAATCCCTCCCTCGCACTCCTCGCACACCGGATCACAGCTCAATCCCTCCCTCCCACTCCTCGCACACCCGATCACAGCTCAATCCCTCCCTCCCTCTCCTCGCACACCTGATCACAGCTCAATCCCTCCCTCCCACTCCTCGCACACCCGATCACAGCTCAATCCCTCCCTCCCACTCCTCGCACACTGGATCACAGCTCAATCCCTCTCTCCCACTCCTCGCACACCCGATCACAGCTCAATCCCTCCCTCCCACTCCTCGCACACTGGATCACAGCTCAATCCCTCCCTCCCACTCCTCGCACACCCGATCACAGCTCAATCCCTCCCTCCCACTCCTCGCACACCCGATCACAGCTCAATCCCTCCCTCCCACTCCTCGCACACCCGATCACAGCTCAATCCCTCCCTCCCACTCCTCGCACACCCGATCACAGCTCAATCCCTCCCTCCCACTCCTCGCACACCCGATCACAGCTCAATCCCTCCCTCCCACTCCTCGCACACTGGATCACAGCTCAATCCCTCCCTCCCACTCCTCGCACACCCGATCACAGCTCAATCCCTCCCTCCCACTCCTCGCACACTGGATCACAGCTCAATCCCTCCCTCCCACTCCTCGCACACCCGATCACAGCTCAATCCCTCTCTCCCACTCCTCGCACACCTGATCACAGCTCAATCCCTCCCTCCCACTCCTCGCACACTGGATCACAGCTCAATCCCTCCCTCCCATTCCTCGCACACCCGATCACAGCTCAATCCCTCCCTCCCACTCCTCGCACACCCGATCACAGCTCAATCCCTCCCTCCCTCTCCTCGCACACCTGATCACAGCTCAATCCCTCCCTCCCACTCCTCGCACACCCGATCACAGCTCAATCCCTCCCTCGCACTCCTCGCACACCGGATCACAGCTCAATCCCTCCCTCCCACTCCTCGCACACCCGATCACAGCTCAATCCCTCCCTCCCTCTCCTCGCACACCTGATCACAGCTCAATCCCTCCCTCCCACTCCTCGCACACCCGATCACAGCTCAACCCCTCCCTCCCACTCCTCGCACACCCGATCACAGCTCAATCCCTCCCTCCCACTCCTCGCACACCCGATCACAGCTCAATCCCTCCCTCCCACTCCTCGCACACCTGATCACAGCTCAATCCCTCCCTCCCACTCCTCGCACACCCGATCACAGCTCAATCCCTCCCTCCCACTCCTCGCACACCCGATCACAGCTCAATCCCTCCCTCCCACTCCTCGCACACCTGATCACAGCTCAATCCCTCCCTCCCACTCCTCGCACACCCGATCACAGCTCAATCCCTCCCTCCCACTCCTCGCACACCCGATCACAGCTCAATCCCTCCCTCCCACTCCTCGCACACTGGATCACAGCTCAATCCCTCCCTCCCACTCCTCGCACACCCGATCACAGCTCAATCCCTCTCTCCCACTCCTCGCACACCTGATCACAGCTCAATCCCTCCCTCCCACTCCTCGCACACTGGATCACAGCTCAATCCCTCCCTCCCATTCCTCGCACACCCGATCACAGCTCAATCCCTCCCTCCCACTCCTCGCACACCCGATCACAGCTCAATCCCTCCCTCCCTCTCCTCGCACACCTGATCACAGCTCAATCCCTCCCTCCCACTCCTCGCACACCCGATCACAGCTCAATCCCTCCCTCGCACTCCTCGCACACCGGATCACAGCTCAATCCCTCCCTCCCACTCCTCGCACACCCGATCACAGCTCAATCCCTCCCTCCCTCTCCTCGCACACCTGATCACAGCTCAATCCCTCCCTCCCACTCCTCGCACACCCGATCACAGCTCAACCCCTCCCTCCCACTCCTCGCACACCCGATCACAGCTCAATCCCTCCCTCCCTCTCCTCGCACACCTGATCACAGCTCAATCCCTCCCTCCCTCTCCTCGCACACCTGATCACAGCTCAATCCCTCCCTCCCACTCCTCGCACACCCGATCACAGCTCAATCCCTCCCTCGCACTCCTCGCACACCGGATCACAGCTCAATCCCTCCCTCCCACTCCTCGCACACCCGATCACAGCTCAATCCCTCCCTCCCTCTCCTCGCACACCTGATCACAGCTCAATCCCTCCCTCCCACTCCTCGCACACCCGATCACAGCTCAATCCCTCCCTCCCACTCCTCGCACACTGGATCACAGCTCAATCCCTCTCTCCCACTCCTCGCACACCCGATCACAGCTCAATCCCTCCCTCCCACTCCTCGCACACTGGATCACAGCTCAATCCCTCCCTCCCACTCCTCGCACACCCGATCACAGCTCAATCCCTCCCTCCCACTCCTCGCACACCCGATCACAGCTCAATCCCTCCCTCCCACTCCTCGCACACCCGATCACAGCTCAATCCCTCCCTCCCACTCCTCGCACACCCGATCACAGCTCAATCCCTCCCTCCCACTCCTCGCACACCCGATCACAGCTCAATCCCTCCCTCCCACTCCTCGCACACTGGATCACAGCTCAATCCCTCCCTCCCACTCCTCGCACACCCGATCACAGCTCAATCCCTCCCTCCTCCACCATCAGATTCTAACCTTTCAGTTACTGCCCTCTTACCTCTGGAATGTTCTTCCAAATGCACCCAACTTGCCCCCTGATTTCCAGACTCCTGTTCTTTCACTGCACCTTCTGTTCTCCTTTATTCCACCTTGATTAAGTGCTCTGAAATGATAGGCTGAATTTTCTTGGGGCTTCTTCCACTGCGCCGATGTAACTTTGGCAGAAGTTCGGCAGAAACCCTGGTAGATCAGGAGACGCCCCAAGGAAATTCAGTCCTATTTCTTTTGCATGAGGAACACTATGGAAACGTAATCTGTTGCTGACAGCTGGAGTCTGTTTAGACCAGAATTGTCCAATGGAAATCACTGACTAACCACAGGACTGGCTACAGCGACACCATTTTAGCCACATACGCTTCACAGGTGTGTATATAGAACCATAGAACCATAGAATAGATACAGCACAAAAGGGGGCCATTCGGCCCATCGTGTCCACGCCGGCTCGAAGAACAACCAGGTGCCCATTCTTTCCCCACCTTCCAGCACCCAGTCCGTAGCCCTGCAGCTTACAGCACTTTAGGTGCAGGTCCAGGTACTTTTTAGAAGAGTTGAGGGTCCCTGCCTCTACCACCAATTCGGGCAGCAAATTCCATACACCCACCATCCTCTGGGTAAAAAAGTTTTTCCTCATGTCCCCTCTAATCTTTCCACCATCAGCTTAAATCTATGTCCTCTAGTTCTTGAACTCTCCACTAGGGGAAACAGGTACTTCCTGTCTACTCTATCTGGGCCCCTCATAATTTCGTACACCTCAATCAAGTCCCCCCTCAGTCTCCTCTGCTCCAAGGAAAACAACCCCAGCCTCCAATCTCTCCTCGTAGCTGCAATTTTCAAGTCCTGGCAACATTCTTGTAAATCTTCTCTGCACTCTCTCCAGAGCAATTATGTCCTTCCTGTAATGTGGTGACCAGAACTGTGCACAATACTCCAGCTTTGGCCTTACCAGTGTTTTATACAGTTCCATCATTACATCCCTGCTTTTGTATTCTATACCTCGGCTAATAACGGAGAGCATTCCGTATGCCTTCTTCATAACCTTATCTATCTGTACTGCCACCTTTAGGGACCTGTGCCATGCACTCCAAGGTCTCTCACTTCCTCTACCCCTCTCAATATATTCCCGTTTACTGCGCATTCCCTTTTACTGTTTGCCCTCCCTAAGTGCATTACCTCACACTTCTCCGGGTTGAACTCCATTTGCCACTTTTCCTCCCACTCCACCAACCCATTGATATCTTCTTGGAGTCTACAGCTATCCTCTTCACTATCAACTACACGGCCAATTTTTGAGTCGTCTGCAAATTTGCCAATCATGCCCCTTACAATCAAGCCCAAATCATTAATATATACCACAAACAGCAAGGGACCCAACACTGAGCCCTGTGGCACACCACTGGAAACGAATTTCCATTTGCAAAGACATCCATCGACTTTTACCCTTTGTTTCCTGTTACTGAGACAATTTTGGATCCAATTCGTCACATTTCCCTGTATCCCATGGGCTTTTACCTTTCTGACCGGTCTGCCATGTGGGACCTTGTCAAATGCCTTACTAAAATCCATGTAGACAACATCCACTGCACGACCCTCATCAATCCTCCTTGTCACTTCTTCAAAGAACTTAATCAGATTTGTAAGGCATGACCTTCCCTGAACAAATCCATGCTGACTATCCCTGATTAAACCATGCCTTTCCAAGTGACAGTTTATCCTATCTCTCAGTATTGATTCTAATAGTTTGCCCACCACCGAGGTAAGACTGACCGGCCTATAATTGTTCGGCCTTTCCCTCGTACCCTTTTTAAACAATGGTACTACGTTTGCTGTCTTCCAGTCCTCCGGTACCTCCCCTGTATCTAGTGAGGATTGGAAAATGATCCTCAGAGCATCCGCTATTTCCTCCCTGGCTTCCTTCAATAGCCTAGGAAACAATCCATCCAGCCCTGGTGACTTATCAACTTTCAAGGATTCCAGTCCCTCTAGTACTTCCTCTCTCGTTATGTTTACCTTATCCAATATTTCACACCTCTCCTCTTTAACTACTACGTCCGGATCATCCCTTTCCTTTGTGAATACGGAGACAAAATATTCATTTAAAACCCTACCCACATCCTCTGCTTCTACACACAATTTACCCTTATCATCCCTGATAGTCCCACCTTTTCCTTAGCTATCCTCTTGTTCTTAATGTACTGATAAAACATCTTTGGGTTTTCTTTACTCTTACTAGCTAATATTTTTTCATGCCCTCTCTTTGCTCTCCTTATTTCCTTTTTTACATCATCCCAGTACTTTCTATACTCCTCTCGGCTTTCTGAAGTATTTAGTTTTCTGTGACAGTCATAAGCTTTCTTTTTCTGCTTTATCTTGCCCCGTATACTTCTAGACAGCCAGGGGGCTCTAAATTTGGCAGTGCCACCCTTTTTCTTTGAGGGGACATGTCTGCATTGTACCCGTAGAATTTCACTTTTTTGTGCCTCCCACTGGCTTGCCACTGATTTCTCCTCAAGTAGTTGTGTCAAGTCCACTTCTGCCAAATCACCTCTTAGTTCTGTAAAATTTGCCTTCCCCCAATTTAAAACGTTTCCTCCTGATTTTAACTCTGTCCTTTTCCATAATAATGCTAAAACTAAGTGAATTGTGGTCACTATCCCCAATATGGTCACCCACTGACACTTCACCCACTTGCCCATCTTCATTTCCCAGGACTAAATCTAGAATTGCATCCCCACTTTTTGAGCTTGTCACGTACGGGCTAAAAAAGTTCTCCTGGACACTGATCAAGAATTTTGCACCCTCTGTGCCCCTCACACTGTTTGAATCCCAGTTGATGTTAGGGTAGTTGAAGTCCCCTACTATTATTGCCCTCTTATTTTTGCACTCAGAAATTTCCCTACATATTTACTCAACAAACATCTCCTACCATTCAGTAACCAAGAAAGTATAACTCACAATGATCAAAAGACACTCACACACTCTGCTCCCCCTTACAGGTCTCACGAGCTCACTGCACCATGACCTGAGTTCCCCTTACTGGTCTCACGAGCTCACTGCAGCATGGAATAAACTCCCTCCACATCAGGGATATCCAACCTTTGGGAGCAATGAGCCACAGCAAGCAAAGGTGCTGCACAGGCCTGGATGAAGGGTTGATTTGCCTTTGGCAGTGGCCCCTTCATTCCATCACACCTCAGGTATTTTTATTTTAAATTCACAAGCTTTCGGAGGCTACCTCCTTCCTCAGGTGAACGATGTGGACCCCCTGAGGAAGGAGGAAGCCTCCGAAAGCTTGTGAATTTAAAATAAAATTGCTGGACTATAACTTGGTGTTGTAAAATTGTTTACAATTGTCAACCCCAGTCCATCACCGGCATCTCCACATCACCTCAGGTATAGATAAAGGCACCAAAGTAAACATTCTACGTGGCTTCAGTTCGGAGAGCAGGAGGGTATCAGCGTCTGATAATTGACTTGCAAGTGTTAGAACAGAAAGATCATCAAAAAGTTGTTCCACTTTAGTACTGTTCTATTTTTATCCGTATATATTTTATAAAGGTTTTGAGACTTGTCTGCTGGACCTCAGGTATCACACCATCACACATGCAAATTTTAAAACCATATAATAAGAGGGACAGGAAAAGATCTATTGATCTATCCAACCTGCATCATACAGTTGTGATGCCCCCTGTCTTACGATACAGACATTTCCCACCTGCTTGGAAGCAAATAATCTCCTGGAACAGGCAAAAAAAAAAGATAAAAACCCAGGCCAATTAGGGAAAAAAATCACTGGAAAATTCCTCTCCGACATTTAGTGTCACACTTTTAAAAAAGGGTTAAGAAGGATCTACAGAGAAGCTTCCCCATCAACATATATCTTAACATTTACATTGACTACCTTTGTTGGGAGAGGTGGTTGCCGAGGTGTCTAACCTTCAGTCGGTACTCATGTTCTCCTGGCAGGAAACTGCAGCATTGGTTCAGGATAAACAGATGGATAGACAGGGTTGACTCATCTAGCAAAGCTGCTATGATGTAGGTGTTGATATTCCTTTCAACAGTGTGACGTCCCCAGTGAGCTGGCGGAACTTAATGTTCTTGTTCTCTTTGTTTTGGCTGAGGATGCATTGTCTTCTGGGCCAATCTCGGCTGACAGGCTGTTTCTATGGCCCTTCCAAATGGAATCAACGTCATGTCCCAGAAAAACATCCCCACACTCCCGAGTGCTTACATAGAATTACAGAGTATTTACAGCACAGAAACAGGCCATTTGGCCCAACTGGTCTATGCTGGTGTTTATGCTCCTCACAAACCTCCTCCCACCTGACTTCATCTAACCCTATCAGCATATCCTTCTATTCCTTTCTCCCTCATGTGTTTATCCAGCTTCCCCTTAAATGCATCGATGATATTTGCCTCAATCCTTGTGGTATATCCTTGTGGTAGCGAGTTCCACATTCTAACCATTCTCTGGTAAAATAGTTTCTCCTGAATTCCTTATTGGATTTATTGGTGACTATCTTATATTTATGGTGTGGAGATGCATTGATTCATCAGCCACACTCAGAAGACAGTCCAGAATGTCACCCGAGCACAACGCAACGCCATCGACACTCTCAAGACCAACCGCAACATCGCCATCAAACAGGAAGAGCCATCGTCATACAGAACAGAACGGACTATTGCAAAGAAGCATACCGACAACTGGACAACCAGGAACACTACAGACGGTTACCCGCAGATCCGACCAAGGAACACACCCACCAGCTCAACAAACTGATCAAGACCTTCGATCCAGACCTTCAAAGCATCCTACGCACTCTCATCCCACGTACTCCCCGCGTGGGAGACTTCTACTGCCTCCCAAAGATACACAAAGCCAACACACCCGGACGTCCTATCGTATCAGGCAACGGAACCCTGTGTGAGAACCTCTCTGGATACGTCGAGGGCATCCTGAAACCCATTGTACAGGGAACCCCCAGCTTCTGTCGCGACACTACAGACTTCCTACAAAAACTCAGCACCCACGGACCAGTTGAACCAGGAACACTTCTCACCACGATGGACGTCTCGGCACTCTACACCAGTATTCCCCACGATGACGGCATTGCTGCAACAGCCTTAGTACTCAACACCAACAACAGCCAATCTCCAGACGCCATCCTACAACTCATCCACTTCATCCTGGATCACAATGTCTTCACCTTCGACAACCAGTTATTTACCCAAACACATGGAACAGCCATGGGGACCAAATTCGCACCCCAATACGCCAACATTTTCATGCACAAGTTCGAGCACGACTTCTTCACTGCACAGGACCTCCAACCAACGCTATACACCAGATACATCGACGACATTTTCTTCCTATGGACCCACAGCGAAGAATCACTGAAGAGACTACACGATAACATCAACAAGTTCCATCCCACCATCAAACTCACCATGGACTACTCCTCAGAATCGGTTTCTTTCTTGGACACACGAATCTCCAACAAAGACGGGCACCTCAGCACCTCACTCTACTGCAAGCCCACGGACAACCTCACGATGCTCCACTTTTCCAGCTTCCACCCTAACCATGTCAAAGAGGCCATCCCCTATGGACAGGCCCTGCGAATACACAGGATCTGCTCAGACAAGGAGGAACGCGATGGACACCTACAGACGCTGAAAGACGCCCTCGTAAGAACGGGATCTGACGCTCGACTCGTCGATTGACAGTTCTGACGGGCCACAGCGAAAAATCGCATAGACCTCCTCAGAAGACAAACACGGGACACAACCAACAGAGTACCCTTCGTCATCCAGTACTTCCCCGGAGCGGAGAAACTACGCCATGTTCTTCGCAGCCTTCAACATGTCATCGATGACGACGAACACCTCGCTAAGGCCATCCCCACGCCTCCACTACTCGCCTTCAAACAGCCACCCAACCTCAAACAGACCATCGTTCGCAGCAAATTACCCAGCCTTCAGGAGAACAGCGTCCACGACACCACACAACCCTGCCACGGCAACCTCTGCAAGACATGCCAGATCATCGACACAAATACCACCATCACACGAGAGGACACCACCCACCAGGTGCATGGTTCATACTCCTGTGACTCGGCCAACGTTGTCTACCTCATACGTTGCAGGAAAGAATGCCCCAGAGCATGGTACATTGGCGAGACCATGCAGACACTGCGACAACGGATGAACGGACACCGCGCAACAATCTCCAGACAGGAGGGTTCCCTCCCAGTCGGGGAACACTTCAGCAGTCAAGGACATTGAGCCTCCGATCTTCGGGTAAGCGTTCTCCAAGGCGGCCTTCGAGACACACGACAACGCAAAATCGTCGAGCAGAAATTGATAGCCAAGTTCCGCACCCATGAGGACGGCCTCAACCGGGATCTTGGGTTCATGTCACGCTACACGTAACCCCACCAGCGAAAAAAAGTTATCTGTTTTTAATACAACTGGACATTCTCTCTCTCTCTCTGCCTTTCGGGTTCCTCTCTCTCTCTCTCTCTCTCTCTGTCTTTGTTATCTGACCCCGTGTGTATTCAGTATTCTTGAATGTAAGGTGTCCCAGACTAAACCTGTCTGAACACCATCCACTCCTTTTATTGCTGTGATTATCTCTCTGCAGCGGTGTGATAACGGGCAGTTGGAAAGATTATCTGTAATCACCAGACATTGTTCTCTGACTATATATGCGGTGCTTTTATGGAAACCCTTCTTCACTCACCTGAAGAAGGAGCAAAGCTCCGAAAGCTTGTGATTTAAAATGAAGCTGTTGGACTATAACCTGGTGTTGCACGACTCTGTACATTTATATTTATGGTACCTAGTTTTTGACTCCCCCACTAGTGGAAACATCTTCTCCACATCTACCCTATCGAACCCCTTAATAATTTTAAAGCAGTCTATCAACCTTCACTTTTCTAGAGAGCTTGTGAGGACTCTCGGACTACTTGGGGTTCTGACTTTCTGCCGATTCCTTCTGTAGAAGAGGAGAAAGCCCATCAGCTGCAGACATTTCTGGCCAGACTTTTATGGCATTCACTAAGGCCTGGGCCTAGGAACTGCTTACTCATTGGAAAGGACAAGTACTGAAGGCCCAGTAAGGGTCACCTGGGGACCGAGGGCCTAGTAAGGGGCACCTGGGGACCGAGGGCCTTGTAAGGGGCACCTGGGGACCACGGGCCTAGTAAGGAGCACCTGGGGACCGATGGCTTAGTAAGGAGTGCCTGGGGACTGAGGCCCTCGGTTCCCAGGTGCCCCTTACAAGGCCCTCGGCCCCCAGGTGCCCCTTACTAGGTCCTCGGTCCCCAGGTGCCCCTTACTAGGTCCTCGGTCCCCAGGTGCCCCTTACTAGGCCCGTGGTCCCCAGGTGCCCCTTACTAGGCCCGTGGTCCCCAGGTGCCCCTTACTAGGCCCTCGGCCCCCAGGTGCCCCTTACTAGGCCCTCGGCCCCCAGGTGCTCCTTACTAGGTCCCCAGTCCCCAGGTGCTCCTTACTAGGCCCTCGGCCCCCAGGTGCCCCTTACTAGGCCCTCGGCACCCAGGTGCCCCTTACAAGGCCCTCGGCCCCCAGGTGCCCCTTACTAGGCCCTCGGCCCCCAGGTGCCCCTTACTAGGCCCTCGGCCCCCAGGTGCTCCTTACTAGACCCTCAGTCCCCAGGTGCTCCTTACTAGGTCCCCAGTCCCCAGGTGCTCCTTACTAGGCCCTCGGCCCCCAGGTGCCCCTTACTAGGCCCTCGGCACCCAGGTGCCCCTTACAAGGCCCTCGGCCCCCAGGTGCCCCTTACTAGGCCCTCGGCCCCCAGGTGCTCCTTACTAGGCCCTCGGCCCTCAGGTGCCCCTTACTAGGCCCTCGGCCTTCAGGTGCCCCTTACTAGGCCCTCGGCCCTCAGGTGCCCCTTACTAGGCCCTCGGCCCCCAGGTGCCCCTTACTAGGTCCTTGGTCCCCAGGTGCCCCTTACTAGGCCCTCGGCCCTCAGGTGCCCCTTACTAGGCCCTCGGCACCCAGGTGCCCCTTACAAGGCCCTCGGCCCCCAGGTGCCCCTTACTAGGTCCTTGGTCCCCAGGTGCCCCTTACTAGGCCCTCGGCCCTCAGGTGCCCCTTACTAGGCCCTTGGCCCCCAGGTGCCCCTTACTAGGCCCTCGGCCCTCAGGTGCCCCTTACTAGGCCCTTGGCCCCCAGGTGCTCCTTACTAGGCCCTCGGTCCCCAGAGGGTTCTTGGAGCGTGGAATGCTTTGCCACAGAGAAAGGTTGAGGCAGCGACCATTACATCTTTTAAGGAAAAATTGAATAAATATTTGAAGCAAAGGAAGATGCAGGGCTATGGGGAGAGAGTGGGGCACTGGGATTAATTTTGGATTGCTCTAGCATAGAACTGGCTCAGACATGATGGGCCGAATAGTCTCCTCCTGTTCTGTAAATTTCTATGGTTCCAGGATCCCTGTATTTTACTGGAAGACACAGGTGCAACTCCAGGGAAAAGGATGGAAGAGAGAGTGAAAGTTAGGAAGAGAGGGAGAGAGAGCGATAGACTGAGACAGAAAAAGGGATAGATGGAGAGATGGAGATGCAGGGCAGACACGGAGATCCAGACAGAGAGAAAGAGAAATACTCAGGGAAAGAGACACAGGCAGTTAGACAGATACAAACCAGAGAAATAGAGACAGAGAGAGAAAGACAGAGATGGAGAGAGACAGAAAAATACACAGAAATAGATGGAGAAAGATTGAGGGAGACAAAGAGAGACAGAAACAAATACACGTGGAGAGATAGAGACAGAGACCGGGAATCTCCTCCAGCTACTGCCGCTCCTCCTCGGTAATTTTGCTGGAAGTGTTGAGCAAACTCCTTTTACTAACAGCAATGTCATGGCGATGGAACAGGACCAGCTCCGAGGAAATTCCCAGCCAGTGCGAGGGAAAGAAAGAGAAAGGCAGACAGGTAGAGAGAGAGAGTGGGATGGGGGGGGGGGGGGAGAGAGAGAGGGAGAGTGAAAGGGGGTAACGGAAGGAGAGAGGGAGAGGGGGAGATAGAGAGGGCGAGAGAGAGGGGGCGAGAGAGAGGGGGGTAGGGAAGGAGAGAGGGAGGGGGAGAGAGAGAGAGAGGGAGAGAGAGAGAGGGAGGGAAAGAGAGGGAGAGAGAGAGAGGTAGGGGAGGAGAGGGGCAGAGAGAGAGAGGGAGAGAGAGGGTTGGGGAGGAGAGAGGGAGAAGGGGGAGAGAGGGAGAGAGAGAGGGGGGTAGGGGAGAGAGATGGAGAGGGGAAGGGAGGGAGTGAAGGGAGAGTGAGAGAGGGAGAGAGATAGAGTGAGGGAGAGAGAGAGAGGGGTAGGGGAGGAGAGAGGAGGGAAGGGAGTGGAGGGGGATAGGAAAGAGAGAGAGAAAGAGCAAAATGGAGAGATATGTCCTGGTCCTGATGTCTGATGAATAGCTCATTAAATAGTGAATTTAAAACTCTGAGATTGCAGAGTCTATGACACACAGCCGACAAGATACAGGATGTAAATACCATTACCTAGTCAGTGATTTTCAATGTTTGAAGCCCATTAAGGGCCAGCCATTCATAGGTCAGTGAGGTGCACCTGCTCCACACAAGATGGGACTATTTTTTAACTGCCATTATCAGGAACAATCCCATTGTTTCCTTATCTTTCTGCGTGTGATTCCACTCCTGTGAGCACTCAGGGAAAACCACTGGGAAATCTCAGGGACATACAAGGAAAAGTGAGCAGTTGATTCAGAAAGTCTGATCATTTTTGTCTGAGAACAATGAAATTATATCAGCAGAATCCAGAAAAAGGGGGCTCAATCTTAAAATTAGAGCTAGGCCATTCAGGAGTGAAATCATGGAACAATTCCTCACACAAAGGACAGTAGAAATCTGGAACTCTCTTCCCCAGAAGTCTGTATGCTGGGTCAAATGGAGCTTTCAAGAATGAGATCGATAGATTTCTGTTAGGTAAGGGTATCAAGGGATTTGGAGCAAAGGCAGGTAAATGGAGTTGAAGCGCAGATCAGGCATGATCTAATTGAATGGCGGAACAGGCTCGAGGGGCTGAATGACCTCCTCCTGTTCCTATGCTCCAGAATCAGAATGGGCTCCCAGGTACAGCAGTTAACGTGGGATCAATGAACATCTTTACAAAACAGTTGGATGAGTATCTGGTCAGAAACAGGGTTACAATGAGCAGCAGAGAGAGAGATGGTCAAATCCTATGAGTGGTTCCTGGGCCTTTGGAAATGTTACATCACAGGGAGCAACTGGTCAGACACGGATGATATAGGACATGAGGTTAGCTAGATACTCTAGAGTTTGGCTGTGTTTACCTTTGAGGGGCAGGATGTGGCTTTGGGAGTCTCTTTTCAGGAAGGGGAATGGTTTGGGCATCGATGGCTGGATCAACAGCTGGAATCCACATGGCAACACCTTCATCACCGTTTGAGCCACACTGACAATATGGTCGCTTCCGTTGAAAATGAACAGCGCGGCCTTGACATCCTGTGGAGGTTCGTGTGGCCTCCCACCGTAACTCTGGCACGAGACTGGCAGACTCCTCCAAAGAGTAAAGGGACAAAAATGGCCATGTACACCATTGGTGGGAGACCAGTAGAACCCCAACCCCAAGGAATTTCAGGACCCGTGTGTCAGAGGCCCTTGGCCCTCTATTCAAATGAACTGGCAAGTTTGTAATGCAGGGCCTAGGACGAGAAGCAACATTGACCATCTCCATCAGTTGTCTCCCTGCAAGTTGGAAATGACCTATCAACTCTGCCCACCATTCATCTACCTTGGTAGCAACATTCACTACAACGGCAACATCACCTCGACATGAACTGAAGGATCAGTCTGGTCATATATGTTTCATGTCTGACATTCTGGATGTGCCAGAGGACTGGAGAACCGCTAATGTAGTACCATTATTCAAGAAGGGGAGTAGGGAAAAACCGGGGAACTACAGGCCAGTGAGCCTAACATCAGTGGTAGGAAAATTATTGGAAAAAATTCTGAAGGACAAAATTAGTCTCCACTTGGAGAAGCAAGGATTAATCAGGGATAGTCAACATGGCTTTGTCAAGGGAAGATCATGTCTGACTAATTTGATTGAATTTTTTGAGGGGGTGACTAGGCGTGTGGATAAATAACGCAGTGGATGTGGTATACATGGATTTCAGTAAGGCCTTCGATAAAGTCCCCCACATGAGACTGGTCAAGAAGGTACGAGCCCATGGAATCCAGGGTGCCTTGGCACTTTGGATACAAAACTGGCTTAGTGGCAGAAGGCAGAGGGTGATGGTCGAAGGTTGTTTTTATGACTGGAAGCCTGTGGCCAGTGGGGTACCACAGGGATCGGTGCTGGGTCCCTTGCTATTTGTGGTCTACATTAATGACTTGGATATGAATGTAAAAGGTATGATCAGTAAGTTCGCTGATGATACAAAAATTGGTAGGGTGGTAAATAGCGAGGAGGATAGCCTCAGTCTGCAGGACGATATAGATGGGTTGGTCAGATGGGCGGAACAGTGGCAAATGGAATTTAACCCGGAAAAGTGCGAGGTGATGCACTTTGGAGGGACTAACAAGGCAAGGGAATACACAATGAATGGGAGGACCCTAGGCAAGACAGAGGGTCAGAGGGATCTTGGTGTGCAAGTTCACAGATCCCTGAAGGCGGCGGAACAGGTAGATAAGGTGGTAAAGAAGGCATATGGGATACTTGCCTTTATTAGCCGAGGCATAGAATATAAGAGCAAGGAGGTTATGATGGAGCTGTATAAAACACTGGTTAGGCCACAGCTGGAGTACTGTGTGCAGTTCTGGTCGCCACACTACAGGAAGGATGTGATCGCTTTGGAGAGGGTGCAGAGGAGATTCACCAGGATGTTACCAGGGCTGGAGCGCTTCAGCTATGAAGAGAGACTGGGAAGATTGGGTTTGTTTTCCTTGGAGCAGAGGAGGCTGAGGGGGGACATGATTGAGGTGTACAAAATTATGAGGGGCACAGATAGGATGGATATTAAGGAGCTTTTTCCCTTCGTTGAGGGTTCTATAACAAGGGGACATAGATTCAAGGTAAAAGGCGGGAGGTTTAGAGGGGATTTGAGAAAGAACTTTTTCACCCAGAGGGTGGTTGGAGTCTGGAACTCACTGCCTGAAAGGGTTGTGGAGGCAGGAACCCTCACAACATTCAAGAAGCATTTGGATGAGCACTTGAAATGCCATAGCATACAAGGCTACGGACCAAATGCTGGAATATGGGATTAGAGTAGACAGGGCTTGATGGCCGGCGCGGACACGATGGGCCGAAGGGCCTCTATCCGTGCTGTATAACTCTATGACTCTATGACTCTATTCAGCAGCACCTGTGGTGGAGTAGAATGCCTAGCCTGCAGATGAAACGTTGAATTGTTTTGAGCTGCCACACTACTGACACTAGCATTTGGACTCTGGTGAGGGCCCCACTATGCTGATTTGGACATGTCCCTCACCAACTTACCAAGGTGCTCGGTAACTAAATTCTCTTTGCCAAACATTAACCAACTTTCTCTCCATTGTTCTTTATTCCCAACCACATTTACTTCTAAACACTTTTCCTTGGCAGACATGAGAAGCATGAGAAATATCTGTAGGCATTGACAGTTCTGTGCTTCTCTCATCAATGATCAGGGGAAGAGTACGGTGCAGCTACAATACTTATACAATGAGGTGATTTATCCAGCCAGCTGCATAACACGTGAGAGAGGAAACTGCCAGTGTGTCATGTCTGGTCAGCATCATTCATATGAAACACACTGGTAGCCTTGGGGTGTAATGTGTCAGCCTTGGGCTCTGTGGTTAGCAATCTCGCCTCTGGGTCAGTTCAAGTCCCACTCCAGAGACTTGAGCGCATAATCTAGGCAAGCACTGAGGGAGTGCTGCATTGTCAGAAGTGCCATCTTTTAGATGGGGCATTAAACCGAGGCCCCGCCTGCTCTCTCAGGTGGATGCAAAAGACCCCAGGGAATTTTTGAAGATGAGCAGGGAGTTCTCCCCTGTGACCTGGACAATATTTATCCCTCAACCAACATCACTAAAAACCAATTATCTTGTAATTTATCTCATTGCTGTTGTGTGCGATCTTGGCTGCCACATTTCCCTACATTTACAACAGTGACTACATTTAATTGAAGACACATCTTGTCCCTGAATCTCCTTTATTCTAATGAAAATAGATAAATTTCCTCCGCATCTCTTGCCTACGTAGCAGTAACTATACATCGAAGTGATTCATGGCACACGAAGCACTTTGGGACATTTTTCGGAGAATTGATAAGACTCCAGATAAATTCTTTCTAACTCAGTGATCTAAAACCTGGAATTATCTTTGTTTCTCTTCCCTGAGTCCTTTCTACTCCCTTGATATCTTATCTTAAGCAATTTATAAACCTATAGATTACAGTTGGTGATAGCAGAGTGTGAGTGTTTCATGTGTCCACTAGACTTTTGTCTGCCCACTGTTTGAACAGAGACAGTAACCGGTTTATATGGAAGTCATTTTCTGATTATATACTGTCAGGACACCTCGCCCGTCAACAGCACACATCGGAATATTGCGGGCGCCATCCCAGTGAATTATCGAGATACGTTGGCGATGGGCCAGGTTCCCCACTGCCAGCGCATACTCAAAAAATGTCCCTCGGAGCGCCAAGCTTGCTTCTTTGGATCTATCACCTCATTATTTTGGTTGCCTTGGAAACTGCTGGACTGTATTGCAACGGTCACTTGACTCCGAGTAAAATCGGACGGGGGGTAAAACCAGCGTTGCACCCGATCGCGTCAGTTTCCCGATGGGTGGGTTAGGTTAAAATTTATTTTCTAAAACGTGCTAATTTTGGTACCGGATTATTGGAGTCTCAGGATTTGATGTAATTCATTATCCTGCCCAGTTCCTAACTCTCTGTCGAGCTCTCTGACTTTTCTCTCTCTCTCTGTCGTACCTCCAATGGCATGGGTTATGGCCAGGACATGTCCTTTCCACACCGCCTCCAATGATTATAATACGAGCCAACACGTGGACTCAAGCAAGACAAAGCTGGGTGTCTTTCTTTACTTTGGCATTAAAATAAACTAGAGCTGCGCTGGGATGCTCTTGGTGTGTTTCTGTAACCTACATCACCAGGACAGCTCAGGAGGAGACCAGAGACCCAAAACCCTGTATGAGACTGGCAAGTGTACAGAAGTGGGTGATATCAGAATTTCTATTTTTTAAAGAAGGAAATGGGAAGAACACTCTGTACAGAAAGTAATCCTCCCCCCCAACACACTTTCTTTCTCCTTTCATTCAGCATTGAATGAGATACTGAGATAAGCTTTCCACAACAATCAGCTTTAGTTGCCTCCCAAAGAGCATCCATGATAATCTTGTCAGACACTTAATTTGAAAATATTCTGGTACTGAATATCTTTTTCCAGTTGTAATGGAACTTCCCAGTCTTATTAGGGGCTGTCATTAAAGCCTCTAATTAGTGTTACCTCCCCGTGGGAAAAGGAGTCCAAGGCCTACCTTGATCTAATTTAATAACATCGATTCTTCTCTAGGCCAATGCTGAGGCAAGTGGTTCTAGGCTCATAATCGAATCAAGGCCAGGCTACTTGTGTGTGCAGCGTGGAACATTGAAAAATAACATCCCTTCGATGAGATACCCTGCAGATATCAATCAACCTCATAGCCCCCATCAATCCCTATGGTACTAGGGTGTCCCTAACATGTAGGGCCACAAAGCCACACTAATTAGATGGGGAAGTCTACATTATTAATAAAAGCTCTGTCAGGACTTTAACAAAAAAAGGGACTAGGATTCCAGGTAGGACTGAAGACATTATTGATAAGATACAGTTGTTCTCAACTATAGCGTTGGCCATTCTGAGCCTTAGATTAGGAGCAACCAAACAGTTTAGGAGAAGCATTCACTTTGTTCTAATCCCACAGGTCCTTCTAAAGTTCCAAAAGTCCCAAGGAAATTAACGCAAAGTATCAGATTCATACCTCATTAAATAACGAGCCATCAGCTAGCAAGAGGCTCCCAGTTCCCCAAACGGGAAGAATGAGTTGGAGGCTGAGGTATGACAATAAAAAGAACGATTTGCGTTTATATAGTGCCTTTCTCGACCACAGGACATCCCAAAGTGTTTGACAAACAATGAGGTATTTTTGAAGTGTAGTCGCTGTTGTGATGTAGAAAACGCGGAAGCCAATTTGTGCACAGCAAGATCCCACAAACAGCAATGAAATAAATGAGTAGATCCTCTGTTTTAGGTGTTGGTTGAGGGATAAATGTTGGCCAGGATACCGGGAAAACTCCCCAGTTCTTCTTCGAAAGAGTGCCATGGGATCGTTTATGTCCACCTGCAAGGGTCTCGGTTTAAAGTCACATCCAAAAGAGAGCGCCTACTGACAGTGCAGCACTCCCTCCGGAGTGGGGCTCGAACCCAGAACCTTGTGACTCAGGGGTGAGAGTGCTACCACTGAGCCACGGCTGACACAACTGGCCAGTTAAACACCGGCAGAGAAAAATAGAGCTGTAGCGAGTGAGTGAGATAAAGCAAGAAGGCAAGCCACTCAGGGAAGAGGTGATAAAATATTTATTAGTAAAACTGGTCCTCATCCCCTAAGAATAATCTCCAGGTTTTCAGGAGTGGCAGCTGAGGATGGTCAATGATCTGAATAGTTTCTTAATAAAATCAGGGACCAGTCTTGTTCACACCCTTTATCCCAATCACTCTTCTGCTCTCTGATTATTCCTAATGTCAAAATCCATCCACGTTCTTTATGGAGCCTGTACAGGCTCAGAAGATAATTATGGATGAGGAAGGCCATTTATCCCATCTTAGCTCATCCATCCAGATAGACCCTAGAGCCCACCCCCACATCATTGTGCTCAGTTTTTTAATATAGGTCTACAGGTTTTTGCCTTGACTAGTGGAAGTCCATTCAACCTATCTCTCTTTGTGTGAGGAAGAGCTTCCTAGCCTCAGTCCTAAATTCATCTTCAATCATTTATTATAGCTCATTCACCTGACACCAGGGATCTGTGTTGTGGCTCTTCTCTGAACTGCATCAAGGATTTGACTGTCTTCCTTGTGTTTAGGTAACCGGCATTGGACGCAGCACTCAAGGTTCTGTCTGACCAGAGCACTATACGGTTTCAGCGGGACTTCCTCTAACTTGTACTCTACTGTTATGGCCAAATAATTCAACACCCTCTCGACTGACAATTGCTGCTCCACATTGGTTTGACAAGTTGAGCGTTGAGTCTATTAAGACCCCTAGATCTCTTTCAACCTCATTTGACCACCATTCGTGTAGTATTTGTAATGCCCATTTCTTTCTGAAGCACTGTCTTTTATGTTAGTCCAAATTCAATTTCATTCACAATTTTCTGCCCACTTACATAGTCTGTAGTTTTCGAGCTGCCTCCTCAGAATCAACTCCTAGTTTGGAATCGTTTACAAATTCGACCAGTTTTCATTCAGTTTCTGGTCCAAGTGATTAATGTAAATTAAACTATGGGGTAGATTTTTTTCTTCATCATCTGGCCTGTAATCTGGGGGAATGAATGGCTCGGCCTTTTATGGAAACCGAACAATTTTCATTCCATTCGAAATCAACGGAATGAAAATCAGGCGGGTTCTAAATCGGATGGGTGATCCGCTCTCCCAGATTACCAGCCAGGTGATGAAGACAAACATCTACCCTTATGAATCTCCACACTGACCCACCTTACTCAGTGCTTCCCTCCACTGCGGAATAACTCCTCTAAGTATAAGCTCCTGCTTCCTGCCCTTCAGCCAATTTCCTATCCATTCCCAAGTTTGAACCTGAATATCCACCACTTTCAGCTTATCTGGCAGCCTCTCATGAGGAACTTTATTCAATTTATTTTGGAAGTCTAGGTACAGGGCGTTGTAGGGATTTCAACTGGGTCAACTGGGGTGGAAACTTCCCCAAAGGGGGTCAAGGAAGTTGGTCAGGCAGGATCTCCCCATCTGATTCCATGTTTGTTGTACATGAGGTTATTGTAATTTCACTATTTTATCTGTAGGATTTGTATAATAGGGTATCAAGGGATATGAAGCAAAGGCAGGAAACTGGAGTTGAGGTACAGATCAGCTATGATCTAATTAGGAACATAGGAACAGGAGTAGGCCATTCAGCCCCTCGTGCC
This sequence comes from Heptranchias perlo, assembly GCF_035084215.1. Lineage (NCBI taxonomy): Eukaryota > Metazoa > Chordata > Chondrichthyes > Hexanchiformes > Hexanchidae > Heptranchias > Heptranchias perlo. The sequence continues at coordinate 46,262,006 of NC_090343.1, forward strand.
TGCTCCGCCATTTGATAAGATCATGGCTGATCTGTGATTAAATGACAGATCAGGCCAGAGGGGCTGAATGGCCTACTCCTGTTCCTTATGTTATTAATAGATCCTAATCCTCAATAATCCAGACTTCCAAATTTTGCTGCAATCTCCGATTGCCTTTGCTCAAGTGATTCTAGTTTCGAGACTGTTTTGTCTGTCTGATGACTGATGTGGGTTAATGAGGTGCAAAACCAGTCTGGTTTCTCATTTCCCTTTGCCTGTTGCTTGACAACCACACTCATTCTTTGAGCATGAATTACTGTTGGGAGCCAGGGAGTGTCAAAGTACCGTGAGACTTATTACTATTGCCAAAGGATAATGGCAGGGCCAGTAACTTTTCAAGATTTTGATATTTCGATGGAACAACGCCATAGAGGCGGAGAAAAAAAGAGAAAAAATCACTAATCTTCACATTAGCCATTCTCTAAGCATCAATCAGTCCACCTTCCCCAATCTCATGAGCACTGAGGGCCCCTATATTGAAGGACCTATAATGAATTATTGATTATTCCAATGCTGTCCTGGCCGGCCTCCCATCTTCCAGCCTCCATAAACTTACGTTCATCCAAAGCTCTGCTGCCTATATCTTAAATCGCACCAAGTCCCATTGACCCATCGCTGACCTACATTGCCTCCCAGTCCACCAACGCCTCCAATTTAAAATTCTCATCCTTGTTTTCAAATCCCTCCATGATCTCACCCCTCCCTATCTCTGTAACCTTCTTCAGCCCTACAACCCTCCGAGATCTCTGCGCTCCTCCAACTCCGGCCTTTTGTCCATCCCCGATTTCCTTCTTCCCACCATTGACGGCCGTGCCTTCAGCTGCCTAGGCCCTAAGCTCTGCAATTCCCTCCCTAAACCTCTCTGCCTCTCTCTCCTGATGTGGAGATGCCGGTGATGGACTGGGGTTGACAATTGTAAACAATTTTACAACACCAAGTTATAGTCCAGCAATTTTATTTTAAATTCACAAGCTTTCGGAGATTTTCTCCTTCCTCAGGTAAATGTTTCAAGAGCTCCTTGAAGCCTACGCATTTATACATATTGAACAATACATGGTGTTTACAGACTGCCCCTGCAACTGCCCGTTGCCAAGGCAATCACCGTGTTCAGACAGAGAGGTGTCATCTGCAGAACCCCCGAATACACATTCAACAAAAAAACAAACAGGGAAAAAAAAACAGAGAAAAAAAAACACAGAGAGAGGCAGAAACATCCGGAAGGCAGAGAGAGCCAGCAAATGACCCATTATATTAAAAACAGATAACATTTGTTCGCTGGTGGGGTAACGTGTAGCGTGACATGAACCCAAGATCCCGGTTGAGGCCGTCCTCATGGGTGCGGAACTTGGCTATCAATTTCTGCTCGACGATTTTGCGTTGTCGTGTGTCTCGAAGGCCGCCTTGGAGTACGCTTACCCGAAGGTCGGTGGATGAATGTCCATGACTGCTGAAGTGTTCCCCGACTGGGAGGGAACCCTCCTGTTTGGCGATTGTTGCGCGGTGTCCGTTCATCCGTTGTCGCAGCGTCTGCATGGTCTCGCCAATGTACCATGCTCTGGGGCATCCTTTCCTGCAACGTATGAGGTAGACAACGTTGGCCGAGTCACAGGAGTATGAACCATGCACCTGGTGGGTGGTGTCATCTCGTGTGATGGTGGTATCTGTGTCGATGATCTGGCATGTCTTGCAGAGGTTACCGTGGCAGGGTTGTGTGGCGTCGTGGACGCTGTTCTCTTGAAAGCTGGGTAGTTTGCTGCGAACGATGGTCTGTTTGAGGTTGGGTGGCTGTTTAAAGGCGAGTAGTGGAGGTGTGGGGATGGCCATAGCGAGGTGTTTGTCCTCATTGATGACATGTTGAAGGCTGCGGAGAACATGGCGTAGTTTCTCCGCTCCGGGGAAGTACTGGACGACAAAGGGTACTCTGTTGGTTGCGTCCCGTGTTAGTCTCCTGAGGAGGTCTATGCGATTTTTTGCTGTGGCCCGTCGGAACTGTCGATCGATGAGTCGAGCGTCATATCCCGTTCTTACTAGGGCGTCGTTAAAACCTATCTCTTTGACCAAGTTTTTGGTCGCCCGCCTTAATGTCACCTTCTTTGGCTCGGTGTCAATTTTTGTCTGATTGCGCTCCTGTGAAATGTGTTGGGACGTTTTACTACGTTAAAGGCCCTGTATAAATGTAAATTGTTGTTGTTATTAAATGACTAGTCCTAAACAGAGCAAGATCAGGAGATGGAGATCTAACAAGTTAAACCTATGCAATGAAGTCACGAAGCCTCACCTAGCCCGCTCTGGTTCTACAGAGGTGGAGGCACAGCTGTGAGATTTGGGTGATGTTCATCGAGAAGATGAGAGCTCCAGGTAGTAGGTGGGAAGGCTCCATGATTTTCTTTTTGCAAGATGGCACATGGGTAAATTCAGTGATCCCATGGGCCCGGGAGAGAGCAATGCTCGAAAGGAGAATCGGGGAGAGGACCAGAATGATACCAGGGCTAAAAGGGTTAAATTATGAGGACAGATTGTAGAGATTACACTTGTATTCCCTTGAGTATAGAAGATTAGGGGTGATCTGATTGAGGTGTTTAAGATGATTAAAGGATTTGATGGGGTAGACAGAGAGAAACTATTTCCTGTGGTGGGGAAGTCCAGAACAAGGGGGCATAACCTTAAAATTAGAGCTGGGCCGTTTAGGGGTGATGTCAGGAAGCATTTCTTCACACAATAGTTAGTGGAAATCTGGAACTCTCTCCCCCAAAAAGCTGTTGAGGCTGGAGGTCAATTGAAAATTGTTAGATAAGGGTATTAAGGGTTACGGAACCAAGGTAAGTAAATGGAGTTAAGATACAGATCAGCCATGATCTAATTTAATGGTGGAACAGGCTCGAGTGGCTGAATGGCCTACTCCTGTTCCAAGTTCCTTCCTAAGTTCCTATAATGGGCAGAAAGGAAGTCCAATTCAAACAGGAAGTGGTAGAAGAGTAGTTAAGAGGTAACAATAGTTCTAGGACTATAGAAAAAAAGGGAAAGTCGGAGGTGAGGTAGTAGTTGGAGAGAAGAGGGTGGAGGGTAAGGGTTAGGGAACCAAGACGGGTAAATGGAGTTAAGATACAAATCAGCCATGACCTAATTGAATGGCGGAATAGACTCAAGGGGTTGAATGACCTATTCCTATTCCTATGACCTATCACCCAGCCATGCTCTCTATGAGAATGATTCTGTGCTGGGACTGTGGAATCACTCAATTTAGCCCACTGTCCCTGGGACAATCATAGAATCATACAATCATAGAAAATTTACGGCACAGAAGGAGGCCATTCGGCCCATCGTGTCCGTGCCGGCTGAGAAACGAGCCACCCAGCCTAATCCCACTTTCCCGCATTTGGTCTGTAGCCCTGCAGGTCACGGCTCTTCAGGTGCACATCCAGGTATTTTTAAAAATGAGTTGAGGGTTTCTGCCTCTACCACCCTCTCAGGCAGTGAGTTCCAGACCCCCACCACCCTCTGGGTGAAAACAATTTTCCTCATTTCCGCTCTAATCCTTCTACCAATCACTTTAAATCTATGCCCTCTGGCTATTGATCCCTCCGCTAAGGGAAATAGGTCCTTCCTATCCACTCTATCTAGGCCCCTCATAATTTTGTACACCTCAATCAAATCACCCCTCAGCCTCCTCTGTTCCAAAGAGAACAACCCCAGCCTATCCAATCTTTCCTCATAGCTAAAATTCTCCAGTCCTGGCAACATCCTTGTAAATCTCCTCTGCACCCTCTCTACTGCAATTACATCCTTCCTGTAATGTGGTGACCAGAACTGTGCGCAGTACTCAAGCTGCGGCCTAACTAGTGTTTTATACAGTTCCAGCATAACATCCCTGCTTTTATATTCTATGCCTCGGCTAATAAAGGAAAGCATTCCATATGCCTTCTTAACCAACTTATCTACCTGTTCTGCTGCCTTCAGGGATCTATGGACATGCACTCCAAGGTCCCTCACTTCCTCTACACCTCTCAGTATCCTCCCATTTATTGTATATTCCGTTGCCTTGTTCGCTCTCCCTAAATGCATTACCTCACACTTCTCCGGATTGAACTCCATTTGCCACTTTTCTGCCCATCTGACCAGTCCATTGATATCTTTCTGCAGTCTACAGCTTTCCTCCTCACGATCAACCACATGGCCTATCTTTGTATCATCCGCAAATTTCTTAATCATGCCCCCTACGTTTAAGTCCAAATCGTTAATGTATGCCACAAAAAGCAAAGGACCTTGAACCGAGCCCTGTGGCACCCCATTGGAAACAGCCTTCCAGTCGCAAAAACACCCGTCGACCATTACCCTTTGCTTCCTGCCACTGAGCCAATTTTGGGTCCAATTTGCCACATTCCCTTGGATCCCATGGTTCTTTACTTTTTTGACCAACTGCCATGTGGGACCTTGTCAAAAGCCTTGCTACAATCCATGTAGACTACATCAATTGCACTACCCTCATTGATCCTCCTTGTCACCGCCTCGAAAAATTCAATCAAGTTAGTCAGACACAACCTCCCCTTAACAAATCCATGCTGACTGTCCTTGATTAGTCCGTGCCTTTCTAAGTGACAGTGTATCCTGTTCCTCAGAATTGATTCCAGTAATTTGCCCACCACCGAGATTAGACTGACTGGCCTGTAATACTTGGTCTATCCTTCGCTCCCTTTTTAAATAACGGTACAACGTTAGCAGTCCTCCAATCCTCCGACACTACGCCTGTATCCAGTGAAGTTTGGAAAATGATTGTTAAAGGTTCCGCTATTTCTTCCCTGGCTTCTTTTAACAGCCTGGGATACATTTCATCTGGCCCTGGTGATTTATCCACTGTCAAAGATGCTAATCCCCTTAATACTTCCTCTCTCACTATGTTTATCCCATCCAATATTTCACACTCCTCCTCCTTAACTTCAATCTCTGCATCATCCCTCTCCTTTGTGAAGACAGATGCAAAGTATTCATTAAAAACCATACTCACATCTTCCACCTCCACACATAGTTCACCTTTTTGGTCTCTAATAGGCCCTACTCTTTCCTTAGTTATCCTCTTGCTCTTAATGTATTTATAAAACATCTTTGGGTTTTCTTTGATTTTACCTGCTGATATTTTTTCATGCCCTCTCTTTGCTTTCTTAATTTCCTTTTTAACTTCACCCCTGCACTTTGTATACACCTCTAAGCTTTCCGTAGTATTGAGTTCCCGGTGTCTATCATAGGCTTTCTTTTTTTGCCTTATTTTACCCTGAGTGCTTCTTGACATCCAGGAGGCTCTAGATTTGGCAGCCCCTTCCTTTTTCTTTGTGGGAACATGTTTACTCTGAACCCTTTGAATCACCCCTTTGAATGTTTCCCACGGCTCTGACACTGATTTACCTTCAAGTAGCTGTTTCCAGTTTACTTCTGCTAAATCACTTCTCAGTTTGGTAAAATTGGCCTTTCCCCAATTGAAAACTTTTAACTCCTGCTCTGTCTTTGTCTTTTCCATAACTATACTAAAACTAACTGTATTATGATCACTACCACCAAAATGCTCTCACACTGCTACTTCTTCCACCTGCCCCTCTTCATTTCCTAGAACTAAATCCAGAACTGCCCCCCCTCTTGTTGGGCTTGCTATGTGCTGGCTAAAAAAATTCTCCTGTATGCAATTTAAAAATTCTGCACCCTCTATACCATTCACACTGTTTATATCGCAGTTAATATTCGGGTAGTTGAAATCCCCAGTATTACGGCCCTGTTGTTTTTGCACTTCTCAGAAATTTGCCTACATATTTGCTCCTCTATCTCCATCTCACTGTTTGGGGGTCTATAGAACACTCCCAGTAGTGGGACTGCCCTTTTTTTTGCTTTAGCTCAACCCGTATGGTCTCATTTGATGATCCTTCTAAAATATCATCCCTCCTCACAACTGTAATTGTTTCCTTGACCAAAATTGCCCCCCCCACTCCTTTTTTAATCCCCTGTAATTGTAAGTGTTGCTTGGAGACTGATATGAAAGGTGTTCTTTAGCATAATGTGCAAAATGAGACTGTCTCTAGTCCCCAGTCCGATAACAATTAATTTGTATCAGACCCCACTTGTACTTGGGACAACTTCGCTCAAGCTATCTTCACCAGCGCAGGCCGTGATTCGCTATCTCTCTCTGTTAAACCTCCAACCTCACAGCGAGGAACTTCTGCTGAACCCATCCAAATGTCCCACTCCCGTACCTGAACCGCAAACGCCTTCTCCTCCACAAATTTATTCTTTATGGATTGTGGCCTAGACCAGGTCATCAGTCAACGTAGAGAGAAAAAAAACCCTGCCCACTGGGCCACCGTACGGTGCGGTCGGGGGCTGTCAACACTCCAGTGAGTCAGCACACACCGTTTCCGGGAGACCAGGCCCAATCCAACAACAACAACTTGCATTTATACAGCGCCTTTAATGTCCCGAGGCGCTTCACAGAGGCATTATCAGACAAAACACTGACACCGAGCCACATAAGGAGATATGAGGACAGGTGACCAAAAGCTCGGTCAAAAAGGTGGGTTTTAAGGAGCGTCTTAAAGGAGGAGAGAGAGGTGGAGAGGCGGAGAGGTTTAGGGAGGTGATTCCAGAGCTTAGGGTCTAGACGGCTGAAGGCACGACCACCAATGGTGGGGCGAAGGAAGTCCTGTTCATTTTTGTTCCCTCCGCTTTGAAAATGAGGGCCGCACTTTACCCACGTTGCACTCCTCTAGCACCGCCACCAGTACAGTGTGACACTGTGAACTTTTAACAAGGTGTTAGTGCTGAAATAGACCCTCGGCAGGGATAGACCGCTGGTGATTTGGATTCCTGCACTGGTTAGAGAGACATTCATTATCCAGATTCCGTAATTTAAGGCAGTTTGTGGAAATGAAGTGTTTGTCCCCCCCCGGGCATCCATACAGCAGCGTTTTATGGCCATCTCAGAAGCCAGCTCATCCATTCACAAGAGCACCATTAACTCAAGTGCTAATATAACATTTCAGGCAGATTTTCTTACCAAGCTCCTACCCAGTAGAATAATATGGAAACCAGAGAAGCATATCCTCAGGCTCAGAGGCCCGTGACTTTTTATTTTGATCCCTCTACAGTATATAAATCACTAAAAGGTACACAGCGCCATGTATGCTGGCTGTGGAATTAATGGAGGGAATTGTAACCCTCCCCCCACCCCCCCCCCCCCATGACGGGCAGGAGAGGGTCGGGGTGGGGAGGGAGTTAAATTGTTAAAAATGTGAAACCTGACCCCACCCACTGCGAAAGCACTGACTTCTGGTTTGGGAGCGGGCCAGTAGCTCGCTCTGGAGAGGCAGGTCAGCGATTATAATATTTAAATGAGGCTGCCTTACTCAGATTTTGGCAACGGCTGCGGGCCGAGTTTTCAGGGTTCCGGAAACCCGGCAGCTGAAGGGAGGTGGGAGCTGCCGGATCCAGGAGGTAAGCACTTTTCCAGCACTGCTTGTGGGCCAGGAGGAACAGGAGAGCTCCCCCCGGCCCCTCAAGCAGATCTTCGGCTGCAATCTCTCTCTCTCTCTCTGTGCTTTGCCGCACTCCCCCGCGATCTGCTGACACCTTCCCCCGCGATCTCTATCTCTCCCCTTCACCTTCCCCCGCGATCTCTATCTCTCCCCCTCACCTCCCCCCGCGATCTCTATCTCTCCCCCTCACCTCCCCCCGCGATCTCTATCTCTCCCCCTCACCTCCCCCCGCGACCTCTATCTCTCCCCCTCACCTCCCCCCGCGATCTCTATCTCTCCCCCTCACCTCCCCCCGCGACCTCTATCTCTCCCCCTCACCTCCCCTCGCGATCTCTATCTCACCCCCCGCGACCTCTATCTCTCCCCCTCACCTCCCCCCGCGATCTCTATCTCTCCCCCCCACGACCTCTATCTCTCCCCCTCACCTTCCCCCGTGACCTCTATCTCTCCCCCTCACCTCCCCCCGCGATCTCTATCTCTCCCCCTCACCTCCCCCCGCGACCTCTATCTCTCCCCCTCACCTCCCCCCGCGACCTCTATCTCTCCCCCTCACCTCCCCCCGCGATCTCTATCTCTCCCCCCCACGACCTCTATCTCTCCCCCTCACCTTCCCCCGTGACCTCTATCTCTCCCCCTCACCTCCCCCCGCGACCTCTATCTCTCCCCCTCACCTCCCCCCGCGATCTCTATCTCTCCCCCTCACCTTCCCCCGTGACCTCTATCTCTCCCCCTCACCTCCCCCCGCGACCTCTATCTCTCCCCCTCACCTCCCCTCGCGATCTCTATCTCACCCCCCGCGACCTCTATCTCTCCCCCTCACCTCCCCCCGCGATCTCTATCTCTCCCCCCCACGACCTCTATCTCTCCCCCTCACCTTCCCCCGTGACCTCTATCTCTCCCCCTCACCTCCCCCCGCGACCTCTATCTCTCCCCCTCACCTCCCCCCGCGACCTCTATCTCTCCCCCTCACCTCCCCCCGCGATCTCTATCTCTCCCCCCCACGACCTCTATCTCTCCCCCTCACCTTCCCCCGTGACCTCTATCTCTCCCCCTCACCTCCCCCCGCGACCTCTATCTCTCCCCCTCACCTCCCCCCGCGATCTCTATCTCTCCCCCTCACCTTCCCCCGTGACCTCTATCTCTCCCCCTCACCTCCCCCCGCGACCTCTATCTCTCCCCCTCACCTCCCCTCGCGATCTCTATCTCACCCCCCGCGACCTCTATCTCTCCCCCTCACCTCCCCCCGCGATCTCTATCTCTCCCCCCCACGACCTCTATCTCTCCCCCTCACCTTCCCCCGTGACCTCTATCTCTCCCCCTCACCTCCCCCCGCGATCTCTATCTCTCCCCCTCACCTCCCCCCGCGACCTCTATCTCTCCCCCTCACCTCCCCCCGCGATCTCTATCTCTCCCCCTCACCTCCCCCCGCGACCTCTATCTCTCCCCCTCACCTCCCCTCGCGATCTCTATCTCACCCCCCGCGACCTCTATCTCTCCCCCTCACCTCCCCCCGCGATCTCTATCTCTCCCCCCCACGACCTCTATCTCTCCCCCTCACCTTCCCCCGTGACCTCTATCTCTCCCCCTCACCTTCCCCCGCGATCTCTATCTCTCCCCCGCGACCTCTATCTCTCCCCCTCACCTCCCCCCACGATCTCTATCTCTCCCCCGCGACCTCTATCTCTCCCCCTCACCTCCCCCCGCGATCTCTATCTCTCCCCCTCACCTCCCCCGCGATCTCTATCTCTCCCCCCCACGACCTCTATCTCTCCCCCTCACCTCCCCCCGCGATCTCTATCTCTCCCCCCGTGATCTCTATCTCTCCCCCTCACCCCCCCAACAATCTCTATCTCTCCCCCCACGCGCTCAGCCAACTCCTCCTGCGATTTCTATCCCTGCCCCTCCCCCCCACCCCGTGATCTCTGACCCCAGGATCTCTATCTCTCTCAACCCCCATCCCGCGATCTCTCTCCCAGCAATCTCTCCCCCCCAGGATCTCTCTCCTCCACAATCTCTCTACCTGTGATCTCTCTCCCCACGATCACTATCTCTCCCCCCCACTAATTCTATCTCTCCCCCTCACTGCTCCCCCCAAGACGATCTCTTTCCCAGGTGAAGGCTGGTTCCAAAAAACATCAGCAAATGTCAGCACTTTTAATGTCTCCAGCCATTCTCTAGCATCCCTGTCTCAGATGGCCATTCTGCGTGGATGAGCTTAGAGAGGGAACATTGGCAGGCTATTCAACTGCGTGGACCGTCGCGGCCGAGCTTGGGTCCCCTCCTCACCTCCACACAAGCACAATTTCCAGTAGGAGCTGGGGATTCTGCTGGCGAACAGTTCCTCCTCCCTATCCTTAGGGGCACTGGGTTCAATTGTACCACTGCCCCAGCACAGAGCGGGAAACAAACTTGACATCTTCTGGTCTTTAGGCCCCAGTGTTACACCGGGTAGTGCTTCTTTCTACTGGGACATTGGAGGGGCCAATTTATGAAATTCTGACCGTCCTTCAGCCCCACATCTGTGCCAGCTGCAATGCACTTCCATTTTTTCACTGAATTCCATAACTGTGGGCAGGGTGTGTGTTTTAGACTATAAAAATCTATAATAGCCCAAAAGGGTGCACAATCGTGCACAGCATACAGGGATCAAATATCAAGGCACATATACACATGTTGTACAGGAGATGTGTACCATACAGAGACCATGTACCCCATTTGCCAAGGCACATATACATGGGCTGTACAGGAGATAGTATCCAAACAGCCTGGCATACACTGCCATTTTTTTACCAACATGGACTGGTACCCATATAGCACTTCCAGGGAAAGCCCGCCATACATAGAGTGCCTGTACAACACTCACTGCGTACCCACACTATTTACAGTACAGGGCCAAACTCTTGGTGTGACGTGGAAAGCAGCCTTTTAATATTCTCTTTACTCAAGTTTTCTCCCCTCCTGAAGGCCCCAACTCCGAGCCAAGAGTCTATTTTGTAAGTGTGTTTAGGGGCCAGAAAGATAAATTATTTATTTATTTCTTCTAGCTCACTGAAGGCTGCTGGTTTTAATGGCTAAACCAAAGAAACATGCAGGAATTCTGCGTTCCTTCAATTCTGGCTTCTTGACCATCCCCGATTTCCTTCGCTCCATCATTGGTGGCTGTACCTTCAGCTGCCTCGGCCCTAAACTCTGGAATTCTCTCCTTAAGGCTCTCCACCTCTCTAACTCTCTCTCCTCCTTTAATACGCTCCTCGAAACCTACCTCTATGACCGAGCTTTTGGTCACCTGTCCTGATGTCCCCTTCTTTGGCTCGGTGTCAATTTTTGTCTGATTTCGCTCCTGTGAAGCTCCTTGGGATGTTTTACTACGTCACAGGCGCTATATAAATGCAAGATTTTGTCGTTGTTAACTGGTGCAGGTATAAAAGGTGAATGGGATTCAGGAGCTATTCCAGGACTGTGGCGCCTCTCCACATAGCAGACCGTGTCTGATTAATGTGTGGTCACCTCATTACCATTAGATGCTCCCCTCATGTAGCTCATGATGGGCTGGGAGAACACCTAGGGCACAGGGTGCAGCAGCTGTGAAAGAGCTGCTGCTAACCTTAAAGCTACAACACTTTTTGGGGGTCCAACAATGGCGGCCATAACCACCTCATTAATGGGTCAGCCGTGAGTATCGAAAGTTGAGGGGTGATCTGATCGAGGTGTTAAAATGTTAAAAGGATTCAATAGGGTCGATACAGAGAAACTAGAACAAAGTGACACAATCTTAAAATTAGAACCAGGCCATTCAGGAGCGAAGTCAGGAAGTACTTTTTCACACAAAGAGTAGTAGAAATCTGAAATTCTCTCCCTCAAAAGGCTATGGATGCTGGGTCAATTGAAACTTTCTAGGCTGAGATCGATAGATTTCCGTTAGGTAAGGGTTTCAAGGGGTTTGGAGTTAAGGTGGGTAAATGGGGTTGAGGTGCAGATCAGCCGTGATCTAGTTCAACGGCGGAGCAGGCTCGAGGGGCTGGCTGACCTACTCCTGTTCATATGTTCCTAGCATGTGGGTGCTAAGCAACAGGAGAACTAGGAATGTAGGATGGCCATTTTTGGATGAGACGGCCCACAGGAGGATAAGGTTATTTCTGTTTTCCCTTGAAGCTCTTGTTTGAAATGGGTGCTGAGCGATGGCAGCAGTTTTTAGGTGATTAAGCTGCATTATGGGGAGCTCCTTTTACTCTGGTACAATTCTGATGCCTTAATGTGCACATTTCACTCAGTCAGTGCGAGGCTCAGCGTAGTCCAAGCGCTCATGGCCCACGTTCTCAGGCATCAAGCACTGAATAGGCCCCAGGCCTCGGTGCCCAGTAATACGAGGCTCCAGCTTTGGGCACCTCTGATCACATTATCACTTCCAGAGGGACAGTGATTAGAAAAGCAAGAAGAAAGTGATGTTGAGTTTGTACAAGGCATTCGTTAGACCACAGTTGGAATATTGTGGGCAGTTTGGGGCACTCCCTTATAGAAACGATTTTTGGAACAATGGGATGGGTACAGGGAAGATTCACTAGAATTAGACCAAGATTAAAACACTTGAAAATTCTTGAAAAATTTGGACTTTAACTCACTGGATTAAATGATTTTGAGAGGGTAACTAGTGAAACTGGTTGGCAAATTAGTAACAAGAGGAGATACACTCGGGATTATCACTAGAAGCAGAAAGTGAGAAGATTTTATTTTTCACACTGGGCAGTTTTACTACAAGGGGCGGTTGAGGCAGTTCCTATAAGATCATTCAAGAGGGAATTGGACAAATATTTGAAGAGGAAATGCCCAATAGGATCCAGGGATAGGGCAGAGAAATGGGATTAGAGAAGATAGCGCCAGTTGAAGAGCTGGTGCCAAAACAGGCAGGATGGGTCGAATGGCCTCCTTCTTTGATTAAGTGTCTCTGACTGGAAAGAAGAAAGAAAGAACTTGCATTTACTCAGCGCCTTTCACAACCTCAGGACGTCCCAAAGCACTTTACAGCCAATTAAGTACTTTTGAAGCGTAGTCACTGATGTGATGCAGAAAACGCGGCAGCCAATTTGTGCACAGCAAGAGCCCACAAACAGCAATGTGGTAATGATTAGATAATATGTTTTAGTGATATTGGTTGAGGGATAAACATTGGCAAGGACACCGGGGAGAACTCTCCTGCTCTTCTGTGATATAATGCCATGGGATTGTTTACATCCACCTGAGAGGGCAGACAGGGCCTTGGTTTAACGTCTGATCCAAAAGACAGCACCTCCAACAGTGTAGCACTCCCTCAGTACCTGCACTGAAATGTCAGCCTAGATTTTGCGCTCAAGTCTCATAGGAACATAGGAACATGGAACAGGAGTAGGCCATTCAGACCCTCAATCCTGTTCTGCCATTCAGTGAGATCATGGTTGATCTGTATCCTAACTCCATTTAGCTGCCTTGGCTCCATTTCCCTTAATACATCTTGGTTAGCAAAAATCTATCGATCTCAGATTTAAAATTATTAATTGAGCTAGCATCTACTGCTTTTGAGGGAGAGAGTTCCACACTTCTACCACCCTTTGTGTGAAGAAGTGTTTCCTGATTTCCCTCCTGAATGGGTTGGCTCTGATTTTAAGGCTATGTCCCCGTGTCCTAGACTCCCCCACCAATGGAAAAAGTTTCTATCTACCCTATCAATTCCTTTCAAAATCCTAAAAACCTCAATCAAATCACCCCTTAACCTTCTATATTCCAGGGAATACAAGCCTAGTTTATGTAATCTCTCCTCATAATCTAACCACTGGAGCCCTGGTAACATTCTGGTGAATCTGCACTGCACTCCTTCCAAGGCCAATATATCCTTCCTAAGGTGCGGTACCCTGAACCGTACACAGTACTCCAGATGTGGTCTAACCAGGGCTTTGCATAGCTGTAGCAAAACCTCCTCCCCTTTATATTCTAGCCCTCTAGATATCAAGGCTAACATTCCATTAGACTTTTTGATTATTTTTTGTAGCTGGTCACTATAGTTTAGTGATTTGTTTACATCAACCGTTAAATCTCTTTGGACCTCCATTGTTCCTAGCTTTTCACCATTTAAAGAAATACTCGGATCGATCCTTTTTTTGATCTCACACTTACCTGTGTTGAAATCCATCTGCCACAGCTTTGCCCACTCATTTAATCTATCAATGTCTCTTTGTAATTTTATACTCTACACTACTTACTATGCCACCAATCTTTGTGTCATCGGCAAACTTGGATATATGGCTCTCTATTGTGTTATCTAAGTCATTAATAAATATAGTGAATAGTTGAGGCCCCAGCACAGATCCTTGTGGGACACCACTAGTCACTTCCTTCCAATTCGAGTACATACCCATTATCCCTACTCTCTGTCTTCTATCGCCTAACCAATCTCCTAACTAGGTCAATAATTTGCCTTCAATTCCATGAGTTTTAGTTTTAGCTAACAGTCTCTTACATGGAAGCTTATCGAATACCTTTTGGGGTCCATATAAATTACAAACATAGACATTCCCCTGTCCACTACTTTAATTACTTTCTCAAAAAATTCAACTAAGTTCGTTACACATGACCCACCCTTTACAAATCCATGTTGGCTCTCTCTAATCAGCTCATATGTTTCTAAGTGCTCAGTCACACTGTCCTTAATTATAGATTCCAATAACTTCCCCACAAAAGATGCTAGATTAACAGGTTTATAATTTTCTGGTTTCTCTCTCACACCTTTCTGAAATAATCGAGTTACATTTGTGATTTTCCAATCTAAATTCCTGAATCGAGAGAGTTTTGGAAGATTACGGCTAAAGCATCTGCAATTTCCTCACCTACTTCCTTTAAAACCCTGGGGTGGAAACCATCAGGTCCGGGGGATTTGTCAGTCTTTAGTGCAATTATTTTTTCTAATACTGTTTTCTTGCTTACGTTAACATTAGTGAGATCCAGTCCTTGATTCATTATTAGTTTCCCTGGAATGTCGGGTATATTATCCTCTTCCTCTACTGTGAAGACTGACACAAAGTCATTATTCAACAAGTCTGTCATTTCCTTATTTTCATTTGCAATATTACCCACATCTGTTTTTAAAGGGCCCACATTATCCCGGACTACCCTTTTTCTTCTAATATAATTGTAAAAACTTTGCTAATCTTGATATTCCTCATAAGTTTCTTTTTGTATTCCCTTTTTGCAGCTATTAATATTTTTTTTTGCCTTCCTTTGCTGTTCTTTATATCTCTCCCAGTCCCCTCGATCTACACTATTCTTTGTACTTCTGTGTGCTCTTTCCTTTAGTTTTATGTTATCTCTCACCTCTTTTGTTGACCATGGCTGTTTTATTTGGAAAGTAGAGCTCTTACCCCTTAGGGGTATATACTGGTCCTGTATTAAGCTAAATTCTTTTTTGAACACCTCCCACTGTTCATCTGTAGTTTTACCCGATAACAGTTTTGACCAGTTTGCCGTTGTCAGTCTCTGTCTCATCCCGTTAAAGTTAGCCTTACCGAAATCTAGAATCTAAGTAACTGTGTTACGTTTCTCCTTTTCAAACCTAACATTGAATTCGATCATATTATGATCACAGTTATATAAATGTTCCCTTACTGTTAGATTATTAACTAAGTCTGGTTCATCACTCGTTACTAATTCTAGTATGGAGTGCCTTCTTGTTGGTTCGAGAACATATTGCTCCCACAACCTTCTGACTCAGAGGCGAGAGAGCTACCAACTGAGCCAATGCTGACATCTGTTATCCTTTGTGTGGGGGAGGGGAGTTCGGCCTAACCTCCTTTCTTATTCCTAATTCCCTCATTTTTAACTCGTGTTCCTGGCATTTGAATGGTTTTGACATTGGTGAACTATTTGCCTGGATCAGCTTTGACAATTCCCTTTTATAATCTTGAACTTGTCATTGAGCTATATTCCGCATTCCAAATCGATAGAACTTTACTGTTTTGATGTCCAGACGTTATCTGAAAAAAAAATCCATGTTGAAATGTTGTTTTTACTTACAGTGATCCTTAAAAAAAACAGCTATTGATTTTATTGATTGTTCTCCCTCACATCGCCAGAAGTACTATCTTGGAACCATGACCTCCAGGCTGCTGGGCTATCCCATCATGCAATTGATACAACACTGCAGTGTTCTCTACTTCAATTAAAACATTGTGATTTAGACGTGTGCTGGAAATATTGGCCTTGAAAAGCTTGATAGGTTCGTATCTGAAGAAAGAATTTGTATAAATGCAGCGCCGTTCACAACCTCAAGACGTCCCAAAACACTTAACAGCCAATGAAGTACTTTTGAAGTCACTGCTGTAAAGTAGGAAACACAGCAGCTAATTGCACACAGCAAGATCCCACAAACAGCAATGAGATAATAACCAGATAATCTGGAGTGGGGATTGAATGCACAACCTTCTAACTCAGAGGCAAGAGTGCTACCCATTGAGCCACAGCTAATGCCTACTCTAATCCCTTCCTTGGCTATTTTAATGTAGGGTTAACCTGAAACAGGTTTACACTCCATTAAGAGTTAAGCAATTGTATGTTAGTATCTCATGATGTCAGTGAATCCTACTGTTGTTAGGCCAAAGATTCTATACCTAAAGAAACTTTACTAAAGGCTTTCTCTTTGTAGAAAAACCTAGGTGAAGGGTCAAGGCCAACATTGCAGGCCAATAAAAAGAGTGAAAGAGAAGAGAAGGAAATAGTGATTGGGTGAGGCCGAGCTCGGATTTTGGAAGCATAAAGATTTTAGGAGGATGGAGAGACTGAGGGAAGTAGCAGCAAAGCTGGTGCTTTCAGTCAGGGTGGAGAGCAAGCTGGTTGGTAGAGACCACCAGACACAGCAGTTCAGGAAGCTGTGCCCTCCCATCCACGTGACATTCCATTCCTGACGCACGGTTACACCATTCCAGCTCAAGGCCACACACTCCGGGGCAAAAGAATGGTGACCGCAACCTCACCACGGCACGGCAGGTCAGAGCTTCCCCCAACCTCTGCCCCATCGGAAAGAGTCTCACTCACCTGCCTGCCAAATGCCCATTTCCTGGAAATGTGGGCATATTTCCGCAAACAGCTCGCTGAGGGACTTTCAGGAGGGAGACAGCAGACCACAGCAGGTGCAAGTGCTTTGGCAGTTGCTTCCCTGATTTGGCCCAGTTACATTGTTTTGTTGTTTGACAGTGAGTGCACAACTCTTAACGCTCAACAGTCAATACAGTTGATGCTGTAAAATTGGATGTAAGGAAGCAAATCCAGTGAAACAAGGAAGTTCCTGAGCATAGAACCTTCACACTGATGCTTACCATGGTGCGACGTCACACTCCGGAGAGCCCCTCGCATCATTCTCTGCACTTAACGGTTTTTATAAAATACCTCTCGGTGTTTGCCCAGCACCTGTGCCTCAAAAACACTACACCTGAAGAATCGGCTGCAATCAGGGGGGCCCCCTCACTGGATGTGAGACGTGAGGCCATCAAACAGATTGCAAACCTGAGTAAAGCTGTGACTTCTGACAACCCTGCGAAAATGCCGGTTGCATCCCTCGAAAGACAGTCTGTTTAGGAGCCAGGTTTCTGATCTACTGACAATCTTGACATAAAACCAATTCGCAGACCGCCAAACTCATATCATGAGATTCCCATTAGACACCATGGGCTCAATTCAAATCTACCTTTAATACTATGGGCTGATGATGGCAAACAATCATCTCAGCCCGAGGACATTACTGCAGGAGCTCCTCAGGGCAGTGTCCTAGGCCCAACTACCTTCAGTTGATTCATCAAAGACCTTCCCTCCACCATAAGGTCAGAAGTGGGGATGTTCGCTGATGATTGCACAGTGTTTAGCTCTACTCATAATTCCTCAAATAATGAAGCAGTCCATGCCCATGTGCAGCAAGACCTGGACAACATCCAGGCTTGGGCCAATAAGTGGCAAGTAACATTTGCACCATACAAGTGCCCGGCAATGACTATTTCCAATAAGAGAGAGTCTAAGTACCTCCCTTTGACATTCAATGGCATTACCATCGCCGAATCCCCCACCATCAACATCCTGGGGGTCACCATTGACCAGAAACTTAGCTGGACCAGCAACATAAATGCCGTGGCTACTAAAGCAGGTATTCTGTGGCAAGTGGCTCACCTCCTGACTCCCCAAAGCCTTTCCACCATCTACAAGGCACAAGTCAGGAGTGTGATGGAATACTCTCCACTTGCCTGGATGAGTACAACTCCAACAACACTCAAGAAGCTCAACACCATCCAGGACAAAGAGCCCGCTTGATTGGCACCCCATCCACCATCCTAAACATTCACTCCCTTCACCAATGGCGTATCTTGGCTACAGTGTGTGCCATCTACTGCAAGTTGCCATAGCAACTTCGGTAGCACCTCCCATACCCGCAACCTTCACCACCACCAGCAGATGCATGGGAACATCATCACCTCCAAGTCACACATTATCCCATCCCGACTTGGACATATATCGGCCGTTCCTTCATCGACGCTGAGTCAAAATCCTGGAACTCCCTCCCTAATGGGACTGTGGGAGAACCTTCACCACACGGACTGCAGAGGTTCAAGAAGGCGGCTCACCACCACCTTCTCAAGGGCAATTAGGGATGGGCAATAAATGCCGGCCTTGCCAGCGATGCCCACATCCCATGAATGAATAATAATTTTAAAAAGCATCCTCATAGTGAGAGGAGCTCAAGGTATTAATATAATGATAAGTCTTCTCACCAGCCTCCCTGACTCACAAGTCAAAGGCCACTGAGAAAATAGACCAGAATTATCTTTATGCCTCACACTGCTTTTCAAACCTGTTCACCTTCCTAGAACCCTCAACTTCTTATCAAGCACCATAGATTTTGCTCAAACACAATAGGAATTTCTCCATTCTGATGTGAAATCAATGCATGGAACGGAAATGGAACCAATTTGAGCCCCGATTTAAACTCGGGCGTGAATCGGTCGGTCAAGGGATCGAGGAAATGGCAAACTCCACCCCCCCCCCACCACCCTGACCATGGCAGCGTGAGGCCTAGGTGATGTTAACTCCCAGGCAACACGTGCATGGCCCCTCTCAGTTGGCCGTCTGAAACTGTGGGAAGCGGCAGCTGGCCGGCGAGCGGGAATGGAATGTGGGGCAGGAAGAGTCCGCCAGCGGGGACCGAGGGAATGGTCCCCCACCACTCGGGTGAGCCACAGGAATGGGGGTTTCGGGAGGCGATCGGGAGCCTGGGACAGGGGAGGCCTAAACTTTTGCCCAACAAGGAAAGTAAAAAAAAAATGACCCCTTTGGGCCTCTTCTGGCCCTGACTCCTCTTCCCGCTGTCTTCACCTAGTGGCAAAACCACAAGTGATTAAAATAGCAGTCGGGCCCCCACAATGTCATTACAGCCCGGTCTGCATATTTAAAGAAGGACCTCGCTGGTTTCCAGTGAGTTAGGAGTCACCATATGTCCATTGTGACCGTTCTGTCGTTTTTACTAGGCGTCCGAGTTTGTTCAGAGAAGATCCTTCGGGAGGAGTCCCACTAAAGATTCAATCCTCATCTTCAGTCTCCTCCTGTGGGATGTTGGGATCCTGGGGTAACTCTGAGGATGTGGAGGTTGAAGAATTATTTGCGGAGATATGAAAGAATATTTTTATTTAATGGCTTGGGACTGACCATGAACTGCAAATATTTTTACAATAAAGACTTTAACACAAGACAGAAAACCAATTAATTAATTTAATTCAAGCACAATTAACGATTATGGACAACAAACATTGTGCATGAGATTTGAAGACTACTAATTATTATTGACAAGCATATTATAGCAGAAATTATGATGGTTTCTATGATGTTACGTCTTCACTATCAGTCTTTTTGACCTGGTTATTTCACTTACTGGAGTCAGAAGCAGTGTATGAAGTCAGGAGAAGGTAGGAGAACACTTGGGAAATTAAATCGAGTTACAGCGAAACAACAACACAGAAACAGGCCATTCAGCCCAACAGGTCGATGCCGGCTTTTATGCTCCACATGATCCTCCTCCCACCCTACTTCATCTAACCCTATCAGCATATCCTTCTATTCCTTTGTCCTCATGTGCTTATCTAGCTTCCCCTTAAATGCATCAAGTGGTGACCATTACTTAATTAGGGTCACATTGAAAATAGCTAAACAAAAGGAGGAGTCAAAGACAACGATTTTGGACTGAAAATTAGCTAATTTCAATCGAATGAGGAAAGGAACTAGTCTAGGATAATTAGTTGAAAAAATGGCAGATCAAACAGATGGAAGATACTTAAATTCGAGATGGTTTTGATGAGGAGAAAAGGCAGTGCATCAAATGCTGGAATTCTATGGATAGATAGAGAACTTCCGGCAAAAATAAAAGTTAAAAAGGAGACATATGATGAACATAGGGAGAATAATACAAGATGTTGGAGGGAAGTAGAAAGGGGCATTAGGGCCGGGAATTTCCTCATGACCTCTCCTGCTCCGCCATCATAACTTCGATGGAAACGTAGTTTCCGCCGATCTTACGCCGAAGTTACACTGGCTGATTGGGAGAAACCTCGAGGAAATTCCAAGCACTGGAGGGTAAGAGGGAGAACGAAAGAAGATTGAGGGTCAACATAAAGAGAAATAGCAAGGATTTTTATAAATACCTAAGAAGTAAAATAAGAGTCAAAGGAGGGGTGGGACCATTTAGATGAAGGGGGTCATCTTGAACCTGAGAGTGAGGAAACAGTGCAGGTGCTGAATAAGCATTTTGCATCAGTTTTTACACAGGAAGAAGAAAGTAGAACTATCAGAGAACCTAAGGAGGCTGTGCAGCAACCACTACTGGAGATAAGTATTCAGAAGAAAACTGTATTAAAAAATTAATGGGACTAAGAGAAGAAAAGTCACCAGGCCCAGATTGTATCCATCCCAGAATATCAATGAGGTTGGGGAGAAGATAGCAGAGGCACTAACTGTAATTTTGCAAAAGTATTTGAAAAGGGTTTGATATGTTATACCTCCGTCCAAGAAAGGAGAGAGGGATAAACCAGGGAATTATAGGGACCATAGAACCAGAGGGTTACAGCAGAGCAGAAGGCCATTTGGCCCATCATGTCCATGCTGGCTCTTTGCTAGAACAATCCAAAATTATCCCTAATTTCCTGAAGTCTCCCCATAGCTCTGTATCTTCCTCTGCTTCCAATATTTATCTGCTTTTCCCTTAAAAGATGCAATGATTTCTGCCTCAACTACTCCCTGTAGGACAATGCATCTTATCTCAGTTGACTGTAAGCATCTAGAGGTCGATTTTGACTTTTGGGTGACCAATCAGCAAAGCGTGGCTGGCCGGCCGCCCATTCTGGCGGCGAAGATGCCCCCCGCCATTTTGAGGCACCCTGCCATTTTGAGGCCCCCTAGCCTCATTTAAATCTGGCAGGCGCTACGGAGAGCCAAACAGGCCTTCCGGTGCCACTCGGCGGATTGAGGACTCAAGATCGAGCCGGGCCTGCTGCCAGCAAGGTACACCGCGGTGGGGGGAGGGGGGCGGCAGTCGCAATCGCGAAGGACGGGAGTCCCTTGGCAGCAGCGGCCCAGGTTGTAACAAATATTACAAAAATAATTCACCTCTTACCTGTGACAGGCCACTTCGGTTCCATCTGCACAGCGCAGGCTCCGTCCAGTTCAGACCTAAAATGGCAATCTATTTGCATCATAGGACCCCGATTTCCATATTAAAAGGGGCCCATCGCCTGAAACAAGCAGGTGCTTTGGACGCCTGGCGGTAGGCCGTTTTCAAAATCAGTGTCACTCTTACTGCTGAGTCAGAATGTTGAGGGTTCAAGGCTCACTCCAGAGACTTGAGCCCATAATCTAGGTTGACACTCCAGTGCAGCACCGAGGGAGTGCTGCACTGTCGGAGGTGCCGTCTTTCGGATGAGACCTTAAACCAAGGTCCCGTTTGTCCTCTCAGGTGAATGTAAAAGATCCCAAGGCACTACTTCGAAGAAGAGCTGAGGAGTTCTCCCCAGTGTTCTGACCAGCATTTATCCCTTAACCAACATCACTAAAATAGATTATCTGATCAATTATCTCATTGCATTTTGTGGGATCTTGCTGTGCGCAAATTGGCTGCTGTGTTTCCCTACGTTACGACAGTAAGTACTTCAATGGCTGTAAAGCGCTTTGGGACGTCCTGAGGTGCTGAAAGGCATTGTATAAATGTAAGTCTTTCTCTTAACGGAGAAATTAAACTATCGATTTTAAAGAATTCCTACGCTGGTACACCACAGAATAACTTAAGGGCTCCACGAAATCAATCTGCTACCAGTTCAAACGTTCTCCTTACCGCTCTCTTTCTTAATCACATTGATACAATACCTGTCCAGGCAGAACATTGAAAAAATATTTTTTCCCAAGACAAGCTGATTGTATCTGCAGATTACCTCCTGTAAGAACTTGTGAGATCGCTTTCATTTTTATTCAAGTACAATAGGAAAATGGGACAAATGGATTAATCAAGACGGGAAAGGAGGAGACTGAGGAGTTCAGAGTCACAAGGTACTCCAAGACCCGTCTAGACACTGTGTCAAGAGTATTTGTCCAAAACAGGCGCCAAGGGTACAATGGTCATTAATCAGAGAGAAACGCTCTCAAAATGAGAGTGAATATTAAAAAAGAAAGTCACCGTATTACATCAAGGGCCTGGCAGGAGAATTATCTGATTGAAATTTTCTATGAAAGACCTCTCCAGCGAGAAGCTGTCAGACTGTATCAGCTCCTCAGCTTGTTAGGAAATGGCAAATGGTTGTTTACACGCTTGTCTGAAACACTCAGACTCTCGCTGTACAGACAAGCGGGTGACATGTCTCATCTGCCCACCCCCACCACCCCCCCCCCCCCCGCTATTTTTTGGACTCCACACCAGAGGCTATGCTAAGGATTCAGGAAGGGTAAAAACGTCAGTGTCCAGCTCCCTTCAGTAGGGTTAACGCTCAGGCTTTGGAGCTAAACATTAACCCTTTCACCACCACAGTATCGTTTCCGTCTCCGCAGTAATCAAATTTAACAGGATTACGGTAATAAGTTCACGAAAGAAAATAACAGACCAGGAATTTCAATTGGAGCTGCTCAGGAGAGCGACGGAAACCCAGGACTTCTGCCGCTCTTCCGGAGAAGTTACTACGGCGGAGTGGGATTAGCTCCGAGGAATTTTTTTAAATTACTATTCTTTCTTGGGATGTGGGCATCGTTGGCAAGGTCAGCATTTATTGCCCATCCCTTATTGCCCTTGAGAAGGTGGTGGTGAGCCGCCTTCTTGAACCGCTGCAGTCCGTGTGGTGACGGTTCTCCCACAGTGCTGTTAGGAAGGGAGTTCCAGGATTTTGACCCAGCGACGATGAAGGAACAGCGATCTATTTCCAAGTTGGGATGGTGTGTGACTTGAAGGGGAACGTGCAGGTGGTGTTGTTCCCATGTGCCTTCTGACCTTGTCCTTCTAGGTGGTAGAGGTCGCGGGTTTGGGAGATGCTGTCGAAGAAGTCTTGGTGAGTTGCTGCAGTGCATCCTGTGGATGGTACACACTGCAGCCACGGTGCGCTAGTGGTGGAGGGAGTGAATGTTTAAGCCGGTAGTGGAGGGAGTGAATGTTTAAGCCGGTAGTGGAGAGAGTGAATGTTTAAGCCGGTAGTGGAGGGAGTGGGTGTTTAAGCTGGTAGTGGAGGGAGTGAATGTTTAAGCCGGTAGTGGAGAGAGTGAATGTTTAAGCCGGTAGTGGAGAGAGTGGGTGTTTAAGCCGGTAGTGGAGGGAGTGAATGTTTAAGCCGGTAGTGGAGAGAGTGAATGTTTAAGCCGGTAGTGGAGAGAGTGGGTGTTTAAGCCGGTAGTGGAGGGAGTGAATGTTTAAGCCGGTAGTGGAGGGAGTGGGTGTTTAAGCCGGTAGTGGAGGGAGTGAATGTTTAAGCCGGTAGTGGAGGGAGTGGGTGTTTAAGCCGGTAGTGGAGGGAGTGAATGTTTAAGCCGGTAGTGGAGAGAGTGGGTGTTTAAGCCGGTAGTGGAGGGAGTGAATGTTTAAGCCGGTAGTGGAGGGAGTGAATGTTTAAGCCGGTAGTGGAGGGAGTGAATGTTTAAGCCGGTAGTGGAGAGAGTGGGTGTTTAAGCCGGTAGTGGAGAGAGTGAATGTTTAAGCCGGTAGTGGAGAGAGTGGGTGTTTAAGCCGGTAGTGGAGAGAGTGGGTGTTTAAGCCTGTGGATTGGGGTCTCTAAATCTTCTATTTCTACAATTGATACAAATATAAACCTTGACAAAAGCATAACTATTGTTGGAATGATATTGAGCAGCTCGGTTTAGGGTTCTGGTGATCAAGTTTCACTCATTCTGTGGGAGATGAACCGACTTGGTTTGGAAATTAAGTCTATTCCTGCAATTCGCCAATGGCTCGACTGATAAGTGGGCCGCCTGGTGGGAAGGTTTTGATTGCCGGTCTGTGCTGAGTTAACCGATCTGAGCCAGCGAGCATTGCAACTGGCCTCTGTGCTCCTGGGCTGGAAGAGGAGAAAAGTCAGCGGGGTCCTCTCTGCAGTGACTCCTGCTGGAAACATAAGGAAGAGGACAGGATCTGGCCCAGCTGTGACGTCCTCTAGTCTCCCCTCTCCCAGCTGACACTGCCTATGTTCTCACATGAAGAATGACCAGATATCACAGCCTTAATAGGATGCAGTCAAAGCAATTACCTCTCCTTTATTTTCTAGATGTCAGCCTGGGCTCAGTGGTAGCACTCTCACCTCTGAGTCAGAAGGCCGTGGGTTTGAGCCCCACTCTGGAGACTTGAGCACAAAATATAGGCCGACACTCCCAACGCAGTTACTGAGGGAATGCTGCACCATCGGATGTGCCGTCTTTTGGATGAGATGTTAAACCGAGGCCCCGTCTGCCCTCTCATATGAACAGTACTATTTTGAAGAAGAGCTGGGGAATTCTCCCTGGTGTCCTGGCCAATATTTATCTTTCAACCAACATCACTAGAACAGATTATCTGCTCATTATCACATTTGCTGTTTGTGGGATCTTGCTGTGCGCAAATTAGCTGCCGTGCTTCCCACATTACAACAGTGACTACACTTCAAAAATACTTCATTGGCTGTAAAGTGCTTTGGGACGTCCTAAAGTCATGAAAGGCGCTATATAAAAGCAAGTTCTTTATTTGGTTTCCATGGCACTGTTTTTAAAGTTTGCCTGCCACATTGATTGGTTTAAAAACATCAAGATATCAATCCAGAGACCTGGTCTACCTAGGGTCCAGGATTGTCCTGGAGTCTCCAGGAATTAAAGATTAATCTCCTGGATAATGCTGCAAGCAAAACCCTGGAGAAAAATCATTGGGACATTAAAAAAATTGAGTGTTTTGTCATTTTTTTTGAACACTTTTGTTCATTAGTTATAAAAATGTTGGAGATGGAGAAAAAAAGGCTGTTTGAGTGGGTGGGGCAGTTGGAAGTGGGAGGTCATGTGATGAAACCAGAGTTGGCAACCCATCTTCTAGTGTCGAAGCATGCCACCTCCTAGGCCTCTAAAAAGGCTCTGCTCTGTGAGCATAGGTGATAATCTCTGATTTTCAGCAAATTATCTCTCCTGCGGAGGAGGGTAGAGCTAATACAGGTTGCTCTTAGCGGTTTGTTCATTCCACCCATAATAAGAATGTCTTATCTCTGAAGCCCAGACTAGGAATCCTATTAGGACCGGCCTGTGTAAGCTCGTTTCTTCCCAAAATACCACATGAACCCAAAATTAAGAATATAAGAAAGCATTAAATGAGGAAAGTCATTGGCCTGATCAAAAGCCACTGTTCCCCGCAAACAATGCAAAATAACCCTATCATGGGCCCTCCTGAGGGAAGATTGTGCCTAATGCTCCCTTGGGCCCCAAAGGTAATCAAAGGAAACTCAACTACATTCATCTATCCTCAAATCTCCACTATTCAACGATAGCCTTCTGCCCTCCAGACAGCAGCCCCCTCCCCATTGTGTCCCATTCAGTACTTGGTCACCTCAGCCCTGACCTATCAATATAAGGTGAGGTGGAAGAAGAAATTCTGGCTGTGCAGTGCGAAGGTACAGAATAAGATATACCGTTAAAGAAGAAAGAAAACACTAGTAGTTTCAGGATACCGGGGATAATAAAGGGGTTAGCAACCAAATAAAATTGAAGAGGGCCTACATGAATAATAATAATAAAAAAGTTAAAGGAGAATGTGAGAAAATGAGAAAAGAGCTTACAATCAGGATAAGGAAAGGTAAATGAGAGCATGGGATAAAACATCAAAAGGAACAGAAAAGTATTTTACTAGTATATTAATAAAAAGAGAACTGTTAAAAGTAAGGTGGAAACCCTGAAAGGAGAGGATTGTCAATTTGATGATCAAAAAATTGGCGGAGATAGAATCATATGGCACAGAAGGAGGGCATTCGGCCCACTGTGTCTGTGCCGGCTCTTTGAAACAGCTATTCAATTAGTTCACTCCCCTGCTCTTTCCCCATAGCCCTGCACATTTCTCCTTTTCAAGTATTTATCCAATTTGTTTTTGAAAGTTACTATTGAATCTGCTTCCACCTCCCTTTCAGGCAGTGCATTCCAGATCATCACAACTCACTGCATAAAAAATTTTCTCCTCATCTCCCCCGTGGTTCCTTTGCCAATTATCTTAAATCTGTGTCCTCTGGTTACTGATTCTCCTGCCAGTGGTAACAGTTTCCCCTATCTACTTTATCAAAACCCACTCATAATTTTGAACACCTCTATTAAATCTCCCCTTAACCTTCTCTGCTCTAAGGAGAGCAACCCCAGCTTCTCCAGTCTCTCCGCATAACTGAAGTCCCTCATCCCTGGTAATATTCTAGTAAATCACCTCTGCACCCTCTCCAAGGCCTTGACATCCTTCTTAAAATGAATATATATATAGTGAATATATACATAGTGAATATATATAACAATTATATACATAGTGAATATATATATACACATAGTGTATGTATATATAAATGGTGAACATGTATACATAATGAATATATATACATAGCGGAAATGTATATATACATAGTGAATATATATATAGTGAATACTGTATATATACATAGTGAATATATATATAGTGATTATATAAATAGTGAATATATATACTCACTATCTAGCCTCAAGTACAATCACCTGAGCAAGGTTCCAGAGAACAGAACCCGTAATCCAAGAGTCAGCACCTTGAATTATATAGATTTTAAATCACTGGTGTTCATCCTCCACATGGTGCAGTCGTCCTAATCCCATGTGCCCATCCATTCCCATCTCCCTTTGTTCCCGTCTCCTTCAACCACTTACCTAACCTGTACTTAAATGTTGAGGAGAGGAGAGGGGAAAGCAGAAAGTGGGTGGCTAGTCGTCAAGTGGGTAACTCAGCTAAGGCAAGTCATGGCAGCAGACCTCGCACCCGTGATATGCTCCTCCTGCAAGATGTGGGAAGTCATGGACACTACCAGTGTCCCTGCCGACCATGTGTGCGGGAAGTGTGTCCACCTGCAGCTACTGACCGATCGTATCTCGGAGCTGGAGCTGCGGGTGGACTCACTGTGGAGCATCCGCGATGCAGAGAAACTCGTGGATAGCACGTTTAGCGAGTTGGTCACACCGCAGGTAAAGGGTATACAGGCAGGAAGTGAATGGGTGACCACCAGGAAGAGTAAGAGATGCAGGCAGGTAGTGCAGGGGTCCCCTGTGTCCATCCCCCTCTCAAACAGATATGCCACTTTGGATGCTGTTGGGGGGGATGACTTATCAGGGGAAGGCAGCAGCAGCCAACTTCCTGGCACCACGGGTAGCTCTGCTGCACAGGCTGGGAGGAAAAAGAGTGGCAGAGCTATAGTGATAGGGGACTCAATTGTAAGGGGAATAGACAGGCGTTTCTGCGGCCGCAACCGAGACTCCAGGATGGTGTGTTGCCTCCCTGGTGCAAGGATCAAGGATGTCTCGGAGCGGCTACAGAACATTTTGGAGGGGGAGGGCGAACAGCCAGCTGTCGTGGTGCACATAGGCACCAACGATATAGGTAAAAAAGGGGATGAGGTCCTAAAAGCAGAATATAGGGAGTTAGGAGGTAAATTAAAAAATAGGACCTCAAAGGTAGTAATCTCAGGATTGCTGCCAGTGCCACGTGCTAGTCAGAGTAGAAATAGGAGGATATTTCAAATGAATACGTGGCTAGAGGAATGGTGCAAGGGGGAGGGATTCAAATTCCTGGGACACTGGAAACGGTTCTGGGGGAGGTGGGACCAGTACAAACCGGACGGTCTGCACCTGGGCAGGGCCGGGACCGCTGTCCTAGGAGGAGTGTTTGCTAGTGCTGTTGGGGAGGGTTTAAACTAAAGTGGCAGGGGGTTGGGAACCTGAGCAGGGAGAGAGAGGAAAGCGTAACCGGAAGGGACAGAAGGTATGGAGTAATAGGTAAAGTATTAAAAAAGTAAAAAGCAGGAACTAAGCGTCACAAAACAGATTTGAAAGTTCTTTATCTGAATGCACGTAGCATTCGTAATAAAATGGACGAGTTAACGGCACAAATAACTACGTATGGGTATGATCTTGTGGCCATTACAGAAACATGGCTGCAGGGTGACAACGACTGGGAATTAAATATGCCAGGGTATTTAACAATCAGGAAGGACAGGCAGGAAGGAAGGGGAGGTGGGGTGGCTATGTTAATAAAGGAAGGAATCACTGTAATACAGAGAAATGATATTGGGACAAAGCATCAAGATAATGAAACAGTTTGGGTGGAGATAAGGAATAATAAGGGAAAAAAAACATTAGTGGGCGTAGTATATAGGCCTCCTAATAGTTGCAACTCTGCTGGAAGAAGTATTAATCAGGAGATAGTCGGGGCATGTAATAAGGGAACAGCCATAATTATGGGGGATTTTAATTATCATATTAACTGGGCAAATCAAATTGGGCAGAGCAGCCTTGAGGACGAGTTCATTGAGTGCATCAGGGATGGATTTCTTGAGCAGTATGTAACTGATCCTACAAGGGGGCAGGCAACCTTGGACCTGGTCCTGTGTAATGAGTCAGGATTAATTAATAATGTCCTAGTTAAGGATCCCCTTGGAACGAGCGACCACAACATGGTTGAATTCCATATCCAATTAGAGGGTGAGAAGGTTGATTCTCAAACAAGCGTACTGAGCTTGAATAAAGGAGACTATGATGGTATGAGAGCGGAATTGATTAAAGTGGACTGGGAAAATAGATTAAAGGGTAAGACGGTACATGAGCAGTGGTGTTCATTTAGGGAGTTATTTTACAACTTTCAAAATAAATATATTCCACTGAGGAAAAAAGGGTGTAAAAGAAATGACAGCCATCCGTGGCTAAGTAAAGAAATCAAGGATAGTATCCGACTAAAAACAAGGACATATAAGGTAGCCAAACTTAGTGGGAGGATAGAAGATTGGGAATTCTTCAAAAGACAGCAAAAAGTAACTAAAGGATTGATTAAGAAAGGGAAGTTAGATTATGAAAAGAAATTAGCAAAAAATATAAAAACAGATAGCAAGAGTTTCTATAGTTATATAAAAAGAAAAAGGGTGGCTAAGGCAAACATAGGTCCCTTAGAGGATGAGACCGGGAAATTAATGGTGGGAAACATGGAGATGGCAAAAATGCTGAACAAATATTTTGTTTCAGTCTTTACAGTAGAGGACACTAAGAATATCCCAACACTGGACAAACAGGGGACTCTCGGGGGGGAGGAGCTAAATACGATTAAAATCACTCAAGAGATGGTACTCAGTAAAATAATGGGACTCAAGGTGGATAAATCCCCTGGACCTGATGGCTTCCATCCTAGGGTCTTGAGGGAAGTGGCAGTAGGGATTGTGGATGCTTTGGTGATAGTTTTCCAAAATTCCCTGGACTCAGGAGAGGTCCCGGCAGATTGGAAAACTGCTAATGTAACACCGTTATTTAAAAAGGGTAGTAGGCAGAAGGCTGGAAATTATAGGCCAGTTAGCTTAACATCTGTGGTGGGTAAAATTTTGGAGTCTATTATTAAGGAGACAGTAACGGAACATTTAGATAAGCATAATTTAATAGGACAAAGTCAGCATGGCTTTATGAAGGGGAAGTCATGTCTGACAAATTTGCTTGAGTTCTTCGAGGATATAACGTATAGGGTGGATAAAGGGGAACCAGTGGACGTAGTGTATTTAGACTTCCAGAAGGCATTCGACAAGGTGCCACATAAAAGATTATTACTTAAGATAAAAAATCACGGGATTGGGGGTAATATTCTGGCATGGGTGGAGGATTGGTTATCGAACAGGAAGCAGAGAGTTGGGATAAATGGTTCATTTTCGGACTGGCAACCAGTAACCAGTGGTGTTCCACAGGGGTCGGTGCTGGGTCCCCAACTCTTTACAATCTATATTAACGATTTGGAGGAGGGGACCGAGTGCAACATATCAAAATTTGCAGATGATACAAAGATGGGAGGGAAAGTAGAGAGTGAGGAGGACATAAAAAACCTGCAAGGGGATATAGACAGGCTGGGTGAGTGGGCGGAGATTTGGCAGATGCAATATAATATTGGAAAATGTGAGGTTATGCACTTTGGCAGGAAAAATCAGAGAGCAAGTTATTTTCTTAATGGCGAGAGACTGGAAAGTACTGCAGTACAAAGGGATCTGGGGGTCCTAGTGCAAGAAAATCAAAAAGTTGGTATGCAGGTGCAGCAGATGATCAAGAAAGCCAACGGAATGTTGGCTTTTATTGCTAGGGGGATAGAATATAAAAACAAGGAGGTATTGCTGCAGTTATATAAGGTATTGGTGAGACCGCACCTGGAATACTGCATACAGTTTTGGTCTCCATACTTAAGAAAAGACATACTTGATCTCGAGGCAGTACAAAGAAGGTTCACTCGGTTAATCCCGGGGATGAGGGGGCGGACATATGAGGAGAGGTTGAGTAGATTGGGACTCTACTCATTGGAGTTCAGAAGAATGAGAGGCGATCTTATTGAAACATATAAGATTGTGAAGGGTCTTGATCGGGTGGATGCAGTAAGGATGTTCCCAAAGATGGGTGAAACTAGAACTAGGGGGCATAATCTTAGAATAAGGGGCTGCTCTTTCAAAACTGAGATGAGGAGAAACTTCTTCACTCAGAGGGTGGTAGGTCTGTGGAATTTGCTGCCCCAGGAAGCTGTGGAAGCTACATCATTAGATAAATTTAAAACAGAAATAGACAGTTTCCTAGAAGTAAAGGGAATTAGGGGTTATGGGGAGCGGGCAGGAAATTGGACATGAAGCTGAGTTCGGATCGGTCAATGCCCTGTGGGTGGCGGAGAGGGCCCAGGGGCTATGTGGCCGGGTCCCGCTCCGACTTCTTGTGTTCTTTAGATTTGTGGTTGGGATCAGATCAGCCATGATCTTATTGAATGGCGGAGCAGGCTCGAGGGGCCAATTGGCCTACTCCTGCTCCAATTTCTTATGTTCTTATGTTCTTATGTTCTTATGTCAACTAAATAAATTCTAAACAGATCAACGCTTGTACTGTACTGGAAGTTAAGCAGCCAAGCATATAGCACCCCATCAAAGTCATTCCATTATACTTCTGATCATCACTCACTTATGGCTCCATTGCTCGTGAGTTATGTTCATATGTCACTGGCATGTCAAAGGGTTTACCCACATCATCGGAACGCCAAGGTACGTTAATGTCCTCGAAGCTCAGTCCAACCTGTCGTACTCTTTATAGTAAATATACCGACTGTATTATTTCCCAGCAGTCAGCACCAGGTTATCACTCAATACATGTGTCACCAGTCGATCATTCTTCCATGTGGATTAGCCACGATCATGTAAAGTCACCTGGGCTATGACTGGGGTTATGGACCCGGCCTGTGATTGGGGTTATGGACCTGGGTTGTGATTGGAGTTATGGACCCGGCCTGTGATTGGGGTTATGGACCCGGCCTGTGATTGGGGTTATGGACCCGGCCTGTGATTGGGATTATGGACTTGGGCTGTGATTGGGATTATGGGCCTGACCTGTTACTGAGATTATGGACCTGGCCTGTGATTGGAGTTATGGACCTGGGCTGTGATTGGGATTATGGACATGTGCTGTGATTGGGATTAGAAGCCTGACCTGTGACTGAGATTATGGACCTGGCCTGTGATTGGGGTTATGGACCTGGGCTGTGATTGGGATTATGGACTTGGGCTGTGATTGGGATTATGGGCCTGACCTGTTACTGAGATTATGGACCTGGCCTGTGATTGGAGTTATGGACCTGGGCTGTGATTGGGGTTATGGACATGTGCTGTGATTGGGATTAGAAGCCTGACCTGTGACTGAGATTATGGACCTGGCCTGTGATTGGGGTTATGGACCTGGGCTGTGATTGGGGTTATGGACCTGGACTGTGATTGGGGTTATGGACATGGGCTGTGATTGGGGATATGAACCTGGGTTGTGATTGGGGTTATGGACATTGGCTGTGATTGGGGTCATGGACCTGGGTTGTGATTGGGGTTATGGACATGGGCTGTGATTGGGATTATGGACCTGGGCTGTGATTGGGGTTATGGACCTGGACTGTGATTGGGGTTATGGACATGGGCTGTGATTGGGGATATGAACCTGGGCTGTGATTGGGGTTATGGACATGGGCTGTGATTGGGATTATGGGCCTGACCTGTTACTGAGATTATGGACCTGGCCTGTGATTGGAGTTATGGACCTGGGCTGTGATTGGGGATATGAACCTGGGTTGTGATTGGGGTTATGGACATTGGCTGTGATTGGGATTATGGACCTGGGCTGTGATTGGGATTATGGACCTGGGCTGTGATTGGGATTATGGACCTGGGCTGTGATTGGAGTTATGGACCTGGGCTGTGATTGGGATTATGGACCTGGGCTGTGATTGGGATTATGGACCTGGGCTGTGATTGGGGTTATGGACCTGGGCTGTGATTGGAGTTATGGACCTGGGCTGTGATTGGGGTTATGGACATTGGCTGTGATTGGGGTTATGGACCTGGGCTGTGATTGGGGTTATGGACCTGGCCTGTGATTGGGATTATGGACCTGGGCTGTGATTGGAGTTATGGACCTGGGCTGTGATTGGGGTTATGGACATTGGCTGTGATTGGAGTTATGGACCTGGGCTGTGATTGGGGTTATGGACCTTGGCTGTGATTGGGATTATGGACTTGGGCTGTGACTGGGGTTATGGACCTGGGTTGTGATTGGGGTTATGGACATGTGCTGTGATTGGGATTAGAAGCCTGACCTGTGACTGAGATTATGGACCTGGGTTGTGATTGGGGTTATGGACCTTGACTGTGATTGGGGTTATGGACATGGCCTGTGATTGGGATTAGAAGCCTGACCTGTGATTGGGATTATGGACCCGGCCTGTGATTGAGATTATGGACTTGGGCTGTGATTGGGGTTATGGACATGTGCTGTGATTGGGATTAGAAGCCTGACCTGTGATTGGGATTATGGACCCGGCCTGTGATTGAGATTATGGACTTGGGCTGTGACTGGGGTCATGGACCTGGGCTGTGATTGGGATTAGAAGCCTGACCTGTGACTGAGATTATGGACCTGGCCTGTGATTGAGGTTATGGACCTTGGCTGTGATTGGGGTTATGGACCTTGGCTGTGATTGGGGTTATGGACCCGGCCTGTGACTGGGGTCATGGACCCGGCCTGTGATTGGGATTATGGACCTGGGCTGTGATTGGGGTTATGGACCTGGGCTGTGATTGGGGTTATGGACCTGGGTTGTGACTGGGGTCATGGACATGGGCTGTGATTGGGATTATGGACCTGGGCTGTGTCTGAGATTTTGGACCCAGCCTGTGACTGGGGTTATGGACCTGGGCTGTGATTGGGATTATGGACAGGGGTTGTGACTGGGGTTATAAGCCTTAGCTATGACTGCCCAAACGTACCTCACACTGCGGTCTTACAGCTGGCAGAGAGATATGGAGACATTGTCCGCAGAGGTTCAAGATGCACAGGTCTGAGAGGTGATCGATGTTCTAATTGTCCATGCTGCCCAGTCCATGCCATCCCAAATTATTTTGGCAGGTGCACCCTGAGCCATCTGGTGGGTACAGTTCTGGCGGTCAGTTCACGGAATTTGTTGGGATTGTGCTACGGCACATCCCTGCTCAATCCCGCTGGATTTGTACTGCCAGCCGGCTTGGCTGCTTTACTTCCAGTACAGTGCAAGTATTGATCTGTGAATCAGGTTTAGAATTTATTTAGTTGACGACTAGCCACCCACTCTCTGCTTTCCCCTCTACTCTCCTCAACATTTAAGAACAGGTTAGGTAGGCAGGTGAAGGAGACGAGAATAAAGGGAGATGGGAATGGATGGGCACATGGGATCATCACTCACTTAAACTGCCAGGGAGCGTGTTTCTGTACTGCCAGGGAGCGTGTTTCTGTACTGCCAGGGAGAGTGTTTCTGTACAGCCAGGGAGCGTGTTTCTGTACAGCCAGGGAACGTGTTTCTGTACAGCCAGGGAGCGTGTTTCTCTGCTGCCAGGGAGCGTGTTTCTGTACTGCCAGAGAGTGTGTTTCTGTACTGCCCGGGAGCGTGTTTCTCTGCTGCCAGGGAGCGTGTTTCTGTACTGCCAGGGAGCGTGTTTCTGTACTGCCAGGGAGCGTGTTTCTCTGCTGCCAGGGAGCGCGTTTCTGTACAGCCAGGGAGCGTGTTTCTGTACTGCCAGGGAGTGTGTTTCTCTGCTGCCAGGGAGCGTGTTTCTGTACAGCCACGGAGTGTGTTTCTGTACTGCCAGGGAGTGTGTTTCTCTGCTGCCAGGGAGCGCGTTTCTGTACAGCCAGGGAGCGTGTTTCTGTACTGCCAGGGAGTGTGTTTCTCTGCTGCCAGGGAGCGCGTTTCTGTACAGCCACGGAGTGTGTTTCTGTACTGCCAGGGAGCGTGTTTCTGTACTGCCAGAGAGCGTGTTTCTCTGCTGCCAGGGAGCGTGTTTCTGTACTGCCAGGGAGCGTGTTTCTGTACTGCCAGGGAGCGTGTTTCTCTGCTGCCAGGGAGCGTGCTTCTGTACTGCCAGGGAGCGCGTTTATGTACAGCCAGGGAGCGCGTTTCTGTACAGCCAGGGAGCGCGTTTCTGTACAGCCAGGGTGCGCGTTTCTGTACAGCCAAGGAGCGCGTTTCTGTACAGCCAGGGAGCATGTTTCTGTACAGCCAGGGAGCGTGTTTCTGTACAGCCAGGGAGCGTGTTTCTGTACTGCGAGGGAGCATGTTTCTCTGCTGCCAGGGAGCGTGTTTCTCTGCTGCCAGGGAGCGTGTTTCTGTACTGCCAGGGAGCGTGTTTCTGTACTGCCAGGGAGCGTGTTTCTGTACTGCCAGGGAGCGTGTTTCTGTACAGCCAGGGAGCATGTTTCTGTACAGCCAGGGAACGTGTTTCTGTACTGCCAGAGAGCGTGTTTCTGTACAGCCAGGGAGCATGTTTCTGTACAGCCAGGGAACGTGTTTCTGTACTGCCAGGGAGCGTGTTTCTTTACTGCCAGAGAGCGTGTTTCTCAGCTGCCAGGGAGCGTGTTTCTCAGCTGCCAGGGAGCGTGTTTCTCAGCTGCCAGGGAGCGTGTTTCTCAGCTGCCAGGGAGCGTGTTTCTCTGCTGCCAGGGAACGTGTTTCTCTGCTGCCAGGGAGCGTGTTTCTCAGCTGCCAGGGAGCGTGTTTCTCAGCTGCCAGGGAGCGTGTTTCTCAGCTGCCAGGGAGCGTGTTTCTCAGCTGCCAGGGAGCGTGTTTCTCAGCTGCCAGGGAGCGTGTTTCTCAGCTGCCAGGTATCGTGTTTCTCTGCTGCCAGGGAGTGTGTTTCTCTGCTGCCAGGGAATGTGTTTCTCTGTTGCCAGGGAGTGTGTTTCTCTGCTGCCAGGGAATGTGTTTCTCTGTTGCCAGGGAATGTGTTTCTCTGTTGCCAGGGAGTGTGTTTCTCTGTTGCCAGGGAATGTGTTTCTCTGTTGCCAGGGAATGTGTTTCTCTGTTGCCAGGGAATGTGTTTCTCTGTTGCCAGGGAGTGTGTTTCTCTGCTGCCAGGGAATGTGTTTCTCTGTTGCCAGGGAATGTGTTTCTCTGTTGCCAGGGAATGTGTTTCTCTGTTGCCAGGGAGCGCAATTCTCTGCTGCCGGTGTGCGCTTAAAAAAATTGGCCCCATACGGCAGGAACACGGCTAAGTGACTGCATCCTATTAATTTCCCATTTATGGTGTACTAGTGCTTGCTGTTCCCTAACCCACCCCATTTCGAGCTCCTACTGCCAAGTCCAACATGGACAGGGAGTTTGCCATGAATAAGTAATGTGGGCTGACCCTGGAAATCCCCAGACAGCAACGCTGTTTGAAAGTGGCGAGTGTGGCACCTCTGTGCAGACGTATGTGCAGATTCTGAGGCCCTGCAGATAATTGGCCCATTTAACGATTGGCATGTTGTCTAAATATTTAAGGAGTGCGAGCAGTTCTGTGCTGACCTTGCACGACCTTTACAACGAGACACAGCACTGTCACCTTGATGATCAGCAATTACTGTGCGACAGCTTTTTCGAAATGACACTAAAATTGAACATCTAGTCAAAAGGGAGCTTCAGGGCAACACACACCAGGCAAGAACTGATGCAAATCAGGCAGGAGAGCACACTCCAGCTCAGCATGTACTGTTCTCCCCCACCCCTCCCCCAAAGGATTATAAATAAGGGCTGGCATTTTAAGTAGACTCGGTTATATGTTTAAAATTGTACAAACATTGTCTGGGACTGAGAAATCTTTGCTTTTTACTGTGATGATACGTATGGTGCTTCTTATAGAATGATACAGAGGAAGGCCATTCGGTCCATCTTGCCTGTGGCAGCTCTTTGAAAGAGCTACCTAATTAGCCCCACTCTCCCTGCTCTTTCCCTGTAGCCCTGCAATTTTGTCCTTTTCCCTTTTATCCAATTCCCTTTTGAAAGTTATTATTGAATCTGCTTCCACCGCCCTTTCAGGCAGTGCATTCCAGATCATAACAACTCGCAGTGTAAAAACAAATTCTCCTCATCTTCCCTCTGGTTCTTTTGCCAATTATCTTAAATCTGTGTCCTCTGGTTACTCTGCCACTGGAAACAGCTTCTCCTTATTTACTCTATCAAAATTTAATGATTTTGAACATCTCTATTAAATCTCCCCTGAACCTTCTCTGCTCTAAGAAGAACAATCCCAGCTTCTCCAGTCTCTCCACATAACTGAAGTCCCTCATCCCTGGTCCCATTCTGGTAAATCTCTTCTGCACCCTCTCTAAGGCCTTGACATCCTTGCTAAAGTGTGGTGCCCAGAATTGGCCACAATACTCCAGCTGAGGCCTAACCAGTGATTTATAATTTCCTTGCTTTTTTACTCTATGTTTCTATATATAAAGCCAAGCATTCCATATGATTTTTTAACAACATTCTCAACTTGCCCTGCCACCTTATGAATAGCAGGTAATTAAATTCCAGCTCCTCCATTACCGGAACAGACTGTCTCGCTCTCAAATGTCGCCTCCTTTTCCAATTATGGGCATAAAATCTCCCCAGTTGGTGGAATACAGTAAAAGATCCTGACCGAGCTGTATAGTAGCAGGTGTGAATGAGGCGATACCTTTTACCCAGTCTATAAAATATACTCACGAGCTCCACAGTACCAGATGGGAATGAATCGTTGCTTGCAGTTTCTGCTCTCTGGGAGGCGATGCTGATATATTTGCAAGGCATGTTATACCAGATCGGAACAAGTGTCAAATATTACCCAAGGGTTGCAGCAGTCAGCACTGAGACATTTACACACTTTACAATACCAGGTGGGAATGATTGTTAGCTTTTACACAGTTCGAACTGTGTACGTACAGACATTGACACAGGCGGTCCTGGGGCCTGTAGTATTAAATAGGAATGAGTGTCAGATTTTTTTCCCTCTGCGTATTTTAATATCAGAATGTGCCATTAACACACTCAGGACCCCAAGATAAGAAGAGACTTAGCTGCCCATGGTATGCCTGTCTCCAAATATGATCCTGTGTCCACTCCAACTCGCTGTATTTCCTTCACTGATACTGTGAGGCACCATTGGATTTGTGTCCTGATCACAGCCCACCCAATCTTGTGAGGAAGTGATTTTAGGTGTGCAGGGGAGTGGGAGGGTGATGGGAAGTGGGAAGAGACAAGCCAAAAATGAAAAAAGAAAGACTTGCATTCATATAGT
Source organism: Heptranchias perlo (assembly GCF_035084215.1). Classification (NCBI taxonomy): domain Eukaryota; kingdom Metazoa; phylum Chordata; class Chondrichthyes; order Hexanchiformes; family Hexanchidae; genus Heptranchias; species Heptranchias perlo. Next base: position 46,299,885 of record NC_090343.1, read on the forward strand.
GCTTTTCACGTCCCAGAGCGCTTTACAGTGAAGTATTTTTGAAGTGTTATCACCATTGTAATGTGGGAAACACAGCAGGCAATTTGCGCACAGCAAGATCCCACAAACAGCGATGTGATAATGACCAGATAATCTATTTTTTAGTGTTGGTTGAGGGATAAATATCGACCAGGTCATCAGGGAGAACTCCCCTGCTCTTCTGCGAAATAGTGCCATGGGATCTTTTACGTGAGAGGGCAGACGGGGCCTCGGTTTGACGGCTCATCTGAAAAGCAGCATCTCTGACAGTGCAGCACTCCTTCAGTACTGCGCTGGAGGGTCAGTCTGGAGTCTCTGGAGGAAGACTTGAACGCACGACCTCTTAACTCAGAGCTGAAAGTGATACCCACTGAGCCATGGCTGACACATGTTACATAGCCCAATTATTGAGTAAAGACCTTTAATGGTGCATCACCATGGGCCACAGTGGTAATAGGAGCCTGTCCTGCTTTGGAGAAAAAGTAACTGCAGCAAGCTTGCATGGGAACCTGTAAGTACTCAGTAATTCTTAAAGCAAGGTTCTTGTTTCAGTTAAACGCTATTTTTAGTTTTATTGGTTGGAGTGTCGCCAGCAGCTCGACTGAGATGTCCCGATATGGGCGTCTGAGAGGCGAGACTCCCTGTCGGGAGCACACAATCATTAAACTGTCCTTTTAGTGTTGAGATGCGGGAAGGGGGAAGATTTTAACTTCTCCCGCCGGGTTTCCGCCACTTAGAATGGCCCGAGGGGCTGAATGGCCTACTCCTGTTCCTAATACTCCTATGAGAGGACAACATCTTCAAATTCAATGATGCCTCGGGCGGTGTAGGGCTGAATCCCAGATTGGATGCCCACTGTGAGGAGCGGCGCTAAAAGGGAACGCTAAACAGGAATTCCCAGACCCGTTGCCCTAGATTTTCTGTTCGTTAGATTAAATGGATGGAAAACAAATGCTTTGTGGACTCAAGGATTTCTCAACCAGTGCTCCCCACCCCACACCCTCCCAATGGAAGTGCAAATGTGTGAATGTTAGAAGAGGGCAGGATTTTTGATTCCCCCCAAGCCAAATAGCCTACTGATGATCACTCTTTCCGCTGACACATGAGCAATGGCATTTGGATGAGGTACTGGTTGCAGACTCCTTGAATAGAACTATACACCAGTGCTCAAGGCTCGGACAATTATTTAATACTCCGCTGTTTACTTGCATTTATATTCCGAAAGTCTTTGTACTCTGATTGTATTTTTCTATATCCTGCAGCTCCCATTATTTAGGAAGATAATGAAGGGAAGGTGAGGCTGACTGCTGATCAGGGCAAAGAAACAGACAGTGTTCCAGAAAATTACATTACAAGTTCGAATCCTGCAAAATTACATCAAACTCATAGACAGCTGCTGAGAATGGCAGAGAAAAATGAGAACAATAAAGAAGGAACAAAAATCAGATTATTTTGTCCCATTTGTTTAGCGAGACATTTTAAGATGGAGAATGATCATTGTAATGATTTAACAAACAACACCTGAGCAGCCTTCACAGAAACCTTTCCCTCGTGTTAACAAAAAGAGTAAAACACCAGTCAGATAAAGACCGCAGCCAACTGGGGATTGTGTTTCTGGGCAAGGGGTTTGCAACACATGAAACAAGTACTGAAAACGCTCCAGAAATACTCAGCAGGTCGTTCAGTGTCTGGGGAGGGAGAACAGATGGATTAACGTTTCAGGTGTGGAACTTTTGTTAGAACTGCCTTCGTTTTGAGGCAATTAACTGTACCCTCCTTATCTGAAGGAGAAGGAAAAAAAGAAAAAGCCTTGCATTTATATAGCGCCTTTCACAAACTCAGGGCGTCCCTAAGTGCTTTGCAGCCAATTAAGTACTTTTGAAATGTGATCACTGTTGTCATGTAGGAAACGCCAGTGTTTAAAATATAGTGAGATACCAGAAACTACCTCATGAGAATCTGTCCTATTTCCAGGCAATTTAAACTTTACAGAAAATCACAAGAAAGCACAGAATGAGAAAAGGTTATTTGGCTCATCAAGCACACTCCTTTCATAGACAATTTATATCCCAAAGACTCGCAAGAAACACTCCAGAATATTCATCCTTCCCCACATGACCATTCAACTCCCTCCACAGACAGCATTCCCCTTCCTCTCATGGAATATTTCACAATCTCAGTCTGTCCCTGCAACTACCAGTCCCATTCCTAAGCAGCTCTTTATCAAGATGCTTTTTTTAAATTCACTGGAAGTCCAATAGCTTTTGCTACATCAGCTGTCCTTTAGGGAAGGGAACCTGCAGTCCTTACCCGGTCTGGGCCAATATGTGACTCCAGTCTCACAAGCAACGTGGTTGACCCTTAACTGCCCTCTGAAGTGGCCGTGCAAGCCGTTCAGTCTGGGCAGCTAGGGATGGGCAATAAATGCCAGCCTTGTTACCGAGGCCAACATTCCAAGAATGATTAGAAAAAAAAAGAATTTTGTGTTGAGAAAAGCTGTGTTGACAATCTCATGTATTGTCTGCAGGATTGAAATGATGTTGAATACAAATGCCTTGGACCAAAGAGACATTGAATAAAAGCAAAATCAGAGCGCTGGGAAATTAGGCCATTGACATGTTCTGAAAAGGATCATGGACTTGTTTACTATTTAGCTGGCAGGACGCAGTTTCACTGAGACAGTACGGTAGGATGTATCACAGACTGTGGTTTCACCCACATCTGTAGTTTGCAACGGCCAAAGGCTAAATTCATCAACTAGACAAACACGGCACGAAAAATAAAGAAAGACTTGCATTTATTTAGCGCCTTTCATGACCTCAGGACGTCCCAAAGCACTTTACACCCAAGGAAGTATTTTTGAAGTGTAGTCACTGTTGTAATGTAGGAAAATACAGCAGCCAATTTGCACACAGCAAGATCCCACAAATAGCAATAAGATAAATGACCAGATCATCTGTGTTAGTGATGTTGGTTGAGGGATAAATACTGGCCAGAACACAAGGAAGAACTCCCCTGCTCTTCTTCGAATAGTGCCTTGGGATCTTTTACGTCTACCCGAGAAGATATGATGAGGTGTATAAACAGCACTCTCAAGAAGAAGCACAGAAGCACTCAGGAGAAGAAGAAGAAGAGCTCGAACTAATGCTTCGACCACCAAAGGAAGGACTCCCAAGACCGGGACTCGATCACCTGAGGTCCTGAGCTCCACTCCCCAAATAAGGTTGTATCATTGCTTTGTCTGGTAAACTGTCAATGAAATTGTTAAATAAAGCTTATATTAAAATAATATCCTCTTTGTCTGTAGCTCATCACTACGCATCGGGTCGAGTCCAGAAATCTAAATTCTTACATGTCTATCTCTTGAAGCTCCAATATTTGATGTATGTGTAAAACCAAGAATTAACTTCCGTCGCCAGCGTGATCTCATGATACTTGCAGATGAGGAAGTCAATTCAGACCATCCTGGCTTGTCCGCCTGGAAGGAAACCTACAGTCTCCCCATCACAGCAACCAGTTCATTCTTAAATGAATCCAAATTTTAACCTGCACTGTGTTATCAGCAAGTTCACTCCAGTGAAAAAGAACTTCCCTTTTGCCAGTTTGAATCTGTCGCGATTAAACGCAACATAGTATTCCAGATTTTGTTTTTGTACATCATTCAATATCTTAACGACCTCGATGAGGTCTCTTACGTGCTCTGTCTCAAAGCTGAAAAGCCCAAGTTCCTTCAGTCTTCCCTCATCGCTCATCTTCTGATGCTGGGGATTGGCTTTGTGGCTGTTCTCTACAATGCCTCCAGGACTTCCTGGTGCCTGAGTAACCAAAAGGGGACGCAATACTGAAGGTGTAGCCTGACCAAAGCAATGTCTAGATGAGCAGATGTCACATACAAATCATGTTTGGTCTTCCGCGCAGTTACTTTATTGTGTTCGGTGGCTCTCTCTCCCCCTCCTTCTCTCTCAATATGTCTATAACTTACTTTCTTGGGTTTTTATATATATGTATCGGAGTCTGTTTGGAGTGATTAAAACAATTGCTTTTATTCAGCAACAAAGGTGGTTTTATCAAGGCCAGGCCAACATTGCTGATTAGAATAGCAAATGGGAAGACTACCTCATCAGATTTGATATGAGGTTTTTATACCTAGGACCAATAAATATTAAACTTAAGAGAAGACTAAATAATCTGCTTCTTTCCTTATTTACTGATTATTTCTGTAACAATATTTAATATTCCGAAAAGGTTCTGCATTAACAAACATGTTTAATTTCAGAACTTTTAATCTGAACCTCACTCTAAACTTGAATAGTGTTGCAGTCCTTCCAGAGTTGCTAACGCTTGTGTTAATCCTTTTCCCGCGACCTGCTTTTGAGCTTTCTTTACGGTATATATAAATAAAAGAGACACGGCTGCACTAACACTGAATGATACGTTTCACAATAAATAAACATTAAAAAGTGGTGAAATTCCAAGGTTTCATTTCTCACAAGTGACATCCTCCAACTCATGCTCTACTGATTGGGCTCGATAGTTCAGCATTCTATCTGCTATTTTTGATTGTTGCTGTGTGGTGACTGACATGTTCCAGCTCCACTAACATCCATACACCTCTTGCAGCTTCACCTTTACCTATTTAGACACCATATTAAAACAGAACACGGGGCCGATTTTCGGGTGACAGAGTGGGTGCATTGGGGGCGAGGGGCTTTGAAAATCGCTAAAATGCCGAGCGGGTTCAGAACCCGGCTCCAACTCGCTGACTTCCGGATTCCCCAGTGACGCGTCCGGGTGCGCGCGCGCCTCCCAAATACGGGAGTCCCACCGGCAACTAAAGCCGGCGGGATGATAATTTGCATAGTTTCTCTGATAGTTGAGGAACTTGAACTACTTGATTGACTCGACATTTTGGCAGGGGTGCGATTTTGAAGGATCCTTAGTTTGTTTCCCGTGCTGGGGGAAACACTCCCTGTTGCAACAGACGTGTTTCAGTCAGCAGCCAGTAGGAGATGCAAATGCTTATTTGACACATGGGGAGAAAAACTCATTTATTGCAGAAGGGCAATTGCCCTTGAGAAGGTGGTGGTGAGCCGCCTTCTTGAACTACTGCAGTCCGTGTGGTGAAGGTTCTCCCACTGTGCTGTTAGGAAGGGAGTTCCAGGATTTTGACCCAGCGACGATAAAGGAACGGCGATATATTTCCAAGTCAGGATGGTGTGTGACTTGGAGGGGAATGTGCAGGTGGTGTTGTTCCCATGTGCCTGCTGCCCTTGTCCTTCTAGGTGGTAGAGGTTGCGGGTTTGGGAGGTGCTGTTGAAGAAGCCTTGGCGAGTTGCTGCAGTGCATCCTGTGGACGGTACACACTGCAGCCACTGTGCGCCGGTGGTGAAGGGAGTGAATGTTTAGGGTGGTGGATGGGGTGCCAATCAAGCGGGCTGCTTTGTCCTGGATGGTGTCGAGCTTCTTGAGTGTTGTTGGAGCTGCACTCATCCAGGCAAGTGGAGAGTATTCCATCACACTCCTGACTTGTGCCTTGTAGATGGTAGAAAGGCTTTGGGGAGTCATGAGGTGAGTCCCTTGCCACAGAATACCCAGCCTCTGACCTGCTTTTGTAGCCACAGTATTTATATGGCTGGTCCAGTTAGGTTTCTGGTCAATGGTGACCCCCAGGATGTTGATGGTGGGGGATTCGGTGTTGGTAATGCTGTTGAATGTCAAGGGGAGGTGGTTAGACTCTCTCTTGTTGGAGATGGTCATTGCCTGGCACTTGTCTGGTGCGAATGTTACTTGCCACTTATGAACCCAAGCCTGGATGTTGTCCAGGTCTTGCTGCATGCGGGCACGGACTGCTTCATTATTTGAGGGGTTGCGAATAGAACTGAACACTGTGCAATCATCAGCGAACATCCCCATTTCTGACCTTATGATGGAGGGAAGGTCATTGATAAAGCAGCTGAAGATGGTTGGGCCTAGGGCACTGCCCCGAGGAACTCCTGCAGCAATGTCCTGGGGCTGAGATGATTGGCCTCCAACAACTATTACCGTCTTCCTTTGTGCTAAGTATGACTTCAGCCATTGGAGTTTTCCCCCTGATTCCCATTGGCTTCAATTTTACTAGGGCTCCTTGGTGCCACACTTGGTCAAATGCTGCCTTGATGTCAAGGGCAGTCACTCTCACCTCACCTCTGGAATTCAGCACTTTTGTCCATGTTTGGACCAAGGCTGTAATGAGGTCTGGAGCCAAGTGGTTCTGGCGGAACCCAAACTGAGCATCGGTGAGCAGGTTATCAGTGAGTAAGTGCCACTTGATAGCACTGTCGACGACACCTTCCATCACTTTGCTGATGATTGAGAGTAGACTGATGGGGCGGTAATTGGCCGGATTGGATTTGTCCTGCTTTTTGTGGACAGGACATACCTGGGCAATTTTCCACATTGTCGGGTAGATGCCAGTGTTGTAGCTGTACTGGAACAGCTTGGCTAGAGGCGCGGCTAGTTCTGGAGCACAAGTCTTCAGCACTACAGCTGGGATGTTGTCGGGGCCCATAGCCTTTGCTGTATCCAGTGCACTCAGCCGTTTCTTGATATCACGTGGAGTGAATCGAATTGGCAAGACTGGCTTCTGTGATGGTGGGGATATCGGGAGGAGGCTGAGATGGATCATCCACTCGGCACTTCTGGCTGAAGATGGTTGCAAACACTTCAGCCTTGTCTTTTGGACTCACGTGCTGGACTCCACCATCATTGAGAATGGGGATGTTTGCAGAGCCTCCTCCTCACGTTAGTTGTTTAATTGTCCACCACCATTCACGACAGGATGTAGTGGGACTGCAGAGCTTTTATCTGATCCGTTGGTTGTGGAATCGCTTAGCTCTGTCTATATCATGGTGCTTCCGCTGTTTAGCATGCATGTAGTCCTGAGTTGTAGCTTCACCAGGTTGGCACCTCATTTTTAGGTACGCCTGGTGCTGCTCCTGGCATGCTCTTCTACACTCCTCATTGAACCAGGGTTGATCCCCTGGCTTGTTGGTAATGGTAGAGTGAGGAATATGCCGGGCCATGAGGTTACAGATTGTGCTGGAATACAATTCTGCTGCTGCTAATGGCCCACAGTGCCTCATGGATGCCCAGTTTTGAGCTGCTAGATCTGTTCTGAATCTATCCCATTTAGCACGGTGATAGTGCCACACAACACGTTGGATGGTGTCCTCAGTGTGAAGACGGGACTTCATCTCCACGAGGACTGTGTGGTGGTCACTCCTACCAATACTGTCATGGACAGATGCATCTGCGACAGGTAGATTGGTGAGGACGAGATCAAGTCGGTTTTCCCTCGTGTTGGTTCGCTCACCACCTGCCGCAGGCCCAGTCTGGCAGCTATGTCCTTCAGGACTCGGCCAGCTCAGTCAGTAGTGGTGCTACCGAGCCACTCTTGGTGATGGACATTGAAGTCCCCCACCCAGAGTACATTCTGTGCCCTTGCTACCCTCAGTGCTTCCTCCAAGTGGTGTTCAACATGGAGGAGGACTGATTCATCAGCTGAGGGAGGACGGTAGGTGGTAATCAGCAGGAGGTTTCCTTGCCCATGTTTGACCTGATGCCATGAGATTTCATGGGGTCCGGAGTCAATGTTGAGGACTCCCAGGGCCACTCCCTCCTGACTGTATATCACTGTACCGCCACCTCTGGTGGGTCTGTCCTGCCGGTGGGACAGGACATACCCAGGGATGGTGATGGAAGAGTCTGGGATGTTGGCTGAAAGGTATGATTCTCTGAGTATGGCTATGTCAGGCTGTTGCTTGACTAGTCTGTGGGACAGCTCTCCCAATTTTCGCACAAGTCCCCAGATGTTCGTGAGGTGGACTTTGCAGGGTCGACTGGGCTTGGTTTGCCGTTGTCGTGTCTGGTGCCTCGTGGTCCGATGCCGGGTGGTCCGTCCGGCTTTATTCTTATTGTGACTTTTCGTAGCGAGATTTTACAACTGAGTGGCTTGCTAGGCCATTTCAGAGGGCAATTAAGAATCAACCACATTGTTGTGGGTCTGGAGTCACATGTAGGCCAAACCGGGTAAGGACGGCAGGTTTCCTTCCCTAAAGGACATTAGTGAACCAGATGAGTTTTTACGACAATCCAGTAATTTCGTGGCCACCATTACTGATACTATTTTTTTTTCTTATTCATGCCCTGACCGATTAGATACTTTGGGCCTACACCTTCTGGGTTTCGGTGCCCGTGAGGGCTCCTCTAAAGACTGCTCCACCTGCACCTGTGCAGGGGCAGACTCAGCCAGTGGGAGAGGAGGCAGCATTGCGGGTACTGGTTGAGAGGGGGCAACGGGTGAGACGTGGGGGCGCATTGAGTGGCATCCCCAATTCCATGTCCCCTTTCGCCGTCATCCCTCCCCTGGGCCAGGCCCACACCACTCCTACCACCCTGCTGGACGACAGTTTGGAGGACTTATGTGAAGCCTTGTCAGGCCAGTGCCAGAGTATCTCTGTCAGCCTGTTTAAGACGGCGGAAAGTTGCTCACCCCGAGTCCGAAGGGCCGTTGTCAGGGCCTGAATGGACTCATTGGTGAGCTGTGCTTGAAGCTCGATGGAGGCTAGCCTTCCCTCCATCGCAGACATTCCCGCACTTACCCATGACACTATCTTAGAGATGCCCTCACGTCCCTGTAACAGTATCTCAGAGATTCCCTCCTATACCTGTGCCACCATTCCACTCATGCAGGAGTTGGACTCCTCCATCCTCTGCGTTATTGTGGAGAGTGCGCATGGCACCTGTTCCAGCACCTCGCAAATGTGCTGCTGCCCCTCAATCTTTCTCCTTTTAAAGGATGGCCCCCAGGGTTCAGCATCTGTGTCCAGCTGAGCAGAGCCTGGAGAAGAGTGCTCCCACCGACACGGACTCTCCACAGCTGCCCCTGCCACCAGTGTCTGCTCGTGCTCAAGTGTGTGGTAACTCACTGTGTGCGACCCCAACTAACTGTGGACTAGGACCCACCGAGGTGTGAGTATCTGCGCTGATGAATGGCTCGCTCAGATGTGACGGTGCACCCTCAGAGGGTGGCAGGTCCTCTGAGGAATCGTCCTCTGCCGTCACAGCGGCCGCTGAAGGCCCTGCAAGAGAACAGAAGGCGATATTAAGCATGATCACAGATGTTGCGATGAGCATACTGAGGTGCTGAAGATAGCAAGGCATGTTAACATCAATTCATATTGTGAGTGCTGAATGTTAAAGTTCTGTCACCAGACGTTTGTTGGGTGCCAGTCTCGGCGTCCCCGACGGACAGGCACTCGAGGGTGCGGCTCAGCTCCAGCGCCTCCTGCTCTGCATCTGTGAGGACGACTATCTGTTGCGACCCCCTTCCGGTCCTCGCCCTCTCCCGTGCATTCTGGGCTCTCTTCTCCTAAAAGGGGAGAAAGTACATACACGTGAGTGAGTGATGGTAACGTGGCCAACCGATGAATGCATTGGTTTGGGTGCAGCTGACCGTGAAAGAGATGCATCAGAGGGTGGGTATGAGACAGAGTCATGACATTGTATGAGGATTGGGTTGAGTGATAGTGGTGGGGTGAGTACTTGGGAGGTGAGGAAGTGGTGAGGAAGTGCAGGTAAGTTGAGGATGAGCTTTGAGTGGGTGTGAGGAGTGATGTGATAGAGTAGTGTTGACAGTGCAGAATGAGTTGTGGAGTGGGGGCGGTGATGTGGAAGACGGAGTGTAGGGGAATGAGTAAGTGTACTCACTTTTGCTGACCTATTTAGGTCATTGAAGTGCTTCCTGCACTGGTTCCAGGTGCGGGAGATGTTGCTGCTGCTGGCGACCTCCTCTGCCACCTTGAGCCAGACCTTCTTGGTGGCAGAGGCAGGGCACTTCCTCCCGTCCGCCGGGTAGAACACATCCCCCCTCCTCCTCACCCCATCCAGTAAGACCTGGAGTGAGGCATCACTAAATCTTGGAGCAGCCTTTCCCCTGTGCTGCTCCACTGTGGTGTGTGGGTGTTTGCTCCAGGAGCAATCATTGGAGGACTGCTCTTTAAGTAGAGCTCCTCCAGCTGACAGCCTGTGATGCGGGTGCGCAGTCCGCCCACTGCGCAGCTATCAGACGACAAACCTAGAAGCCACGTTAAGTGGCTCCAATTGACCCGCGATCGCATGGAGAATAGACAGATTTTATTGGGTGGGTTACCCACACGCCCAATCGCCCCTCCCCCCTGCTGCCATCCCACCTCTCTGCTAATATTGGAGCCCATATATCACATTTTGTCGTTTAGTCTGTAATACTTTGTACTTATTCTCATTGAATTGTATCTGCGAATGGTCCGCCCACCTAAAGATTTTGTTCATCTCATTTTGTAGGCCCTTTTCCGCCTCTTCATTCTCGACTGCTCCCTCCTAGTTTGCTACCTTGCTCCTCATTCATCGAGTGGTTTCAATAACATGCAAACACATGCAGCTGCTCTTTCATTGTATGCGAACAAATTGCTCCTGGGATGCTGATTACTTTTTATACTTTGTTGACTGATGTCAGAAAATTCCTGTGATGATTGAACGCAGTGAGTACGCCAACCTCTGCTATGTTTAAAGAATTAGTCATTGACACAAGAACAATCGTCACACTCTGAGTAGTGCCAATATTCATCAAATAAAGTTGCTTTATTATTTCTGTATAATAATATATATTTTTGTAGAGCATGTAGTCCTGATTTTGTATGTAGATAAACATGTGGGGATAGGGGGAGAGAGGGGGCATGCTTTCTATAATGTAATGAGTACATGAATCTACATCTATAGCATCTACAGGATGTGTTATTCCCTGTAATATACACATTCAGCATGCTTGGTTTCATTGGTCAGAACATTGAATACAGGAGTTGGGATGTCTTGTTGAAGTTGTACAGGTCATTAGTAAGGCCACACTTGGAGTACTGTGTACAGTTCTGGTCACTCTATTATAGAAAAGATATTATTAAATTAGAAAGAGTGCAGAAAAGATTTACTAGGATGCTACCGGGACTTGATGGTTTGACTTATAGGGAGAGGTTGGATAGACTGAGACTTTTTTCCCTGGAGAGTAGGAGGTTTAGGGGTGATCTTATAGAAGTCTATAAAATAATGAGGGGCATAGATAAGGTAGATAGTCAAAATCTTTTCCCAAAGGTAGGGGAGTCTATAACGAGGGGGCATAGATTTAAGGTGAGAGGGGAGAGATACAAAAGGGTCCAGAGGGGCAATTTTTTCACTCAAAGGGTGGTGAGTGTCTGGAACAAGCTGCCAGAGGCAGTGGTAGAGGCGGGTACAATTTTGTCTTTTAAAAAGCATTTGGACAGTTACATGGGTAAGATGGGTATAGAGGGATATGGGCCAAGTGCAGGCAATTGGGACTAGCTTAGTGGTATAAACTGGGCGACATGGACATGTTGGGCCGAAGGGCCTGTTTCCATGTTGTAAACTTCTATGATTCTATGATTCTATGAACCTAGACTGTTCTCTCCGATACATTTAGGTTCTGCTATTCTGTGTAACACACAAAGAATCAATTGATTGGATGATCTCCTTCGGCATTGCACTCGGAAAGTCAAAATCAAGTGCAGTCTCCAGGTGAAGTGAGGTTAAAGGGCAGGAGATTAGGGCTTATGCAATTGGGGGTACTATATTAGTATGGATTGAGGATTGGTTAACGGACAGAAAATAGAGAGTAGGAATAAACGGGGCATTTTCGGGTTGTCAGGTTGTAACTAGTGGGGTGCCGCAGGGATCAATGCTTGGGCCTCAGCTATTTACAATCTATATCACTGACTTAGATGAAGGGACCGAGATAGATTTTTGGACTCTAGGGGAATCAAAGGATATGGGGATTGGGCGCAAAAGTGGAGTTGAGGTAGAAGATCAGCCATGATCCTATTGAATGGCGGAGCAGACTCGAGGGGCCGTATGGCCTACTCCTGCTCCTATTTCTTGTGTTCTTATGTTGTAATGATTAATGGACTGGGGCAAGCAGCTCTAGTTCATTCCCCATTTGAAAGTCATTGTTAAGTCCTTATTTTTACATAATGCTAATAATTGATGTTATTAATAGCAACTTTTATGGCAATTTGTGAAGCAGAAAGTGGACTTGGTTGGAGCATAACAGTACAGGAAGGTGAGTGTAATTACAGTGGGCTAAGTTTTCATAGGCCGTTTCTATTATAAATGTCGAAACAGGAATTTATAATGGAAAAAGGGTCTGCAAAAGAGTGACAGAATGTGACAGAGAGGTTTCACAGACAGGGAATGTGTGCAGACAAAGATTTTTAATATATTATAGATATACACATTGTCCTATTCAATTCTATGTAAAAAGGGTATTTCCATTCAAAGTTGTATCTACATAGTGTAATATTCAATGTTATTATAAAGGATGTGATATTCAACATATATAATAGTGGTGATATTTATTCAATATTATTTATACAGTTCCTGATATTCAATATTGTATATACAGTTTGTGATAGTCAATGTTATATTTACAGGGGATGATATTTATTGTTATATATATGGTGTGTGATATTCAGTGATATATATATATATAGAGGATGTGTTATGTATGGTGTGTGATACTCAATGTTATATCCAAAGGCTGTGTTATATATGGTGTGTGATATTCAATGTTACATAGAGAGTGTTTTATATATACGGTGCATGATATTCAATGTTATTTATAGAGGATGTGTTACATATACAATGTGTTATATTCAATGTTATATATAGTTGGTGCGTTATATATAGAATGTGTGATATTCAATGTTATATCTATAGGCTGTGTTATATATGGTGTGAGATATTCAATGTTATATGGAGAGTGTTTTATATATATAGTGTGTGATATTCAATGTTATTTATAGAGGGTGTGTTATATATACAATGTGTGATATTCAATGCCACGTATAGTGGGTGTGTTATATATACAATGTGTGATATTCAATGTTATATATAGTGGGTGTGTTATATATAAAATGTGTGATAGTCAATATTATATATAGTGGGTGTGTTATATATAAAATGTGTGATAGTCAATGTTATATATAGTGGGTGTGTTATATGTACGGTTTGTGATATTCAATGCTATATAGTGAGTGTGTTTTATATATACAGTGTGTGATATTCAATGCTATATATAGTGAGTGTGTTTTATATATACGGTGTGTGATATTCAATGCTATATATAGTGAGTGTGTTTTATATATACAGTGTATGATATTCAATGCTATATATAGTGAGTGTGTTTTATATATACAGTGTGTGATATTCAATGCTATATATAGTGAGTGTGTTTTATATATACAGTGTGTGATATTCAATGTTATATACAGTCAGTGTGTTTTAAATATACGGTGTGTGATATTCAATGTTATATACAGTGAGTGTGTTTTATATATACGGTGTGTGATATTCAATGTTATATACAGTCAGTGTGTTTTAAATATACGGTGTGTGATATTCAATGTTATATACAGTGAGTGTGTTTTATATATACGGTGTGTGATATTCAATGTTATATACAGTCAGTGTGTTTTAAATATACGATGTGTGATATTCAATGTTATATACAGTCAGTGTGTTTTAAATATACGGTGTGTGATATTCAATGTTATATATAGTGAGTGTGTTTTATATATACAGTGTGTGATATTCAATGTTATATACAGTCAGTGTGTTTTAAATATACGGTGTGTGATATTCAATGTTATATATAGTGAGTGTGTTTTATATATACAGTGTGTGATATTCAATGTTATATACAGTCAGTGTGTTTTAAATATACGGTGTGTGATATTCAATGTTATATATAGTGGATCTGCCAGTCAGTGTCACTCATTCACCTGCCAGTAGTCGTATGTATCCTTCATCAGAAGTCAGGAAGCATTTCTTCACACACAGAGTAATTAACACTTGCAACTTTTGCTAGGTACAGTAATACAGGCAAAAACTCGAGTCATTCGAGAGGCAGTTGAATGTTTATGATGGGGGAGAGCTAGTGGCTTTTATGGAAAGTTGAGCTACCTGAGCCAAATGGACTCCCATTTGTACTTCCTTGTGAGATTTATTGACAAGCTAGGGGCAGTTCTGTGTTCACTGGAAGCTACTAGGGTTGCTAACCCTCCAGGATTGTCCTGAACTCTCCAGGAATCGAAGATTAATCTCCGGGACCCTGCTGCAAATGTCCCGAGAGTTCAATCATAGGAAATTTGCACTTTCCCCTTTGCAGCCGCATTAAATCCCTGCACAAACAGTGACCAGTGCACTTTCAAAGGGGATGATTGTTGCGTTGAACCACAGTGAATTTGTTTCGGAGTTTACTCAGTCGTTAACGGCTTAACGTCATCTGATGAAACCTCCAGGAATACGTCCAACCAGAGTTGGCAACGCTTATTGAGACTGCTCAAAGTAACTTACAGTCAGCAGACAGATGGCACTCAACATTAAAGTCTTACCTAGTCACCCCAGCTGATTCAGCGCTGAAAGAATAAAATATCATGCTAGATTTTATTGAGGAGAACAAGGTGCAACAGCAAGAAAACAAACCAAAACTGCTTGGGAATAGCAAGGTGAATTGCTGTGTTGAGTGATTCCTAGATCAGCACCATCTGGTGTACAGGCTGAGAAATTACCGGTATATTTACACATTAACACCAATCATTGTGAGAGATGGTATCGAGTGCCTGAGTCAAAAAAGTGCTCTTAGAAATCTCAGCCCTTCGGCCCTCCTTGCTGATGCAAAGAGGCAGAGAGGTAAAGGAGCACTGAGTCTGGAGACTTCCGATTTCCAGTCCTGCAATCCATGCCTTGCGTGTCTTGAAGTAATGGCCAGCCGAGCGTGATTGAAGACTGCAATTAAGGTTTCTTTATGAAATCAGTGCGGCTGATGAGCTGGGAGTGCTGTCTCCCTGCCCTGCTGCAAAATGTTGTCAGTACATGTACAATACTGAATTCGCACTGGTTCATTTGCCTAATATTTAGTGGGTTTTCTTTGCTGAACCAGGATGCTGCTGTCCCCAACACCCTTGCCATCTGAAGCGGCATTGTAAGAAAGAATTTGCATTTATATGGCACCTTTCATGACTTCAGGACATCCCAAAGCACTTTACAGCCAATGAAGTGCTTTTTGAAGTGTAGTCACTGTTGTAATGTAGGAAACGTGGCAGCCAATTTGTGCACAGCAAGATCCAGCAACATTATAATGACCAGATAATCTATTTTTTAGCGACGTTGGTTGAGGGATAAATATTGGCCAGGATATAGGGAGAACTCCCCTGCTCTTCTTCGAAATAGTGTCATGGGATCTTTTACGTCCACCTGAGAGGGCAGACAAGGCCTCAGTTTAACATCTCATCCAACAGACTGCACCTCCAACAGTGCAACACTCCCTCAGTACTGCACTGGAGTGTCAGTCTGGATTATGTGCTCAAGTCTCTGGAGTGGGACTTAAACCCACAACCTTCTGACTCAGAGGGGAGAGTGCTACCCACTGAGACACAGCTAACATCTGTACCAAGATAAATATGCAGCGAGACTAATAGAGGCTCAGCGTTCAGATATATTGACATTGAGAGGCTCCAGAATGAACATCGTCTGATAGCAGATTAGAAGTTCAGTGTTAATGAGGTTAGTATGAGATTGAGGAGTGTCTGAGATGCCCAAGGAATACATTGAAAACAGATTGTCAGGTTGTGTGCCTCTTCCCTCCCCCCACTCCTCTACAAATAGATTGTTAATGCTTTAGAATGATATGCCCAGCCTATATAGACTGCCAGAGACCTGGCTGCATGATCGCAACTGGAGTGCTAGAAACCCGCCGGCAGTTAAAGTTCCCCATTTTACCTCTGACCTCAGGATATACGGGAAGATGATGGGCAACATGGAGCAGATTGGAGGTAGGTATGTCTTTTTTTAATTCGCGGGATATGGGCAAGGCCAGCATTTATTGCCCATCCCTAATTACCCTTGAGAAGGTGGTGGTGAGCCGCCTTCTTGAACCACTGCAGTCCGTGTGGTGAAGGTTCTCCCACAGTGCTGTTAGGAAGGGAGTTCCAGGATTTTGACCCAGCGACGATGAAGGAACGGCCGATATATTTCCAAGTCGGGATGGTGTGTGACTTGGAGGGGAACTTGGAGGTGGTGTTGTTCCCATGCGCCTGCTGCCCTTGTCCTTCTGGGTAGTGGAGGTCACAGGTTTGGGAGATGCTGTCGAAGAAGCCTTGGCGAGTTGCTGCAGTGCACCCTGTGGATGGTACACACTGCAGCCACGGTGCGCTGGTGGTGAAGGGAGTGAATAAAATGCCAATCAAGGCCTTCTTTTTGAACCGCTGCAGTCCATATGGTGAAGGTAGGGAGTTCCAGGATTTAGGGTTTAGTAGTAGTGGAAATAGGGTTGTGGGGGTTTTGGAACTGTTTTAGGGGTGTGTTGGGCTTTGGTGGGGTTGGGGTGCTTCTGAGGCTAGGCAGTAGTGGGTGGGGTCAAACTTTGGCTTGGTAGCACTAGGGGATGGACCGATGATTCTTGGGGCCTGTCAATTTAGCAGTGTGGGTTACGGGGTTCGGCCATAGTAGGAGAGTCCTGGCGGTAGGACACCATTATGGGGGGAGGTACCAAGGTCCGCAGCACTGCGGAGGTGGTGAACACAGGAGGTGGGGTAACCCGGAGGAGGGTGCTTGGGTGTAGAGTTCCAAGGGTGGATTCCACAGGAACCAGAAATGGATTCCATGGGGCTGGAGTGTTTTCCACAGCACTGGGAGTCCCAGCACCTCACAGAACCATTCAATGTATCTCTAAACTGTTTGTTTCTGTCAGTATCATCTATGGGCCACTAATCAGAGAACAGTGGAGATACAGGAGTAATTACAAGGCAGTAATTCAATCAAGGGGTTCAGACAACATCATAATCACAAGAGTGAAGGCTGAGCAGGCTGAACAGTGGAGAATGAACCTTTTGATTGGATGACTGTCTTGGAATTGCTCACAAGTATCTTCTGTAGATCCTATCTGTAATGTGAAATTTTGGATCAGGTTTTGACCTGTTAATGGATGGTTTTTGTGCCGACATTAGCTGTTAAGATAGACACCAAACTGTCAGCGCACTGCATGTCTTTAGTGCCTTGACATCACATCAGTCTATGTTAATTCTATTAAGCACCAGCCCTTCAGGCAAGTGTAGAGGGAACTTTACATTCCCTAATGCATGAATTAATAATGAGGGCACAACACTGCCTGTTTATCATTGTTTTTACAAATTAATTAAACCGTATTCAAACACAACCTCTTGTTCTGGTGCCACCTATGGTTGCCAATCTTACCCAATGTGTCTCCAGTTCTCAACTCTTACCCAATGTGTATCTGAATCTCCAGTGCTGCCGAGTGTGTCTCTGTGCTTCCAGTGCTGCCCAGTATATCTCTGAGTTTCCAGTGCTGCCCAGTGTGTCTCTGAGTCTCCAGTGCTGCCCAATGTGTCTCTGAGTCTCCAGTGCTGCCCAGTGTGTCTCTGAGTCTCCAGTGCTGCCCAGTGTGTCTCTGAGTCTCCAGTGCTGCCCAGTGCGTCTCTGAGTCTCCAGTGCTGCCCAGTATGTCTCTGAGTCTCCAGTGCTGCCCAGTATGTCTCTGAGTCGCCAGTCCTGCCCCTTCTGTGTCTCTGAGGCTCCAGTCCTGCCCAGTGTGTCTGAGTCTCCAATCCTGCCCACTGTATCTCTGAGTCTCCAGTGCTGTCCAGTGTGTCTCTGAGTCTCCAGTGCTGCCCAGTGTGTCTCTGAGTCTCCAGTGCTGCCCAGTATGTCTCTGAGTCTCCAGTCCTGCCCAGTCTGTGTCTCTGAGGCTCCAGTCCTGCCCAGTGTGTCTCTGAGTCTCCAGTGCTGCCCAGTGTGTCTCTGAGTCTCCAGTGCTTCCCAGTGTGTCTCTGAGTCTCCAGTGCTGCCCAGTGTGTCTCTGAGTCTCCAGTGCTGCCCAGTGTGTCTCTGAGTCTCCAGTCCTGCCCAGTGTATCTCTGAGTCTCCAGTGCTGCCCAGTGTATCTCTGAGTCTCCAGTCCTGCCCAGTGTGTCTCTGGGTCTCCAGTCCTGCCCAGTGTATCTCTGAGTCTCCAGTCCTGCCCAGTGTGTCTCTGAGTCTCCAGTCCTGCCCAGTGTGTCTCTGAGTCTCCAGTCCTGCCCAGTGTGTCTCTGAGTCTCCAGTCCTGCCCAGTGTGTCTCTGAGTCTCCAGTCCTGCCCAGTGTGTCTCTGAGTCTCCAGTCCTGCCCAGTGTATCTCTGAGTCTCCAGTCCTGCCCAGTGTGTCTCTGGGTCTCCAGTGCTGCCCACTGTGTCTCTGAGTCTCCAGTCCTGCCCAGTGTGACTCTGAGTCTCCAGTCCTACCTAGTCTGTGTCTCTGAGTCTCCAGTCCTGCCCAGTGTGTCTCTGAGTCTCCAGTCCTGCCCAGTATGTCTCTGAGTCTCCAGTCCTGCCCAGTGTATCTCTGAGTCTCCAGTCCTACCCAGTGTGTCTCTGAGTCTCCAGTCCTGCCCACTGTGTCTCTGAGTCTCCAGTGCTGCCCACTGTGTCTCTGAGTCTCCAGTCCTGCCCAGTGTGTCTCTGAGTCTCCAGTGCTGCCCACTGTGTCTCTGAGTCTCCAGTCCTGCCCAGTGTGTCTCTGAGTCTCCAGTGCTGCCCACTGTGTCTCTGAGTCTCCAATCCTGCCCAGTGTGTCTCTGAGTCTCCAGTCCTGCCCAGTGTGTCTCTGAGTCTCCAGTGCTGCCCACTGTGTCTCTGAGTCTCCAATCCTGCCCAGTGTGTCTCTGAGTCTCCAATCCTGCCCAGTGTGTCTCTGAGTCTCCAGTCCTGCCCAGTGTGTCTCTGAGTCTCCAGTCCTGCCCAGTGTGTCTCTGAGTCTCCAGTCCTGCCCAGTGTGTCTCTGAGTCTCCAGTCCTGCCCACTGTGTCTCTGAGTCTCCAGTCCTGCCCAGTGTGTCTCTGAGTCTCCGGTCCTGCCCAGTGTATCTGAGTCTCCAGTCCTGCCCACTGTGTCTCTGAGTCTCCAGTCCTGCCCAGTGTGTCCCTGAGTCTCCAGTGCTGCCCAGTGTGTCTCTGAGTCTCCAGTGCTGCCCAGTGTGTCTCTGAGTCTCCAGTCCTGTCCAGTGTATCTCTTTAAGAGGCCTGTTTCATTGGGGAGCTGCTAAACAGTCCCGTAACCACGGTTTTTGTAAGCTATGGGCAGAGCCTCTCGTGAAGTCATAAAATTCAGACCGGGAACTCCATAAAAGGATTTGAATATGTTAATGGCACTGTCCATGCTGGCAGCGCAGCCTGACGTTTGGCCCCAAATTGAGAGTCATAAGAGGGGACACCCCCACGAAATTGAACATTCATCGTTGGGCGCTCAGTCTTACGACCTCGACCAACCGGGAAGAGGCCTTGCCAGCAGTGAAGGCCTTCTCGAAATTTACCCCAAGATATTTCAGAAAATGGATCTCTTCAAGCTTCATTTTCGGATTTCTCATTTCTTTGGAACATTAGGAACAGGAGTAGGCCATTCAGCCCCTCGAGCCTGCTCCGCCATTCAGTTAGATCATGGCTGATCTGTACCTCAACTCTATTTACCCGCCTTTGCTCCATATCCCTTGATACCCTCACCCAACAAAAATCTACCGATCTCAGTCTAGGAAGCTCCAATTGCACCCTAGCATCCACAACCTTTTGGGGAGAGAATTCCAGATTACTACTATCCTTTGTGTGAAAAAGTGCTTCCTGATTGCAATCCTTAATGGCCTGGTTCTGATTTTAAGATTATGCCTCCTTCGTTCTTGATTCCCCCATCAGATAAAATAGTTTCCCTGTATCTGCCTTATCGAATCCTTTTAACGTTTTAAACACCTCGATCAGATCACCCCTCAACCTTCGATACTCACGGCTGACCCATTAATGAGGTGGTTATGGCCGCCATTGTTGGACTCTCAAAAAGTGTTGTAGCTTTAAGGGTAACAGCAGCTCTTTCACAGCTGCTGCACCCTGTGTCCTAGGTGTTCTCCCAGCCCATCATGAGCTACATGCGGGGAGCATCTAATGGTAATGAGGTGACCACACATTAATCAGACATGGTCTGCTATGTGGGGCATTGTCTTGAGGCCTACACTCACTGATATTTTTATTTACGTTTGCTGCAGGTTTGAAATCCTGGCCCTTTCTACTTGACCTCCAGTAATTATCAGAAACGTCTTCGGGACAGCTCCCTCATTCACTGACAGGACATCATGTTTGGACATACACACAAAATTCACACTTCTCCACAATGGGGGAGGTGGTGCTGCATTGTCGGATAAGACCGGAGACTCAGCACTGATTCAGGCGGATTTTAAGGATCTCACGGTCTTGACCAACGTTCCTCCCTCAACCAGCAAAGATAGGTGAACTGGTCATTCACCTCATGGCTCTGTATGGGATCTTGCTCTGCTCAAAATAGCTGCCACTCCCACCTACAAAACAACAGTGATTACACATTAAAGTAATTTATTGTATCTGAAGGGTTTTGGTATATTTCTGAGAGGTTTGATAAGGTGCTATATAAATGCAAGTTTTTTATTTCTCTTTTCTATTGAGATCACCTGTTGTTAGGATCACAGCAGAAAGATTTGCTATTCTGACAGACTAGATGATGATTGTGGTTGATGGAGGCCAATTAGCTCAGCCGTAGGACATTGCTGCAGGAGTTCCTCAGGGCAGTGTCCTAGGCCCAACTATATTCAGCTGCTTCATCAATGACCTTCCCTCCATCGTAAAGTCAGAAGTGGGGCTGTTCACTTATGATTTCACAGTGTTCAGCTCCATTCGCAATTCCTCAGATAATGAAACAGTCCCTGTTTGCATGCAGCAAGACCTGAACAACATCCGTGCTTGGACCGATAAACGGCATGTAACATTCGTGCCACACAAGTGCCAGGCAATAAATGACCTACTGATTCGCCTCCTGACTCCCCAAAGCCTCTCCGTCACCCACAAGGCACAAGTCAGAAGTGTGATGGAATACTCTCCACTTGCCTGGATGGATGTAGCTGCATCAACAGTCAAGAAGCTCGACACCATCCAGGACAAAGCAGTCCACTCGATTGGAATTTCATCCATTAGCTTAAACACCCATTCCTCCACCACCGGCGCACTGTGGCTGCAGTGTGTACTTGCCACAAGATGCACTGCAGCAACTCACCAAGGCTTCTTTGGCACCACCTCAAAACCTGCAACCTCCACCACCTAGAAGGACAAGGGCAGTGGGTCCATGGGAACACCTTGTCACCAAGTCACACACCATCCCGACTTGGACGTATATCACCGTTCCTTCATCGTCGCTGGGTCAAAATCCTGGAACTCCCTCCCTAACAGCACTGTGGGAGAACCTTCACCACACGGACTGCAGGAGTTCAAGAAGAAGGCGGCTCATCACCAACTTCTCAAGGGCAATTAGGGATGGGCAATAAATGCCGGCCTTGCTAGCGAAGCACTCATAGTGAGAATGAATATTAAAAAAAGTGTTATGTAATGTAATATATTTGCATGTTATGTGACAGTAATGGGGTACTGAATAGTACAAGAACAGACAATGAGATATGAAGTTATTTGATTCAGTTCCACTGTAGTAATTTGCTATTTCACACTAACAGGCTTGCCTTTCTAAACAAAGAACAATCTATCGCTAATTATTCTAATGTTGTTTTTTATACTGACAGCTATATTAAAAAGAAACACATACACTAGCACATCAAAACATAATGGGCTCATTTTGTTCATTAAGATTTGGTGAAGGGGGAACAGCAGAAGGGCAGACCAATAGTGTGATAACTTCTTACAGTAACGCACTATATTGTTGAGTGTAAAGTTTTTCTGCCATAACAGCTTACACAGGGAAAGGAGAATTTTAACTGGGAGCAAGATTCAGGGTGAGCTCCAAACGGGCCCAACATTGGCAGCACCAGGGTTGGGCGATGTCAACTCTCTGGGCCTCATCTACAGGCCGCCTGAAGTTGCAGAAGGTGGCAGTTGGCCGGTGGGCAGGAGCGGAGGCTCAGGCGGTAATAGGCTGGTGGAGGGCACCGAAGGAAGACTCGCCGGCTGGAAGGCAACTAGGGGACCTAGCGGAAAGGGGGGGATCCCAAGGCATTCCTGCTCCTCCTGACCCCATAAGACATGTAAAAAGAGCTTACCTTAAATGACCTCTTCTGGTCCCGGCTCCTCTTCCCGCCGTCCTCATCTGGTGGGAAAGCACCAGGGACTTCCCCGGTCAGCCCAGAGTTAAAATTGCAGCCGGGGCCCGAGGGCGTCATTGGACCCCGTTCGACATATTTAAAGAAGGACCCCGCCAGCTTCAGATGGGTGTCTTTGCTGCCTGCCTAGAAGAGCAGGTTAAAATCAGGATCGAAGCGAAGCAGGTGGCAAATCAACTTGTAAGCCGCCCAAAGCATTTTAACTGCCCTCCTGGTTTCCGATGGGTGGGTAGGGTTAAAACTGACCCCAGGAGACTTGACCCTCTCAGTCTGGTTGAGGTGCACAGCGTACGTGCAGTATCATGTAGAAAACTCAGTGGGGTGCATTGTGGTACAATAAATACACAACGGTGATATATAGGGTGTGCGCTGAAGTCTGGGTCATTGCCTAAAACTATCCACTGTATGCTGAAGTTGAAATGCAGAGTTAATCACTAACTTGACCATGGATCCAGGAGTGTGTTATCTGTTTTGTAGCCATCTCTCAATACATTCTGCTTCCTGGCCCCTGACTCCACACACCCTTATAGTTGGCGTTTTTCCAATCTATTAATTTGGTCTTTGTACTATCTATCTCTCTCAATCATTAGCTTAAACATTATCATATTGTGATCACTCCTCCCTAGATGTTCTCCCACATTTACCTCTCTTATCTGTTCTGGTTCATTTCCCATTACTAGGTCCAGCACTGCTTCCTCTCTTGCTCCGCTTCTTACTTGTTGGCTCAGAAAACTCCATCTCCTTCTCCCCTTTCATGCCCTCTCCCTCACAGTTTATTTGGGGGTAGTTGAAATCCCCCATGAAAATGATTATGTGTTTTTTACTCATTTCATATATTTGCCTATGTATTTCTCCCTCCACTTCCTTTCCACTATTGGGTGGTCTGTAGTATACCCCTAATAGTGTGACCAATCCCTTCCTATCCTTTATCGCAATCCATATGGATACTGTTTCTATGTCTTTGTTCCAGCTAACTTCCCCTACGGTTCCCCCCTGCCCTAGCCCTGAACTTGCATCTTTCTCTAGTTTCTCCCCATCTCTCCTGATGCCGTCCAAGCTCATCTTGTCCATGTGACCCATCTCTTGCTCGCCCACTAGAGTGCTAACCATGCAACCTCCCATCCGGGCCCCCATGTTTGCTGATATTGTTAACGGTTCCCTCTCCTCAGGTACTGTCCCATCCCCTTCAAATCTGCTGTCATCACCCCCTCCTCAAAAAACCCACCCTTGACCCCTCTGTCCTTGCAAACTACCACCCCATCTCCAACCTGCCTTTCCTCTCCAAAGTCCTTAAACATGTTGTCCGCCTCCCAAATCTAAGCCCATCTTTCCTGCAACCCATGTTTGAATCCCTCCAATCAGGTTTCTGCTCCTGCCATTGCACTGAAATGGCACTTACCAAAGTCACAAATGACTCTGGTAAACTATCTCTAATCCTTCTTGACCTGTCTGCAGCCTTTGACACAGTT
Organism: Heptranchias perlo; assembly: GCF_035084215.1. Classification (NCBI taxonomy): domain Eukaryota; kingdom Metazoa; phylum Chordata; class Chondrichthyes; order Hexanchiformes; family Hexanchidae; genus Heptranchias; species Heptranchias perlo. Next base: position 46,323,623 of record NC_090343.1, read on the forward strand.
GACCACCTCTGGAGTCCCCCAGGGATCTATCCTTGTCCCTTCCCATTTCTCATCTTCACGCTGCCCCTGGGAGACATCATTCGAAAACACCTCAGGTTCCACATGTACGCTGACGACATCCAGCTCTACCTCACCACCACATCTCTCGACCCCTCCCCTGCCTCTGATTTGTCACACTGCTTGTCTGACATCCAGTACGTGATGGGCAGAAATTTCCACCAATTAAATATTGGGAAGACCGAAGCCATAGTCTTCAGTCCCTGCCACAAACTCCATTCCCTAGCCTTCGACTTCACCCCCCTCACTGGCCATTGTCTGAGGCCAAACCAGACTCTTCACACCGTTGGCGTCCTACTTGACCCTGAGCTGAGCGTCCAACCATATATCCACTCCATCACCAAGACCACCTACTTCCCATCTCTGTAATATCGCCCTTCTCTGCCCCTGCCTCAGCTCATCTGCTACTGAAACCCTCATCCATGCCTTTGTCACCTCCAGACTCGACTATTCCAATGGTCTCCTGGCCGGCCTCCCATCTTCCACCCTCTGTAAACTTGAGCTCAACCAAAATTCTGCAGCCCGTATCCTAACTTGCACCAAGTCCCGTTCACCCATCACCCCCGTGCTCGGTGACCTACATTGGCTCCCGGTGGAATAATGCCTCGAGTTTAAAATTCTCATCTTTGTGTTCAAATCTCTCAAATGGCCTTGCCCCTCCCTATCTCTGTAACTTCCTCCAGCCCTACAACCCTCCGAGATCTCTGCGTTCCTCCAATTCTGGCCTCTTGTGCATCCTCCACTTCTTTCACCCCTCCATTGGCAACCATGCCTTCAGCTGTCTAGGCCCTAAGCTCTGGAATTCCCTCCCTAAACTTCTCCGCCTCTCTCTCCTCCATGAAGACGCTCCTTAAAACCTACCTGTTTGACCAAACTTTTGGTCACCTGTCCTAATATCTCCTTATATGGCTCGGTGTCAAAATTTGTCAAATAACATTCCTGTGATGTGCCTTGGGACATTTTACTACGTTAAAGGCGCTATATAAATGCAAGTTGTTGTTATTTGTTAGTTATGTCAATTCCTGCTCCTGCCATTATGTAATTTCTGATTGCTATTAAATTCACCCCTCCCCTCCTCCACCCGCCCAAAAACATCTTACAGCCTCTACTGTAGTGTCCCTTACTCACTGCCAATGCTTCTGCAGGTAGATATGGTCGCAATGCTTGTGCTCCCATTAGTCACTTTTGCTTCATTCCCAATTCTGATGGCTCCTGGCCTAGGCTTGTGCTCAGGACCAGGGCCTATAGTCAGGCTCTCGGCTTGTGACCTCGACGGTTTTCAGCCCCACATCTCAGTGCTTCCCTGCCCTCATCTACCCCTCAGTGCTTCCTCCTCAACGTTCCATTAGTACCTGGCCAGTGTGGACTCCAGCCCAGCCCAATCCTCCATGCCACGCATGTCAATCATTTATCCCCACTCCTGCCTCCCCAGTTCTCCGAGCTCCCTGGTTCACCATGCTCCTAGTCCTCTTCGCGTCCCCAATTCCTCTGACTGACCCCAGTTCCCTACAGTCCTGAATCCCGACTCTGCCTTGAATGCACCCTCTCAAGGGTTCCACCGGAGCCCAGCCACTCCCAAAGTCCTCTCAAGGCCCAGATTGCGATCCCATTGAGTGTCCCCACACTCCCGAGAATCCCATGCCCCTCCCACCCCACCCACCATGATTATTCCCCAGTCCTATTTGAAATGACTTCAGACAATCCACTTCCTGATGGACGCGGGCCCACACGGCACAGAACTGCTCCTCACTTGTCACAGACCTACCTTGTGCCCAGCGCCATTGTGGCGCAAACGATAGAAAATACGTCAGCTGACATGCGCCCATCATTTGCATATCATTACAATACGCTTGCCCAAATACAGGCGAGCAAATTGTACGTCCGTCCCCCCAACTCTCCCTTCGTGTTTGGCAGGAAATACCACAGACTCAAAAATGGGCGGAGACCTGATGGGATGGGGCCCGACTAATTTCCCACCCCCGCTGGCCTCGACTATACTGAAAAAGCAGCGGAGGAAGGGCAGAAAATTTAAGCCAGTCAGTCAGGTGTCAGCCGTGGCTCAGTGGTAGCACTCTGACCTCTGAGGTAGCAGGTTATGTATTCATAGCCCCACTCCAGGGATTTGAGCACAAAATCTAGGCTCACACTTCAGTGCTGTGCTTCATTGGCTGTAAAACACTTTGGGATGTCTTGAGGTAGGAAAGGGAAGAAAGTATTTTAGGCCAAGTGCTGGTATTCAGCAATCATTAATATCACCAATTTATCACATTCTCAGTGAGAGTACAAGCTTATATTTTTATTTCTTGGGAACAAATGGTAATTCACTGTGCAACGGGAACCCCGGGGATTTCACGGAATATTCAGCACGCTCATTAAAAACTAAGTCTACATTAATTTTTCTTTAAGAGCCTTGACTGGAAATGTTCTTTTTTTTTTTAATAAGTTGGCTGATCCCCTGTGGTGTTTTCAACGGGTTGTCTGCGGTCTGGAACACGGTGGTGACGTGGAGCTGCTAACCTGGCCTGTCCCTTTAAGGCCACTGCTCACCTACTCCCCGTGAGGAAACGAGTTAATTGTAGCTGCTTCGTAAATTCTCAAGGTCGATTAAAGGTCATTGAATTGTTTGTCAATTTCTGGCTTCAGGTTAATAACGATTATTTAAGATTATTTTACGTCTGCGACAAAGTGTGACGTCCGATGTGTGACAGACAATGCTAGAGGCAACGCTAGAATAAAAACAGTACATTTCATCTCCGTCACGCCACATTTCTCTGTCACGCTTCATTAAAGGCATATTTATTCTCGGCAAATTTCTTGCAGTTGAATAAAAAAGAGAGAAAGAAATCTAGTCACTTGGAATTTACAGAGAAACTTTTCCCCCACTGACAGAAAGTACAATCCCCACCATTTGTAGGGTCCGTGCTTATGGTGGGCAACCATTTATACCAGGCAATTAACCATAACCATTTATACCAGGCAATTAACCATAACCATTTATACCAGGCAATTAACCATAACCATTTATACCAGGCAATTAACCATAACCATTTAGACCAGGCAATTAACCATAACCATTTTCCATCAGCATAGAAGTTAATTATAAAAGCAAGAACTTGCATTTATATAAGGCCGTTCACAACCTCAGGACATCCCAAACTACTTTACAGCCAACAATGTACTTTTGAAGTGTAGTCACTGTTTTAATGCAGGAAATGCAGCAGCCAATTTGCGCACAACAAGATCCCACAAACAGCAATGAGATAAATGATTAGATAATGATGTTGGTTGAAAGTTAAATATTGGCCAGGGAGCCAGGCAGAACTCCCCTGCTCTTCTTTGAAATAGTGCCATGGGATCTTCTATGTCCACATGTGAGGGCAGACAGGGCCTCAGTTTAACATCTCATCCGACAGACGATCTGGTGAAGTCAATTTCATCGGTGAGGCTTTCCAGTCTGGCCTCCAGCTCTACCTTGTTCAAGTAGGAGTCAGCAAAATCCGAACGAGATGATGGATGATGGAGAAAAAGACAATGAAACCTTGCAGCCTGAGCGATATCCGGGAAATATATGGTTTGATTGAATAAACAGAGTAAATGCATGTCACTCAGCCACAATTTCACCAGGCTTCTGATACAAACAGTGGCAATGTCTGACTGCACTACCGTACTGAGACGCTCAGCTCCTACATACCAGGTGAATAGTTAGCAGTACAAACTTTTTAAAAGTTATTCATTCTTAGGATATGGGCGTCAAGGCCGGCATTTATTGCCCATCCCTAATTGCCCTTGAGAAGATGGTGGTGGGCCTCCTTCTTAAACCGCTGCAGTCCATGTGGTGAAGGTTCTCCCACAGTGCTGTTAGGGAGGGAGTTCCAGGATTTTGACCCAGGAACGGCCGATATATGTTCAAGTGAGGACGGTGGGTGACTTGGAGGGGAACTTGGAGGTGATGGTGTTCCCATACACCTGCTGCCGTTGTCCTTCTGGGTGATGGAGGTCGTGGGTTTGGGAGGTGCTGTTTTTTAAACTGATAAACATTTAATTAACACTTTAATTTGCCTGAAATTAGTGGAGATTTTAAAATGGAAGAGATTAAGTCATTAATGTAATTGTACCTTAACAAGGTGCCGAAAGCTTATCAAACTGCTCGTAACAGCCAGCGCACTCAATACATTGTAAGTGGCACTTCTGTAATTGACTTCAGTGGTGATGGAAAATGGTAATGGTTAATTCCCCGCTATAAGTGTGGGCGATATAAGTGGTGGGGACTGCAACTGCATAGATCAGACCATCATAATCAGCTTTAGAATTTTAAAAACCACAAAGAAAGGGGCAAAGACCATGGACATGTGGAACAGACTCCCAGATTAAACAGTCAATTAATGCTGTAAGAAAGAACTGGTTGAGTTTTTGGCTAGGAATGGAAGTGAGTGGTTATGAAGATGGGTACAGTTAGACACGATCGAATGCTGTGCGGAATGTGATGGATCCTGAACTGAAATTTCACATCAAAGGAGGCTACAGGTGATGGATGAATAATAGAGGTTAACTGGCAATTCTCTCCATCAGCTGGTTTTACCTTTGGAAGGCTGCAAAGAAAAGCTTCGCCGAACCTTTGCTGAGGAGATGAAGTGGGTTGAGTTGCAAAATGAATGGGTTTAATGGGCCGAATGGCCTATTTGAATTCTGTGCTCTTTGATGTGTTCCTATGCATCACCTATTCTCTATACTCCCTGCAGGCAAAAGAAATAAGTAGTTTGTATTAGACAGATGAAACCCTCAGCGGAATCAGCACTTCAGAGGTTTGGAGAGTAGCCTGGGAAGGAGTAGTGTTGAACTTGCTGAGGGTGCTGAAATGAGTACAGTGGGATAATGTGTACTGTGATTTCTCTGTGTCTGGATGGTTTCTAAATCCAACCTCTTTGATCTGTACAAACTGTTTCCATTTTATCTTTAATCCCCTGGACTGCCAGGTAATTTGCTAGCTCCTTTCCACAGGCTGCCTCCGATCCAGACTTGCCTTCAATGAAGCAGATGCTGAGTACCTCTCACTTTACACAATGCTACGAGGCATCCAGAGTCCAATATAGAAGAACAGAGCGTTGATCAGTGAAGTAAAGGTCTTCACTGGAATTAGAATCTATGTTCTTCAAACCTCTTGTCATTTAAGAAAGAACTTGCATTTATACAGCGCCTTTCATGACCTTAGGGCGACCAAAGCACTTTACAGGCAATGAAGTACTTTGAAAGTGTAGTCACTGTTGTAATGTAGGAAATGCAGCAGCCAATTTGTGCACAGCAAGATAATAAATGAGCAGATCATTTGTTTTAGATGTTGGTTGAGGGATAAATGTTGGCCAGGATACTCAGAGAACACCCTTACTCTTCTTTGTATAGTGCCATGGGATCATTTGCATCCACGGCCTCAGATTTAACATCCCATCTGAAAGATAACACCTCTGACAGTGCAGCGCTCCCTCAGTACTGCACTGGGAGTGCCTGGATTTTGTACTCAAGTCTCTGGAGTGGGACTTGAACCTACAACCTTCTGCCTCAGAGAGGAGAGCGCTACCACTGAGCCATGGTTGACACCTTTTCTATTAGCATATTTAGATTAGGTGTAGTTGTAGAATTTGACCCTCTCGCCTACTTTCATCCTATTGTTCTCCAATATGCTCTCTGCCGAAGGTGCTGACCTACACTTCCACATGCACTAGCAGCCCTCCATTCTTCGTGTGTCAGCCAAGATAGCAGGCTATTCCCCCACAGGGGGCAGCGCAGCTGACCCTGATCCTGTCCTCACCCAGGGGGTAATTTTGACTTTGGCTGATAATGGCCGATAGCGGATCAGCCGCCCATTATACATCTCTGCCTGTTTTCATTTCCATTGACTTCATTGTCTTATATATTTACCATTAATAACTGTATCTCCAAGAATTTGCTAAGAGAGGCTGTAACAATGTTGGTTGATGTCTTTTCAAGTAATAAACCAGTGTATTTATAAGGACCGATTTTCTGAGCACATGCACCACATTTTGCCACCGTCTGAGAAAGCAGAAAAATACCACATCGCTAGCATACAGGCTAAGACTACTTGTCCAGATTTATTTATAGATACAAGAATGCATGGAATCAGAAAAGAAAATTGGGCGGTTTCAATAACGGTTGGCCAAACTGCAACCCAAGTTGTGCACCTGTGCAGCAAGTTGAAATTCTACCGGGAGGTTTACGCCAAAATTCGACCAAAGTTGGCGGAGCGGGAGAAGAAACAAGGAAATTCTCAGTCTATGAATAAAAAGTGGGCAGTCAGCAACCAATAGCAATTTTAAAAAAAGAGAAACAAAACAATCAAGTCATTTGAAATATTTTGTGAAATTCCTACTTGCCATTATTTTGTGTTCTCCACTAAGTAAAGCGTTTATGAAATAAGGTTTCTAACATCATAAGACGATGAAATATATAACATTTACAAGCACATTATTAAATGTACCTATACAATAGTATTTTCTGTGTTTGAAATGCCTGTTACATCAGAGGCCTGTGCCTAATTGAGAAGCCTCAGTCTGGAGTTCATTAGGTGCCCACCATCTATCGTTCTCAGCTGAAGAGATTCACCAACTACAACTCCTATTATTTGTGGCTACAGCTCATAGATTTTCTTCTGTTCCTGAAGTAATTATGTTATCTTTAATCTTTTTTATACTCTGACCCTTGTTCTTATTCCTTCTTTTCTTGTCTTATTATTATTTCCACCTTTTCACCCTTCCGCCCTTTATTGGTTTAAGGTCTTTTCTACAGTCCTATATCCAGATATTCCTCCCCCTCCCTTTTATATCGGAGTGCCTCTAACTCGTGCTCTAGGTCAGTGATTCTGAGCCAGAGTGACTCAAGAGACAGACATTTCCCACAGATGCGATCATCTGGGACAGTCTCAGCGTCCACACATTCCCACATTTTTTTCAGCAAATCTGGCCATTCACAAATTGTGCCGGGACTTGCTGTTTGTAAACCCTTGCTGCAGTCCTGTGTAGCGATGGAAAATTACCGGAGAAGGGACAGAACCCCACCCTCAAGGCAGACGTTATATTAGCACTGAAGGTATTTTGAATTTTTTTTTCTACATTAAACATCAATTTTTCTGAACAACTTTGAAAGCAAAACTGTTGCCAATTACACTGGCTGATCTCTCACAGCTACAGTCGGCAAGTACAATACGTGAGTCGATCACAGGTACAGCTGAGGAAGCAAAAGGTCCAGGAGGGAAGGACTCGTGTGGCAAGTCTTTATATCTTGCAATGTATTCTAAATGGTTACAGCAGCTCTCTTGTATTTTTAAAATTTATTCTATATGCTCAAAAACAACCATTTCTCATATAAGTAAGCAACAAATTGAGAGGGCGATCCTAAATTAAAGTCATAATTTAAATGTGTACCCTTATTGCAGAGATATTTGGTAAATTTGCGATTATGCAAATTAGTTAAATGCTGAACTTGAAGTCAATGGAAGGACGAATCAGGTGAGGTGTATGAGGGGCGGTCAATTTGATATCGCCCACAGTTAAAATGGCCAACAATGTTCCAGAAAACTGTCCTGAATCCATTTTAGAAACTCATTGGGCCGACCTTTCCAGTAAGCAGCGAACGAACGGTGCCCACCATTTGTTAATCATAGAAGTTACAACATGGAAACAGGCCCTTCGGCCCAACATGTCCATGTCGCCCAGTTTCTCCCACTAAGCTAGTCCCAATTGCCTGCACTTGGCCCATATCCCTCTATACCCATCTTACCCATGTAACTGTCCAAATGCTTTTTAAAAGACAAAATTGTACCCGCCTCTACTACTGCCTCTGGCAGCTCGTTCCAGACACTCACCACCCTTTGAGTGAAAAAATTGCCCCTCTGGACCCTTTTGTATCTCTCCCCTCTCACCTTAAATCTATGCCCCCTCGTTATAGACTCCCCTACCTTTGGGAAAAGATTTTGACTATCGACCTTATCTATGCCCCTCATTATTTTATAGACTTCTATAAGATCACCCCTTAACCTCCTACTCTCCAGGGAAAAAAGTCCCAGTCTGTCTAACCTCTCCCTATAAGTCAAACCATCAAGTCCCGGTAGCATCCTAGTAAATCTTTTCTGCACTCTTTCTAGTTTAATAATATCCTTTCTATAATAGGGTGACCAGAACTGTACACAGTACTCCAAGTGTGGCCTCACCAATGCCCTGTACAACTTCAACAAGACATCCCAACTCCTGCATTCAATGTTCTGACCAATGAAACCAAGCATGCCGAATGCCTTCTTCACCACCCTATCCACCTGTGACTCCACTTTCAAGGAGCTATGAATCTGTACTCCTAGATCTCTTTGTTCTATAACTCTCCCCAACGCCCTACCATTAACGGAGTAGGTCCTGGCCCGATTCGATCTACCAAAATGCATCACCTCACATTTATCTAAATTAAACTCCATCTGCCATTCATCGGCCCACTGGCCCAATTTATCAAGATCCCGTTGCAATCCTAGATAACCTTCTTCACTGTCCACAATGCCACCAATCTTGGTGTCATCTGCAAACTTACTAACCATGCCTCCTAAATTCTCATCCAAATCATTAATATAAATAACAAATAACAGCGGACCCAGCACCGATCCCTGAGGCACACCGCTGGACACAGGCATCCAGTTTGAAAAACAACCCTCTACAACCACCCTCTGTCTTCTGTCGTCAAGCCAATTTTGTATCCAATTGGCTACCTCACCTTGGATCCCGTGAGATTTAACCTTATGTAACAACCTACCATGCGGTACCTTGTCAAAGGCTTTGCTGAAGTCCATGTAGACCACGTCTACTGCACAGCCCTCATCTATCTTCTTGGTTACCCCTTCAAAAAACTCAATCAAATTCGTGAGACATGATTTTCCTCTCACAAAACCATGCTGACTGTTCCTAATCAGTCCCTGCCTCTCCAAATGCCTGTAGATCCTGTCCCTCAGGATACCCTCTAACAACTTACCCACTACAGATGTCAGGCTCACCGGTCTGTAGTTCCCAGGCTTTTCCCTGCCGCCCTTCTTAAACAAAGGCACAACATTTGCTACCCTCCAATCTTCAGGCACCTCACCTGTAGCGGTGGATGATTCAAATATCAAACCTCCCATAACGTCCTGGGATACATTTCATCAGGTCCCGGAGATTTATCTACCTTGATGCGCTTTAAGACTTCCAGCACCTCCCTCTCTGTAATATGTACACTCCTCAAGACATCACTATTTATTTCCCCAAGTTCCCTAACATCCATGCCTTTCTCAACCGTAAATACCGATGTGAAATATTCATTCAGGATCTCACCCATCTCTTGTGGCTCCGCACATAGATGACCTTGTTGATCCTTAAGAGGCCCTACTCTCTCCCTAGTTACTCTTTTGCCCTTTATGTATTTGTAGAAGCTCTTTGGATTCTCCTTTGCCTTATCTGCCAAAGCAATCTCATGTCCCCTTTTTGCCCTCCTGATTTCTCTCTTAACTCTACTCCGGCAATCTCTATACTCTTCAAGGGATCCACTTGATCCCAGCTGCCTATGCATGTCATATGCCTCCTTCTTCTTTTTGACTAGGGCCTCAATCTCCCGAGTCATCCAAGGTTCCCTACTTCTACCAGCCTTGCCCTTCACTTTATAAGGAATGTGCTTACCCTGAACCCTGGTTAACACACTTTTGAAAGCCTCCCACTTACCAGACGTCCCTTTGCCTGCCAACAGACTCTCCCAATCAACTTCTGAAAGTACCATCAAAATTGGCCTTTCCCCAATTTAGAATTTTAACTTTTGGGCCAGACCTATCCTTCTCCATAGCTATCTTAAAACTAATGGAATTATGATCACTGGTCCCAAAGTGATCCCTCACTAACACTTCTGTCACCTGCCCTTCCTTATTTCCCAAGAGGAGGTCAAGTTTTGCCCCCTCTCTAGTCGGGCCATCCACATACTGAATGAGAAATTCCTCCTGAATACACTCAACAAATTTCTCTCCATCCAAGCCCCTAATGCTATGGCTGTCCCAGTCAATGTTGGGAAAGTTAAAGTCCCCTACTATTACCACCCTATTTTTCTTGCAGCTGTCTGTAATCTCCTTACATATTTGCTCCTCAATTTCCCGTTGACTATTTGGGGGTCTGTAGTACAATCGTATCAAAGTGATCTCTCCCTTCTTATTTTTCAGTTCTACCCATATAGACTCAGTGGGCGAACCCTCGAATATATCCCCTCTCACTACTGCCGTGATGTTCTCCCTAATCAAGAACGCAACTCCCCCTCCTCTCTTACCTCCTGCTCTATCTTTCCTATAGCATCTGTACCCTGGAACATTGAGCTGCCAGTCCTGCCCCTCCCTTAGCCATGTTTCAGTAATAGCTATAACATCCCAGTCCCATGTACCCATCCATGCCCTGAGTTCATCTGCCTTGCCCATCAGACTTCTTGCATTGAAATAAATGCAGTTTAATCTAGACTTCTCTTGGTCTTTGCCCTGCTTTCTCAGACCATCTGTCCGGTCATGTTCTGTACACTCTCCCTTACTGCCTTTTGTTTCTGTCACCACTTTATTTCCCACTGACTTCCTGCATCGGTTCCCATCCCCCTGCCATATTAGTTTAAACCCTCCCCAACAGCACTAGCAAACACTCCCCCTAGGACATTGGTTCCAGTCCTGCCCAGATGCAGACCGTCCAATTTGTACTGGTCCCACCTCCCCCAGAACTGGGTTCCAATGGCCCAGGAATTTGAATCCCTCCCTCTTGCACCATCCCTCAAGCCACGTATTCATCCTAGCTATCCTGTCATTCCTACTCTGACTAGCCCGTGGCACTGGTAAGCAATCCTGAGATTACTACCCTTGAGGTCCTGCTCTTTAGTTTAACTCCTAACTCCCTAAATTCAGCTTGTAGGACCTCATCCTGTTCTTTACCTATATCGTTGATGCCTGTATGCACCACGACAACTGGCTGTTCACCCTCCCCCTCCAGAATGTAAATGTAAGGAATCTTACAACACCAGGTTATAGTCCAACAAATTTATTTTAAAATCACAAGCTTTCGGAGATTATCCCCTTCGTCAGGTTCACCTGAGATGGCGTTCTCAGGCAGCTTACGGAGGAGGGTCGCATCTGGTACAGCAACCTCTGGATTTCCGTGTTTAACTGCGTATGTGCGGTTGCCGGAAGTTACTGTCCGATTTGCACAGAAATAACGGTGAACGCTGTTAGCCTCATTGTTAATTTCACAGCAAAATCCGGCCCATTGCCTTTACTACTTGAGCCATTCTGCTTCTCCCAGTCTGTGAAAATTAAAATCTCCCATTATAACCACATTGTTTTTGCCACGTTTCCCAGATCTCCATATTTATACATCCCATTACTACATCACTACTATCAGGAGGTCTGTAGGCAACTCCCAGCAGAGACTTGCATCCTTTACTGTCCCTTAATTCAACCCGTAGTGTTTCCGCTGTCTGATCACCCTCACTGAAATCTCTGCGTCCTACTGCTGTAACTGTGTCCTTTATCAATATTGCTCCTCCTCCACCTTTCCCAATGTCACTGTCCTTTCTAAAGATCCTATAACCTGGAATATTTAGCTTGTAGCCGGGTCTCTGTAATGGCTACGACATCATACCCTTTAAGCTGAATTTGTGCTTCTAACTCATTTGTTTTATTTCTTATGCTATGTGCATTTGTACAGAAATCTTATTTGGGTGATTGTTCCCACCCTGCTCATAGGTCCATATGGTATATTTCTCACACTTTTTGACCTATCACACTTTTGGTTGCTGGTGCTCTGTACGTTGTAATACAGGCAATTGAATATGTTTTTAAAATTTTTTATCACTCCTGCTTTATTTTAAAAGGTATTTTATGATTATTTCCTATAACTTTTTCTGTTCTCAGAGTATCTTTATTATCTTTATCTCCTTTTGTACTCTGACCTTTGCTCTTATCCACACTTTTTCATACCTTTCCACCTGGACTTCCTCCTCCCTTTATTGGTTTAAAGTCCTTGCTACAGCCCTATATTCAGATATTCCTCCCCCTGCCTTTTATGTCGGAGTGTCTCTAACTCATGCTCTAGGTCAATGACTCTGAGCCAGAGTGACTCAGGAGTCAGACATTTCCCACAGGTTTGGTCATCTGGGACAGTCTCAGCGTCCACACATTCCCACATTATGCAGTCTCGACACACAGCCTGTGCTGCCATTAAGACTTCTTTCTTTCTTTTTTATTTATTGTACAGCTAACTGATTCACCTTTAATATTAAATGTTGATTATCAGTAGATTTTATTTGATTTCTTTTAGGTACTTTTTATTACTCGGTTTAGTTTAATTAGCCTATTTCTTTCTCATATTGATGTCAGTTTTTATTTATTTAATTTTTATTACTTACTTAAAGCTGTTAGTTAGATTTTTGCCCCTGACTCTTACTTATTCATTTCTGTTCTTTACCTTTTTTTAAATTCGTTCATGGGATGTGGGCGTCGCTGGCAAGGCCGGCATTTATCACCCATCCCTAATTGCCCTTGAGAAGGTGGTGGTGAGCCGCTTTCTTGAACCGCTGCAGTCCGTGTGGTGAAGGTTCTCCCACAGTGCTGTTAGGAAGGGAGTTCCAGGATTTTGACCCAGCAACGATATATTTCCAAGTCGGGATGGTGTGTGACTTGGAGGGGAACGTGCAGGTGGTGTTGTTCCCATGTGCCTGCTGCCCTTGTCCTTCTAGGTGGTAGAGGTCGCGGGTTTGGGAGGTGCTGTCGAAGAAGCCTTGGTGAATTGCTGCAGTGCATCCTGTGGATGGTACACACTACAGCCACAGTGCACCGGTGGTGAAGGGAGTGAATGTTTAGGGTGGTGGATGGGGTGCCAATCAAGCGGGCTGCTTTGTCCTGGATGGTGTCGAGCTTCTTGAGTGTTGTTGGAGCTGCACTCATCCAGGCAAGTGGAGGGTATTCCATCACACTCCTGACTTGTGCCTTGTAGATGGTGGAAAGGCTTTGGGGAGTCAGGAGTTAAGTCACTCGCCGCAGAATATCCAGCCTCTGACCTGCTCTTGTAGCCACAGTATTTATATGGCTGGTCCAGTTAAGTTTCTGGTCAATAGTGACCCCCAGGATGTTGATGGGGGGGGATTTGGCGATGGTAATGCCGTTCAATGTCAAGGGGAGGTGGTTACTCCCTCTTGTTGGAGATGGTCATTGCCTGGCACTTGTCTGGCGCGAATGTTACTTGCCACATATCAGCCCAAGCCTGGATGTTGTCCAGATCGTGCTGCATGCGGTCACGGACTGCTTCATTATCTGAGGGGTTGCGAATGGAACTGAACACTGTGCAATCATCAGCGAACATCCCCATTTCTGACCTTATGATGGAGGGAAGGTCATTGATGAAGCAGCTGAAGATGGTTGGACCTAGGACACTGCCCTGAGGAACTCCTGCAGCAATGTCCTGGGGCTGAGATGATTGGCTTCCAACAACCACTACCATCTTCCTTTGTGCTAGGTATGACTCCAGCTTACTATATAGTTTAGTGTTAAAGGAAGAGTAAATAATTGAACACTTAGCTTTTGATCCACATTTAATTTAGCTAGTGCCTTCTTCCCCTTGGCACCTAATTCCCATTCTCACCAAATTCCTGTTTTAAAATTTTTGCTCCATTCCCACCTCACTGTACTGTGCTCTCTGCTCAAGATGGTGACACCGCTGGCGATGGTGGCAGTGATGGTGATGGTGGCACTGCTGGCGATGGTGGCAGTGATGGTGATGGTGGCACTGCTGGCGATGGTGGCAGTGATGTTGATGGTGGTGCTGCTGATGATGGTGGCAGTGATGGTGATGGTGGCACTGCTGATGGTGGCAGTGATGTTGATGGTGGCGCTGCTGGCGATGGTGGCAGTGATGGTGATGGTGGCACTGCTGATGATGGTGGCAGTGATGGTGATGGTGGTGCTGCTGGCGATGGTGGCAGTGATGGTGATGGTGGCACTGCTGGCGATGGTGGCAGTGATGGTGATGGTGGCGCTGCTGGCGATGGTGGCAGTGATGGTGATGGTGGCGCTGCTGGCGATGGTGGCAGTGATGGTGATGGTGGCACTGCTGGCAATGGTGGCAGTGATGGTGATGGTGGCACTGCTGATGATGGTGGCAGTGATGGTGATGGTGGCGCTGCTGATGATGGTGGCAGTGATGGTGATGGTGGCACTGCTGGCGATGGTGGCAGTGATGGTGATGGTGGTGCTGCTGGCGATGGTGGCAGTGATGGTGATGGTGGTGCTGCTGGCGATGGTGGCAGTGATGTTGATGGTGGTGCTGCTGGCGATGGTGGCAGTGATGGTGATGGTGGTGCTGCTGGCGATGGTGGCAGTGATGGTGATGGTGGTGCTGCTGGCGATGGTGGCAGTGATGGTGATGGTGGTGCTGCTGGCGATGGTGGCAGTGATGGTGATGGTGGTGCTGCTGGCGATGGTGGCAGTGATGGTGATGGTGGTGCTGCTGGCGATGGTGGCAGTGATGTTGATGGTGGTGCTGCTGATGATGGGGGCAGTGATGGTGATGGTGGCGCTGCTGATGATGGGGGCAGTGATGGTGATGGTGGCACTGCTGGCGATGGTGGCTATGGCCACAGCACTCATTTTAGCAGTGGCACAATGCTGGTGGTGGTGCAGGTGGTCACTTGTGATAATGGTGGGTTGCAGAACAGAGTTTTAAAAACAACTTGCAGCCAGAAAAGAAGCACTTGAAGGGACAGTAAATGTGATGCGGTTGGTTCAGGGAGATACTCTTGTGCAGCACAAAGCAGGCTCAGGGAGTTGGAAATCTAGTCCGATGCAGTCAGAACTCAGCTTTATAAAGCGAAAATCTGGGCTTTCCAGATTGAGTTTGAACCATTGCCCTAGTGTGAATGTATGTCACTCCAGTTTCACTCTGTCGAATTTATCGTAATAAGCTGGTGGTTTTAGTGACCGGGTCACTCATTCTATGTAACTGATCTCAGCTTTTGTATAAAAAACCTTTACTGTGATGGACGTTGCAATGCAAAGTACAAATTGATTGCTATCATAGCCCAAGTTCGTCACGCAGGCTCCCTTGGGAGAACATGGAGATCACTGTTGATAAACACATAACTTTGTACCTTTAAATCTTTCATCCTCCCAACATCTGTTGAACCAAAGTGTCTTTTATCTACATCCTCAAAGGAAAGCAGGGCAGCCAAGGTTCAAAGATACTCAACTCTACGTCATCCGTTTGATCCTTCTGCCAATTCTAAGACTCAACACCTAGCAATAAATATTACCTTTCCCTGTATCTGTCGTGAGCACAGTCCTATGCTGTGAGGTTTGGCCCATCCAAAACCAGTTTGAAATTGCCCAAACCCATTTTCACTTGGGTCCCAGAACAGTTACCAGATATGTTATTCACACTACCGAAATCAGGCCACAATGAGTTGGAATAGATTCAGTTCCAGCGTGCATTGACCACATCAGTCCTTGTGTGGTTAGGGTAGTTAGTAGCCATGGTACAAGTGTTAGCCATGGCTCAGTGGTAGCACTCTCACCTCTAAGTCAGAAGGTCGACACTCCAGTGCAGTACTGAGGGGGTGCTACACTGTCGGAGGTGCTGTCTTTTGGATGAAACGTTAAACTGAGGCCCCATCTGCCCTCTCAGATGATGTAAAAAATCTCATGACACTATTTGAAGAAGAGCAGGGGCGTTCTCCTCATGTATTGGTCACCATTTATCGCTTAACTACTGTCACTTATCTCTTTGCCGTTTGTGGGATCTTGCTTTGCGCAAATTGGCTGCTGCATTTGCCTAATTTACAACAGTGACTACACTTCAAAAGTACTTCATTGGCTGTAAAGCACTTTGGAGCATTCTGATGTCATGAAAGCCACCATATCAATGCAATTTTGCTCTTTCTTTACTGGACTAGTGTCCTAGAGATTGTGAGTACAAACCTCACCATGGCAAGTTGTAAAATTGAATTTAATAAATCTGGCAACTTGTGGCCTAGCACCAGAAAAAAATGACCAAAATTCCCGTTCCCGTCCACTGGCCAAGGAGTGGCCGGGTTTGGGCAGAAGTGCGAGGAAATTTATTGAAATGAGGCCGAGTGGTTAAAATTGTCTGGGCCTCGACATCTCAGTTGTTTCTGGGTGCACCGCCCGATTTGGTGCTGACCATTCTTGCCCCCCGTTAAAATCAGGGCTTTACATACAGCAGCACACAGACATATTCTAGATATTTTATACAGCCAAATTGAACTGGATACTATCCTGATGTGGGAAAGCTCAGTCAATGTCCCCTTGATATATCCAGGGCTTTAATTTGTGCCTGTGGGGGCTCACATGAAGCACTGCATTGTGGGAGCTGCCTGCGGGTCTCGCCTATGAAGCATGGCATTGTGGGACTGATGGGAGGCCCCCATGGACAAAGTTCACCTATTGCCTGTGAGTAGGCCAGGGTGAATGAAGCCTGAAGGACCCATGGCAGGTAGCCAGAAAGCGTAGAAAATGTATCATCACCTAATGTCAACCCTAGTAATTATGCACTCTGCAGGCATGAGCTTTCTGTCACCTGTACAACGGCCCTACACAGCCTATGATCTTTGTGTTGTTTATGGTACAAGGAATCAGGAGGGGGAAGACTGAAGGGAGAAGAGAAGAAAATGATCAGTAAATATTTCACATAATCTGACTGTGAATAATTTTCTAAGCGCACGGACTCTATCAAACTGCCCTGACGTATGGAATAGTTTTCATCAACACAGCATTGCATTTGATGGTATCATATAATATTCTGTTTAAGGTGGTTCACCATTGATGTATTTGTCACGTGGCTAGGGCCTCGTTCAAGGTCTATTGTAGCTGTTGCCCTGTTGCATTACTAATTTCTCTCTCAGTGTGTTTAAAGGTCAACGTGTTTCTCACACTGCTGGCCTGGTCCCTGCTGATTTCAAGGCACCCGGTCGATGTTTTGAACGATGTCCATAAGCAATCTAACGTCACACCTTACAGAACACAGTCATTCTGAATCCTTCCATCTATCAACTTCACAGCATCTGGGATTATGAAACACAATTAAACACAGGAGGAATCTGTTTACATTTCTTTATTATGAGTGTTCACACTTTTCTAGTTTCTACCCTGACTTTCCCTCTCCCTACCCCTGCCTTAAATTCCACAGTCAACTCAGTTCTCTTAATACTATCTTCAGGATGCACTGCAGCAACTCGCTAAGGCTTCTTCGACAGCGCTTCCCAAACCCATGACCTCCAGCACCTAGAAGGACAAGGGCAGCAGGTGCATGGGAACACCATCACCTGCACGTTCCTCGTTTTACACCCCTAATCGGGTGCAGCAATGTTAGATTTAGACCCCGATGAGCTTTCACCAGCCTGTCAGTAGGTGACACAGCACATGGTCCTCTACCTTTGGTGCTGCCGGTACGTTTGGGAGTGGCCCACGGCGAAACTGCCCAACCGCGGTCTTTTATTTCGAATAGAAAAAGCAGTTCCAGGGCTGAAATTTCATGAGAAGAACATTGATAATGCCTGACACAGGTGCGGTCCGAGAGGCAATACTGGGCTTGATTGTGTCAGGGACCAAATTAACATCAGTAGAATGATATTCCATCATTAAAATTAACGGGGGCGCTGGGGGAGCGTCACGGTTTAAGTTCCTATAAAGTCCTTTGACTATCAGGAGACACTTGAGAAAGGTGAAAGGCTGATCTAGTTTCGGACATGGATCCATAAATTGCCACGATAGCAGGTTCTTTTTAAAAAATGTGTTCTCAGCATGTGGGCGATGCTAGCAAAGCACTTATTACCCATCCCTATGTGCCCCTGGATCTATGCAGTCCTCGCAGTGATGGTGTTAGGTAGTAGTCCAGAATTTCGACTCAGCGACATTAGCGATTGTTTTTACAACCGGGTGGTTTACCAAGCTGCTTCATGGGGCATTCAGTCACCCACGTAGTGTCGGGCTGGAGTCAAGTGTAGGCCCTCAGGGACATTAGCAAACCAGTTGCATTTTTAAGACAATCTGGTAGCTTTCATGGTGGGACTCGAGCACCTCGCTGTGCGCAAACTGACTGCTGTGTTTGCCTAATTTACAACAGTGACTACACTTCAAAAGTACTTCATTCGCTGTAAAGTGCTTTGGGATGTCCTGAGGTTGTGAAAGGCACTATATAAATGCAAGTTCTTCCTTTTGAATGGAAATGGCAGTGCCAGGCCCACAATTTCAACAGAAGAACATTGATAGGAACTCTACGAGGATGTTGCCAGGACTGGAGAATTTTAGCTATGAGGAAAGATTGGATAGACTTGGGTTGTTCTCTTTGGAACATGATGTGGAGATGCCGGTGATGGACTGGGGTTGACAAATGTAAGGAATCTTACAACACCAGGTTATAGTCCAACAGTTTTATTTGAAAATCACAAGCTTTCGGAGGCTTTCTCCTTCGTCAGGTGAGTGTCGAGACTCATTGAAAATTACCGCATATGTAGTCATAGAACAATGCCTGGTGATTACAGACAATCTTTCCAACTGCCCATTATCAAGGCCATCAAATTACTTGAATAGTGTTCAGACAGAGAAACCTTAGATACCCCAGACATCTGAATATACAAACGGCCAGAACCAAAGAAAGGGAGGGAGAGAGAGAGAGAAACATCCAAAAGGAAGAGAAAGAGAGAGAATGACCAGTTGTATTAAAAACAGATAACTTTTTTTCCCCCTGGTGGGGTAACGTGTAGCGTGACATGAACCCAAGATCCCGGTTGAGGCCGTCCTCATGGGTGCGGAACTTGGCTATTAATTTCTGCTCGACGATTTTGTGTTGTCGTGTGTCTCGAAGGCCGCCTTGGAGAACGCTTACCCGAAGATCGGTGGCTGAATGTCCTTGACTGCTGAAGTGTTCCCCGGCTGGGAGGGAACCCTCCTGTCTGGCAATTGTTGCGCGGTGTCCGTTCATCCGTTGTCGCAGTGTCTGCATGGTCTCGCCAATGTACCATGTTCCGGGGCATCCTTTCCTGCAATGTATGAGGTAGACAACGTTGGCCGAGTCACAGGAGTATGAACCATGTACCTGGTGGGTGGTGTCCTCTCGTGTGATGGTGGAATCTGTGTCAATGATATGGCATGTCTTGCAGAGGTTGCCGTGGCAGGGTTGTGTGGTGTCGTGGACGCTGTTCTCCTGAAGGCTGGGTAATTTGCTGCGAACGATGGTTTGTTTGAGGTTGGGTGGCTGTTTGAAGGCGAGTAGTGGAGGCGTGGGGATGGCCTTAGCGAGGTGTTCATTGTCATCGATGACATGTTGAAGGCTGCGGAGAACATGGCGTAGTTTCTCCACTCCGGGGAAGTACTGGACGACGAAGGGTACTCTGTTGGTTGCGTCCCGTGTTTGTCTTCTGAGGAGGTCTATGCGATTTTTCGCTGTGGCCCGTCGGAACTGTCGATCGACGAGTCGAGCGTCATATCCCGTTCTTACGAGGGCGTCTTTCAGCATCTGTAGGTGTCCATCGCGTTCCTCCTCGTCTGAGCAGATCCTGTGTATTCGCAGGGCCTGTCCATAGGGGATGGCCTCTTTGACGTGGCTAGGGTGGAAGCTGGAAAAGTGGAGCATCGTGAGGTTGTCCGTGGGCTTGCGGTAGAGTGAGGTGCTGAGGTGCCCGTCTTTGATGGAGATTCGTGTGTCCAAGAAAGAAACCGATTCTGAGGAGTAGTCCATGGTGAGCTTGATGGTGGGATGGAACTTGTTGATGTTATCGTGTAGTCTCTTCAGTGATTCTTCGCCATGGGTCCATAGGAAGAAAATGTCGTCGATGTATCTGGTGTATAGCGTTGGTTGGAGGTCCTGTGCAGTGAAGAAGTCCTGCTCAAACTTGTGCATGAAAATGTTGGCGTATTGGGGTGCAAATTTGGTCCCCATGGCTGTTCCGTGCGTTTGGGTAAAGAACTGGTTGTCGAAGGTGAAGACATTGTGATCCAGGATGAAGCGGATGAGTTGTAGGATGGCGTCTGGAGATTGGCTGTTGTTGGTGTTGAGTACTGAGGCTGTTGCAGCAATGCCGTCATCGTGGGGGATACTGGTGTAGAGTGCCGAGACGTCCATCGTGGTGAGAAGTGTTCCTGGTTCAACTGGTCCGTGGGTGCTGAGTTTTTGTAGGAAGTCTGTAGTGTCGCGACAGAAGCTGGGGGTTCCCTGTACGATGGGTTTCAGGATGCCCTCGACGTATCCAGAGAGGTTCTCACACAGGGTTCCTTTGCCTGATACGATAGGACGTCCGGGTGTGTTGGCTTTATGTATCTTAGGGAGGCAGTAGAAGTCTCCCACGCGGGGAGTACGTGGGACGAGAGCGCGTTGGATGCTTTGAAGGTCTGGATCGAAGGTCTTGATCAGTTTGTTGAGCTGGTGGGTGTGTTCCTTGGTCGGATCTGCGGGTAATCGTCTGTAGTGTTCCTGGTTGTCCAGTTGTCGGTATGCTTCTTTGCAATAGTCCATTCTGTTCTGTATGACGATGGCTCCTCCTTTGTCCACTGGTTTGATGACGATGTTGCGGTTGGTCTTGAGAGCGTCGATGGCGTTGCGTTGTGCTCGGGTGACATTCTGGACTGTCTTGTGAGTGTGGCTGATGAATCGGCCAGACAGTACAACAATCGCCAGACAGGAGGGTTCCCTCCCAGTCAGGGAACACTTCAGCAGTCAAGGACATTCAGCCACCTTCGGGTAAGCGTTCTCCAAGGCGGCCTTCGAGACACATGACAACGCAAAATCGTCGAACAGAAATTGATAGCCAAGTTCCGCACCCATGAGGACGGCCTCAACCGGGATCTTGGGTTCATGTCACGCTACACGTAACCCCACCAGCAAGGGGAAAAAAAGTTATCTGTTTTTCATATTCTCTCTCTCTCTCTGCCTTTTGGGTCTCTTTCTCTCTGTCGTTTGTGTATTCAGTGGTCCTGTAGGTAACATCACTCTGTCTGAACACTTTGATTGCCTTGACAATGGGCAGTTGGAAAGATTATCTGTGATCACCAGGTATTGTTCTCTGACTATAAATGCGGTAACCTTCCATGGAATCCCACACTCGCTCACCTGACGAAGGAGAAAGCCTCCGAAAGCTTGTGATTTTCAAATAAAACAGTTGGACTATAACCTGGTGTTGTAAGATTCCTTACATTTGTCAACCCCAGTCCATCACTGGCATCACCACATCATGATCACAGGGATGGTCAGTGATCACAGGGATAGTCAATGATCACAATGATAGTCAATGATCACAGGGATAGTCAATGATCGCAATGATAGTCAATGATCACAGGGATAGTCAATGATCACAGGGATAGTCAATGTTCACACTGATAGTCAGTGATCACAGGGATAGTCAATGTTCACAGGGATAGTCAATGATCACAGGGATAGTCAATGATCACAGGGATAGTCAATGTTCACAGGGATAGTCAATGATCACAGGGATAGTCAATGATCACAATGATAGTCAATGATCACAGGGATAGTCAATGATCACAATGATAGTCAATGATCACAGGGATAGTCAATGATCACAATGATAGTCAATGATCACAGGGATAGTCAATGTTCACAGGGATAGTCAGTGATCACAGGGATAGTCAGTGATCACAGGGGTAGTCAATGATCACAGGGATAGTCAATGTTCACAGGGATAGTCAGTGATCACAGGGATAGTCAGTGTTCACAGCGATAGTCAGTGATCACAGGGATAGTCAATGATCACAGGGATAGTCAATGATCACAGGGATAGTCAATGATCACAGGGATAGTCAATGATCACAGGGATAGTCAATGTTCACAGGGATAGTCAGTGATCACAGGGATAGTCAATGATCACAGCGATAGTCAGTGATCACAGGGATAGTCAATGATCACAGCGATAGTCAGTGATCACAGGGATAGTCAATGATCACAGGGATAGTCAATGATCACAGGGATAGTCAATGTTCACAGGGATAGTCAATGTTAACAATGATAGTCAATGATCACAATGATAGTCAATGATCACAATGATAGTCAATGTTCACACTGATAGTCAGTGATCACAGGGACAGTCAATGATCACAGGGATAGTCAATGATCACAGGGATAGTCAATGTTCACACTGATAGTCAGTGATCACAGGGATAGTCAATGATCACAGGGATAGTCAATGACCACAGGGATAGTCAATGATCACAATGATAGTCAATGATCACAGGGATAGTCAATGATCACAGGGATAGTCAATGATCACAGGGATAGTCAATGTTCACAATGATAGTCAATGATCACAATGATAGTCAATGATCACAATGATAGTCAATGATCACAGGGATAGTCAATGTTCACACTGATAGTCAGTGATCACAGGGATAGTCAATGATCACAGGGATAGTCAATGTTCACACTGATAGTCAGTGATCACAGGGATAGTCAATGATCACAGGGATAGTCAATGATCACAGGGATAGTCAATGATCACAATGATAGTCAATGATCACAGGGATAGTCAATGATCGCAATGATAGTCAATGATCACAATGATAGTCAATGATCACAATGATAGTCAATGATCACAGGGATAGTCAATGTTCACACTGATAGTCAGTGATCACAGGGATAGTCAATGATCACAGGGATAGTCAATGACCACAGGGATAGTCAATGATCACAATGATAGTCAATGATCACAGGGATAGTCAATGATCACAATGATAGTCAATGATCACAATGATAGTCAATGATCACAGGGATAGTCAATGTTCACACTGATAGTCAGTGATCACAGGGATAGTCAATGATCACAGGGATAGTCAATGACCACAGGGATAGTCAATGATCACAATGATAGTCAATGATCACAGGGATAGTCAATGATCACAGGGATAGTCAATGATCACAGGGATAGTCAATGTTCACAATGATAGTCAATGATCACAATGATAGTCAATGATCACAGGGATAGTCAATGTTCACACTGATAGTCAGTGATCACAGGGATAGTCAATGACCACAGGGATAGTCAATGATCACAATGATAGTCAATGATCACAATGATAGTCAATGATCACAGGGATAGTCAATGATCACAGGGATAGTCAATGATCACAATGATAGTCAATGATCACAATGATAGTCAATGATCACAGGGATAGTCAATGTTCACACTGATAGTCAGTGATCACAGGGATAGTCAATGATCACAGGGATAGTCAATGACCACAGGGATAGTCAATGATCACAATGATAGTCAATGATCACAGGGATAGTCAATGATCACAGGGATAGTCAATGATCACAGGGATAGTCAATGTTCACAATGACAGTCAATGATCACAATGATAGTCAATGATCACAGGGATAGTCAATGTTCACACTGATAGTCAGTGATCACAGGGATAGTCAATGACCACAGGGATAGTCAATGATCACAATGATAGTCAATGATCACAATGATAGTCAATGATCACAATGATAGTCAATGATCACAGGGATAGTCAATGATCACAATGATAGTCAATGATCACAATGATAGTCAATGATCACAGGGATAGTCAATGATCACAATGATAGTCAATGATCACAATGATAGTCAATGATCACAGGGATAGTCAATGATCACAATGATAGTCAATGATCACAATGATAGTCAATGATCACAGGGATAGTCAATGATCACAGGGATAGTCAATGATCACAATGATAGTCAATGATCACAGGGATAGTCAATGATCACAGGGATAGTCAATGATCACAATGATAGTCAATGATCACAATGATAGTCAATGATCACAATGATAGTCAATGATCACAGGGATAGTCAATGATCACAGGGATAGTCAATGATCACAATGATAGTCAATGATCACAATGATAGTCAATGATCACAGGTATAGTCAATGTTCACACTGATAGTCAGTGATCACAGGGATAGTCAATGATCACAGGGATAGTCAATGACCACAGGGATAGTCAATGATCACAATGATAGTCAATGATCACAGGGATAGTCAATGATCACAGGGATAGTCAATGATCACAGGGATAGTCAATGTTCACAATGACAGTCAATGATCACAATGATAGTCAATGATCACAGGGATAGTCAATGTTCACACTGATAGTCAGTGATCACAGGGATAGTCAATGACCACAGGGATAGTCAATGATCACAATGATAGTCAATGATCACAATGATAGTCAATGATCACAATGATAGTCAATGATCACAGGGATAGTCAATGATCACAATGATAGTCAATGATCACAATGATAGTCAATGATCACAGGGATAGTCAATGATCACAATGATAGTCAATGATCACAATGATAGTCAATGATCACAGGGATAGTCAATGATCACAATGATAGTCAATGATCACAATGATAGTCAATGATCACAGGGATAGTCAATGATCACAGGGATAGTCAATGATCACAATGATAGTCAATGATCACAGGGATAGTCAATGATCACAGGGATAGTCAATGATCACAATGATAGTCAATGATCACAGGGATAGTCAATGATCGCAATGATAGTCAATGATCACAGGGATAGTCAATGTTCACAGGGATAGTCAATGATCACAATGATAGTCAATGATCACAGGGATAGTCAATGATCACAATGATAGTCAATGATCACAGGGATAGTCAATGATCACAATGATAGTCAATGTTCACAGGGTATTTAATATTCACAATGCTAGTGAATGTTCACAGGGATGGTCAATGTTCACAATGATAGTCAATGTTCACCAGGATAGTCAATTTTCACAATGATAGTGAATGTTCACAATGATAGTCAATCTTCATAATGATAGTCAATGTTCACAGGGATAGTCAACGTTCACAATGAACATCAATGTTCACATGGATAGTCAATGTTCACTGGGATAGTTAATGTTCACAATGATAGTCAAAGTTCATAAGGATCGTCAATTTTCACAACGAAAGTCAATTTTCACAGCGGTAATCACTGTTCACCGGGATAATTAATTTTCACAATGATAGTGAATGTTTACGATGATAGTCAATGCTCACAGGGATAATCAATGTTCACAGCGGTAGTCACTGTTCACTGGGATAATCAATTTTCATAATGATAATGAATGTTCACAATGATAGTCAATGTTCACATGGATAGTCAATGTTCGCAGGGGTAGTCAATGTTCACAATGATAGTCAATGTTCACATGGATAATCAATTTTCACACTAATAGTCAATGTTCACAAGGATAGTCAATGTCAGGAGTTCACACAGTCACTTTTCAAAGTAGCTGTGGCAGTAGCAGAGACAGATAAAGCACTGCGGCATGTTCACAGGGGTAGTCAATGTTCACAGGGATAGTAAATGTTCACAATTATAGTCAATGTTCACAGGGATAGTGAAAGTTCACAGAGAGAGTCAATGATCACAGGGATAGTCAATGTTCACAATGATAGTCAATGTTCACAATGATAGTCAATGTTCACAATAATAGTCAATGTTCACAGGAACAGACAATGTTCATAATGAACGGCAATGTTCACATGGATAGTCAATGTTCACAGGGATAGTCAATGTTCACAATGATAGTCAACATTCACAATAATAGTCAATGTTCACAGGGATAGGCAATGTTCACATTGAACGCCAATGTTCACATGGATAGTCAATGATCACAGGGATAGTCAATGTTCACACTGATAGTCAATGTTCACATGGATAGTCAATGTTCACAATGATAGTTAATGTTCACAGGGATAGTCAATGTTCACAATGATAGTCAACATTCACAATAATAGTCAATGTTCACAGGGATAGGCATGTTCACATTGAACACCAATGTTCACATGGATAGTCAATGATCACAGGGATAGTTAATGTTCACAATGATAGTCAACATTCACAATGGTAGTCAAAGTTCACAGGGTAGTGATTGTTCACAATGATAGTCAATTATCACAGCGATAGTCAATGTTCACCAGGATAGTTAATTTTCACAATGATATTGAATGTTCACAATGATAGTCAATGTTCACAGGGATAGTCAATGTTCAATGTTCAATGACTGCCCTTGACATCAAGGCAGCATTTAACCGAGTGCGGCAGCAAGGAGCACTAGTAAAATTGAAGTCAATCGGAATCAGGGGGAAAACTCTCCAGTGGCTGGAGCCATACCTCACACAAAGGAAGATGGTAGTGGTTGTTGGAGGCCAATCATCTCAGCCCCAGGGCATTGCTGCAGGAGTTCCTCAGGTCAGTGTCCTAGGCCCAACCATCTTCAGCTGCTTCATCAATGACCTTCCCTCCGTGATAACGTCAGAAATGGGGATGTTTGCTGATGATTGCACAGTGTTCAGTTCCATTCGCAACACCTCAGATAATGAAGCAGTCCGAGCCCGCATGCAGCAAGACCTGGACAACATCCAAGCTTGGGCTGATAAGTGGCAAGTAACATTTGCGCCAGACAAGTGCCAGGCAATGACCATCTCCAACAAGAGAGAGTCTAACCACCTCCCCTTGACATTCAACGGCATTACCATCGCCGAATGCCCCACCATCAACATCCTGGGGGTCACCATTGACCAGAAACCTAACTGGTCCAGCCATATATATACTGTGGCTACAAGAGCTGGTCAGAGCCTGGGTATTCTGCAGCGAATTATTCAACTCCTGACTCCCCAAAGCCTTTCCACCATCTACAAGGCACAAGTCAGGAGTGTGATGGAATACTCTCCACTTGCCTGGATGAGTGCAGCTCCAGCAACACTCAAGAAGCTCAACACCATCCAAGACAAAGCAGCCCGCTTGATTGGCACCCCATCCACCACCCTAAACATTCACTCCCTTCACCACCGGCACACCGTGGCTGCAGTGTGTACCATCCACAGGATGCACTGCAGCAACACGCCAAGACTTCTTCGACAGCACCTCCCAAACCCGCGACCTCTACCGCCTAGAAGGACAAGAGCAGCAGGCACATGGGAACAACACCACCTGCACGTTCCCCTCCAAGTCACACACCATCCCGACTTGGAAATATATCACCGTTCTCTCATCGTCACTGGGTAAAAATCCTGGAACTCCCTTCCTAACAGTACTGTGGGAGAACCTTCACCACACGGACTGCAGCGGTTCAAGAAGGCAGCTCACCACCACCTTCTCAAGGGCAATTAGGGATGGGCAATAAATGCTGGTCTCGCCAGCGATACCCACATCCCATGAACAAATATTTAAAAAAAGTCAATGTTCATAATGATAGTCAATGTTCACAGCAATAATCAATGTTCACAATAATAGTCAATGTTCACAGGGACAGTCAATGTTCACAGTGATAGTTAATGTTCAAAGAGATAAGCAACATTCACAATGATAGTCAATGTTCACAATGATAGTCAATGTTCACAAAGATCAACAATGTTCACAGGGATAGTCAATATTCACATGGATAGTCAATGTTCACAATGATAGTCAATGTTCGCAGGTATAGTCAATGTTCACAATGATAGTCAATGTTCACATGGATAGTCAATTTTCACAATGATAGTCAATGTTCGCAGGTATAGTCAATGTTCACAATGAAAGTCAATATTCACATGGATAGTCAATGTTCACATGGATAGTCAATGTTCACAGGGATAGTCAATGTTCACAATGATAGTCAATGTTCACACGGATAGTCAATTTTCACAATGATAGTCAATTTTCACAGCGGTAGTCACTGTTCACCGGGATAATCAATTTTCACAATGATAGTCAAAGTTCACAGGGATAGTCAATGTACCCAATGACAGTCAATGTTCACAATGATAGTCAATGTTCACAATGATACACTTAATGTTTACAGGAACAGTCAATGTTCAGAGGATAGTAAATGCTCACAAGGATAGTCAATGTTCATAATGATATTCAATGTTCATGAGGATAAACAATGTTCACAATGATTGTCAGTGTTCACAGGGATAGTCAATGTTCACAGGGATAGTCAGTATTCACAGGGATATTGAATGTTCACAATGATCATCAATGTTCACAATGCTAGTGAATGTTCACAGGGATAGTCAATGTTCACGTGGGTAGTCAATGTTTACAATGAATGTCAATGTTCACAAAAATAGTCAATGTTCACCGGAGTAATCAACATTCACAATGGTAGTCACAAGGGTAGTCAATGTTCACAGGGAAAGTCAATGTTCAGAGGGGTAGTCAATGTTCAAAGGGCTAGTCAATGTTCACAATGCTAGTGAATGTTCACAGGGATAGTCTGTGTTCACAGGGATAATCAATGTTCACAGGGATGGTCAATGTTCACAATGATAGTGAATGTTCACAGGGATAGTGAATGTTCACAGGGATAGTGAATGTTTGCAGTGATAGTGAATGGTCACAATTAAGGCCAATGTTCACAGGGCTAATCAATTTTCACAATGATAGTCAATGTTCACAGGGATAGTGAATGTTCACAATGATATTGAATGTTCACTGGGATAGTGAATGTTTGCAGTGATAGTGAATGTTCACAATGATAGTCAATGTTCACAGGGATAATCAATTTTCACAATGATAGTGAATGTTCACAGGGATAGTGAATGTTTGCAGTGATAGTGAATGTTCACAATGATAGTCAATGTTCACAGGGATAGTCAATGTTCACATGGACAGTCAATTTTCACGTGGTTAGACAATGTTCACAATGATAGTCAATGTTCACAGAGATAATCAATGTTCACAGGGACAGTCAATGTTCACAGGGTTAGTCAATGTTCACAATGCTAGTGAATGTTCACAGTGATAGTCAATGTTCACAGTGATCGTCAATGTTCACAATGCTGGTGAATGTTCACAGGGACCGTCAATGTTCACAATAACAGTCAATGTTCACAATGATGGTCAATATTCAGAGGGATAGTCAATGTTCACAATGATAGTCAATGTTCATGAGAATAAGCAATGTTCACAAAGATCAACAATGTTCACAGGGATAGTCAATGTTCACAGGGATAGTCAATGTTCATAATGCTAGTGAATGTTCACAGGGATAATGAATGTTCACAATGATAGTCAATGTTTGCAATGATAGTCAATGTTCACAATGACAGTGAATGTTCACAGGGATATTCAATTTTCACAATGGTTGTCAATGTTCACAGGGTAGTTAATATTCACAATGATAGTGAATGTTCACAGGGATAGTGAATGTTTGCAGTGATAGTGAATGTTCACAATGATAGTCAATGTTCACAGGGATAGTCAATGTTCACAGGGATAGTCAATGTTCACAGGGACAGTCAATTTTCACGTGGTTAGACAATGTTCACAATGATAGTCAATGTTCACAGAGATAATCAATGTTCACAGGGACAGTCAATGTTCACAGGGTTAGTCAATGTTCACAATGCTAGTGAATGTTCACAGTGATAGTCAATGTTCACAGTGATCGTCAATGTTCACAATGCTGGTGAATGTTCACAGGGACCGTCAATGTTCACAATAACAGTCAATGTTCACAATGATGGTCAATATTCAGAGGGATAGTCAATGTTCACAATGATAGTCAATGTTCATGAGAATAAGCAATGTTCACAAAGATCAACAATGTTTACAGGGATAGTCAATGTTCACAGGGATAGTCAATGTTCATAATGCTAGTGAATGTTCACAGGGATAGTGAATGTTCACAATGATAGTCAATGTTTGCAATGATAGTCAATGTTCACAATGACAGTGAATGTTCACAGGGATATTCAATTTTCACAATGGTTGTCAATGTTCACAGGGTAGTTAATATTCATAATGCTAGTGAATGTTCACAGGGATGGTCAATGTTCACAATGATAGTCAATGTTCACCAGGATAGTCAATGTTCACATGGATAGTCAATGTTCACAATGATAATTAATGTTCAAAAGGATAGTCAGTGTTCACAATGATAGTCAAGGTTCACACGGATATCAATTTTCACAATGGTAGTCAATTTTCACAGCGGTAATCACTGTTCACCGGGATAATCAATTTTCACAATGATAGTCAAAGTTCACAGGGATAGTCAATGTACCCAATGACAGTCAATGTTCACAATGATAGTCAATGTTCACAATGATACAATGTTTACAGGAACAGTCAATGTTCAGAGGATAGTAAATGCTCACAAGGATAGTCAATGTTCATAATGATATTCAATGTTCATGAGGATAAACAATGTTCACAATGATTGTCAGTGTTCACAGGGATAGTCAATGCTCACAGGGATAGTCAGTATTCACAATGCTAGTGAATGTTCACAGGGATAGTCAATGTTCACGTGGATAGTCAATGTTTACAATGAATGTCAATGTTCACAAAAATAGTCAATGTTCACCGGGGTAATCAACATTCACAATGGTAGTCACAAGGGTAGTCAATGTTCACAGGGAAAGTCAATGTTCAGAGGGGTAGTCAATGTTCAAAGGGCTAGTCAATGTTCACAATGCTAGTGAATGTTCACAGGGATAGTCTGTGTTCACAGAGACAGTCAATGTTCACAGGGATAGTCAATGTTCACAGGGTAGTCAATGTTCATAGTGTAGTGATTGTTCACAATGATAGTCAATGTTCACAGGGACAGTCAATTTTCACAGGGATAGTCAATGTTCACAGGGATAGTCAATTTTCACAGGGATAGTCAATGTTCACAGGGATAGTCAATGTCCACAGGGATAGTCAATGTTCACAGGGATAGTCAATTTTCACAGGGATAGTCAATTTTCACAGGGATAGTCAATGTCCACAGGGATAGTCAATGTTCACAATGCTAGTGAATGTTCACAGTGATAGTCAATATTCACAGTGATTGTCAATGTTCACAATGCTGGTGAATGTTCACAGGGACCGTCAATGTTCACAATGATGGGCAATATTCTGAAGGATAGTCAATGTTCACAATGATAGTGAATGTTCACAGGGATAGTGAATGTTCACAGGGATAGTGAATGTTCACAATGATAGTCAATGTTCACAATTATTGTCAATATTCACAATGATAGTCAATGTTCACAGGGATAGTCAATGTTCACAATGATAGTTAATGTCCTGAACATGCTCATTTAATGTTACATTAGAAATGTTCTAATTTTCTGCCCTCCTCTCCTTATTGCTCTGACTTGATGAGGAGCAGCATCGTGTGCTGGATGCTGACTGCCCTGTGTCACATAACTGACCTGACCATTCTTCACGCAGGAGTCTAAAACACTGAGTGCCGACAGACCATTACAAACGTGGGACGATTAGCAACATCAACCTGTCATCAGCCAACATCCACCCACTTTGCAACGACAGTCCCGGCCTTATGGTCAGGAGCAGGGATTCTGCCTGATTCACCACTCTTCAGCTCGAGTGTTGAGGTCAATGGTGGCTCCCTGAACTCCTGCCCCAGCTCAGCACAGATTGGGTTTTGAAACTGGGACTTTTCTATTCCATACAGTTTATTCCCAGTTTGACTGGTGCCTTTGCTTACATGGTCTTAGGGGAGCTTCTGTTAGAATATCTACTGCATGGACAATTCCTCTGCAGTCAACAATTCCTCTCAGTTGTCTGTAGAGGCTCCCCACTCCTGTGAGCGGCATGCTGCACGGTTGTCTGACGTCAGTCTAGCAGAGAAGGCCACAAGGGACCAATGCAGCCACACAGCAAAAACTATTTATGAGAAAATAACTGCTGCTGTCAACTCTATTTCTCACTTCTGCTGAAGAGACAAAGACTGTATTTAATCACCTGACACCAGAGCTGTAGAATAATACATTAAAAAGTCCTGATGTCCAACTTGTTGTTCACTTTCAAACGTCAGACCGTGGCCAGGAAACTGATTTGACTAAAATCCTTAATGACATTAATAAATTTGCAGAGGAACTTGGGCCAAAAATGCCCATAACTATCGGGCACTAATCGCTGTCCGCACTCATCGAGTTTTATTATGACGGGGATATTGAAGGCAGGCCATTAAAAAATGCAAATGATGTCCTAACCCCGTAGTGCAGCCAGAGTACCTGACTGGTGTATACAGTGCCGTATAAAATGGCAGCTGTGTGGAAGCAGTAGTCATATTGGCGTGATTCTATATCCATAGTCAAGTACAATAACAACTTGCATTTATATAGCGCCTTTAACGTAGTAAAACATCCCACAGTGCTTTAAATGAACGATTATCTGACAAAATTTGACAAAGAGTCACATGAGGAGATATTAGGACAGGTGAGCAAAAGTTTGGTGAGAGAGGTAGGTTTCAAAGAGCATCTTAAAGGAAGAGACAGAGGTCGAGAGGTGGAGAGGTTTAGGGAGCGAATTCCAGAGTTCAGGGCCTAGGCAGCTGAAGGCACGGCCGCCAATGGTGGAGTGATTAAAATCAGGGATGTGCAAGAGGCCAGAATTACAGGAGATTCGTTGACTGTTCCCCTTGATCTGAAGGTGTTTGTATAATTAACAACTGCAAGTACTTTATTCAAAATAGTTGAGCAATAAAGAGCACATTTTAAAGCTTTGAAGTCTTTTCTAGGTTGTTACTGACTGAATGTAAGTACAAACACTGCAGGAGGCATGGTTGCCATGCTGGGCCCCTTAAATGGACTCATCTTTTTCTTTTCGCTCTCCTGCTTTGTTGATTCCAGTGCTGTTTTGCTGCATTTCCAAAACTGAACTTACTCAATGCTTCTTAAGGTTGTACCCTACAGGCCCTCTGTGCTTTGTCCCTGGGGAACTGTCATTGTGTCCTGCATGACTGGCAACTATGGGCATCCCTCTCTATTTCCAGATTCTAGCGGAGGAGGAAGGCCAGAGGAGGCTGCACCTTAGGTGATCAAGTTGAACCAGTTTCACTCATGTACGCAGGCCAAGGTAATGGATATGTCTGAAGACTACAATTCCCCAAGGTGGTTAAAACAGAACTTTGCACTGATCTGCAGCTAGACCTAGAAACCATTTCCATGTCAGTGTCTGTCAAATGAGTCGCTGCCTTGACTTTATAATCAAGGTCTCAGGTCCTCCCGAGCAACAGCAGGAGATACATGTGAAATCTCCCAGCCTGCACTGCTCAGCTGCAGTATGCTGGTCACAGATTGCCTTATTGAATTCATCAGTTTCCCCATGGAATCCCATCTGATTGGATTGCCAAAGTGCAGGGCACTATTAGTGATATGCATGAGGCCATTTGGGCCACTAGCCCAGTGCCACCCCACTTCATGAACAGAAAGGGGATATCACTCCATGCACATGGAGCCAGTCTGTGATCATAAACAAGTTTTAGAAATGGTGCTCTCGGGATGGAGTATCTTCCGCTGGGAACAGGTGTTGGGAAATTGCGGGCATTTGTCGATCGTCTGTCCATTAAATTTAATTCTACACCCCCCCAGGTGTAGAACCGCGTACACTTATGCCGCTAGCCTGGCAGTTATCAGGATGCTTCATTTTATGACAATCCATAGGGCCACCGTTATATCAAGGGCCAAGAAGGCTGGATGGATAACTACTGGGGGATGAAGACCGTCCACTGCAGTCATGGTTCATTATCTCATTCAGACACCCAAGAACAAAACCTAAGAGGTATAATGAGCCACAAGCAGTTACTGGAGTCTCAGTAGAGCAAACCACCTACACTGATCAACGCAAGTGTTACAGTACCACCCAGCCAAGCTGTTCATAACTGTTGTTGCCTACTGAGCTTCCGACCCCATATCCTCTCCATCACCAAGACCACCTACTTCAACCTCCGTAATATCGCCCGTCTCCACCCCTGCCTCAGCTCATATGCTGCTGAAACCCTCATCCATTCCTTTGTTGCATTTAGACTCAACTATTCCAGTGTTCTCCTGGCTGGCCTCCCATTTTCCACCCTCTGTAAACTTCAGCTCATCCATAACTCTGCTGCTTGTTTCTTAACTCGCACCAAGTCCCGTTCACCCATCACCCCTGTGTTCGCTGACCTACATTGGCAACATCTCGATTTTAAAATGTTCATCCTCGTGTTCAAACCCTTCCATGGCATTGTCTCTCCCTATCTCTGGAACCTGCTCCAGCCCTACAACCCTCCAAGATCTCTGTGGTTCCTTCAATTCTGGCCTCTTGTGCATCCCTGATTTCCTTCACTCCACCATTGGGGGCCGTGCCTTCAGCCGTTTAGGCCCTAAGCTCTGGAATTCCCTCCCTATACATCTCTGCCTCTCTACATCTCTCTCCTCCTTTAAGACGCTCCTTAAAACCTATACCTTTGACCAAGCTTTTGGTCACCTGTCCTAATATCTCCTTATGTGGATCGGTGTCAAATTTTGTCTGTTAACGCTCCTGTAAAGTGCCTTAAGACGTTTCACTACATTAAAGATGATATATAAATGCAGATTGTTGTTGTGTCTTACACAACTCCATCCGGCAAAAAGGTCTTTGCCATGGAGCAGACATGAAAAGTCAGAAGACACTTCATTCGGAAAGAAACTTGCCATGATGGAATTTGAACTCACAACCTCTGGTTTACTAATCCAGTAAAGAATGAACTTGTGTTTACATGGCTCCTTTCATAGCCTCAGGATGTACCAAAGTGTAGACAGAGTTGTTTTGTAGGCAAATGCAGCAGCCAATTTAGGCATAGCAAGATCCTTCAAACTGCAAATTAAATTGATGACCACTTAATGTGCTTTCGGTGGTGTTGGTTGACAGATGAACATTGGCCAAGGCACCTGGATAACTTTACATTCTTCTTCCAAGAGTGCCCTGGGATCTTTCACACCCACCTGAACACCTAGATAGGGCCTCAGGTTAACCTCTCAACTAAAAGACAGCGCCTCCAACAAATCAGGATTCCCTCAGCGCTGCACTGAAGTATCAGCCTAGATTTTGTGCTCAATTCCTGGAGTGGAAGGCGAGTTGGACCAAATGAGCCAAGCTGGCACTTAAGGCAGGCTCGAGTTAAACTGTGCAAAACATCCGTGAACTGCACATTTGTCCAGAATCCTAGTCAAATAAACCATCACTGCCATTGCCCACAGCCATATATCAGGACCCACGAGTACGTCGTTATTCTCTCCTAATTCTGTCCCATCCCAGATGAAGCCTCACAGCAGATTACAGGACCAGTTTTGTCAATCGACCCTGAAAGCCTGTGCGCTCGTTGAGTTATCCTGCTGCTCCTCTCAGTGGATGTCTACGGTCTTCTACTTCTTGACTGCGCCTTCTGAGTGTTTCTCCAGTGGGCGGAGGGTGTGAGAATAATGGTAGCTGGGCGCCAGTGCCCCTAGCGATGGAGGTGGCTCAGTATCCCCTTGGGCTGGGCCAATAGTTGGCACTGCACCTACCGGTGGCGCAGGCATTGCCGGGGTCGCTGCCTGTGGACGTTCACCATCTGACCCATCTGCTGCCATTTGAGCAGGGGAGCCTGTGACGTTTCCATCCCTCGTGCCAGCAGCTGCCGTTCTCCTGCTGTCGGGAGCCCCCTCGGCTCTGCACAGGGATCTGGGCGGCAGCGGATGAATTACTTTGAGTGCAGCAGCCATCGAGGCGCACAGCAAAATCCAACAAATATCAGTGAGACGGATAACCAGTTACTGTTTGTTGGCTGAGGGAGGAATATTGACCAGGACACCGGGAGAACTCTCCTGCTCTTCAAACCACGTCACCTGACCCCACCTGAACAGGCAATCAGGGCCTTGGTTTAACACCAGAAAGAGGAAGCCTCTGGCAATGCATTACTCCCTCAGTACTCCCCCCGGAGAGTCAGCCTGGATTGATAACACAAATTCTTGGCACCAAAGCTTCGTAGGCTGGGAATAATATTAGGAATTCAGGCACACGCTCCTTATAACGGATGAAAGATCACAGGACCAGCTGAAGTCTTGATGTGTACTCCCAGTGGGTGACACTCTGTGCTGGGAGCACCAATTCGTAAAGTGAGCCTTGTAATCCCAGGCTCTGATATCAGGTACAAACTACTCGAGCTCCACTCTTGAGGTGTGTGGGATTTGAACTCATTGACCAGACTGATCCTTTTCATCCACACACTGAAAATATCACAGAACAAATGTCTAATTACTCTCATATCTTTAAACCTATTCATACATAAAATCATAGAGTCTTACAGCACAGAAGGAGGCCATTCGGCCCATCACTCCTGTGCCGGCTCTTTGAAAGAACTATCCAATTAGTCCCATTTCCCTTCTCTTTCCCCATAGCCCTGCAAATTTCCCTTTTCAAGTATTTATCCAAATCCCTTTTGAATTATTATTGAATCTGCTTCCACCCGCCCTTTCAGACAGTGCATTCCAGATCAGAACAACTCACTGCATAAAAAAAATTCTCCTCATCTCCCCTCTGGTTCTTTTGCCAATTATCTTAAATTTGTGTCCTCTGTTTGCCAACCCTCCTGCCAGTTGAAACAGTTTCTCCCTATCTACTCTATCAAAACCACACATCTTAAATTTGATTCTTTTTCAGTTTTACCTCTGCTTGGAATCCCTAATTCCCTGCCTCATCTCCCTGTGCCAGTGACTGATCTCAGTGTTACTGCAGGGACCGTCACCTGGATTCACAATACGGTGTAGTACTGACCCCTGGTGGTCAGCGTGGAATCACACTGAGAATCAGTCTTCCATTCTCCACCTCCTTCACTCCCAGCTTCCATTACTGGACCCAAGATGGGTAGATTCTCAACTTGCCGCTCAGGCAATGGAAATTTCAACAGAAATGAAAGGCAGGCAGTTTCTACAATGAGCGCCCGAGCCCTCCCCATGCCAGCTTTACGATTGGGTGGCAAGTTAAAACAAAGAAAGAACTTAGAATCATAGAATCATAGAAGTTACAACATGGAAACAGGCCCTTCGGCCCAACATGTCCATGTCGCCCAGTTTATACCACTAAGCTAGTCCCAATTGCCTGCACTTGGCCCATATCCCTCTATACCCATCTTACCCATTTATATAGCGCCTTTCATGACCTCAGGACATCCCAAAGTGCTTTACAGCCAATGTTGTACTTTTTGAAGTGTAGTCACTGTTGTAATGCAGGAAACACGGCAGCCAATTTGTGCACAGCAAGATCCCACTAGCAGCAATGCGATAATGACCAGTTAATCTGTTCTAAATGTTGTTTGAGAGATAAATATTGGACAGGACACCAGGAAAACTCCCCTGCTCTTCTTCGAAATAGTGCCCTGGGATTTTTTTTACCCCCATCTGAGAGGGCAGACCGGGCCTCGGTTTAACGTCTCATCCAAAAGACAGCACCTCCAACAGTGCAACACTCCCTCAGTACTGCACTGAAGTGTCAGCCTGGATTACGTACTCAAGTCTCCAGAGTGGGACTTGAACCCATGACTTGGAGGCAAGCGTGCTATCACTGTAGCAAGGCTGACACTAGTTAAAAGTCTACGCCCTAAATGTCAGATTGTAGTGTCAGTTTGACTCAGTGGCAAAGCTCTGGTCTCTGAGTCAGAAGGTTGTGGTTTCAAGTTCCACTCCAGGACTTGAGCACATAATATAGCTGAGGGAGTGCTACATTTTTGGAGGAGCAATCTCTCAGTTGAGATGTTAAACTGAGGCCTAGTGTGGTTGCAGTGATTCAGGGGGTTCGTGGACATTATTTCAAAGAAGTGCAGGTAGTTCGCCAGGTGTCCAGGGTAACATTCCTGTCTCGACCAACGTCACCAAAACCTGGCTGTGCATCTCATTGCCGAGTTCACTGTGTGCATCTGTCTAAACAGACGTCAGAGCTACTCGCACTGAGCTGAGAGCTTCTGTTACACAGAATCTACAGCACAGAAACAGGCCATTCGGCCCAACTGGTCCATACCGATGTTTATACTCCACACAAGTCTCCTCCCACCCTATTTACCTCTTCCCACCATGTTCCCGTATCCCTCTATTCCCTTCTCCCTCATGTATGCATCAAGCCTCCCCATAAATAAATCAATGCCATCCACTTCAACCACTCCATGTGGCAGCAAGTTCCACATTCTCACCACTGTCTGTGTAAAGAAAGTCCTCCTGAATTCTTTATTTAATCTGTTAATGGCTACAAGTGGAAACAGTTTCTCCACATCCACTCTATTGAACCCCTTCATAATGTTAAAGATCTCTATCAGGTCACCTCTTAGTCTTCTCTTTTCCAGAGAAAAAGACCCAAGCCTGCTTAATCTTTCCTGATAGTCAATTCTAGTATCATCCTTGTAAATCCTTGGACATTCCACTGCAGATACACTCCAGTAGTTGACTGTAAGTTCCATTGAGCCATTATGCAGTGGCCTCTTCCACGGTTGCACCTTGCAGATGCTTTCAGATGAACCTGAATGATTGACGTTCCTTCCTCAAGCTAGTAATCTAAATCCCCGAGATCGATGTGAACTCGTAACTGGTGGAGTGCGAGATGTGGGCGCTATGACATTGCCATTTTCTTCTGTAGCACATGTGAGCTGAGGTTGGTTCTTGGAAGAATCCTTGTTTTCAAATCCCTCCATGGCCTCGCCCCTCCTTATCTCTGTAACCTCCTCCAGCCCGACAACCCTCCGAGATCTCTGCGCTGCTCCAATTCTGGCCTCTTGAGCATCCCTGATTTTTATCGCTCCACCATTGGCGGCCGTGCCTTCAGCTGTCTAGGCCCTAAGCTCTGGAATTCTCTCCCTGAACCTCTCTACCTCTCTCTCCTCCTTTAAGACGCTCCTTAAAACCTACCTCTTTGACCAAGCTTTCGGTCACCTGTCCTAATACCTCCTTATGTGGTTTGGTGTCAAATTTTGTCTCATAATGTTTCTGTGAAGCACCTTGGGACGTTTTACTACATTAAAGGCGCTATATAAATGCAAGTTGTTGTTTATAGAAACAGAGGAGGAGCACATGTTAAATCACCGGGTACAAGGCACCTCTACAGTCCGAGCTGACAGCATTTTTGTGCGTCATGGGTGGGTAAGTTTAACATTGTAGCCGGTTGAAAAATGGGTGATGGCAAATGGGCAGGTATTATCACCAATGGAAAAGACGACAGGGACAGGTGTAAAATGGGAGGCAGGTTCACTATCGCCTGATTTTCGCCGGGGGATAAATGTTAAAATGACCCCCATGAATGTACACTTGCATGACAGCGAGAGTGAATGTGAGCGTGCAAGAACGAATAATGGGAAGAGGATGGTACTAGCCCTAAGCTTGGGAGGGACCTCCAGATCCACCCTCCTGCCCACCATCTGTGGTTTCACTGAGCTGTCCCTTATCACTGCTGGTTTCAGGATGAATGTCATCTTCATGCAATATGACCCAAGATATAGCTCCAAATATCATTGAAGGGATCCCAGGCTTAAAAGGAATTAACTGCTTTGTATGGTTAGCTAGTCACAGGATTCAAAGTGGTGCTTGCTCACAAGAAGACAGCTGGCAATTAAACGTACAGTAACAAGCCCCACAGGACACATGTGATTGAATGGATGGTTTGACCTGTTGATCAGTTCCAAATACTTTGAACAGCCCACAATCATAGCAGACTAACACTTATCTGACAGCTATCAGGACAGTGAAGAGGCTCTGCAGTTAACACACATTAGCATATTAACCCACCTTTCATTCCACATGACAGAAAGACTTGCATTCATATAGCAGTTTTCATGGCATCCCAAAATACTTTACAGCTAATTAAGTACATTTGTAGTGTAACCACTGTGTTAATGTAGGAAACACAGCAAGCTCCCACTAACACCAATCTGATAATGACCAGATAATCTGTTTTAGTGATGTTGGTTTGAGGGATAAACATTGGCCAGAACTCTGCTGCTTTTCTTTGAAACAGTACAACTGGATTGTTCACATCCACCTAAGAGGACAAACAGGGTCTCAATTTAATATCTCATCTGAAAGACAGCACCTCTGTAATTGAAGTGTTAACTTAGACTCTTGTGCTTAAGTCTCTGGAGTGGGACTTGAACCAACAACCTTCATGACTCATAGGCAAGAGTGCTACCCACTGAGCCATGGCTGACAGTACATAACCTACAGAGGCAGATTGATAGCAATGAAATGGCCTATGGTTCTCTGACAGCTGTGTGCATTCTCTGGAGTTTGAGCAATCAGTTAACTGTGCCTAATTTTAACCCCGTGTGGAAAATCCAGCAAGATAGAAACTAAAATAACGCAGACTAGACCAAAACTGGAGTGGGGCATGAACCCACAACATTCTGACTCAGAAGCAAGAGTGCTACCAGTGAGCCAAGCGAATTGATCACCCATGGCCCCTCCTTGTACCTCCCACTGGTTAGGTTTGAAGCCACCCTCTTGTTAGGGCCACTGGGACCGCAGGTATTGTGTTGTGTTGATCTGGATTGATGCTAAGGCACTCACTGCAATAACATGTCAAAAGTAATTATCCCAGTTCCAAGTTCCTTTCTGGAGGGATTCCAATTATTCACTTTTTTAAATTCATGGAATTTTAACATGGTTCCAAGATCCTTTCTGACACACCCAGTAATACACTCACATTTCATTTAACACTGATCAAACAAAGACAAAATTCTGCCTCAATGCAAAGTCATTTATACGGATGTGAGATTATTCCATACCACGGCTTCCTTTCAGCTGACGTGGCCTTTCCACTTCAGGTTTCGGATCAGTTTTTTTTCAAATGGACAATCTGTTCCGTTACCTGCTGCTAAAACTCTTTAGCCCCAATTTTAACCCAGTGGGAACGGGACAGTGAGGGGGGGAGGGGGGGTAATAAATAGTCCGGTGTGGTTCATTCTCCGTTCCCGTGTGCCACCATTTTAAATGCCGGGTTTTCAGCCTAGCCGGGGGGCCTCATTGATGTGTAAAAGCCGGGGTCCAACGATGCAATTAGGACCCCACCGCAATTTTAACTCCCGATCCCATACAGTGCCGGGGTAGATCGGAAGAGACCGAGGGAGGTAGGTCACTTACAGTTTATTTTAAGGTTTCCTTTTGGGCCAGAAGGAGCAGGAGAGTCCACCAGGCCCCAGGAGGAAACCTTGGGCCTCCCCTGCCCCGGGCTTCCCTCCCCTTCACCCGACCGCGATCCCCTCCAGACACCCCCCCCACAACCAATTACCTCATGCCAGAGTCTGCTCCCTCAGATTCCAGGGAGTAGCCTCCTGTTGCCCCAAATCCCACTGCTGTCCATCAGCCAGCTAGAGAAATTCCCCGTGGGTTTGGGCAAGAGTTAGACTTCTAACATGGAAATGAGGTGCGGGAGTTAAAATCTCAGCAGGCCTCATGAGGCACTGTCACGCGGCACTGTTATGAGGTACTGTCACTGGGTACTGTCACTGGGTACTGTCACTGGGTACTGTCACTGCGTACAGTCACTGGGTACTGTCACTGGGTACTGTCACTGGGTACTGTCACTGGGTACTGTCACTGGTACTGTCACTGGGTACTGTCACTGGGTACTGTCACTGGTACTGTCACTGGGTACTCTCACTGGGTACTGTCACTGGGTACTGTCACTGCGTACTGTCACTGGGTACTGTCACTGGTACTGTCACTAGGTACTGTCACTGGGTACTGTCACTGGGTACTGTCACTGCGTACTGTCACTGGGTACGGTCACTGGGTACTGTCACGCAGTACTGTCACTGGGTACTGTCACTGGGTACTGTCACTGGTACTGTCACTAGGTACTGTCACTGGGTACTGTCACTGGGTACTGTCACTGGGTACGGTCACTGGGTACTGTCACTGGGTACTGTCACTGGTACTGTCACTAGGTACTGTCACTGGGTACTCTCACTGGTACTGTCACTAGGTACTGTCACTGGGTACTGTCACTGGGTACTGTCACGCAGTACTGTCACTGGGTACGGTCACTGGGTACTGTCACTGGGTACTCTCACTGGTACTGTCACTAGGTACTGTCACTGGGTACTCTCACTGGTACTGTCACTAGGTACTGTCACTGGGTACTGTCACTGGGTACTGTCACTCAGTACTGTCACTGGGTACGGTCACTGGGTACTGTCACTGGGTACTCTCACTGGTACTGTCACTAGGTACTGTCACTGGGTATGCTCACTGGTACTGTCACTAGGTACTGTCACTGGGTACTGTCACTGGGTACTGTCACGCAGTACTGTCACTGGGTACGGTCACTGGGTACTGTCACGCAGTACTGTCACGCAGTACTGTCACTGGGTACGGTCACTGGGTACTGTCACTGGGTACTGTCACTGGTACTGTCACTAGGTACTGTCACTGGGTACTCTCACTGGTACTGTCACTAGGTACTGTCACTGGGTACTGTCACTGGGTACTGTCACGCAGTACTGTCACTGGGTACGGTCACTGGGTACTGTCACTGGGTACTCTCACTGGTACTGTCACTAGGTACTGTCACTGGGTACTCTCACTGGTACTGTCACTTGGTACTGTCACTGGGTACTGTCACTGGGTACTGTCACGCAGTACTGTCACTGGGTACGGTCACTGGGTACTGTCACTGGTACTGTCACTAGATACTGTCACTGGGTACTGTCACTGGGTACTCTCACTGGTACTGTCACTAGGTACTGTCACTGGGTCCTCTCACTGGTACTGTCACTAGGTACTGTCACTGGGTACTGTCACTGGGTACTGTCACGCAGTACTGTCACTGGGTACGGTCACTGGGTACTGTCACTGGGTACTGTCACGCAGTACTGTCACAGGGTACTGTCACTGGTACTGTCACTGGTACTGTCACTGGGTACTGTCACTGGTACTGTCACTGGGTACTCTCACTGGTACTGTCACTAGGTACTGTCACTGGGTACTGTCACTGGGTACTGTCACGCAGTACTGTCACTGGGTACTGTCACTGGGTACTGTCACGCAGTACTGTCACAGGGTACAGTCACTGGTACTGTCACTGGGTACTGTCACTGGTACTGTCACTGGGTACTGTCACTGGTACTGTCACTGGGTACTCTCACTGGCACTGTCACTGGTACTGTCACTGGGTACTGTCACTGGTAATGTCACTGGGTACTGTCACTGGGTAATGTCACTGGTACTGTCACTGGGTACTGTCACTGGTACTGTCACTGGGTACTGTCACTGGTACTGTCACTGGGTACTGTCACTGGTACTGTCACTGGGTACTGTCACTGGGTACTGTCACTGGGTACTGTCACTGGTACTGTCACTAGGTACTGTCACTGGGTACTGTCACTGGGTACTGACACTGGGTACTGTCATGAGGTACGGTCACTGGGTGCTGTCAATGGGTACTGTCAATGGGTACTGACACTGGGTACTCACACTGGGTACTGACACTGGGTACTGTCACTGGGTACTGTCACTGGGTACTGTCACTGCGTACTGTCACGGGGTACTGTCACTGGGTACTGTCACTGGGTACTCTCACTGGGTACTGTCACTGGGTACTGTCACGCAGTACGGTTACTACATACTGTCACGAGGTACTGTCATTGGGTACTGTCACTGGGTACGGTCACAGGGTACTGTCACGGGGTACTGTCACTGCGTACTGTCATTGGGTACTGTCACTGGGTACTGACACGGGGTACTGTCATTGGGTACTGTCACGGGGTACTGTCATTGGGTACTGTCACTGCGTACTGTCATTGGGTACTGTCACTGGGTACTGACACGGGGTACTGTCATTGGGTACTGTCACGGGGTACTGTCACTGGGTACTGTCACGTGGTACTGTCACGGGGTACTGTCACGGGGTGCTGTGACTGGGTACTGTCACTGCGTACAGTCACTGGGTACTGTCACTGGGTACTGTCACGGGGTACTGTCACTGGGTACTGTCACGGGGTACTGTCACTGGGTACTCTCACTGGGTACTCTCACTGGGTACAGTCACTGGGTACTGTCACTGGGTACTGTCACGGGGTACTGTCACTGGGTACTGTCACTGGGTACTGTCACTGGGTACTGTCACTGCGTACAGTCACTGGGTACTGTCACTGGGTACTGTCACTGGGTACTCTCACTGGGTACTGTCACTGGGTACTGTCACTGGGTACTGTCACGAGGTACTGTCACTGGGTACTGTCATTGGGTACTCTCACTGGGTACTGTCACTGGGTACTGTCACTGCATACAGTCACTGCGTACAGTCACTGGGTACTGTCACGGAGTACGGTCACAGGGTACTGTCACGGGGTACTGTCACGGGGTACTGTCACGAGGTACTGTCACGGGGTACTGTCACGGGGTACTGTCACGAGGTACTGTCACTGGGTACTGTCACTGGGTACTGTCACTGGGTACTGTCACTGGGTACTGTCACGGGGTACTGTCACTGGGTATAGACACGAGGTACTGTCACGAGCTATGGTCATGGGGTACTGTCACGGGGTACTGTCGCGAGGTACTGTCATGAGGTACTGTCACGAGGTACCGTCATGCGGCGCTGTCACGTGACACTGTCATGGGGTACAGTCATGCAGCACTGTCATGTGGCGCTGTCACGGGGTACTGTCACGGGGTACTGTCACTGGGTACTGTCACAGGGTACTGTCACGGGGTACTGTCACGGGGTACTGTCACTGGGTACTGTCAATGGGTACTCACACTGGGTACTCACACTGGGTACTGTCACTGGGTACTGTCACGCAGTACTGACACAGGGTACGGTTACTACATACTGTCACG
Source organism: Heptranchias perlo (assembly GCF_035084215.1). Lineage (NCBI taxonomy): Eukaryota > Metazoa > Chordata > Chondrichthyes > Hexanchiformes > Hexanchidae > Heptranchias > Heptranchias perlo. The sequence continues at coordinate 46,368,337 of NC_090343.1, forward strand.
AGGTACTGTCATTGGGTACTGTCACTGGGTACGGTCACAGGGTACTGTCACTGCGTACTGTCATTGGGTACTCTCACTGGGTACTGTCACGGGGTACTGTCACTGGGTACGGTCACTGGGTACTGTCACTGGGTACTGTCACTGGGTACTGTCACTGGGTACTGTCATTGGGTACTCTCACTGGGTACTGTCACTGGGTACTGTCACTGCGTACAGTCACTGGGTACTGTCACTGGGTACTGTCACGGGGTACTGTCACTGGGTACTGTCACTGGGTACTGTCACGGGGGTACTGTCACGGGGTACTGTCACGGGGTACTCTCACTGGGTACTGTCACTGGGTACAGTCACTGGGTACTGTCACGGGGTACTGTCACTGCGTACAGTCACTGGGTACTGTCACTGGGTACTGTCACTGGGTACTCTCACTGGGTACTGTCACTGGGTACAGTCACTGGGTACTGTCACTGGGTACTGTCACGGGGTACTGTCACGGGGTACTGTCACTGGGTACTGTCACTGCGTACAGTCACTGGGTACTGTCACTGGGTACTGTCACTGGGTACTGTCACGGGGTACTGTCACTGGGTACTGTCACTGGGTACTGTCACTGCGTACAGTCACTGGGTACTGTCACTGGGTACTGTCACGGGGTACTGTCACTGCGTACAGTCACTGGGTACTGTCACTGGGTACTGTCACTGGGTACTCTCACTGGGTACTGTCACTGGGTACTGTCACTGGGTACTGTCACGGGGTACTGTCACTGGGTACTGTCACTGGGTACTGTCACGGGGTACTGTCACTGGGTACTGTCATTGGGTACTCTCACTGGGTACTGTCACTGGGTACTGACACGGGGTACTGTCATTGGGTACTGTCACGGGGTACTGTCACTGGGTACTGTCACGTGGTACTGTCACGGGGTACTGTCACGGGGTGCTGTGACTGGGTACTGTCACTGGGTACGGTCACAGGGTACTGTCACGGGGTACTGTCACTGCGTACTGTCATTGGGTACTGTCACTGGGTACTGACACGGGGTACTGTCATTGGGTACTGTCACGGGGTACTGTCATTGGGTACTGTCACTGCTTACTGTCATTGGGTACTGTCACTGGGTACTGACACGGGGTACTGTCATTGGGTACTGTCACGGGGTACTGTCACTGGGTACTGTCACGTGGTACTGTCACGGGGTACTGTCACGGGGTGCTGTGACTGGGTACTGTCACTGCGTACAGTCACTGGGTACTGTCACTGGGTACTGTCACGGGGTACTGTCACTGGGTACTGTCACGGGGTACTGTCACTGGGTACTCTCACTGGGTACTCTCACTGGGTACAGTCACTGGGTACTGTCACTGGGTACTGTCACGGGGTACTGTCACTGGGTACTGTCACTGGGTACTGTCACTGGGTACTGTCACTGCGTACAGTCACTGGGTACTGTCACTGGGTACTGTCACTGGGTACTCTCACTGGGTACTGTCACTGGGTACTGTCACTGGGTACTGTCACGAGGTACTGTCACTGGGTACTGTCATTGGGTACTCTCACTGGGTACTGTCACTGGGTACTGTCACTGCATACAGTCACTGCGTACAGTCACTGGGTACTGTCACGGAGTACGGTCACAGGGTACTGTCACTGGGTACTCTCACTGGGTACTGTCACTGGGTACTGTCACTGGGTACTGTCACGAGGTACTGTCACTGGGTACTGTCATTGGGTACTCTCACTGGGTACTGTCACTGGGTACTGTCACTGCATACAGTCACTGCGTACAGTCACTGGGTACTGTCACGGAGTACGGTCACAGGGTACTGTCACGGGGTACTGTCACGGGGTACTGTCACGAGGTACTGTCACTGGGTACTGTCACTGGGTACTGTCACTGGGTACTGTCACTGGGTACTGTCACTGGGTATAGACACGAGGTACTGTCACGAGCTATGGTCATGGGGTACTGTCACGGGGTACTCTCGCGAGGTACTGTCATGAGGTACTGTCACGAGGTACCGTCATGCGGCGCTGTCACGTGACACTGTCATGGGGTACAGTCATGCAGCACTGTCATGTGGCGCTGTCACGGGGTACTGTCACGGGGTACTGTCACTGGGTACTGTCACAGGGTACTGTCACGGGGTACTGTCACGGGGTACTGTCAATGGGTACTCACACTGGGTACTCACACTGGGTACTGTCACTGGGTACTGTCACGCAGTACTGACACAGGGTACGGTTACTACATACTGTCACGAGGTACTGTCATTGGGTACTGTCACTGGGTACGGTCACAGGGTACTGTCACTGCGTACTGTCATTGGGTACTCTCACTGGGTACTGTCACGGGGTACTGTCACTGGGTACGGTCACTGGGTACTGTCACTGGGTACTGTCACTGGGTACTGTCATTGGGTACTCTCACTGGGTACTGTCACTGGGTACTGTCACTGCGTACAGTCACTGGGTACTGTCACTGGGTACTGTCACGGGGTACTGTCACTGGGTACTGTCACTGGGTACTGTCACGGGGGTACTGTCACGGGGTACTGTCACGGGGTACTCTCACTGGGTACTGTCACTGGGTACAGTCACTGGGTACTGTCACTGGGTACTGTCACGGGGTACTGTCACTGGGTACTGTCACTGGGTACTGTCACTGCGTACAGTCACTGGGTACTGTCACTGGGTACTGTCACGGGGTACTGTCACTGCGTACAGTCACTGGGTACTGTCACTGGGTACTGTCACTGGGTACTCTCACTGGGTACTGTCACTGGGTACAGTCACTGGGTACTGTCACTGGGTACTGTCACGGGGTACTGTCACGGGGTACTGTCACTGGGTACTGTCACTGCGTACAGTCACTGGGTACTGTCACTGGGTACTGTCACTGGGTACTGTCACGGGGTACTGTCACTGGGTACTGTCACTGGGTACTGTCACTGCGTACAGTCACTGGGTACTGTCACTGGGTACTGTCACGGGGTACTGTCACTGCGTACAGTCACTGGGTACTGTCACTGGGTACTGTCACTGGGTACTCTCACTGGGTACTGTCACTGGGTACTGTCACTGGGTACTGTCACGGGGTACTGTCACTGGGTACTGTCACTGGGTACTGTCACGGGGTACTGTCACTGGGTACTGTCATTGGGTACTCTCACTGGGTACTGTCACTGGGTACTGTCACTGCATACAGTCACTGCGTACAGTCACTGGGTACTGTCACTGGGTACTGTCACGGAGTACGGTCATAGGGTACTGTCACGGGGTACTGTCACGGGGTACTGTCACGAGGTACTGTCACTGGGTACTGTCACTGGGTACTGTCACGGGGTACTGTCACTGGGTACTGTCACTGGGTACTGTCACGGGGTACTGTCACTGGGTACTGTCACTGAGTACTGTCACGGGGTACTGTCACTGGGTATAGACACGAGGTACTGTCACGAGCTATGGTCATGGGGTACTGTCACGGGGTACTGTCGCGAGGTACTGTCATGAGGTACTGTCACGAGGTACCGTCATGCGGCGCTGTCACGTGACACTGTCATGGGGTACAGTCATGCGGCACTGTCATGTGGCGCTGTCACGGGGTACTGTCTCGGGGTACTGTCACTGGGTACTGTCACAGGGTACTGTCACGGGGTACTGTCACGGGGTACTGTCACTGGGTACTGTCAATGGGTACTCACACTGGGTACTCACACTGGGTACTGTCACTGGGTACTGTCACGCAGTACTGACACAGGGTACGGTTACTACATACTGTCACGAGGTACTGTCATTGGGTACTGTCACTGGGTACGGTCACAGGGTACTGTCACTGCGTACTGTCATTGGGTACTGTCACTGGTACTGTCACTGGGTACTCTCACTGGCACTGTCACTGGTACTGTCACTGGGTACTGTCACTGGTAATGTCACTGGGTACTGTCACTGGGTAATGTCACTGGTACTGTCACTGGGTACTGTCACTGGTACTGTCACTGGGTACTGTCACTGGTACTGTCACTGGGTACTGTCACTGGTACTGTCACTGGGTACTGTCACTGGGTACTGTCACTGGGTACTGTCACTGGTACTGTCACTAGGTACTGTCACTGGGTACTGTCATGAGGTACGGTCACTGGGTGCTGTCAATGGGTACTGTCAATGGGTACTGACACTGGGTACTCACACTGGGTACTGACACTGGGTACTGTCACTGGGTACTGTCACTGGGTACTGTCACTGCGTACTGTCACGGGGTACTGTCACTGGGTACTGTCACTGGGTACTCTCACTGGGTACTGTCACTGGGTACTGTCACGCAGTACGGTTACTACATACTGTCACGAGGTACTGTCATTGGGTACTGTCACTGGGTACGGTCACAGGGTACTGTCACGGGGTACTGTCACTGCGTACTGTCATTGGGTACTGTCACTGGGTACTGACACGGGGTACTGTCATTGGGTACTGTCACGGGGTACTGTCATTGGGTACTGTCACTGCGTACTGTCATTGGGTACTGTCACTGGGTACTGACACGGGGTACTGTCATTGGGTACTGTCACGGGGTACTGTCACTGGGTACTGTCACTGGGTACTGTCACTGGGTACTGTCACGCAGTACTGTCACTGGGTACGGTCACTGGGTACTGTCACGCAGTACTGTCACGCAGTACTGTCACTGGGTACGGTCACTGGGTACTGTCACTGGGTACTGTCACTGGTACTGTCACTAGGTACTGTCACTGGGTACTCTCACTGGTACTGTCACTAGGTACTGTCACTGGGTACTGTCACTGGGTACTGTCACGCAGTACTGTCACTGGGTACGGTCACTGGGTACTGTCACTGGGTACTCTCACTGGTACTGTCACTAGGTACTGTCACTGGGTACTCTCACTGGTACTGTCACTTGGTACTGTCACTGGGTACTGTCACTGGGTACTGTCACGCAGTACTGTCACTGGGTACGGTCACTGGGTACTGTCACTGGTACTGTCACTAGATACTGTCACTGGGTACTGTCACTGGGTACTCTCACTGGTACTGTCACTAGGTACTGTCACTGGGTCCTCTCACTGGTACTGTCACTAGGTACTGTCACTGGGTACTGTCACTGGGTACTGTCACGCAGTACTGTCACTGGGTACGGTCACTGGGTACTGTCACTGGGTACTGTCACGCAGTACTGTCACAGGGTACTGTCACTGGTACTGTCACTGGTACTGTCACTGGGTACTGTCACTGGTACTGTCACTGGGTACTCTCACTGGTACTGTCACTAGGTACTGTCACTGGGTACTGTCACTGGGTACTGTCACGCAGTACTGTCACTGGGTACTGTCACTGGGTACTGTCACGCAGTACTGTCACAGGGTACAGTCACTGGTACTGTCACTGGGTACTGTCACTGGTACTGTCACTGGGTACTGTCACTGGTACTGTCACTGGGTACTCTCACTGGCACTGTCACTGGTACTGTCACTGGGTACTGTCACTGGTAATGTCACTGGGTACTGTCACTGGGTAATGTCACTGGTACTGTCACTGGGTACTGTCACTGGTACTGTCACTGGGTACTGTCACTGGTACTGTCACTGGGTACTGTCACTGGTACTGTCACTGGGTACTGTCACTGGGTACTGTCACTGGGTACTGTCACTGGTACTGTCACTAGGTACTGTCACTGGGTACTGTCACTGGGTACTGACACTGGGTACTGTCATGAGGTACGGTCACTGGGTGCTGTCAATGGGTACTGTCAATGGGTACTGACACTGGGTACTCACACTGGGTACTGACACTGGGTACTGTCACTGGGTACTGTCACTGGGTACTGTCACTGCGTACTGTCACGGGGTACTGTCACTGGGTACTGTCACTGGGTACTCTCACTGGGTACTGTCACTGGGTACTGTCACGCAGTACGGTTACTACATACTGTCACGAGGTACTGTCATTGGGTACTGTCACTGGGTACGGTCACAGGGTACTGTCACGGGGTACTGTCACTGCGTACTGTCATTGGGTACTGTCACTGGGTACTGACACGGGGTACTGTCATTGGGTACTGTCACGGGGTACTGTCATTGGGTACTGTCACTGCGTACTGTCATTGGGTACTGTCACTGGGTACTGACACGGGGTACTGTCATTGGGTACTGTCACGGGGTACTGTCACTGGGTACTGTCACGTGGTACTGTCACGGGGTACTGTCACGGGGTGCTGTGACTGGGTACTGTCACTGCGTACAGTCACTGGGTACTGTCACTGGGTACTGTCACGGGGTACTGTCACTGGGTACTGTCACGGGGTACTGTCACTGGGTACTCTCACTGGGTACTCTCACTGGGTACAGTCACTGGGTACTGTCACTGGGTACTGTCACGGGGTACTGTCACTGGGTACTGTCACTGGGTACTGTCACTGGGTACTGTCACTGCGTACAGTCACTGGGTACTGTCACTGGGTACTGTCACTGGGTACTCTCACTGGGTACTGTCACTGGGTACTGTCACTGGGTACTGTCACGAGGTACTGTCACTGGGTACTGTCATTGGGTACTCTCACTGGGTACTGTCACTGGGTACTGTCACTGCATACAGTCACTGCGTACAGTCACTGGGTACTGTCACGGAGTACGGTCACAGGGTACTGTCACGGGGTACTGTCACGGGGTACTGTCACGAGGTACTGTCACGGGGTACTGTCACGGGGTACTGTCACGAGGTACTGTCACTGGGTACTGTCACTGGGTACTGTCACTGGGTACTGTCACTGGGTACTGTCACGGGGTACTGTCACTGGGTATAGACACGAGGTACTGTCACGAGCTATGGTCATGGGGTACTGTCACGGGGTACTGTCGCGAGGTACTGTCATGAGGTACTGTCACGAGGTACCGTCATGCGGCGCTGTCACGTGACACTGTCATGGGGTACAGTCATGCAGCACTGTCATGTGGCGCTGTCACGGGGTACTGTCACGGGGTACTGTCACTGGGTACTGTCACAGGGTACTGTCACGGGGTACTGTCACGGGGTACTGTCACTGGGTACTGTCAATGGGTACTCACACTGGGTACTCACACTGGGTACTGTCACTGGGTACTGTCACGCAGTACTGACACAGGGTACGGTTACTACATACTGTCACGAGGTACTGTCATTGGGTACTGTCACTGGGTACGGTCACAGGGTACTGTCACTGCGTACTGTCATTGGGTACTCTCACTGGGTACTGTCACGGGGTACTGTCACTGGGTACGGTCACTGGGTACTGTCACTGGGTACTGTCACTGGGTACTGTCACTGGGTACTGTCATTGGGTACTCTCACTGGGTACTGTCACTGGGTACTGTCACTGCGTACAGTCACTGGGTACTGTCACTGGGTACTGTCACGGGGTACTGTCACTGGGTACTGTCACTGGGTACTGTCACGGGGGTACTGTCACGGGGTACTGTCACGGGGTACTCTCACTGGGTACTGTCACTGGGTACAGTCACTGGGTACTGTCACGGGGTACTGTCACTGCGTACAGTCACTGGGTACTGTCACTGGGTACTGTCACTGGGTACTCTCACTGGGTACTGTCACTGGGTACAGTCACTGGGTACTGTCACTGGGTACTGTCACGGGGTACTGTCACGGGGTACTGTCACTGGGTACTGTCACTGCGTACAGTCACTGGGTACTGTCACTGGGTACTGTCACTGGGTACTGTCACGGGGTACTGTCACTGGGTACTGTCACTGGGTACTGTCACTGCGTACAGTCACTGGGTACTGTCACTGGGTACTGTCACGGGGTACTGTCACTGCGTACAGTCACTGGGTACTGTCACTGGGTACTGTCACTGGGTACTCTCACTGGGTACTGTCACTGGGTACTGTCACTGGGTACTGTCACGGGGTACTGTCACTGGGTACTGTCACTGGGTACTGTCACGGGGTACTGTCACTGGGTACTGTCATTGGGTACTCTCACTGGGTACTGTCACTGGGTACTGACACGGGGTACTGTCATTGGGTACTGTCACGGGGTACTGTCACTGGGTACTGTCACGTGGTACTGTCACGGGGTACTGTCACGGGGTGCTGTGACTGGGTACTGTCACTGGGTACGGTCACAGGGTACTGTCACGGGGTACTGTCACTGCGTACTGTCATTGGGTACTGTCACTGGGTACTGACACGGGGTACTGTCATTGGGTACTGTCACGGGGTACTGTCATTGGGTACTGTCACTGCTTACTGTCATTGGGTACTGTCACTGGGTACTGACACGGGGTACTGTCATTGGGTACTGTCACGGGGTACTGTCACTGGGTACTGTCACGTGGTACTGTCACGGGGTACTGTCACGGGGTGCTGTGACTGGGTACTGTCACTGCGTACAGTCACTGGGTACTGTCACTGGGTACTGTCACGGGGTACTGTCACTGGGTACTGTCACGGGGTACTGTCACTGGGTACTCTCACTGGGTACTCTCACTGGGTACAGTCACTGGGTACTGTCACTGGGTACTGTCACGGGGTACTGTCACTGGGTACTGTCACTGGGTACTGTCACTGGGTACTGTCACTGCGTACAGTCACTGGGTACTGTCACTGGGTACTGTCACTGGGTACTCTCACTGGGTACTGTCACTGGGTACTGTCACTGGGTACTGTCACGAGGTACTGTCACTGGGTACTGTCATTGGGTACTCTCACTGGGTACTGTCACTGGGTACTGTCACTGCATACAGTCACTGCGTACAGTCACTGGGTACTGTCACGGAGTACGGTCACAGGGTACTGTCACTGGGTACTCTCACTGGGTACTGTCACTGGGTACTGTCACTGGGTACTGTCACGAGGTACTGTCACTGGGTACTGTCATTGGGTACTCTCACTGGGTACTGTCACTGGGTACTGTCACTGCATACAGTCACTGCGTACAGTCACTGGGTACTGTCACGGAGTACGGTCACAGGGTACTGTCACGGGGTACTGTCACGGGGTACTGTCACGAGGTACTGTCACTGGGTACTGTCACTGGGTACTGTCACTGGGTACTGTCACTGGGTATAGACACGAGGTACTGTCACGAGCTATGGTCATGGGGTACTGTCACGGGGTACTCTCGCGAGGTACTGTCATGAGGTACTGTCACGAGGTACCGTCATGCGGCGCTGTCACGTGACACTGTCATGGGGTACAGTCATGCAGCACTGTCATGTGGCGCTGTCACGGGGTACTGTCACGGGGTACTGTCACTGGGTACTGTCACAGGGTACTGTCACGGGGTACTGTCACGGGGTACTGTCAATGGGTACTCACACTGGGTACTCACACTGGGTACTGTCACTGGGTACTGTCACGCAGTACTGACACAGGGTACGGTTACTACATACTGTCACGAGGTACTGTCATTGGGTACTGTCACTGGGTACGGTCACAGGGTACTGTCACTGCGTACTGTCATTGGGTACTCTCACTGGGTACTGTCACGGGGTACTGTCACTGGGTACGGTCACTGGGTACTGTCACTGGGTACTGTCACTGGGTACTGTCATTGGGTACTCTCACTGGGTACTGTCACTGGGTACTGTCACTGCGTACAGTCACTGGGTACTGTCACTGGGTACTGTCACGGGGTACTGTCACTGGGTACTGTCACTGGGTACTGTCACGGGGGTACTGTCACGGGGTACTGTCACGGGGTACTCTCACTGGGTACTGTCACTGGGTACAGTCACTGGGTACTGTCACTGGGTACTGTCACGGGGTACTGTCACTGGGTACTGTCACTGGGTACTGTCACTGCGTACAGTCACTGGGTACTGTCACTGGGTACTGTCACGGGGTACTGTCACTGCGTACAGTCACTGGGTACTGTCACTGGGTACTGTCACTGGGTACTCTCACTGGGTACTGTCACTGGGTACAGTCACTGGGTACTGTCACTGGGTACTGTCACGGGGTACTGTCACGGGGTACTGTCACTGGGTACTGTCACTGCGTACAGTCACTGGGTACTGTCACTGGGTACTGTCACTGGGTACTGTCACGGGGTACTGTCACTGGGTACTGTCACTGGGTACTGTCACTGCGTACAGTCACTGGGTACTGTCACTGGGTACTGTCACGGGGTACTGTCACTGCGTACAGTCACTGGGTACTGTCACTGGGTACTGTCACTGGGTACTCTCACTGGGTACTGTCACTGGGTACTGTCACTGGGTACTGTCACGGGGTACTGTCACTGGGTACTGTCACTGGGTACTGTCACGGGGTACTGTCACTGGGTACTGTCATTGGGTACTCTCACTGGGTACTGTCACTGGGTACTGTCACTGCATACAGTCACTGCGTACAGTCACTGGGTACTGTCACTGGGTACTGTCACGGAGTACGGTCATAGGGTACTGTCACGGGGTACTGTCACGGGGTACTGTCACGAGGTACTGTCACTGGGTACTGTCACTGGGTACTGTCACGGGGTACTGTCACTGGGTACTGTCACTGGGTACTGTCACGGGGTACTGTCACTGGGTACTGTCACTGAGTACTGTCACGGGGTACTGTCACTGGGTATAGACACGAGGTACTGTCACGAGCTATGGTCATGGGGTACTGTCACGGGGTACTGTCGCGAGGTACTGTCATGAGGTACTGTCACGAGGTACCGTCATGCGGCGCTGTCACGTGACACTGTCATGGGGTACAGTCATGCGGCACTGTCATGTGGCGCTGTCACGGGGTACTGTCTCGGGGTACTGTCACTGGGTACTGTCACAGGGTACTGTCACGGGGTACTGTCACGGGGTACTGTCACTGGGTACTGTCAATGGGTACTCACACTGGGTACTCACACTGGGTACTGTCACTGGGTACTGTCACGCAGTACTGACACAGGGTACGGTTACTACATACTGTCACGAGGTACTGTCATTGGGTACTGTCACTGGGTACGGTCACAGGGTACTGTCACTGCGTACTGTCATTGGGTACTGTCACTGGTACTGTCACTGGGTACTCTCACTGGCACTGTCACTGGTACTGTCACTGGGTACTGTCACTGGTAATGTCACTGGGTACTGTCACTGGGTAATGTCACTGGTACTGTCACTGGGTACTGTCACTGGTACTGTCACTGGGTACTGTCACTGGTACTGTCACTGGGTACTGTCACTGGTACTGTCACTGGGTACTGTCACTGGGTACTGTCACTGGGTACTGTCACTGGTACTGTCACTAGGTACTGTCACTGGGTACTGTCACTGGGTACTGTCATGAGGTACGGTCACTGGGTGCTGTCAATGGGTACTGTCAATGGGTACTGACACTGGGTACTCACACTGGGTACTGACACTGGGTACTGTCACTGGGTACTGTCACTGGGTACTGTCACTGCGTACTGTCACGGGGTACTGTCACTGGGTACTGTCACTGGGTACTCTCACTGGGTACTGTCACTGGGTACTGTCACGCAGTACGGTTACTACATACTGTCACGAGGTACTGTCATTGGGTACTGTCACTGGGTACGGTCACAGGGTACTGTCACGGGGTACTGTCACTGCGTACTGTCATTGGGTACTGTCACTGGGTACTGACACGGGGTACTGTCATTGGGTACTGTCACGGGGTACTGTCATTGGGTACTGTCACTGCGTACTGTCATTGGGTACTGTCACTGGGTACTGACACGGGGTACTGTCATTGGGTACTGTCACGGGGTACTGTCACTGGGTACTGTCACGTGGTACTGTCACGGGGTACTGTCACGGGGTGCTGTGACTGGGTACTGTCACTGCGTACAGTCACTGGGTACTGTCACTGGGTACTGTCACGGGGTACTGTCACTGGGTACTGTCACGGGGTACTGTCACTGGGTACTCTCACTGGGTACTCTCACTGGGTACAGTCACTGGGTACTGTCACTGGGTACTGTCACGGGGTACTGTCACTGGGTACTGTCACTGGGTACTGTCACTGGGTACTGTCACTGCGTACAGTCACTGGGTACTGTCACTGGGTACTGTCACTGGGTACTCTCACTGGGTACTGTCACTGGGTACTGTCACTGGGTACTGTCACGAGGTACTGTCACTGGGTACTGTCATTGGGTACTCTCACTGGGTACTGTCACTGGGTACTGTCACTGCATACAGTCACTGCGTACAGTCACTGGGTACTGTCACGGAGTACGGTCACAGGGTACTGTCACGGGGTACTGTCACGGGGTACTGTCACGAGGTACTGTCACGGGGTACTGTCACGGGGTACTGTCACGAGGTACTGTCACGGGGTACTGTCACGGGGTACTGTCACGAGGTACTGTCACTGGGTACTGTCACTGGGTACTGTCACTGGGTACTGTCACTGGGTACTGTCACGGGGTACTGTCACTGGGTATAGACACGAGGTACTGTCACGAGCTATGGTCATGGGGTACTGTCACGGGGTACTGTCGCGAGGTACTGTCATGAGGTACTGTCACGAGGTACCGTCATGCGGCGCTGTCACGTGACACTGTCATGGGGTACAGTCATGCAGCACTGTCATGTGGCGCTGTCACGGGGTACTGTCACGGGGTACTGTCACTGGGTACTGTCACAGGGTACTGTCACGGGGTACTGTCACGGGGTACTGTCACTGGGTACTGTCAATGGGTACTCACACTGGGTACTCACACTGGGTACTGTCACTGGGTACTGTCACGCAGTACTGACACAGGGTACGGTTACTACATACTGTCACGAGGTACTGTCATTGGGTACTGTCACTGGGTACGGTCACAGGGTACTGTCACTGCGTACTGTCATTGGGTACTCTCACTGGGTACTGTCACGGGGTACTGTCACTGGGTACGGTCACTGGGTACTGTCACTGGGTACTGTCACTGGGTACTGTCACTGGGTACTGTCATTGGGTACTCTCACTGGGTACTGTCACTGGGTACTGTCACTGCGTACAGTCACTGGGTACTGTCACTGGGTACTGTCACGGGGTACTGTCACTGGGTACTGTCACTGGGTACTGTCACGGGGGTACTGTCACGGGGTACTGTCACGGGGTACTCTCACTGGGTACTGTCACTGGGTACAGTCACTGGGTACTGTCACGGGGTACTGTCACTGCGTACAGTCACTGGGTACTGTCACTGGGTACTGTCACTGGGTACTCTCACTGGGTACTGTCACTGGGTACAGTCACTGGGTACTGTCACTGGGTACTGTCACGGGGTACTGTCACGGGGTACTGTCACTGGGTACTGTCACTGCGTACAGTCACTGGGTACTGTCACTGGGTACTGTCACTGGGTACTGTCACGGGGTACTGTCACTGGGTACTGTCACTGGGTACTGTCACTGCGTACAGTCACTGGGTACTGTCACTGGGTACTGTCACGGGGTACTGTCACTGCGTACAGTCACTGGGTACTGTCACTGGGTACTGTCACTGGGTACTCTCACTGGGTACTGTCACTGGGTACTGTCACTGGGTACTGTCACGGGGTACTGTCACTGGGTACTGTCACTGGGTACTGTCACGGGGTACTGTCACTGGGTACTGTCATTGGGTACTCTCACTGGGTACTGTCACTGGGTACTGTCACGCAGTACGGTTACTACATACTGTCACGAGGTACTGTCATTGGGTACTGTCACTGGGTACGGTCACAGGGTACTGTCACGGGGTACTGTCACTGCGTACTGTCATTGGGTACTGTCACTGGGTACTGACACGGGGTACTGTCATTGGGTACTGTCACGGGGTACTGTCACTGGGTACTGTCACGTGGTACTGTCACGGGGTACTGTCACGGGGTGCTGTGACTGGGTACTGTCACTGCGTACAGTCACTGGGTACTGTCACTGGGTACTGTCACGGGGTACTGTCACTGGGTACTGTCACGGGGTACTGTCACTGGGTACTCTCACTGGGTACTCTCACTGGGTACAGTCACTGGGTACTGTCACTGGGTACTGTCACGGGGTACTGTCACTGGGTACTGTCACTGGGTACTGTCACTGCGTACAGTCACTGGGTACTGTCACTGGGTACTGTCACTGGGTACTCTCACTGGGTACTGTCACTGGGTACTGTCACTGGGTACTGTCACGAGGTACTGTCACTGGGTACTGTCATTGGGTACTCTCACTGGGTACTGTCACTGGGTACTGTCACTGCATACAGTCACTGCGTACAGTCACTGGGTACTGTCACGGAGTACGGTCACAGGGTACTGTCACTGGGTACTCTCACTGGGTACTGTCACTGGGTACTGTCACTGGGTACTGTCACGAGGTACTGTCACTGGGTACTGTCATTGGGTACTCTCACTGGTTACTGTCACTGGGTACTGTCACTGCATACAGTCACTGCGTACAGTCACTGGGTACTGTCACGGAGTACGGTCACAGGGTACTGTCACGGGGTACTGTCACGGGGTACTGTCACGAGGTACTGTCACTGGGTACTGTCACTGGGTACTGTCACTGGGTACTGTCACTGGGTACTGTCACTGGGTATAGACACGAGGTACTGTCACGAGCTATGGTCATGGGGTACTGTCACGGGGTACTCTCGCGAGGTACTGTCATGAGGTACTGTCACGAGGTACCGTCATGCGGCGCTGTCACGTGACACTGTCATGGGGTACAGTCATGCAGCACTGTCATGTGGCGCTGTCACGGGGTACTGTCACGGGGTACTGTCACTGGGTACTGTCACAGGGTACTGTCACGGGGTACTGTCACGGGGTACTGTCACTGGGTACTGTCAATGGGTACTCACACTGGGTACTCACACTGGGTACTGTCACTGGGTACTGTCACGCAGTACTGACACAGGGTACGGTTACTACATACTGTCACGAGGTACTGTCATTGGGTACTGTCACTGGGTACGGTCACAGGGTACTGTCACTGCGTACTGTCATTGGGTACTCTCACTGGGTACTGTCACGGGGTACTGTCACTGGGTACGGTCACTGGGTACTGTCACTGGGTACTGTCACTGGGTACTGTCACTGGGTACTGTCATTGGGTACTCTCACTGGGTACTGTCACTGGGTACTGTCACTGCGTACAGTCACTGGGTACTGTCACTGGGTACTGTCACGGGGTACTGTCACTGGGTACTGTCACTGGGTACTGTCACGGGGGTACTGTCACGGGGTACTGTCACGGGGTACTCTCACTGGGTACTGTCACTGGGTACAGTCACTGGGTACTGTCACTGGGTACTGTCACGGGGTACTGTCACTGGGTACTGTCACTGGGTACTGTCACTGCGTATAGTCACTGGGTACTGTCACTGGGTACTGTCACGGGGTACTGTCACTGCGTACAGTCACTGGGTACTGTCACTGGGTACTGTCACTGGGTACTCTCACTGGGTACTGTCACTGGGTACAGTCACTGGGTACTGTCACTGGGTACTGTCACGGGGTACTGTCACGGGGTACTGTCACTGGGTACTGTCACTGCGTACAGTCACTGGGTACTGTCACTGGGTACTGTCACTGGGTACTGTCACGGGGTACTGTCACTGGGTACTGTCACTGGGTACTGTCACTGCGTACAGTCACTGGGTACTGTCACTGGGTACTGTCACGGGGTACTGTCACTGCGTACAGTCACTGGGTACTGTCACTGGGTACTGTCACTGGGTACTGTCACTGGGTACTGTCACGGGGTACTGTCACTGGGTACTGTCACTGGGTACTGTCACTGCGTACAGTCACTGGGTGCTGTCACTGGGTACTGTCACGGGGTACTGTCACTGCGTACAGTCACTGGGTACTGTCACTGGGTACTGTCACTGGGTACTCTCACTGGGTACTGTCACTGGGTACAGTCACTGGGTACTGTCACTGGGTACTGTCACGGGGTACTGTCACGGGGTACTGTCACTGGGTACTGTCACTGCGTACAGTCACTGGGTACTGTCACTGGGTACTGTCACTGGGTACTGTCACGGGGTACTGTCACTGGGTACTGTCACTGGGTACTGTCACTGCGTACAGTCACTGGGTACTGTCACTGGGTACTGTCACGGGGTACTGTCACTGCGTACAGTCACTGGGTACTGTCACTGGGTACTGTCACTGGGTACTCTCACTGGGTACTGTCACTGGGTACTGTCACTGGGTACTGTCACGGGGTACTGTCACTGGGTACTGTCACTGGGTACTGTCACGGGGTACTGTCACTGGGTACTGTCATTGGGTACTCTCACTGGGTACTGTCACTGGGTACTGTCACTGCATACAGTCACTGCGTACAGTCACTGGGTACTGTCACTGGGTACTGTCACGGAGTACGGTCATAGGGTACTGTCACGGGGTACTGTCACGGGGTACTGTCACGAGGTACTGTCACTGGGTACTGTCACTGGGTACTGTCACGGGGTACTGTCACTGGGTACTGTCACTGGGTACTGTCACGGGGTACTGTCACTGGGTACTGTCACTGGGTACTGTCACGGGGTACTGTCACTGGGTATAGACACGAGGTACTGTCACGAGCTATGGTCATGGGGTACTGTCACGGGGTACTGTCGCGAGGTACTGTCATGAGGTACTGTCACGAGGTACCGTCATGCGGCGCTGTCACGTGACACTGTCATGGGGTACAGTCATGCGGCACTGTCATGTGGCGCTGTCACGGGGTACTGTCTCGGGGTACTGTCACTGGGTACTGTCACAGGGTACTGTCACGGGGTACTGTCACGGGGTACTGTCACTGGGTACTGTCAATGGGTACTCACACTGGGTACTCACACTGGGTACTGTCACTGGGTACTGTCACGCAGTACTGACACAGGGTACGGTTACTACATACTGTCACGAGGTACTGTCATTGGGTACTGTCACTGGGTACGGTCACAGGGTACTGTCACTGCGTACTGTCATTGGGTACTCTCACTGGGTACTGTCACGGGGTACTGTCACTGGGTACGGTCACTGGGTACGGTCACTGGGTACTGTCACTGGGTACTGTCACTGGGTACTGTCACGGGGTACTGTCACTGGGTACTGTCATTGGGTACTCTCACTGGGTACTGTCACTGGGTACTGTCACTGCGTACAGTCACTGGGTACTGTCACTGGGTACTGTCACGGGGTACTGTCACTGGGTACTGTCACTGGGTACTGTCACTGCGTACAGTCACTGGGTACTGTCACTGGGTACTGTCACGGGGTACTGTCACTGCGTACAGTCACTGGGTACTGTCACTGGGTACTGTCACTGGGTACTCTCACTGGGTACTGTCACCGGGTACAGTCACTGGGTACTGTCACTGGGTACTGTCACGGGGTACTGTCACTGGGTACTGTCACTGGGTACTGTCACTGGGTACTGTCACGGGGTACTGTCACTGGGTACTGTCACTGCGTACAGTCACTGGGTACTGTCACTGGGTACTGTCACGGGGTACTGTCACTGGGTACTGTCACTGGGTACTGTCACTGGGTACTCTCACTGGGTACTGTCACTGGGTACTGTCACTGGGTACTGTCACGAGGTACTGTCACTGGGTACTGTCACTGGGTACTGTCACGGGGTACTGTCACTGGGTACTGTCATTGGGTACTCTCACTGGGTACTGTCACTGGGTACTGTCACTGCATACAGTCACTGCGTACAGTCACTGGGTACTGTCACTGGGTACTGTCACGGAGTACGGTCACAGGGTACTGTCACGGGGTACTGTCACGGGGTACTGTCACGAGGTACTGTCACTGGGTACTGTCACTGGGTACTGTCACGGGGTACTGTCACTGGGTACTGTCACTGGGTACTGTCACGGGGTACTGTCACTGGGTATAGACACGAGGTACTGTCACGAGCTATGGTCATGGGGTACTGTCACGGGGTACTTTCGTGAGGTACTGTCATGAGGTACTGTCACGAGGTACCGTCATGCGGCGCTGTCACGTGACACTGTCATGGGGTACAGTCATGCGGCACTGTCATGTGGCGCTGTCACGGGGTACTGTCACGGGGTACTGTCACTGGGTACTGTCACAGGGTACTGTCACGGGGTACTGTCACGGGGTACTGTCACTGGGTACTGTCAATGGGTACTCACACTGGGTACTCACACTGGGTACTGTCACTGGGTACTGTCACGCAGTACTGACACAGGGTACGGTTACTACATACTGTCACGAGGTACTGTCATTGGGTACTGTCACTGGGTACGGTCACAGGGTACTGTCACTGCGTACTGTCATTGGGTACTCTCACTGGGTACTGTCACGGGGTACTGTCACTGGGTACGGTCACTGGTTACTGTCACTGGGTACTGTCACTGGGTACTGTCACGGGGTACTGTCACTGGGTACTGTCACTGGGTACTCTCACTGGGTACTGTCACTGGGTACTGTCACTGGGTACTGTCACGAGGTACTGTCACTGGGTACTGTCACGGGGTACTGTCACGAGGTACTGTCACGAGGTACTGTCACTGGGTACTGTCACTGGGTACTGTCACGGGGTACTGTCACTGGGTACTGTCACGGGGTACTGTCACGGGGTACTGTCACTGGGTATAGACACGAGGTACTGTCACGAGCTATGGTCATGGTGTACTGTCACGGGGTACTGTCACTGGGTATAGACACGAGGTACCGTCATGCGGCGCTGTCACGTGACACTGTCATGGGGTACAGTCATGCGGCACTGTCATGTGGCGCTGTCACGGGGTACTGTCACGGGGTACTGTCACTGGGTACTGTCACAGGGTACTGTCACGGGGAACTGTCACTGGGTACTGTCACTGGGTACTGTCACTGGTACTGTCACTGGGTAAGGTCACGGGGCACTGTCACGGGGCACTGTCACGGGATACTGTCACGGGCGTCATTACAGGGCGCTGTCATGGGGCACCGTTACAGGCCCAGAAACTATTGCTTGGTGCAACTAAAGAACAAACTTACTTTTATATCGTGCCTTCCATGTCCTCAGGATATCCCAAAGCGCTTCACAGCCAATGAATTAAAGTGTAATCACTGTGTCAATGTAACACAGACCAGAATGTCTCCATTCCAATTCCTGGTCTGCTTCAATTGACCTCAGTACCCCTGAGCCGGAGGTTTGTATAACGGGGGGCCCGAGGGTTTGTATAACGGGGGGCCGAGGGTTTGTATAACCGGAGGGGGGGGGGCGGGGGTTTGTATAAGGTGGGGGGCGGGGGTTTGTATAACAGGGTGGGGGGGTTTATATAAGGGGAGGGCCGTGGGTTTGTATAACCGGGGGGGCTGTGGATTTGCATAACCGGAGGGGGGGCCGGGGGTTTGTATAACGGGGGGGGGGGCCGTGGGTTTGTATAACCGGGGGGGCTGTGGATTTGCATAACCGGAGGGGGGGCCGGGGGTTTGTATAACGGGGGGGGGGGGGGGGCCGGGGGTTTGTATAACGGGAGGGGGGGGGGCGGGGGTTTGTATAACGGGGGGGGGGGGCGGGGGTTTGTATAACGGGGGGGGTGGGCCAGGGGTTTGTATAACAATGGGGGGTGGGGGTTTGTATAACGGGGCGGGGGGGTTTGTATAAGGGGGGGGGCCAGGGTTTGTATAACCGGAGGGGGGTGGGGGTTTGTATAAGGGGGGGGGCTGGGGGTTTGTATAACCGGAGGGGGGGGTTTGTATAAGGGGGGGCCGGGGGTTTGTATAACCGGAGGGGGGGGTTTGTATAAGGGGGGGCTGGGGGTTTGTCTAACCGGAGGGGGGGGTTTGTATAAGGGGGGGCCGGGGGTTTGTATAATGGGGGGAGGGGGGCGGGGGTTTGTATAATGGGGGGAGGGGGGCGGGGGTTTGTATAACCGGGTGGGAGGCCGGGGGTTTGTATAATGGGGGGGGGGTTTGTATAATGGGGGGAGGGGGGCGGGGTTTTGTATAACCGGGTGGGAGGCCGGGGGTTTGTATAATGGGGGGGGGGGGGGTTTGTATAACCGGGAGGGAGGCCGGGGGTTTGTATAATGGGGGGGGGGGGTTTGTATAACCGGGAGGGAGGCCGGGGGTTTGTATAATGGGGGGGGGGGTTTGTATAACCGGGAGGGAGGCCGGGGGTTTGTATAATGGGGGTGAGAGACTAGAAACTGTGGAGGAGGAAAGGGATTTGGGTGTCCAGATACACAAGCCACTAAATACTAGTGCACAGGTACAAAAAGTAATCAAAAAGAGGCTCATGAATTGTTGGTCTTTATCAGAAGGGGGCTGGAATACAAAGGGGAGGAAATTATGATTCAGTTGTACAGAGAATCGGTCAGACCCCATCTGGAATACTGCATTCAGTTTTGGGCTCTACACCTCAGGAAGGATATATTGGCTTTAGAGGGGTAACAGTGAAGATTCACCAGAAGGGCTTAAAGAGTTAAATTATGAAGACAGGATACATAGACAAGGCTTGTGTTCCCTTGAGATTAGAAGGCTGAGGGGCAATCTGGTCAGGGTGTTTAAAATGATAAAGGGATTCGATAGGATAGATACAGATAAACTGTTTCCTCTGGTGGGGGAATCCAGAACAAGGGGGCACAATCTTAAAATTAGAGCCAGGCTGTTCAGGGGTGAAATTGGAAACACTTTATCACACAAAGGGTTGTGGAAATCTGGAATTCTCCGCACCATAAGCCTGTGCATGTTGGGAGTCAATTGGAACTTTCAAGACTGAGATCGAGCGATTTTTGTTAGGTAAGGGTATCAGAGAATATGGAGCAAAGGCAGGAAATGGAATTGAGGTAAAGATCAGCCATTGAATGGCGAAACAGGCTTGAGGGGCTGAATGGCCTACCATTGTTAGTAGTAACATAAGGTACAAGGGTAGATGGTAACAGAGTGTCAGAGGGGACAAGGTTAGATGGTAACAGAGTGTCAGAGGGGACAAGGTTAGATGGTAACAGAGTGTCAGAGGGGACAAGGTGAGATGGTAACAGAGTGTCAGAGGGGACAAGGTTAGATGGTAACAGAGTGTCAGAGGGGACAAGGTTAGATGGTAACAGAGTGTCAGAGGGGACAAGGGTAGATGGTAACAGAGTGTCAGAGGGGACAAGGGTAGATGGTAACAGAGGGCTCAATATTAGGAGGGCTGTGGGTTCGCAGCGGGGGGGCTATTGGGCACGTGGGTAACGCGCCCGGTGAAATCAGTCTGCCCCGCGCACAATCGCAGCCTAATTGGATCCACTTACCTGGTCTTCCGGGTTCCCCACTGCTGAGCTGTGCGTCGGGCGGGCTGCGCATGCGCAGTAAGCTCTGTCAGCTGGAGGAGCTCTATTTAAAGGGGCAGTCCTCCACTGACTGATGCTGCAACAAATAGGAAAAAATACAGCATGGAGCAGCCGAGGGGGAAGGCTGCTCCCAGGTTAATGATGCCTCACTCCAGGTATCATTAGATGGGGTGAGGAGGAGGGGGAGGACAGAGATCTTCCCCCGGCTGGCGGGAGGAAGCGGCCTGCCTCTGCCACCAGGAAGGCCCGGCTCGAGGTGGCAGAGGAGGTCACCTGCACCACCAACATATCGCCCACCTGCATACAATGCAGGAGGCCCTGCAATGACCTCAGTAGGTCAGCCAAAGTGAGTACACTTACTCATTCCCCTACACTCCGTCTGCCACATCACTGCCCCCACCCCACATCTCCTTCTGCACTGCCAACACTGCTCTGTCACATCACCCCTCACACCCACTCAAACCTCATCCTCATCTTACCTGCACTTACTCACCTCGCCAGTACTCATCCCGCCACTACCACTCAACCCAATCCTCATACAATCTCATGGCTCTATCTCATACTCACCCTCTCATGCATCTCTTTCACGGCCAGCCTCACTCAACCTGCCACTACCTGTGCTGCAGCCACAGGGCATGCATCACATATGTGCAGTAGGAAGCGTAAGGCAAACGTGTCGTGAGCATGAAGGGGATGCACAAGGGTGTTTGAGGGTTTGTCATGGCTTTTACTTCTATTGATTTCTGACCAACTCACATTACATATTATATTGACACCACTACTGCCAAGTCTTTGCGAATCTTGTCTGGTTTGTGCAATAATTCCCTTTCCTGAGGATCACAATGAAGACCCACACCTGATGCCATCCATTGTGTCACTGCAGAGTGGGTGTAGGTGTATTTACATGGCTCTTTTGTGCAGACGACTGAGAGACGTCGGCGATGTCCCTGCTTGCACCCTGGAAGGATGCGGAGGAGAAGTTGTTGAGGGCAGTGGTGACTTTGACACCGACAGGTAAGGAGATGGTGCTCGGGCCAGCCGGGAGCAGCTCGGCATGAAGGAGGCTGCAGATGTCCACGACTACATATCGAGTGACTCTGAGCCTCCGTGTGCACTGCTGCTCAGAGAGGTCCAGGAAGCTGAGCCTCGGTCTGTGGACCCTGTGGCGAGGATAGTGCCCCCTGCGATGCATCTCTCTCTCTACGGTTGCACTCCCTCCTGCTGTGCAGGTGGATGTGTCACAGCACTGTGTTGTGGAGCTCCACGTGTCAGAGGTGGACGGCGTGGCCGGCAAGGCTGGTGATGCTGTTCAACCTCCGAGGAGGTCATGACTGCAGCTACAGCGGCCCCCATCCGGAAGATGTACATCTGAGGGGGTCCGCAAGGTAGGTACATGTCTCTGGACCCCGGGGTAAGTGTGCAAGTTGGTGAATTTGATTGTCAGGAGGAGGGTGGTGGAGGCCAAACTTTGTCCCAAGTGACAGAGTGGCCTCCTGCAATGAGTGAGGGTCTCCCTCCACACCTGTCAAATGGACCTTTGCAGCTGCCACAGGCTGACAGCTGCAGCACGTCCATTTCAACTGGGAGTGTTTCCCCAGTGTGGGAAACAGTCCCAGTTGTTTCTAAAATCCCACCCCTCCTCACATATTCCCTTAATCAGGTCTGTTAATGACCTGAAATAGCAAGATAAATATTATTAAGTGGCACCTCGCTGGCTTTAATTGCTGCGGGAGACCCACATGCGGGGGCTGCGCGCCCACGTCGGCGCGTCTGTGGGGAACCCGGAAGTGGGCGGGTTGGAGCAGGGCTCCCGACCCGCTCCGGGATTCCCCGATTTTCGGAGCCCCCCCGCCAGGAACGCACCCGATAGCGGGTGCTAAAATGGAGCCCAGAGTGTCAGAGTGGACAAGGGCAGATGGTAACAGAGTGTCAGAGGGGACAGGGGGAGATGGTAACTCAGTATCAGAGGGGACAAGGGGAGATGGTAACAGAGTGTCAGAGGGGACAAGGGGAGATGGTAACAGAGTGTCAGAGGGGACAGGGGGAGATGGTAACAGAGTGTCAGAGGGGACAAGGGGAGATGGTAACAGAGTGTCAGAGGGGACAGGGGGAGATGGTAACAGAGTGTCAGAGGGGACAAGGGGAGATGGTAACAGAGTGTCAGAGGGGACAGGGGGAGATGGTAACAGAGTGTCAGAGGGGACAAGGGGAGATGGTAACAGAGTGTCAGAGGGGACAGGGGGAGATGGTAACAGAGTGTCAGAGGGGACAAGGGGAGATGGTAACAGAGTGTCAGAGGGGACAGGGGGAGATGGTAACGCAGTGTCAGAGGGGACAAGGGGAGATGGTAAAAGATTGTCAGAGGGGACAGGGGGAGATGGTAACAGAGTGTCAGAGGGGACAGGGGGAGATGGTAACAGAGTGTCAGAGGGGACAGGGGTAGATGGTAACAGAGTGTCAGAGGGGACAGGGGGAGATGGTAACGCAGTGTCAGAGGGGACAGGGGGAGATGGTAACAGAGTGTCAGAGGGGACAGGGGGAGATGGTAACAGAGTGTCAGAGGGGACAGGGGGAGATGGTAACTCAGTATCAGAGGGGACAGGGGTAGATGGTAACAGAGTGTCAGAGGGGACAGGGGTAGATGGTAACAGAGTGTCAGAGGGGACAGGGGGAGATGGTAACAGAGTGTCAGAGGGGACAGGGGGAGATGGTAAAAGATTGTCAGAGGGGACAGGGGGAGATGGTAACAGAGTGTCAGAGGGGACAGGGGGAGATGGTAACAGAGTGTCAGAGGGGACGGGGGGAGATGGTAACTCAGTATCAGAGGGGACAGGGGTAGATGGTAACAGAGTGTCAGAGGGGACAGGGGTAGATGGTAACAGAGTGTCAGAGGGGACAGGGGGAGATGGTAACAGAGTGTCAGAGGGGACGGGGGGAGATGGTAACTCAGTATCAGAGGGGACAGGGGTAGATGGTAACAGAGTGTCAGAGGGGACAGGGGGAGATGGTAACAGAGTGTCAGAAGGGACAGGGGGAGATGGTAACTCAGTGTCAGAGGGGACAGGGGTAGATGGTAACAGAGTGTCAGAGGGGACGGGGGGAGATGGTAACTCGGTATCAGAGGGGACAGGGGTAGATGGTAACAGAGTGTCAGAGGGGACAGGGGGAGATGGTAACAGAGTGTCAGAGGGGACAAGGGGAGATGGTAAAAGATTGTCAGAGGGGACAAGGGGAGATGGTAACAGAGTGTCAGAGGGGACAGGGGGAGATGGTAACTCAGTATCAGAGGGGACAGGGGGAGATGGTAACAGAGTGTCAGAGGGGACGGGGGGAGATGGTAACTCAGTATCAGAGGGGACAGGGGGAGATGGTAACAGAGTGTCAGAGGGGACAGGGGTAGATGGTAACAGAGTGTCAGAGGGGACAGGGGGAGATGGTAACAGAGTGTCAGAGGGGACAGGGGGAGATGGTAACAGAGTGTCAGAGGGGACGGGGGGAGATGGTAACTCAGTATCAGAGGGGACAAGGGTAGATGGCAACAGAGTGTCAGAGGGGACAGGGGGAGATGGTAACTCAGTGTCAGAGGGGACAGGGGGAGATGGTAACAGAGTGTCAGAGGGGACAGGGGTAGATGGTAACAGAGTATCAGAGGGGACAAGGGGAGATGGTAACGCAGTGTCAGAGGGGACAGGGGTAGATGGTAACGCAGTGTCAGAGGGGACAGGGGGAGATGGTAACAGAGTGTCAGAGGGGACAGGGGTAGATGGTAACTCAGTGTCAGAGGGGACAGGGGGAGATGGTAACAGAGTGTCAGAGGGGACAGGGGTAGATTGTAACAGAGTATCAGAGGGGACAAGGGGAGATGGTAACGCAGTGTCAGAGGGGACAGGGGTAGATGGTAACGCAGTGTCAGAGGGGACAGGGGGAGATGGTTACTCAGTGTCAGAGGGGACAAGGGTAGATGGTAACAGAGTATCAGAGGGGACAGGGGGAGATGGTAACGCAGTGTCAGAGGGGACAGGGGTAGATGGTAATGCAGTGTCAGAGGGGACAAGGGTAGATGGTAACTCAGTGTCAGAGGGGACAGGGGTAGATGGTAACGCAGTGTCAGAGGGGACAGGGGTAGATGGTAACTCAGTGTCAGAGGGGACAGGGGGAGATGGTAACGCAGTGTCAGAGGGGACAGGGGTAGATGGTAACGCAGTGTCAGAGGGGACAGGGGTAGATGGTAACTCAGTGTCAGAGGGGACAGGGGGAGATGGTAACGCAGTGTCAGAGGGGACAGGGGTAGATGGTAACTCAGTGTCAGAGGGGACAGGGGTAGATGGTAACTCAGTGTCAGAGGGGACAGGGGGAGATGGTAACGCAGTGTCAGAGGGGACAGGGGGAGATGGTAACAGAGTGTCAGAGGGGACAGGGGGAGATGGTAACTCAGTATCAGAGGGGACAGGGGGAGATGGTAACAGAGTGTCAGAGGGGACGGGGGGAGATGGTAACTCAGTATCAGAGGGGACAGGGGGAGATGGTAACAGAGTGTCAGAGGGGACAGGGGTAGATGGTAACAGAGTGTCAGAGGGGACAGGGGGAGATGGTAACAGAGTGTCAGAGGGGACAGGGGGAGATGGTAACAGAGTGTCAGAGGGGACGGGGGGAGATGGTAACTCAGTATCAGAGGGGACAAGGGTAGATGGTAACAGAGTGTCAGAGGGGACAGGGGGAGATGGTAACTCAGTGTCAGAGGGGACAGGGGTAGATGGTAACAGAGTGTCAGAGGGGACAAGGGGAGATGGTAAAAGATTGTCAGAGGGGACAAGGGGAGATGGTAACAGAGTGTCAGAGGGGACAGGGGGAGATGGTAACTCAGTATCAGAGGGGACAGGGGGAGATGGTAACAGAGTGTCAGAGGGGACGGGGGGAGATGGTAACTCAGTATCAGAGGGGACAGGGGGAGATGGTAACAGAGTGTCAGAGGGGACAGGGGTAGATGGTAACAGAGTGTCAGAGGGGACAGGGGGAGATGGTAACAGAGTGTCAGAGGGGACAGGGGGAGATGGTAACAGAGTGTCAGAGGGGACGGGGGGAGATGGTAACTCAGTATCAGAGGGGACAAGGGTAGATGGTAACAGAGTGTCAGAGGGGACAGGGGGAGATGGTAACTCAGTGTCAGAGGGGACAGGGGTAGATGGTAACAGAGTGTCAGAGGGGACAGGGGTAGATGGTAACTCAGTGTCAGAGGGGACAGGGGGAGATGGTAACAGAGTGTCAGAGGGGACAGGGGTAGATGGTAACAGAGTATCAGAGGGGACAAGGGGAGATGGTAACGCAGTGTCAGAGGGGACAGGGGTAGATGGTAACGCAGTGTCAGAGGGGACAGGGGGAGATGGTAACAGAGTGTCAGAGGGGACAGGGGTAGATGGTAACTCAGTGTCAGAGGGGACAGGGGGAGATGGTAACAGAGTGTCAGAGGGGACAGGGGTAGATGGTAACAGAGTGTCAGAGGGGACAGGGGGAGATGGTAACAGAGTGTCACAGGGGACAAGGGGAGATGGTAAAAGATTGTCAGAGGGGACAAGGGGAGATGGTAACAGAGTGTCAGAGGGGACAGGGGGAGATGGTAACTCAGTATCAGAGGGGACAGGGGGAGATGGTAACAGAGTGTCAGAGGGGACGGGGGGAGATGGTAACTCAGTATCAGAGGGGACAGGGGGAGATGGTAACAGAGTGTCAGAGGGGACAGGGGTAGATGGTAACAGAGTGTCAGAGGGGACAGGGGGAGATGGTAACAGAGTGTCAGAGGGGACAGGGGGAGATGGTAACAGAGTGTCAGAGGGGACGGGGGGAGATGGTAACTCAGTATCAGAGGGGACAAGGGTAGATGGTAACAGAGTGTCAGAGGGGACAGGGGGAGATGGTAACTCAGTGTCAGAGGGGACAGGGGTAGATGGTAACAGAGTGTCAGAGGGGACAGGGGGAGATGGTAACAGAGTGTCAGAGAGGACAGGGGGAGATGGTAACAGAGTGTCAGAGGGGACAGGGGTAGATGGTAACAGAGTATCAGAGGGGACAAGGGGAGATGGTAACGCAGTGTCAGAGGGGACAGGGGTAGATGGTAACGCAGTGTCAGAGGGGACAGGGGGAGATGGTAACAGAGTGTCAGAGGGGACAGGGGTAGATGGTAACAGAGTATCAGAGGGGACAAGGGGAGATGGTAACGCAGTGTCAGAGGGGACAGGGGTAGATGGTAACGCAGTGTCAAAGGGGACAGGGGGAGATGGTAACTCAGTGTCAGAGGGGACAGGGGTAGATGGTAACTCAGTGTCAGAGGGGACAGGGGGAGATGGTAACAGAGTGTCAGAGGGGACAGGGGTAGATGGTAACAGAGTATCAGAGGGGACAAGGGGAGATGGTAACGCAGTGTCAGAGGGGACAGGGGTAGATGGTAACGCAGTGTCAGAGGGGACAGGGGGAGATGGTTACTCAGTGTCAGAGGGGACAAGGGTAGATGGTAACAGAGTATCAGAGGGGACAGGGGGAGATGGTAACGCAGTGTCAGAGGGGACAGGGGTAGATGGTAACGCAGTGTCAGAGGGGACAAGGGTAGATGGTAACTCAGTGTCAGAGGGGACAGGGGTAGATGGTAACGCAGTGTCAGAGGGGACAGGGGTAGATGGTAACTCAGTGTCAGAGGGGACAGGGGGAGATGGTAACGCAGTGTCAGAGGGGACAGGGGTAGATGGTAACGCAGTGTCAGAGGGGACAGGGGTAGATGGTAACTCAGTGTCAGAGGGGACAGGGGGAGATGGTAACGCAGTGTCAGAGGGGATAGGGGTAGATGGTAACTCAGTGTCAGAGGGGACAGGGGTAGATGGTAACTCAGTGTCAGAGGGGACAGGGGGAGATGGTAACGCAGTGTCAGAGGGGACAGGGGGAGATGGTAACAGAGTGTCAGAGGGGACAGGGGGAGATGGTAACTCAGTATCAGAGGGGACAGGGGGAGATGTAACAGAGTGTCAGAGGGGACGGGGGGAGATGGTAACTCAGTATCAGAGGGGACAGGGGGAGATGGTAACAGAGTGTCAGAGGGGACAGGGGTAGATGGTAACAGAGTGTCAGAGGGGACAGGGGGAGATGGTAACAGAGTGTCAGAGGGGACAGGGGGAGATGGTAACAGAGTGTCAGAGGGGACGGGGGGAGATGGTAACTCAGTATCAGAGGGGACAAGGGTAGATGGTAACAGAGTGTCAGAGGGGACAGGGGGAGATGGTAACTCAGTGTCAGAGGGGACAGGGGTAGATGGTAACAGAGTGTCAGAGGGGACAAGGGGAGATGGTAAAAGATTGTCAAAGGGGACAAGGGGAGATGGTAACAGAGTGTCAGAGGGGACAGGGGGAGATGGTAACTCAGTATCAGAGGGGACAGGGGGAGATGGTAACAGAGTGTCAGAGGGGACGGGGGGAGATGGTAACTCAGTATCAGAGGGGACAGGGGTAGATGGTAACAGAGTGTCAGAGGGGACAGGGGTAGATGGTAACAGAGTGTCAGAGGGGACAGGGGGAGATGGTAACAGAGTGTCAGAGGGGACAGGGGGAGATGGTAAAAGATTGTCAGAGGGGACAGGGGGAGATGGTAACAGAGTGTCAGAGGGGACAGGGGGAGATGGTAACAGAGTGTCAGAGGGGACGGGGGGAGATGGTAACTCAGTATCAGAGGGGACAGGGGTAGATGGTAACAGAGTGTCAGAGGGGACAGGGGTAGATGGTAACAGAGTGTCAGAGGGGACAGGGGGAGATGGTAACAGAGTGTCAGAGGGGACGGGGGGAGATGGTAACTCAGTATCAGAGGGGACAGGGGTAGATGGTAACAGAGTGTCAGAGGGGACAGGGGGAGATGGTAACAGAGTGTCAGAAGGGACAGGGGGAGATGGTAACTCAGTGTCAGAGGGGACAGGGGTAGATGGTAACACAGTGTCAGAGGGGACAGGGGGAGATGGTAACAGAGTGTCAGAGGGGACAGGGGGAGATGGTAACAGAGTGTCAGAGGGGACGGGGGGAGATGGTAACTCAGTATCAGAGGGGACAAGGGTAGATGGTAACAGAGTGTCAGAGGGGACAGGGGGAGATGGTAACTCAGTGTCAGAGGGGACAGGGGTAGATGGTAACAGAGTGTCAGAGGGGACAGGGGTAGATGGTAACTCAGTGTCAGAGGGGACAGGGGGAGATGGTAACAGAGTGTCAGAGGGGACAGGGGTAGATGGTAACAGAGTATCAGAGGGGACAAGGGGAGATGGTAACGCAGTGTCAGAGGGGACAGGGGTAGATGGTAACAGAGTGTCAGAGGGGAAAGGGGTAGATGGTAACAGAGTATCAGAGGGGACAAGGGGAGATGGTAACGCAGTGTCAGAGGGGACAGGGGTAGATGGTAACGCAGTGTCAGAGGGGACAGGGGGAGATGGTTACTCAGTGTCAGAGGGGACAAGGGTAGATGGTAACAGAGTATCAGAGGGGACAGGGGGAGATGGTAACGCAGTGTCAGAGGGGACAGGGGTAGATGGTAACGCAGTGTCAGAGGGGACAAGGGTAGATGGTAACTCAGTGTCAGAGGGGACAGGGGTAGATGGTAACGCAGTGTCAGAGGGGACAGGGGTAGATGGTAACTCAGTGTCAGAGGAGACAGGGGGAGATGGTAACGCAGTGTCAGAGGGGACAGGGGTAGATGGTAACGCAGTGTCAGAGGGGACAGGGGTAGATGGTAACTCAGTGTCAGAGGGGACAGGGGGAGATGGTAACGCAGTGTCAGAGGGGACAGGGGTAGATGGAAACTCAGTGTCAGAGGGGACAGGGGTAGATGGTAACTCAGTGTCAGAGGGGACAGGGGGAGATGGTAACGCAGTGTCAGAGGGGACAGGGGGAGATGGTAACAGAGTGTCAGAGGGGACAGGGGGAGATGGTAACTCAGTATCAGAGGGGACAGGGGGAGATGGTAACAGAGTGTCAGAGGGGACGGGGGGAGATGGTAACTCAGTATCAGAGGGGACAGGGGGAGATGGTAACAGAGTGTCAGAGGGGACAGGGGTAGATGGTAACAGAGTGTCAGAGGGGACAGGGGGAGATGGTAACAGAGTGTCAGAGGGGACAGGGGGAGATGGTAACAGAGTGTCAGAGGGGACGGGGGGAGATTGTAACTCAGTATCAGAGGGGACAAGGGTAGATGGTAACAGAGTGTCAGAGGGGACAGGGGGAGATGGTAACTCAGTGTCAGAGGGGACAGGGGTAGATGGTAACAGAGTGTCAGAGGGGACAAGGGGAGATGGTAAAAGATTGTCAAAGGGGACAAGGGGAGATGGTAACAGAGTGTCAGAGGGGACGGGGGGAGATGGTAACTCAGTATCAGAGGGGACAGGGGTAGATGGTAACAGAGTGTCAGAGGGGACAGGGGGAGATGGTAACAGAGTGTCAGAAGGGACAGGGGGAGATGGTAACTCAGTGTCAGAGGGGACAGGGGGAGATGGTAACAGAGTGTCAGAGGGGACGGGGGGAGATGGTAACTCTGTATCAGAGGGGACAGGGGTAGATGGTAACAGAGTGTCAGAGGGGACAGGGGGAGATGGTAACAGAGTGTCAGAGGGGACAAGGGGAGATGGTAAAAGATTGTCAGAGGGGACAAGGGGAGATGGTAACAGAGTGTCAGAGGGGACAGGGGGAGATGGTAACTCAGTATCAGAGGGGACAGGGGGAGATGGTAACAGAGTGTCAGAGGGGACGGGGGGAGATGGTAACTCAGTATCAGAGGGGACAGGGGGAGATGGTAACAGAGTGTCAGAGGGGACAGGGGTAGATGGTAACAGAGTGTCAGAGGGGACAGGGGGAGATGGTAACAGAGTGTCAGAGGGGACAGGGGGAGATGGTAACAGAGTGTCAGAGGGGACGGGGGGAGATGGTAACTCAGTATCAGAGGGGACAAGGGTAGATGGTAACAGAGTGTCAGAGGGGACAGGGGGAGATGGTAACTCAGTGTCAGAGGGGACAGGGGTAGATGGTAACAGAGTGTCAGAGGGGACAGGGGTAGATGGTAACTCAGTGTCAGAGGGGACAGGGGGAGATGGTAACAGAGTGTCAGAGGGGACAGGGGTAGATGGTAACAGAGTATCAGAGGGGACAAGGGGAGATGGTAACTCAGTGTCAGAGGGGACAGGGGTAGATGGTAACGCAGTGTCAGAGGGGACAGGGGGAGATGGTAACAGAGTGTCAGAGGGGACAGGGGTAGATGGTAACTCAGTGTCAGAGGGGACAGGGGGAGATGGTAACAGAGTGTCAGAGGGGACAGGGGTAGATTGTAACAGAGTATCAGAGGGGACAAGGGGAGATGGTAACGCAGTGTCAGAGGGGACAGGGGTAGATGGTAACGCAGTGTCAGAGGGGACAGGGGGAGATGGTTACTCAGTGTCAGAGGGGACAAGGGTAGATGTTAACAGAGTATCAGAGGGGACAGGGGGAGATGGTAACGCAGTGTCAGAGGGGACAGGGGTAGATGGTAACGCAGTGTCAGAGGGGACAAGGGTAGATGGTAACTCAGTGTCAGAGGGGACAGGGGTAGATGGTAACGCAGTGTCAGAGGGGACAGGGGTAGATGGTAACTCAGTGTCAGAGGGGACAGGGGGAGATGGTAACGCAGTGTCAGAGGGGACAGGGGTAGATGGTAACGCAGTGTCAGAGGGGACAGGGGTAGATGGTAACTCAGTGTCAGAGGGGACAGTGGGAGATGGTAACGCAGTGTCAGAGGGGACAGGGGTAGATGGTAACTCAGTGTCAGAGGGGACAGGGGTAGATGGTAACTCAGTGTCAGAGGGGACAGGGGGAGATGGTAACGCAGTGTCAGAGGGGACAGGGGGAGATGGTAACAGAGTGTCAGAGGGGACAGGGGGAGATGGTAACTCAGTATCAGAGGGGACAGGGGGAGATGGTAACAGAGTGTCAGAGGGGACGGGGGGAGATGGTAACTCAGTATCAGAGGGGACAGGGGGAGATGGTAACAGAGTTTCAGAGGGGACAGGGGTAGATGGTAACAGAGTGTCAGAGGGGACAGGGGGAGATGGTAACAGAGTGTCAGAGGGGACAGGGGGAGATGGTAACAGAGTGTCAGAGGGGACGGGGGGAGATGGTAACTCAGTATCAGAGGGGACAGGGGTAGATGGTAACAGAGTGTCAGAGGGGACAGGGGGAGATGGTAACAGAGTGTCAGAAGGGACAGGGGGAGATGGTAACTCAGTGTCAGAGGGGACAGGGGTAGATGGTAACACAGTGTCAGAGGGGACAGGGGGAGATGGTAACAGAGTGTCAGAGGGGACAGGGGGAGATGGTAACAGAGTGTCAGAGGGGACGGGGGGAGATGGTAACTCAGTATCAGAGGGGACAAGGGTAGATGGTAACAGAGTGTCAGAGGGGACAGGGGGAGATGGTAACTCAGTGTCAGAGGGGACAGGGGTAGATGGTAACAGAGTGTCAGAGGGGACAGGGGTAGATGGTAACTCAGTGTCAGAGGGGACAGGGGGAGATGGTAACAGAGTGTCAGAGGGGACAGGGGTAGATGGTAACAGAGTATCAGAGGGGACAAGGGGAGATGGTAACGCAGTGTCAGAGGGGACAGGGGTAGATGGTAACAGAGTGTCAGAGGGGAAAGGGGTAGATGGTAACAGAGTATCAGAGGGGACAAGGGGAGATGGTAACGCAGTGTCAGAGGGGACAGGGGTAGATGGTAACGCAGTGTCAGAGGGGACAGGGGGAGATGGTTACTCAGTGTCAGAGGGGACAAGGGTAGATGGTAACAGAGTATCAGAGGGGACAGGGGGAGATGGTAACGCAGTGTCAGAGGGGACAGGGGTAGATGGTAACGCAGTGTCAGAGGGGACAAGGGTAGATGGTAACTCAGTGTCAGAGGGGACAGGGGTAGATGGTAACGCAGTGTCAGAGGGGACAGGGGTAGATGGTAACTCAGTGTCAGAGGAGACAGGGGGAGATGGTAACGCAGTGTCAGAGGGGACAGGGGTAGATGGTAACGCAGTGTCAGAGGGGACAGGGGTAGATGGTAACTCAGTGTCAGAGGGGACAGGGGGAGATGGTAACGCAGTGTCAGAGGGGACAGGGGTAGATGGAAACTCAGTGTCAGAGGGGACAGGGGTAGATGGTAACTCAGTGTCAGAGGGGACAGGGGGAGATGGTAACGCAGTGTCAGAGGGGACAGGGGGAGATGGTAACAGAGTGTCAGAGGGGACAGGGGGAGATGGTAACTCAGTATCAGAGGGGACAGGGGGAGATGGTAACAGAGTGTCAGAGGGGACGGGGGGAGATGGTAACTCAGTATCAGAGGGGACAGGGGGAGATGGTAACAGAGTGTCAGAGGGGACAGGGGTAGATGGTAACAGAGTGTCAGAGGGGACAGGGGGAGATGGTAACAGAGTGTCAGAGGGGACAGGGGGAGATGGTAACAGAGTGTCAGAGGGGACGGGGGGAGATTGTAACTCAGTATCAGAGGGGACAAGGGTAGATGGTAACAGAGTGTCAGAGGGGACAGGGGGAGATGGTAACTCAGTGTCAGAGGGGACAGGGGTAGATGGTAACAGAGTGTCAGAGGGGACAAGGGGAGATGGTAAAAGATTGTCAAAGGGGACAAGGGGAGATGGTAACAGAGTGTCAGAGGGGACGGGGGGAGATGGTAACTCAGTATCAGAGGGGACAGGGGTAGATGGTAACAGAGTGTCAGAGGGGACAGGGGGAGATGGTAACAGAGTGTCAGAAGGGACAGGGGGAGATGGTAACTCAGTGTCAGAGGGGACAGGGGGAGATGGTAACAGAGTGTCAGAGGGGACGGGGGGAGATGGTAACTCTGTATCAGAGGGGACAGGGGTAGATGGTAACAGAGTGTCAGAGGGGACAGGGGGAGATGGTAACAGAGTGTCAGAGGGGACAAGGGGAGATGGTAAAAGATTGTCAGAGGGGACAAGGGGAGATGGTAACAGAGTGTCAGAGGGGACAGGGGGAGATGGTAACTCAGTATCAGAGGGGACAGGGGGAGATGGTAACAGAGTGTCAGAGGGGACGGGGGGAGATGGTAACTCAGTATCAGAGGGGACAGGGGGAGATGGTAACAGAGTGTCAGAGGGGACAGGGGTAGATGGTAACAGAGTGTCAGAGGGGACAGGGGGAGATGGTAACAGAGTGTCAGAGGGGACAGGGGGAGATGGTAACAGAGTGTCAGAGGGGACGGGGGGAGATGGTAACTCAGTATCAGAGGGGACAAGGGTAGATGGTAACAGAGTGTCAGAGGGGACAGGGGGAGATGGTAACTCAGTGTCAGAGGGGACAGGGGTAGATGGTAACAGAGTGTCAGAGGGGACAGGGGTAGATGGTAACTCAGTGTCAGAGGGGACAGGGGGAGATGGTAACAGAGTGTCAGAGGGGACAGGGGTAGATGGTAACAGAGTATCAGAGGGGACAAGGGGAGATGGTAACTCAGTGTCAGAGGGGACAGGGGTAGATGGTAACGCAGTGTCAGAGGGGACAGGGGGAGATGGTAACAGAGTGTCAGAGGGGACAGGGGTAGATGGTAACTCAGTGTCAGAGGGGACAGGGGGAGATGGTAACAGAGTGTCAGAGGGGACAGGGGTAGATTGTAACAGAGTATCAGAGGGGACAAGGGGAGATGGTAACGCAGTGTCAGAGGGGACAGGGGTAGATGGTAACGCAGTGTCAGAGGGGACAGGGGGAGATGGTTACTCAGTGTCAGAGGGGACAAGGGTAGATGTTAACAGAGTATCAGAGGGGACAGGGGGAGATGGTAACGCAGTGTCAGAGGGGACAGGGGTAGATGGTAACGCAGTGTCAGAGGGGACAAGGGTAGATGGTAACTCAGTGTCAGAGGGGACAGGGGTAGATGGTAACGCAGTGTCAGAGGGGACAGGGGTAGATGGTAACTCAGTGTCAGAGGGGACAGGGGGAGATGGTAACGCAGTGTCAGAGGGGACAGGGGTAGATGGTAACGCAGTGTCAGAGGGGACAGGGGTAGATGGTAACTCAGTGTCAGAGGGGACAGTGGGAGATGGTAACGCAGTGTCAGAGGGGACAGGGGTAGATGGTAACTCAGTGTCAGAGGGGACAGGGGTAGATGGTAACTCAGTGTCAGAGGGGACAGGGGGAGATGGTAACGCAGTGTCAGAGGGGACAGGGGGAGATGGTAACAGAGTGTCAGAGGGGACAGGGGGAGATGGTAACTCAGTATCAGAGGGGACAGGGGGAGATGGTAACAGAGTGTCAGAGGGGACGGGGGGAGATGGTAACTCAGTATCAGAGGGGACAGGGGGAGATGGTAACAGAGTTTCAGAGGGGACAGGGGTAGATGGTAACAGAGTGTCAGAGGGGACAGGGGGAGATGGTAACAGAGTGTCAGAGGGGACAGGGGGAGATGGTAACAGAGTGTCAGAGGGGACGGGGGGAGATGGTAACTCAGTATCAGAGGGGACAAGGGTAGATGGTAACAGAGTGTCAGAGGGGACAGGGGGAGATGGTAACTCAGTGTCAGAGGGGACAGGGGTAGATGGTAACAGAGTGTCAGAGGGGACAAGGGGAGATGGTAAAAGATTGTCAGAGGGGACAAGGGGAGATGGTAACAGAGTGTCAGAGGGGACAGGGGGAGATGGTAACTCAGTATCAGAGGGGACAGGGGTAGATGGTAACAGAGTGTCAGAGGGGACAGGGGGAGATGGTAACAGAGTGTCAGAGGGGACAGGGGGAGATGGTAACAGAGTGTCAGAGGGGACGGGGGGAGATGGTAACTCAGTATCAGAGGGGACAAGGGTAGATGGTAACAGAGTGTCAGAGGGGACAGGGGGAGATGGTAACTCAGTGTCAGAGGGGACAGGGGTAGATGGTAACAGAGTGTCAGAGGGGACAGGGGTAGATGGTAACTCAGTGTCAGAGGGGACAGGGGGAGATGGTAACAGAGTGTCAGAGGGGACAGGGGTAGATGGTAACAGAGTATCAGAGGGGACAAGGGGAGATGGTAACGCAGTGTCAGAGGGGACAGGGGTAGATGGTAACGCAGTGTCAGAGGGGACAGGGGGAGATGGTAACAGAGTGTCAGAGGGGACAGGGGTAGATGGTAACTCAGTGTCAGAGGGGACAGGGGGAGATGGTAACAGAGTATCAGAGGGGACAGGGGTAGATGGTAACAGAGTGTCAGAGGGGACAGGGGGAGATGGTAACAGAGTGTCAGAGGGGACAGGGGTAGATGGTAACTCAGTGTCAGAGGGGACAGGGGGAGATGGTAACAGAGTGTCAGAGGGGACAGGGGTAGATGGTAACAGAGTGTCAGAGGGGACAGGGGGAGATGGTAACAGAGTGTCAGAGGGGACAAGGGGAGATGGTAAAAGTTGTCAGAGGGGACAAGGGGAGATGGTAACAGAGTGTCAGAGGGGACAGGGGGAGATGGTAACTCAGTATCAGAGGGGACAGGGGGAGATGGTAACAGAGTGTCAGAGGGGACGGGGGGAGATGGTAACTCAGTATCAGAGGGGACAGGGGGAGATGGTAACAGAGTGTCAGAGGGGACAGGGGTAGATGGTAACAGAGTGTCAGAGGGGACAGGGGGAGATGGTAACAGAGTGTCAGAGGGGACAGGGGGAGATGGTAACAGAGTGTCAGAGGGGACGGGGGGAGATGGTAACTCAGTATCAGAGGGGACAAGGGTAGATGGTAACAGAGTGTCAGAGGGGACAGGGGGAGATGGTAACTCAGTGTCAGAGGGGACAGGGGTAGATGGTAACAGAGTGTCAGAGGGGACAGGGGTAGATGGTAACTCAGTGTCAGAGGGGACAGGGGGAGATGGTAACAGAGTGTCAGAGGGGACAGGGGTAGATGGTAACAGAGTATCAGAGGGGACAAGGGGAGATGGTAACGCAGTGTCAGAGGGGACAGGGGTAGATGGTAACGCAGTGTCAGAGGGGACAGGGGGAGATGGTAACAGAGTGTCAGAGGGGACAGGGGTAGATGGTAACTCAGTGTCAGAGGGGACAGGGGGAGATGGTAACAGAGTGTCAGAGGGGACAGGGGTAGATGGTAACAGAGTATCAGAGGGGACAAGGGGAGATGGTAACGCAGTGTCAGAGGGGACAGGGGTAGATGGTAACGCAGTGTCAGAGGGGACAGGGGGAGATGGTTACTCAGTGTCAGAGGGGACAAGGGTAGATGGTAACAGAGTATCAGAGGGGACAGGGGGAGATGGTAACGCATTGTCAGAGGGGACAGGGGTAGATGGTAACGCAGTGTCAGAGGGGACAAGGGTAGATGGTAACTCAGTGTCAGAGGGGACAGGGGTAGATGGTAACGCAGTGTCAGAGGGGACAGGGGTAGATGGTAACTCAGTGTCAGAGGGGACAGGGGGAGATGGTAACGCAGTGTCAGAGGGGACAGGGGTAGATGGTAACGCAGTGTCAGAGGGGACAGGGGTAGATGGTAACTCAGTGTCAGAGGGGACAGGGGGAGATGGTAACGCAGTGTCAGAGGGGACAGGGGTAGATGGTATCTCAGTGTCAGAGGGGACAGGGGTAGATGGTAACTCAGTGTCAGAGGGGACAGGGGGAGATGGTAACGCAGTGTCAGAGGGGACAGGGGGAGATGGTAACAGAGTGTCAGAGGGGACAGGGGGAGATGGTAACTCAGTATCAGAGGGGACAGGGGGAGATGGTAACAGAGTGTCAGAGGGGACGGGGGGAGATGGTAACTCAGTATCAGAGG
Organism: Heptranchias perlo; assembly: GCF_035084215.1. Lineage (NCBI taxonomy): Eukaryota > Metazoa > Chordata > Chondrichthyes > Hexanchiformes > Hexanchidae > Heptranchias > Heptranchias perlo. The sequence goes on from NC_090343.1 coordinate 46,406,351, forward strand.
GGACAGGGGGAGATGGTAACAGAGTGTCAGAGGGGACAGGGGTAGATGGTAACAGAGTGTCAGAGGGGACAGGGGGAGATGGTAACAGAGTGTCAGAGGGGACAGGGGGAGATGGTAACAGAGTTTCAGAGGGGACGGGGGGAGATGGTAACTCAGTATCAGAGGGGACAAGGGTAGATGGTAACAGAGTGTCAGAGGGGACAGGGGGAGATGGTAACTCAGTGTCAGAGGGGACAGGGGTAGATGGTAACAGAGTGTCAGAGGGGACAAGGGGAGATGGTAAAAGATTGTCAGAGGGGACAAGGGGAGATGGTAACAGAGTGTCAGAGGGGACAGGGGGAGATGGTAACTCAGTATCAGAGGGGACAGGGGGAGATGGTAACAGAGTGTCAGAGGGGACGGGGGGAGATGGTAACTCAGTATCAGAGGGGACAGGGGGAGATGGTAACAGAGTGTCAGAGGGGACAGGGGTAGATGGTAACAGAATGTCAGAGGGGACAGGGGGAGATGGTAACAGAGTGTCAGAGGGGACAGGGGGAGATGGTAACAGAGTGTCAGAGGGGACGGGGGGAGATGGTAACTCAGTATCAGAGGGGACAGGGGTAGATGGTAACAGAGTGTCAGAGGGGACAGGGGTAGATGGTAACAGAGTGTCAGAGGGGACAGGGGGAGATGGTAACAGAGTGTCAGAGGGGACAGGGGGAGATGGTAACAGAGTGTCAGAGGGGACGGGGGGAGATGGTAACTCAGTATCAGAGGGGACAAGGGTAGATGGTAACAGAGTGTCAGAGGGGACAGGGGGAGATGGTAACTCAGTGTCAGAGGGGACAGGGGTAGATGGTAACAGAGTGTCAGAGGGGACAGGGGTAGATGGTAACTCAGTGTCGGAGGGGACAGGGGGAGATGGTAACAGAGTGTCAGAGGGGACAGGGGTAGATGGTAACTCAGTGTCAGAGGGGACAGGGGGAGATGGTAACAGAGTGTCAGAGGGGACAGGGGTAGATGGTAACAGAGTATCAGAGGGGACAAGGGGAGATGGTAACGCAGTGTCAGAGGGGACAGGGGTAGATGGTAACGCAGTGTCAGAGGGGACAGGGGGAGATGGTTACTCAGTGTCAGAGGGGACAAGGGTAGATGGTAACAGAGTATCAGAGGGGACAGGGGGAGATGGTAACGCAGTGTCAGAGGGGACAGGGGTAGATGGTAACGCAGTGTCAGAGGGGACAAGGGTAGATGGTAACTCAGTGTCAGAGGGGACAGGGGTAGATGGTAACGCAGTGTCAGAGGGGACAGGGGTAGATGGTAACTCAGTGTCAGAGGGGACAGGGGGAGATGGTAACGCAGTGTCAGAGGGGACAGGGGTAGATGGTAACGCAGTTTCAGAGGGGACAGGGGTAGATGGTAACTCAGTGTCAGAGGGGACAGGGGGAGATGGTAACGCAGTGTCAGAGGGGACAGGGGTAGATGGTAACTCAGTGTCAGAGGGGACAGGGGGAGATGGTAACGCAGTGTCAGAGGGGACAGGGGGAGATGGTAACTCAGTGTCAGAGGGGACAGGGGTAGATGGTAACAGAGTATCAGAGGGGACAAGTTCCTGTCACTGGCACTGGTGTCCAAACAAAGCCCACAACTGCATCGTGAAATAAATATTTTTAAGCCGGAGGGATCATGGGATAGATGGTTTTTGTTGAGCTGAAAGGAAAAACAAGAAGAGGTAGCAGTCTGTCAAAGTTACATTGCAAAACAAAGCTGGCTGTCAGCCAGGGAATAGATTGTTTTGTACACCGACTGTAGGGAAGTGATATGGAGCGTGTGTGATTTTTCACAATTGTCCCGGAATGATGATGGGGCTCAAAGCGTTTCCGTGGACAGAAATGATTGCATCTTACCTCCTGCCAGATTGGCTTTGACGTGCCAAAACACACAATAAAAGCACAGCTTCTTATTACAGCTTCTTAATTGAAGCCTGTCTCAAACTCTGGATGTGTACGTGCTTTGCCTGATAAAGGAGGAATCTTCTCCCTGCTGCTGGTGGACTCTAACTCCACCTCGCACTCAGTTGCACAGCACTGCAGCTGTTGGGTGATTAAAAAGGACTTGTTGGGGTAGGAATTGGACCTCGCTGCACCCATTTTATACGCCTGAAATGGGTGCGACCAGACACAATATCAGGGACCAATATCCAAGGACGCCTGAAACACGTCCAATCTGAAATTCGGTCGGCCCGTTTTTCAGGCGTCCATGGCAGCCGACTGAAGCAGGCGTTAGGCCCCCTTACGTATATAAATGAAAGGGGCTTGACGCCTGTTTTAGGCCCACTTGAAGAAATTGGCTATCGCCAAACCGAGCGCAGCTTCATCCACTTCCGATTCCTCAGCGGGCCACGTACAAAAGGTAACATTTTAAAATTAATTTATAAAAATGTTGCTGTGGAGCCAGGAGGAGCAGGAGCGCTCGCCCGACTCCACGTTATCACCGTCGCCCCCACCCCGGACACTCTTGACAAGTCCCGCTGTTCACTTCCTCCAATGGGTGAGCTGCCTATGGAGGCCCGACAAGCACCGGCCTAAATTATTGAAACGAGGCCAGGGGTCCAAGTTTAGGCTAGCCTCTGGACTCCCCAGCTGGGGTGTGCACTGCCTGTGCAACACCGATTCTGGGCCCAAAAACTCTTGAAGATGATAGTGAGCCACCTGTCTGTGTGCATTGTTTTTGTGACGCCTGAAATCAACCCCCATTTCCCAGTCTCCTCCCACCTGAGCCCCAATCCCCATCTCTCTCCTCCCACCTGGACCCCAATCCCCATCTCTCTCCTCCCACCTGAGCCCCAATCCCTATCTCTCTCCTCCCACCTGGACCCCAATCCCCATCTCTCTCCTCCCACCTGAGCCCCAATCCCCATCTCTCTCCTCCCACCTGGACCCCAATCCCCATCTCTCTCCTCCCACATGGACCCCAATCCCCATCTCTCTCCTCCCACCTGGACCCCAATCCCCATCTCTCTCCTCCCACCTGAGCCCCAATCCCCATCTCTCTCCTCCCACCTGAGCCCCAATCCCCATCTCTCTCCTCCCACCTGGACCCCAATCCCCATCTCTCTCCTCCCACCTGAGCCCCAGTCTCCTTCTCTGTCCCAAATGAGCCCAAATACTCCAAACACAAGCCTCTCCCTTTCCCCCCTCTCCTCTAAGGTCCAGTCCCTGATAACTCTTCAGCCCCCCCCAACCCCCTCATTTGTATCTGAAAGACAACACCTTCCAACAGTGCAGCTCTCCCTCAGTACTCCACAGAAGTGTCAGTATAAATTTTGTGCTCAAGTCACTGGAGTGGGAGTTGGACCTACAACCTTCTGATTCAGAGGTGAGCTTGCCACCCACTGAGCCACAGCTGAAACTATAGAAAGTCAAGAAATCTTGATGGCTAATTCTATGGTTGGCCGCTCCCTGCTGGTCAAGAAATGATGGGGCCCACAGCCCGTGAATATCTTTCCATTCCAATTCTTGCACCTTGCGCAGCACCCTGGGACATTCTGCTGTATTAAAGGTGCTGTATACAAGTGGGAGTTACCAGCGGATCCACTCATCCCCGATACAAAGGACAGACAATATTGGCCCTGAGATTCCAGAAGGGGTTCAACTGGTCTGCGCTGTTTCCAGAAGATTGCTCAGTGCCTTGTGAAGGGGCGGAACTTGCATCCATCCCTTAAAAGGCCAATGGTGGGTAGCGGGCGGGGCCTGGGGTAGGGATTCCCTAAGCCGGGAGTTCCCACTCCTGCTCCTCAGTTGGGACCAGGCTCTAACGTGGCCGTTGGTGATTGGAGGGGCACCGACTTCCTCAAGGGCCCTTCCCCCAGTGGGTGCAGGCTGGGCAAGCAGGCACCTCCGCTGAAGACTCTCAGAACCTTGGCAGATCTGCTCCTCCCCCCCCCCCCCCCCACCCCGCTTTGCTCAGGAAGCTGACGGGACAATTGCCGGAATTGCGATGTGAGGAATTTCAGGGCCACAAGCCCCACAATTATGATGTGAGCACAAATTGGACTGTGCCTGCCCGTGGCACCTGTGTCAGCAGTGGGTAAAGCTGGCCCCAATTAAGTTACTGAGGTTAAGCCATCCTTATCACATGAATAGGCTCCCATGCCTAAAAAAAAGCATAGGATGGCCAATTGGCTGGGGCAGAAAATCCAACGAGGCAGCAGCAGTTAAAGGGCTGCTGCTCGTCCTTAAAGGGATGTTGCATTTTTATAGTGGCAAAATGGTTTTGTGCCAGCATCAACAAGTGGTTGCTATTCCCTATATGTGTGCTAGTGTGTGTATGTATTCTAGTGTGCATATATATATTCTAGTGTGTATATGTATTCTAGTGTGTATGTGTATTCTAGTGTGTATATATATTCTAGTTTGTATATGTATTCAAGTGTGTATATGTATTCTAGTTTGTATATATGTGCTTTCAGAATCTGTGTGCACCTTGAAGGTCCTGCAAGCTGTGCTCAGTTCTGGGCACACACATCAGGAAAGATATATTGGTCTTGGAGGGGGTACAGTGCAGATTCACCAGATTGACACTGGGGCTAAAAGAGTTAAATTATGAGGACAGATTGTATAAACCTGGCTTGTATTCCCTTGAATATAAAAGATTGATGGGTGATCTAATTGAGGTGTTTAAAATGATAAAGTGATTTGATTGGGTAGATAAAGAGAATCTATTTTCCCCTGGTGCAGAGGGGGGGTCCAGAAAAAGGGGGCATATCCTTAAAATTAGAGCTAGGCCATTCAGGAGTGAAATCTGGAAACACATTTTCACACAAGAGTAGTAAAAATCTGGAACTGTCTCCCCAAAAGGCTGTGAATGTTGGGACAATTGGAGCTTTCAAGACTAAGATCGATAGAGTTTTGTTGGGTAAGGGTATCAAGGGATATGGAGCAAAGCCAGGTAGATGGAGTTGAGGTACAGATCAGCCATGATCTAATTGAATGGCGGAACAGGCTCGAGGGGCTGAATGGCCTACTCCTGCTCCTAAGTTCCTAAGCTGTCTGATTGGTGGAAGCAGAGAGCAAATGAAGTTCCCCAACCCATGTTGGCCCCTGGTGAGACTCCACACTGCTTGTATATGTATTCTAGTTTGTATATGAAACATATGCATGTATGAGGGAGCCTCGAAATATTGGTGCTCAATACTGTTCCATTAGAATTCCTGGAAATTCTAGGGGGGTTGGCGAGCAGCTCTGATCCAGCCTTCAAACCTTGTTTCACTGGATGCTGCAAAGGATTAAAGTGTCTTCAGAAATGTTTGCGATAGGCAATTAATAAATATCTTTTGAAATTTCTTCTTCCTCTGCCCTGTCGCTCACCCCATCTGCTACCAGGATTTTTTTTAAATGGGATTGATGCAGCGGACTGCTCTCCAGCCAGAGGTTTGAAATTGCACCATGCTCCGTGTCACTAATGCAAAACTCTTCAGACTGGAAAAATCAGACAGAAGCACTTTCAGGTTGAGAAGACCCTGGAACCATCTGGTAAATCATTAATGCTGAAACGTTGCAAGCTCCTGGCATGATGAGCTTTTATCGCAGAACACAGGGTGGGTGTTCAGAAAATGGCCTTGAAGGAGCTATCATACCTTGGTTATTTTATCCCCAACCCCCTCCTCTTCTCCTGTAGGTGCTGATTGCTGCTGGGCACAGGTTGCCTTCCATTACCTTGCTCAAGTGGCCAATCACCATGTTAGTCACGACAGTGGGTGTCACTGGGAGTTTAACTGTGAAAAGCCAACAATTGGACTAACCGTGCTCCCACCCAGCATCCCCTTGTGACATTTACCGGGGGGGACTGCCATTAACATCGGGAACCCTGGCTGTGGTTTATCCCTCCCTAGCTCTGGGCACACAAGGCACATGACGGGGATCAAACCAAGGATATTATGGCCTGGCTTTTCCTCTATTGCACCGCCTGGTGGAGGGTGAAGGAAAATAGGGGGAGCTGATCTTTCACCGACCCTTCACCACCCTGACCCATCACCTTCATGAACTTTCACCTTCACGACCCTTTACCACCTTTACCCTTCACCACCCCAACTCTTCACCTTCACGTCCCTTCACCTTCACGACCCTTCATCACTCTGACCCTTCACCATCCCGACCCTTCACCTTCACGACCCTACACCTTCACAACCCTTCACCTTCATGACCTTTCACTGCCTCGAACCTTCACCTTCACGACCTTTCACCGGCCCGACCCTTCACCACCCCGACCCATCACCACCCCGACCCATCACCACCCCGAACCTTCACCTTCATGAACTTTCACCACCTCGACCCTTCACCACCCCGACCTTCACCTTCATGAACTTTCATTTTCACGACCCTTCACCACCTTTACCCTTCACCGACCTTCACCTTCACTTTCACGACCGTTCACCTTCACGACCCTTCATCTTCACGACCCTTCATCTTCACGACCCTTTACCTTTACGACTTTTCACCGCCCCGACCCTTCACCTTCACGACCTTCACCTTCACAACCCTTCACCTTCATGACCTTTCACCACCCCAACCATTCACCACCCTGACCTTTCACCTTTACACCCTTCTCCACCATTGACCTATCACCACCACCAACCCTTCACAGCCCCATCGCATTTCAACTATAGTTGGGGATGGGCAGGGCCCGAGAAACTGATCGATTTCCCTGGCTCCCGGCTGACCCCAGTTACCAGCAGAAATGGCGGTACATGCCGGGCCAACAGCAGGAACCCCGCTAATGGCCCTATTGGGGGAAGTGGACCTAACATTGGCAACCTCCCCCTTTCTTCTGCCCCCTCGCCTGGTCAGGAAGGGGCCGTGGTTCAGTCAGACCCTGTTATTGAGTTTTTGCTAAAAAGTTGCGTCATTGGTCTGCCCCCTTCAATGTTGCCCTCCCCCTTCTTATTCTACCACTCCCTGGCAATGCTGGCCCACCTGTGGGCAATACCATCTTGGAGCTTGCTCTGCAGTTTTAATGAGCCCTGACCCAGGAAACTGGGTCGGGGGTCATGGTGGGGTCAGAGGCCGCAAGTAGGTCCCACACTGACACCCCACCAGCGGTAAAACCACCCCAGAGGAAAGTCCAGTTCCATCTGTCTGTGCTGCCCCAGATCACAGCAGGCGGTATATCTACCACCGGGGGTGGGGGAGTATTAATGTCTGGTTTAATCTTTTGCTTATATATATATTTGGCTCTGTTCATTTTTTGTACTGCTGGTTTGAAAGGGATAAACTAGGCTCATATTCCCTTGAGTTTAGATGGTTGAGGGGGTGATCTGATCGAAGTCTTTAAAATGATAAAAGGATTCGATAGGGTAGATACAGAGAAATGATTTCTTCTGGTGGGGGAATGCAGAACAGGGGGACACAATTTTATAATTAGAGCTACAATCAGGAAGCACTTTTTCACACAAAGGGTAGTGGAAATCTGGAACTCTCTCCCCCAAAAAGCTATGGATTCTGGGGACCAATTGAATCTTTCAAGACTGAGATCAATAGATTTTTGTTGGGTAAGGGTATCAAGGGATAGGGAGCAAAGGCAAGTAAATGGGAGTTGAGGTACAGATCAACCATGATCTACTAGAATGGCAGAACAAATTTGAGGGGCTGAATGGCCTACTCCTGTTCCTATGTTTCAATGGGATACCAGTGCTGGGGAATGAAATATTATTGAGCTTTGCACCAACTGCCAGCCTCCCCTGGTCCTCGATCACTCACTCACGTTGTCTAGGGTTGCCAACTCTGGTTAAACCATATCCCACATGACCTCCCACCTCCATGCTCCTGCCATCGGTCGCTCCTTGTGGCAATCAGACAGTGATGGCGGCTACAATACCCACAATTCTGAAAGGGTGGTAAAGGCAGAAAACCTCAACTCATTTAAAAAGTACTTGTTTGAGCATTGAAAAGCCGTAACCTACAGGGCTACAGACCAAGTGCTCGAAAGTGGGATTACGCTGGATAGCTCTTTTTCGACCAGCACGGACACGATGGGCCAAGTGGCCTCCTTCTGTGCCGTAACTTTCTATGATTCTTTGAATTCTCTGCGCTCCAGAAACCGCTTTATTCATCACCTGGTTTTGCCAGGGCCACGTTGCGTTGCTGTCCTGCCGTTTGTTGTGATTCTGGCCGGAGCAAACATAAGAACATTAGAAACAGGAGCAGGAGTGGGCCATTCGGCCCCTCGAGCCTGCTCCGCCACTCAATAAGATCATGGATGATCTTCAACCTCAACTCCACTTTCCCGCCCGATCCCCATATCCCTTAATTCCCTTAGAGTCCAAAGATCTATCCATCTCAGCCTTGAGTATACTCAATAACTGAGCATCCTCAGCCCTCTGGGTGAAGAAATTCCTTCTCATCTCAGTCCTAGATGGCCAACCCCATATCCTGAGACTTTGCCCCCTAGTTCTAGACTCTCCAGCCAGGGGAAACAATCTCTCAGCATCTACCGTCAAGCCCACTTAGAATCTTATATGTTTCAATGAGATCACCTCTCATTCTTCTAAACTCCAGAGAGTATAGGCCCATTCTACTCAACCTCTCCTCATAGGACAACCCTCTCATCCCAGGAATCAATCTAGTGAACCTTTGTTGCACCGCCTCTAAGGCAAGTATATCCTTCCTTAGATAAGGAGACCAAAACTCTACACAGTACTCCAGTCACCAAAGCCCTGTACAATTGCAGCAAGACTTCCTTACTCTTGTACTCCAACCCCCTTGCAATAAAGGCCAACATGCCATTTGCCTTCCTAATTGCTTGCTGTACCTGCATGTTAACTCTGTGTTTCGTGTACAAGGACGCCCAAATCTCTCTGAACACCAACATTTAATAGTTTCGCACCATTTAAAAAATATTCAGTTTTTTCTATTCTTCCAACCAAAGTGAATAACATTTCCTCACATTATGCTCCATCTGCCATCTTTTTGCCCACTCACTTAACCTGTCAATATCCCTTTGCAGACTCTTTGTGTCCTCCTCACAGTTTACTTTCCCACCTAGCTTTGTATCGTCAGCAGAATGGGAGAAAGAGATATTCCTATGATTTTTCTCTGCGTTGCTCGCAATGAGTGTCCGCGAGATGAATTCTTAATTCCAGGAGAGTCCAGGACAAACCAGGAGGATTGGCATCCCTAACATTGTCCCCGTACGAGTTTTAAAACGACTGTGGGTGACACTGGTGCTTAATGTATTCCCATGGCATTACCCCACCCACTATTTGTGGAGGATTTATCCATTAACGTCACTGCTCATCGTCCCTAGGCTGATACCCTTTATGCCCAATGTGTAACAAGCTGTGGGACATGGCTAACCCTCACTCCAACACGACCCAAATGTGTCAGAAAGCAACAGCTGACTAAAGTCAATCTGGCTTTTCCATAAACAAATCTCTATTATCCCTGGTTTTCTGCACCAGAGTAACTATAGGAAGATAGGGGAAAAGAGGGAGAGATAGAGAGACAGAAACTGTAATATTCTCTCTCTCTTTCCCTCCCTCTTTTAGTCTCTCCTCTTTCTCCTCCCCTCTCTTTCCTACCTCTTTCTCACTCTCTCTCTCTTTCTTCTCTCTTTCTCACTCACTCCTCTCTTTTTTTCCTTTCTCCGATCCCATTCTCTCTTTCCTCTCTCTTACTCTTTCCTCCCTTTCTCCTCTCCCCTACCCCTCTATCTCTTTCCTCTCCCTTTCTCACTCTCCCCTATCTCTCTTTCTCCCCCCTCGGGCACTCTCCCTGTCTCCGCTCTCTCTCAATTTCTTCTCCTCCTTATCCCCTGTTTACCTGATTATGTGCTGTCTTTACAGACTTCATATGGATGACAAGAATTCTTTTAAGAGATGAATATTTTACAATCGAGGTATTTCCCTTGGCAGTTTTCCTCCCTCTTTAATGAGTTGGATGTAATCTGCAGTCTGTATGGCGAGGTAATAAGCTGAACAAAACACTCAGAGACCGATCACAAATTACAGCAATCTGGTCATATTGAGGGAGCCTGGTTTCTGCAGTTTCCCCCCACGGGATCTCATTTACATCTGTAATAAACAAGGAGTCTATCACACACAAATAGTTTCTTGTCCCTGGAGCTTAAAGCAGAGCTGCCAACACTGGGGAAGTTTTAGGAGTGAGATTTAGGATCAGTAAGGGACCAGTTGCAAATGTATTTCACCACATGAGCCTGGAAATTGAGTTTGGCACTGAGCCCGTTACCTACAGTAATTGAGTTTCACAAAACAGCCCCTGGGTGCCAGTCGCCCCGTGCCTGTTTCGCAAACGTTGCTGTGTTGGCAAACTGCTTGGCCTGCCCAAATCACCTCACAGCTCTTATCAGCAAGTCCCACCTTGGCCTGCCCCCCTGGCCCACCCCTCGGGCATCTTCTCCTCCTTGGAAGATCTCAGGCTGTTCCATCCCTCCCACCTCTCATTTATGGACCTTGTCGTTCACTCCCCTCCCAACCTCATGTCAACTTCCCTCACCGAGATCTGTTCTCTCCTCTCCTCACTTGGCCCCTGCATCGAGCGACTCCTCATCCTCAATGATTTCAAACTACACCTAAACTCTTCTAGCCCCCTCTCTCCTGTCTTCTCCTGCCTATCCCCCACACTCCCACCCCCCCCCCCCCACCACTCCATCCTCACAGGCTCACTATTCACATAAAATACCTGCCAAAGTGATGGTCATCCCTCGTGGTCTTTCTGCTCTTAAGGTCCTGATCACTGACAAGTTTATCTCTGATCACATTTTTGTTTCCTTACCACCGAATGCCCCACCTTCCCCCAACCCTACTCTCCTCACCATTTAGGCATGGAAAAACCCTCCCTCCCTCGCCTCCCTCGCTAATTCAACCACAAGCTCCCAACTCCCTTCCCTCTGCCTCCCGCGCCCCCCCCCTCCCCCCCACCATCACATCCATCATGACACTCCTGCCACTGTTGCCCTGCCAAACCATTCACTCACCTCTACCTTTGATGCCCTTGTTCCTACCAAATCACTCACCATCTCCCACCCCTGCCGTTCCCCCTCAGCTGAATCCTCCTCCCGCCGCTCCAGGAACTTCCAGGAAGGTAAAGACAACCCATCACTTATTTTCTTCCTGACTGGCTGCCTCCTCATTGCCCACCCTCTCCAGGTCCCCCTCAAATTCCTGCCCCCTCCCCCCGCTGTGGGTTATTCACCCACTTTACACTCACCCCAGAATTGTAGCCCCTAAGTATTTTTTTTACTCTTCCCTGTGAAATCAGGCCTCGAATTCTAATAGTGGGATGAATATCCTGCCGAATTGTAAGGATAGGAATGATGAACTATTTGACCACATCAATCAGAAAACGTGTGGTGGAGTATATTAAAGCTACGGGCTGCATATGTCCGCCAGAAAACACGGACTGGAGTTTTGAACTGCAAAAGAAAAAAGACTTGAATTTCTATATCATCATATCACATCTCTCAGAAACATCCCAAACCACTTCACAAACAATGGATTACTTGAAGTGCAGCCACTGTTGTTATGTCGGTGAATGCAGCCAACATTTTGTGCACAACAAGATCCCACAAGCAACTATTTGCAGTGGTGTTGGTTAAGGGAAGAATATTGGCCAAGACACAGGGAGAAGTTGCTGGTGCTTCAACTAGAACCTCAATGTCTTTAACGCTCACCCGAACCATCAGAACAGGCGGGCGGGGCCTCGGTTTAATGTCTCATCCGCAAGACGGCAGCTCCGACAGTGCAGCACTCCCTCAGTACTGCACTGAGGGCAGGGGTGGCGACGGGCGATGTTACGGAGATGGAAGTAGGCAGTCATGGTGATGGAGTGGATATGGGGTCGGAAGCTCAGCTCAGGGTGGAATAAGACGCCGAGGTTGCGAACGGTCTGGTTCAGCCTCAGATGGCGGCCAGGGAGAGGGATGGAGTTGGTGGCAGGGCCGAAGACAATGTCCTCGGTCTACCCAATATTTAAGTTTCTGCTCATCCAATACTGAATGTCGGACAAGCAGTATGACAAATCAGAGGCAGTGGAGGGGTCAAGAGGTTGTGGTGATGTAGAGCTGGGTGTCGTCAGCGTACATGTGGAACTTGATGTGTTTTCAGATGATGTCGCCGAGGGGCAGCATGTAGATGAGAAATAGGAGGGGACCAAAGGTGGATCCCTGGGGGTTTCCAGAGGTAACGGTGCGGGAGTGGGAAGAGAAGCCATTGCAGGTGATTCTCTGGCTCCGATTGAATAGGTATGAATGGAACCAGGCGAGCGCAGGAGGAGCTGGAGGAGACGAGGAAAGGCATTGGAGGAGGATGGTGTGATCAACCCTGTCAAAGGCTGCAGACAGGTCGGGAAGGATGAGGAAGGATAGTTTACCGTCGTCATTTTCACATAGGATGTCATTTGTGACTTTGATAAGGCCCGTTCAGGACCGTGGCAGGGCCGGAAATTTGATTGGAGGGATTCAAACATGGAGTTGGGGGAAAGATGGGCACGGATTTGGGAGGCAACAACACGTTCAAGGACTTTGGAGAAGAAAGGGAGGTTAATATACAGTAGAGATAGCACAGTGCACAGGTATAATAATAGAGAAGAAAATCAGATACTAAAAACTGGGCTGTGTCGATAGCCTTGGCTCAGTGGTAGCACTCTTGCTCCTCAGTCTAAAGGTTGTGGGTTCAAGCCCCACTCCAGAGACTTAAGCACATAACTAGGCTGACCTTGTTAACTCTAGACTTGACTATTCCAATACTCTCCTGTCTGGCCCCCCCATCTCCCACCCTCTGTAAATTTCACCTCATCCTAAACTCTGATGCCTGTATCCTAACTTGCACCAAGTCCCGATCACCCCTGTGCTTGCGGACCTTCTTTGGCTGCTGGTCCAGCAACGGCTCAAATGTAAAATTCTCATCCCTCTATGGCTCGCCCCTCCCTATCTCTGTAACCCCCTACAACCCTCCGAGATCTCTTCGCTCCTCCAATTCTGGCCTCTTGCGTATCCCCGATTTTAATCGCTCCACCGTTGGCAGCTGTGCCTTCAGCTGCCTAGGCCCTAAACTCTGGAATTCCCTCCCTAAACCTCTCCGCCTCTCTACCTCTCTCTCCTCCTTTAAGACACTCCTTAAAACCTACCCTGTTTGACCAAGCTTTTGGTCACCTGTCCTAATATGACCTTCTGTGGCTCGGTGTCAAATTTTGTTTGATAATCGCTCCTGTGAAGTGCCTTTGGATGTTTTGCTACGTTAAAGGCACTGAATAAATGCAACTTGTTGCTGTTGTATATTGTTGGACGTGAATAAGAACTGAAATCTCTGGTTACTAAATAAGATGAAGTACTCCCTTAACATCGATCGCAGCTTTGTTCCAATTTGCAGAGTCCCAAGGCTTCAGTCCGTGTCCGGTCATCAGTTCACTGTGACCAGATGTTCAGTCCCTGTCCCCTGGCTCACGGTTTCCAGCAGAGATCATTGGTCACATCACCGACAAGATCGTCTCTGAGCTTCTCTTGCACCTTCGCTACTTCAGATGAACTTTCATTCACCCTGATTTTTATCTGAATGGTTGAGCTGGTTGCCAGTCAGGGTGAAACCAACACTGAGCCATTCAGCCTAACAGCGCACCCTCTGCTGACTGCTGTCCTTACCCTGATTGCACACGTCTTCTTCCATCCTGTTTACAACCTGTTCATTTTTCAAGTCCTCCCCATCTGCTGCAGGATTTTGAACTTTCTGACAGAACAGAGGAGAGAAAGACAATTGGCGCAGACTTTCTCTCACTCCAAACCCGGTCACTGGAACTGGGGGTAAGAGCAATAAACACACTGCGCTCCCACCTAGCTTATAATGGACATGCCATAAGTCCATATGTACTGGCGGCCCTCCTGTGGCACTGCTCACGCTGAGTCGGAGGATAGGATAGAAGTTTGCGAGGGGCAGTGATGTAAGTGGACCATGGCTGCCTGATTGGCTCGTATTTTCCGGGAATCAATCAGAATTCTTCATACGATGGAAATGTTTCAACATTTTTTTATGTATTGCTAGCAGATCTCCGGTGGCAGTGCTCACGGTGAGCCAGAGCAAGTGCTGCCTTGTATAATGAAGTAAGCTTTGCTGGGGGGGAGGGGGGACCTTCTTATGTGTCGAGATTCAGAAGATTCAGCTGTTGTATCACAGAGTCTCTGCTGACAGGAGGTTCTCCACACTGCGGATTGCTTTCAATACTCCCCTGGCACTTAACCTGCTGGAGAAGGATGAGGAGGAGCAGAGAAGGGCTGCCCAGTGTTGTCAAGTGATGGTGTTCTGACTTCACTGCTGTCCCACCCCGTCACATCTACAGGCCCGAGCACAACGACCTGTCAATGACTGAGCAGCGCTCGACTCCAGAGTCAGAGGTTTAGCAGGGATGCAGTTGCAGAGCAGTGCCATCTACTGCAAGGAGACTGCAGACAATCCCATACAGAGGGGCGGTACTGCCAGTGGCTGCCAAGGTGACCACAGCCTCGATTTGTATGCCTCTAGCTCCTTCCGGGCTATTTGCAGAATCAGTCAATTTGCTGTCCATCGATGTAACAAACAGGCGACTGATGCTTTATTCAGGAGGGCCAACTACCTTCTTCTCCGTTCTCACTAACCAGTGACAGCATCATAACAGTGTTGCCCAATTCTACCAGGCTGCTGGTTTTGATTGATGTGGTCATTGGGATCCTTATGCATAATACAATGGCCTACACTGACACAAAGGGATTCGATACCACCGACACGCAGCTGGCCCGTCACCACCATATTATTCTGCGTTGTGTGTCAATCATTCTGCGCCAGGTTTATTTGAATGGAGGCTGGAAGGATGGCTTCATCGGAGACCAAGGCTACACTGGCTAATGAGACCTTTGCAGCAATCACGGACAGAAGCAGCATTCAATAACATGAGGCCATGCAACCACAGAGATCATTATTGGCATCTTTAAGCAGCCCTTCACGGGCAAGGTTTGCCGCTTCTGCTCACTAAAGTGAATTGCTGGGTTCTGGCAAGGGGACAGGCAGAAAATCCCGGGCCAGATGTCTGGACAGATGCTCCCAGGGCATCCAATTATCCAGGGCATCATTGTCTGCTGCTTTCTCCATAACTTTGCTTTACAAAGAGGCCCAATAGTGGAGGAGGAGGAGGAGGCAAGTCTGGAATCAAGGCCACAGCAGGACACAGACACTGACCATGAGATGATACTCCTAAAAAAACCAGTGCAGCCCAGACTAATGCACCTGGCATTCATCCAAAGTACCTTGGTAACTGAGCTGCCCTGTAGCGAATGCTCCAGTCCACGTCTACATTATAAATTAACCCAAAACACCATCCGAATTTCTTCAGCTGCCCACCCTTTGCTGTGCTGATCATTCTGCACAATCTCAGGACAAAGTACGAATACAGTAGTCAATTTGTCACCTACTCTGTGCGATGTTTGAGTGATGATACTGTCTTTCTCCCTGCTAATTCCTCTTAGTGCTGGTGGATTATGTGCACCTTCTAACTCCTAACTGCAAGACTTCTTCTAAATGACAGATCTGTGGAAGGAGTAAGTGTGTTGGCTGACAGCTCCAGCTGGGATTCAGGTGGCCGACACCTCCTTGGGCTGATTCAAGAGATTTCACCATGCCCATTGCTACACATTTCCCGGCACATCTACCGCCACATGGATAGGGATGCTGGAAGGACCGGAAGTGTGGTCTCCCTGGAGACAGCTGTACCTTCTCCAACCATGAACCTACTGCTAGTGGACACTCCCTTCAAATGTCCCCAGATCTGTGTGGGAGCTGACCTCTGGGCAGCAATGCGGTCTGTTTATTGCTCCTTCATGGTTCTCTCAATTTGATCAGATGTTGAAGCAGGACTTGAGAGTCTTTTGCAGAGTGGAGCCAAGGCCTTTATGGCATAGAGTGTACATGTTCACTAGAGATGCTCCCACTGTGTTCGGTACTTTGAGGGCTCTACTGCAGGTGCCTCTGGGAGTGCCACACACTTCATGGTAGCCTACAGTACACACCACCATTTATCCATGATTGGACTCATCCATGCTCCTCACCAAACCTTGTACAGATCCTGCTGAGACTGAAATCTCCTTCTACCAGCTGGTCCTGTGAAATCAGAGCCACTTGGCATTATAGGAGAGGGATAAAGTGACCCGTGCCACCATGCAGTAGGTGTCCGCTCCTCATTAATCTGCACCAGATGCTCCTCATTGTACATGATCTGCACTCACGAGTTGCTACCTCCTCAAGCTGACTATCTGCATCCTCCCGGGTTTGTGGAACTGTGCTGGTGTACTTGCCAGAATTGCTGAGTGTTGTGCATGGCGCTGTGAGATACTGGCTTTGTTTGAGGCCACTGGCTGTGCTGGCAATCTGTTCCTTCAGGCCTACAGAAATAGAAGCAAGATATATGTCAAAATGGCGCCTCATTGAAGCACCTTCAAACAGTTCTCGCAGATACTCATTGTGTTGTTTTTGAGGTTGAGTGTCTGTGTGTCAGTGACTGAATGGGAGGGAAAGACCTAACAAAACCAGGATGGAACTTGCCCTGAGCTCGACGAAGGCCTCCTGCTCACTCTCCACTACTCCCTCGATGCTTCACTCGCCACAACGTCCAGGGTGGCCTCCTAAAGTGGAGTCAAGGGCTTGGAATGCCCTTTCCAGTTAGAATCGTAGAATCATAGAAAGGTTACAGCACGGAAGGAGGCCATTTGGCCCATCAAGTCCGTGCTGGCTCTTTGCGAGAGCAATCCAGCTAGTCGCACTCCCCCACCCTATCCCCATAGCCCTGCAAATATTTTCCTTTCAAGTACTTATCCAGTTCCCTTTTGAAGGCCATGATTGAATCTGCCTCCACCACCCCCTCGGGCAGTGCATTCCAGATCCTAACCACTCGCTGTGTAAAAATGTTTTTCCTCATGTCACCTTTGGTTCTTTTGCCAATCACCTTAAATCTATATTCTCTGTTTCTTGACCCTTCCATCAATTGGAACAGTTTCTCTCTATCTACTTTGTCTAGACCCTTCATGATTTTGAACACCTCTATCAAATCCCCTCGCAACCTTCTCTGTTCCAAGGAGAACAACCCCAGCTTCTCCAGTCTATCCACGTAACTAAAGCCCCTCATCCCTGGAAACCATTCTAGTAAATCTCTTCTGCACCCTCTCTAAGTTCTGCTCTAAAGATAACCCCTGGCATCTTTTCTCCACTATCAACCATCTTCCTCACCCCTGACATAATTTACAATGGATTCTTAGCTATAAAGGGAACAAAGGACTTGTGTACACAGCAGATACTCAGTATGTAGTATAGATTTGATGTTATGCTGTATAGTGTTTTGCCTATGTCGTTTGGCTTCTGTGTATCATGTTATTTGTAAATGAATCCAGAATAGTAATTTAGCCATGTAATAATGGGTCAAGCCATGCAATATTTTCTGCTGTCTGAAATGGTAAGAGGCGTACTAGACATTCTACCTATTGTCCAGTAACCAATTTACCACAATTGGAATTACTAGAGACTTGTGCTTCAATAGAATGGTAGCAGGGATGAGGGACTTCAGTTATGTGGAGAGACTGGAGAAGCTGCGATTGTTCTCCTCAGAGCAGAGAAGATTACGGGGAGATTTAATAGAGGTGTTCAAAGTCATAAAGGGTTTTGATAAGATAATTGGCAAAAAAGCCAGAGGGGAGACGAGGTGAAATTTTTTACGCAGTGAGTTGTTCTGATCTGGAATGCACTGCCTGAAAGGGCGGTGGAAGCAGATTCAATAGTAACTTTCAAAAGGGAATTGGCTAATTACTCGAAAAGGAAAAAATTGCAGGGCCACGGGGAAAGAGCAGGAGAGTGGGGTGTATTGGGTAGCTCTTATAAAGAGCAGGCACAGGCACGATGGGCCGAATGTCTTATTCTGTGCTGTATGATTCTATGGTAATAGCTTAAATACAGCAAAGTAGAAAGGTTTCAGTTCACAGAGGACTCAGCTTGCTTCTGCACTTACATACAAACATACAAAAACAAAGGACAGGAAAAGACCAGTTGGTCCATCGAGCCTATCCCATAATTCACAGACTCTGGAATATCCACACCTGCTTGCATTATTGGTGTCAGCTGATCACAGAATTAGTGTTTAAGGTGCCCTTTCTCCTTCACAGATATTCATTAAACTTGACTAATTCTTGATCATGCTTTCTGGGGCTCTGACACCCACAAACCAACTTGGAATTTCCGCTACGGTGCATCCTAGGCCTTAAGCTCCAGAATTCCCTCTCTAAACCTCATCATCTCTCCACCCCTCTCTCCTCCTTTAAGACGCTACTTAAAACATACCTCTTTGACCAAGCTTTTGGTCACCTGTCCTAATATCTCCTTAAGTGGCTCGGTGTCAAATTTTGTCTTATTATTCTCCTGTGAATCGCCTTGGGATGTTTTACTACGTTAAAGGCGCTATATAAATGCAAGTTGTTGTTGAATGACTAACAGCAGGTTTTAGACAGACTCAAAGAGAAGTTTGCTGATTTGCGTCCAATTTTCCAAGGCCAGCTCATCAGCATAGCCCCAGAGGCAGATTCGCACCGGCTTAGGGCACACACTCGTGGTGGGAGTGGAAAATTGTGCTGAAGTGAAATTTAAAGGAGAGGAGACAATTAAGAGGGAGTCTCAGAGCAATGGGCCAAAAATCAGGCGTAGACTTTCATCTGTTGAAAATTCATGCAACGCTTCCTCCCTCACGATTCCTACATTACAACAGTGACTACACTTCAAAAATACTTCATTGGCTGTGAGACGCTTTGAGGCATCCTGAGATCATGAAAGGCGCCATATAAATCCGAATCTTTCTTTCTATTTTATGCAAAGCAAGACCCCACAAACACTTGAGTGAAAAAGCCAATTACAGCCAAATGAAGGGTTGCATGGCCGTGCTCAGGAACGATGAGTGTGAACGAGTCCCTGACGTGTCCTTTCCAGACTTTGACCACACCTGAGAAGAAGGCAAAGTGTCAACATGGTCTGAGGCTGCTCAAACTCATCTCACAGCCAATTGAAAGCGAGGAGCCTTTTGTCCCATCAGGCTGACCTCAATTCAAATCTGAATCTCAGCGGTGAAAGGACACTTGACCAGGGCCCAAATCGATTTTCTAATGCAGTTGGAAAGCACCCTCGCATCGAAGATAGATGAGCTTGATCATAGACACAAAAGGAAAAGAAGCCAGAACTGAAGTCCATGGTTTAAGAAAGCAAGTTTCAATAGAATACAGGATGAACAAAAAATTGGGATACATTGCTGAGAGTTTTAATATACCAAGGGAAGAGACTCTCCACACATAGAGACCCTTCTACTCAACTTGCAGACTACTAAAAAGATTTTGGTGCAGTGAAGAAAGCCCCAAAGGACTGTGGGATTATCTAAAACATGCTCGGCCCAAATTGAGTCAAGGTGAATTCATTGACCCATTGGCCATGCCTTACTCACGAGGTGTTTGTCCTCCAGCCGTTCCACTGACAAAAACCACAACACCAGCAGCAACTTGCATTTATATAGTGCCTTTAACAAGACAGAAACATCCCAAGGCATAATCAAAAAAGATGGGTGCCGAGCCAATGAAGGAGATTTTAAGAGGGGTGACTGAAGCTTGGTCAAACAGGTGGGTTTAAAGGAAGGTCTTAAAAGAGGAGAGGGCGGTGGAGAAATGGACGGGTTTAGGGAGGCAGTTCCAGAGTTGCCTGAAGACATGCCACCATTGGTGGGGTGAAGGGAGGGAGGGATGTACATGAGGCCAGTGTAGGAGGAATTGAGAGTTCAGGGTGTAGGGCTGCAGGAAGTTACAGAGATAGGGAGGGACGAGGCCTGGTCACCTCACAATGGTGCTTTTATTCCACGTGTATGCTGACAATACCCATTCTCTCAACATCTCCAAAGCCTCGATGTTGTCAGACTGCTTGTCTGATGTACAGTCTTGGATGAGCCACAATTTCCTACAGCTAAACCTCAGGTAGATCGAAGCCATCGTCTTCAGGCCCCCACCACTGATTCCATCCTCCTCCCAGCCACCGCAACGGCTGTAACAGGCTGTTTGCAACCTCAGCATCCTATTCGACCCTGAGCTGATGGCATTCCATCCCAGAACCTAACCCGTCCGTTGAAAAACAGACGGGATCGGGCGCAACGCTGGATTTACACCCCGCCCAGTTTTAGTCTCCACTGAAATCAGTGGAGAGTAATATCGGGCGGGGTGTAAAATCAGCGTTCCACCCGATCCCGTGGGTTTCCCGCCCGATGGTCCATTCCACGTGTCGGTCACTCTTTGTGTGAAGAAAAACTCCCTGACACCAAGGTTTCATCTTACTAGATTAAACTTTGTGTCAGCTTGTCTCACTGTCACAAGTTGGTTTAAAGTAACGTTGTGGTTTTAACTGTTCTATATTGTTTATGATCTTATATACTTTGATAAGATCACCTTTCTCCTTCAAGGCTGAAAGGCCCACGGTCCCTTTAGCTCAGTCCTCAAATGTTAGGCATTGACCTTGATCTCCTCTCTGAATTACAGGGTCGAACTGTCTCCCTTGTGTCTCGGTGATTAGAACCGAGTGCAGTTAAGAAAGAACTTGTGTTTCGAAAGCACTGCTCTTCGCATACCATGAATTATTTTGAAGTGTTGTCACTGTCATTATACAGGCAATATAGCAGCCATTTTGCACACAGAAAGATGCCACAAGCAACAATGAGATAAATAACAAATTAATCAGTTTTTGGTGATGTTGGTTGAGGAAGGAATGTTGACCAGGACAAGGGGAGAACTGTTCCTCAAAAGGTGCCAGGGGAATCTTTACCATCCACATGAGAGGGCAGACAGGGGCTCATTGTAACATCACTGCCTAGAAATTGGATGCTGCCATGCTCTGAAGCCTCTAATATGGCGGGCAGGAAGTGCATGTTCATTACAAGCCGAAGCTGCGCCACCCGCCATATTGGTGTACTCAAAAAAATAGGTGTCCAGGGCCCGGGCCTGAAACAGGCCTTAGGCCCTCTGCATATTCAAATAATGGGCCTAACATCTGCTTGAGGCCCCTCTACAATATTGGGTTGCCCTGAACGCAGCCGAAGCCGGGCACGCTGCAATCAGGAAATCCAGGTCTAAATACGGCCTAACAAGTGGTCCTTAAAGGGACCGCTGCCGGTTGTAACCAGCAAGGTAAGCGTTTTAAAAATACATACCTGAATGTGAAGCTGGGAGGAGCAGAGTGCTCCATATTCCTGGAGGTTTCATCTCATGACCTCCTGCCTGCAACTGCCCCGCTCCCACTCTCTCGCTATTGGTTGCCCGACATGTCCATCCTCGCGGTGCCCCGCCTTCCTACGCCAGTCAGAAAATGAACAGACTCTTCATCCCCGATTGGATGATTCTTGACTGTCAGTCAAACAGCCTTCTTTTTGCCATGTCCAATATTTTAATAACTAATAAACAAGAGGGTTCAAAGAAAAACATTGATTGCCCCTGTGATTTTTCTCCCGGGTTTTGCTCGCAGCAGTGTCCTGGAGATTAGACTTTAATTCCTGGAGACTCCAGGACAATCCTGGAGGGTTGGCAACACTAGGCTGCTGCTGGCCACCGTGGTATGTCTGTCTTCGGCTTGCTTCTGTCACTTTATAGCTCAGCATTCTATTAGCCTTGTTGATGGCAGGCTGGCAGTGATGAATGTGTCAAGTGTGGCACAGACACTGTAATTAAACCTGCTGAGAAAGAGCCTGGGATTGTTGTGTAGCTTGAGGCTAGAACTCAATACACCACGTCCCATGGCTGGCTGCTGTGTTACACAGCTCAGACAGGTTCAGACAGGAGAAGGCCTTTTAAACCTGCCTATGTTACAGGCTTGTCTCTGCTACCAAGCTCGCTGGAAACAGCAACCCGATAAGATAAACAATCCAATCGCAGTGCAGTTAGGGAAAAGACTAAAAGACTTGCATTTCTATAGCACTTTTCATGACCTCAGGACGTCCCAAAGCACTTTACGGCCAATGAAGTACTTTTTGAAGTGTAGCCACTGTTGTAATGTAGGAAATGCAGCAGCCAATTTGCGCACAGCAAGATCCCACAAACAGCAATGTGATAAATGACCAGATAATCTGTTGTAGTGATGTTGTTTGAGGGATAAATATTGGCTGTGCTTTTCTTTGAAATAGTGCCATGGGATCTTTTCTGTCTCATCCGTACGACCACCGACAGCTCTCCCTCGTTACTGTACTGAAGTGTCAGCCTAGATTTTATGCTTAAGTCTCTGGAGTGGGACTTGAACCCATGACCTTCTGACACAGAGGCGAGGTTGCTACCCACTGAGACAGGGACCCTGAACCTCTCATGGGGGCGAGAGAGGGGGGTGGGAGATGGGGAGGGAGGGGAGGCGACAGTTGTTTCCACATTGCCAGCTCGGACCTCTCCCCGACACTGAGGATGGTCCATGAGCAAGATGGCAAAGACATGCATGGGGTATCACAGAATGTGCCAACCCTAAGACGACTGAGCCAAGGCACTCATGCAAATATTGCTTTGGAACCCTGCAAGTGGAACAGAGGCAAAAAGGGCACCAGTGGATTCTGCTCCGATGGTGAACCACCTCCTGTGGGAGCAGCGTGGACCCGTACCCTAGTGTAAACGTGCAAATCACCGGGGCCCACCCAGAGGCCGGCAGCCAACAATACACCAGCGCTGCAACGCAATCATTTAATAAAAAGTTTGTGCGCATCAAGGTGAGGGATGTTAGCGCTGGGGAATGGAATATAACACTTTCCATTTCAGGCACCCAGTTAAATGCAAAGTAAGGCTCCCCCTACTGTGCCCCAAAAATGCAGTAAAAAAAATCTGCTGCAGGAACCCATATCAAAGAGTCGCAGGCTGGGAGTGCGCGATTTTGCGATATGAGGTTCAGGAACGGCAGAGCAGAGTTTTTACCGAACGTGCCTCAGAAGAGCTCCTCCAATGTGGTGGGATTTTTTCCAGTTCCCACAACAGTCCTTCAGCCTCTCTAAGTGAGATTGTGGATTTGTGCCAAATTAGTTTTGTGGTGTCATAGGAACATTAAAAACATTAGGTACATTAGAATATAGGTACATTAGGAATATTGGAACATTAAAACATAGGATCATTAGAACATAGGAACATTAGAACCGAGGAACATTAGAATATAGGAACATCAGAACATACGAACATTAAAACATAGAAACATTAGAACACTCCGCCATCCAAAAATCGGGGCCTGGGTATTCTGCGGCGAGTGAATCACCTCCTGACACCACAAAGCCTTTCCACCATCTACAAGGCACAAGTCAGGAATGTGATGGAATACTCTCCACTTGCCTGGATGAGTGCAGCTCCAACAACACTCAAGAAGCTCGACACCATCCAGGATAAAGCAGCCCGCTTGATTGGCACCCCATCCACCACCCTAAACATTCACTCCCTTCACCACCGGCGCACAGTGGCTGCAGTGTGTACCATCCACAGGATGCACTGCAGCAACTCGCCAAGGCTTCTTCGACGGCACCTCCCAAACCTGCGACCTCTACGACCTAGAAGGACAAGGGCAGCAGGCACATGGGAACAACACCACCTGCACGTTCCCCTCCAAGTCACACACATCCCGACTTGGAAATATATCGCCGTTCCTTCATCGTCGATGGGTCAATATCCTGGAACTCCCTACCTAACAGCACTGTGGGAGAACCTTCACCACACGGACTGCAGTGGTTCAAGAAGGCGGCTCACCACCACCTTCTCAAGGGCAATTAGGGATGGGCGATAAATGCCGGCCTTGCCAGCAATGCCCACATCCCATGAACATAGGATCATTAGAACATAGGAACATTAGGAACAGAGAAACATTAGAACATAGAAACTTTAGAACATAGGAACATTAGAACATAGGAACATTATGAACATAGAAACTTTAGAACATAGGAACATTAGAACATAGGAACATTATGAACATAGAAACTTTAGAACATAAGAACATTAGAACACCGATACATTTGAACGTAGGAACATTACGCACATAGAAATTTTACAACATAGGAACATTAGGAACATAAGAATATTAGAACAAAGGAACAATAGAATTTTAGAAAATAGGAACATTAGAACATAGGAACATTAGCATATTAGAACATAGGAACATATGAACATTAGAATATTAGAACATAGGAACATTAGAACATTGGAACATTAGAGCATAGGAACATTAGGAACATTACAAAATAGGAACATTAGAATATTGGAACATAGGAATATTAGAACATAGGAACATTAAAACCAAGGAACATTAGAACATTAGAATATTAGAACATTAGAGTATGAGAGCATAGGAATATTAGAATATTAGAACATGGCAACATTAAAACATAGGAACATTAGAACCTAGGAACATTAGAGCATAGGAACATTGGAACATAGGCGCATTAGAACATAGAAACATTAGAACATAGGAATATTAGAATATTAGAACAAAGAAACATTTGAACCTAGGAACATTAGATTATTAGAACACAGGAACATTTGAATATTAGAACATTAGAACATGAGAATATTAGAACATAGGAACATTTGAATATTAGAACATTACAACATGAGAATATTAGAACATAGGAACATTAGAACCTAGGAGCATTAGAACATTAGATTATTAAACATAGGAACATTTGAACCTAGGAACATTAGAATATTAGAACATAGGAACATTAGAACATGGCAACATTAAAACATAGGAACATTAGAACCGAGGAACATTAGAACATGGGAACATTAAAACATAGGAACAATAGAAACTAGGAACATTAGAATATTAGAACATAGGAACATTAGAACATGGCAACATTAAAACATAGGAACATTAGAACCAAGGAACATTAGAGCATAGGAACATTGGAACATAGGCACATTACAACACAGAAACATTAGAACATAGGAACATTAGAACATAGGAACATTAGATTATTAGAACATAGGAACATTAGAACATAGGAATGTTAGAATGTTAGAACATAGGAACATTACAACCTAGGAACATTAGAATATTAGAACATAGGAACATTAGAACATAGGAACATTAGAATATTAGAACATGGGAACATTAGAACATAGGAACATTAGAACATAGGATGATTAGAACATAGGAACATTAGGAACATTAGAGCATAGGAACATTAGAATATTAGAACATAGGAACATTAGAATATTGAACATTAGAAAATTAGAACATAAAAACATTGGAACCTAGGAACATGAGAAACTAGGAACATTAGAATATTAGAACATAGGAACATTAGAACCTAGGAACATGAGAAACTAGGAACATTAGAATATTAGAACATAGGAACATTAGAATATTAGAACATAGGAACATTAGAATATTAGAATATAGGAATATCAGAATATTGGAACATTAGAGCATAGGAACATTAGAATATTAGAACATAGGAACATTAGAACATGGCAACATTAAAACATAGGAACATTAGAACCTAGGAACATTAGAGCATAGGAACATTAGAACTTAGGAACATTAGAATATTACAACATAGGAACATTACAACCTAGGAACATTAGAATATCAGAACATAGGAACATTAGAGCAAAGGAACATTAGAATATTAGAACATTAGTAACATTAGAACTTCGGAACATTAGAGCATGGGAACATTAGGAACATTAGAACATAGGAAAATTAAAACATAGGAACATTAGAACATAGGTACATTAGGAACATTACAACATTGGAATATTTGAATATTAGAACATAGGAAAATTAGAACATAGGAGTATTAGAATATTAGAACATGGGAACATTAGACAATAGGAACATTAGAACATAGGAACTTTAGAACATCGGAACATTGGAAGATAGGAACAATAGATTATTAGAACATAGGAACATTAGAAACTAGGAACATTAGATTATTAGAACATTAGAACATAGGAACGTTAGAATATTAGAAAATAGGAACATTAGAATATTAGGACATTGGAACATTAGAACATAGGAAAATAAGAAAATTAGAATATTAGAACATAGGAACATTAGAATATTAGAACATTAGAACATTAGAATATTAGAACACAGGAACATTAGAATATTAGAACATTAGAACATAGGAACATTAGAATATTAGAACACAGGAACATTAGAATATTAGAACATTAGAACATAGGAACATTAGAATATTAGAACACAGGAACATTAGAATATTAGAACATTAGAACATAGGAACGTTAGAATATTAGAAAATTCGAACATTAGAATATTAGAACATTAGAACATAGGAACGTTAGAATATTAGAAAATAGGAACATTAGAATATTAGGACATTGGAACATTAGAACATAGGAAAATAAGAAAATTAGAATATTAGAACATAGGAACATTAGAATATTAGAACATTAGAACATTAGAATATTAGAACACAGGAACATTAGAATATTAGAACATTAGAACATAGGAACATTAGAATATTAGAACATAGGAACATAAGAGCATAGGAACATTCAAATATATAAACTTCAGAACATAGGAACATTAGAATATTGGAACATAGGAACATAAGAGCATAGGAACATTCAAATATATAAACTTCAGAACAAAGGAACATTAGAATATTAGAACATAGCAACATTAGAATATTAGACCATAGCAAAATCAGAACATAGGAACATTACAATATTAGAACATAGGAACATTAGAACCTAGTAACATTAGAACCTAGGAACATTAGAACATTAGAGCAAAGCACCATTAGAATATTAGACTATAGGAACATAAGAACCTAGGAACATTAGAACATTAGAACAGTAAACCTAATAACATGAGAATGTTAGAACATAGGAACATAAGAATATTAGACCATATGAACATTAGAACATAGGAACTTTAGCATATTGAACAATAGAACTTTAGAACATTAGAACCTAGGAACATTAGATTATTAGAACATAGGAACATTAGAATATTAGAATATAGGAATATTTGAACCTAGGAACATTAGAATATTAGAACATAGGAACATAGGAACATTAGAATATTGGAACATATGAACATTAGAACATAGGAACATTAGATTATTAGACCACAGGAACATTAGAACCTACGAACATTAGAATCTAGGAACATTAGAACATAGGAACATTAGAACATTAGAGCATAGGACCATTAGAATATTAGAACATAGGAACATAAGAACATAGGAACATTAGAACATTAAACCTAGGAACATTTGAAAATTAGAACATGGAAACATTAGAACATACAAACATTAGATTATTAGAACATAGGAACTTTGAGAATAGGAACATTAGAATATTAGAACATAGGAACATTAGAACATGGTAACATTAAAACATAGGAACATTAGAACCTAGGAACATTAGAGCATAGGAACATTGGAACAAAGGCACATTAGAACATAGAAACATTAGAATATAGGAATATTACAACATAGAAACATTAGAGCATAGGAACATTAGAACTTAGGAACATTAAAATATTAGAACATTGAAACATTAGAATATTAGAACATAGGAACATTAGAATATTAGAACATAGGAACATTAGAATATTAGAACATAGGAACATTAGAATATTAGAATATAGGAATATCAGAATATTGGAACATTAGAGCATAGGAACATTAGAATATTAGAACATAGGAACATTAGAACATGGCAACATTAAAACATAGGAACATTAGAACCTAGGAACATTAGAATATCAGAACATAGGAACATTAGAGCAAAGGAACATTAGAATATTAGAACATTAGTAACATTAGAACTTCGGAACATTAGAGCATGGGAACATTAGGAACATTAGAACATAGGAAAATTAAAACATAGGAACATTAGAACATAGGTACATTAGGAACATTACAACATTGGAATATTTGAATATTAGAACATAGGAAAATTAGAACATAGGAGTATTAGAATATTAGAACATGGGAACATTAGACAATAGGAACATTAGAACATAGGAACTTTAGAACATCGGAACATTGGAAGATAGGAACAATAGATTATTAGAACATAGGAACATTAGAAACTAGGAACATTAGAATATTAGAACAGAGGAGTATTAGAACCTCGGAACATTAGAATATTAGAACATTAGTAACATTAGAACTTCGGAACATTAGAGCATGGGAACATTAGGAACATTAGAACATAGGAAAATTAAAACATAGGAACATTAGAACATAGGTACATTAGGAACATTACAACATTGGAATATTTGAATATTAGAACATAGGAAAATTAGAACGTAGGAGTATTAGAATATTAGAACATGGGAACATTAGACAATAGGAACATTAGAACATAGGAACTTTAGAACATCGGAACATTGGAAGATAGGAACAATAGATTATTAGAACATAGGAACATTAGAAACTAGGAACATTAGAATATTAGAACATTAGAACATAGGAACGTTAGAATATTAGAAAATAGGAACATTAGAATATTAGGACATTGGAACATTAGAACATAGGAAAATAAGAAAATTAGAATATTAGAACATAGGAACATTAGAATATTAGAACATTAGAACATTAGAATATTAGAACACAGGAACATTAGAATATTAGAACATTAGAACATAGGAACATTAGAATATTAGAACATAGGAACATTAGAATATTAGAACATTAGAATATTAGAACACAGGAACATTAGAATATTAGAACATTAGAACATAGGAACGTTAGAATATTAGAAAATTCGAACATTAGAATATTAGAACATTAGAACATAGGAACGTTAGAATATTAGAAAATAGGAACATTAGAATATTAGGACATTGGAACATTAGAACATAGGAAAATAAGAAAATTAGAATATTAGAACATAGGAACATTAGAATATTAGAACATTAGAACATTAGAATATTAGAACACAGGAACATTAGAATATTAGAACATTAGAACATAGGAACATTAGAATATTAGAACATAGGAACATAAGAGCATAGGAACATTCAAATATATAAACTTCAGAACATAGGAACATTAGAATATTGGAACATAGGAACATAAGAGCATAGGAACATTCAAATATATAAACTTCAGAACAAAGGAACATTAGAATATTAGAACATAGCAACATTAGAATATTAGACCATAGCAAAATCAGAACATAGGAACATTACAATATTAGAACATAGGAACATTAGAACCTAGTAACATTAGAACCTAGGAACATTAGAACATTAGAGCAAAGCACCATTAGAATATTAGACTATAGGAACATAAGAACCTAGGAACATTAGAACATTAGAACAGTAAACCTAATAACATGAGAATGTTAGAACATAGGAACATAAGAATATTAGACCATATGAACATTAGAACATAGGAACTTTAGCATATTGAACAATAGAACTTTAGAACATTAGAACCTAGGAACATTAGATTATTAGAACATAGGAACATTAGAATATTAGAATATAGGAATATTTGAACCTAGGAACATTAGAATATTAGAACATAGGAACATAGGAACATTAGAATATTGGAACATATGAACATTAGAACATAGGAACATTAGATTATTAGACCACAGGAACATTAGAACCTACGAACATTAGAATCTAGGAACATTAGAACATAGGAACATTAGAACATTAGAGCATAGGACCATTAGAATATTAGAACATAGGAACATAAGAACATAGGAACATTAGAACATTAAACCTAGGAACATTTGAATATTAGAACATGGAAACATTAGAACATACAAACATTAGATTATTAGAACATAGGAACTTTGAGAATAGGAACATTAGAATATTAGAACATAGGAACATTAGAACATGGTAACATTAAAACATAGGAACATTAGAACCTAGGAACATTAGAGCATAGGAACATTGGAACAAAGGCACATTAGAACATAGAAACATTAGAATATAGGAATATTACAACATAGAAACATTAGAGCATAGGAACATTAGAACTTAGGAACATTAAAATATTAGAACATTGAAACATTAGAATATTAGAACATAGGAACATTAGAATATTAGAACATAGGAACATTAGAATATTAGAACATAGGAACATTAGAATATTAGAATATAGGAATATCAGAATATTGGAACATTAGAGCATAGGAACATTAGAATATTAGAACATAGGAACATTAGAACATGGCAACATTAAAACATAGGAACATTAGAACCTAGGAACATTAGAGCATAGGAACATTAGAATATTAGAACATTAGTAACATTAGAACTTCGGAACATTAGAGCATGGGAACATTAGGAACATTAGAACATAGGAAAATTAAAACATAGGAACATTAGAACATAGGTACATTAGGAACATTACAACATTGGAATATTTGAATATTAGAACATAGGAAAATTAGAACGTAGGAGTATTAGAATATTAGAACATGGGAACATTAGACAATAGGAACATTAGAACATAGGAACTTTAGAACATCGGAACATTGGAAGATAGGAACAATAGATTATTAGAACATAGGAACATTAGAAACTAGGAACATTAGAATATTAGAACATTAGAACATAGGAACGTTAGAATATTAGAAAATAGGAACATTAGAATATTAGGACATTGGAACATTAGAACATAGGAAAATAAGAAAATTAGAATATTAGAACATAGGAACATTAGAATATTAGAACATTAGAACATTAGAATATTAGAACACAGGAACATTAGAATATTAGAACATTAGAACATAGGAACATTAGAATATTAGAACACAGGAACATTAGAATATTAGAACATTAGAACATAGGAACATTAGAATATTAGAACATAGGAACATTAGAATATTAGAACATTAGAATATTAGAACACAGGAACATTAGAATATTAGAACATTAGAACATAGGAACGTTAGAATATTAGAAAATTCGAACATTAGAATATTAGAACATTAGAACATAGGAACGTTAGAATATTAGAAAATAGGAACATTAGAATATTAGGACATTGGAACATTAGAACATAGGAAAATAAGAAAATTAGAATATTAGAACATAGGAACATTAGAATATTAGAACATTAGAACATTAGAATATTAGAACACAGGAACATTAGAATATTAGAACATTAGAACATAGGAACATTAGAATATTAGAACATAGGAACATAAGAGCATAGGAACATTCAAATATATAAACTTCAGAACATAGGAACATTAGAATATTGGAACATATGAACATAAGAGCATAGGAACATTCAAATATATAAACTTCAGAACATAGGAACATTAGAATATTAGAACATAGGAACATAAGAGCATAGGAACATTCAAATATATAAACTTCAGAACAAAGGAACATTAGAATATTAGAACATAGCAACATTAGAATATTAGACCATAGCAAAATCAGAACATAGGAACATTACAATATTAGAACATAGGAACATTAGAACCTAGTAACATTAGAACCTAGGAACATTAGAACATTAGAGCAAAGCACCATTAGAATATTAGACTATAGGAACATAAGAACCTAGGAACATTAGAACATTAGAACAGTAAACCTAATAACATGAGAATGTTAGAACATAGGAACATAAGAATATTAGACCATATGAACATTAGAACATAGGAACTTTAGCATATTGAACAATAGAACTTTAGAACATTAGAACCTAGGAACATTAGATTATTAGAACATAGGAACATTAGAATATTAGAATATAGGAATATTTGAACCTAGGAACATTAGAATATTAAAACATAGGAACATTGGAACATAGGAACATTAGAATATTAGAACATACCAACATTAGAACATAGGAACAGTAGAATATTAAAACATAGGAACATTGGAACATAAGAACATTGGAACCTAGGAACAAAAGATTATTAGACCACAGGAACATTAGAACCTAGGAACATTAGAATATTAGAACATAGGAACATTAGAACCTAGGAATATTAGAATATTAGAACAAAGTAACATTGGAACCTAGGAACATTAGATTATTAGAACATAGTAAAATTTGAACCTAGGCACATTAGAAACTCAGAACATTACAATATTAGAACATAGGAACATAAGAACCTAGGAGCAATAGAACCCAGAACCATTAGAATATTAGAACATAGGAACATAAGAACGTTCGAATATTAGAACATGGAAACATTAGAACGTACAAACATTAGAATATTAGAACATAGGAACATTAGAACATTAGAGCATAGGACCATTAGAATATTAGAACATAGGAACATAAGAACATAGGAACATTAGAACATTAAACCTAGGAACATTTGAATATTAGAACATGGAAACATTAGAACATACAAACATTAGATTATTAGAACATAGGAACTTTGAGAATAGGAACATTAGAATATTAGAACATAGGAACATTAGAACATGGTAACATTAAAACATAGGAACATTAGAACCTAGGAACATTAGAGCATAGGAACATTGGAACAAAGGCACATTAGAACATAGAAACATTAGAATATAGGAATATTACAACATAGAAACATTAGAGCATAGGAACATTAGAACTTAGGAACATTAAAATATTAGAACATTGAAACATTAGAATATTAGAACATAGGAACATTAGAATATTAGAACATAGGAACATTAGAATATTAGAACATAGGAACATTAGAATATTAGAATATAGGAATATCAGAATATTGGAACATTAGAGCATAGGAACATTAGAATATTAGAACATAGGAACATTAGAACATGGCAACATTAAAACATAGGAACATTAGAACCTAGGAACATTAGAGCATAGGAACATTAGAATATTAGAACATTAGTAACATTAGAACTTCGGAACATTAGAGCATGGGAACATTAGGAACATTAGAACATAGGAAAATTAAAACATAGGAACATTAGAACATAGGTACATTAGGAACATTACAACATTGGAATATTTGAATATTAGAACATAGGAAAATTAGAACATAGGAGTATTAGAATATTAGAACATGGGAACATTAGACAATAGGAACATTAGAACATAGGAACTTTAGAACATCGGAACATTGGAAGATAGGAACAATAGATTATTAGAACATAGGAACATTAGAAACTAGGAACATTAGAATATTAGAACAGAGGAGTATTAGAACCTCGGAACATTAGAATATTAGAACATTAGTAACATTAGAACTTCGGAACATTAGAGCATGGGAACATTAGGAACATTAGAACATAGGAAAATTAAAACATAGGAACATTAGAACATAGGTACATTAGGAACATTACAACTTTGGAATATTTGAATATTAGAACATAGGAAAATTAGAACATAGGAGTATTAGAATATTAGAACATGGGAACATTAGACAATAGGAACATTAGAACATAGGAACTTTAGAACATCGGAACATTGGAAGATAGGAACAATAGATTATTAGAACATAGGAACATTAGAAACTAGGAACATTAGAATATTAGAACATTAGAACATAGGAACGTTAGAATATTAGAAAATAGGAACATTAGAATATTAGGACATTGGAACATTAGAACATAGGAAAATAAGAAAATTAGAATATTAGAACATAGGAACATTAGAATATTAGAACATTAGAACATTAGAACACAGGAACATTAGAATATTAGAACATTAGAACATAGGAACATTAGAATATTAGAACACAGGAACATTAGAATATTAGAACATTAGAACATAGGAACATTAGAATATTAGAACATAGGAACATTAGAATATTAGAACATTAGAATATTAGAACACAGGAACATTAGAATATTAGAACATTAGAACATAGGAACGTTAGAATATTAGAAAATTCGAACATTAGAATATTAGAACATTAGAACATAGGAACGTTAGAATATTAGAAAATAGGAACATTAGAATATTAGGACATTGGAACATTAGAACATAGGAAAATAAGAAAATTAGAATATTAGAACATAGGAACATTAGAATATTAGAACATTAGAACATTAGAATATTAGAACACAGGAACATTAGAATATTAGAACATTAGAACATAGGAACATTAGAATATTAGAACATAGGAACATAAGAGCATAGGAACATTCAAATATATAAACTTCAGAACATAGGAACATTAGAATATTAGAACATAGGAACATAAGAGCATAGGAACATTCAAATATATAAACTTCAGAACAAAGGAACATTAGAATATTAGAACATAGCAACATTAGAATATTAGACCATAGCAAAATCAGAACATAGGAACATTACAATATTAGAACATAGGAACATTAGAACCTAGTAACATTAGAACCTAGGAACATTAGAACATTAGAGCAAAGCACCATTAGAATATTAGACTATAGGAACATAAGAACCTAGGAACATTAGAACATTAGAACAGTAAACCTAATAACATGAGAATGTTAGAACATAGGAACATAAGAATATTAGACCATATGAACATTAGAACATAGGAACTTTAGCATATTGAACAATAGAACTTTAGAACATTAGAACCTAGGAACATTAGATTATTAGAACATAGGAACATTAGAATATTAGAATATAGGAATATTTGAACCTAGGAACATTAGAATATTAAAACATAGGAACATTGGAACATAGGAACATTAGAATATTAGAACATACCAACATTAGAACATAGGAACAGTAGAATATTAAAACATAGGAACATTGGAACATAAGAACATTGGAACCTAGGAACAAAAGATTATTAGACCACAGGAACATTAGAACCTAGGAACATTAGAATATTAGAACATAGGAACATTAGAACCTAGGAATATTAGAATATTAGAACAAAGTAACATTGGAACCTAGGAACATTAGATTATTAGAACATAGTAAAATTTGAACCTAGGCACATTAGAAACTCAGAACATTACAATATTAGAACATAGGAACATAAGAACCTAGGAGCAATAGAACCCAGAACCATTAGAATATTAGAACATAGGAACATAAGAACGTTCGAATATTAGAACATGGAAACATTAGAACGTACAAACATTAGAATATTAGAACATAGGAACATTAGAACATGGGAACATTAAAACATCGGAATATTAGAACCTAGGAACATTAGAACATTAGAGCATAGGAATATAAGAACATTAGAACATGGCAACATTAAAACATAGGAACATTAGAACGTAGGAACAATAGAGCATAGGAACATTGGAATATAGGCGCATTAGAACATAGAAACATTAGAACATAGGAATATTAGAACAAAGAAACATTAAAGCATAGGAACACTAGAATATTACAACATAGGAACGTTAGAACATAGGAACATTAGAATATTAGAACATAGGAACATTAGAACATAGGAAGGTTAGAATATTAGAACATAGGAACATTAGAGCATATGGACATTAGAATGTTAGAACATAGGAACATTACAACCAAGGAACATTAGAATATTAGAACATGTGAACATTAGAACGAATATTAGAACAAAGAAACATTAGAGCATAGGAACATTAGAATATCAGAACATAGGAACATTAGAACATAGGAAGGTTAGAATATTAGAACATAGGAACATTAGAACATAGGAACATTAGAATATTAGAACGTAGGAACATTAGAACATATGAACATTAGAATGTTAGAACATAGGAACATTACAACCAAGGAACATTAGAATATTAGAACATGGGAACATTAGAAAATAGGAACATTTGAATATTAGAACATAGGAATATCAGAATATAGGAACATTAGAACATAGGTACATTAGGAACATTACAACATTGGAATATTTGAATATTAGAACATGGGAACATTAGACAATAGGAACATTAGAACATAGGAACTTTAGAACATCGGAACATTGGAAGATAGGAACAATAGATTATTAGAACATAGGAACATTAGAAACTAGGAACATTAGAATATTAGAACATAGGAGTATTAGAACCTCGGAACATTAGAATATTAGAATATTAGAACATAGGAACATTAGAAACTAGGAACATTAGAATATTAGAATATTAGAACATAGGAACATTAGAAACTAGGAACATTAGAATATTAGAACATTAGAACATAGGAACGTTAGAATATTAGAAAATTCGAACATTAGCATATTAGAACATTAGAACATAGGAACGTTAGAATATTAGAAAATAGGAACATTAGAATATTAGGACATTGGAACATTAGAACATAGGAAAATAAGAAAATTAGAATATTAGAACATAGGAACATTAGAATATTAGAACATTAGAACATTAGAATATTAGAACACAGGAACATTAGAATATTAGAACATTAGAACATAGGAACATTAGAATATTAGAACATAGGAACATAAGAGCATAGGAACATTCAAATATATAAACTTCAGAACATAGGAACATTAGAATATTGGAACATATGAACATTGGAACAAAGGAACATTAGAATATTAGAACATAGCAACATTAGAATATTAGACCATAGCAAAATCAGAACATAGGAACATTACAATATTAGAACATAGGAACATTAGAACCTAGTAACATTAGAACCTAGGAACATTAGAACATTAGAGCAAAGCACCATTAGAATATTAGACTATAGGAACATAAGAACCTAGGAACATTAGAACATTAGAACAGTAAACCTAATAACATGAGAATGTTAGAACATAGGAACATAAGAATATTAGACCATATGAACATTAGAACATAGGAACTTTAGCATATTGAACAATAGAACTTTAGAACATTAGAACCTAGGAACATTAGATTATTAGAACATAGGAACATTAGAATATTAGAATATAGGAATATTTGAACCTAGGAACATTAGAATATTAAAACATAGGAACATTGGAACATAGGAACATTAGAATATTAGAACATACCAACATTAGAACATAGGAACAGTAGAATATTAAAACATAGGAACATTGGAACATAAGAACATTGGAACCTAGGAACAAAAGATTATTAGACCACAGGAACATTAGAACCTAGGAACATTAGAATATTAGAACAAAGTAACATTAGAACCTAGGAACATTAGATTATTAGAACATAGGAACATTAGAACCTAGGAACATTAGAATATTAGAACATAGGAACATTAGAACCTAGGAATATTAGAATATTAGAACAAAGTAACATTGGAACCTAGGAACATTAGATTATTAGAACTTAGTAAAATTTGAACCTAGGCACATTAGAAACTCAGAACATTACAATATTAGAACATAGGAACATAAGAACCTAGGAGCAATAGAACCCAGAACCATTAGAATATTAGAACATAGGAACATAAGAACGTTCGAATATTAGAACATGGAAACATTAGAACGTACAAACATTAGAATATTAGAACATAGGAACATTAGAACATGGGAACATTAAAACATAGGAATATTAGAACCTAGGAACATTAGAACATTAGAGCATAGGAATATAAGAACATTAGAACATGGCAACATTAAAACATAGGAACATTAGAACGTAGGAACAATAGAGCATAGGAACATTGGAATATAGGCGCATTAGAACATAGAAACATTAGAACATAGGAATATTAGAACAAAGAAACATTAAAGCATAGGAACACTAGAATATTACAACATAGGAACGTTAGAACATAGGAACATTAGAATATTAGAACATAGGAACATTAGAACATAGGAAGGTTAGAATATTAGAACATAGGAACATTAGAACATATGGACATTAGAATGTTCGAACATAGGAACATTACAACCAAGGAACATTAGAATATTAGAACATGGGAACATTAGAACGAATATTAGAACAAAGAAACATTAGAGCATAGGAACATTAGAATATCAGAACATAGGAACATTAGAACATAGGAAGGTTAGAATATTAGAACATAGGAACATTAGAGCATAGGAACATTAGAATATTACAACATAGGAACATTAGAACATAGGAACATTAGAATATCAGAACATAGGAACATTAGAACATAGGAAGGTTAGAATATTAGAACATAGGAACATTAGAGCATAGGAACATTAGAATATTAGAACGTAGGAACATTAGAACATATGAACATTAGAATGTTAGAACATAGGAACATTACAACCAAGGAACATTAGAATATTAGAACATGGGAACATTAGAAAATAGGAACATTTGAATATTAGAACATAAGAATATCAGAATATAGGAACATTAGAGCATAGGAACATTAAAACATAGGAACATTACAACCTAGGAACATTAGAATATTAGAACATTAGGAACATTAGAATATTAGAACATAGGAACATTAAAATATAGGAACATTATGAACATTAGAACATAGGAACATAAGAACATAGGAACATTAAAACATAGGATGATTGGAACATAGGAACATTCGGAACATTAGAACATAGGAACATTAGAGCATAGGAGCATTAGACCATAGGAACATTAGAAAATAGGAAATTTAGAACATAGGAACATTAGAATATTAGAACAGTAAACCTAATAACATGAGAATGTTAGAACATAGGAACATAAGAATATTAGACCATATGAACATTAGAACATAGGAACTTTAGCATATTGAACAATAGAACTTTAGAACATTAGAACCTAGGAACATTAGATTATTAGAACATAGGAACATTAGAATATTAGAATATAGGAATATTTGAACCTAGGAACATTAGAATATTAAAACATAGGAACATTGGAACATAGGAACATTAGAATATTAGAACATACCAACATTAGAACATAGGAACAGTAGAATATTAAAACATAGGAACATTGGAACATAAGAACATTAGAACCTAGGAACAAAAGATTATTAGACCACAGGAACATTAGAACCTAGGAACATTAGAATATTAGAACATAGGTACATTAGAACCTAGGAATATTAGAATATTAGAACAAAGTAACATTGGAACCTAGGAACATTAGATTATTAGAACATAGTAAAATTTGAACCTAGGCACATTAGAAACTCAGAACATTACAATATTAGAACATAGGAACATAAGAACCTAGGAGCAATAGAACCCAGAACCATTAGAATATTAGAACATAGGAACATAAGAACGTTCGAATATTAGAACATGGAAACATTAGAACGTACAAACATTAGAATATTAGAACATAGGAACATTAGAACATGGGAACATTAAAACATAGGAATATTAGAACCTAGGAACATTAGAACATTAGAGCATAGGAATATAAGAACATTAGAACATGGCAACATTAAAACATAGGAACATTAGAACGTAGGAACAATAGAGCATAGGAACATTGGAATATAGGCGCATTAGAACATAGAAACATTAGAACATAGGAATATTAGAACAAAGAAACATTAAAGCATAGGAACACGAGAATATTACAACATAGGAACGTTAGAACATAGGAACATTAGAATATTAGAACATAGGAACATTAGAACATAGAAAGGTTAGAATATTAGAACATAGGAACATTAGAGCATATGGACATTAGAATGTTAGAACATAGGAACATTACAACCAAGGAACATTAGAATATTAGAACATGGGAACATTAGAACGAATATTAGAACAAAGAAACATTAGAGCATAGGAACATTAGAATATCAGAACATAGGAACATTAGAACATAGGAAGGTTAGAATATTAGAACATAGGAACATTAGAGCATAGGAACATTAGAATATTAGAACGTAGGAACATTAGAACATATGAACATTAGAATGTTAGAACATAGGAACATTAGAAAATAGGAACATTAGAATATTAGAACATGGGAACATTAGAACGAATATTAGAACAAAGAAACATTAGAGCATAGGAACATTAGAATATTAGAACGTAGGAACATTAGAACATATGAACATTAGAATGTTAGAACATAGGAACATTAGAAAATAGGAACATTTGAATAT
Source organism: Heptranchias perlo (assembly GCF_035084215.1). Lineage (NCBI taxonomy): Eukaryota > Metazoa > Chordata > Chondrichthyes > Hexanchiformes > Hexanchidae > Heptranchias > Heptranchias perlo. The sequence continues at coordinate 46,446,232 of NC_090343.1, forward strand.
TAGAACATAGGAATATCAGAATATAGGAACATTAGAGCATAGGAACATTAAAACATAGGAACATTACAACCTAGGAACATTAGAATATTAGAACATTAGGAACATTAGAATATTAGAACATAGGAACATTAAAATATAGGAACATTATGAACATTAGAACATAGGAACATAAGAACATAGGAACATTAAAACATAGGATGATTAGAACATAGGAACATTCGGAACATTAGAACATAGGAACATTAGAGCATAGGAGCATTAGACCATAGGAACATTAGAAAATAGGAAATTTAGAACATAGGAACATTAGAATATTGAACATTAGAACATTAGAATATTATAACGTAGGAACATTACAACATAGGAACTTTAGGAACATTAGAACATAGGAGCATTAGAATATTAGAACATGGGAGCATTAGAATATTAGAACATAGGAACATTAGAACATAAGAACTTTAGGAACATTAGAACATAGGAACATTAGAATATTAGAACATAGGAACATAAGAGCATCGGAACATTAGACCATAGGAACATTAGAAAATAGGAATTTTAGAACATAGGAACATTAGAATATTGAACATTAGAACATCAGAATATTAGAACATAGGAACATTAGAACCTAGGAACATCAGAATATTAGAACATAGGAACATTTGAACCTAGGAACATTAGAACATTAGAACATTGGAAAATAGGAACATTGGAACCTAGGAACATTAGAATATTAGAACATAGGAACATTAGAACCTAGGAACATTAGAACATTAGAATATTACAACATAGGAACATTAGAACCTAGGTACATTAGAATATTAGAACATAGGAACATTAGAACCTAGGAACATTAGATTATTAGAACATAGTAAAATTTGAACCTAGGCACATTAGAAACTCAGAACATTACAATATTGGAACATTAAAACATAGGATCATTAGAACATAGGAACATTAGAACCTAGGAACATTAGAACATTAAAGTATTAGAACATAGGAACATTGGAACCTAGTAACATTGGATTATTAGAACATAGGAACATTAGAACCTAGGAACATTAGAACATTAGAATATTAGAACATAGGAACATTGGAAGATAGGAACATTAGATTTTTAGAAAATTGGATCATTAGAACCTAGGAACATTAGAATATTAGAACATAGGAGTATTAGAACCTCGGAACATTCGAATATTAGAATATTAGAACATAGGAACATTAGAATATTAGAAAATTAGACTATTACAACATTAGAACATTAGAACCTAGGAACATTAGAATATTAGGACATAGGAACATAAGAATATTAGATCCTAGGAACATTAGAACCTAGGAACATTAGAATATTAGGACATAGGAACATAAGAGCATAGGAACATTCAAACATATAAACATCAGAACATAGGAATATTAGAATATTGGAACATATGAACATTCGAACATAGAAACAATACAAAATTGAAAATAGGAATATTAGAACATTAGAGCAAAACACCATTAGAATATTAGAACATAGGACAAAAAGAACCTAGGAACATTAGAACATTAAACCTAATAACATTAGAATATTAGAACAGAGGAACATTAGAACATAGGAACATTAGAATATTAGAACATAGGAACATTAGAATATTAGAACATAGGAACATTACAACCGAGGAACATTAGAATATTAGAACATGGGAACATAAGAACATAGGAACATTAGAATATTAGAACTTAGGAATATCAGAATATAGGAACATTAGAGCATAGGAACATTAGAATGTTCGAACATTAGGAACATTAGAATATTAGAACATAGGAACAATAGAGCATAGGAACATTACAACATATGAACATTACAGCATGGGAACATTAGGAACATTATAACACAGTAACATTAGAACATAGGAACATTAGAAAATAGGATGATTAGAACATAGGAACATTAGAACATAGGAACATTAGAATATTAGAACAAGGGAACATTAAAACATAAGAACATTAGAACATAGGAAATTTAGAACATAGGAACTTTAGAATATTGAACATTACAACATTAAAATATTAGAACATAAGAACATTGGAACCTAGGAACATTCGATTATTATAATATAGGAACATTAGAACCGAGGAACATAAGAACCTAGAAACATTAGAATATTAAAATATTAGAATATTGGAAGATAGGAATACTAGTTTATTAGAACATAGGAACATTAGAACCTAGGACATTAGAAATTAGGAACATTAGAATATTCGAACATAGGAGTATTAGAACCTCGGAACATTAGAATATTGAATATTAGAACATAGGAACATTAGAATATTGAATATTAGAACATAGGAACATTAGAATATTGAATATTAGAACATAGGAACATTAGAACCTAAGAACATTAGAACCTAGGAACATTAGAAAATAAGAACATAGTAATATTGGAACCTAGGAACATTAGAATATGAGAATATTAGAACAGAGGAACATTAGAATATTGAATATTAGAACATAGGAACATTAGAACCTAAGAACATTAGAACCTAGGAACATTAGAAAATAAGAACATAGTAATATTGGAACCTAGGAACATTAGAATATTAGAATATTAGAACAGAGGAACATTAGAATATTAGAACATGGGAACATTGGAACATAGGAACATTAAAATATTACAACATTAGAACATTATAACATAGGAACATTAGAATATTAGAAAATAGGAACATTTGAATATTAGAACATAGGAACATTAGAATATTAGAACATTAGAACATTAGAATATTAGAACCGAGGAACATAAGAATATTAGACCATAGGAACATTAGAACATAGGAACATAAGAACATAGGAACTTTAGAATATTAGAACATAGGAACTTTAGAATATTAGAACATAGGAACATTAGAATATTAGACCATAGGAACATTAGAACATAGGAACTTTAGAACATAGGAACATTAGGTTATTAAACATCAGAACATTAGAATATTAGAACATAAGAACATTGGAACCAAGGAACATTAGATTATTAGAACATAGGAACATTAAAATATTAGAACATAGGAACATTAGAATATTAGACCATAGGAACATTAGAACATAGGAACATTAGATTATTGAACATCAGAACATTAGAATATTAGAACATAGGAACATTACAACATAGGAACATTAGAACAGAGGAACATTAGAATATTAGAACATAGAAACATTAGAACCAAGGAACATTAGATTATTAGAATATAGTAACATTAGAACCTAGGAACATTAGAACCTAGGAACATTAGAACCTAGGAACATTAGAATATTAGAACATATGAATATTAGAACCGAGGAACATTAGAATATTAGAAAATAGAAACATTAGAACCAAGGAACATTAGATTATTAGAATATAGGAACATTAGAACCTAGGAACATTAGAACCTAGGAACATTAGAATATTAGAACATAGGAACAATAGAATATTGGAACATATGAACATTCGAACATAGATACAATACAAAATTGAAAATAGGAATATTAGAACATTAGAGCAAAACACCATTAGAATATTAGAACATAGGACAAAAAGAACCTAGGAACATTAGAACATTAAACCTAATAACATTAGAATATTAGAACAGAGGAACATTAGAACATAGGAACATTAGAATATTAGAACATAGGAACATTAGAATATTAGAACATAGGAACATTACAACCGAGGAACATTAGAATATTAGAACATGGGAACATAAGAACATAGGAACATTAGAATATTAGAACTTAGGAATATCAGAATATAGGAACATTAGAGCATAGGAACATTAGAATGTTCGAACATTAGGAACATTAGAATATTAGAACATAGGAACAATAGAGCATAGGAACATTACAACATATGAACATTACAGCATGGGAACATTAGGAACATTATAACACAGTAACATTAGAACATAGGAACATTAGAAAATAGGATGATTAGAACATAGGAACATTAGAACATAGGAACATTAGAATATTAGAACAAGGGAACATTAAAACATAAGAACATTAGAACATAGGAACTTTAGAACATAGGAACTTTAGAATATTGAACATTACAACATTAAAATATTAGAACATAAGAACATTGGAACCTAGGAACATTCGATTATTATAATATAGGAACATTAGAACCGAGGAACATAAGAACCTAGAAACATTAGAATATTAAAATATTAGAATATAGGAATATTGGAACCAAGGAACATTAGAACCTAGGAATATTAGAACATTAGAATATTAAAACATAGGAATATTGGAACATAGGAATACTAGTTTATTAGAACATAGGAACATTAGAACCTAGGACATTAGAAATTAGGAACATTAGAATATTCGAACATAGGAGTATTAGAACCTCGGAACATTAGAATATTGAATATTAGAACATAGGAACATTAGAACCTAAGAACATTAGAACCTAGGAACATTAGAAAATAAGAACATAGTAATATTGGAACCTAGGAACATTAGAATATTAGAATATTAGAACAGAGGAACATTAGAATATTAGAACATGGGAACATTGGAACATAGGAACATTAAAATATTACAACATTAGAACATTATAACATAGGAACATTAGAATATTAGAAAATAGGAACATTTGAATATTAGAACATAGGAACATTAGAATATTAGAACATTAGAACATTAGAATATTAGAACCGAGGAACATAAGAATATTAGACCATAGGAACATTAGAACATAGGAACATAAGAACATAGAAACTTTAGAATATTAGAACATAGGAACATTAGAATATTAGACCATAGGAACATTAGAACATAGGAACTTTAGAACATAGGAACATTAGGTTATTGAACATCAGAACATTAGAATATTAGAACATAAGAACATTGGAACCAAGGAACATTAGATTATTAGAACATAGGAACATTAAAATATTAGAACATAGGAACATTAGAATAATAGACCATAGGAACATTAGAACATAGGAACATTAGATTATTGAACATCAGAACATTAGAATATTAGAACATAGGAACATTACAACATAGGAACATTAGAACAGAGGAACATTAGAATATTAGAACATAGAAACATTAGAACCAGGGAACATTAGATTATTAGAATATAGTAACATTAGAACCTAGGAACATTAGAACCTAGGAACATTAGAATATTAGAACATATGAATATTAGAACAGAGGAACATTAGAATATTAGAACATAGAAACATTAGAACAGAGGAACATTAGAATATTAGAACATAGAAACATTAGAACAGAGGAACATTAGAATATTAGAACATAGGAAAATTAGAACAGAGGAACATTAGAATATTAGAACATAGAAACATTAGAACCAAGGAACATTAGATTATTAGAATATAGGAACATTAGAACCTAGGAACATTAGAACCTAGGAACATTAGAACCTAGGAACATTAGAATATTAGAACATATGAAAATTAGAACATAGGAACATAGGAACATTAGAACATAGGAACATTAGAACCTAGGAACATTTGAATATTAGAACATAGGAACAATAGAATATTGGAACATATGAACATTCGAACATAGATACAATACAAAATTGAAAATAGGAATATTAGAACATTAGAGCAAAACACCATTAGAATATTAGAACATAGGACAAAAAGAACCTAGGAACATTAGAACATTAAACCTAATAACATTAGAATATTAGAACAGAGGAACATTAGAACATAGGAACATTAGAATATTAGAACATAGGAACATTAGAATATTAGAACATAGGAACATTACAACCGAGGAACATTAGAATATTAGAACATGGGAACATAAGAACATAGGAACATTAGAATATTAGAATTTAGGAATATCTTAATATAGGAACATTAGAGCATAGGAACATTAGAATGTTCGAACATTAGGAACATTAGAATATTAGAACATAGGAACAATAGAGCATAGGAACATTACAACATATGAACATTACAGCATGGGAACATTAGGAACATTATAACACAGTAACATTAGAACATAGGAACATTAGAAAATAGGATGATTAGAACATAGGAACATTAGAACATAGGAACATTAGAATATTAGAACAAGGGAACATTAAAACATAAGAACATTAGAACATAGGAACTTTAGAACATAGGAGCATTAGAATATTAGAACACAGGAACATTAGACCATAGGAACATTAGAACATAGGAGCATTAGAATATTGAACATTAGAACATTAAAATATTAGAACATAAGAACATTGGAACCTAGGAACATTCGATTATTATAATATAGGAACATTAGAACCGAGGAACATAAGAACCTAGAAACATTAGAATATTAAAATATTAGAATATAGGAATATTGGAACCTAGGAACATTAGAAATTAGGAACATTAGAATATTCGAACATAGGAGTATTAGAACCTCGGAACATTAGAATATTGAATATTAGAACATAGGAACATTAGAATATTGAATATTAGAACATAGGAACATTAGAATATTGAATATTAGAACATAGGAACATTAGAACCTAAGAACATTAGAACCTAGGAACATTAGAAAATAAGAACATAGTAATATTGGAACCGAGGAACATTAGAATATTAGAATATTAGAACAGAGGAACATTAGAATATTAGAACATGGGAACATTGGAACATAGGAACATTAAAATATTACAACATTAGAACATTATAACATAGGAACATTAGAATATTAGAAAATAGGAACATTTGAATATTAGAACATAGGAACATTAGAATATTAGAACATTAGAACATTAGAATATTAGAACCGAGGAACATAAGAACATAGGAACATAAGAACATAGGAACTTTAGAATATTAGAACATAGGAACATTAGAATATTAGACCATAGGAACATTAGAATATTAGACCATAGGAACATTAGAATATTAGACCATAGGAACATTAGATTATTAGACCATAGGAACATTAGAACATAGGAACATAAGAACATAGGAACTTTAGAATATTAGAACATAGGAACATTAGAATATTAGACCATAGGAACATTAGAACATAGGAACATAAGAACATAGGAACTTTAGAATATTAGAACATAGGAACATTAGAATATTAGACCATAGGAACATTAGAATATTAGACCATAGGAACATTAGAACATAGGAACATAAGAACATAGGAACTTTAGAATATTAGAACATAGGAACATTAGAATATTAGACCATAGGAACATTAGAACATAGGAACATAAGAACATAGGAACTTTAGAATATTAGAACATAGGAACATTAGAATATTAGAACCGAGGAACATAAGAACATAGGAACATTAGAATGTTAGACCATAGGAACATTAGAATATTAGACCATAGGAACATTAGAACATAGGAACATAAGAACATAGGAACTTTAGAATATTAGAACATAGGAACATTAGAATATTAGACCATAAAAACATTAGAATATTAGACCATAGGAACATTAGTATCTTAGACCATAGGAACATTAGAACATAGGAACATAAGAACATAGGAACATTAGAATATTAGACCATAGGAACATTAGAATATTAGACCATAGGAACATTAGAATATTAGACCATACGAACATTAGAACATAGGAACTTTAGAACATAGGAACATTAGGTTATTGAACATCAGAACATTAGAATATTAGACCATAAGAACATTGGAACCAAGGAACATTAGATTATTAGAACATAGGAACATTAGAATATTAGAACATAGGAACATTAGAATATTAGACCATAGGAACATTAGAACCTAGGAACATTAGAACCTCGGAACATTAGAACCTAGGAACATTAGAACCTAGGAACATTAGAACATAGAAACATTAGAACCGAGGAACATTAGAATATTAGAACATATGAATATTAGAACAGAGGAACATTAGAATATTAGAACATAGGAACATTAGAACAGAGGAACATTAGAACCTAGGAACATTAGAATATTAGAACATATGAATATTAGAACAGAGGAACATTAGAACCTAGGAACATTAGAATATTAGAACATATGAATATTAGAACAGAGGAACATTAGAACCTAGGAACATTAGAATATTAGAACATATGAATATGAGAACATAGGAACATTAGAACCTAGGAACATTAGAATATTAGAACATATGAAAATTAGAACAGAGGAACATTAGAATATTAGAACATAGAAACATTAGAACCGAGGAACATTAGATTATTAGAATATAGGAACTTTAGAACCTAGGAACATTAGAACCTAGGAACATTAGAATATTAGAACATATGAAAATTAGAACATAGGAACATAGGAACATTAGAACCTCGGAACATTAGAACCTAGGAACATTAGAACCTAGGAACATTAGAACCTAGGAACATTAGAACCTAGGAACATTAGAACATTAGAACATATGAAAATTAGAACAGAGGAACATTAGAATATTAGAACATAGAAACATTAGAACCGAGGAACATTAGATTATTAGAATATACGAACATTAGAACCTCGGAACATTAGAACCTCGGAACATTAGAACCTAGGAACATTAGAATATTAGAACATATGAAAATTAGAACAGAGGAACATTAGAATATTAGAACATAGAAACATTAGAACCGAGGAACATTAGATTATTAGAATATAGGAACATTAGAACATAGAAACATTAGAACCGAGGAACATTAGATTATTAGAATATAGGAACTTTAGAACCTAGGAACATTAGAATATTAGAACATATGAAAATTAGAACATAGGAACATAGGAACATTAGAACATAGGAACATTAGAACCTAGGAACATTAGAATATTAGAACATGGGAACATTAGAACATAGGAACATTAGATTATTGAACATCAGAAAATTAGAATATTAGAACATAGGAACATTACAACATAGGAACATTAGAACAGAGGAACATTAGAATATTAGAACATAGAAACATTAGAACCAAGGAACATTAGATTATTAGAATATACGAACATTAGAACCTCGGAACATTAGAACCTAGGAACATTAGAATATTAGAACATATGAAAATTAGAACAGAGGAACATTAGAATATTAGAACATAGAAACATTAGAACCGAGGAACATTAGAATATTAGAACATAGAAACATTAGAACTTAGGAACATTAGAACCTAGGAACATTAGAACATATGAAAATTAGAACAGAGGAACATTAGAATATTAGAACATAGAAACATTAGAACCGAGGAACATTAGATTATTAGAATATACGAAGATTAGAACCTCGGAACATTAGAACCTAGGAACATTAGAACATTAGAACATATGAAAATTAGAACAGAGGAACATTAGAATATTAGAACATAGAAACATTAGAACCGAGGAACATTAGATTATTAGAATATACGAACATTAGAACCTCGGAACATTAGAACCTAGGAACATTAGAATATTAGAACATATGAAAATTAGAACATAGGAACATAGGAACCTAGGAACATTTGAACATTAGAACCTAGGAACATTAGATTATTAGAATATACGAACATTAGAACCTCGGAACATTAGAACCTAGGAACATTAGATTATTAGAATATACGAACATTAGAACCTCGGAACATTAGAACCGAGGAACATTAGATTATTAGAATATACGAACATTAGAACCTCGGAACATTAGAACCTAGGAACATTAGAACATTAGAACATATGAAAATTAGAACAGAGGAACATTAGAATATTAGAACATAGAAACATTAGAACCGAGGAACATTAGATTATTAGAATATACGAACATTAGAACCTCGGAACATTAGAACCTCGGAACATTAGAATATTAGAACATATGAAAATTAGAACATAGGAACATAGGAACCTAGGAACATTTGAACATTAGAACCTAGGAACATTTGAACATTAGAACATAGGAACATTAGAATATTAGAACATAGGAACATTAGAACCAAGGAACATTAGATTATTAGAACATATGAAAATTAGAACATAGGAACATAGGAACATTAGAACATAGGAACATTAGAACCTAGGAACATTTGAACATTAGAACATAGGAACATTAGAATATTAGAACATGGGAACATTAGAACATAGTAACATTGGAACATAGGAACATTAGAATATTACAACATTAGAACATTAGAACATAGGAACATTAGAATATTACAACATTAGAACATTAGAACATAGAAACATTAGAATATTAAAATATTAGAACATAAGAACATTGGAACCTAGAAAAATTAGATTAATGTATTATAGGAACATTAGAACCGAGGAACATTTGAACCTAGCATCATTAGAACATTAGAATATTAGAATATTAGAACAGAGGAACGTTAGAATATTCCAACATTAGAACATTAGAACATAGGAACATTAGAATATTAGAACATGGGAACATTAGAACATAGGAACATTAGAATATTAGAATATGAGAACCGAGGAACATTAGAATCATAGAATCATAGAAGTTTACAACATGGAAACAGGCCCTTCGGCCCAATGTGTCCATGTCGCCCAGTTTATACCACTAAGCTAGTCCCAATTGCCTGCACTTGGCCCATATCCCTCTATACCCATCTTACCCATGTAACTGTCCAAATGCTTTTTAAAAGACAAAATTGTACCCGCCTCTACTACTGCCTCTGGCAGCTCGTTCCAGACACTCACCACCCTTTGAGTGAAAAAATTGCCCCTCTGGACCCTTTTGTATCTCTCCCCTCTCACCTTAAATCTATACCCCCTCGTTATAGATTCCCCTACCTTTGGGAAAAGATTTTGACTATCTACTTTATCTATGCCCCTCATTATTTTATAGACTTCTATAAGATCACCCCTTAACCTCCTACTCTCCAGGGAAAAAAGTCTCAGATTATCCAACCTCTCCCTGTAAGTCAAACCATCAAGTCCCGGTAGCATCCTAGTAAATCTTTTCTGCACTCTTTCTAGTTGAATAATATCCTTTCTATAAAAGGGTGACCAGAACTGTACACAGTACTCCAAGTGTGGCCTCACCAATGCCCTGTACAACTTCAACAAGACATCCCAACTCCTGTATTCAACGTTCTGACCAATGAAACCAAGCATGCTGAATGCCTTCTTCACCACCCTATCCACCTGTGACTCCACTTTCAAGGAGCTATGAACCTGTACTCCTAGATCTCTTTGTTCTATAACTCTCCCCAATGCCCTACCATTAACGGAGTAGGTCCTGGCCCGATTCAATCTACCAAAATGCATCACCTCACATTTATCTAAATTAAACTCCATCTGCCATTCATCGGCCCACTGGCCCAATTTATCAAGATCCCGTTGCAATCCTAGATAACCTTCTTCACTGTCCACAATGCCACCAATCTTGGTGTCATCTGCAAACTTACTAACCATGCCTCCTAAATTCTCATCCAAATCATTAATATAAATAACAAACAACAGCGGACCCAGCACCGATCCCTGAGGCACACCGCTGGTCACAGGCCTCCAGTCTGAAAAACAACCCTCCACAACCACCCTCTGTCTTCTGTCATCAATCTAATTTTGTATCCAATTGGCTACCTCACCTTGGATCCTGTGAGATTTAACCTTATGTAACAACCTACCATGCGGTACCTTGTCAAAGGCTTTGCTAAAGTCCATGTAGACCACGTCTACTGTACAGCCCTCATCTATCTTCTTGGTTACCCCTTCAAAAAACTCAATCAAATTTGTGAGACATGATTTTCCACTCACAAAACCATGCTGACTGTTCCTAATCAGTCCCTGCCTCTCCAAATGCCTGTAGATCCTGTCTCTCAGAATACCCTCTCACAAATTACCCACTACAGATGTCAGGCTCACCGGTCTGTAGTTCCCAGGCTTTTCCCTGCCGCCCTTCTTAAACAAAGGCACAACATTTGCTACCCTCCAATCTTCAGGCACCTCACCTGTAGCTGTCGATGATTCAAATATCTCTGCTAGGGGACCCGCAATTTCCTCCCTAACCTCCCATAACGTCCTGGGATACATTTCATCAGGTCCCGGAGATTTATCTACCTTGATGCGCGTTAAGACTTCCAGCACCTCCCTCTCTGTAATATGTACACTCTTCAAGATATCACTATTTATTTCCCCAAGTTCCCTAACATCCATGCCTTTCTCAACCGTAAATACCGATGTGAAATATTAATTTAGGATCTCACCCATCTCTTGTGGTTCCGCACATAGATGACCTTGTTGATCCTTAAGAGGCCCTACTCTCTCCCTAGTTACTCTTTTGCCCTTTATGTATTTGTAGAAGCTATTTGGATTCTCCTTTGCCTTATCTGCCAAAGCAATCTCATGTCCCCTTTTTGCCCTCCTGATTTCTCTCTTAACTCTACTCCGGCAATCTCTATACTCTTCAAGGGATCCACTTGATCCCAGCTGCCTATGCATGTCATATGCCTCCTTCTTCTTTTTGACTAGGGCCTCAATCTCCCGAGTCATCCAAGGTTCCCTACTTCTACCAGCCTTGCCCTTCACTTTATAAGGAATGTGCTTACCCTGAACCCTGGTTAACACACTTTTGAAAGCCTCCCACTTACCAGACGTCCCTTTGCCTGCCAACAGACTCTCCCAATCAACTTCTGAAAGTACCATCAAAATTGGCCTTTCCCCAATTTAGAATTTTAACTTTTGGGCCAGACGTATCCTTCTCCATAGCTATCTTAAAACTAATGGAATTATGATCACTGGTCCCAAAGTGATCCCTCACTAACACTTCTGTCACCTGCCCTTCCTTATTTCCCAAGAGGAGGTCAAGTTTTGCCCCCTCTCTAGTCGGGCCATCCACATACTGAATGAAGAATTCCTCCTGAATACACTCAACAAATTTCTCTCCATCCAAGCCCCTAATGCTATGGCTGTCCCAGTCAATGTTGGGAAAGTTAAAGTCCCCTACTATTACCACCCTATTTTTCTTGCAGCTGTCTGTAATCTCCTTACATATTTGCTCCTCAATTTCCCGTTGACTATTTGGGGGTCTGTAGTACAATCGTATCAAAGTGATCTCTCCCTTCTTATTTTTCAGTTCTACCCATATAGACTCATGATGTGGAGATGCCGGTGATGGACTGGGGTTGACAATTGTAAACAATTTTACAACACCAAGTTATAGTCCAGCAATTTTATTTTAAATTCACAAGCTTTCGGAGGCTTCCTCCTTCCTCAGGTAAATGTTCAGGAGCTCCTTGAAGCCTCCGCATTTATACATATAGAACAATACATGGTGTTTACAGACTGCCCCTGCAACTGCCCGTTGCCAAGGCAATCACCGTGTTCAGACAGAGAGGTGTCACCTGCAGAACCCCCGAATACACATTCAACAAAAAAACAAACAGGAAAAAAAAAACAGAGAGAGCCAGAGACATCCGGAAGGCAGAGAAAGCCTCAGTGGGCGAACCCTCGGATATATCCCCGCTCACTACTGCCGTGATGTTCTCCCTAATCAAGAACGCAACTCCCCCTCCTCTCTTACCTCCTGCTCTATCTTTCCTATAGCATCTGTACCCTGGAACATTGAGCTGCCAGTCCTGCCCCTCCCTGAGCCATGTTTTAGTAATAGCTATAACATCCCAGTCCCATGTACCCATCCATGCCCTGAGTTCATCTGGCTTGCCCATCAGACTTCTTGCATTGAAATAAATGCAGTTTAATCTAGACTTCCCTTGGTCTTTGCCCTGCTTTCTCAGACCATCTGTCCGGTCATGTTTTGTATACTCTCCCTTACTGCCTTTTGTTTCTGTCACCACTTTACTTCCCACTGACTTCCTGCATCGGTTCCCATCCCCCTGCCACATTAGAACCTAGGAACATTAGAACCAAGGAACATTAGAATATTAGAACATACGAAAATTAGAAAATAGGAACATTAGAATATTAAAACATAGGAATATTGGAAGATAGGAACATTAGTTTATTAGAACATAGGAACATTCGAACCTAGGAACATTAGAATATTAGAATATTAGAACATAGGAACATTAGAATATTAGAACATAGGAACATTAGAACCTAGGAACATTAGAATATTAGAATATTAGAACATAGGAACATTAGAATATTAGAACATAGGAACATTAGAACCTAGGAACATTAGAAAATTAGAATATTGGAACATAGGAACATTGGAAGAGAGGAGCATTAGAACATTCGAATATTAAAACATAAGAACATAAGAACCGAGAATCTTTAGAATATTAGAACATACAAACATTAGAACAGAGAAACATTAGAACCAAGGAACATTAGATTATTGGAACCTAGGAACATTAGAACCTAGGAACATTAGAACACTAGAATATTAGAAACTAGGAACATAAGAACGGAGAATCTTTAGAATATTAGAACATACGAAAATTGGAACATAGGAACATTAGAACAGAGAAACATTAGAACCGAGGAACATTAGATTATTAGAACATAGGAACATTAGAACCTAGGAACATTAGAACACTAGAATATTAGAAACTAGGAACATAAGAACGGAGAATCTTTAGAATATTAGAACATACGAAAATTGGAACATAGGAACATTAGAACAGAGAAACATTAGAACCGAGGAACATTAGATTATTAGAACATAGGAACATTAGAACCTCTGAACATTAGATTATTAGTCGATAGGAAGATTAGAACTTAGGAACATTAGAACCGAGGAACATTAGATTATTAGAACATAGGAACATTACAACCTAGGAACATTAGATTATTAGACGATAGGAAGATTAGAACTTAGGAACATTAGAACCAAGGAACATTAGATTATTAGAACATAGGAACATTGGAACCTAGGAACATTCGATTATTAGAACATAGGAACAGTAGAACAAAGGAACATTAGAACAGAGAAACAATAGAACCGAGGAACATTAGATTATTAGAACATAGGAACATTAGAACCTAGCAACATTGGAACCTAGGAACATTAGAATATTAGATCAAAGGAACATTAGAACCTAGGAACATTAGAATATTAGAATATTAGAACATAGGAACATTAGAATATTAGGACCTAGGAACATTAGAACCTCAGAACATCACAAAACTAGAACATAGGACATTAGAACCTAGAAACATTGGAACATAGGAACATTACAATATTAGTACATAGAAACATTAGAACCTAGGAACATTAGAACGCAAGAACATTAAAACATAGGAACATTAGAACATTAGAACATTAAACCTAGGAACATTGGAATATTAGAACATAGAAACATTAGAACCTAGGAACATTAGAACGCAAGAACATTAAAACATAGGAACATTAGAACATTAGAACATTAAACCTAGGAACATTGGAATATTAGAACAGAGGAACATTAGAGCATAGGAACATTAGAATATTAGAACATTAGAACATAGGAACATTAGAATATTAGAACATAGAAGCATTACAACCGAGGAACATTAGAATATTAAAACATAGCAACATTAGAACATAGGATCATTAGAATATTAGAACATAGGAATATCAGAATATAGGAATTTTAGAGCATAGGAACATTAGAATATTAGAACATATAAACTTTAGAACATAAGAACATTAGGAACATTAGAACACTAGAACATAGGAACATTAGAACATAGGAACATTAGAACATATGAACATTAGAATATTAGAACATAGGAAAATTACAACCAAGGAACATTAGAATATTAGAACATAGCAACATTAGAACATAGGAACATTAGAATATTGGAACATAGGAATATCAGAATATAGGAACATTAGAGCATAGGAACATTGGAATATTAGAACATATAAACATTAGAACATAAGAACATTAGAAACATTAGAAACATTAGAACACTAGAACATAGGAACATTAGAACATAGGAACATTAGAGCATAAGCACATTCAAATATTAGAACATAGAAAAATTAGAACATGGGAACATTAGAATATTAGAGCATAGGAACATTAGACCATCGGAACATTAGAACATAGCAACATTAGAATATTGAACATTAGAACATTCGAATATTAGAACATAGGAACATTGGAACCTAGGAACATTAGATTATTAGAACATGGGAACATTAGAACAGAGAAACATTAGAACCGAGAAACATTAGATTATTAGAACATAGGAACATTAGAACCTAGCAACATTGGAACTTAGGAACATTAGATTATTAGACAATAGGCACATTAGAACCTAGGAATATTAGAATATTAGAACAAAGGAACATTAGAACCTAGGAATATTAGAATATTAGAATATTAGAACATAGGAACATTAGAATATTAGAACATTAGAACATTAGAATATTAGGACCGAGGAACATTAGAACCTCAGAACATTACAAAATTAGAACCTAGGAACATTAGAACCTAGGAACATTACAATATTATAACATAGAAACATTAGAACCTAGGAACATTAGAACCTAGGAACATTACAATATTATAACATAGAAACATTAGAACCTAGGAACATAAGAACCTAGGAACATTGGAATATTAGAACATAGGAACATTAGACCATCGGAACATTAGAACATAGCAACATTAGAATATTGAACATTAGAACATTCGAATATTAGAACATAGGAACATTGGAACCTAGGAACATTAGATTATTAGAACATGGGAACATTAGAACAGAGAAACATTAGAACCGAGAAACATTAGATTATTAGAACATAGGAACATTAGAACCTAGCAACATTGGAACCTAGGAACATTAGAATATTAGATCAAAGGAACATTAGAACCTAGGAACATTAGAATATTAGAATATTAGAACATAGGAACATTAGAATATTAGGACCTAGGAACATTAGAACCTCAGAACATCACAAAACTAGAACATAGGACATTAGAACCTAGAAACATTGGAACATAGGAACATTACAATATTAGTACATAGAAACATTAGAACCTAGGAACATTAGAACGCAAGAACATTAAAACATAGGAACATTAGAACATTAGAACATTAAACCTAGGAACATTGGAATATTAGAACATAGAAACATTAGAACCTAGGAACATTAGAACGCAAGAACATTAAAACATAGGAACATTAGAACATTAGAACATTAAACCTAGGAACATTGGAATATTAGAACAGAGGAACATTAGAGCATAGGAACATTAGAATATTAGAACATTAGAACATAGGAACATTAGAATATTAGAACATAGAAGCATTACAACCGAGGAACATTAGAATATTAAAACATAGCAACATTAGAACATAGGATCATTAGAATATTAGAACATAGGAATATCAGAATATAGGAATTTTAGAGCATAGGAACATTAGAATATTAGAACATATAAACTTTAGAACATAAGAACATTAGGAACATTAGAACACTAGAACATAGGAACATTAGAACATAGGAACATTAGAACATATGAACATTAGAATATTAGAACATAGGAAAATTACAACCAAGGAACATTAGAATATTAGAACATAGCAACATTAGAACATAGGAACATTAGAATATTGGAACATAGGAATATCAGAATATAGGAACATTAGAGCATAGGAACATTGGAATATTAGAACATATAAACATTAGAACATAAGAACATTAGAAACATTAGAAACATTAGAACACTAGAACATAGGAACATTAGAACATAGGAACATTAGAGCATAAGCACATTCAAATATTAGAACATAGAAAAATTAGAACATGGGAACATTAGAATATTAGAGCATAGGAACATTAGACCATCGGAACATTAGAACATAGCAACATTAGAATATTGAACATTAGAACATTCGAATATTAGAACATAGGAACATTGGAACCTAGGAACATTAGATTATTAGAACATGGGAACATTAGAACAGAGAAACATTAGAACCGAGAAACATTAGATTATTAGAACATAGGAACATTAGAACCTAGCAACATTGGAACTTAGGAACATTAGATTATTAGACAATAGGCACATTAGAACCTAGGAATATTAGAATATTAGAACAAAGGAACATTAGAACCTAGGAATATTAGAATATTAGAATATTAGAACATAGGAACATTAGAATATTAGAACATTAGAACATTAGAATATTAGGACCGAGGAACATTAGAACCTCAGAACATTACAAAATTAGAACCTAGGAACATTAGAACCTAGGAACATTACAATATTATAACATAGAAACATTAGAACCTAGGAACATTAGAACCTAGGAACATTACAATATTATAACATAGAAACATTAGAACCTAGGAACATAAGAACCTAGGAACATTGGAATATTAGAACATAGGAACATTAGACCATCGGAACATTAGAACATAGCAACATTAGAATATTGAACATTAGAACATTCGAATATTAGAACATAGGAACATTGGAACCTAGGAACATTAGATTATTAGAACATGGGAACATTAGAACAGAGAAACATTAGAACCGAGAAACATTAGATTATTAGAACATAGGAACATTAGAACCTAGCAACATTGGAACTTAGGAACATTAGATTATTAGACAATAGGCACATTAGAACCTAGGAACATTAGAATATTAGAACCTAGGAACATTAGAATATTAGAATATTAGAACATAGGAACATTAGAATATTAGAACATGGGAACATTAGAACCTCAGAACATTACAAAATTAGAACATATGAACATTAGAACCTAGGAACATTAGAACCTAGGAACATTACAATATTAGAACATAGAACCATTAGAACCTAGGAACATTAGAACCTAGGAACATTACAATATTATAACATAGAAACATTAGAACCTAGGAACATAAGAACCTAGGAACATTGGAATATTAGAACATAGGAACATTAGAACATAGGAACATTAGATTATTAGAACATAGGAACATAAGAACCTAGGAACATTGGAATATTAGAACAGAGGAACATTAGAACATAGGAGCATTACAACCGAGGAACATTAGAATATTAGAACATAGCAACATTCGAACATAGGAACATTAGAATATTAGAACATAGGAATATCAGAATATAGGAACATTAGAGCATTGAAACATTAGAATATTAGAACATATAAACATAAGAAACATAAGAAACAATAGAACACTAGAATATATGAACATTAGACCATCGGAACATTAGAAGATAGGAACTTTAGAACATAGCAACATTAGAATATTGAACATTAGAACATTAGAATGTTAGAACATAGGAACTTTGGAAACTAGGAACATTCGATTATTAGAACCTAGGAACATTAGAACTTAGGAACATTAGAACCTAGAAACATTAGAACATTAGAATATTAGAACATAGGGACATTGGAGCCTAGGAACATTAAATTATTAGAACATGGGAACATTAGAACATAGGAGCATTAGAGCCTCGGAACATTAGAATATTAGAATATAAGAACATAGGAACATTGGAATATTAGAACATTAGAATATTAAGACCTAGGAACATTAGAACTTCAGAACATTACAAAATTAGAACATAGGAACATTAGAACCTAGGAACGTTGGAACATAGGAACATCAGAACATTACAATATTAGAACATAGAAACATTAGAACCTAGGAACATTAGAACATTAGAGCATAGGAACATAAGAACCAACGAACATTAGAACATAGGAACATTAAACCTAGGAACATTAGAATATTAGAACAGAGGAACATTAGAACATAGGAACATTAGAATATTAGAACATTAGAACATTGGAACATAAGTATATTAGAACATAGGAGCATTGCAACCTAGGAACATTAGAATATTAGAACATAGCAACATTCGAACATAGGAGCATTAGAATATTAGAACATAGGAATATCAGAATATAGGAACATTAGAGCATAGGAACATTAGAATATTAGAACATAAGAACATTAGAAACATTAGAAACATTAGAACACTAGAACATAGGAACATTACACCATCGGAACATTAGAACATAGGAACTTTAGAACATAGCAACATTAGAATATTGAACATTAGAACATTAGAATATTAGAACATAGGAACATTGGAAACTAGGAACATTCGATTATTAGAACATAGGAACATTAGAACATAGGAACAGTAGAATATTAGTACATTAGAGCATTAGAACCAAGGAACATTAGAACAAAGGAATATTAGAATATTGAACATTAGAACATTAGAACATAAGAACATTGGAACATAGGAACAATAGATTATTAGAACCTAGGAACATTAGAACATTCGAATATTAAAACATAGGTACATTGGAACCTAAAAACATTAGATTATTAGAACATAGGAACATAAGAACCTAGGAACATTGGAACACGATCTGGACGACATCCAGGCTTGGGCTGATATGTGGCAAGTAACATTCGCGCCAGACAAGTGCCAGGCAATGACCATCTCCAACAAGAGGGAGTAACCACCTCCCCTTGACATTGAACGGCATTACCATCGCCAAATCCCCCCCCATCAACATCCTGGGGGTCACTATTGACCAGAAACTTAACTGGACCAGCCATATAAATACTGTGGCTACAAGAGCAGGTCAGAGGCTGGATATTCTGCGGCGAGTGACTTAACTCCTGACTCCCCAAAGCCTTTCCACCATCTACAAGGCACAAGTCAGGAGTGTGATGGAATACTCTCCACTTGCCTGGATGAGTGCAGCTCCAACAACACTCAAGAAGCTCGACACCATCCAGGACAAAGCAGCCTGCTTGATTGGCACCCCATCCACCATCCTAAACATTCACTCCCTTCACCACCGGTGCACTGTGGCTGTAGTGTGTACCATCCACAGGATGCACTGCAGCAATTCACCAAGGCTTCTTCGACAGCACCTCCCAAACCCGTGACCTCTACCATCTAGAAGGACAAGGGCAGCAGGCACATGGGAACAACACCACCTGCACGTTCCCCTCCAAGTCACACACCATCCCGACTTGGAAATATATCGTTGCTGGGTCAAAATCCTGGAACTCCCTTCCTAACAGCACTGTGGGAGAACCTTCACCACACGGACTGCAGCGGTTCAAGAAAGCGGCTCACCACCACCTTCTCAAGGGCAATTAGGGATGGGTGATAAATGCCGGCCTTGCCAGCGACGCCCACATCCCATGAACGAATTTTTAAAAAGGGTCTACTAAAGGTAAAGAACAGAAATGAATAAATAAGAGTCAGGGGCAAAAATCTAACTAACAGCTTTAAGTAAGTAATAAAAATTAAATAAATAAAAACTGACATCAATGTGAGAAAGAAATAGGCTAATTAAACTAAACCGAGTAATAAAAAGTACCTAAAAGAAATCAAATAAAATCTACTGATAATCAACATTTAATATTAAAGGTGAATCAGTTAGCTGTACAATAAATAAAAAAGAAAGAAGTCTTAATGGCAGCACAGGCTGTGTGTCGAGACTGCATAATGTGGGAATGTGTGGACGCTGAGACTGTCCCAGATGACCAAACCTGTGGGAAATGTCTGACTCCTGAGTCACTCTGGCTCAGAGTCATTGACCTAGAGCATGAGTTAGAGACACTCCGACATAAAAGGCAGGGGGAGGAATATCTGAATATAGGGCTGTAGCAAGGACTTTAAACCAATAAAGGGAGGAGGAAGTCCAGGTGGAAAGGTATGAAAAAGTGTGGATAAGAGCAAAGGTCAGAGTACAAAAGGAGATAAAGATAATAAAGATACTCTGAGAACAGAAAAAGTTATAGGAAATAATCATAAAATACCTTTTAAAATAAAGCAGGAGTGATAAAAAATTTTAAAAACATATTCAATTGCCTGTATTACAACGTACAGAGCACCAGCAACCAAAAGTGTGATAGGTCAAAAAGTGTGAGAAATATACCATATGGACCTATGAGCAGGGTGGGAACAATCACCCAAATAAGATTTCTGTACAAATGCACATAGCATAAGAAATAAAACAAATGAGTTAGAAGCACAAATTCAGCTTAAAGGGTATGATGTCGTAGCCATTACAGAGACCCAGCTACAAGCTAAATATTCCAGGTTATAGGATCTTTAGAAAGGACAGTGACATTGGGAAAGGTGGAGGAGGAGCAATATTGATAAAGGACACAGTTACAGCAGTAGGACGCAGAGATTTCAGTGAGGGTGATCAGACAGCGGAAACACTACGGGTTGAATTAAAGGATGCAAGTCTCTGCTGGGAGTTGCCTACAGACCTCCTGATAGTAGTGATGTAGTAATGGGATGTATAAATATGGAGATCTGGGAAACGTGGCAAAAACAATGTGGTTATAATGGGAGATTTTAATTTTCACAGACTGGGAGAAGCAGAATGGCTCAAGTAGTAAAGGCAATGGGCCGGATTTTGCTGTGAAATTAACAATGAGGCTAACAGCGTTCACCGTTATTTCTGTGCAAATCGGACAGTAACTTCCGGCAACCGCACATACGCAGTTAAACACGGAAATCCAGAGGTTGCTGTACCAGATGCGACCCTCCTCCGTAAGCTGCCTGAGAACGCCATCTCAGGTGAACCTGACGAAGGGGATAATCTCCGAAAGCTTGTGATTTTAAAATAAATTTGTTGGACTATAACCTGGTGTTGTAAGATTCCTTACATTTACATTCTGGAGGGGGAGGGTGAACAGCCAGTTGTCGTGGTGCATATAGGCACCAACGATATAGGTAAAAAACAGGATGAGGTCCTACAAGCTGAATTTAGGGAGTTAGGAGTTAAACTAAAGAGCAGGACCTCAAGGGTAGTAATCTCAGGATTGCTACCAGTGCCACGGGCTAGTCAGAGTAGGAATGACAGGATAGCTAGGATGAATACGTGGCTTGAGGGATGGTGCAAGAGGGAGGGATTCAAATTCCTGGGACATTGGAACCGGTTCTGGGGGAGGTGGGACCAGTACAAATTGGACGGTCTGCATCTGGGCAGGACTGGAACCAATGTCCTAGGGGGAGTGTTTGCTAGTGCTGTTGGGGAGGGTTTAAACTAATATGGCAGGGGGATGGGAACCGATGCAGGAAGTCAGTGGGAAATAAAGTGGTGACAGAAACAAAAGGCAGTAATGGAGAGTGTACAGAACATGACCGGACAGATGGTCTGAGAAAGCAGGGCAAAGACCAAGGGAAGTCTAGATTAAACTGCATTTATTTCAATGCAAGAAGTCTGATGGGCAAGGCAGATGAACTCAGGGCATTGATGGGCACATAGGACTGGGATGTTATAGCTATTACTGAAACATGGCTAAGGGAGGGGCAGGACTGGCAGCTCAATGTTCCAGGGTACAGATGCTATAGGAAAGATAGAGCAGGAGGTAAGAGAGGAGGGGGAGTTGTGTTCTTGATTAGGGAGAACATCACGGCAGTAGTGAGAGGGGATATATTCGAGGGTTCGCCCACTGAGTCTATATGGGTAGAACTGAAAAATAAGAAGGGAGAGATCACTTTGATAGGATTGTACTACAGACCCCCAAATAGTCAACGGGAAATTGAGGAGCAAATATGTAAGGAGATTACAGACAGCTGCAAGAAAAATAGGGTGGTAATAGTAGGGGACTTTAACTTTCCCAACATTGACTGGGACAGCCATAGCATTAGGGGCTTGGATGGAGAGAAATTTGTTGAGTGTATTCAGGAGGAATTCCTCATTCAGTATGTGGATGGCCCGACTAGAGAGGGGGCAAAACTTGACCTCCTCTTGGGAAATAAGGAAGGGCAGGTGACAGAAGTGTTAGTGAGGGATCACTTTGGGACCAGTGATCATAATTCCATTAGTTTTAAGATAGCTATGGAGAAGGATAGGTCTGGCCCAAAAGTTAAAATTCTAAATTGGGGAAAGGCCAATTTTGATGGTACTTTCAGAAGTTGATTGGGAGAGTCTGTTGGCAGGCAAAGGGACGTCTGGTAAGTGGGAGGCTTTCAAAAGTGTGTTAACCAGGGTTCAGGGTAAGCACATTCCTTATAAAGTGAAGGGCAAGGCTGGTAGAAGTAGGGAACCTTGGATGACTCGGGAGATTGAGGCCCTAGTCAAAAAGAAGAAGGAGGTATATGACATGCATAGGCAGCTGGGATCAAGTGGATCCCTTGAAGAGTATAGAGATTGCCGGAGTAGAGTTAAGAGAGAAATCAGGAGGGCAAAAAGGGGATATGAGATTGCTTTGGCAGATAAGGCAAAGGAGAATCCAAAGAGCTTCTACAACTACATAAAGGGCAAAAGAGTAACTAGGGAGAGAGTAGGGCCTCTTAAGGATCAACAAGGTCATCTATGTGTGGAACCACAAGAGATGGGTGAGTTCCTGAATGAATATTTCACATCGGTATTTACGGTTGAGAAAGGCATGGATGTTAGGGAACTTGGGGAAATAAATAGTGATGTCTTGAGGAGTGTACATATTACAGAGAGGGAGGTGCTGGAAGTCTTAACGCGCATCAAGGTAGATAAATCTCCGGGACCTGATGAAATGTATCCCAGGACGTTATGGGAGGTTAGGGAGGAAATTGCGGGTCCCCTAGCAGAGATATTTGAATCATCCACCGCTACAGGTGAGGTGCCTGAAGATTGGAGGGTAGCAAATGTTGTGCCTTTGTTTAAGAAGGGCGGCAGGGAAAAGCCTGGGAACTACAGACCGGTGAGCCTGACATCTGTAGTGGGTAAGTTGTTAGAGGGTATCCTGAGGGACAGGATCTACAGGCATTTGGAGAGGCAGGGACTAATTAGGAACAGTCAGCATGGTTTTGTGAGAGGAAAATCATGTCTCACAAATTTGATTGAGTTTTTTGAAGGGGTAACCAAGAAGATAGATGAGGGCTGTGCAGTAGACGTGGTCTACATGGACTTCAGCAAAGCCTTTGACAAGGTACCGCATGGTAGGTTGTTACATAAGGTTAAATCTCACGGGATCCAAGGTGAGGTAGCCAATTGGATACAAAATTGGCTTGACGACAGAAGACAGAGGGTGGTTGTAGAGGGTTGTTTTTCAAACTGGATGCCTGTGTCCAGCGGTGTGCCTCAGGGATCGGTGCTGGGTCCGCTGTTATTTGTTATTTATATTCATGATTTGGATGAGAATTTAGGAGGCATGGTTAGTAAGTTTGCAGATGACACCAAGATTGGTGGCATTGTGGACAGTGAAGAAGGTTATCTAGGATTGCAACGGGATCTTGATAAATTGGGCCAGTGGGCCGATGAATGGCAGATGGAGTTTAATTTCGATAAATGTGAGGTGATGCATTTTGGTAGATCGAATCGGGCCAGGACCTACTCCGTTAATGGTAGGGCGTTGGGGAGAGTTATAGAACAAAGAGATCTAGGAGATCTAGGAGTACATCGTTCACCTGACGAAGGAGGAAGCCTCCGAAAGCTTGTGAATTTAAAATAAAATTGCTGGACTATAACTTGGTGTTGTAAAATTGTTTACAATTAGAATATTAGAACATAGGAACATTAGAACATTAGAACATAGGAACATTAGAACATAGGAACATTCGAATATTAGAACATAGGAACATTAGAACATAGGAACATTAGAACATAGGAACATTGGACCATAGGAACATTAGAACATCGAAACTTTAGAACATAGGAACATTAGAATATTGAACATGAGAACATTAGAATATTAGAACATAAGAACATTGGAACCTAGGAACATTAGATTATTACAACATAGGAACATTAAAACATAGGAACATTAGACTATTAGAACATAGGAACATTAGAACGTATGAATATTAGAACATTAGAGCATAGGAACATTAGAACATTAGAATGTTAGAACATGGGAACATTAAAACATAGAAACATTAGAACCTAGGAACATTAGAGCATAGGAACATTGGAACATAGGAACATTAGAATATTAGAACATAGGAACATTAGAATATTAGAACATAGGAACATTAGAACATAGGAACATTAGAATGTTAGAACATGGGAACATGAGAATATTAGAACATAGGAACATTAGAACATAGGAACATTAGAACATAGGCACATTAGAACATAGGAACATTAGAACATAGGAACATTGGAACATTAGAACTTAGGAACATTAGAGCATAGGAACATTAGAATATTAGAACATAGGAACATTAGAGCATAGGAACATTAGAACATCGGAACATTAGAATATTCGAACTTAGGAACATTAGAATATTGGAACATTGGAACATTAGAATATTGGAACATTAGAACATAGGAACATTGAACTATTAGAACATAGGAACATTAGAATATTAGAACATAGGAACATTAGAATATTAGAACATAGGAACATTAGAATATTAGAACATAGGAACATTAGAAGATTGCAACATTACAAACATAGAAACTTTAGAACATAGGAATATTAGGATCATAGGAACATTAAAGCATCGAAACATTAGAAGATAGGAACATTGGAACACAGGAACATTCAGAACTTTAGAACATCGGAACATTAGAACATCAGGATATTAAAACTGAGGAATATTAAAATATAGAAATATTAGAACATAGGATCATTAGAACATGGGAACATTGGGCATTCAGCCCCCCGAGCCTGATCCGCCATTCAATTAGATAATGGCTGATCTGTACCTCAACTCCAGCTATCTGCCTTTGCTCCATATCCCTTGATACCCTTACCTAACAAAAATCTGTCAATCTCAGTCTTGAAATTTCCAATTGACCCCCAGCATCTTCAGCCTTTTGGGGGAGAGAGAGCTCCAGATTTCTATTACCCTTTGTGTGAAAAAGTGCTTCCTGATTTCGCTCCTGAATGGCCTAACACTAATTTTATGATTATGTCCCCATTTTCTTGATTCCACCACCCCCCCCACCCCCCTCCCCCCACCTCACTCCCACCGCTCCCCCGTCAGCTGCTAAATTGGCAAATCCTTTACAGACAGAAGGCAGAGGAGGCTTTCATCCCATCAGTCCAGGGTGGACTTAATCCAGTCTCGGGAGAGTGGCATCTGTAAACTGCGGTCCAGCCTTTACATTCTCAGTGAGGAGTCGGTCTCAGCAGTTGTACTAGGCTCCATTTCTAATGGGAGCCCCGTGGAGAAAATGAAACCAGCTCCCTCTTCCTACACTTTCATTTTATTGGGGTTGTCGTGCCCATGGAACTTGGAGGGCAGTGTTGAGAGACGTGAGCATCCCCAATCAGCAGCGCTCCTAAAGAGTTATTCCAGTGAGCAGCAAAGATGGGAATTCCAGCCTTATAAAGAAAGATTTGCAATGATATAGCACCATTCATGACCTCCCAAAGTGCTTCACAGCCAATGAAATAATTTTGAAGTGTAGTCACCGTTGTAATGTAGGGAAACGCAGTGGCAAATTTTCACACAGCAAGGTGCCACAAATAGTAATGAGATAAATGACCAGTTAATCTGTTTTAGTAATGTTGGTTGAGAGATATATGTTGGCCAGGTCAGCAGGAGAACTCCTCTGCTCTTTTTCGAACAGTGCCATGAGAGGACAGACGGGGCCTCGGTTTAACATCTCATCTGAAAGGTGGCACCTCAGAACAGTGCAGCACTCCCTCAGTACTGCACTGAATTGTCAACGTAGACTATGCTCAAGTCTCTGGAATGGGTCTTGAACTCACAACCTTCAGTGGGACAAGGGAGTGCTACCACTGAGCCAAGGCTGACACCTAAGCCCTGTTAACATTGTAGAATGCCTCAGCACTGAGCAATATTTGGGTTGGTATGAGAAAATCTACTTTAATAGTGTAAATGCCCAGCTGGAGTGCAACATGTAGCTTGCACTGTGCGGTCTGCTGGAGGAAGAGGTGGTTCCTATACAGACTGGCCTGTGTTCAGAACAGATTAAATAGCAGAAGAGGTAAGGGATGACAGGGTAGAAAACCATGCTGTCAGGGACCTGAGTGTGAATCCAGTACAGACTAATGGAACTCTCTGTGCTCTCTGCCAGCTCAAAGGATGATAATTGAAATGAGTTTGGAGATCTCTCAATCAGTAAATATTAGGCACAAAACTGCCCAAAACTTCCCAGCGGTATAAGGGAACCTAAAAATACATGAAGGGGAGGAATTTATTGGATTCGATATTAGTAAAAAAAAATGGTAATAGAGAAAATAATGAGACTTAAAATAGAAAATTCTCCAGGACCTAAGTTTCCACCCTAGGGTATTATAGGAAATAGGTGAGGTGGTCATAATTTTCCAATCTCTGTACAAGAATTGTACCTATGGATTTGAAAATTGCAATTGCCGTTACTTAAAAAAGGAGAGATAGAGAAACCAGGAAACTAGAGTCCTGTCAGTTTGACTTCTGTATTGGGGAAGTTATCGGAATCTACCATCAGAGAGAGAGTGACTGAGCACTTGGACAGGTATGAGCTGATCAAAGAGAGTCAGCATGGATTAGTGAAGGGTAGGACATGTCTGATTAATTTAGTTGAATTTTTTTGAGGAGGCCACTGACAAGGTGAATAGGGGAGTGTCTACGTATGTTGTCTATATGGACTTCTAGAAGGCCTTTGATAAGGTTCCGCACAAGAGATTATTAGCAAATATAATGGAATTGAAGCATTGATGTGGAGATGCTGGTCAATCAGCAGATCAATTTCTGCTCGACGATTTTGCGTTGTCGTGTGTCTCCAAGGCCGCCTTGGAGAACGCTTACCTGAAGATCGGTGGCTGAATGTCCTCTGATCTTCGGGTAAACGTTCTCCAAGGTGGCCTTCGAGACACACGACAATGCAAAATCGTCGAGCAGAAATTGATAGCCAAGTTCCGCACCCATGAGGACGGCCTCAACCGGGATCTTGGGTTCATGTCACGCTACATGTAACCCCACCAGCGAAAAAAAGTTATCTGTTTTTAATACTGGTCATTCTCTCTCTTTCTCTGCCTTTCGGGTGTCTCTCTCTCTCTCCATCTCTCTCTGTCGTTGTGTTCTGACCGATTGTGTATTCAGTAGTTTGGGATGTAATGTTTCTCTGTCTGAACACCATCCACTCCTTTGATTGCTTTGATTATATCTCTGCTGAGGTGTGAGAACGGGCAATTGGAAAGGTTATCTGTAATCACCAGGCATTGTTCTCTGACTATATATGCTGTGCATTTATGGAATCCTACACTCACCTGACGAAGGAGGAAAGCTCCGAAAGCTTGTGATTTCAAATAAAGCTGTTGGACTATAACCTGGTGTTGTAAGACTCCTTACAATGGAATTGAAGATAAACTTGTGACTTTGTAATTGGTTGGAAGGTAGGAAACAGAGTGTAGGGGGGATAAAGGGAATGTACTCTTGATTGGTGGTATGTGACAAATGGTGTTCCCCAGGCATCTGTACTGGAGCCTCAGGTTTTCACCATACATATCAATAACTTGGATGAAGGAATAAAGAGTTGTATATCCAAGTTTTCAGATGACACTGTTAGGAGGCACAGTAAGTTGTGTAGATGGAAGCAGGAAGTTACAATGGGACATAGACTGATTAAAAGAGTGGGCAAAACTGTGGCAAATGGAGTTCAATGTGGGGGAGTGTGAAGTCATTCACTTTGGATCCAAGAAAGACAAATCGGAATATTTTCTTAATGGCGAGAGACTAAGAATTATGGAGGAGAAAAGAGTTAATTACTATACGGAACTAGAGAGAGAGAGAGAGAGAGAGACAAGGTACAGCATGTGCCAGAGACAAGATAAAGTAACTGTGGAGGAATTAAACTGTATTCCTGTAGAATTGGGTTCGGACAATAGAATTTTAGATTGAACTTACAACATATGACTTTAAGCGTGCATAAGTCAAAATAGTTAAGGGTGGGGGGGTGGGGGGTTGGGGGCAGACAAGTCTAAGAATAATGGAAAAGTACTGGGAGAAACAAGAAACACAAGATGAAGCAACTTGAGTAAGAGATAAGAGATGGACCTTATGTCTAACGGTTTTGTGCCAAGATGAGCCAATTGATCTACTGCAGAGCTGAACAAATCTGGTTTAAGTCCATTTTCAGATCAAATCTGGTTTGAGTCCCTTTTACATGGTATTCGGGTTACACTATATCTTATGATCAAAAGTAGATGTGTTATAGAAAAGGTATAAATGTACAATACAATGTATCATTGGGAGGTACTTCTAATCAAGACTAGCCTGTATTGGTGACGTCTTGGTCCCCGTTGGGTATCCTACTTGTAAGTATAATAGACTTGTTTGCTTATTGGTGATCACATATATGTTGAATAAATCTTGAAAGCTAACTTGTATCCAGAGTCCGAGCCTTTCTTAGGACTAGACTTAAATTCCTACACGGTATCAGGCCCTCTTACTCCCCAGGCCTGAATCACAATGCAGTATAGTTCCAACTCAGAAAGGTGCTATCACTGGGATTAAGTAGCCACTCTTCAGCTGTGAACATCAGTGAACTATCTAACACCAGGGCACATCACAGTCAGTATCTGATCCTATCCAAACCCCTCAGTTACATTCCTGCCTATAACTCAGGGCATAGCTTTAACCTAACACAACAGGTGGAATCCGAGCAGCTTTGGGATGGCTATCAGTTTTATATCCCACCCAATATTATTCTCCATTGAAGCAAGATTCCCGACGGGCAGGTTAGGTTAAAGTTACCCCCTCACTCTCGGGTATCTGTTATTCAATGTATAAACTCCCGAGCCCCTTGATTATATTCCAGCCTGTAACTCACTTCTGTGTATCTGTTATTCTATATATAAACCGCCTGAACCCCTCGATTAGATTCCACCCTGTAACTCATTCCCAGGTATCTGTTATTCTATATATAAACCCTCCCCTCCTAAAAGCCCTCAATTAGATTCCAGATTGCAACACACTCCCGGGTATCTGTTGTTCAGTATATAGATCACTCGAACCCCTCGATTAGATTCCAGTCTGTAACACACTCCTCAGTATCTATTATTCAATATATTAACCACCCATACTCCTCGATTAGATTCCAGCCTGTAACACACTCCAGCCTATCTATTATTCTACACCTGAACCCCTCGATTAGATTCCAGCCTGTAACTCACTCCCGGGTAGCTGCCATTCATTTCTGAAATAGTGAGGATGAAATTGTTTTGACTGCAAGTGCTGTAAAAAAAATGAGCATAGAATCTAGAGCTATATTCGGGTTACTGTTGATTAGAGGCTCACGGGTTAGTGCTGAGGTGGTAGGGTTACAGTAACAGACAGATGGTTTGAAATGCCTCAGAGCCGAGTCTAGCACTGATTGTGTGAAGGTACTAGCGTGTCTAGCCTCTGTGTATTCATTACGATTAAACAGATGTGATATGGGATAGAAATGTGAGAGACTCGCAATATGCTCGGAGAGTTGCTGTTTCACTGTGAATACCGATGACACTCAGTGCAGAGAGACATCATGCCTTGAGGTAACACCTTGTTAACACAGCTGGCTCCCAATCCTGTTCGGTGCTCTCCTGTGACTCTTACTTCGAGCGAAGGCCCACCTGTTTCCCTCATTGTTTCCGAGGAGCTGATTCCCATGCGGGCCTGGCAACACAGCACTTACAGCGAAGGCAGAGGAAGCCTTTCATCTTTAAGCTGTTCAAACTCATCCCTCTCGACTTTCTGAACTCCTTAGCTAAATAAAATTAAATATTGAAATATGAGTTGAGCCAATTATGGCAAGGAAGGGGGAATTAGACTAACCTATGAAGAAAAAAATATGAAAGGATGCAGGGAATGGGATTAGTGCAGAGAGCTCTGGTTTGAGGCTGTGTTCTTAGAACAGAGATTGCAGGGTGTTTAAAATTGTGAAGGGATGGGACAGAGTGGATAGAAACAAACTGTTTCCTGTGGTTGAGGGATTTGTAACAAGGGGCTATAGATATATGATTAAAGGCAAGACATTTAGGACAGAGAGCAGGAGAAACTTTTTTTTACACAGAGGGTTGTGGGGCTGTGGAATATATTAACAAAGTTAGTGATTAAAAGCAGAGACCTTGTCAATATTAGATAGGTGTTTGGAGGAAAAGGGGATTAAGGATTATGGGAACAGGGCAAGCACATGGACTTAAGTCGACTCCTCCTGTGGAGGAGAAACACCCTGGTTGGGCCGAACGGCCTGTTTCTATGTTATAATTTCAAAGTAATTCTATCTGGAGCTGGCATCGGTGCAGACACGATGGGCCAAGTGGTCTCCTGTGCTGAAACTGTTATGATTCTATACACAGGTGATTAACCTCTGAAAGGGAAAAGACAGGATAGCCTTTTGTATTCTGATGAAGGGTCCCATCCAAATCATTGACCTGTCTCGTCTCGTTGAGATATTGATTGAGCTGCTGTGAACATCCACCATCTTCTGTTCATTGTTTACTTCAGGAAAGTCACCCTGTGTGTCCAAAAAACTCTGCTGCAAACTACAGCACTGGGGTCACTCTTTGATCAGGAATAGACAATCGTCCCCGCCCTAAGGGGTCAGCCGTGGCTCAGTGGCCGCACTCTCCCCTCTGAGGTCAGTAGGTTGTGGGTTCAAGTCACACTCCAGAGACTTGAGCACAAAATTCAGGCTGACACTCCAGTGCAGAACAGAGGGGGAGCTGCATTGTCAGAGGATTTTAGATGAGAGTTAAACTAAGGCCCTGTCTGCCCTCTCAGGTGGACGTAACAGATCCCGCAGCACTATTTTGAAGAAGAGCAGGCGAATTCCCCCCTGTGTCCTGGCCAATGTTTATCGCTTAACCAACATCACTGAAACAGATTATCTGCTCATTTATTCCGTCACTATTTGTGGGATCTTGCTGTGCGCAAATTGACAGCCGCATTTCCCTACATTACAACAGTGACTACACTTCAAAAGTACTTCATTGGCTGTAAAGTGCTTTGGGACATCCTGAGGTTGTGAAAGGCACTGTATAAATCTCCACTCCCAATCAGCCGCAGCAGTAATTGGGTTGCCAACCCTCCAGGATTGCCCTGGAGTCTCCAGGAATTGACGATTAATCTCCTGGACACTGCTGCGAGCAAAACCTGGGAGAAAAATCACAGGGGCATTAAAGAAAGTGTATGTTTTTCTTTCATTTTCTTTAAACACTTTTATTTATTAGTCCAGACTTGAGCACATAATCTAGGCTGACACTATAGATGAGGGCCCAGGATAGATCCATGACTTCGATGGAAATGAAGATCAGATGGTTTCTATAACAGGCAGCCGATCCGCAACGCCAGTTTCACCCCCGGGGCAGAAAGCTGAAGATTAGCCCACAAAGTCATTCAGAAACGGGCAGGATTGATCGATCCGTCTGCACTAGAAGCATGTGAAGGAAGCAGTCCTCCCGAACACTCAGCTAT
Source organism: Heptranchias perlo (assembly GCF_035084215.1). Classification (NCBI taxonomy): domain Eukaryota; kingdom Metazoa; phylum Chordata; class Chondrichthyes; order Hexanchiformes; family Hexanchidae; genus Heptranchias; species Heptranchias perlo. The sequence continues at coordinate 46,479,411 of NC_090343.1, forward strand.
GCAAACTTACTTATTTAAAAAAAACACGTTTGTTTGTCGTGGTCCTAAATACAGATAGCAGCTGTCTGCCTCCCTCATCCATGCTGGTGGGATATGTAATAGGGCCGCATGATTCCAAAGTGTGATAGAGTGCCACAAACTGTCCATCTGTGTATGAAGCAGAGAAGAGAAATGGGAATGAACATGTTGGACGCCATTTTACCAAGGCTGATCCAATTTGAAGTGGTCCAAATGGAGCCAAGTGCCAGGCTTCTCAGGTAGAGCCTAAAAGTTCAGTCCAATTCACCTCTGATCAGGAACTCAGTTTCATTCCCATCTATATCTAAACCAGGTGTTGCCAACCCTCCAGGATTGTCCTGGAGTCTCCAGGAATTAAAGGCTAATCTCCAGGACACTGATGCGAGCAAAACCCGGGAGAAAAATCACAGGGACAATAAAAGATTGTGGTTTTTTTTAACTTTCTTTGAACACTTTTGTTTATTAGTTATAAAAATATCAAACATGAAAAAAAAAGGTTGTTTGACAGTCAAAAATCAGCCAATCGGGTAATGAACAGGATATTTTCATTCTGATTGGCGTGGGAAGGTGGTGTACCACGAGGATGGACGTGTCGGGCGACCAAAGGTGGGAGTGCGGGGGCAGAGCGATTGGAGGCAGCAGATCATGTGATGAAATCTCCAGGAATATGTCCAACCAGTGTTGGCAACTCTTCGTGAACCAATGGCTGCCAATGTCATTTCCTGTCTCACCAAACTGAGTATGTGTCTGCGAGTCACAGTGCGTGTGAGCTCCACCATTACAGTTTGGTTCACTTCAAAGGCATGTTTATAAACCGATCCCAAAGAGATTCCATCATAGAGCTGGACCTTGTGCTTTGGTTCCTGGATTTCCTCTTGTTTATCCAGTTTTCATTTTCCCACTCCACTTTTACGACATTCACTTGGTGAGGAGAGGGGTTCCAGTGCAGAGCCTTGCTGACCGGGACAGCGGATCGAGGAATTGGACGCGGATGGTCAGTGGAGACCGATTCACGGCATTCCCGATTTTCCAGGTCATGAAAATTAATGAGCACTTCCACCACGCAAACCCTATTCTCAGATGCCATTTGTTCAGCTGAGGAGAGGATGGTTCCTGACCACGAGCATCTCCAGAACTAGACAGCACTTGTCCCCACAGGTCCTCCATCAGCCCCAGGTAGTGAGGTTAGACCAGATCAAATGCATCACATTACAGCCAGTTTAAGTGACACTAATGCTATCAACAAAAGCACAGGTGTCGGTCTTGGCTCACTGGTCGTACACTCTTGCCTCGGTGTCCCATTTGACCCTGAGCTGAGCTTCCGACTCCATATCCTATCCATCACCAAGACCGCCAACTTCCACCTCTGTAAAATCGCGCGACTCTGCCCCTGCCTCAGCTCATTTGCTTCTGAAACCCTCATCCATGCCTTTGTCACCTCTGGACTCAACTATTCCAATGCTCTTCTGGCTGGCGTCCCACTTTGCACCCTCCATAAACTTGAGCTCATCCAAAGCTCTGCTGCCCGTATCCTAACTCGCACCAAGTCCCATTCACCCATCACCCTGTGCTCGCTGACCTACATTGGTTCCCCGTCCTGCAACGCCTCGATTTAAAAATTCTCATCCTTCTATTCATGTGCCTCCATGGCCTCGCCCCTCCCTATCTCTGTAACCTCCTCCAGCCCTACAACCCTCCAAGATCTCTGCCCTCCTCCAATTCTTGCCTGTTGCTCATCCCTGATTTTCATCGCTCCACCATTGGCGGCCGTGCCTTCAGCTGCTTAGACCCTAAACTCTGGAATTCCCTCCCTAAACTCTCCGCCTCTCTACCTCTCTCTCCTCCTTTAAGATGCTCACTAAAACCTACCTCTTTGACCAAGCTTTTGGTCACCTGTCCTAATATCTCCTTATGTGACTTGGTGTCAAATTTTGTTTGCTAATCGCTCCTGACTATGTCAAAGGCGCTATATAAATGCAACTTGTTGTTCAAGTCCCACTCCAGAGTCTTGAGCACATAATCTGGGCTAACATTCTTGAGTGATACAGAGGGAGTGCTGCACTGTCGGTGGTGCCATCTTTTGGATGATATGTTAATCCGATGCCCCACCTGTCCTCTCAAGTGAACGCAAAAGATCCCATCGCGCTATTTCGAAGAAGCGAGATGAGTTCTCCCTGGTGTCATGGCCAATATTCCTCAACCAACATCACTAAAAAACAGATTATCTGGTCATTTATCTCATTGCCGTTTGTGGGATCTTGCTGTGTGCAAATTGGCTGCTGCATTTCCTACATTATAACAGTGACTACGAAAAGTACTTCATTGGTTGTGAAGTGCTTTGGGATGTCCTGAGGTCGTGAAAGGCACTGTATAAATGCAAGTTCTTTCTTTCACAGTAAAACACTGTTGAATCACCACTATCTCCCAATGATTTCCAACAGAAAAATGAACTTGTTCACTTAGAAAAGCAAACACAAGTTGGGTTCAACCAATGCCTAAAGAATGTCTCCTCTGGCCAGGGTGAATAAGCTGTAAGTGTGCAAGCCAAACACTGACCAAGACCTCAATATCTTCCTTGCACACAGTGCTGAATTGCCCACTAACTGGCTGTGAACACAACTAACTCATTCAGATTTCTTACGTGTTGTGGAAAGGAAGTCTTGTGGCCAAACAATATTCCCTGAGCCTGACAGGAATGGCTGAGTGCTTTCAAGTTGACAGCTGTCTGGCGCAAGTCACGTAAAATATTTAACATTACATATTCAAACTCACACTGCTGGTGAATAATTTACAAATGCATAAATAATTGATGGGTTGTGATCGAAGAGGAGTATTTCACTTGTGTCAGTGTCAACCAGTGTGATCTCACTTTATTAATGTAATACGCCTTTGAATATTCACCGAGGGATGTCACTTTGTTACATAGTTTCCTTAACATTCAACACTTTCAGCTGTGCCTGACTTCATTCCGTCTTAAACTTCAAAAAACACTTTGTGCAAAATGGGATGGGGAGGGAGGGTTGATCATACAGACAACACATGCCTTTCCTCCCTTCCCTTGTACTCCAAAGACAAGTAGGCCCAAAGCCTCATGAATTGTACTGGCGCTGGTGTACCTAATGATTTGCTGTCAGTGAACCGGCGGGCCCTAGGAACACAGGAACAGGAGTAGGCCGTTCAGCCCCTTGAGCCTGTTCCGCCATTCAGTTAGATCATGGCTGATCTGTATCTTAACACCATCTACCCGCCTTTGCTCCATATCCCTAGATACTCTTGCCCAACAAAAATCTATCGATCTCAGTGTTGAAAACTCAATTGACCCCCAGCATCCACAGCCTTTTGGGGGAGAGAGTTCCAGATTTCCACAACCCTTTGACTCCTGAATGGCCTAGTTCTAATTTTAAGGTTGTGTCCCCTTGCTGACAATGGGACCTGACCATAAAGGAGGTGAGTTCCCTGCCTCCAGTAGTGTGCAGAGCTCAATCTCCATGGATCCTGACAACTGCCATTAGAGGAATGGGTAAGGTAACGTACTAGTTATGTTATCGGCCTAATAATCCAAAGGAAGTGAGTTCAAAACCCACCATGTTAGCTTGAGAATTTTGTTTCAGTTTTTAAAAACTCTGGTATCAGTAAAAGTGACCATGATGCCATCGGATTGTCGTAGAAACCCAACTGGTTCATTAATGTCCTCTAAGGAAGGAAACCTGCCGCCCTTACCCAGTCTGGTCTACATGAGACTCCAGTCCCACGCCAACGTGGTTGACTGTTAACTGCCCTCTGAAGTGGCCTAGTATGTCACTAAGTTGTATCCGCACCTTTTCAGGGCAACTAGGGATGGGCAATAAATGCCGGACTTGCCAGTGCCGCCCACGTCCCAACATTGAATAAACAAACAGAAAGAGGAAGTTGAAAATTCAGGCTTCTATCCCCACTGGGCCTCCAATAGATGCAGTAGGAACCAGTGCTATATGTTCTGATCTGGAATGCACTGCCTGAAAGGGTGGTGGAAACAGATCCAATAGTAACTTTCAAAAAGGAATACTTGAAAATGAAATATTTGCAGGGCTATGGGGAAAGAGCAGACAGATTTAGGGTTCCAAGCACAGAAATAACTAAAAACTAGTGGACAGGTACAAAAATAGGCCAGTCAGTCTAACCTCGGTGGTGGGCAAATTATTGGAATCGATTCTGAGGGACAGGATAAATCGTCATTTAGAAAGGCACGGGTTAATCAAGGACAGTCAGCATGGATTTGTTAAGGGAACGTCATGTCTGACTAACTTGATTTAATTTTTTGAGCAGGTAACAAGGAGGGTCGATGAGGGTGACGGTTTTGATGTAGTGTATATGGATTTTAGCAAGGCTTTTGACAAGGTCTCACATGGCAGACTGGTCAAAAAATTAAAAGTCCATAGGATTCAAGGGAAAGTGGCAAATAGGATCCAAAATTGGCTCAGTGGCAGGAAGCAGAGTGTAATGGTTGACGGGTGTTTTTGCGACTGGAAGGCTGTTACCAGTGGGGTCCCGCAAGGCTCAGTACTAGGTCCCTTGCTCTTTGTGGTATATAATGATTTGGACTTGAATGTAGGGGGCTTGATCAAGAAGTTTGCAGATGATACAAAAATTGGCCGTGTGGTTGATAGTGAGGAGGAAAGCTGTAGACTGCAGGAAGATATCAGTGGACTGATCAGGTGGGCAGAAAAGTGGCAAATGGAATTCAATCCAGAGAAATGTGAGGGAATGCATTTGGAGAGGGCAATCAAGGCAAGGGAGTACACAATAAGTGGGAGGATACTAAAGGACCTTGGGATGCATGTCCACAGATCCCTGAAGGTAGCAGGACAGGTAGATAAGGTGTTTAAGAAGGCATACGGGATACTTTCCTTTATTAGCCGAGGCATAGAATATAAGAGCAGGGAGGTTATGCTAGAACTGTATAAAACATTGTTTAGGCCACAGCTTGAGGTATATGAAGTTATGACTGGACTAGATAGAGTGGATAAGGAGGATCTATTTCCCTTAGCAGAGGGGTCAGTGACCAGGGGGCATAGATTTAAAAAGTAATTGGTAGAAGGATTAGAAGGGAGCTGAGGAGAATTTTTTTACCTAGAGGGTGGTGGAGGTCTGGAACTCACTGCTTGAAAGGGTGGTAGAGGCAGAAACCCTCAACTCATTCAAAAAGTACTTGGATGTGCACTTGAAGCACCTGCAGGGAACAAGCGCTGGAAAGTGGGATTTAGCTGGATACCTCTTTCTCGGCCGTCACGGACATGATGGGCTGAATGGCCTCCTTCTGTGCCATAACTTTCTATGATTCTATGAAAAGATAATTAAAAAGACTAATGAAATGTTGGCCTTTATTTCAAGGGGGCTGGAATACAAAGGGGTGGAAGTTATATTACAGTGATATAAAGCTCTGGTTAAACCGTATCTGGAGTACTGCCTTCAGTTCTGGGCACCGCACCTTAGGAAGCAGAGTCACCAGAATAATACCGGGGCTAAAAGGGTTCAATTATAAGGTCAGCTTGCATAGACTAGGCTTGTATTCCCTTGAGTATAAGATTATGGTGTGATCTAATTGATTAAATGATTTAATAGGGCGGATAGAGAGAAACTATTTCCTCTGGTGGGGGAGTCCACAACAAGGGGGCATAACCAGAAAATTAGAGCTAGGCCGTTCAGGGTTGTTGTCAGGAAGCACTTCTGCAGACAAAGTGGAAATCTAGAACTCTCTCACTCAAAAAATTGTTGAGACTGGGTCAATTGAAAAATTCAAAACTATTAAGGGATATGGAGCAAAGACAGGTAAATAGAATTGAGGTACAGATCAGCCATGATCTAATTGAATGACGGAGCAGGCTCGAGGCCCCTGAATGGTCTACCCATTCCTATGCTCCGATGAATGGGATTAATTGGACAGCTCTTTCAACAAGCCCGCACAGGAACGAGGGGCCAAATGGCCTCCCTCTGTGCTGTGTGATTCTATAATGGTAGCAGGGTGCCACACAGCAGTTCACTGGTGAATGTGCAGCAATATTATCCCAACAAGGAGAATTGGAGGTTTACATCCTTACATAAAGGCAATTAATATTCATTAGCATGCCCCCCCCCACTCATTGACTGACAGCTATTTTCTACAATATGATTCATATCTCGAGCTTTGACTAACTGGACTGAATCTAGAGGCCACTCACTCTGCCAAACTCCACCCCCCCCCCACCTCCCCCGCCTCCCCAAATGGATTGGTGAACTCTCGTACTGCGTGGGACCCTCTCTATGAACATCAGAAACACAGACACGCCTCTCGTACAATTCTGACAAATCTGAAGATTTTGGGTTCATGGGTTCATGTCACGCTACACGTAACCCCACCAGCAGGGGAAAAAAAAGTTATCTGTTTTTAATACAACTGGACATTCTCTCTCTCTCTCTCTCTGCCTTTCGGGTCTCTTTCTCTCTCTGTCTTTGTAATTTGACCCATTGTGTATTCAGTATACTGGGACGTACTGTTTTCCGTGGCTAACCTGTCTGAACACCAACGACACCTTTGATTCCCAGCCTAATATAAGATATGCAATTTGAGAACCTCTCATTCACTCACTCACCTGACGAAGGAGATAATCTCCGAAAGCTTGTGATTTTCAAATTAAACTGTTGGACTATAACCTGGTGTTGTAAGATTCCTTACATTTGTCCACCCCAGTCCATCACCGGCATCTCCACATCAACTCTGAAGAAGTTATTCCAACACATTGCTCTCAGTGTTTATTGTACATGTTGTGAGCTATTTTCAATACTTGCCCAAGCCTGTCTGACCACAGATACCCCCTAGATTTACGCCTCTGCCCTTTGTGCCTCTCTCCATTTAACTCACTTCACTGGTTCACTTTTGATTTACTTTGCTTCCCTTCTCCGTACTCATGGTGCCTCCCTCCAACACACACAGACCACTGGGTCGGCAAGGGCTTTGCTGTCACTTTTGTACCTGAGAGGTCCCAAGTTCTCCCTAATGGAACGTGTTTGGTCTCCTTTCAGAGCCTTTAGATAATTGCATGGCCAAGATTGAGCCTCTGACCTGTGGGAATCACTGGGCAAACTCTCACCCTATTTCTCATGGCCCAAGAACACAATAACACACTAATTAAGGTTTCAGTCCTCGTGTCAATTCCGCTGTTTCACTAATGAAGTGATAGAGTAATAAAGTGTCATCGAGCACCCAGGATTACGAGCAGACTCTGTGCAGAAATTCTTCGGCCCCATTACATGGAAAATCACTGATGGCCGTGACCGTCGACACAGTGAGTTCACCATCTTGGCACTATCATCAGGCTAACTCATAGAGGTGAGAGCAGCTGTCTCTAACCACCCCCCCACCCATATACAGAGGTGAGAGCAGCTGTCTCTAACCACCCCCCCACCCATATACAGAGGTGAGAGCAGCTGTCTCTAACCACCCCCCACCCATATACAGAGGTGAGAGCAGCTGTCTCTAACCACCCCCCCCACCCATATACAGAGGTGAGAGCAGCTGTCTCTAACCACCCCCCACCCATATACAGAGGTGAGAGCAGCTGTCTCTAACCACCCCCCACCCATATACAGAGGTGAGAGCAGCTGTCTCTAACCACCCCTCCCATATACAGAGGTGAGAGCAGCTGTCTCTAACCACCCCCCACCCATATACAGAGGTGAGAGCAGCTGTCTCTAACCACCCCCCACCCATATACAGAGGTGAGAGCAGCTGTCTCTAACCCCCCACCCCATATACAGAGGTGAGAGCAGCTGTCTCTAACCCCCCACCCCATATACAGAGGTGAGAGCAGCTGTCTCTAACCACCCCCCCACCCCATATACAGAGGTGAGAGCAGCTGTCTCTAACCACCCCCCCCCCCACCCCATATACAGAGGTGAGAGCAGCTGTCTCTAACCACCCCCCACCCCATATACAGAGGTGAGAGCAGCTGTCTCTAACCCCCCACCCCATATACAGAGGTGAGAGCAGCTGTCTCTAACCACCCCCCCCCACCCCATATACAGAGGTGAGAGCAGCTGTCTCTAACCACCCCCCCACCCCATATACAGAGGTGAGAGCAGCTGTCTCTAACCACCCCCCCATATAAAGAGGTGAGAGCAGCTGTCTCTAACCACCCCCCCCTACCCCATATACAGAGGTGAGAGCAGCTGTCTCTAACCACCGCCCCCCCATATACAGAGGTGAGAGCAGCTGTCTCTAACCACCCCCCCACCTATATACAGAGGTGAGAGCAGCTGTCTCTAACCGTCCCCCCACCCCCCCGCCATATACAGAGGTGAGAGCAGGTATACAAACATATGAAAATGAGGGACAGGAAAAGACCCAATAGTCCATCCAGCCTGTCCCATGTGGTTGTGATGCCCAGTGTATTATAATATAGACGCTTCCCACCCTACCCAGAGCCAAGTAATCTCCTGGGAAGGCAAAAAACGAGAGAAAGTATAGAGACCCTCTTCGTTAAGCCTATCTGAGTAATTAAGCTGTTTTAAACTGAAAACTAATCTTGTGGCCCTTCTCTGCACCCTTTCCAAAACTTCAATATCATCCACCATGTGAGGAGTCCAAAACTGGACACAGTATTCTAACTGAGGCCTGACCAAGGTCTTATACAAGGACAAAATGGTATGCTTTATTTTATATTGAATTGTCCTGTGAATACAACCTAGATCCCTGTTTGCTTTAGCTAAAGGCAATGGTCATGAGCCTTTATAGAGTGAGGCACTAAAACACTCAGATCTCTTTCTTTCACCACTGGCTTTAATTCTTTTCCCTGTAGGGTGTGTGTATGTTTAGCATTTGATCTGCCCATGTGCATATCACTACACTTTTCTAAGTTAAACATCATTTGGCAAACACGGGCCCAATCCCACAACACATTGAGATCTGCTTGTAGTAGTCAAGCATCCCCTACAGTCCTAACTCTCCCACATATCTTGAAAACTTGAAGATCACTCCCCCATCACCTCCATCTAGATCATCAATGAAAATAGTAAATAGCAAAGGTCCTAACACCGTTCCCTATGGGATATCACAGGTACCCGATCTCCAAGCAGATCCAAATCCATTGACAACCATTTCCTACCTACGGTCATTCAGCCAATTCTCAATCCATCACAGTATACCACCATAAAATCCACAAGATTCTAACTTGTAAAGAAGTTTCTTTTTCAGTAACTTACCAAAAGCTTTCTGAAAGTCCAGGTAGACAATGTCTTACCCTCATCCACTAACCTGGTGACTTCTTCAAAAAATTCAGATTCGTAAGACAGGAACTTCTTTTCCAGAAAAAGTGTAGGTAGTCCCTGATATGACCTTCTAAGTCTAAATGCTAATATTGTGCATCTCTAATGACCCCCTCAAGCATCTTATCTTTTACTGACATCAAGCTAAAGGGCCTATAGTTACCTAGTTCTGCCTTATCCCCCTTTTTAAAACTTGAAACTATGTCAGCCTTCTTCCAGTCTGAGGGAACAGTCCCCAACTCCAGCAAGCTGTTAAAGATATGGACAAGAGGCTCACACAGCACCTGTCCCATCTCCTTAAGCACCATCGAGTGGCTATCATCTGAGGGTCCTTGAAGGGATCTTTTACAAAGACCTGAACATGCACTAGGATGCTGTCTGGTATGTGGAAATACAAACACAAGAAGGACCTGTAAATTGGGGCTGTTTTTGTTATAACAGATGAGATAATGAGGGGATTTAATAGCGATATATAAAATTATGAAGGGATGGGACAGAATAGATAGAAACAGACTGTTTTTGGTGGTTGAGGAGCTCAGGACAGAGAACGGGAGAAACCTTTTTACACAGAGAGGTTTAAAGCTGTGAAATACACTAGTTAGTGATTAAAGCAGAGATCATGTCAGCATTTAAGAATAGGTTACATAGGTGTTTCAGAGAAAGGGGAATATGGGGAACAGGGCGGGCACATGGGGTAGGACTATTGCTTGTGCTGTAATTTCTATGTAATGAAACCGAAAACTGGACGGTTTCTGTAACACGCAACTGATCCACAAGGCCAGTTTTACACCCGGCGACAAGCTGAAAATCTACCCCAGTGGGAGTCTGGAATTGGCATCGGTGATCTGGGTCCCGTCTGGATATGCCAGGGGACGTGTAGGATACAATAAACGTTGTTCTTCTGGTTTACCCGACCCTGTGTGTCAAAAGATCATCCACAGGAACACTGCGCGATCCTTCTTTTGAAGAGTTTTTTTTTTCTGTGCTCTTCAAGCTGAGGGATGTTAGCGATACGGAACGGAACATTTTCAATTTCAGATATCCAATATCGCCGTCAAGCACTCCCGGGTCACGTATAACACGGCCAGATGCAATATAAAGCTCCCTTTACACTGCCTCAGCCCCAACCTCAGAAGGGTGCCCCCATACTGCATTAGTGTAACATCTGATTTTCCATTTCTGTCACTTATTTGAGTGAGGTTGCCAATTAATGCTGAATTAGCAGCAGTTTTGCACTGTGGGCCCCTGTCTACTGAGGCTGCCCAAGCCAGGCCCATCACAAAATGTTATCCTGAATAAACGCCTTTATTTCCAAGCCGTCGAGAATATTCCATCAAAGAATAACAAAAGCAACACAAGAGAAGTAATTTGCTACAACGTGCTTACTCCCATCAGGGGCCCATCTAGTGTTCAGTTAACAATATGCAAGTACCATACTGATCACAAAAGACCATTCCAGCCAGCAGAGAGAGGAGGCTTTCATCTCAGAGGATTGGGCTGCCTTCATAGAATCATAGAATCATACAGCACAGAAGGAGGCCATTTGTGCTATCCAATTAGTCCCACTCCCCCGGTCTTTCCCCATGGCCCTGCAATTTTTTTTCCTTTTAAAGTATTTATCCAATTCCCTTTAGAAAGTTACTATTGAATCTGCTTCCACCGCCCTTTCAGGCAGTGCATTCCAGATCAGAACAACTCTCTGTGTTAAAAAAAAATGTTTTTCCTCATCTCCTCTCTCCCGGGTCTTATGTGAAGGTGCAATATGTCGAATGAAGTTCACATTGTTGACATTCAGTATTGGTTGTAGGTCATGGCAGGGCTATCAAATAGATTATAGATAGGAGTAAGAAGATTTTTTAAAAAGGAGGGAACACTCTAAGATATAGAGCATAGACAGAGTAGAATATGGCACATGCCAGTAGTCAGCAACGTAACAGGAACTGTGACAGATTCAGTTGAATATAGAATTACATAGAATGTACAGCACAGAAACAGGCCATTTGGCCCAACTGGTCCAACAACAACTACTTGCATTTATATAGCACCTTTAACGTAGTAAAACGTTGTAAAATGCAGCGTCCCAAGGTGCTTCACAGGAGTGTTATCAAACAAAATTTGACACCAACCCATATAAGGAGATATTAGGACAGTTGACCAAAAGCTTTAAGGAGCATCATAAGGGAAGAGAGAGGTAGAGAGGCAGAAAGGTTTAGGGAGGGAATTCCAGAGCTTAGGGACTAGGCAGCTGAAGGCACGGCCGCCAATGGTGGAGTGATTTTTTTTATTCGTTCATGGGATGTGGGCATCGCTGGTGAGGCCGGCATTTATTGCCCATTCCTAATTGCCCTTGAGAAGGTGGTGGTGAGCCGCCTTCTTGAACCGCTGCAGTCCGTGTGGTGACGGTTCTCCCACAGAGCTGTTAGGAAGGGAGTTCCGGGATTTTGACCCTGGATTAAAATCGGGGATGCGCAAGAGGCCAGAATTGGAGGAGCGCAGAGATCTTGGAGTGTTATAGGGCTGGAGGAGGTTGAAGAGACAGGGAGGGGCGAGGCCACGGAGGGATTGGAAAACAAGGATGAGAATTTTAAATCCGAGGTGTTCCCGGGAGCCAATGTAGGTCAGCGAGTATAGTCAATGCCAGTGTTTATGCTCCACACGAGCTCCTCCCACATTAGTTTATCTCACCCCATACTTATTTCCAGTGACAGAAGAGGCCCCTTTATTCATTTCAGAATAGGAAGTAGTTTCCTGTCATCTTTTCACCGATGGTACTTGAGATTCAAAATATCCACACCCTGTGTAATCTGAGGGTTCCACCAATAACTTTGCTTTGTCTTCTGCCCATTTAAAATGAATGAGGAGCCATGCCCAGCAAGCTCTGTGAAAAGCGGGCCTGCCACATGACCCCATGGTGCTTGAGTTTTTCTGCACTGCAGCACAACAGGGACTGAACTATGGAGAGGTCGTGAGCTCCGAGGGAAGGGGTGCTATGGGGACCAACTCAAAACACATCCACTTCCAGGTGGCTGAAGAGCTCACACACCAACTTCCATTACATCGTCTTACCCCCGGGAGCAATTCATTCCACATGACGGCACAATTCATGTTTTACGTGAAGCTCTGCAGAAAAATAGTAACTGAAATCCTGGGCGGATTTGAGAATTCCCAAGCCGTCCCAGGCTCTCTGCACCGCATGATCCTTGTCACATTGTGAGTCTGGAACGAAGATTCTGCGCAGCCCCCGGTATTCACAGTTCACCAGTCCTCATCCTGCATTAGGGTGTTTGGTTTGCAAACTTGCAAAGGAGCTGTAAAGAATCATTAATGAGCAATAGGCACGGTCAGTCGTGCTACATTCAATTCGACACAGTCAGTGCTGGGACAATTAGTCCTGTTATACACACAGTCAGTCCTGTTATACACACAGTCAGTCCTGTTATACACACAGTCAGTCCTGTTATACACATAAAGTCCTGTTATACACACAGTCAGTCCTGTTATACACATAAAGTCCTGTTATACACAATCAGTCTTGATATACACAGTCCTGAGTGGGCTGTCTGGCGGGGGGGGGGGATTGCCCAGAGCCCCGCTCCTCTCCCCCAGTGATGGGCTGTCTGTGGGGGGGGGGATTGCCCAGAGCCCCGCTCCTCTCCCCCAGTGATGGGCTGTCTGGGGGGGGTGGATTGCCCAGAGCCCCGCTCCTCTCCCCCAGTGATGGGCTGTCTGGGGGGGGGGGGGATTGCCCAGAGCCCCGCTCCTCTCCCCCAGTGATGGGCTGTCTGGGGGGGGGGATTGCCCAGAGCCCCGCTCCTCTCCCCCAGTGATGGTCTGTCTGTGGGGGGGGGGATTGCCCAGAGCCCCGCTCCTCTCCCCCAGTGATGGGCTGTCTGGGGGGGGGGGATTGCCCAGAGCCCCGCTCCTCTCCCCCAGTGATGGGCTCTCTGGGGGGGGGGATTGCCCAGAGCCCCGCTCCTCTCCCCCAGTGATGGGCTGTCTGGGGGGGGGGATTGCCCAGAGCCCCGCTCCTCTCCCCCAGTGATGGGCTGTCTGGGGGGGGGGGTGGATTGCCCAGAGCCCCGCTCCTCTCCCCCAGTGATGGGCTGTCTGGGGGGGGGGGATTGCCCAGAGCCCCGCTCCTCTCCCCCAGTGATGGGCTGTCTGGGGGGGGGGGGGGATTGCCCAGAGCCCCGCTCCTCTCCCCCAGTGATGGGCTGTCTGTGGGGGGGGGATTGCCCAGAGCCCCGCTCCTCTCCCCCAGTGATGGGCTGTCTGGGGGGGGGGGTGGATTGCCCAGAGCCCCGATCCTCTCCCCCAGTGATGGGCTGTCTGTGGGGGGGTGGATTGCCCAGAGCCCCGCTCCTCTCCCCCAGTGATGGGCTGTCTGGGGGGGGGGGGGATTGCCCAGAGCCCCGCTCCTCTCCCCCAGTGATGGGCTGTCTGTGGGGGGGTGGATTGCCCAGAGCCCCGCTCCTCTCCCCCAGTGATGGGCTGTCTGGGGGGGGGGGGATTGCCCAGAGCCCCGCTCCTCTCCCCCAGTGATGGGCTGTCTGTGGGGGGGGGGGATTGCCCAGAGCCCCGCTCCTCTCCCCCAGTGATGGGCTGTCTGGGGGGGGGGGGATTGCCCAGAGCCCCGCTCCTCTCCCCCAGTGATGGGATGTCTGTGGGGGGGGGATTGCCCAGAGCCCCGCTCCTCTCCCCCAGTGATGGGCTGTCTGGGGGGGGGGGGGATTGCCCAGAGCCCCGCTCCTCTCCCCCAGTGATGGGCTGTCTGTGGGGGGGGGATTGCCCAGAGCCCCGCTCCTCTCCCCCAGTGATGGGCTGTCTGTGGGGGGGGGGATTGCCCAGAGCCCCGCTCCTCTCCCCCAGTGATGGGCTGTCTGGGGGGGGGGGGATTGCCCAGAGCCCCGCTCCTCTCCCCCAGTGATGGGCTGTCTGGGGGGGGGGGGATTGCCCAGAGCCCCGCTCCTCTCCCCCAGTGATGGGCTGTCTGGGGGGGGGGGGGATTGCCCAGAGCCCCGCTCCTCTCCCCCAGTGATGGGCTGTCTGTGGGGGGGGGGGGGGGGATTGCCCAGAGCCCCGCTCCTCTCCCCCAGTGATGGGCTGTCTGGGGGGGGGGGATTGCCCAGAGCCCCGCTCCTCTCCCCCAGTGATGGGCTGTCTGTGGGGGGGGGGGATTGCCCAGAGCCCCGCTCCTCTCCCCCAGTGATGGGCTGTCTGGGCGGGGGGGGATTGCCCAGAGCCCCGCTCCTCTCCCCCAGTGATGGGCTGTCTGGGGGGGGGGGATTGCCCAGAGCCCCGCTCCTCTCCCCCAGTGATGGGCTGTCTGGGCGGGGGGGGGGGTTTGCCCAGAGCCCCGCTCCTCTCCCCCAGTGATGGGCTGTCTGGGGGGGGGGGATTGCCCAGAGCCCCGCTCCTCTCCCCCAGTGATGGGCTGTCTGTGGGGGGGGGGATTGCCCAGAGCCCCGCTCCTCTCCCCCAGTGATGGGCTGTCTGGGGGGGGGGATTGCCCAGAGCCCCGCTCCTCTCCCCCAGTGATGGGCTGTCTGGGGGGGGGGGATTGCCCAGAGCCCCGCTCCTCTCCCCCAGTGATGGGCTGTCTGGGGGGGGGGGGGATTGCCCAGAGCCCCGCTCCTCTCCCCCAGTGATGGGCTGTCTGTGGGGGGGGGGGGGGGGATTGCCCAGAGCCCCGCTCCTCTCCCCCAGTGATGGGCTGTCTGGGGGGGGGGGGGATTGCCCAGAGCCCCGCTCCTCTCCCCCAGTGATGGGCTGTCTGTGGGGGGGGGGATTGCCCAGAGCCCCGCTCCTCTCCCCCAGTGATGGGCTGTCTGTGGGGGGGGGATTGCCCAGAGCCCCGCTCCTCTCCCCCAGTGATGGGCTGTCTGGGGGGGGGGGATTGCCCAGAGCCCCGCTCCTCTCCCCCAGTGATGGGCTGTCTGGGGGGGGGGGATTGCCCAGAGCCCCGCTCCTCTCCCCCAGTGATGGGCTGTCTGGGGGGGGGGGATTGCCCAGAGCCCCGCTCCTCTCCCCCAGTGATGGGCTGTCTGGGGGGGGGGGGATTGCCCAGAGCCCCGCTCCTCTCCCCTAGTGATGGGCTGTCTGGGGGGGGGGGGGATTGCCCAGAGCCCCGCTCCTCTCCCCCAGTGATGCTGCTGCGGATGGAATGAGTCAGTCGGCGTCTCGTTGCCATGGGGACGGCGCCGGCGTCACGTGTTGCAAACAATGGGCCCGATTGTTACACTTGAAATTGACGCGGGGGCGCGCGGGGTCCCGCCAGTCTGCGGGAGCGAGCAGCAAAGGGGCAGGAGCCGGGGTCCGGGGACCGGGGGGCAGCAGGTCGGAGCCGGGAGACAGGACCTGAGAGACGGAAGGCAGTGACCAGCATGAGCGGCAAGGGGGGGTCCGACCCCAGTAACTACAACTTCGTGGCAGCGGACAGACAGTGGTAATTAAAAAGCAGCGCATTTATTTCAGTCCTTTGGCAATATAACAGTACAGGGATTGTCTTTAATCACCAGAGCAGTCCACTATGACAGTGCCTCACTAGGACAGTCCACTATCACAGTGCCTCACTAGGACAGTCCACTATGACAGTGCCTCACTAGGACAGTCCACTATCACAGTGCCTCACTAGGACAGTCCACTATCACAGTGCCTCACTAGGACAGTCCACTATGACAGTGCCTCACTAGGACAGTCCACTATGACAGTGCCTCACTAGGACAGTCCACTATGACAGTGCCTCACTAGGACAGTCCACTATCACAGTGCCTCACTAGGACAGTCCACTATCACAGTGCCTCACTAGGACAGTCCACTATCACAGTGCCTCACTAGGACAGTCCACTATGACAGTGCCTCACTAGGACAGTCCACTATCACAGTGCCTCACTAGGACAGTCCACTATCACAGTGCCTCACTAGGACAGTCCACTATCACAGTGCCTCACTAGGACAGTCCACTATCACAGTGCCTCACTAGGACAGTCCACTATCACAGTGCCTCACTAGGACAGTCCACTATCACAGTGCCTCACTAGAGCAGTCCACTATCACAGTGCCTCACTAGGACAGTCCACTATCACAGTGCCTCACTAGGACAGTCCACTATCACAGTGCCTCACTAGGACAGTCCACTATCACAGTGCCTCACTAGAGCAGTCCACTATCACAGTGCCTCACTAGGACAGTCCACTATCACAGTGCCTCATTAGGACAGTCCACTATCACAGTGCCTCACTAGGACAGTCCACTATCACAGTGCCTCATTAGGACAGTCCACTATGACAGTGCCTCACTAGGACAGTCCACTATGACAGTGCCTCACTAGGACAGTCCACTATGACAGTGCCTCACTAGGACAGTCCACTATGACAGTGCCTCACTAGGACAGTCCACTATCACAGTGCCTCATTAGGACAGTCCACTATCACAGTGCCTCACTAGGACAGTCCACTATGACAGTGCCTCATTAGGACAGTCCACTATGACAGTGCCTCACTAGGACAGTCCACTATGACAGTGCCTCACTAGGACAGTCCACTATGACAGTGCCTCACTAGGACAGTCCACTATGACAGTGCCTCACTAGGACAGTCCACTATGACAGTGCCTCACTAGGACAGTCCACTATGACAGTGCCTCACTAGGACAGTCCACTATCACAGTGCCTCACTAGGACAGTCCACTATGACAGTGCCTCACTAGGACAGTCCACTATGACAGTGCCTCACTAGGACAGTCCACTATGACAGTGCCTCACTAGGACAGTCCACTATCACAGTCCCTCACTATGACAGTCCACTATGACAGTGCCTCACTAGGACAGTCCACTATCACAGTCCCTCACTATGACAGTCCACTATGACAGTGCCTCGCTAGGACTGTCCACTATGACAGTGCCTCACTAGGACAGTCCACTATGACAGTGCCTCACTAGGACAGTCCACTATCACAGTGCCTCATTAGGACAGTCCACTATCACAGTGCCTCACTAGGACAGTCCACTATGACAGTGCCTCACTAGGACAGTCCACTATCACAGTGCCTCACTAGGACAGTCCACTATGACAGTGCCTCACTAGGACTGTCCACTATGACAGTGCCTCACTAGGACAGTCCACTATGACAGTGCCTCACTAGGACAGTCCACTATGACAGTGCCTCACTAGGACTGTCCACTATGACAGTGCCTCACTCGGACAGTCCACTATCACAGTGCCTCACTAGAGCAGTCCACAATGACAGTGCCTCACTAGGACTGTCCACTATGACAGTGCCTCACTAGGACAGTCCACAATCGCAGTGCCTCACTAGGACAGTCCACTATCACAGTGCCTCACTAGGACAGTCCACTATGACAGTGCCTCACTAGGACAGTCCACTATCACAGTGCCTCACTAGGGCAGTCCACAATGACAGTGCCTCATTAGGACAGTCCACAATGACAGTGCCTCATTAGGACAGTCCACTATCACAGTGCCTCACTAGGACAGTCCACTATGACAGTGCCTCACTAGGACAGTCCACAATGACAGTGCCTCATTAGGACAGTCCACTATCACAGTGCTGTCACTAGGAATGACTATACCGAGTGCGTGTGACTGTGCAGAGAGTGACAGCGCAGGGTGAGAGTGACAGCGCAGGGTGAGAGTGACAGCGCAGGGTGAGAGTGACAGCGCAGGGTGAGAGTGACAGCGCAGGGTGAGAGTGACAGCGCAGGGTGGAAGGGGGGAGGAGAAATAAATACATTTCAAAATAGTGTGTTTTACATATTTAACAGTGAACTGATTGAAAATCTATCAATTTTGTTTCAGGACAAACCTAATCGTATTCGAGGCAGAGGCAGCAAAGAAATGGGCAAACAAATGGGGATTCCTGGTAACTCAGCGCGATCAGGTAATCCCACTCCTGATCTCCAGAATCCGATATGGGCACGATTCAAAAGGGATTTGGAGAAGGGGAGGGAGCAGATTAGATTTGTGCCACGGGACTCCAATTCACTTCCTGCTCCATGTACATTACTCGCCATTCTGAATCGACGAATGGTCAGATCCCGCAGGCTGCCTCGCCGTTTCCACTTGGCCGTACTCTGCACACTCCCGACGTGAGCTCATTTGCCACCCACACTGGGGTTGGCTGGGGTTTTAGAAGTGTGGATCCTAGGGAAAATTGGCCGTCATGAGGCCCAGCGTGGCTTGACTGCATAGACTTCTTCCCCATTACGACCTGCAAGCATGAGGAAGGAGCAGTAGCAAAAACAAGGCATGTCCCTATCCTACTAGGTCCATTTCCCACAGCCACATCAAGACCCAGGAATTGGATAATCTTTCAATGGCTGGAATTGTAGCCCTACTCCTCCGCCCCCCCCCCCCTCCCCACCCTTCAGCTTTACTTGGGCTCAACCTTTACATTAGTCTTTGCTCAATAAATGCAATTGTCCTTATCTCCATCTGTTTTGTGTTCAGCCAAGGGGAAGGATAATCCGTGTTAGATTTGCTTTCTCACTCTTTTCCTCTTGCTGCCTGCGTCTATTGTGCAGGAGGAAATGGTTTTATGATAGAATGAAGGAGGCTCACCCTATTGGTTTGCTAACTCAGCCACGCAGAGATAAGGACCCAGGTTAGGGGCCTGGTGTGTGTTGGGTCAGTTGACTTCATCCAGGGTATCAGCAGGGGACGCTGCAATTGACCTCAGTGCAACAGCTTGTCAGAGGAGGAGGATCAGGCTGGGATCCTGTTTCTGATCACTATCCAGTGGCCTCTTCTGGAAAACGCACTTTTTTGGATCGAGCTCGCCTGTGATGCCCTCCATAGTTGATCAGTCCTTGGTCAACAGCAATTCCAAAACTGGCGCCCTTCACCATTTCAGGGAAACTAATAACGAATCAAAGACTGGAACTCACTAATGTTAACATAAGCACGAAAACAGCATTAAAAAAAATAATTCCACTAAAGACTGACAAATCCCCAGGACCTGATGGTTTCCATCCCAGGGTTTTAAAGGAAGTAGGTGAGAACATTGCAGATATTTTAGCCGTAATCTCCCAAAGCTCTCTCGATTCAGGAATTGTCCCTTTAAATTGGAAAATTGCAGATGTATCGTCATTATTTAAGAAAGATGACAGAGAGAAATCAGGAAATTATAGACCTGTTAGTCTAACATCTGTTGTAGGGAAGTTATTGAAATCTATAATTAAGGACAGAATGACTGAGCACTTAGAAACATATGAGCTGATTAGAGAGAGCCAACATGGATTTGTAAAGGGTGGGTCATGTGTAACGAACTTAATTGAATTTTTTGAGAAAGTAATTAAAGTAGTAGACAGGGGAATGTCTATGTTGGTAATTTATATGGACTCCCAAAAGGTATTCGATAAGGTTCCATGTAAGAGACTGTTAGCTAAAACTAAAACTCATGGAATTGAAGGCAAATTATTGACCTAGTTAGGAGATTGGTTAGGCGATAGAAGACAGAGAGTAGGGATAATGGGCATGTACTCGAATTGGAAGGAAGTGACGAGTGGTGTCCCACAAGGACCTGTGCTGGGGCCTCAACTATTCACTATATTTATTAATGACTTAGATAACACAATAGAGAGCCAGATATCCAAGTTTACCAAAGACACAAAGATTGGTGGCATAGTAAGTAGTGTAGAGTATAAAATTACAAAGAGACATTGATAGATTAAATGAGTGGGCAAAGCTGTGGCAGATGGATTTCAACACAGGTAAGTGTGAGATCAAAAAAAGGATCGATCCGAGTATTTTTTGAAATGGTGAAAAGCTAGGAACAGTGGAGGTCCAAAGAGATTATGGGGTCCATGTACACAGATCACTAAAATCTAATGGTCAGGTACAAAAAATAATCAAAAAGTCTAATGGAATGTTAGCCTTTATATCTAGAGGACGAGAATATAAAGGGGAGGAAGTTTTGCTGCATCTATACAAGGCCATGGTTAGACCACATCTGGAGTAATGTGTATGGTTCAGGGCACCGCACCTTAGGAAGGATATATTGGCCTTGGAAGGAGTGCAGTGCGGATTCACCACAATGTTACCAGGGCTCCAGTGGTTAGATTATGAGGAGAGATTACATAAACTAGGCTTGTATTCCCTGGAATATAGAAGGTTAGGGGGTGATTTGATTGAGGTTTTTAGGATTTTGAAAGGAATTGATAGGGTAGATAGAGAGAAACTTTTTCCGCTGGTGGGGGAGTCTAGGACAATGGAACATAACCTTAAAATCAGTGTTAGGAGAGAAGTTTAGAAACACTTCTTCACACAAAGGGTGGTAGAAGTGTGGAACTCTCTCCCACAAAAAGCAGTAGATGCTCGCTCAATTAATAATTTTAAATCTGAGATCAATAGATTTTTGCTAGCCAAGGGTATTAAGAAAAATGGAGTTAGGATACAGATTAGCCATGATCTCACTGAATGGCGGATCAGGCTTGAGGGGCTGAATGGCCTACTCCTGTTCCTATATTCCTAAAAGGACAATAGCAGCAGATGCATGGGAACACCATTACCTCCAAGTCACACACCATCCCGACTTGGAAATATATCGCCGTTCCTTCATCGTCACTGGGTCAAAATCCTGGAACTCCCTACCTAACAGCACTGTGGGAGAACCTTCACCACACGGACTGCAATGGTTCAAGAAGGCGGCTCACCACCACCTTCTCAAGGGGCAATTAGGGATGGGCAATAAATGTCGGCCTCGCCAGTGACGCCCACATCCCCAGAATGAATTTAAAACCATGATGACTCACATTGTCTAGACTCACATTTGAGCAGTGCCCTTACGATTTCCCCGTGCGGGCTGCTGGCGGGTAAGATACGTGCCCGGACAACAAGCTCCCGTAACCACTGCAGAATTGTTTGAAAGTTTTTTTTAAGTGGGGAGTGCCCCATAAAGAACATCGAGCCTTCTCTGTGAGAAAGCGTTCACTTTGAAGTTAGTTTCTAAGGGCATGGTTCAAAGGAGAGCTAGACATTGAAAGAGTCCTGAGTTTATTAAAAGCTAACAGCCCATGGCCATGAATTTTAACATATCACAAGTGCAGAGAAGAGTCTGGTCCCCTGTGTCAGGGGTCTGGGTTATGAGTGGAGAAACTTGGGCTTTTTAGCCTAGAAGGGAGGAGATATACAACAATTTTAAAGGATATAAAATAAGTTAACCCGGAATATTAATTTAAATATTTTTGTTAGGTGAAGGTATTAAGGGTTACAGGGCCAAGCTGGGTAGATGGAGTTAAGATACAGATCAGCCATGATCTAATTGAATGGCGGAACAGGCCCGAGGGGCTGAACGGCCTGTTCCTATGTTCCTAACTTTTACTTGTACCCGCATATGATCCGTGCTGAGATCCCAGCCCTGGCAGCAACAGGGATGTGGCAGTGGGCCTCAGCGCCGTCTGGACTGGGAATAAGAAACTCATCCGGGTTTCCCAGCCTTCCATGTCCGCCCATTCACCCCCCTGCTGGAAAGTGCACGTGTGTGTGTGGGTGTGTGGGTGCGGACGTCAGAGTTGGACTGCGCTGTGATGCCCACCGTAGCTGCACGACCTCCCAACCCGCTCTCGCGGGTCGCCCGTGGCAAAGGGCCCACTTGGACGAGGTTAGACGAGGAACTGAACCCCAGCAAAGAACCGATGCTTTCAAGAGAGGAGAGGAGCAAAATGGTGAGACTGGCCTTGCATGTATGACCTAACCCTGAGGGAACAAATCGTGCCCCTTGTGTTCAAATCCAGCTAATTGCCACGAACGCTATTAATTTTCCTTTCAGATTGAGGCTGAACAGGAGAAATTGAGAACTAAATGCAGGCTCCTTACCCCTGAACATCTGAAGGTTCGACCTGCATCTCCCATCAGCAAGTACATCAAGGTTGGAGTGCCTTTCATTCTCTTAATAAGTCCTGGTTATGGTAGATCTTAACTCAGATGTAAAGCCCCATTCTTCTACGCATGATCTAGTCATGCCACTCGGATTATGGCTTCATGGTCAAAATCCTGGAACTCCCCTACCTGACGGCACTGTGGGAGAACCTTCACCACACGGACTGCAGCGGTTCAAGAACAATGTCCACCACCACCTTCTGAGGGGCAACTCAGGACGGGCAATAAATGCCGGCCTTGCCAGCGACGCCCACATCCCCAGAACGATTTTTTTTTTAAAGTTCTGATCTGGACACGCTTTCCGGACTATTCTACTGTGGACTGACATCCGGGCTGAGAACCCACCCAACACGGGCAGTGCCACCCGCACTGCAATGAGCCAAGCTCGCCGGATAGCGTGCGGCCATCTCATTCGCATCACTTTGTGGCGCTCTGGGCAAGTCACTTATGCCATGCCGGGTGTGGCAGGGCTACACTGCCAGGTGCCAGCAGCCAGTAAAGGGCCTCAGGCTGCCATTGTGCCCTGGGCAGTTTTCCAGCGAGGGAAGCAGGGATACCAGGCACAGGGCAGGGGTAAAAGAAGCATAGGGGCATCAGGCACGAGGGTGCGGGTGCCAGGAGGCCAGCGGCGACACTAGACAGTGATGGGCAGGAATTTCTTTTAAGACAACATGGCCTTTCTTTCAGCGCCTTTCCAAATAGGGCACAGTGCAGCTGGAAGGCCACACGGGAGCTCCAGCCACATTCTGGGATGGCTGCCTAATTTACATTGAGGCTGGGGCCTACTGAGATTGGCACACAGCTTATACAGAGGCTGCCAGATCCCCTTTTGCTCTTGGCGCCCGCAATGGGGCATGATGTAGGCCTCAGGCCTCCATGCTCAATACTACAGGGAAGTGGGTACCTGACGACACCAGCACCTCTGGCGACCCATTGCACTGCCAAATTCAGCTGACCCGATGAGATGAAAATCTTTGCCAGTTCCTACAGGTCCTCACAACCCAGCCCCTCCTGGGCCCGCAGCGCAAAACTCTGGGTAATTCAGCACTTATTGGCACAGAATTAAGGGGGTGAAATTCCATGGTTCCGCCATTTTTTCCCCGATGTCTCCACGGCTTTTCCGCTGAAGGTACGGTGGATGAACGGCACATCCTCCCCTGCCCCCACCCCCATCTCCCACACCTCTGCAGAACTTTAATCTCCATGACATCTCATTGATAAAGCACACAGGCAATTGGGACTAGCTTAGTGGTATAAACTGGGTGACATGGACATGTTGGGCCGAAGGGCCTGTTTCCATGTTGTAAACTTCTATGATTCTAAATGGAAAAATGCTAACCGGGGCAATAGGGGGCGCACTTCTGAGGCTGGGACTGGCAGGGGTGCACCCTTCCCCCACGACCTGAACACAAGGACACATTCCCAGCTCTGTGCGGGCACAGATTAAATACAGTGAACGCCCAAAGATCCCTCACCCGTGAAACCACAAGGAGAAACAGCATTTTCCTCTCACTAGAAACAAAGAACGGCTGGTCACGAGTCACCAGGCAACCAGGGGAAACGCTCAAAATGTCTGCACGCTTGTCTCAAAGGTGCTGTGTTTATCTATTAAAGAGTTTGAATTTGTCATTCCCCTCCCACACTATGTCCAATATACGACCTTTCAGATAGACTCAACTAAGCAATGGATGAAATGTAACTCTTCCAAATCTCTGCTGCCTGCACCCTATCTTGTACCCTAACCCTAAGGCCCACACACATATCACCTCTCTCCTCACCAGCCTCCAAGGCCTCCTCATTCCCCCAGTGCATCAAATGCAAACTCCTTCTCCTCACCATTCCTCCGTGCCCTCGGCCCTGTAAAACTCTTCAACCATATCTATGAATGTCTCCATCTATATTTCTTTATCTATCTCTATCTATTTCTATCTATCTACTTATCTCTATATTTATTTGTCTACTGCTAGCTCTATTTATTTATCTATTTCCATCTGTCTATGTTGATCTATCTTTCTATTTACCTATCTGTCTCCATCTATCTACCTATCCATCTCTCTCTGACTCTCATTCTTTTCCTTTCTCTATCTCTATATCTTCATCAATGTATCTCTCTATTTATCCATCTATCTCTATCCATCTAACTATGTATTTGTCAAACACTCCAGACTTAGTTTGGATTTCTGTGTCCTACTGTAGGTGGAGCCATCCCCTGCCATACCGGAGACAACCCAAGGGTTTATCGGCTGGAGGTCTGCGATACCAGGATTGGAATTGGAGCGATACGGAGGTCCCAAGCGAGGGAAGTGGAGCTTCGTCCGTCAAATGAACTGGCCTGAAGATTCTTTTGACTAACTTTGCAGCAGTGAGATCACTTTTGTCATCAGTACAATTCATCTACGCAATGAAGTTCAGGGGCTCGTAGCTGCGGATACAGCTCACAGTGACCGCTCCAAGGTTTTATCTTGACAGAACCTACGATCCATTCCACAAGACTTAAAAAAAAATTTGGAAACACATAACAGAAAAGCAGTTTTGCATTAAATATTTTTTCTTGATCATTTTTCTCTTTCGTTAATTTCCTCTCTACTCCAAATATTCACCTTTCAGTCAGCGCAATGTGGCCTAAACTAAGGAAATTGCTTTCAGTTCCAGGTTAGTGTCCTCCGGAATACAGTAATCCTCACTCGAGGGTGTTTATTCCATCCACTTGAATTAATGGAAGGCTGCCAAGGATATAATGCCTGTTGGGTCAAAATAGGAAATGGGTAAAGAGACTTTGCCCAAAGTCAGTCCAGACTCCTTCAGTACAACTGGCAGTCAAACCCATCAGAAATAAATATTTAATATTTCCAAACCATTTTTGCGCTTAGAGAGACTGTACTTCATACTTACAATAAATTCTTCCTCTGCAATAATGATTTAATTTGTGCTTTGTGGCATTGTGTTTTTCTTCCTGTGAATCCATCCTATAGAATGTGCTTTCTTTCCTTTTGCTTTTTGCCTTAGCCAGGGGGCATTGGTGATATGTACTAATCAAAATGTTGGTGCTCTTCAGGGAGACAGTCAACAACACAAGAAACCTGGCCCCGTGTGGATGGTATCCTTCTGTATATCTCGCCAAGCCTTGGACCACCCAGCCCATCAGGCCAGGGCCCTTCAAACCTTCATTGTTATAAGATTAACTTTGGCAAATCTGAAGCCAGGCCCATTCACCCTCCGTTCCTTGAGGGTCTTCACTCTGGCTTTCCGTCGTTAAGCTGGCGAAAGGCTTTCGGGGGGTGTTGTAAACGTGATTAAGATGCAGACCCTTATTCGTTTACTGCCCCGGTGAAGACTTTCTGAGCATAAATCAACTTTTTCCAAAGTTTGCGTCTCTCAATAAAATACATAGACTGGACCCAAAGTCCAGCGACCAATTCCCAGTGGAGTTGCTGTGGTACCTGACTGAAAGCATTATTTGCGGCAGATTAAAAGCAGTCGGTGGCTTTTTGGTATCTGTTCCCCCTCCCCATCAGAGAGTGTCGTTGGCTTCTCTGCAGGAAAACCGTTCACCACCTCTGCCTTTGTTCCAGCACCGACTCACCGAGTCTCAGAAATCTGACCCCACACTTTCTTTCTTCAGTTTTATCTACGAATTTGGACAAAACTCCGTTGACATCCCTGTGGGGATTTCGTCCCTGTCTCCAATAGCAATACATCTGGATATTTATCCCAGTGGACGTTATGCTTGAGTGGGAGGAGGTTTAGGCTGATGTCCAGATCTCAGTCCCAATCTACATCCCTGAAGAGTGGGAAGAGGTTTGGACGATTGCCCCACCAATTGTAGAACCCGTCCGATCTCCATCCCGTTGATTTTAAAATCGGGCAGGTTCTATAAGCGGGGGATCCACTCCGCATATTACCATCCAGTCCGGTGAAGGTGGAAATGACCAGCGATCTGTTCCTGGGCTGTTGTATATCAACAAATGGTGCATTTCCTTTATGTGAATCTCGTTTTAACCCTGATGGCATTTTAATGAAAAACAGAAGACGCAAAAAATAATGGGCAAGATACTGTATTTCATGAAGGGGAGTCTTTCTTGTGTCAACACTGCTACTCGTTCATAGAAAACTGTGTGATTGCTGTGCAAATAATGAACACACAGAGAAGTGGGGCTCCCATGTGCACAGAGGATACTTTGGAGGCCCTCCTGCAGGAGATGTGGTAAAGGAGGCCGACTCCAATCCTTGTGTGGAAGCTGAAGGACCAGCTGGCTGAAGTGTTGTGGGGGCACAGAGTTCAGAATCTGGGTGATAACGAGGAACATGATCTCTGGTATCAGGGGTATTGCACGGCATAACCGTAAATGGTGAGGGGCAGAGCCTCAGGGACAGAGCATGCAGAGTATCTTTCCCTTTCATCTCAACAGTCTTGCATTGCACAAAGGAGGTAGGACACACTTTTAATGGGGCAACACACTTAACCTGCACTGGAACACACTGCAATACTCACTCCTAACCTGCACTGGAACACACTGCAATATTCACTCCTAACCTGCACTGGAACACACTGCAATATTCACTCCTAACCTGCACTGGAACACACTGCAATATTCAGTCCTAACCTACACTGGAACACACTGCAATATTCACTCCTAACTTGCACTGGATCACACTGCAATATTCACTCCTAACCTGCACTGAAACACACTGCAATATTCACTCCTAACTTGCACTGGATCACACTGCAATATTCACTCCTAACCTGCACTAGAACACACTGCAATATTCCCTCTAACCTGCACTGAAACACACTGCAATACTCACTCCTAACCTGCACTGGAACACACTGCAATATTCAGTCCTAACCTACACTGGAACACACTGCAATATTCACTCCTAACCTGCACTGGATCACACTGCAATATTCCCTCTAACCTGCACTGAAACACACTGCAATACTCACTCCTAACCTGCACTGAAACACACTGCAATACTCACTCCTAACCTGCACTGGAACACACTGCAATATTCACTCCGAACCTGCACTGGATCACACTGCAACATTCCCTCTAACCTGCACTGAAACACACTGCAATACTCACTCCTAACCTGCACTGGAACACACTGCAGTATTCACTCCTAACCTGCACTGGATCACACTGCAATATTCACTCCTAACCTGCACTGAAACACACTGCAATATTCACTCCTAACTTGCACTGGATCACACTGCAATATTCACTCCTAACCTGCACTAGAACACACTGCAATATTCCCTCTAACCTGCACTGGAACACACTGCAATATTCACTCCTAACCTACACTGGAACACACTGCAATATTCACTCCTAACCTGCACTGGATCACACTGCAATATTCCCTCTAACCTGCACTGAAACACACTGCAATACTCACTCCTAACCTGCACTGAAACACACTGCAATACTCACTCCTAACCTGCACTGGAACACACTGCAATATTCACTCCGAACCTGCACTGGATCACACTGCAACATTCCCTCTAACCTGCACTGAAACACACTGCAATACTCACTCCTAACCTGCACTGGAACACACTGCAGTATTCACTCCTAACCTGCACTGGATCACACTGCAATATTCACTCCTAACCTGCACTGGAATACACTGCAATTTTCACTCCTAACCTGCACTGGAACACACTGCAATATTCACTCCTAACCTGCACTGGAACACACTGCAATACTCACTCCTAACCTGCACTGGAACACACTGCAATATTCACTCCTAACCTGCACTGGAACACACTGCAATACTCACTCCTAACCTGCACTGGATCACGCTGCAATATTCACTCCTAACCTGCACTGGATCACACTGCAATATTCACTCATAACCTGCACTGGATCACACTGCAATATTCACTCATAACCTGCACTGGATCACACTGCAATATTCAGTCCTAACCTGCACTGGAACACACTGCAATACTCACTCCTAACCTGCACTGGAACACACTGCAATATTCACTCCTAACCTGCACGGGAACACACTGCAATACTCACTCCTAACCTGCACTGGATCACACTGCAATATTCACTCCTAACCTGCACTGGATCACACTGCAATATTCACTCCTAACCTGCACTGGATCACACTGCAATATTCACTCCTAACCTGCACTGGAACACACTGCAATATTCACTCCTAACCTGCACTGGAACACACTGCAATATTCACTCCTAACCAGCACTGGAACACACTGCAATACTCACTCCTAACCTGCACTGGAACACACTGCAATATTCACTCCTAACCTGCACTGGAACACACTGCAATATTCACTCCTAACCTGCACTGGAACACACTGCAATACTCACTCCTAACCTGCACTGGAACACACTGCAATATTCACTCCTAACCTGCACTGGAACACACTGCAATATTCCCTCTAACCTGCACTGGAACACACTGCAATATTCACTCCTAACCTGCACTGGAACACACTGCAATACTCACTCCTAACCTGCACTGGAACACACTGCAATATTCACTCCTAACCTGCACTGGATCACACTGCAA
Organism: Heptranchias perlo; assembly: GCF_035084215.1. Taxonomy (NCBI): domain Eukaryota; kingdom Metazoa; phylum Chordata; class Chondrichthyes; order Hexanchiformes; family Hexanchidae; genus Heptranchias; species Heptranchias perlo. The sequence goes on from NC_090343.1 coordinate 46,508,147, forward strand.
TATTCACTCCTAACCTGCACTGGATCACACTGCAATATTCACTCCTAACCTGCACTGGAACACACTGCAATATTCACTCCTAACCTGCACTGGAACACACTGCAATATTCACTCCTAACCAGCACTGGAACACACTGCAATACTCACTCCTAACCTGCACTGGAACACACTGCAATATTCACTCCTAACCTGCACTGGATCACACTGCAATATTCACTCCTAACCTGCACTGGATCACACTGCAATATTCACTCCTAACCTGCACTGGAACACACTGCAATATTCACTCCTAACCTGCACTGGAACACACTGCAATATTCACTCCTAACCTGCATGGAACACACTGCAATATTCCCTCTAACCTGCACTGGAACACACTGCAATATTCACTCCTAACCTGCACTGGAACACACTGCAATATTCACTCCTAACCTGCACTGGAACACACTGCAATACTCACTCCTAACCTGCACTGGAACACACTGCAATATTCACTCCTAACCTGCACTGGAACACACTGCAATATTCACTCCTAACCTGCACTGGAACACACTGCAATACTCACTCCTAACCTGCACTGGAACACACTGCAATATTCCCTCTAACCTGCACTGGAACACACTGCAATATTCACTCCTAACCTGCACTGGAACACACTGCAATATTCACTCCTAACCTGCACTGGAACACACTGCAATATTCACTCCTAACCTGCACTGGAACACACTGCAATATTCACTCCTAACCTGCACTGGAACACACTGCAATATTCACTCCTAACCTGCACTGGAACACACTGCAATATTCCCTCTAACCTGCACTGGAACACACTGCAATATTCACTCCTAACCTGCACTGGAACACACTGCAATATTCACTCCTAACCTGCACTGGAACACACTGCAATACTCACTCCTAACCTGCACTGGAACACACTGCAATATTCACTCCTAACCTGCACTGGAACACACTGCAATATTCACTCCTAACCTGCACTGGAACACACTGCAATACTCACTCCTAACCTGCACTGGAACACACTGCAATATTCACTCCTAACCTGCACTGGAACACACTGCAATACTCACTCCTAACCTGCACTGGAACACACTGCAATATTCCCTCTAACCTGCACTGGAACACACTGCAATATTCACTCCTAACCTGCACTGGAACACACTGCAATATTCACTCCTAACCTGCACTGGATCACACTGCAATATTCACTCCTAACCTGCACTGGAACACACTGCAATATTCCCTCTAACCTGCACTGGAACACACTGCAATATTCACTCCTAACCTGCACTGGAACACACTGCAATATTCACTCCTAACCTGCACTGGATCACACTGCAATATTCACTCCTAACCTGCACTGGATCACACTGCAATATTCACTCCTAACCTGCACTGGATCACACTGCAATATTCACTCCTCACCTGCACTGAGTTTCAGTACAGTGGGTGCTGGGGTACAGTGGGTGCTGTGGGCTGAGCTTTGTGAAACTCTGACCTAATCTGAGTGATTATTCTACAGATACGAGCCCTGCTCTCACCAGCAACTCAGCCTCGTCTCACCGGCTGAAAGCAGCGGACGCAAAATCCAGCCTTTCTGCGAATTGTACATACGACACCCCGCGCCCAAACTTACCGCCCAGCACGGCCCCCCACGGCCCAGCACGGTCCCGCACGGCCCCCCATGGCAGCGCAAGGACCCGCACGGCCCCCCGCAGCCCAGCACAGTCCCGCACGGCCCCCCACGGCTCCCCACGGCAGCGCAAGGACCCGCACGGCCCCCCGCGGCCCAGCATGGCCCAGTATAGAAGACAATGGAAGGTAAAATCAGGGCCAGTCGGCTCATCCACTCCTGTCAGTTTCCCGCCAGGCGGGTTAGGTTAAAATTAACCATATATATATGTGTGTGTATGTACTGTATATATGTGTGTAATATATACATATATGTGTAAAATATATATTTATATATGTGTAATATATGTGTATGCGTAATATATATATTTATATATGTGCGTAATATATGTGTGATATCTATATGTTTATGTGTGTGTAATATATATGTGTGCATAATGTATGTAATATATATATTTATGTGTGTGTGTATATTTTTTTTATTATTATTCATTCATGGGATGTGGGCGTCACTGGCAAGGCCAGCATTTATTGCCCATCCCTAATTGCCCTCGAGAAGGTGGTGGTGAGCCGCCTTCTTGAACCGCTGCAGTCCGTGTGGTGACGGTTCTCCCACAGTGCTGTTAGGAAGGGAGTTCCAGGATTTTGACCCAGCGACAATGAAGGAACAGCGATATATTTCCAAGTCGGGATGGTGTGTGACTTGGAGGGGAATGTGCAGGTGGTGTTGTTCCCATGTTGCCCTTGTCCTTCTAGGTGGTAGAGGTTGTGGGTTTGGGAGGTGTTGTCGAAGAAGCCTTGGTGAATTGCTGCAGTGCATCCTGTGGATGGTACACACTGCAGCCACAGTGCACCGGTGGTGAAGGGAGTGAATGTTTAGGGTGGTGGATGGGGTGCCAATCAAGCAGGCTGCTTTGTCCTGGATGGTGTCGAGCTTCTTGAGTGTTGTTGGAGCTGCACTCATCCAGGCAAGTGGAGAGTATTCCATCACACTCCTGACTTGTGCCTTGTAGATGATGGAAAGGCTTTGGGGAGTCAGGAGGTGAGTCACTCGCCGCAGAATACCCAGCCTCTGACCTGCTCTCGTAGCCACAGTATTTATATGGCTGGTCTAGTTAAGTTTCTGGCCAATGGTGACCCCCAGGATGTTGATGGTGGGGGATTCGGCGATGGTAATGCTGTTGAATGTCAAGGGGAGGTGGTTAGACTCTCTCTTGTTGGAGATGGTCATTGCCAGGCACTTGTCTGGCACGAATGTTACTTGCCACTTATGAGCCCAAGCCTGGATGTTGTCCAGGTCTTGCTGCATGCGGGCACTGACTGCTTCATTATCTGAGGGGTTGCGAATGGAACTGAACACTGTGCAATCATCAGCGAACATCCCCATTTCTGACCTTATGATGGAGGGAAGGTCATTGATGAAGCAGCTGAAGATGGTTGGGCCTAGGTATATGTGTGTATGTAATAAATATATATATATATGAGTGTGTAGATATAGGAACTTTTTTAAACACTTAAAGAAAAGCATAGGAAATACTGACTGATTTTCTAACGGTCAGAATTCTGAACTGAACGGGTTCCTGGGAACCTCACCTGGTGAGACCCTGGTTCTTTATCACAGGGCGCCCTCTGCTGGCTTTGGTGGGAATTCATTCTATCTGAACACAGCCCATTCAATGAACAAAAAGCAAAATATTGCAAATGCTGGAAAACTGAAACAAAAATTGCTGGAGACACTCAGCAGGTCAGGCAGCTGTCGGCAAGAAAACGTGCCTCAGTTGACATTCAATTCCGAGGAAAGGTTTATACGAGACATCAACTGACTTGTGTTTTGGTTACGTCCAATGAACACTTTAAAATACATCCAAAATGAGGAAAAATGGCAGTTCATTGCAAATTCCCAAATCACTGCACAGCTTTAAGTGGTAAACGAGTATATTGACCCAACAAGTGTATTACATAGGGAGCTCGGGGATGCAGGGAAATAAGAAAGAAAGACTTGTATTTATATAGCGCCTTTCATGACCTCAAGATGTCCCAAAACACTTCACAGCCAATGAAGTACTTTTGAAGTGTAGGAAACGCAGCAGCCAATTTGTGCACAGCAAGATCCCACAAACAACAATGTGATTGTGACCAGAAAATCTGTTTTAGTGATATTGGTTGAGGGATAAATATTGGCCAAGACATAGGGGGAACTTGCCAGCTCTTCTTCAAATAGTGACATGGGATCTTCTACATCCACCTGAGAGGGTAGACAGGGCCTCGCTTTAACGTTCCATTCGAAAGAAGGCTCCTCCGACAGTGCAGCACTCCCTCAGTACTGCTATGAAGTATCAGCCTGGATTTTGTGCTCAAGTCTCAGGAGTGGGACTTGAACCCACAACTTTATGACTCATAGGCAAGTGTGCGCTAACTGAGCCGGGGCTGACACGATAATGTATACTATAGGGTGCCGAGAGGTCTAAAGTATAGGTACAATGATGTACAGTATAGTGTGCAATAAAATCAGAAAATACTGGAGAAGCTCAGCAAGTCAGGCAGCACCTGTGGAGAGAGAAACAGAGTTAATGTTTCAGGTCGAAGACCTTTCGTCAGAACTGGAAGATGTTAAAGAGTTAAAGTTTTTAAGCTAGTACAGAGCCAGGGAAAGGGGGAGGGAGAGGAGAGGAGGAAAGAACTAAAGGGAAGGTCTGTGATAGGGTGGAGGGCAGGAGTGATTAAAAGACAAAAGGATGATGTGCAAGGCAAGGAGGGTGGGAATGGGACAGGTTAAGAAACAAAAGATTGGTCAGGAGTAGCTGTAAATGGCAGCAGCAGAACCATTACCAGCACTAGCTGACCAAAAAACGGGAGCAGTGATTATGGTCTGAAGTTATTGAAATCAATGGTGAGTCCGGAAGGTTGTAAAGATGAGGTGCTGTTCCTCGAGCTTCATTGAGCCTCATTGGAACAGTGTAAGAGGCCGAGGACCAAGAGGTAGTGGGATGGGGAATTAAAATGGCAAGCGACCGGCAGGTCAGGGTCACACTTGTGGACAGAGCGGAGGTGTTCAGCAAACCGATCACCCAGTCTGCGTTTGGTCTCCCCAGTGTAGAGGAGACCGCATTGTGAGCAGCGGATACAGTATAATAAATTGAAAGAAGTACAAGTAAATCGCTGTTTCACCTGGAAGGAGTGTTTGGGGCCCTGGACGGTGGAAAGGGAGGAGGTGAAAGGGCAGGTGTTGCATCTCCTGTGCTCGCATGGGAAGGTGCCGTGGGGGAGGAGAGCGGGTGTTGGGGGTGATGGAAGAGTGGACTACGGTGTCGCAGAAGGGGGCGGTCCCTTCGGAATGCTGAAAGGGGAGGGGAAGATGTGTTTGGTGGTGGGATCACGCTGAAGGTGGCAGAAACGCCAGAGGACGATATGTTGAATGTGGAGGCTGGTGGGGTGGAAATTGAGGACAAGGGGGACCCTCTCATGGTTCTAGGGAGGGGAAGGGGTGAGGGCAGAAGTGCAGGAAATAGGACGGAGGGTCGAGGGTCCTGTCAACTACAGTGGAGGGGAATCCTCGGTTGAGGAAAAAGGAAGACACATTGGAAGCACTGGTGTGGAAGGTGGCATCGTCAGAGACGGAGAAACTGGGAGAAGGGAATAGAGTCCTTACGGAAGCGGGGTGGGAGGAAGTGTAATTAAGGTAACGGTGGGAGTCAGTGGGCTTATAGTAGATATTGGTTGACATTGGTCCCCAGAAATGGAGATAGAGAAGTTGAGGAAGGGAAGAGTCGGAGATGGACCATGTGAAGTTGAGGGAAGGGTAGAAACTGGAAGCAAAATTGATGAAATTTTCCAGTTCGGAGTGAGAACAGGAAATGGCACCAATACAGTCATCGATGTATCGGAAAAAGAGGTGAGGGAGGGGACCCGAGTAGGACTGGAACAAGGAATGTTCCACGTATCCCTCAAAAAGGCAGGCATAGAAGGGACCCATACAGGTTCCCATAGCGATACCTTATATTTTGGAGGAAGTAAGTGGAGTCAAAGGAGAAGTTGTTCAACGTAAGAACAAGTTCAGCCAGGCGGAGGACGGTGGTAATAGGGACTGGTTGGGCCTCAGTTCAGGAAGAGGCGGAGGGCCCGCAGGCTGTCCTGGTGGGGTCATGGAGGTGTAGAGGGACTGGACATCCATGGTGAGAAGGAGACGGTTAGGGCCGGGGAACTGGAAACCAATAAAGTGGCGGAGGGCGTCTCAAGAGTCACGGATGTAGGTTGGAAGAGACTGGACAATGGGAGAAAAAAATAGAGTCGAGATAGGAGGAAATAAGTTCCGTGGGGCAAGAGCAGGTTGAAATGATAGGTCTCCCAGGGCAGTCTTGTTTGTGGATCTTGGGCAGGAGGTGGAAGCGGGCTGTGTGGGGCTGGGGGACTATGAGGTTGGAGACTGTGGATGGGAAGATCTCCAGAGGAAATGAGGATAGTGATGGTCTGGGAAACTATGGCTTGATGTTCGGCGGTGGGGTCATGGTCCAGGGGGAGGTAGGGGGAGGTGTCGGAGAGTTGGCGTTCAGCCTTTGCAAGGTAGAGGTCTGTTCCCCACACAACAACAACACCGCCCTCGTCAGCAGGGTTAATGACAATGTCAGGGTTGGACCTGAGGGAACGGAGTGCTGCGAGTTCAGGGGGAGGTGGGTTAGAGTGAATGAGGAGAGCAGAGAAATTAAGACGGCCGATGTCATGCCCGCAGTTCGCAATGAAAAGATCGAGAGGGTAAGAGGCCAGAGTGAGGGGTCCAGGTGGAACGAGAATTCTGAAGATGGGAGAAAGGTTCCGCTGGGCGAGGGGAAGACTCACGGACAAAGAAGTGGGCGCGGAGGTGAAGATGACGGAAGAGGAGCTCAGCATCGTGTCGAGCTCGAAATTCATTGAGGTGTAAAGGGATGAAGCTAAGGCCTTTGCTGAGGACTGATCGTTTGGGGTCAGAGAGGGGAAGGTCAGAGGGAATGGTGAAAACACGACAAAGGGTGAGATTGGAGGGAGGGATGGGGTCAGAGGAAAGTGAAGGGGAAGAAGGATCAGGAGGGGCGTTGGTATCTAAGAGTTGTTGAAGCTTGCGGTCCTTGACACCTGAAAGGAAGAAGAAAAGTTTTTGTTAAAGCACAGAATGAGGCAAAGGATGAAATGGAACTGCAGATCAGGACAACTCTGGAATAGAGTGAGTCGGTGCTGCTGGAGAGAGAGGTCGAGAGCCCTTTTGTCATTGAATCACTCGTGCCCTCCACCCTATCACAGACCTTCCCTTTTGTTCTTTCCTCCCTCCCCCACCCCACCTTCCCCTTGCTCTGTATTTGCTTAAAAATTTTAACTCTTTAACATCTTCCAGTTCTGACTAAAGGTCTTCGACCTGAAATGTTAACCCTGTTTCTTTCTCCACAGATGTTGCCTGACTTGCTGAGCTTTTCCAGTATTTTATGTTTTTATTTCAGATTTCCAGCATCTGCAGTATTTTGCTTTTGATATAGTATAGTGTGCCCAGGGGATTGGGGATTGGTACAGTAATGTATAGTATAAGGTGCCCAGGGGATTGGGGATTGGTACAGTAATGTATAGTATAAGGTGCCCAGGGGATTGGGGATTGGTACAATAATGTATAGTGTAAGGTGCCCGGGGGGACTAGGGTACTGGTACAATAATGTATAGCGGAGGATGCCAGGGGACTGGTGTTTTGGTACATTAATGTATTGGGTGCCAGGAGACTATTGTCCATCATCCATCTCCCTCCTCGTAGAGGTTGCATCAAGTGTAATATGTAAATATGCAAAATTAGAAACCATTTGGAGAGACTTCTATTGATTTATTTTGTCCCAGATGTCCCAAATAAATAATCGTGTCAAATTCCTGGATTTGGATTGGTAAAATTGTGGAACATGACAGAGAAGGGGATATTGCATAGACTCGGCCGTGTCCTGCAATAGGTATCACAGCATGAGACACTGAGCAATAAATATAGTGGCTTCATTAACACTGACACTCAGTGACAGGCCTAAGGGATAATCACAACTCCCCACTCCCCATCACCCCTCCCCATCACCCCTACCCAGTCCCCATCACCCCTCCCCAGTCCCCATCACCCCTCCCCAGTCCCCATCACCCCTCCCCCCTCCCCATCATCCCTCCCCAGTCCCCATCACCCCTCCCCAGTCCCCATCACCCCTCCCCCCTCCCCATCACCCCTCCCCAGTCCCCATCACCCCTCCCCATCACCCCTACCCAGTCCCCATCACCCCTCCCCCCTCCCCATCACCCCTCCCCAGTCCCCATCACCCCTCCCCCCTCCCCATCACCCCTCCCCAGTCCCCATCACCCCTCCCCAGTCCCCATCACCCCTCCCCAGTCCCCATCACCCCTCCCCCCTCCCCATCACCCCTCCCCAGTCCCCATCACCCCTCCCCAGTCCCCATCACCCCTCCCCAGTCCCCATCACCCCTCCCCAGTCCCCATCACCCCTCCCCACTCCCCATCACCCCTCCCCACTCCCCATCACCACTCCCATCACCCCTCCCCAGTCCCCATCACCCCTCCCCAGTCCCCATCACCCCTCCCCAGTCCCCATCACCACTCCCCACTCCCCATCACCACTCCCCCCTCCCCATCACCCCTCCCCACTCCCCATCACCACTCCCCCCTCCCCATCACCACTCCCCCCTCCCCATTACCCCCTCCCCATCCCTAATCCCCTCCCCATCACCACTCCCCCCTCCCCATCACCCCCCTCCCCATCCCTAATCCCCTCCCCATCACCACTCCCCCCTCCCCATCCCTAATCCCCTCCCCATCACCACTCCCCCCTCCCCATCCCTAATCCCCTCCCCATCACCACTCCCCCCTCCCCATCCCTAATCCCCTTCCCATCACCTCTCCCTCCCCATCACCACTCCCCCCTCCCCATCCCTAATCCCCTCCCCATCACCACTCCCCCCTCCCCATCCCTAATCCCCTTCCCATCACCACTCCCTCCCCATCACCACTCCCCCCTCCCCATCCCTAATCCCCTTCCCATCACCACTCCCTCCCCATCACCCCTCCCCACTCCCCATCACCCCTCCCCACTCCCCATCACCACTCCCCCCTCCCCATCCCTAATCCCCTTCCCATCACCACTCCCTCCCCATCACCACGCCCAACTCCCCATCACCACTCCTCCCACCCCATCACCACTACCTCCTCCCCATCACCACTCCCCCCTCCCCATCGCCTCTTCCTCCCCTCCCCATTACTTCCCCCCTCTCCCCACCACTTCTCCGAACCCCTCCTCACTTCTCCTGGGCTGCCCTTGGTTTACCTATCCCGTGACGGCTAGACTCCCCACTCCTGGTGGGGTCAACGCGGTGCCTGTCGGCAGCCCCTTGTGGGACAGACTTTGCCGGGGAAAACGAGACGCCTGGCCAATGGGCGCCATCGCTGCTCCTGTGCGCCGCCGCGACGCCAGCGGCCTCTTCCCGCCAAACGTCCTGGGGCTGTGCGGGCGGCTTCCCGGCCTGGCCCGGCCCCGGGTTGGGTTTGTGAGAACGCTTTGCGCTAACCCGCTTGGCAGCTCCAGCGGGATGGTTTTCTCCCGCTGGGGCCGGGGCCGGGGCCGGGTTCCTCTGCTTTCCGGTGCGGGTCCCCTGGCGCTTGCCTGATTGCAGTAAGTTGGCCATGTAGAGCTTGGCGTGTGGGCCCGAGCGCCACGTCTTCAGCGTGGAGTCGAACCTCTGATGGGCGTAGAGCTCCGACTCGTCGATGTGGGATCTGAGGCGGAGTCCCGCCGTCCGCTGCGTCCACTGGTAGTTGAAGATCTTGCCGATGTTCTCCCGTTGTTCTGTCATGCGGGCCAGATCCAGCAGCGTCCGGCCTTTACTGTCGGTGCCCTCGGCCTCGGCCCCGTGAAGCAGCAGGTCGTTGATGCAGTCGGCCTTGGCCATAATCACCGCCATGTGGAGAGCAGTGTGACCGTCTACTGTTTTGGTCCTCGGATTGGCACCTGTGAATAGACATATGAACATAGGAACATAGGGAAAAGGGGACATATGAACATAGGAACATGGGGCATAGGGAAAAGGGGACATATGAACATAGGAACATGGGGCATAGGGAAAAAGGGACATATGAACATAGGAACATGGGGCATAGGGAAAAGGGGACATATGAACATAGGAACATAGGGAAAAGGGGACAGATGAACATAGGGGCATAGGGAAAATGGAACATAGGAACATATGGACATAGGGACATATGGACATGGGGCATTGGGAAAAAGGAACATAGGGACATAGGGACATAGGGACAAAGGTAAAAGGGATATATGAACATTGGAACATAGGGAAAAGGGGATATATGAACATAGGAACATAGGGGCATAGGGAAAAAGGAACATAGGAACATAGGGGCATAGGAACATAGGGACATATGGACATAGGAACATAGGGACATATGGACATATGGACATGGGGGATTGGGAAAAAGGAATATAGGGACATATGAACCTAGGGACAAAGGTAAAAGGGACATATGAACATAGGAACATGGGGCATAGGGAAAAAGGGACATAGGAACATAGGGACATAGGGAAATGGGGACATAGGGACATAGGGACATAGGGAAATGGGGACATAGGGACATAGGGAAATGGGGACATAGGGACATAGGGAAAAGGGGACATAGGGAAATGGGGACATATGAACATAGGAACAACAATAACTTGCATTTATATAGTGTCTTTAATATAGTAAAACGTCCCAAGGCACTTCACAGGAACGATTATCAAACAAAATTTGACACCGAGCCACATAAGGAGATATTAGGACAGGTGACCAAAAGCTTAGTTAAAGAGGAAGGTTTTAAGGAACGTCTTAAAGGAGGAGAGTGATCAACATATGAACATAGGAACATAAATATATGAACAAAGGAAGATAGAGACGTGGAATGACAGACATGGGAACATAGGAAGATAGCGACATAGGAACATATGAATATAGGAAAATAACAACATAGGAACATATGAACATGGGAACATATGAACATAGGAAGAAAGGAACATATGAAGATAGGAACATATGAACATATAGGGTGGTGTAAATCAGCCAGGGTCTATGCTCCTGAAACTTATCCCCTGTTGGAAAGTGTGCATGTGTGACAGTCTAACGAGGACAGGGTCAGGCTCGGCTGTGATGCCTTCCACAGTCGATTGTCAATGTTCACTCTTTGGACGCACACATGAGGAACAGTCATTTGGGTGAGATACCATGGAATGTACCCCAGCAAGAGTCAGTGCCTTCAGCAGGGGAGCGTAGGAATCTGGGTTTGTGGGAGGGGGAAGGCTGTTTGGCCTCCAGGGATGAGAATGAGTCTCACTGCATTGAACCACTCACCATTTACTAAATTCTTACCGTTCTTCAGAAGAAATTTGACTGTGTTGATATGACCCCTGTGAGCTGCGATGAAAAGTGCAGTGGAAGCACGTTCTGCGATCCAGGCCGCTCTCTGATCGTGGCTCATTCGCCTCGAGTTCGGAGTGGAATAATTGCTGTCCTTGCGAACGCCTAGAGACGCTAACTGCAAGTCAACAAACACCGTCAACATACTCAGGACCCTTTCACTCTTTTTTGGATTCATTCATGGGATGGGGGCGTCGCTGGCGAGGCCGGCATTTATTCCCCATCCCTAATTGCCCTTGAGAAGGTGGTGGTGGGCCTTCTTCTTGAACTGCTACAGTCCTTGTCCCACAGTGCTGTTAGGTAGGGACCCAGTGACGATGAAGGAACGGCGATACGTGTCCAAGTCAGGATGGTGTGTGACTTGTGCTTTTAGAGCACAAAATCTAAGCTGACACTCAAGTGCAATACTGAGGGAGTGCTGCACTGTCAGAGGTGCCACCTTTCGGCTGAGATGTTAAACCGAGGCCCCGTCTGCCCTTCCAGGTGGTTCCTAAGCACATCGAGATTCAAAATCAGCGACCCCAAATGTGCTACTGAGCTGCACGGATCCCAATTTCCAACCCCTGGGGTTGCAGTAAGTTTGCTGCTCATAGCTGGGGTGGTAATAATGGTGCTAGATTAGCCTACAGACAATTGCGCCTGCTCCTCACCACTATCCAGTCAGAAAGTACGTTTGTGTGTGGACTTCGAGTGATGAGAGGTTCTCTGATGATCCCCCCCTTCACCCCGCCTCCCCCCTCGTGAGTCAGTGCCTTTGAGAGGGGATGGGAGCAAATGGGGAAGAAGAAAACCCCTGGTGGTAATCCCAGATTCACAGCCATGAAGACCAAGAGGGGAGATGCCGGCAGCTATCTGCAGGGTGGGAATGACATGGGAGTGTTTGATGGGACAGTGTAGAGGGAGCTTTACTCTGTATCTAACCCATGCTGTACCTGCCCTGGGTGTGTTTGATGGGACAGAGTAGAGGGAGCTTTACTCTGTATCTAACCCATGCTGTACCTGCCCTGGGAGTGTTTGATGGGACAGTGTAGAGGGAGCTTTACTCTGTATCTAACCCATGCTATACCTGCCCTGGGAGTGTTTGATGGGACAGTGTAGAGGGAGCTTTACTCTGTATCTAACCCGTGCTGTACCTGCCCTGGGAGTGTTTAAAGGGACAATAGATGTTCTAAATTGGATAGCCTGGTGGTGAAGAATAGAATACTAGAGCCTGGTCTTTAATTGTTTCCAGGCCTTTATTTACAGGGATTCCTCTTACACACACACCACACCCTAGATAAGCTCTCCTATAAAAAGGATACAAGAGAGTCTCCAATTCATACCCATCACCTGAATACAATTAACACTCATAGAGTCATAGAGTTATAAAGTTATACAGCACGGATAGAGGCCCTTCGGCCCATCGTGTCCGCGCCGGCCATCAAGCCCAGTCTACTCTAATCCCATATTCCAGCATTTGGTCCGTAGCCTTGTATGCTATGGCATTTCAAGTGTTCATCCAAATGCTTCTTGAATGTTGTGAGGGTTCCTGCCTCCACAACCCTTTCAGGCAGTGAGTTCCAGACTCCAACCACCCTCTGGGTGAAAAAGTTCTTTCTCAAATCCCCTCTAAACCTCCCGCCTTTTACCTTGAATCTATGTCCCCTTGTTATAGAACCCTCAACGAAGGGAAAAAGCTCCTTAGTATCCATCCTATCTGTGCCCCTCATAATTTTGTACACCTCAATCATGTCCCCCCTCAGCCTCCTCTGCGCCAAGGAAAACAAACCCAATCTTCCCAGTCTCTCTTCATAGCTGAAGCGCTCCAGCCCTGGTAACATCCTGGTGAATCTCCTCTGCACCCTCTCCAAAGCGATCACATCCTTCCTGTAGTGTGGCAACCAGAACTGCACACAGTACTCCAGCTGTGGCCTAACCAGTGTTTTATACAGCTCCATCATAACCTCCTTGCTCTTATATTCTATGCCTCGGCTAATAAAGGCAAGTATCCCATATGCCTTCTTTACCACCTTATCTACCTGTTCCGCCGCCTTCAGGGATCTGTGAACTTGCACACCAAGATCCCTCTGACCCTCTGTCTTGCCTAGGGTCCTCCCATTCATTGTGTATTCCCTTGCCTTGTTAGTCCCTCCAAAGTGCAGCACCTCGCACTTTTCCGGGTTAAATTCCATTTGCCACTGTTCCGCCCATCTGACCAACCCATCTATATCGTCCTGCAGACTGAGGCTATCCTCCTCGCTATTTACCACCCTACCAATTTTTGTATCATCAGCGAACTTACTGATCATACCTTTTACATTCATATCCAAGTCATTAATGTAGACCACAAACAGCAAGGGACCCAGCACCGATCCCTGTGGTACCCCACTGGCCACAGGCTTCCAGTCACAAAAACAACCTTCGACCATCACCCTCTGCCTTCTGCCACTAAGCCAGTTTTGTATCCAAAGTGCCAAGGCGCCCTGGATTCCATGGGCTCGTACCTTCTTGACCAGTCTCCTGTGTGGGGCTTTATCGAAGGCCTTACTGAAATCCATGTATACCACATCCACTGCGTTACCCTCATTCACACGCCTAGTCACCCCCTCAAAAAAATCAATCAAATTAGTCAGACATGATCTTCCCTTGACAAAGCCATGTTGACTATCCCTGATTAATCCTTGCTTCTCCAAGTGGAGACTAATTTTGTCCTTCAGAATTTTTTCCTCATTGATATAAATCATACAATTAACAATAGAGAGGGAGCTTTACTCTGTATCTAACCTGTGCTGTACCTGCCCTGGGAGTGTTTGATGGGTCAGTGTAGAGGGAGCTTTACTCTGTATCTAACCTGTGCTGTACCTGCACTGGAAGTGTTTGATGTATTATCTATTGTTCAGTATTAAGCAATGATACCTCCTCATTATCGCCATGTGCTGCAGCACGCAGCAGCTTCATCCAGCCATCTTGAAACCAGGTTTTCATTGTTATTATTGCATCTTTGATGATGCCGTTGAATTGCAGGGTGACATTATCGGGCATTTCCCCTGTAAAATACACACACCTCTGTCAGCATTTCCACTCTGGCCACATTTATGACAACACATAACACAAACCAGTCAAACACCCAATTGAACTGTCGGCTTGGCTCAGAGACTCCGCCACAGACTGGAACATGCAACCTAGACTGACACTCTAGTGCAGCACTGGGGAATGCTGCCTTTGGAGGTGCCGTCTTTCAGATGAAACGTTAAACTGAGCCCCAGCCCACTGCTCAGGTGAACCTAGGAGCCCAGGGCACTATTCAAAGTGGAGTTTTCCCAGTATCCCTTAACTGAGGTCAGAATAACTGGTCATCCGTCTGACTGCTGTCTCTGGGATCTTGCTGTGTGCAAATTGGCTGCGTGATCTACCTCCATAATGACCGTGACTGCGCTTCAGAGAAAAAGAGTAACTCATTGAGTATGAAGCACTCGGGGAGGTATTAATGCGCTCTTAAACTGACAAGGAAGGCCAGTGTGTAAAGGAACCACTTGATGAGATGCCCAGCTGTGGACAGCAGCAATCAGGGGTTAGGATAAGTCTCGGCACCAGTGGGTCGGGGGTCGGGGGGTGACGTGGAATCAGCCAGGGTTCCAGCTCCCAGTCGCCCTTGTTGGAAAGTGTAGCTACATCAGTGCTCTCCAATAGAAATCACTGACTAGACACAGCGACACTCTTTTAACCACATCCACTATTTTTAGCAGATAACGCCAAACACACACACACACACACATATACACACACATATACACACACACACTATGCAGGTAAATGTACTTCACAGGTGTGTATACAGTTGCCAACCCTCCCGGATTGCCTGGAATGTCCGATGATGACAATGGCCTGGTAGCATCAGTGTCTCACTGGTTGATGCAAGTGCGCTGTTCATTAATGAGACACGTTCCCAGGCAACAATACCTTTTAATAGGATATAAGAAGGGGAAGGGGAAGAGAAAGGGAGTGAAAGTGGGTGAGCAGCGGTGGATGGGCGTTCAGTCTGCCACTGACCTGGTTAGTAAATGCACCGTTTGGTGCGTGACCAAGATGGACCAGGCAGGAAAGTCCCAGGCCTGATCCCCGGCCTGTGCTGAGCTTCAAAAGTAGGCAGCAGTCGGGCTACTACAACTTGCCTCAGCACCCCATGGGCTAGAGAGGGGAACAATTGACCAGGGGTTGTGGCTTCTGATCCCTAGATGGTGACCCACCCCCACCACCGAGCGCGGGACAGAATCGGGCACGGGACAGAATCGGGCGTGGGACAGAATCGGGTACGAGACAGAATCGGGCGTGGGACAGAATCGGGCGTGGGACAGAATCGGGTACGGGACAGAATCGGGTACGGGACAGAATCGGGCGTGGGACAGAATCGGGCACGGGACAGAATCGGGTACGGGACAGAATCGGGCGCGGGACAGAATCGGGCGTGGGACAGAATCGGGTACGGGACAGAATCGGGCACTGGACAGAATCGGGCGTGGGACAGAATCGGGTACGGGACAGAATCGGGCGTGGGACAGAATCGGGTACGGGACAGAATCGGGTACGGGACAGAATCGGGCGTGGGACAGAATCGGGCGTGGGACAGAATCGGGCACGGGACAGAATCGGGCACGGGACAGAATCGGGTACGGGACAGAATCAGGCACGGGACAGAATTGGACGTGGGACAGAATTGGGCGAGGAACTACATGGTCAAACACTGGTACATGGAGTGTAGCCCGGACCCGTGGAATGCGTGGTCGGGGGTACTTGCTGCCTGTGGGGAGATATTTGGCAAAGAGTAACGGGTAAGGGGGGGGTGTACCTACCCCCTACCCAATTAGGGTTGCCAACTCTCCAGGATTGCCCTAGAGTCTCCAGGAATTAAAGACTAATCTCCAAGATATTGCTGCGAGCAGCACCAGGAGAACAATCAGAGGGGCATTAAAAAGAATTGTGTTTTCAAAAACATTTTCTTTAAGCACTTTTGTTGATTATATATAAAAATATCGGGGGTGGGAAAAAAGGCTGTTTGACCGATAATCAGGAATCATCTAATTGGGTAATGAAGAGTCTATTCACTTTCCGATTGGTGTAGGAAGGCGGGGCACCGCGAGGATGGACGTGTCAGGCGACCAATTGCAGGAGTGTAGGGGCGGGGCGGTTGGAGGCAGAGGGTCATGTGATGAGACCTCCTGGAATGTGTCCAACCAGAGTTGGCAACCCTATACCCGACACAGACTGTGACTATATGGGGGCGACGGTGCTGGGATGGGGGAAGAGGTGGTGTGCTAACCAAGGGTCTTACCCTCGTCCATGTAGAAGAGCCTCTGTAGGTTGGTGGGAATTCCAGCCACCAGCTCCAGTGTGGACTTCATGTCCCCTATCGTCATGTCGTCGTGACACTTGTGCATTTGGAAGATCTCCCCCGTGTCCTCCAGTCGCACTGTCAGGCTGAAGAACTTTTCAGGTGACATGAGGGGTGGGGGGTTTGCGGGGGACGGGGGGGACGAGGGGGGTCCTCCCTCACCTTGACCTGCTGCAAATAAAAGGACCTCACTGCCCCAGGTGGGGAGGCCGGCCACACAACGACACCTAGCTGGCCATCAAAAATATAAATATATTAAAACATGAATGAGAAATATTTAATTTAAGTCAATAATTCCTAAATGTTATATCGGCTAAAGGATGCCCTTCAGTGCCTGGGTATGAGGAGGGTGAGGGTTTCTCTGCTTCGTGGCGTTGGCTGGGGATCACGATAAGAGCTTGTGTTTGGCATCTCCTTGGAGACAGGCTTTGCTTCCTCAGCTCTGTGAGGGGTGGAGCCTCCTGCCTCCCAGCAGCTGCCAGCTCCTCTTTAGTTTAAAGCACCTGTTTTACCACATTGCAGGTTCCACACTGCCCCTGCAGTAAACATGGCACCACCAGCTGATAATAACAAAATTAATTCTCACTGGGAATGTCAGAGGTGTGTGTGCGCGTGTTCTCCCCAGTATTTATATCCTCAGTCTATCACAAACCGTGTTTGTGTGTGTGTACCCTCAGTATGTGTCACCCATGTGTGTATCCCTTCCCTGTGCCCATCTGTAAATATAGTCTTTCTATCCCCCTCTGTATTCTCAGTATGCATGCTCATAGTGTGCACCTTCGGTTGTGTACCATGTGTATTTCCCTTTTGTGTACACCGTCAATGTGCCTATGTCCTTATTGTATGTTTACCCTCAAGTTTGTGAACCTACAGTGTATGTACCTGCTGTGTTTGTATCCCCTGTGTACCCCCACCTGGCTCTATCCCTCCGTGTGTATAAGTCCATTTGTGTATATACGCCCTCAGTGTGTGTTTGTGTATACACACAATCTGTATACCCATGTGTCCCCTCAGTGAGTATACCCTCGTGTGGTAGGTGTGTGTGTGTGTGCGTGCATATATACACCCTCAGTGTGTATGCCCTCAGTGTGGTATGTGTGTGTTTATACCCTCAGTGTGGTATGTGTGTGTATATCTTCAGTATGGTATGTGTGTGTGCATACACTCAGTGTGGTATGAGTGTGTGCATGCTCTCAGTGTGGTATGTGTTTGTGTATACTCTCAGTGTGGTATGTGTGTGTGTATACCCTCAGTGTGGTATGTGTGTGTGTATACCCTCAGTGTGGTATGTGTGTGTGTATACCCTCAGTGTGGTATGTGTGTGTGTATACCCTCAGTGTGGTATGTGTGTGTGTATACTCTCAGTGTGGTATGTGTGTGTGTATACCCTCATTGTGGTATGTGTGTGTGTATATACCCTCAGTGTGGTATGTGTGTGTATACCCTCAGTGTGGTATGTGTATGTGTATACCCTCATTGTGGTATGTGTGTGTGTATATACCCTCAGTGTGGTATGTGTGTGTGTATACCCTCATTGTGGTATGTGTGTGTGTATACCCTCAGTGTGGTATGTGTGTATGTATATACCCTCATTGTGGTATGTGTGTGTGTATACCCTCAGTGTGGTATGTGTGTGTGTATACCCTCAGTGTGGTATGTGTGTGTGTATACCCTCAGTGTGGTATGTGTGTGTGTATACCCTCAGTGTGGTATGTGTGTGTGTATACCCTCAGTGTGGTATGTGTGTGTGTATACCCTCAGTGTGGTATGTGTGTGTGTATACCCTCAGTGTGGTATGTGTGTGTGTATACCCTCATTGTGGTATGTGTGTGTGTATACCCTCAGTGTGGTATGTGTGTGTGTATACCCTCATTGTGGTATGTGTGTGTGTATACCCTCAGTGTGGTATTTGTGTGTGTATACCCTCAGTGTGGTATGTGTGTGTGTATACCCTCATTGTGGTATGTGTGTGTGTATACCCTCAGTGTGGTATTTGTGTGTGTATACCCTCAGTGTGGTATGTGTGTGTGTATACCCTCAGTGTGGTATGTGTATGTGTATACCCTCATTGTGGTATGTGTGTGTGTATATACCCTCAGTGTGGTATGTGTGTGTGTATACCCTCATTGTGGTATGTGTGTGTGTATACCCTCAGTGTGGTATGTGTGTATGTATATACCCTCATTGTGGTATGTGTGTGTGTATACCCTCAGTGTGGTATGTGTGTGTGTATACCCTCATTGTGGTATGTGTGTGTGTATATACCCTCAGTGTGGTATGTGTGTGTGTATACCCTCATTGTGGTATGTGTGTGTGTATACCCTCAGTGTGGTATTTGTGTGTGTATACCCTCAGTGTGGTATGTGTGTGTGTATACCCTCAGTGTGGTATGTGTGTGTGTATACCCTCAGTGTGGTATGTGTGTGTGTATACCCTCAGTGTGGTATGTGTGTGTGTATACCCTCAGTGTGGTATGTGTGTGTGTATACCCTCAGTGTGGTATGTGTGTGTGTATACCCTCAGTGTGGTATGTGTGTGTGTATACCCTCAGTGTGGTATGTGTGTGTGTATACCCTCAGTGTGGTATTTGTGTGTGTATACCCTCAGTGTGGTATGTGTGTGTGTATACCCTCAGTGTGGTATGTGTGTGTGTATACCCTCAGTGTGGTATTTGTGTGTGTATACCCTCAGTGTGGTATGTGTGTGTGTATACCCTCAGTGTGGTATTTGTGTGTGTATACCCTCAGTGTGGTATGTGTGTGTGTATACCCTCAGTGTGGTATGTGTGTGTGTATACCCTCAGTGTGGTATGTGTGTGTGTATACCCTCAGTGTGGTATGTGTGTGTGTATACCCTCAGTGTGGTATTTGTGTGTGTATACCCTCAGTGTGGTATGTGTGTGTGTATACCCTCATTGTGGTATGTGTGTGAGTATACCCTCAGTGTGGTATGTGTGTGTGTATACCCTCAGTGTGGTATGTGTGTGTGTATACCCTCAGTGTGGTATGTGTGTGTGTATACCCTCATTGTGGTATGTGTGTGTGTATACCCTCAGTGTGGTATGTGTGTGTGTATACCCTCAGTGTGGTATGTGTGTGTGTATACCCTCAGTGTGGTATGTGTGTGTGTATACCCTCAGTGTGGTATGTGTGTGTGTATACCCTCAGTGTGGTATTTGTGTGTGTATACCCTCAGTGTGGTATGTGTGTGTGTATACCCTCATTGTGGTATGTGTGTGTGTATACCCTCAGTGTGGTATGTGTGTGTGTATACCCTCATTGTGGTATGTGTGTGTGTATACCCTCATTGTGGTATGTGTGTGTGTATACCCTCAGTGTGGTATGTGTGTGTGTATACCCTCAGTGTGGTATTTGTGTGTGTATACCCTCAGTATCCATATCTCCAGAAATGAACAGACTTCAATCACAACTGTAAATATAAAATGTTTTTATCAGACTCCAGGTCCACAAACGAGTGAAGGAGCTGGACAGAGAGTGACCGGCGGGTGGAGCTAACAAGCTATATCATTGCACAATATGTAAAATTGTTATTTCAAACTATAAAATTGCTTCTTATTATATCCAGAATCTATCGACCTTACGGCAGGTAAATCCCTGTGTGTGGCGAACACCCCCTGGTGACCATGGGGAGATCATTTGCCCCCATTAAAGCCCAATGCCACACAGTGGGGCATTTTCTAACCCCCCCCCCCCCCCCACAAACCACTGGCACTGAACCACGCAGGCCAGCAAGAACCCAGATTCTGCTGAGTGAGTTGATCTCAGCTGGGCAGAGTACCATATTGACATGTTGTGGGGGAGGGCGGGAATTCAATCAGTGAAATGGGCTGTGAACATCACGTGAGGACAGGCTCGGCTGGGGTGAGCTGGGCTGCACAGTCAAAAAGCCCACTGACAAGCATGGTCGAGGCTCACACGGGTATGGTAGTGTAGTGGTTATCTTCCTGGACTCACAATCCAGCAGACCTGGACTAATAAATCTAGAAGAATGCAAGTTCAAATCCCACAACGGAAGTTTGGAAATCAGTTTTGAGAAAAACCTGGAAATAAAAAGCTGGACTCAGTAAAAGTGACCATGAAGCTGTCGGATTGTCATAAAAACCCAACTGGTTCAGTAATGGAAAAAGAAACCTGCTGTCCTTACCCGGTCCGGGCCGATATATGATTCCAGTCCCACACCAATGTGGTTGACTGTTAACTGCCCTCTGATGTGGCCTAGCAAGCTACTCAGTTGTATCAAACCACTACCAGCAGATCAAGTAGAATCCCCACCACCACCTTCTCAGGGCAACTAGGAATGGACATTAAATGCCAGCCTTGCCAGCGACGCCCACATCCCGAGAATGAATTAAAAAAGCAGGTGGAGATTGGTCACGTGAATGGGTGCTGCAAGATTGCAGGCATCCCAGCAAGGATTCCGCTCCTCCCGAGAAGGAAGGGGACAGAATCCTGGGAGCAAGAAAACAAATGACATTCCAGAGTGGGAGTTTAAACCACCAGGCACAAAAAGCTCGCTCCCGATTCATAAATCAGAACCAAGCAGTGAAATGTGTTCATAGAAAAACACCAAACTGTAACTGCAATGCATTTAGTATCCAGGCATTCGTCGAGTTAGTCAACAGTCTCAGGCTGCATGACTCAAAGACAAGGAATGGGCAATAAATGCTGGCCTTGCCAGCGACACCCACATCCCGTGAACGAATAAAAGAAAATTGGCCAGTTTCACTGTCAATCACACACACTTGACCCCTTAGTTGGGCAAATTAGCTCATGGTTATTGGTGACCCCTCCCAAAGTGTATTAAATCCAAATAAGTTAAGTAATTCCCGTTCCCTAGGAACTGGCCAACCTCAAATGGTAGGTTTAGAGAGGCCAACCTACCTGAGTGGAGCTGGATGGCAGTTTAACTAAGTCCCTTGAACCTTCTGAGGTGGTGCATAGAATCAAACTCGATTGGTTTGGAACTAACCTTCTTATAGAATGTTTTGAACAGCAGACCAATCATGGGTTACCAAGGAGACTGCAATTCATTCAAAACATCATGTAAAGCTTTTAAACCGGGAGAAACAGGAAAAACTGTACTATAAGACCAGCATACGGGAACGATGGATAATCGGAATACAACAGTAGCCGAGTCATGAGTGGGGGAAGCCATCAAATATTTTATAGTTGGAGTCTAATCGAGTAGTTTGGATGTTTTATGTATAGAATAACAGATACCTGGGAATGAGTTACAGGATGGAATCGAATTGAGAAGATGGAGTGGTTGAGGTGAATAGCGTAGATACATTTAACAGGAAGTTAGATAAGTACATGAGGGAGAAAGGGATAGAAGGATATGTTGAAAGGGTTAGATGAAGTAAGGTGAGAGAAGGCCCGTGTGGAACATAAACACCGACATAGACCTGTTGGGCCGAATGGCCCATTTCTGTGCTGTAAATTCTATGTAATCCGCAAAGAAGGTTAGATGTTTTATAAACATAATAACTGATACCTAGAAGTGAGTTATAGGCTGGAATCTAATGAAGGGGTTTGGAAGGTTTATTGTAATATCTGGAAAAGAGTAGGGGGAAGTCAATGGAATGAAAATCGGGCAAGGTGTAAAACGGGCGGCTGATCTGATCCCTCCTGATTTCTCCTATCAACAACATGTTACCACTAGCATGTTCTCATATTGACAATGCATGGGCAACAACGGTTTCCAACCTTAACCCTAACCACTAACCCCAACCATAACCGTAACTCTAACCACTAACCCCAACAATAACCCTAACCTTAACCACTAACCCCAACCATAACCATAATCCTAACCCGAACCACCAATCCTACATCAGGTGGTGTCAATGGCATGATGTAGGGCTGGCCGCAGCTGTGGCGCTGTAGGTAGGCAGCATTGTCAATAGTCACTCCGATGCAGGGTGCATCTTATAAATGACCCAATCTGGCTCGAAAGTTACATCTCCTTTTGAATATAATTAACATCAGAGAAGAAAAGCAATTCAAAGTCATTGTTTACATGGCTATGAGCTGTAGATGACAGGAGCTGATTCATATATTCCAGTTAGCCAGGTTAAGTCCAGCTAGCAGTAATCAAATTGAAGGGACTACCAAAATCCCAATAGATATTAAAATAGATTCTTTATGATTGAAATTCACTTCACGTGATATCAAGAAATGGCTGAATGCACTGGATACAGCAAAGGCTATGGGCCCCGCCAACATCCCAGCTGTAGTGCTGAAGACTTGTGCTCCAGAACCAGCTGCGCCTCTAGCCAAGCTGTTCCAGTGCAGCTACAACACTGGCTTCTACCCGACAATGTGGAAAATTGCCCAGGTATGTCCTGTCCACAAAAAGCAGGACAAATCCAATCTGGCCAATTACCACCCCATCAGTCTACTCTCAATCAACAACAAAGTGATGGAAGGTGTCGTCGACAGTGCTATCAAGCGGCACTTACTCACCAATAACCTGCTCACCAATACTCAGTTTGGGTTCCGCCAGGACCACTCTGCTCCAGACCTCATTACAGCCTTGGTCCAAACATGGACAAAAGAGCTGAATTCCAGAGGTGAGGTGAGAGTGACTGCCCTTGACATCAAGGCAGCATTTGACCGAGTGTGGCACCAAGGAGCCCTAGTAAAATTGAAGTCAATGGGAATCGGGGGAAAACTCTCCAGTGGCTGGAGTCATACCTAGCACAAAGGAAGATGGTAGTGGTTGTTGGAGGCCAATCATCTCAGCCCCAGGTCTTTGCTGCAGGAGTTCCTCAGGGCAGTGTCCTAGGCCCAACCATCTTCAGCTGCTTCAATAATGACCTTCCCTCCATCATAAGGTCAGAAATGGGGATGTTCGCTGATGATTGCACAGTGTTCAGTTCCATTCACAACCCCTCAGATGATGAAGCAGTCCGAGCCCGCATGCAGCAAGACCTGGACAACATCCAGGTTTGGGCTGATAAGTGGCAAGTAACATTCACGCCAGACAAGTGCCAGGCAATGGCCATCTCCAACAAGAGAGAGTCTAACCACCTCCCCTTGACATTCAACGGCATTACCATTGCCGAATCCCCCACCATCAACATCCTGGGGGTTACCATTGACCAGAAACATAACTGGACCAGCCATATAAATACTGTGGCTACAAGAGCAGGTCAGAGGCTGGGTATTCTGTGGCGAGTGACTCACCTCCTGACTCCCCAAAGCCTTTCCACCATCTACAAGGCACAAGTAAGGAGTGCGATGGAATACAGCCTGCTTGATTGGCACCCCCTCCACCACCCTAAACATTCACTCCCTTCACCACCGGCGCACTGTAGCTGCAGTGTGTACCATCCACAGGATGCACTGCAGCAACTCACCAAGGCTTCTTCGACAACACCTCCCAAACCCACGACCTCTACCACCTAGAAGGACAAGAGCAGCAGGTGCATGGGAACAACACCACCTGTACGTTCCCCTCCAAGTCACACACCATCCCGACTTGGAAATATATCGCCGTTCCTTCATCGTCGCTGGGTCAAAATCCTGGAACTCCCTTCCTAACAGCACTGTAGGAGAACCTTCACCACACGGACTGCAGCGGTTCAAGAAGGCGGCTCACCACCACCTTCTCAAGGGCAATTAGGGATGAGCAATAAATGCCGGCCTCGCCAGCGATGCCCACATCCCATGAATGAATTTTCTAATAATGAACAATCTATTGCCAGGTTTCATCCCATTTTTTTGTTAAAAGAGGAATTTCCCCACCATGCTTATTAATTGCAAAGATGAACGACCTGTAACATAGAAAAAGGAGGACGGAGTAAGACCAGCTGGTCCATCAAGTCTGTCCCATTCTTGAGTTTGCTGCCATTTAATTGCTTGCCTCAGTAGTTTTGTCACTTCTAAGGATGTTTAGGAGGACAATGGAATGTTACGTTTTTTTTTAGTCATTTCAAATGATTCCGCACCCCAGGTTAGAGCAGTAGCTTCAGTCTTTGATTTCTCAGCACATAGCAGGGAGAAAGGGGTGAATAGGACACTTGAGGCCACCAATTAGTGCAGACTGTGATTAACGAAAACCAGAGCCTTGTAGGAGCAGATACCACATCATTAAACCAGAATGACAGGTGCTGGGCATAGGGCAGACAACCTCACAATCAAACAACTTCTACCTATTCAGTACAGCACAGCTCCAACCATCTCAGGCACTGAGGATTGGGAGATTGTTTGCTAGTATGCCCATTCTAGAGGTAGCCTGGATTCCCATTAGAACACAATAAAACTAATGTATATATTGTGATTTTGCTTCAAGCAACACAGAGCATTTCTTCCTGAACAGCTTTCCCGGGTCGGTCACTTTTTCTGGTATGGGGGAACCTCATTATACTGAGCACCATCAGTAGTGATCAGTCACTTATAATAATCATAGCCTGCTTCCCAAAACCACGATCCATCCAATAATTTCCTACAGGCCAGTTAAACATCTGTGGTAAGGACATTTTTGGAATCTTTAATTAAAGATAAAATACTAAAAATTTAGATGGAGAAAATAATTAGAAGCAGTCAACAGCAACTTCAGAAAGGAAGGTTATGCTTGACAAACCTAATGGGGTTCTTGAGGAGGTGACAGATATGGTGGATGGGGGAAATAGATAGGATGGATACTAAGGAGCTTTTTCCCTTCGTTGAGGGTTCTATAACAAGGGGGCATAGATTCAAGGTAAAAGGCGGGAGGCTTAGAGGGGATTTGAGAAAGAACTTTTTCACCCAGAGGGTGGTTGGAGTCTGGAACTCACTGCCTGAGAGGGTTGTGGAGGCAGGAACCCTCACAACATTCAAGAAGCATTTGGATGAGCACTTGAAATGCCATAGCATACAAGGCTACGGACCAAATGCTGGAATATGGGATTAGATTAGACTGGGCTTGATGGCCGGCGCGGACACGATGGGCCTCTATCCGTGCTGTATAACTCTATGACTCTATGAAATGGTGTGGATGTGGTGTACATGGGCTTTTAAAAAGCCTTTAACAAGGTACCACACAGGAGATTACCGAAGATGATTAAGGGTACTTTGATGAAGTATCAGAGAGAGTTGATGAAGGTAAGCAGTAGATGTTTTATATATGGATTTTCAAAAGGTATTTGATAAAGAACCACATAACAGACTTATTCGGAAAATAGAAGCAGATGGGATTAAAGGGACGGTGGTAACTTGGGTACGTAATTGGCTAAGTGACAGGAGGCAGAGAGTAGTGGTGAACAGATGTTTTCCTGACTGGAGAGAAATATGCAGTGGGGTCCCCCAGGGGTCAGTATTAGGACCATTGCTTTTCTTGTTACATGTAAATGACCTGGACTTGTGTATAGGGAGTACAGTTTTGAAGTTTGAAGATGATACAAAATTTGGCAACATAGGAAATAGTGAGGAGGATAGTAGTAGACTTCAGGAGGACATAGACAGACTGGGGAAGACACATGGCAGATGCAATTTAATGCGGATAAGTGTGAAGTGATGCATTTTGGGAGGAAAATCATGGCGAGGCAGTATAATCTAAATGGTGCTATTTTGAGGGGGGTGCAAGAGCAGAGGGACCTGGGGATGCATATTCACAAATCTTTGAAGGTGGCAGGGCAAGTTGATAGGGCGGTTAAGAAAGCATATGGATTCTTGGCTTTGTAAATTGTGACATTGAAAAACAAGGAAGCCATACTAAACCTTTACAAATCACTGGTTAGGCCTCAGCTGGAGTATTGTATACAATTCTGGCATCACACTTTAGGAAGGATGTCAAGGCCTTGGAGAGAGTACAGAGGAGGTTTACCAGAATAATAGCAGGGATGAGGGACTTCAATTATGTGGAGAGATCGGAGAAGCTGGGATTGTTCTCCCTGCAAAGAATTACAAAGAAGTACAAAGAATGTACAGCACAGAAAAGGTCATTTGGCCCAACAGGTCCATGCCAGTATTTATTCATCCACATCAGCCTCCTCCCATCCTTCTTTGTCTAACCCTATCAACATATCCTTCTATTCCTTTCTCCCTCATGTGTTTAACCAGCTTCCCCTCAAATGTATCTATGCTAGTCGCCTCAACTACTCCTTGAGGTAGCGAGTTCCACATTCGAACCACTCTCTGGGTGAAGAAGTTTCTCCTGAATTGGATTTGTTAGTGACTATCTTATATTTATGGCCTCTAGTTCTGGTTTCCCCCGCAAGTGAAAACATCTTCTCTACGTCTACCCTATCAAACCTTTCACAATCTTAAAGATCTCCATTGGGTCACCTTTCAGCCTTCTCTTTTCTAGAGAAAAAAGCCCCAGCCTGCTCAATCTTTCCCGATAGGTAGAACCTCTCAGTTCTGGTATCATCCTAGTAAATCTTTTTTGCACCTTCTCCAGTGCCTTTATATCCTTTTTCTAGGTTTGATTAGTTTAACAATTATTTCCCCCCTTTCTATCTTAAATGTCTTTACATCTTTTTTGATCTCTTCTTCTGATGTCATGCCCACCATATTAGTCTCCCTGGTAAATACTGAGGCAAAGTAATTATTTAATATTTCTGCCATTCCGCTGTCATTACCTGTGAGTTTATCTTGTGTATCCCTTAGTAGACCTAACTCTATTCTGATTTTTCTTGTGTTATTTATGTGTCTGTAGAATACCTTACTATTTTTTTTGATATTCCGTGATAATTTAATTTCGTAGTTTCCCTTTGTTTTCCTAATTTTTGACTTCTTTCTTAACCTTTTCATATTCCGTTTTGTCATCCTCCTCCTTGTTGTCTGTGTACTTAGTGTGTGCCTTTTGCTTTAGTTTCAATTTTGCCCTTATTTCTTTATTCATCCATGGTGAGTCATTACTGGTTAGCTTGTTCTTGCTTTTTAGTGGATATATTTCTCTTGGACTTTATTGATCATCGTTTTAAATGTTTTCCACCTACTTCTATTTCTTTTTTCGTCAATACATTTTTTCAGTTTATTTTCCCTAGTTCCATTCTCATTCCCTCAAAATCAGTTTTTTTCCAATTTATTACTTTGGCCTTTATATTATTTACATCCTTCTCAATCTTTATTTTAAACCTTATTATGTTGTGATCACTATTGCCTAGATGTTCCCCTATACTTACTTCTCTTTCCTGTTCTGGTGTATTTCCCATAACTAGATCCAGCAGTTCTTCCCCTCTTGTTGGGCTTTTTACATACTGGGTGAGAAATGAGTTCTTCACACATTGTAAAATTTCCATTCCTTGTACCCCTTTACCTACCTCTTCTTGCCAATTTATTTGGGGATAGTAAAAATCTCCCATGATTATTATTCTATGTCCTTTACTCATGTCACATACTTGCTTACATACTTCTTCCTCCACCTCCTTTCCACTATTAGGTGGTCTGTAGTATACCCCTATTAGGTGGTCTGTAGTATACCCCTATTAGGTGGTCTGTAGTATACCCCTATTAGGGTTATCGATCACTTATCGTTTATTTCAATCCATATGGACTCTGTTTCTATCCATCTTAGTTATGTCCCTTCTTCCTACTGCCATTATGTTATTTCTAATTCGTAGAGCAGAAAAGGTTAAGGGGAGACCTAATCGAGGTATTCAAAATAATAAGGTGCTTTGAAAGAACACATGGTGGGAAACTGTTTCCACTGGCAAGTGGGTTGGTGAGCAGAGGTCATAGATTTAAAATAATTGGCAAAAGAACTAGAGGGGAAAATGAGGAGAAATTTTTTCACGCAGAAGGTTGTTATGATCTGGAACGCACTATCTGAAAGGGTGGTGGGAGCAGATTCCATAGGAACTTTCAAAAGGCAATTGGACATGTACCTGAAGAGAACTAATTTGCAGGGTTATGGGGAAAAAACTGGGGAGGGGGACTAAATTGGACAGCTCTTTTAAATAGCTGGCACAGGCACGACAGGCTGAATGGCCTCCTTCTGTGCTGTAAGATTCTATGATATGGAATTAGGGGGAATTGTAGCAAATTGGTTTAAACATTGGCAAGAAGGGAGGCAACTGAGTGGGAGTTTAGGGCAGTTTTGTAGAATGGTTGGAAGTGGGCAGCAGTGTCCCACAGGGTTCTGTTCTGGGACCACTTCTGTTCACTGTGTACATTAATGATTTGGATACAGGGAGTGCTGTCCAAATTTGCAGATGATACTAAATAGGAGGCTTAGTAAATATTTGATGACCAGAAGAAACTGCAATTGGATATTGGCACGGAGATAGAATGGACAAAAAAAAAGTCTTTGACACCCAGGGTGTCATATTTTTGCACATTTATATGACATCAACAGCCCTGCAAGTGCTTAAAGAGGCCTGTGAGATTAAAAAAAGTGAAAAAAATGCCTTTTCCACTAGGCATCCCACTGTTTATGCATTTATTGTACAGCACAGAAAGCCAACGGAGGGGACAACGACGAAGAATCGGGCACCATGCTCAGAGGCTCACCAGGAGGAACAGTGACCCACCCCAGAGTGTACAGGGAGAGGCTGTCTTTCCAGATGATGTCGGAGGAACTGTGTGTGAGGAGGCTACGTTTTAGTAAGGAGGCAATCGACCGTTTCTGTGAAATGTTAAAAAAAGGATCTTCAGCCAGGTTCCAACTCCCGAAGGGCCTGGTCAGTAGCCACGAAGGTAACCACATGGGGGTCATTTCAGTCAGGCACCAGTGACAAATGCAACATCATCCAGAGCCCTGTGAGAGTCTGCATTCCGCAGGTCACGGATGCCATATTCCGCAGGGCTTCTGAGCTCGTCAGGTGTCACATGGTCTCAGCGTGGCAAAGGGAGAGGTCTATCGCATTCCATAGGATTGCTGGATTCCCCAGAGTGCAGGGGGGCTGACGACGGAACACACGAGGCATTGAAGGCGCCCGATGATGCACCCATCACATACATCAGCAGGAAGGGCTTTCATTCGTTAAATGCGATGATCCTTTGCAATGCTGACCTGCGGATCATGAATGTCAAGGCAGATCCCTGGGGAAGGGCTCATGAAGGCATTCGTCCTTCGACACTCACATGATTCCTTCACCAGAGCGCGGCGAGGATCTGGATGGATTTTAGGTGACAAGGGCTACTTGCTAAATCCGTGGCTGATGGCACCCTACCACAGGACCAATAGTGCAGCGCAGGAAAGGTACATTGAATAACTGTGTCCTGTGGGAAGGTCTGACCAGTAACCAGACAGACCAGATGCCGATGGAAATGGACGAGGAGGAGGATCCCAGCCCGGATATCGCTGGGGTCATATTTCATGGCCCCTACCCCCCTTCGACCCCGAGGAAGCCATGGCTGCAGAGGGCAGGGTGGTGAGAGAGTAGCTGGTGGCTCAGGCATTTGGACTGTGATGCAAGTAACAAAATGCCCCCTCCCCCTTCCCAGGAAAGTACAAGAAAGGACAGGCAAGATTAACAGTCAGTGAACTTTTATTGCAGTTGCAGCATAAACAACAATTGAAATAGTTAGTGCAAAACTTTAAAGTGACATTGAGGTAATTAGTCATTTTCTACTTTGGCAATAATTGTAACATTATCATGGTTGAAATCATAAAAATTTTTCAAACAGTTCCAAATGACTTCTGACTAAATGATTTAAGGACCGCAGCAACAATTATAATACAAAATGAGAAATATCAATAAATAACATTCCAACAAGAACAACAGCATAAAGATTAACAGACTCATCCCCTCACAGGTGTGCCAGAGGGTCGCTGTGAAAGTCTGAGCAACAGGAGGTGGACTCTGCACAAGAAGGCACCCTATTTCCTCCTGCGCCTCACCCCTCCCTGTGAACGAACCCCTCGTGCCAAGGGTACGAGCTCTGTGTCTGGTCTATCGGTCGTCATCAGCGAGTTGGGAGATGTACTGGTCACGCTCAGCAAATATTGTTCTTCTCACTTGTCGACTGATGAAGTCCTCTTCCCAGTCATCATCACATGGGGCCCGACGTCTACCCTGGTCTTACAGGGGACTGGGACGCATCTCCCCCAACTCGCAGAGGTCCCTCACCCCCCCCCCCCCCCCACCCCGACAGGTCGGACTCATGTTTGGTGGCTGCCTGTGAGAGAGGGGAGTCGTGTGTTTCTTGCACAGAGCCAGTGGGGCCAGGAGTTAGAGAGGTGGTGAGGTGAGGCTCATCGTGGTCAAGCATCCTCTCCCTCCCCCTCTCTCCACCAACATCAGCACCCTGAAGATGATGTGTAGGGACAGGAGTGATAAAGCCAGTTCGCCTGCCCTCCCCCCAGGGTGTGCACCCAGGATTTTCCTCTAGATGCATCCCCCCCGACCACAGTTCCTCCTCGTTGTCCTCCCGCTCACTCGCCACCCCCCCCCCCCCCCCCTCAGACAGTTGTACACCTGTGAGAAGGAAGAACAAATGTTACAATGGTGAAGCATCTGCCACCTCACAGAAGCTCATCTGCTGCATGAGTATCGGCAAACTCTAATCTCCTTTTCCCACCCTGCAGCCAACAAGCTTTAAACATGCAGCTGGCCAAAGCAAGAAGGTGACACTCACCTACCCTCACTCCAATGTCATTAATTGCTATTTCACACCTCAAATCTCCAGAGATTTTAAAAGCACTTAGTGAGGCCCCTCTCCAATGGCGACGGAGTTTTATGACCAGATTGAACCCTGACCACTCAAACAAGCTCTGGCTATTGAGTGCATCAGTAACAATAAACACAAGATATTTAAAAACCTTAATTTTTACATTTCTCATAATCTGTTTAAAAAAAATAAAAATAATCTGTACAAACCCTAGTGGATTGCGTTGTCATTCAATTTTTTACAGCCCTGTTCCGCTGTCCTTGGCACGGAGCAGTCTGTGCCACCTGTCCATGGCACGATGCAGTTAGTGCCCAGAGCCTGTGCCACCTCCTTCCACACCAACATGCTGACTTTCCGTGGCACCCTAGATTTCTCGTTCCCCAGAAGCTGCTGACGCCTCGCCCTCCGAGGAGTACACACAGGCCTTCATCTGCAAAGTTGAGATCTCTTCTCATCCATCTTTTGCTCTGTCATCTTTTTTCTGTAAGTGCAGGTTGTGTTAATTTTCAACAGGTTTTTTAAAAACAGTTCATTACTTTGCACTGCTTTTTAAAAACAGTTCATGCACTGCCTTTTTATAAAAAGTTTTTTAAAGTTTCTTTACAATTAAACTAACTTTCTACAGTTAAGGTCATTTCAAGACAGCACTCACCTTTCTGTAACACTCCTGACTGAATTGTTGGTACTATAAACAGTGAAGATACCCATGTGGTCAACTGCAAACTCTGTTCCCATGCCGTTCAGAGGGCGCTGTGCTGTTCCCATCTCGCTCTTCCAACAACTTGCGGTGCAAAATATCGAAATTAAATGGGCAAAGGCAAGTCTAAACAACAGCGGATGCCATTCACTGCCCTGGGACAGCAAGTTCTGGCCCAATGTTGATGCAAGAGAGGGTACAGCATAGGTTCTCCAGAGCTCTGGTTAGACCCGACCCGACCTGGAGACTGCATTCAGTTCTGGACACTGCACCTCAGGAAGGACATATTGGCCTTGGAGGGGGTGCAGCTCAGATTCACCAGAATGATACTGGGGCTATAAGGGTTAAATTATAAGGACAGGTTGCATAGTCTAGGCTTGTATAGAAGATTAAGGGGTGATCTAATTGAAGTGTTGAAGATGATTAAAGGATTTGGTGGGGTAGATAGGGAGAAACTACTTCCTCTGGTGGGAGAGTCCAGAACAAGTGGGCATAACCTTAAAATTAGAACCAGGCTGTTTGGGGTTGTCATTAGAAAGCATTTCACACACAGGGTAGTGGGACTCTGGTACACACTCCCCCAAAAAGCTGTTGAGGCTAGGTCAATTGAAAATTTAAAAACAGAGATTGATAGATGATTAGATCAAAAGCAAAATACTGTGGATGCTGGAAATCTGAAATAAAAACAGAAAATGCTGGAGAAGCTCAGCAAGTCAGGCAGCATCTGTGAAGAGAGAAACAGAGTTAACGTTTCAGGTCGATGAACTGGAAGATGTTAAAGGGTTAAAGTTTTTGAGCAAGTACAGAGCCAGGGAAAGGGGGGGGGTGGTGGGGAGGAAACAACAAAAGGGAAGGTCTGTGATAGGGTAGAGGGCACAAGTGATTAAATGACAAAAGGGATGATGGTGCAAGGCAATAGGGTGGTAATGGGACAAATAAAGAAACAAAAAAGATTGGTCTGGAGTAGATGGCAACAGCAGAACCATTACCAGCACTGGCTGACCAAAAAACGGGAGCAGTGGTTATGATCTGAAGTTATTGAAATCAATGTTGAGTCCAGAAGGTTGTAAAGTGCCTAAATGAAAGATGAGGTGCTGTTCCTCGAGCTTCCGTTGAGCTTCACTGGAACAGTGCAAGAGGCCGAGGTCAGAGAGCACAGGGTGGGAGTGGGAAGAGGAATTAAAATGGCAAGCGACTGGCAGGTCAGGGTAATGCTTGCGGACAGAGCGGAGGT
This sequence comes from Heptranchias perlo, assembly GCF_035084215.1. Lineage (NCBI taxonomy): Eukaryota > Metazoa > Chordata > Chondrichthyes > Hexanchiformes > Hexanchidae > Heptranchias > Heptranchias perlo. Next base: position 46,541,109 of record NC_090343.1, read on the forward strand.
GTTCAGCAAAGTGATCACCCAGTCTGCGTTTAGTCTCCCCAGTGTAGAGGAGACCGCATTGTGAGCAGCGGATACAGTATATTAAATTGAAAGAACTACAAGTAAACCGCTGTTTCACCTGGAAGGAGTGTTTGGGGCCCTGGACGGTGGGAAGGGAGGAGGTGAAGGGGCAGGTGTTGCATCTCCTGTGCTCGCACGGGAAGGTTCCGCGGGGAGGAGAGTGGGTGTTGGGGGTAATGGAAGAGTGGACTACGGTGTCGCGGAGGGGGCGGTCCCTTCGGAATGCTGAAAGGGGAGGGGAAGATGTGTTTGGTGGTGGGATCACACTGAAGGTGGCGGAAAGGAGGATGATACGTTGAAAGTGGAGGCTGGTGGGGTGGAAAGTGAGGACAAGGGGGACCCTATCATGGTTCTGGGAAGGAAGGGAAGGGGTGAGGGCAGAAGTGCGGGAAATAGAACACGGTCGAGGACCCTGTCAACTACAGTGGAGGGGAATCCTCGGTTGAGGAAAGACATATCAGAAACACTGGCGTGGAAGGTGGTATCATCAGAACAGATGCGACAGAGACGGAGAAGCTGGGAGAAGGGAATAGAGTCCTTACAGGAAGCGGGGTGGGAGGAAGTGTAATCAAGGTAGTTGTGGGGGTCGGTGGGCTTGATAGATTATTAAGTAAGGGTATTAAGGGTTACAGAACCAAGCCGGGTAGTACAAGGTGAGGGGAGGGGGGGTGGGGGAGAATAGAAAGGTCGTAATCAAAGGGGATTCGATAATTAGGGGGATTGTCGTGACCGAGAGTCCAGGAGGGTGTGTTGCCTACCTGGTGCAACTGGAGAGGAACTTGGAAAGGGAGGGGGAGGATCCAGTTGGGACCAATGACATAGGCAAGAAAAGGGAAGAGGTCTTATGATCTTAGGAGGTCTTGGGATTACTACCCGAGCCACGTGCAAATTAACATAGGGATAGACAGATCAGGACTGTGAATGCATGGCTGAAAAACTGCTGTGGGAAGGAGGGGTTCCATTTCATGGGACACTAGCACCAGTACTGGGACAGGAAGGTGCTGTATCGCTGGGACAGGCTCCACTTGAACCGGAATGGAACTAGAGTCCTAATGGAAGGATAAATAGGGCTGTGGATAGGACTTTAAACTCTAAATTGGTGGGAAGGATCTGGTGAAAATAACAAGTCTGAAGATAAAAGAAATAGGAGATGAGAGTAAAGATCAGACCAAGGTAAGGAGTAAGGATAACAAACGATCAGGGAACAAATACAGTTAAAGAACACAAGTATAAAATATTGCAGAATATAATGTTTTTAGAAAAGATAGGGAAGGCGGGGTGATGGGGTAGCTGTACGAATTTGAGATAACATAATGGCAGTAGAAAAAAATGGACATAACTAACATTAATATAGACACGGAATCCATATGGATTGAGACAAAAGATAAGGGATCGATAACGTTAATAGGGATATGCTACAGACCACCTAATAGTGGAAGGGAAGTGGAGGATGAAATATGTAGACAAAGCTATGAAATTAGTAAAAAAACATCAAATAATAATCATGGGAGATTTCAGCTACCTCCAAATAAAGTGGCAAGAAGAGGTAGGGAAAGGAGTTTATACAGTGTGTTCAGGACTCCTTTCTTACCCAGTACGCAAGAAGCCCAAGACAGGAGTCACTGCTGGATCTAGTAATGGGAAATGAACCAGAACAGATAAGAGAAGTAAGCGTAGGAGAACATCTAGGCAATAGTGATCATAACATAATAAGGTTTAAAATAATGATCGAGAAAGACATAAGTAAGACAATGTCCAAAGTAATGGATTGGGGAAAAAAAGCTAATTTTGAGGGGATGAGAATGGATCTAGGGAAGGTAAACTGGAAAATAATGTTGACAGAGATAGAACAGCAGTGGGAAATATTCAAGCAGTGATCGAGAGTTCAGGAGAAATATATTCCTCTAAAAAGCAAGAACAAACTAGTAAATAATGAAACACTATGGATGAATAAAAAGAGAAAAGGGTAAAATTGAAACTAAAGGAAAGTTCATAGACAATAAAAGGAGACAATGACAAAAGGGAATATGAAGAGGTTAGGAAGGTAAAAACAATTAGAAAAGCAAAGAGGAACCACAAAATTAAATTATCAAGGAATATCAAAAGAAATAGTAAAGTATTCTACAGATACATAAATAACAGAAGAAAAATCAGGATAGGGATAGGGCCACTAAGGGATGCACAAAACAAACTCACAGGTAATGACAGCAAAACGGTAGAAATATTGAATAATTACTTTGCCTCAGTATTTATCACGGAGATGGGCATGACATTAGAAGAAGGGATCAAAAAAGATATAGACATTTAAGGTAGAAAAGGAGGGGAAAGATAATTGATAAACTAATCAAACTTGGAGAGATAAAATCTCTGGTCTGGATGGATTGCATCTGCACATATTAAAAGAAGTTAGGGAGGAGATAGCAGAGGCACTATTACATATATATAAAAATTCATTAGCAAAGGGAATAGTGCCAGAGAACAGGCAGACAGTTAATGTTATTCCTCTATTTAAAAAGGGAGATAGAACAAGTCCAGGGAACTACGGACCAATTAGCTTAACATCATTGTAGGAAAGATAATAGAATCTTTATTCAAAGATGTAATAGAAAAACATCTAGAAACCAAAATACAAGAATAGTCAGCACAGATTTCAAAAGGGAAGGTCATGCTTGACCAACCTTATTAAATTCTTTGAAGTAGTAACAGAAAGAGTAGACATGAGTAATGCAGTAGTGTAATCTATTTGGATTTTCAAAAGGCCTTTAATAAGGTACCGCATTGTAGACTCATGACTAAGGTCAGAGCATGTGGAGTCAGCGGACAGATAGCAGAATGGATAGCAAGTTGGCTACAAAACAGCAGAGTGTAGGGGCTAAAGGTAGTTACTCAGACTGGCAAAAGGTGGGAAGTGGTGTTCCACAGGGATCGGTGCTGGGACCACTGCTATTCGCAATTTACATTTAACGATTTGGACTCGGGAATCGGAAGTACAATTTCAAAATTTGGGACATCAAATTGAGGGGTGTAGTTAATACAAAAGGAAGAATGTGACAAAATATAAGACAACATTAATAAACTTGCAGAACGAGCAAATGGGTAATTGGCAAATGAATTTGAATATAGGCAAGTGAGGCGGTGCAGTTTGGTAGGAAGAATAAGGAGGCCACATACTGCTTGAATAATAAAGTCTAAATGGGGTAGAGGAGCAAAGGGATCTAGGGGTACAGATACACAAATCACTAAAAGTAGTGACACAGGCTATAGAAAGGGCCATAAAAAAGCAAACCAAGCACTGGGGTTCATTTCTAGAGGGACAGAATTGAACAGCAGAGAAGTTATTCTAAACTTGTATAGAACTTTGGTTAGACCACACTTGGAGTACTGTGAACAGTTCTGGTCTCCAGATTATAAAAAAGGATATAGAGGCATTGGAGAAGGTGCAAAAAGGATTCACAAGGATGAAACCAGAACTGAGAGGATATACTTATTTGGAAAGGTTAAACAAGCGGGGGCTCTTTTCTCTAGAAAAGAAAAGGCTGAGGGGTGACCTGATGGAGGTCTTTAAGATAATGATGGGGTTTGATAGGGCAAACATAGAGGAAATGTTTCCATTTGTGGGGGAGACCAGAACTAAAAGGTTATAAATATAAGATAGTCACTAATAAATCCAATAGACAATTCAGGAGAAACTTCTTTACCCAGAGCGTGGTTAGAATGTGGAACTCACTACCACAAGGAGTAGTTGAGGGAAATAACATCGATGCAATTAAGGGGAAGCAAGATAAACACATGAGGGAAAAAGGAATAGAAGGAGATGCTGATAGGGTTAGATGAAGTAGGGTGGGAGGAAGCTCATGTCGAGCATAAACACCGGCACAGACCAGTTGGGCCGAATGGCCTGTTTCTGAGATGTAGACTCGATGTAGCTCAAACAAAATAACATTTAGAATTTTGGCAACTTGAATGAAAAAGGAGGCCTTTAGATCTTTGATAAGTGTTTAAATGCTGAAGACTTCCATTAAGTTTCAGCTTGTCATCATACTCAGACCACGGATAATTTAAAACTGCCTAGCAAAGAAACAAAATGCCAGTGACTTCTCCCAATCAATACTTGGGCCATCCTGTTGCAGATGGGAACATAACAAGGAAGGGTAAGTCAGCACTAGAAATGAAAAAGAACTGCTACTGGAAAGTACACGCGAGAACAGGATCGAGCTCGATTATGCTCCCCCCACCCCAATCCCCACCTATAATATCCTTACGGAGAATAGCCGCTGACAATCACCACCTAGTCTCGCACGAGGAATGATGAGGGACTGGAGGGCAGCTGGTGTCCATGGAGCCAAAGCCCAGCTAGTCAGTGACTTCCAGGGGTGGGGAGGAAGGAGATAGGACTGAGGAGCGAGTCACTCTCTAACCAGATGATAATGTGAACAGGATGGGAGGCAAACATTATTATTAATTATTGGTATTAACTGAACTGATAATAAGTGGCTACAAGGAAATAAACGTATACTAGTCCCATCAAGGGAGTTTGATAAAAGCAATGAGGGAGAAACACACAAAATCATTACAGCAACACAGTATTTAATGTTAATTGTAAAAACTCAAACTTGTAACTGTAGTTACAATACAATCAGCCTTTACACTATACAAAAACCTCATTCTTATACACCATTTAATAAAAAACGCTTGGTAATACAAGTCGGCATCAGAACAAGGGAAGTGCAAAGGCAAGAATTCCTGATGCAGGGCATTTCTTTCGCCATAAACCGAGGAGGAGGAGGAGGAGGAGATGGCAAAACAAAGAGAAAAAGATGTCACACATTCAGGGAACATCCAAAGCCTCCTTTACAAAGACTTGAGGGGAATCAACTTGCATTTGGCAAGACCATTCCCACCAAAACACTTTACAAGCTGCTCCAGCTCACTTTTGTAAAGGCAAAACTAGTCTGGGAACATTTCAGCTATTGTACCCAGCCAGGTATAGCTCATTTAACTCTTTCGCTGCTATTGTGATGCCAACTGTCCCAGTCCCCATTCACTACGCTGAGCTACAGGATTTGACAGTGCATCAAGTCTTCAAGAGAGGGAACGTCAGTGGAAACGATGTGGGGTGTTTTGAACACTGAATGGGTCAATGAACAATGTGAACAGTGCCGACGTAGGCCCAGACTGGCACCAGAACACCTCCAGAGCACTATTCAAGATGAATTCAGCACCAAATAGTTAGGTGGAGATGTAATGTTTCCCTGCATAACCTTGAGAGTACCCTGCAGTCCCATCTCCAAGCCCTTACCACATACCAATCAGCAGACATGGAACCCGTAGCAGCTGGTTCAAGGATAAAAACATTTAAATTAATTTAAAGAGATTAAAAGTTCATGCTACCTCACATTTACTGTGTTCAACTCTGAATATCAATTCTCTAGCATTTTTCATTAGTGGTATGAACTGCATTCTCAGTGCTATTGAACTCTACAGCAGTGTTCCCAATTACCTTGTGAATTTAAAAAGAAAAAAAGTTAAAACGCACCTGTATAAAAGCCAGGCCGAGCCCAGTCTGCTGGTCTCACAAGCACGGCTCCACCTTCCTGGTTAGGTTTCCCGCAACTAACCTGGCTCAGTTACTCAGGAAAAGAGGGGGGAAGCAGTACACGCTCTGCTCGTCTCCCCTCTCGGCCCGCTTGGAGATACCGCACTCCCTGCCGGTGAGCAGAAGTCAGTCGATAACCAGCTAAGAGAACAGCTCAGTGCGGCCTCCAGAGTGCAAATGGGAAAGCAGCTGTTTGTGGGGGGAGTGGAAATAAAAGACAGATCTCTGCAAGTTTCTAAAAAGTTGAAACAATGCTTGAAATCAGTGCGTTCACACGCTTTCTAAAATGTACAAACACGTGTCAGTTGGGGATATCAATACAAAGAATCCGTACAGAATTAGAAAGGTGAGGAACGAGTTTAAAAAAAATTATATCCAGTCCCAACTGTTTCCAAATTAGAAAGTTTACTTTAGAAATAGAACCGAGTTAGCAAATAAAAAGGTTTCGTTGAGAATCAGAGGGAGTTTTAAAAAGAAACTTTCCCATTAGTTTTTGATCCAAAAATATCTGTAGATAGTCGAGGAAATATGGACAGGTAAGGCTCTTGTGGTCACCAACTTTGTTACAGTGAATTCCCCCCCTTCCCCTCATTTATAAAAGCTCTGTTGCAGATCTATTCACATATTTAACAAGAGGAAGGTGCTCTGCATCCTCCAGTCCAGATCCAGCCTGTAGACCAAGGCGATGCCCACTTCACCGCCGTGCGTCGCCTCCACCTTGTGCGGGACTCGGGGGCTCACCACACGTATCGCCAGTTCAGGAACTGCGCGCAGTTAGGAAGTCAGACAACTTTGTTAGAAAGGTTCTCAGTTTATGAAGGAGGTGGTGTTTACGGGGTTGTTCCGGAGTTCGGCGCTGGCGAAAAACCGCACGTCGCGGTCTCTGTCCGACTGCAGGATCAGAACGATCTCTTCAACAGCTTCTACGTGAGGGTTCTCAGCCTCTGTGAAATATGCTGGGAAGAATCAGTGCAACATTAACCAGAGCCAGCTCGCCAACAGTCACTTAGAATCATACATAGAATTACATAGAATGTACAGCACAGAAACAGGCCATACAGCCCAACAGGTCGATGCCAGAGTTTATGCTCCACATGAGCCTCCTCCCACCCTACTTCATCTAACCCTATCAGCATATCCTTCTATTCCTTGCTCCCTCATGTGTTTATCTGGCTTCCCCTTAAATGTATCTATGCTAGTCGCCTCAACTACTCCTTGTGGTAGCGAGTTCCACATTCTAACCACTCTCTGGGTAAAGAAGTTTCTCCTGAATTCCCTATTGGATTTACTAGTGACTATCTTATATTTATGGCCCCTAGTTCTGGTCTCCCCCGCAAGTGGAAGCATCTTCTCTACATCTACCCTATCAAACCCCTCCATAATTTTAAAGACCTCTATCAGGTCACCTCTCAGTCTTCTCTTTTCTAGAGAAAAGAGCCCAGCCTGCTGAATCTTTCCTGACAGGTAGAACCTCTCAGTTCTGGTATCAGCCCAGTAACAATCTTTTTTGCACCTTCTCCAGTGCCTCTATATCCTTTTCATAATACGGAGACCAGGACTCTTCACAGTACTCCAAGTGTGGTCAAACTAAGGTTCTATATAAGTTTAACATAACTTCTCTGTTTTTCAACGTATCTCTCTAGCAATGAACCCCAGTGTTTGGTTTGCTTCTTTTATGGCCTTATTAACCTGCGTCGCTACTTTTAGTGATTTATGTATCTGTACCCCCAGATCCCTCTGCTCCTCTACCCCTTTTAGATTCTTATTATCAAAGAAGTATGTGGCCTCCATAAATGTAATACCTCACACTTATCTATGTTGAAATTCACTTGCCAGTTACACGCCCACTCTGCAAGTTTATTAATGTCTTCCTGTATTGTGTCACAATCCTCCTCGATATTAACTATATCCCCAAATTTGGCGTCGTCCTCAAATTTTGAAAGTACTTCCGTTAATGTAATTGGTCTATAGTTCCCTGGACTGGACTCCTTACATAAGGAGGCAATTCAGCCCATTGTGCCTGTGCCTGTGCCTGTGCCAGTGCTTTGAAAGAGCTATCCAATTAGTCCCACTCCCATGCCCTTTCCCTATTGCCCTGCATACTTTTCCTTTTCAAGTATTTATCCAATCCCCTTTTGAAAGTTACTGTTCAATCTGCTTCCCCCATCCTTTCAGGCAGGGCATTCCAGATCATAATAACTCACTGAGTAAAAAAATCTCCTCATCTCCCCCCGGCTTTTTTGCCAATTACTTTAAATCTGTGCCCTCCGGTTACTGACCTTCCTGCCAGAGGGAAGAGTTTCTTGTAAGGGTTTTCTTAAAAAAAATACAAGTTGTGGAAGTGCAATTCAGTCAGTACACAAAACACCAAGCTTCCCTCACCACCCCGCTCTAATTTGCTCCCTTTTTCTCCTGAAGACACCAACCCTTATTGTGACAGTTTCACAAGCCCCGGCAGCTCACCCATAAAACTACTCTTCATAAATCAAGCCTGTGTAGAATGTGAGCATGTGCGGCATATTGAACACGAAGAGCACCATAGCCCAGCTCGACCTGGTCCTCACTAGATGTCCACACTTTCTAGCAGGAGTTACTGTATAACGATCGGGTGCAGGAACTCAGGCAGATTTTTCCCCCCCTCTCCCAAGGCCGCAGAGGCCGATCGTTGAGCCTTTCCCCACCCCAAACTGCAGTCCCGGCTCAAATCAGCTAACTTAACACAGTGCCTCAGGCCGGGGATCAATCAGGAGAACTCTTCATCTGTATGGGCCAGTACCACAGTTTACTCATTAAACCACTAAGGAACCTGAAGAATATATTTTTTAAAAATAAATGCAGCAATTCATTAATGTTTATAGAGAAAAAAGTAATAGCTGAAAGGGAGCAAAACTTTCCAGCCTCAGTGATGTGTGACCAGCATTTTAAAATCCACTGCTGGAGATTTTCCACATTTAGCAGCATCTCCTCCAAATACATGAAAAGCAGTTTGCAAGTTCAAGTTTAGACATTTCTGGATTAAGCCACGAGATGGATCAACAGGCAAGAAAGCTCAAACTTTGGCCGGACCCAAACAATCCTTTGCACCATCACAATGGGACTTGCTGCTTTGCAGGAAAGATAGCCAATCCCAAGTCTATGACTGAAAAGGGACATAGACAGATTAAGTGAATGGGCAAAACTGTGGCAGATGGAGTTCAATGTGGGGAATTGCAAGATCATCCACTTTGGATCTTAGAAAGACAAGTCAGAATATTTTCTCAATGATGAGACACAAAGCTGTAGAGGAGGAAAGGAATTTGGATGTCCAGGTACACAAATCACTAAAGTGCAAAAAATCACAGGTTCAAAAAGTAATCAAAATGGCTAACTGAATGTTGGCCTTTATTTCAAGGGGTTTGGAATACAAAAAAGGGGAAGTTATGCTTTAGTTGTATAGTCTTGATCAGACCCCACCTGGAGCACTGCGTTCAGTTTTTTAGCATCGAACCTCAGGAAGGGTATATTAGCCTTGGAGGGCGTACACCGCAGATTTACCAAAACAATACTGGGGCTTAAGGGGTTAATTATGATAAGTGAATACCACTCGAGTTTATGCAACCTGTGTTGTATTCACGAGTTTAGAATGTGATCTAATTTAGTGTTTGAAATGATAAAAGGAACAGTAGATATAGAGAAGCTGTGTCCTCTGGTGAGGGAATCCTGAACAAGGGGGTACAATGTTAAAATTAGAGCTGCGCCATTCAGGAGTGAAATCAGGAAGCATTTTTTCACACAAAGTAGTGGAAATGTGAAATTCTCTTCAACCAAAAGGATGTGGGTGCTATGACAATTGAAATTTTCAAGACCGAGGTCAATAGATTTTTGTTAGCACGTGTATCAAGGGACATGGAGCAAAGGCAGGTAAAGGGAGTTAAGGTAAGGATCAGCCATGATCTAAGTGAATGGCGGAACAGGCTCGAGGGGCTAAATGGTCTACCCCTGTTCCTATGTTACTACAAATATAGCAATGATGCTACTCAAAGCATTCAAAATTTATTATTCTGCTGCTAAAGTGTAATTGCTGTGCCATCGTGGATCATTTAGCGGTTAATCGCTCTTGAACGGAACCTCCAGTCTGTGTGTGCGTGCGTCTCTCTCTCTCTCTCTCTCTCCCCTGAGATCAATTAGAAGCTTTTTGTGGTGTTGGGGGAATGTTTCTCTCTAGATTTGGAATGACTGAAGTCAGATAGATAAGATAATATATATTTATGAGTACTACACAGAAATTTGCACGTCCAAGTATAACAGAGTTGGATGTGTTTTGAGAAACCACCAACTTTTAAAATCTAACTAAAAAGAGTGCGGCTTGCTGCTGATATCATGGTTAATAATGACCAGTGGAATCCCACAGAAAGTTGTTCATTGTTTTAAACCACCAATACCCTCCTTTAAGAATGCTATACATTTTCATATTTACCTTTCTCTAGCAGCGTGTGCCTCAGTGCCTTCGCAAGCAGCACCCGAACATTCGGGACACGGTCAGTAGCCAAATTCAGCAGACTGGGAAGCAGGTGTTCAACAAACTGGTTCACTGGCATGCATTCCTCCTCCACAACTGCCTGTATAAAAACGAGAGTGTTTCCTCATTTTTTTAACAAAACTATTGCCATCAATTAGCGCCCTTTACTGCTCTCCACATCTCTTCTGCATTTAAAACATTTTTCTTGCCTTTTATCCCGAAGGGCACCAACTCTTAAGGGATTACAATTCCTACATGCACCAGTAGCCGCTCCAAGTGACAGTGCGTGAATCTAGACTGTGAGCATCAGCAAGATATTCAACTGGCGGCGGGTGGGGGGGGGGGTGGAAAACCATAGCAAAATCGATTCTGTTCCCCTCCCCTCCGGCCTACCATCACACACACCAGGAGTCAGCAGTGTAAAATGTGGAGTCACTTTAATAAGAGAGGGAAAGTAGTATTATACACAAGCAGAGACTGCTCCCAGGTTGTAAGATAGTGTTCAGAGAAGGGGACTGGTAACAGTGCAGAAACATTACGGTGATCTTTATAGAGAGGAGGAGGAGGAGGAGGAGAAAGGGGATAGTTGGAGGGTATTATTTTGCTCATTCACTCACCTGACAGATGAAAGCAAATGCCTGACGTCCGATCCACTTGGAGCAGTGGCAAAACCGAAGGGTGAGCTCATTCATGAAGTTCACGGCTAATGAATCAGTGCCAGTTGCATAAAACTTCCTCAGGATCTCCACCACCTGCTCAACAACAAAGGCCAGTCAGTGAAAACTAGCAGCAGTAAGGGGAGCAGATTTTGCTAAATACCTGAATTTGTTCCATAGGTAGACTTTGGGCATCACAGTGCAGTCTCAATACGTCACTTCTGTAACTTCCCCACCGTGGCCCCTTTATCCCAAATTTCAAATAGAAATTATTCAGCAGGTTGCAGGTGTCCCAGTGCTTTCTCTCTTCCCCCCTCCCCAACATAAGAAACAGGAGCGCGAGTCGGCCATACGGTCCCTCAAGCCTGCTCCGCCATTCAATAAGATCATGGTTGATCTTTTACCTCAACTCCACTTTCCTGCCCTATTCCCATATCCCTTCATTCCCCTAGAGTCCAAAAATCTATCGATCTCAGCCTTGAATATACTCAACGACTGAGCATCCACAGCCCTCTGGGGTAGAGAATTCCAAATATTCACAACCCTCTGAGTGAAGAAATTTCTCCTCATCTCAGTCTTAAATGGCCGACCCCTTATCCTGAGACTATGCCCTCTAGTTCTAGACTCTCCAGCAAGGGGAAACAGCCTCAGCATCTAACCTGTCAAGCCCTCTCAGAATCTTATATCTTTCAATGAGATCATCCCTAATTCTTCTAAACTCCAGAGAGGATAGGCCCATTCCACTCAATCTCTCCTCACAGGACAACCCTCTCATCCTAGGAATCAATCTAGTGAACCTTCGTGGCACCCTCTCTAAGGCAAGTATACCCTTCCTTAGGTAAGGAGACCAAAGCTATACACTGTACTCCAGGTGAGGTCTCACAAAAGCCCTGTACAATTGTAGCAAGACTTCCTTACTCTTGTATTCCAACCCACTTGCAATAAAGGCCAACATACCATTTGCCTTCCTAATTGCTTGTTGTGCCTGCATGTTAACTCTGTTTCGTGTCCCTCTGAACACCAACATTTATTAGTTAAAGTTAAGAGAATTAGCTCGAATGACAATAGGTCAGGAATCCAACTGGTGGGAGCAACTCTTAGATGTCAAAATGCAAACCCTGCTGCTGCCACAATCGGAGGCTGGAATGTTCTGAAAACCAAACGTGAAATGTGTAAAAGCACAAATGCTTAGGGTAAGCAATCACTGAAAAACAAGGAATACTAGAGAAGTGAGTATTAAAAACACAAACTGGGTGCACTGATTAAACTCAATGCTCCAGTCCTATGATGTTTGCCTTTACTGCCTGGGTGGACAGCAGAAAGGAAATTCTTACGTCTCTGAAGCGCCTTGGGATGTTTTTCTACATTAAAAAGGTGCAAATTGTTATTGCTATTGAATAGTACATCCACCTGAACAGGCTGGGCCTTGGTTTAACGTCTCACCTAAAAAAGCACCTCAGACACAGCAACGCTCTCTCGGTACTGCACTGAACCGCCGGCCTAGAAGTGGAGCTTGAATCCACAACCTTCTGATTCAGAGTGAGAGTGCTACCACTGAGCCAAGTTTGTTTCCTTTTTCCACCCTTAACTTGACAGATCAGGAAGGCAGGCAATCACAGAGCCTCACTGGGTCACTAAGTGAAGGCAAACCCAGTTCAGAATCAGAAATTAAAAAACAAATAGACAATGCAACCAAGAGTGCAGGTTGGAGATTCGGACATGGAATGGCCCTAACAGCTGAAGACAAATCCACAGCTTAGACAGGCTCAAGGTCCAAGTGAAAATGAATCAATGAGAAACATACAAAACTGAAACATGATTAGACAATAACTTGAAAAAGTAATGCTTGTGTCGCACGTACCAGCTTGAATGAAATCCACCGAACCTCAGCAACCTTATCAGAACAGAGAGAGAGAGCAATGTGCCGTAGATAGTCATGCACATCGTTGGGGTTGTAGAGCTCCAGCAGCAAAATCACTTGTCTGAAATAGGTCAAGGATAATGTTAATATTGTTCAAAACAGTGAAAACCCACTATAAACACAAGGCAAATTTGCCTTTTTCTCCCTTTTGTACATTTTCATCTCCACACCTCTCCTTAAAGCACCAACTCTTGCCTCAGTACAGTTCCACAAATGCCAGACACCTCAGGTACTTCAATTCATGTAAAAGTCTTGGTAAGCTATTTGACCGTTCTACAGCTAGGAGCAAAAATCTTGCCTCAATTTTCCTTTCCTAAACCAGGGACCCTGAAGCCAATTAGCACCCTTACCAGTCAGGCTAACTCAGGACAAGTACAAACCTGGGACTCTCCTGATCTGTAGGCTCAGCTACTCACTGGGTCATCTTGCAGAGCCATTTAGGGAGTAGGGAGACGGGAGAGAAAGCGAAAGACTATTTGCATTTTTTTACACCCATATGTTTTGCAGATCATACTTGCAGAATCACAAAGCCAGCGACAGAGCAGTGGGCTTAATCTCTGCAACAAACTGGAGCGCTATACCCACTGGCATTCATACAAAGTCAACAAAACTGCATATGCTTTACTGAGTCAAGTTCAGCTGTTCCTGATCTATAGTGGAGCCAGACTGTAATCTCTACTGCAGGTACAGAAGATTCATACACATCAGTTTATACAGACAGTTATTTTTCAATAAACAAGTAACTAGATTACAATTATAGTGATGAAGCACGAGACCCCCAGCATACTCTACAGGAGCACACGCATCTCGCCTTCACTTCTCATGACGGCTCGCATCACATCATATGACAGAGTCCAGAGACGATCTGACAGCTGGACATATAGAACATCTTTGCAGCTGTTGTCTTTTGCAAATTGGTACTGAAATATTATGCAATAAACATAGAAACTAAATTAAAACACACAACTAGTCCATGTCGGTGTTTATCCTCTGCATGAACAGTAGACCTAATTCCACGTGCACGCTCGTTCCCATATCCTGCGATTTCCCTCTCCTTCAACCACCCATCTAACCGATTCTTAAATGTTGACATGGTCTCTGCTTCAATCACCAACTCTGGTAGTGCATTCCATAGCCTCACAAAACTCTATGTAAAAATGTTTCTCCTACTCTCTGTCCTGAATCTCCTTTCGTCTATGTCCTGTCATTCTAGACCCCTCAATCAGTGGACACAGTGTTTGTAGCTACTCTGTCCCATCCTCCATCAAATCACCTCTATCATAATGAAAACAGTCCCAATTTTTCAAGCCTTTCTTTGTATTTTCTTATCTCCTCACACAGGCAGTATCTGAGTGAATCTGCACTGTACCCTCTCTATTCCCTCAATAAGTCCAAAGTAATCCTTCTTCTAGACATCAATGCAATATACAAATACAGTAGAGCAGACACATGGTGGCCGATATGATGACGGGCATGCGAATGGCCATTTGGCCAAGACACTGGAGGGCAGCCTGTACCCTTGAAACTGCATTACAGCACGAATCAGCACTTTGTGGGGAGGGCAAGGAAGAAAAAGGGAAAACAAACACGAACGGGGGCGGGGGGAAACAAAGTCGGCTTGCGCTTCAGACCGCTAACAGTCCAACCAACATAATACATGCTGCAGCTTCTGTTGTGACCATTGTGTTGTTGCCACCCTCCATTAGGCCATTTACTGGGATGTTGTTCTTAGATTTGAGAACGTTTTGAACACAGCTATGTTTTGAGCATAGCACCAGTTATGAGAACGCACGCTTCTACTACATATACTTCCCAGCCAACATGCTGAACTCAGACAACTAACCCAACATTTTGAAGAATCGTTCTCACTCAAAACATACTGATCTTTCTGATCAGTGCTCAAAATGTACAGAACACCTACTCTGCCAACTCGTATCGAAAGCGCCAATTCCGGCTGTTATCCGTTACCATGAACTCCTGGAGCTGGTACAGGTACTCACGTCGCTTGTCCACGTGAAGCAGCTGTGAACAAGGAGAATACGATGAGTTCCAGGGCGGATGGATACAACAAGCTAAACAGAACTCTCAATATGCTAAATGGAAGCAGCTAACCCTTCCTGGGCAGTCGAGTGTCTGATACATGCAGAAGCCCATCACCGTGCTTAAAAGTCTCCAAACCCAATATGTAGAAATAACATCAGAGGAGCAATCAGGGCAGAAGAGATTCTCTGGTGCAGCTCATTTAAGATTCCCAGAAAGAAGAGGAAAATCCAAAAAAAAAAAATCCTTTCAGTACCTAGGAGAAATTTAAGTTAACAATTCTACAGCACTTTGCTGTGCAAACATTTACAATTTGATTCGTAGAATCTATTTTTGAACTTAACTTGCAAAAGTGGATTGTCAAATGAGCACACCATTAATGGGTTCTTTCTGTAACAAATATACATTATACAAATTTCACACACACAATCTACTGCAAACCTAACACTTATTGAATCCTTTTGGCATGACGCCATCCAGGCAGCAAGATGACTGTCTTAGTTCAGGCGCCCTCAACCTTTGCTGATGTAAACAGTTTCCAGCAGACAAGAGCATCCATGCTTTGTGTCTTCGTTGGCCACTTGGTATGTGCCAGAGTGTTATGGATCACATATAAAGTTACATTGACATCCCCATTAACCTGCACCTTTCTCAGCTTGCTGAGACGAACAGAATTAGGTGTTCCAATTTGGGATTTACCTATCAAAGAGGCAACAGTGCCAAGAACTGCTCTTTTCAAATCCCCAAGCCCCCAAAATTCAAAAAAGTCAAAATATCCTGAGCTTTGTGTGCCCAGCTGCCAAGGCTGAGGGGCTTGTGTGACCCACGAGATGTAGTTTGAACATCTTGGCCAATTTGGTTTACCAGGCATCAGAATTGACCACTATTATGGCAAGTTGCTTACTGGGAAATCTATGCAATTCCCACCATGTCTGTTATCTGGATGATAAAAAAATGGACCACCATCCATAAGCTAAAATTATGATCCAGATTTAATCAAAAAGTAAGAACAGTCACAAAAGCAAAAATAGAGGCAAGCTACCACATCAAACGTTATTTTATACTGTATACAAACTGTGTAGACCATTTTAAAAAGAGCTTATAGTTCTTCCAGCTTCAGTAAACTCTTAGAAAAACAGTCTCTATAGTACATACATACACCCTGCCGGGAAGTGGCTGAAAGTCTCTGGGCCTGGAATTTCCTCATTGGCGCAACGCGGAAGTTAGACACAAAAACGTGCCCATTCGGCCAATGTTGTTACGCTCAAATTTTCTGTGAATCTCATTAGAATACGCCCAAACGTAAAAATGGGTGTAAATCAGTATAAAGGATCAGGGCCCAAGGAAAGCATTGAACTCACACCATATACTTCTCTTCTTTAAGTGTGAAAATTGAAGTTTCAACTCATTCATGCACACGTTTTAAGACCCTGCATTCGGGGAAGGTTTAAATTTTTTTAATGTGACTTATACTTATGCCATAAGAATGCATTCAAAGAAACAGAAAATACAGTGCAGGTCTTAGTGAGGATAAATTAACAAAAAAATTTTTTAAAAAACTGCAATAAATCACCAGAAAAGTGATTGTTCGCAACCGTGGCAATCTATTTGACCCTGAGCTGAGCTTCCGACCCTATATCCTCTCCATCACTAAGTCCGCCTACTTTCACCTCCGTAATATTGCCTGTCTCCACCCCTGCCTCAGACCATCTGCTGCTGAAACCCTCATCCAGACGTTTGTTACCTCCAGACTCGATTATTCCAATGGGCGCTCCTGGCCTACCTCCCATCTTCCACCCTCCATAAACAGGAGCTTATCCAAAACGATGTTGCCCGCATCCTAACTCGCGCCAAGTCCTGTTCACCCATCACCCCTGTGCTCATTGACCTACATTGGCTCCCGGTCTGGCAAAACCTCGATTTTAAAATTCTCATCATGTTCAAATCCCTCCAGGGCCTCTCCTCATCTCTGTAACCTCCTCTAGCCTGACAACACTCCAAGAACTCTGCATTCCTCCAACTCTCACCTCCTGTGCATCCCCCACTTCCTTCACTCCACCATTGGCAGCTGGGCCTTCAGTTGCCTAGGCCCCAAACTCTGGAATTCCCTGCCTAAACCTCTCCAACATTATGACACTCATTAGAACCTACCTCTTTGACCAACCTTTTGGTCACCCGTCCTAATGTCTCCTTCGACTCGGTGTCAATTTTTTCTTTTGTTTGTTTACGCTCGTGAAGCAACGTCGGACGTTTAACTAATTAACTGCAATTGCAAATTGTTGTTGTTCCCTGCAGCGCCTGAAAATCTGGTCATAGTTTGAAGAGAGCCTCTGGGCAAGCGCAATTGCAGGAAACTCATATTAGGCTCGAACTTTGGAGCGTGGCCAGTTTTATAGGCAGAGATGTGTTCGGACGGAGGGACTGATTGACGATCAGAAAAGAGAGAAGTTTTGGGCGTATTGTAAACATATGGCAAGTCACGTCCAAAATTCGGCAATCTTTCAGGCTGTGTAATTGATTTGCGTCTCAGTTATGCGCGTCTCTGGGCACAAATACGGAGGAAATTCAAGGCCCCGGTGTCTATCTGACCCATGATGGAGTGCGTGTGTGTAGAAGCCGGCCAAGGAGTGGAATGGACTTGCTCGTGATCAGATCACTTGCTGACACTCACCACTGAGACTCACAAATGAATAATCGTCATTTGGCCAAGATAGCGGTGGGCAAGCAGCAGCTGTGGAGCCTTACCCCAGCAAGCAGTCAAAATCCTTCAGGAGAGATGGGGAGGGGAGGATAGAAAAGCCAGAGAGAAAATGGTCAGGGAAATAATCCAACAGCTGGCCAGAATTTGGTATCCTATTAATCATGATCTATATAGATAATACATGTCCAGAGTTTGTCATTGCTTAATTATTGGCCAGGGAATTGCGCTGAGCAGCTAACAAACATCACCTGCCGCTCACCCTAACTCACCCACAAACTTTTCGTGGGCTTCTGGGCTCCAACTTGCTTCAGTGGAGACCTGCAAGAGATGCAGCGGTCTTTCCTGGGCTTCTCTGAGCTGTGAGAGCGTGGAAAGGATCACGCCTTCCCCCTCAACCAATCAGCTGGAAGCATCCATCAACAAGCCATGCAGTCAGAACCAGGAAGTGTCAGATAGATTAGTAAATTCACTATAAAATCAGTTAGAGAACACAAAACAACAAGAGTAAGATTAAAGGACAGAAAATAAAAAAAGAGACAGAAAGAATAAGTAAAAATACTATATTTTTTTAAATGTCCCCAACAATTAATATTGGGAGGAATGAGACTCCACATTTTTTAAAAGTTAATTTTCAGTGCCAGAGAGGTTGTTTGGCAGTCATTAATACATACCACACCATTAAAAGTAAGTTTAAGACCTAAAAAACCCAGTGTACCTTTTTCTTTGGAGAGATTAGTTTGTTTCCAGCTGGGCAGTGCAGCAGGTTCGCACTGCTCCATTCATTCAGCCAGCAAGATCTCTAACGCAAAGCTTTCAAACAGGGCAAATGGTAGAGCAATTTCTGGATTTCCGAGTTTGACTGCACATGTGCGCTCTCTGGAACTCGCTCTTTCATTTGCTCTGAAATAACAGTGAGCCCTGTTAACCTCGCCGTTATTTCATGAGCAATTTCCGGGCCAATATTTAGTTTGAGGCGTTTAGGAGGTATCCGTTCTGATGCAGAGTCTCACCTTAAACATTAACCTGCTTTACTCTTAATGCTTTAACGTTGTGCATTTCCAGTTTTATTTCACCTATCTTAGTCTCATCTAAATTTAAGCTGCATGGGAGAATGTACAGTTCTGGCAATAATCCAACATCAAAAGCTGCAAGTACCGACTGCCCAACAGGTCACTCTAATGAAGTTTACCTTCAAGAAGTCATACAGATGCTTTAGGACTCCAATTCGCACTTCATCCAGATCCTTTAGGAACCCGTTGAAGATAGGAACCAGATCAGCTGCTGTCAGCTGATCACCGAGGATCACGGCCAGCTCATGTATAGAGAAGGCCAGCGTCCGCCGTACCTTCCACTGTCAAACAAAACAACGCGTCAGAAAACCAACCACTTAGAAGATAATGAAGATTTCACAGCCCTTTGTACGAAAATAGTACTACAATTCCCGCCTTCTCCCAACTTTACTCATGTTCACGCCAATCTGTAGCTTCCATAGACAATCCAGTGCTCCCTACAAACCAAAACTGACAAATTAAAGCGTGTGGTGAATGGAGTTGCTTGACTCGGGATTAACATTATGCCATACTGCTGGGTGACACACCAGGGTAGAAGGAGCCCATCCTGTGTTCATGATGTCTTAACAGTGAAAAAACACCATGCTAACAGACCAAAAAAAACAAAATACTGCACATACTGGAAATCTGAAACAAAAACAGAAAATGCTGGAAACCCTCAGCAAGTCAGGGACAGCACCTACGGAGGTGACATATTAACATTGCTGGCGTAGTCCATTAGAACTCAAAAGGTTCTCTCCACACTTGCTGTGCCTGACTTGCTAAGTGTTTCCAGCATTTTTTGTTTTAAAACTACAAATAGGATTTAATACAAGAGTATAAATTACATAGAAGCAAAAGAAACCAGTAGATAAAATACAATACAGTACAGTACTGGTGTCAGCTTTGGCTCAGTGGTCGCACTCCCGCCTTGGGGTCAGAAGGTTGTGGGTTCAAGTCCTACTCCAGCGACATGATCACATGATCCAGGCCAACACTTCAGTGCAGTACTGAAGGAGTGCTGCACTGTCGGAGGTGCCGTCTTTCAGATGAGACGTTAAACCGAGGGGACGTCTGCCCTCTCAGGCGGACGTAAAATATCCCAAGGGATTATTCGAAGCAGAGCTGGGGAGTTCTGCCTGGTGGCCAGGCCAATATTTATCCCTCAACCAACATCACTAAAAACAGATTATAGAATCATAGAAATTTACAGCATAGAAGGAGGCCATTTGGCCCATCTGGTCACTATCTCATTGCTCTTTGTGGGATCTTGCTGTGTGCAAATTGGCTGCCGTGCTTCCTACATTACAACAGTAACTACACTTCAAAAAATACCTCAATGGCTGTCAAGCGCTTTGGGATGTCCTGAGGTCATGAAAGGCACTGGATAAATGCAAGTTCTTTCTTTCTTTTACACTGATACATTAAATTATTTCCAAAACCAAAATAAAGAATGTAACTTCGAGTCCTTTGACATTTCTTACATGGAACACATCTGGCCCCAGAGTTCGCCCACCACGTGATATGGAAAATAAATGATTAAACTGAGTGAACTAAAGAGATGGCCGATACTTCTTGTATTTAATCCAGACTGAGGTGCCTGAGCTGTCAATCAAGCCAAATCAAAGACACAATGGTGGAAGATGTTCACATCCACAGGCATCCAGTACCCAGGAAATGCTACACGCTGTATATAACATCTATCCCATTTCTTCTTGAAAACACAGCTTTCTTTTATCTGATTATTAGATCAATCAAATAGGCCTGCCTTCCTGTAAAGTGCCAGACTTTGATTTCGCTGGTGGTCAAATAAGAAAAGACAGCTCCCATCTAACTGTAGTTACTTCAAAAGCAACATCATAACATATGCAAGCAGTCATAAAGGAGAAACCATATAATACAAAAATTTTATAGCAAGAAGCTGGACAGAGTTTGTGTCTGTCACAGATAGATTCAATTCCAACGGCGGAATGTAGCGGAACATTTGGATAAACATAATTTAATAGGACAAAGTCAGCATGGCTTTACGAAGGGGAAGTCATGTCTGACAAATTTGCTTGAGTTCTTTGAGGACATAACGTACAGGGTGGATAAAGGGGAACCAGTGGACGTAGTGTATTTAGACTTCCAGAAGGCATTCGACAAGGTGCCACATAAAAGATTATTGCTCAAGATAAAGAATCACTGGATTGGGGGTAATATTCTGGCATGGGTGGAGGATTGGTTATCTGACAGGAAGCAGAGAGTTGGGATAAATGGTACATTCTCGGACTGGCAACCAGTAGCCAGTGGTGTTCCGCAGGGGTTGGTGCTGGGTCCCCAACTCTTTACAATCTATATTAACGATTTGGAGGAGGGGACCGAGTGTAACATATCAAAGTTTGCAGATGATACAAAGATGGGAGGGAAAGTAGAGAGTGAGGAGGACATAAAAAACCTACAAGGGGATATAGACAGGCTGGGTGAGTGGGCGGAGATTTGGCAGATGCAATACAATATTGGAAAATGTGAGGTTATGCACTTTGGCAGGAAAAATCGGAGGGCAAGTTATTATCTTAATGGCGAGAAACTGGAAAGTACTGCAGTACAAAGGGATCTGGGGGTCCTCGTGCAAGAAAATCAAAAGGTTAGTATGCAGGTGCAGCAGGTGATCAAGAAGGCCAATGGAATGTTGGCTTTTATTGCTAGGGGGATAGAATATAAAAACAGGGAGGTATTGCTGCAGTTATATAAGGTATTGGTGAGACCGCACCTGGAATACTGCATACAGTTTTGGTCTCCATACTTAAGAAAAGACATACTTGCTCTCGAGGCAGTACAAAGAAGGTTCACTTGGTTAATCCCGGGGGTGAGGGGGCGGACATATGAGGAGAGGTTGAGTAGATTGGGACTCTACTCATTGGAGCTCAGAAGAATGAGAGGCGATCTTATTGAAACATATAAGATTGTGAAGGGGCTTGATCGGGTGGATGCGGTAAGGATGTTCCCAAGGATGGGTGAAACTAGAACTAGGGGGCATAATCTTAGAATAAGGCGCTGCTCTTTCAAAACTGAGATGAGGAGAAACTTCTTCACTCAGAGCGTAGTAGGTCTGTGGAATTTGCTGCCCCATGAAGCTGTGGAAGCTACATCATTAAATAAATTTAAAACAGAAATAGACAGTTCCCTAGAAGTAAAGGGAATTAGGGGTTACGGGGAGCGGGCAGGAAATTGGACATGAATTTAGATTTGAGGTTAGGATCAGATCAGCCATGATCTTATTGAATGGCGGAGCAGGCTCGAGGGGCCGATTGGCCTACTCCTGCTCCTATTTCTTATGTTCTTATGGTTTGATCCTTTCCCTTGTTTGAAAGAAGCTCAGCTTCCAAATATAAACAGATTTTGCTATTCTGCAGAGGAAAAAGAAATACAGCCCCTTAAGAAATTTGCACCAGCTCCCAGGATGGCCAAGTGTGATGAATTAGATGATCTCGGCTGAGGCAACAACAGGCGGCTATGATTGGACTCCAATCCTCTGGGCTCGGAAGGGAAACAAGCAACCCGCCACGGTTCCTGCTCCCAGCAGCTATGCAGCAACCCTTCAACGCATGGGCATTGAGGAAAGAATAGGATCGGGTGTGGTTGCGACACTTTCTGTGGTCAAAAAGCCTTCTGACTCACTGTGACTAATGGTATACTGTGTGAAGTACCCGATGGTGACCAGCACCATGGAACCGTAAGCCAGCAGGGAGTAAATACTGAGGCGGGAGTGAGAGAGAAGGAATTGGCAAGAAAAAATATAAAACTTGCGGTTGGAGCAGTTAATCCTGCCCCACTTTGTTATTTACAAGGACTCATTCTGGACCAAGCCTTTAGCTCCCCCCCACCAACTCAACCATCCTCTGCCCAAACTGCCAAAGAAGTCTGCAATCTGCACATCCAATTGTTTTGACTGCCCTGCCTTAGAGATAGGTCACAAGAGCAGGTGGAACAAATAGGAAAGAATGGTAGTTGTTCATTACATAACCTGTAGGATTCAGCCACACAAGGAGTGAAACTGAAGCTGTGAAGGATTAGATCTTAGTCTGCAAACCAGACCAACCAAGCAGGCTGGCCTGATTGTACTAGGCCACGTAGACTTTTCCCATAAACCTCCAAAAGACTTTGTTAAACCGGACCTCAAATACTTTTGCTTTCCAACCTACTTCCAGAACTGAAATGTGCAGTCAAGAGTAATGAGAAAGCAGGGACACCAGGTTCTGCTCCTAGGACCAGAACATCTACTCCACACGGCTGTAGCAGAGAAGCTGAACTCATGGAATACTGGACCACAGATCTGTGGTGAGGGGGCTCTGGTTTACTGCAAAACTTACTGAGTAATCATACAGGAAGATCACCCGCAAAAAGTGCATCTCCCGTGAACCCAATCACTCAAATTTCTTTTGGTGGAGGTGGGGAGGAAAAAAAGTGATGGTCAATGAGGAACTTGCAGTTTCAGACTGACTCTAGAAACTCAATAGATGCAGTGAAAGAAAGATCTGGCACAGTCTATGTAGGGCCTGTAATGATCTTCGCACACAAAAAGCTTTGGAAGCTAGAATAAAGGTTCTACAAAGCACTGCAACATTTGTGAAGAAACAAACGTTAGTAAATGTACTTTCCATCTTCCTAAATTGACAGGATTCTAAACTGAACCTTGGCAGCACCCAAGAACTACTTCTCGATTTACCGTGTCTTGTCTCCTGCTCTTTTCAACCTTGGCTGTGTCCTGCACTATGAACCCGGGCCCTTCACCTGGATTTTTTTTTAAAAAGAATCAATTTGGGACAATGTACTCCCCATTACTTCCCTAGTAGATTAAAGAACCCATGTAAATGATAATAAAATTACCCTCTAGTTTTTATATCATCCACCATTAATGCCAGCCTAAGGCAACTGGGTCATAGCTTTGGGTTCAAATACTCACCTGTACATCTGATGCCAGCGTCTCATAGGTGTTCTTTAAACAATGCCAGTTCTGTCTGCCAAGGGTGAGAGCCACACCTGGGAGACTATATGCACAGTGCTTTGTAATTTCGGTATCAACAGTTTGAGCTCGAGAAGGATCTGTCATCGACAGGTACTGGTCCAGCAACGGCTGTGGAATAACATCCTGAAAAGGGGAGGGGGAAAAAGAGGAGACGTCGCAAGTTAACAAAAAAAACACACCCCTGTAAGCTGCCTGGTGATTACACTTAGAAAAGCAAACGAGACAAAGGATACAATGAAGATGGTTTAGTTTGTAGGTACCATCACTATATATCATGTGGGTAAGTATAGATCCCATTCCTGTAACTCAGAACAGACTCACTGCAATGTTTTAAGAGTACTGTACATCCTAGGAATATTTCCAAAGAAACTGAGCAGACTTGCATTTATTGCACTTCCTAGAAACATCTTAAGCCACTTCACACACAATGAATTACTTTGAACTGGAGTAACTATTATGTAGACAAATGTAGCAGACAATTTGCGTACAGCAATATCCCATAAACTGCAAAATCAGTTAATTTCTGGTGATGTTGGTTGAAGGAGGAATACTGGCCAGGAAACATCCCTGTTCTTCCTTAAAGAATGAGATGGGATCTTTAACGTCCATTGAACCACTGGAACAGGCAGAGGGAAGTTTAATGTCTCATCTGAAGGGTGGCATCTCCAACAAATGCAACACTCATTCAGTGCTGCACAGGAGCATCAGCATAGATTTTGTGCCCAAGAGCCCTGCACCTGAGAGCAGGACTTAAGCCCGCAACCTTCTGACTCAGAGGCAAGAGTTTTACCAACTGAGCCAAGTTGATGGTATCAGTCAAACTTAGCTATCAACTGATCACTCAAGTGTCGCTGGAGAAAATACAATCAGATCACACTGAAGCAGTACAGGGATGGGTTTTCAGCCAAGCTTCTTCCCTTTCGTCCATGGAGGACAGCAAGAGGTGCAGGCTACTATCAATGTGATTTACAATGCAGGAATGTTTTTGAAGTGCTGGTTTTATTCTATTATATCACTGCAGGTTATGGGGCATATCGTCCTGTGCCGTTACAGACAGTCAGGTGTTCAGGATTACGTAGACCCAGGCACTGAATCTACTACTACCACTCACAGACAGTGGTTCTGTGGGCAGGTAATCACATTCTGCACTCCTGTGATTTCCCAAGATGTGCTCTCAGTGAATGCTGGGTGGCGGAATCACCCCTACTATCTCATACATCCCAGTAAAAAGGCTTTACATAAAATCTCCAAGAAACAGCTTCCAGATGACTGCGGAGGGGGAGGGGGGCCAGCCACCCACCCACTCATCCTCTATTGCAAATGGAATCAAATAAACTCAATAAAGACAGCGTCTCTTTAAAATATTCTCCCATGTACTGTACTTGGCTGGGGGGGGGGGGGGGAAGAAAGAGAGAGAGCGTTCAGCAGGGATGCAGAAAGTATCAAACGCTGCATAAAGGGGTGGCCAGTCATCTCCCAATTTATTTCCACTTGGGAAGGACCATAAAAAAGCGAAGGAAGGCCCCTCGTCTGAATGTTAAATAAAGATCATCAGGCAGAACTCCCAGGAAGTTATCCTTCAGCACCCCAAGTCTGAACTCAGTGAGCAACCATTTATCTCCATGTTTTCTCCTTCAATTAGGTATTATGGGGCAGGAGAGAGAGAAATTAGACTGCAGGTTATTTTCTGCTCCATTATGAACCATTGGGGAATTGCTTCTGTGTAATAGGATAAGTCTTCGTGCCCCTAACATCAGAGTCGCTGATTTACAGTGATGGAGGTGAAATTCCATTCTCATTATACAAGATTCTGGGATCTTTAGCAATGCATCAGAGGACCAGTGGCCTTACATAGCACACGAGCAGAGAACAGCACCACTCTAATAGAGCTAAAGTTAACCAACCTGTACTTTCGATTGATCTTCACCAAAAAGCAAACTGTCATCATGTCCCAGCTCTAATGATGCAGCATCACAACTTGGCTGACTACTCAGACTCTGAAAGTGGAAGAATGCATAATATGCATGAGAAATACAAGCACATGCAATGTAAAACTGTACAGAGGTCAGGCACCACTCCCTGCAAACTAACAGGTGCAGAAAATAGGAAAAAAAGCAAAGGCCATTCAGCCACTGAGAGCACTTCCTGAAAATGTACAATTCACAGCTTTGTTTACCGTCTTAATCGCCATCACCTGAGCAGAACAGCCACAAGCTTCTAAAAGACCACGTGTTCGGAGAGAGCATTAAACCTGTTTCAGGTTCAAGAGGGTTAGCCATTAGGACAGGTCTGCCCCAAGGGTTTGGACAGGCTTGTAAAGAAGCCCTGTGACACGTACTCCAATGGGATTCAATATTTGAAAGGGGTTTGATAGCTGGAGAAACTATGCACTTGCCAACATAACCCCTGTTTTTATACAGTCATTTTATATCCTAAGAGGTTTCCATAGTTTTCTTATGCAGTCCAAGACAGAGAATAAAAGTCAAAAGGTGCAAAGTTCATTACTCAGAGGTTTTATACTGTGCCATACAAGTTAATTGCTTCTGTGTCTGGCTGACGGTTTGGATGGCAAGTGGGCAAATTACTAGGGTGAAAAAGGGGAGGGGGGGGATGCGGTCAACACTATCAGGTACCCCTGAGGATGAGAGGCTAACAAGAGGTGCTATCAGACTGACAGGACTGGGAAGTTGTGATGATGAGGCCTTTAGTTTATGTCTTGCTGAGACCAGGGTCTATTTTGATTTTCTGGTCTCAACTGAGCAGAGGGTTCACGAAAGTTCCATCCCAGCTGAGCCTCATCCCCATTGGCTGTTTCAGAGACTGTAACTAGTATTAATACCTTAAGTATTACATGCAATTCCTCTGTACCTTGTACCACTATTAGTTTATATGTAACTCTCTCACCATCGAACCACCCAATACTCTCAACTTAGCATTAAAATTGGGTGTCTGACTCCACCAATAATTTAGAGGGTTTCCTCCAATGGCAACTCTTGTCAAAGAACACCATAATGATGTCTGTGCTGTCGGAGGTACAGTGACTCTTCCTGGAAGTGGGTTCTGCCCAGTGTCAAACATGAAACAGCAGTGCATGTGCAGCATGGCATTGTATAGCATAGGGTTGTCAACTCTGGTTGGATGTATTCCTGGAGGTTTTAATCACATGACCTCCTGCCTGCAGCTGCCCCGCCATGGCAAATAATCTCCTCCTCCTCCGCACCCCCATCTCCAATATTTTTATAACTAATAAACAAAAATGTTCAAAGAAAATGAAAAAAAAAATTTTTTTTTTTAAATGCCACTGTGATTTTCTTCCTGGTTTACTTGCAGTAGTGTCCAGGAGATTAATCTTTAATTCTAAGTAATCTCCTGGACCTGATGAACCCTACATCCTAGGGTTTTAAAAGAAGGGCTGCAGAGATAGCAGATGCAACTGGTTTTGATCTTCCAGAATTCCCTAGATTCGAGAACAGTCCCTGTGGATTGGAAGGTAGCAAATGTAACCTCTATTCAAGAAAGGAGGGAAGAGAGAAAACAAGGAACTATAGGCCAGTTAGCCTGACATCAGTAATAGGGACAATGCTAGAATCTATTAAGGACTCAGTAACAGGGCACTTAGAAAATTATAATGCAATTTGGCAGAGTCAACACTGTTTTATGAAAGGGAAATTGTGTTTGACAAATCTATTAGAATTTTTTTGAGGGTGTAACTAGCAGGACAGATAATGGGGAACCAGTGGATGTAGTATATTTGGATTTTCAAAAGGCATTCGATAAGGTGCCATACAAGAGGTTGTTACACAAGGCAAGGGGTCATGGGATTGGGGGTAAAATGTGAGCATGGATTGAGGATTGGTTAACAGACAGAAAATAGAGAGTAGGAATAAACAGGTCATTTTCGGGTTGGCAGGTTGTAAATAGTGGGGTGTCGGAAGGGTCAGTGCTTGGGCCTCAGCTGTTTACAATATATATTAATGGCTTAGATGAGGGGACCGAGCGTAATGTATCCAAGTTTGCTGACGATACTAAGCTAGGTGGGAAAGTAAGCTGTGAGGAGGACACAAAGAGACTGCAAAGGGATAAAAACAGGTTAAGTGTGTGGGTGAGAAGCTGGCTGGAGAGTCTAGAACTAGGGGACATAGTCTCAAGGACAGGGGTCAGTCATTTAGTACCGAGATGAGGAGAGATTTCTTCACAGAGGGTTGTGAATCTTTGGAATTCTCTACCCTAAATGGCTGAGGATGCTCAGTCATTGAGTATATTCAAGATTGAGATGGATAGATTTTTGGACACTAAGGGAATCAAGGGATATGGGGATGGGTCGTGAAAGTGGAGATGAGGTACAAGATCAGCCATGATCTTATTAAATGGCAGAGCAAGCTCGAGGGGCCGTATGGCCTACTTCTACACCTATTTCTTACGTTTTATGTACAGGCAAGTAAAAAAAAAATGACAGCTTATGCAACGTGCGGGACACCATCTAATGCCAGAAGTTATTTATTAAAACCATAGACATTGCCGCGTTGGTCCTATGAAAGCTCCAAGAGATTTTTAGATCCAGGACCCTTGGATTAAACTTGCGCATATATGAGGGACACGGATGTCTGAAAGATATTGTTAACTTACCATATTCTGTTCATTTTCGTTAGGTTCAAAACATTCAATTGAGTGCTCAGTTGCTGTCCCTGGAATACCAGCTGCTGGGTCCAAGCCCAGCGATACATCACTGTTGATGCACGCAGAGTGTGCGGGTGTAGGAAGCACTGGGCTGAACGGTGAAGGCTCTGCCTGGACTTCTCTGGTATTTTCATCATCAGGCAATGGTTCTTCTTCGGGTGCAGAATCTAGTCGGGCAGCTCGAAGTGCGGCAGTAATCACTTGTACCTGTGCTGTGAGAGGAAACCAAACACACCTAATAGAGTCAGCAGAGACAATCTGCTGTGGACTTCATTAAACCTGCTCACAAAGTTTCCCCACTAGTGGCTGAGCAGAAGGGGATGGGTCTGTGCTGTGTAGGATAGCTTTGCTCTCCCAACCAGATTAAAGTATCACTATGGAGAGTAGACGGTAGCACAAGTGGAACAACAACATTTACGGGGAAGCTAGACAAGTACACAAGTGAGAAAGGAATAGGATATGGTGAGAAGTAGTAATTAGAGTGGGAGCAGGCTCGTGTGAAGCATAAACGCTGAATAGACAGTGGCCTGTTTCTGTGCTGTACATTCTACGTAAAAAAATTGTTCAGAACAAAATTTGGGCATAAGATACAAAACCATAGACAATTGAACTTTTTTTTCAAAATTCATTCATGGGATGTGGGCATCGCTGGCAAGGCCGGCATTTATTGCCCATCCCTAACTGCACTTGAGAAGGTGGTGGTGAGCCGCCGCCTTGAACTGCTGCAGTCCGTGTGGTGAAGGTTCTCCCATAGTGCTGTTATGAAGGGAGTTCCAGGATTTTGACCCAACGAAGGAACGGCGATATATTTCCAAGTCGGGATGGTGTGTGACTTGGAGGGGAACATGCAGGTGGTGGTGTTCCCATGTGCCTGCTGCTCTTGTCCTTCTAGGTGGTAAAGGGCGTGAGTTTGGGAGGTGGAGACTTTAACAGAATATCAAAGGAATATATACAAGAAATAGTACCTACTTCATTAGTTGTCTACAATTCTAGTTTAATATTGATAGTTTATTGTCATCCACAGGAAAGCCTGGGATCCATATGTTAGTGGTGCTAATAGTCTGGGAGGAGGGAAATCTCTTGCTGCACATCTATTTCACAGGACTGATGACAAAGACACACTTCCTCTGAAATATCTATCTCAAAGCATTTTACATACAGAATTATTTGAAGTGGGGTTACTGTTATATAGGCAAACTAGCACAGCAAGGTCCCACAAACAGCAATGAAACAAATGACCAATTAACGTGTTTTTAGTGGCGTTGGCTAAAGTAGGAATATTGACCAAGTAACCAAGAGAATTCCCTGCCCTTCTCTGAATAGTGCCATGGTGATGTTTAACACCCACTGAACCGCTAAGCTTGGTTTAACATCTCATCTGAAGGACTGCACCTCCAATAATGCAGCATTCCCTCAGCACTGCTGGAGTGTCAGGCCAGATTAAGTGTTCAAATCCTGAAGTAGGGTTTGAGCCCAAAACTTTATAACCGAGACAAGAATGTCACCAACTGAGTTCAGCTGACACAAATGGCAAAACAGGAACGCTTTATACTCTTTAATATGGAGGCGAGTGCTTACCAATCACGGGAAGTGTGACACTAATGCTCACCTATTGAGGGAGGCCAAGCCTCAAGCCTCTGTGGGATTGGCCTGGTTACAGGAAGTGGAGTGAGTCATGTAAAGAAGCTGTGTGTGTGCGAGAGTACATCAGCTATTTTCCCAAGACACAAAATCTGGCTGGAATTGCAAACTGCTATGCACAATGACATGTTCCAAACAGCTATTTAAAACAGGATTACAGCCATGTCACATATGGCCAGGTTTGGGTTGACTTCCTAGCACTGCAAGGGTGCCAACATCAACTTATTGCTTTGTATAGACTGGGACAGCAACAGTGTAAAGGGCAAAGAGGGGGAGGAATTCCTGAAATGTGTTCAAGAGAACTTTCTGGAACAGTATGTTTCCAGCCCAACCAGGAAGGAAACAGTGCTGGATCTCGTTCTGGGGAATGAAGTGGGGCATGTTTAACATGTTTCAGTGGGGGAGGATTTAGGGAGCAGTGATCACATCATTAGGTTTAGAATAGTTCTGGAAAAGAACAAGGAACAATCAAATGTGAAAATGCTTAACTGGAGGAGGGCTAATTTCAGTGAGTTAAAAGGGGATCTTACCCAGGTGGATTAGAATCAAAAATTGGTAGGCAAAACAGTAATTGAACAATGGGAGGCCTTCATGGAGGAGTTGGTTCTGGTACAGAGTAGACATATCCCAATGAGGGGGGAAAGGAAGGGCATCCAAAGCTAGAGCTCCCTGGATGACTAAAGATATAGAGATTAAAATGAAACAGAAAAAGGAGGCTTATGACGAATGCAAGGTTCATAATACAGTAGAGAACCAGGCTGAATACAGAAAGTACAGAGGAGATCTAAAAAAGGGAATAAGAGGGGCAAAGAGATACTATGAGAATAGATTAGTCGCTAACATAAAAGGGAACCCAAAAGTCTTTGACTACCTTTTTTACTACTTATATGTTTATAAAAGGAAGTGTGGGACCGATTAGGGACAAAAAAGATTTTCTTGTGGAGGCAGAGGGTACGGCTGAGGCACTAAATGAACACTTCACATTGTTCGTCACTAGAGGAGAGGATTCTGCCATTGTAGCAGTAAAGGAGGAGTTGGTAGCGATACTGGATAGGATAAAAATAGATAAAGAGGAGGTACTTAAAAGATTGGCAGTACTCAAAGTAGAAAAGTGACCCAGCCCAGATGGGATGCATCCTAGGTTACCGAGGGAAGTAAGGGTGGAAATTGCGGAGGTACGGGCCACAATCTTCCAATTCTCCTTAGATACAGGGATGGTGCCAGAGGACTGCAAATGTTACACCCCTGTTCAAAACAGGGGAGACGGATAAAACTGGCAATTACAGGCCAGTCAGCCTAACGTCGGTGGTAGGAATACTTTGAGACAATAATCCGGAACAAAATGAATTGGCACTTGGAAAAATATGGGCTAATAAATGAAAATCAGCACAGATTTGTTATAGGAAAATCGTGTTTGACTAACTTGCTTGAGTTCTTTGATAAAATAACGGAAGGGGTTGATGAGGGTA
The DNA here is from genome assembly GCF_035084215.1 of Heptranchias perlo. NCBI lineage: Eukaryota > Metazoa > Chordata > Chondrichthyes > Hexanchiformes > Hexanchidae > Heptranchias > Heptranchias perlo. The sequence goes on from NC_090343.1 coordinate 46,572,425, forward strand.
GTGCGGTTGATGTTGTGTATATGAACTTTCAAAAGATATTTGATAAAGTACCACATAATAGACTTGTTAGCAAAATTAAAGCCCATGGGATTAAAGGGACAGTGGCAGCGTGGATACAAAATTGGCTAGGGGACAGAAAGCAGAGTAGTGGCGAAAGGTTATTTTTCAGATTGGAGGGAAGTATACAGTGGTGCTCCCCAGGGGTCTGTATTAGGACCACTGTTCTTTTTGAGATATATTTATGATCTGGACTTGGATATAATTTCAAAGTCTGCAGAGGACACGAAACTCAAATGTAGTAAACAATGTGGAGGATAGTAACAAACTTCAGGAGGACATAGACAGACTGGTGAAATGGGCAGACACGTGGCAGATGAAATTTAACGCAGAAGTGTGAAGGCTAGGGAGAATGAGGAGAGGTAATATAAACTAAATGGTACAACTTTAAAGGGAGTGCAGGAACAGAGAGACCAGGGGGTACATACACAAATCTTTGACGGTGGAAGGACAAGTTGAGAAGGCAGTTAAAAAAGCATATGGGATCTGTGCTTTATTAACAGAGCATAGAGTACAAAAGCAAGGAAATTATGCTAAACCTATATAAAATACTGGTTAGACCTTAGCTGGAGCATTGTGCTCAATTCTAGGCACCACACTTTAGAAAGGATGTCAAGGCCTTAGAGAGGGTGCAGAAGAGATTTACTAGAATGGTACCAGGGATGAGGGGTTTCAGTTTATGTGGAGAGAACGGGGAAGCTGGGGTTGTTCTCCTTAGAACAGAGAAGGTTAAGGGGAGATTTGATAGAACTGTTCAATATCATGAATGGTTTTGACAGAGTAAACAAGGAGAAACTGTTTCCAGTGGCAGACGGATCGGTAACTAGAGGACACAGATTTAAGGTATCGGCAAAAGAGCCAGAGGCAATACGGGGAAACATTTTTTTTAGCGAGTTTTGATTATCTGGAATGCGCTGCCTGAAAGGGCGGTGGAAGCAGGTTCAATTGTAACTTTCAAAAGGGAATTGGGTAAATACTTGAAGGGAAAAAAATACAGGACTATGGGGAAAGAGCAGGGGAACAGGACTAATTGGATAGCTCTTTCAAAGAGCCAGCACAGGCACAATGGGCCAAATGGCCTTCTTCTGTGCTGTACCTACTATGATATGGGACTTTTGGATACAGGCGGAAGTAGAAATGGTTTGAGCCAGTGGATCGTTTCCTCAGTCCTCACCTTTTCAGGTAAACTTCCAAGTTGGGAGCTCTACCCCAAAAGACAAATGTCATCAAGAAAACAGCAAACACCAAACTAGAAACACATGGAAGCATCACAAAAGTTTACCAGAGAAGTGCTGTGGAAACACAGACAGGGTCTAGAGCATGGAGTCCTGTGAATGGAATTACAAAACAAAAGGGACCAAATTTGATAGCTGATAACCCACGACGAGCAACAGAGCTCCAGCAGAACTTTCAGGAAATGCATTTGAATTTAGTGCTTGTATAGCCATTTGGAAATCGGTGTGATAGCACATGCATTTCCTTGTCTGTGCCGAGGTCACGGATCTCAGTTGGGGCACTAGGTGGAGATCTACAGTTAGCCTCAGTGCCCCTGTGATGGGGAGTGGGAAAAAAGTCAGGCAGGACTACTGCCTTCAGTGACACCCCTTCCCCCACTGGAAAGGACATGCTGTGGATATCCAGTAAGGGGCAGGATCACCCGTGACTGAGATGCTCCTCGTGATCCAATAGCCTACCAACACACTATCTTAGACTCACACATTGACCACTTGGACAAGGTACTGGAGGCCAGCAGTTCCCATGTAGCAAGTCAGCAGCTACAGGTGAGGAAGGAAGGGGGAAAAAATACATACAAATCATTTGGAGTCAGGCCGGGGGGTGGGGGGGGGAGGAAGAGAGAGATCTGTGGCAGAGTGGCAAATAAAATACAAAAGTAGGTTGTGCTGCTTACCTTCTGCTGCTAGGTGGTTTTTATGGTGGTGTTCCACCATAAAATGGACCACCGCCATAAAAACCACCTAGCAGTAGAAGGTAAGCAGCACAGCTTTAAAGGAAAAATTAAAAATATAGGAGGGGGAGGAGGAAGCGTTTGGAAGATAGGGCACAAACGAATTGCACAGTATAACAACACTGCACTAAAAATAGGCAACACTCTTCAGAGTGTTCTTTATTCTGGAGAACACTAGTAACCATGCGAAGGTTGGGTGCCTTGTATGGAAGTGTATTTCCGATTGGTGAGCCATTTGAGAGTTCCCTTTCCCCTTCTCAGTACGGATTGTGTCAGTGTATGTTCCCGTAAGTGCCATATGCAAGTGGCAGCATTCTGAAAAACATGGCTAGAGAGAATCATTTACACCTTTAATGCTGGAACTGATTCACAGGGATTTCATGGGGATAAGTTACCTTGGATAGAGGTGGGTTTTGTAACTTGTGGCTCATTCACAATAGGCCCAAATTTATTCAAAAATAATAGGCTGAAATAGCATGAAGGAACTTGATCCAAGCAGCTCATTCCATTGTCTCAACATTTATCACATGGCCAGTTTTAAACTAAGGCAGACTTTAGATGGATATGACACGAGTGTAAAATGATTTGTGAAAACTGTTAGAAACTAAATATATTCTTTTGCTCATTTTAAAAACAGTGCTACACACTTTTCATGCTAGTGAGAAGGGGTCCTCACAGTTTTAATGAAAGCTGCTAACCGGGTCTCTAACACACTACCCTATTGGAGCCATTATGTCAACTGTACCTTGGACATCAGGGTCATCCAGGTGAGCCTGTAAGCTTTCCAGCACCTTCTCCAGTTCACCACTCGTTGTGAAGCCTTCAGATAGTGTCCCTGAACTGGAGCCGACCCTCTGATCGCGCCTGTCCTCCTTGACCACCAACTGTAGCAGCTCCAAGTCAAAATTGATGTCGGGCAGAGGCGGGCGCCAATAAACGAATGAGTTAAACATGTCACCAGAGTGCTCCAAATTTACTGGAGGGGAAGTGGTGCAAATCCTCTCAGTTTCTCTAGTAATTGCTACCTCTAAACAATCATTCACAGAGACGCATTTGCTTTTAGCTGCTGCACGGTCCATAGCCGCCTGGTCACTTGATACAGAAACAAGGACAGTACTATTCGAAGGATCAGACGGCAGTATCTTCATCTGATCCTCATGGCTGCCACAGTTCGAGTTTAGCTGAGAGTTCCCGTCGGTCTCAGATGTCTCGCTCTGCTGAGGCAAGCTTTCCCCGCAGCTCGATTCCACTTTCCTTAATGAACTGGGATTTTGTAAAGTGCCTTGGTTCTGAATTTCAGACGAATCTCCGGAGGAAGCACTGAAATGAAAGGTCACGTAGCACATAAATGAATTAAAGCACTTTTTAAAACAAAAAGAGAACAGTCTGGCTTACTTGATGAGTGGATGCAGATTATACACCTCCCAATTTCTACTCTGGCACAAGGCATTTTTAACAGGGTTAGTTAGAACGTCAAAAGTAAACTTTATGGTACTGCACAGACATGATATAATTAGCACCGCACGCAGCACTTCTCATCCTCAGAGTCACCGCCACCCGATAGATTTGCTGACACAGATGGATCGTGTTACATGTACAGCCTCAAGAAGCAGTAAACTCTTGCATTAAAAAAAACATGGAGCTGGACTCCTGGTCTGAAAAGGGACAAGAGTTTCCCCAAGTTAAAGCAAATCAAATACTGTGTTTTCAGCGAGCAGCACCATGCTCTGGTGCTAGGTTCAGGGTTCTGAACGTATTTTAACACAAAAAGCAGTGAGGAGAATATTGGCGATTCAGGAGCTGAAGAATTATTTTTACTCCTGTTGTAATTCAGGTGTTTTTATGTAAGCTAGTCCTAATTTAGGTGCCTCAGCACCCCATATTATCCAGAGAAGTCAGCAGGTAACCTATTTCTCCCTTTCTCCCCCACCACACCATGCACCTAGTCCACTGGTTTACAAACTTTTCTGTGTGGGGACCCCATTGCAAATGGTGACACATTCCTGCAGACCCCATACAAACAAACATTGAGACATTACTGGGAGCCTTTGTCCTAACTTCGGAAAGATAGTGTCAGCTGGTCAAAGAAAAACAGTGCTATGGCAGCAGAAACTAATTATAAAAAAATCAGTATACAGTTACAAAAGTAACTCGTTAGTAGGTCAACAAATACAGATGGGCCGAAATCTGATGACCTCACAGACCCTGGTCTGAAAGCCTCTGCTCTAATCTTTCAAATACAAAAGCCTCCAGAAATCCTTTTCATTATCAAACAGCAAGCATAGGATCCAGGGAAGGGTAAAGCTGGTTAGAATAGACCGGATTATTTTTGCTTCTACACTGCACGGCACAAATATTTCACACTTAGCTGTGTGCTGGTAACTACATCACCAGTGTTAATCCCCCTTAGCGACAAAAATAGACATTTATTCATGCAATAGATGTGTGACCTAAAACATTGAGCATATTATGAACTACGTCCTAATCGAACATACCTGTAATTCATTCTCTCACACAAAAAAAAAATATATATTTTTTTTTAAAGTGCAGAAAGCTGAAGACTTCGGGACCATCTACATGAACTTAGTGAGATTTAGTTAAGTGTTTTAAAGATGCATTTGATAGGAATTTTACCTGCTACCCAGAACCAAATTACTGAGAGCTCAGACAGTTAAATAGAAACAAAAAATGTTGCAAATACACGTCAAGTCACCACCTGAAAGAGAAAGACAGTCAAGGCTGGTCTGGGAGCCTCTGTCAGAGTTCCGAAGGGTACCTCTTCTCGTTTCAGATACTGAAAGACTGGCTGCGCACTTCCAGCCTTTCCTGATTATTTCACACTTCCGGATTTATTTTTACTCAGAGTGTGATTCAGGTGTTTTTATATCAGCTAGTCCTCATTTAGGTGCTTCAGCATCCCATATTATCCAGCAGGTGACCTGTCTCCCCCCGGCTGTAACTATGTACGTCCAGGGTGACTTGTCTGCGAGATTTCCCCCTTCCAGCACTTTAAACGACACTGGTAAGGCCAGGGACTCAACCCATAGAGACACTGCAGCAAGAGCGTATTCAGTGTTGTTTTTTAAAAAATTAAGAAATCCAGTAAAGGGCGAAGGGGCAGGACAGCACCACGCCAAAGAGATGACAAGATAGATCAGGAATTACTGGGTAGGGAACTTCAAGCTAGAAGTTTAAAACCCTGAAGGTTGTTAAGGAATATAAAAAATGTGGATGAGTTAAGAGTTCCATAGTTTTGAGATCCCAGGAAACAATAGATTAGGAGATGATGTGGGAAGCTGTTTGGATTTCAACAGCGTAGAGAGCGAGACAGACTGCAATTATTAAATAAAATTGTATCTCAACAATGAAAAATCTGCATCACACGTCATAGTGAGATTACTATCCACTTAGAGACCATCTGAGCATTAACGTTCTATCATCCAGCTTACCAGGAACAATGGAATTATTTCTGTAGATTCATTGAAACTAATATCTCCAGTGACAAAATAACTAAACGCTGACTCAATTGCATTTTTAAAAAGCATTCATTTCTGATAAGCTAAAGGAAAATGGACAATTTTTCAGAAGATCAGACAACAAAATTATACACCAAATATCCACTAGTTTTAAATGCAGTATACTATGCTGACTAATATTCTCACTGTAACTACAAGTTCATTGTGCCCAATATGACTTAACATTTTTCATTTACAACTATTTAATTGCAATCTGGACTTTACTTTCTCATACCTCTCTTACACATTCATTCTTCCTCTCCTACTCCTTCCCCATTTCCCCATCTCATTCCCTTGCCTCCATGCACCCCATATAGTTACAAGCAGCAGTAGCTCTCTCTCAAACCAGAGCTAAGCCATTTAGCTTCTGCTGCAGAGGCCGGTATTGCTCTGAAAGTTTATGCTTGCTGTGGGAACAGTGTCACTCCTACTTTTCTCCTTCGCCAGGCCCCTGGTTGGTTTGTTATTCAAGAGCCAAGGGTGCGCAGCTGGTCCCTGCTGGTGTATTTACCCTAAAATCAACTAAATTACTTTATGTTTGAATAATATATTCGGTTAGCTCGGCCAGATTGGAGGGAAGGCTCCCTGTTTTATTGTGGCTGGTCACATTCTTTATATCAGCATCCCTCATGTCAGAACAGGTGAGTGAGTAGATGCTAAACAAAGCATTCAAAGAGTTGCATTTCAGCCACAGAAGAAATGCAAACAGCTCAGAAGATGCCGAAATGGCTGCCCGAGAGATAAAGCAACGGTCTCCAGAATTACTTAAGTTGTGGAACAACTTAAGTCGGTTCAGGACGGATTGACAGCGACAGAATTTGGTGCCTTAACCAGGATCGGGTGTGGAACCAAGTTACAGAACGGGACTCTACTTCTTTCAGAAGGAGTTCGGAGTGTCCCATCAGTGAGTTGCTGACAGATTTCAGTAACATTCTGCTGTGAGACGTATGACATTGAAAAGGTTCTACTTCAAACGAGCTGTATGAATAGAAGACCCAAGAATGCACAGTGTGGAATATCCAGCGTGTTCAACAAAAGGTGCTGGAGAGGCAGGTATAATACAATTAGGGATTCAGTGTGCTGCATCACAGAAGAGTAGAACATAGACTTCTGCCTGCAATCTCCTACATGACGAAGATGAATCGACCGTGATGCTTTGGGGAAGCAGCAGGAGCTTCACCACAGGTAGAGAACGCAATCCATTCTCATGCACCTAGAGGCTGAGCCCCCACAGTGGGAAAAGGGGTAAAAAAGAAAGTGAAATCAGTGGTACAAATTACAATAATGTCTTCTAAAGGCAAAATTTTCCTTTTCAAACAGCACCTTTAGATTGTATCGGAGTATTGTACACGGACAGTACAATATATTTGCCTTGAAGGATGAGAATAGCTTGGAGGGTGGGGAAAGAGGGGGGTACTATTATATAAAAAGGGACGATTACATTTAGCCAAGGAAAATAAAAGCTTCATCAAAAATGTTTTCAGTGATGTGTATGTGTGTGTCTCTGTGTATGTGTATTTTTTTAAATTCATTCATGGGATGTGGGCATCGCTAGCAAGGCCCGCATTTATTGCCCATCCCCAATTGCCCTTGAGAAGGTGGTGAGCCGCCTTCTTGAACCGCTGCAGTCAGTGTGGTGAAAGTTTGTCCTTTGTCCTCTTGTGTGGGAAATGGTTATTCAGAAAACAGCTTTCTGCACAAGAAGCAAGCAAGCATGAGCAATCTACCCAACTAAAGCCACAGTATAAGCACTGTCTGATCTGCATGCATACCTGACATCTGCAACGCTATTGTCCAGCTGTCTAATGCTCAGTGTACCATCCTCCTTGATATACAGGCCAGCGCTAGATGGGTTGGCAAAAGTGGAGATAAATGGACCTAGAGACTGGAACGCAGCTTGGCGGACCTGGCAGGGTCAACAAAGTTTCAGTAAATGGTTATCATTACGTTAGTGCACTCTTCAGATTTAGAAACATACGCGTCAAGTGTTACGCAAATCTCAGAACCGCAAACCCAGCTAAAAATCAATCAGTTTTAATGCAAGACCAAAATGGGTCATGTAAAAATTCTTTGCAGACTCACTTAATTAACCTACGACCAAGATCATCATGCCCATGCAAGGCCCCCCAGGGTTCTTCAGGTTTAGTAAAGGAATAAACACATACAGGGTAACTACTTTCTTCCAAATCTTCACCATTAAGTATATGGACTTAAACCAATTAGTAGCATGGTAACTGCTCATACAAGAGCCCAAAGTCGGCCCATTGATCTCCTTCGAACTGGGTGCATGATATGGCTATAGCAGGTGGTTATGCAAGTTATATTGCAATCGTGCTGTTCGCATTATATCAGAACACAAAGGCTCATCCACGAGCTTCAGCAAACTACCTGTTAAAATCTCTTTCCTAACACTGCTCTCTAAAACCATCTAGTGGTTTGCGCACTGTGGTCCTTACCCATCTAGAAGGGTCACTTATGAGATTAATGAAGAGTGGGGAGAGTTTGGTCCTACGGACCTCAGGTGAAACCGAACAGGAAACCGCCATGAAGCACTCCGCACATGCTTTCCGAATGCCCCAAACATTGTCCGAGCACAGCTGGAAGAACCTGGGGATCTGAAATCAAGTACAATTTTGTGTCAGACACTTAAGGACTAGGGAGCAGTTTAGAAACAGCTAGCCAATATTCTCTGTTTAGCTAGGACGCTAGTTATCTCAAATCAGCAGCTGCATTAGTGGGAAAACGCAATTCTAAACCTCAGAAGCTATCCAAATGTTGAATTACTCCTTTTCAATACACAATTCAACATCTCTTCCCATAGGCCACTGAGGCCTTAAAAGCTTGAAGGCCACAAATTTACACAGAGTCTTATCAAGTTTGTCAGAAAAGTTCCCAAGTACTTCCGATACAATGAATTATTCTGAAGTACAACCACTTATGTGCCTATCGTTTTGTGCAAAGCAAGATCTCACAACAAAGAGAGAGATGAATGTTAATCCAGTTTAAGAAGTGCTGGGCTGAGGGATGGCGCATGTTAATACAATACTCCCTTAGTGCTACACTGAAGTGTCAGCCTGATTACATGCTCAAATCCTGGAGTGGAGGGCTTGATCTAATAATCTTCTGACTCAGAGACAAGAGTGCTACTAATGAGCCTGGACATATCTTTGCACTATCTTGCGCTCACTGGTCAAAGTGATAGGAATGGAAGGAGTGATTCAGTACAGACACTGCGCCCCAGTGAGAGGAATGGAAAGTGTGATTCAGTACAGACACTGCGCCCCAGTGAGAGGAATGGAAAGCGTGATTCAGTACAGACACTGCGCCCCAGTGAGAGGAATGGTAGGTGTGATTCACATACAGACATTGTGCCCCAGTGAGAGGAATGGTAGGTGTGATTCACATACAGACATTGTGCCCCAGTGAGAGGAATGGAAAGTGTGATTCAGTACAGACACTGCGCCCCAGTGAGAGGAATGGAAAGTGTGATTCAGTACAGACACTGCGCCCCAGTGAGAGGAATGGAAAGTGTGATTCAGTACAGACACTGCGCCCCAGTGAGAGGAATGGTAGGTGTGATTCACATACAGACATTGTGCCCCAGTGAGAGGAATGGAAAGTGTGATTCAGTACAGACACTGCGCCCCAGTGAGAGGAATGGAAAGTGTGATTCAGTACAGACACTGCGCCCCAGTGAGAGGAATGGAAAGTGTGATTCACATACAGACACTGGGCCCCAGTGAGAGGAATGGAAAGTGTGATTCAGTACAGACACTGCGCCCCAGTGAGAGGAATGGAAAGTGTGATTCACATACAGACACTGCGCCCCAGTGAGAGGAATGGAAAGTGTGATTCACATACAGACACTGCGCCCCAGTGAGAGGAATGGTAGGTGTGATTCACATACAGACACTGCGCCCCAGTGAGAGGAATGGAAAGTGTGATTCAGTACAGACACTGCGCCCCAGTGAGAGGAATGGAAAGTGTGATTCACATACAGACACTGCGCCCCAGTGAGAGGAATGGAAAGTGTGATTCACATACAGACACTGCGCCCCAGTGAGAGGAATGGAAAGTGTGATTCAGTACAGACACTGCGCCCCAGTGAGAGGAATGGAAAGTGTGATTCACATACAGACACTGCGCCCCAGTGAGAGGAATGGTAGGAGTGATTCAGTACAGACACTGCGCCCCAGTGAGAGGAATGGAAAGTGTGATTCGGTACAGACACTGTGCCCCAGTGAGAGGAATGGAAAGTGTGATTCAGTACAGACACACTGCGCCCCAGTGAGAGGAATGGAAAGTGTGATTCACATACAGACATTGTGCCCCAGTGAGAGGAATGGAAGGTGTGATTCACATACAGACACTGCGCCCCAGTGAGAGGAATGGAAGGTGTGATTCAGTACAGACACTGTGCCCCAGTGAGAGGAATGGAAAGTGTGATTCAGTACAGACACTGCGCCCCAGTGAGAGGAATGGAAAGTGTGATTCAGTACAGACACTGCGCCCCAGTGAGAGGAATGGAAAGTGTGATTCACATACAGACACTGCCCCCCAGTGAGAGGAATGGAAGGTGTGATCACATACCATGTACTTCTCTGTTGCTTCCTGGCCAACTGTATTACAGATATCTCCAAAGTTAGTTGCGCACACCTTAAGAGGTAGAAAAGGGGGTTATATTGCCGCAACAAACCAAGTATCCGCCCCAATTTGATGGCATACACAAACACAATTTGTTTAACAGATTCAATACAACATTTACGTGCAGAATTTGTCTTTAACGTTTCTCAAAATATCACCGGGAGCTTGAAAGAATTCACAGTGATAAATGGAGGGTGCTGGAAATCAGAGTTCAGGACAAAGCCCATCCTTCCTTTAAAACGTGTTAACTTGTCTTTTCTTTTTCAAATGCAGACAAACCCACTCTGTATCTCCAGTTTTTATTTAAGAAACGCATTGGAAGTGTTTCGCAGGTTACCAGTTAAACTGGGTCACAAATGAAAATATGAGACGAGACCGTGTCAAACCACTACACCACAAGGTCCATCTATGGAGAGAGAGAGAGACATTGCGATCCTATTTACCTTACGAACATGGAACAGCTTGCCATCACTGCACAGCTCACAAAATCGAAATAGCAGCAAACGTTCAGTTATTTCACTGGTCAATATGGAGGCCATTTTACAAATTATCTAAGGCAACAGAAAGGGTTGTTAGAACGGTAGTGAACACAAACATGCACAGGAAACAGCCGGCAGTGAACATACACACACTAGAAACAACGGGCAGTGAATAATCCTGGTCGCATCAATATAATATCCTGGAATGTATAGTGTCACATACAGCAGTGGGTTTTCAACTGGCTGGCCACAAGTTCAAATCCCAGTAATCTGTGTCCAGTGATTTGTTCTGAAAACCTACCAATACTTACCTCTAATTGGTATCCATGAAAAAAAACACCCAGCATTTTATATTTACCATTAGTACTAGGCAAGTGAATTTGTTTGCCACACAGTTCTATTTACAAGACCAGGAAGTCTCAAGAGTGGAGATATTCCTGTTGTGCGTGTTCCTATCCACCTGCGTCAGGATTGTTCCAAAAGTGTAGACTGTTATGCTTTATTAAAGAGGAAGAAAAGTCCACAGCAATACTTTTTGTTCTAGATGCTTACAAGAAAGTAACTCGCTCACCTTCTAGCTCGAGTTGGGACTCCGCTCAGTTGCCCTGGTGACATGAATTATGGGGAACGCTCTGGAGCAGCTTCATTGCAAACACTCGGGCACATGACACCCAACTGTCCCGAAAGCCACCCAACCATGGGAGCCCGCGTTTCCCAGTCTGATTTCCTGGGGTTGGGACAGCTCTGGAGAAGTACCAAGGTCTGTTTAAAGATACGCCCCTCACTGCCTGCAATAGGGCTACTCTGGGATGCACCTGGAAATCAACATCACTGGAGCAAGGAGAGGGAAACCCTACCCGAGGGTCTCTACGGCTGTTAAACAGGTGACTTTAAAAAGGCTGGAATTATCATTTACGTCTATAAAAAGAACCTCTTGTAACAAAAAGCAGTGCCCATAAACTTTGCTCCACTTTGGTAGATTGCATTAACAGAGGTCATGTGATTTATTACATAGAATCTACAGCACAGAAACAGTCGGTTGGCCCAACTGGTCTATGCCGCTCTTTAATGCTCCACATAAGCCTCCTCCTACCCCTCTTCATCTAACCCTATCAGCATATCCTTCTATTCCTTTCTCCCTCATGTGTTTATCTAGTTTCCCCTTAAATGCATCTATGCTATTCGCCTGAACTACTCCATGTGGTAGTGAGTTCCACATTCTAACCACTCTCTGGGTAAAGAAGTTTCTCCTGCATTCCCTGTTGAACTTATTAGTTACTATCTTATATGTATGGCCCCTAGTTTTGGACTCTCCACAAGTGGAAACATCTTCTCTACGTCTACCCTATCAAACCCCTTCATAATTTTAAAGACCTCTAATGGGTCATCCCTCAGCCCTCTCTTTTCTAGAGAAAATGGAGGTGACCAGCTGTCATAATTCAATTTATAAACATGGGAGGTAAATGAGCTGGAAAAAGCATTCACTCAAAATTAAGGAATTCAATAACTGTATTGGAATGATGGGTTTATAAATCTCAACACTTAGCAAGCCCACATACCAGGGAACATTTGAATCTAGGAAGCCTTGGGGTAAATTTTCACCTTCATGGTGGAGCAAATCGCTCGTCCGATGAAATCAATGAGAAGATAGGGCAGACGATCGGCTCCGCCACATTACTTTCCAGGTGGTAAAGGTGAAAAAGACCCCCTCTTCCCCCGAGTCCAAGTTAGACCTCATTTCAAAAGCAAGGCTACCGTTGACAGTCATTAGACACATTCCAGCTCAAACAACGCGAGAGTCAAGGAGGCATTCCAGCTACTCACTGCCACAGCTTCAATCTTGTAGTCATCATCACTGTCCGGAGCCGTGAGATCCAGCAAAACTGGGCAGACCTTTATCTCTACGTCAGTCCTGTCTATCAGCTCCTGTTCCAGCAGTACCAGTAGGGCTGCCTGACTTGTTTTTCTAACCTAAGAATGAGAAAGGTGTAAAACTTTAATATTTAGTACCTTACCATTAGAAGTATCCAAGCTTTTGGTCCTTCTGAGTTGCTTAGGTTTGTACCATGGAACCACGGGGGCCACAGATAGTTGAAATCCACGTTCCAACTAATTTTCATATACTGCATGTTGTTGGAACCAACAAATCTTGGTATTCCAATTGAGGATTGATCCACCAATGAGGCAACAAGGTTAGGAAAAGCCCTTTCCAAACCTCTGATGCACAAAATTCAAACAGAACAAGTCAGTGAGCAGGAAACACAGGGAAGGAAGTTCCCCAAGGTTAGGTTGGGTTGACTCTCCGACCGCAGTTTGGACATTCTTGCCTTAAACTAATTTGAATTAAAGCATCAGACAAAGTTGTCAATTGTATGATTTATATCAATGAGTGTTAATTGTATTTAGGTGATCGGTATCAATTGGGGACTCTCTTGTATCCTTTTTATAGGAGAGTTTATCTAGGGTGTGGTGTGTGTGTAAGAGGAATCTCTGAATTTAAAGGCCTGGAAACAACTAAAGACCAGGCTCGAGTATTCTGTCCTTCACCACATGGCTATCCAACTTTAACAAAAGTACCGTGCTCATTCGTGGCTCTCGTCATCATAACAGCACAATCCCAATCGAAACCAACAATTAAAAGGAACAAATAAAAAAAGTCAGTTCAAATGCGGAGTTATCGGAACGATGAAGAACTGTGTTGGGTATTGGCAACTGCAACCGTTACGCAGTTCAGTTATTCAGCTGCTTTCTTATCAAAGTCTGTACAGGAAGCAAGGAACGATTGCTCATGGGGAGGAATTTAATCTAATTGGAATGGGTGGTGGAGAAAATCTGTACAGGAACAAAGTTACTCTCTTCCAGCCTGTTCGAGGTGCAGAGTAGGCAGAAATATTAGTTTGAGAAACATGACCAGCAGGATTGGAACGAGAACGGGGTACAAATGGAAAACACGAAAAGTTGAAAAAAAAATTGCCCCACTTCACAGTTTGTAACAAGGTCCAGCTGAAATAACCACATGCTTTAAGAGACCTTGGTTGCCCATCGGGTCTTCAAAACATCAAATACTATAATGCAACTTTCCTGTAACAGTTCGATCTCATGAGGTCCCATCACAGTTCATATAATGGTTCAATCTTGTTAAGTCCCATCGCATTCTGTTTGCCGACTGGGAAACAAACTTGATGGATTTAAGAAAAACTGGCCAGCTGGGTTTTTGATACAGTACAGCAGACAGGTTTTCTTTTTAATTTTGTGCCCTGAAGCTTTTAACATGCAATCTAAATTTTAAAACGGTCCCTCTTTTGTACATCTGTTTCTCGTGACTGAATCAATTCAGACTAACCATGTAATAGATTAACAGTCAGAGTTACTTCAAACCAATCAGATGATTAAAAAGATATTGGCCATCATCTTAGAGTCTCCATACCCTGCCAAACACTACTCCCCAGTCCTAGCTCTCAGTCTCACCCTCTGGCAGGCCCACCGCAGACCCTGGACTCAGTTATTGCCTTCTGCTTCCCCCTCCTCACCAGGTAGGCACGCCAAAGACCTTAGCAGGGAGACATCTGTACTGGCTACAACAACTTGCATTTATATAGTGCCTTTAACGTAGTAAAACGTCCCAAGGCACTTCACAGAAGCATTATCAGACAAAAATTGACACCGAGCCAAAAAAATGTCAGGTGACCAAAAGCTTGGTCAAAGACATAGGATATAAGTAGGGTCTTAAAGGAGTAAGATTTGGAGAAGCAGAGGGGGTTAGGGAGGAAATTGCTCACCATCGCTGCCCCTGGACTTTTCCCCACCCAATGTTGGAGACAGCCTCTCCAACTTATGACTGGTCGTAATCTTGAACTGCTTGTACTGCAGTAAGTGTAATCCAGCAACAACTCCCCTTACTCAGCCCCAATACTGCCCTTTCCTTGTCCACCCTCTTCATTGTCAATTGGAAAACTCTGCTACATTTGAAGGCTCTCGGTCCTTGTTAATGCTGGGGACAAGTAAAGGACTCCATGAGTTTGTCTTTTTCATGAAAGAGTGCTTCATCAAGGACACAAGTTGCTTAAAGTTACTACTACAATTCCCTTGATTTTTATTGAAAGAGACACCAGGAGATAAAATATTTGCTCTTGCTTCTGTGCAATTTCTGATTTGTAGTTCACAGCCAGAGATATACAGTATATCAGAGTGTTATTTGTCCATCAAAGAGATCAAGAGTACAAGAGGCAGCTCTTACTGGTTACCAGTGAATTTATCAGCTGCACCAATGAATGGTTCATTGTTCACTTCAGGCACATTACATCACAGATTACTTTTGCATAATGGCATGTCTGAATTTATAGGAAGCAGTCTTTTGCAGTAGGCACAAGACAAAGTATTAGGAGAGTACCTGAATCAGAGCAATTGATCAGCTTGTGCTGGACTACTCAAACAATATGTAGGGAGAAGGGCAATCTTATGATCCTAAGTGGCAGCTGGTGACCCTAAACTGAGCACCACGAGCAGAGCGCTGCTCAGCTGTTTGAAGTGCCGGTGAGCAATGTTATTGAATAATTGAGCAACACCAAGAGCAGACCCTCCCATGAAGCTGCAGATGAACTTTTAGACATTTGTACAGTACTAACTTTTAACATTCATTCAGTCCTCTTCATTTAAATACAGTGTTTCTATGTGATATCTAATAGTATTGGCAGCGTGAGCAATGCATTTCAGTCAAAGCTATACAGTTCTTTTGACGAGGAGAAATACAAGAGATCTTTTAAAGGTCGGGCACAGTGTCTCCTGACATAAATGAATAAAATGCTATGCCACGTAGCAGTGATTTCTTACCTGGTTATTGGGGTCAGTGAGGTATCTTACAACAATGGGCACCATATACTTGGAAAAAGCAGTTGGGAAAGATGGTCGGTTCTCCTGGAGGAACATGGCTAGGTGCGGTACTTGCTCCATCAATTCAGCGCGTACTGTGGGCTCTGTGGATGAGGAAGTACACTGAAATCAGGCAATAATTCCATAGCTGGCAAATTACAACACTCCAGTTTTATAACACAGGGGAGTTAAGCTTAGAGGCTTTCACGCCGCCACTAAATTTTTACAATATATAAATTAATCCATTAAACACATGCACTCTTGGAAGGGGAAGGGGGAAAAGAAAATTTGCCCCCAATGATCCTCCTTTCTCCGCCCCCCCCCCCCCCCAATATGCTGAGGGTATGCTGTTAGGGGTAGATGAAGTAGGGAGGGCGAAGGCTCATGTGGATCATAAACAGCAGCACAGACCAGTTGGACTGAATAGCCTGTTTCTGTGCTGTAGACTCAATGTAATGTAACTGTAAATTTTCAAGTTACTGAATGCTCAAGCAGCATTTTGTCATGAATTAATGTAATTAAATACAGTGTAATGCTGAAGACTTGTGCTCCAGAACTAGCCGTGCCTCTAGCCAAACTATTCCAGTACAGCTACAACACTGGCATCTACCCGACAATGTGGAAAATTGCCCAGGTATGTCCTGTCCACAAAAAGCAGGACAAATCCAATCCGGCCAATTACCGTCCCATCAGTCCACTCTCAATCATCAGCAAAGTGATGGACGGTGTCGTCAACAGTGTTATCAAGCAGCACTTACTCACCAATAACCTGCGCACCAATGCTCAGTTTGGGTTCCGCCAGGACCACTCGGCTCCAGACTCATTACAGCCTTGGTCCAAACATGGACAAAAGAGCTGAATTCCAGAGGTGAGGTGAGAGTGACTGCCCTTGACATCAAGGCAGCATTTGACAGGGTGTAGCACCAAGGAGCCCTCGTAAAATTGAAGTCAATGAGAATCAGGGGGAAAACTCTCCAGTGGCTGGAGTCATACCTAGCACAAAGGAAGATGGTAGTGGTTGTTGGAGGCCAATCATCTCAGCCCCAGGACATTGCTGCAGGAGTTCCTCAGGGCAGTGTCCTAGGCCCAACCATCTTCAGCTGCATCATCAATAACCTTCCCGTCATCATAAGGTCAGAAATGTGGATGTTCGCTGATGATTGCACAGTGTTCAGTTCCATTCACAACCCCTCAAATAATGAAGCAGTCAGTGCCCGCATGCAGCAAGACCTGGACAACATCCAGGCTTGGGCTGATAACTGGCAAGTAACATTCACGCCAGACAAGTGCCAGGCAATGACCATCTCCAACAAAAGAGAATCTAACCACCTCCCCTTGACATTCAACAGCATTACCATCGCCGAATCCCCCACCATCAACATCCTGGGGGTCACCATTGACCAGAAACTTAACTGGACCAGCCACATAAATACTGTGGCTACAAGAGGAGGTCAGAGGCTGGGTATATGCGGCGAGTGACTCACCTCCTGATTCCCCAAAGCCTTTCCACCATCTATAAGGAACAAGTCAGGAGTGTGATGGAATACTCT
Source organism: Heptranchias perlo (assembly GCF_035084215.1). Classification (NCBI taxonomy): domain Eukaryota; kingdom Metazoa; phylum Chordata; class Chondrichthyes; order Hexanchiformes; family Hexanchidae; genus Heptranchias; species Heptranchias perlo. Next base: position 46,589,505 of record NC_090343.1, read on the forward strand.
CCACTTGCCTGGATGAGTGCAAGAAGCTCAACACCATCCAGGACAAAGCAGCCCGCTTGATTGGCACCCCATCCACCACCCTAACATTCACTCCCTCCACTACCGGCGCACTGTGGCTGCAGTGTGTACCATCCACAGGATGCATTGCAGCAACTTGCCAAGGTTTCTTCGACAGCACCTCCCAAACCCGCGACCTCTACCACCTAGAAGGACAAGGGCAGCAGGCACATGGGAACAACACCACCTGCACGTTCCCCTCCAAGTCACGCACCATCCCAACTTGGAAACATATCGCCGTTCCTTCATCGTCGCTGTGTCAAAACTTAAGAATCTAGGTACATAAATCATTAAAATTTAGCTCACAGGTGAAAAAACACTAACAGTGTGCTGGACTCCATCACAAGAGGCACAGCATATAAATACAAGGAAGCACTACTACAATTGTACAGAGTGCTCCATTTAAGTAGTGTGTTCACTTTTGGGCTTTCTCTCCAGAGAAAGGATGTACCAGCCTTAGAGAGGATCCAGTGCCAATTCACCAGCAAAGAAGGGACTGAACTATGTTGAGAGACTTGAACAAACTTGTTTCCTGGAGATGAGGTGGTTAAGGTTTGACCTGACTGACATTGCAGATGGGAACTCCAACCCATCACCTCTAGGTGTAACCAACGCAGCACCCCAGGTTTAAATATAAATACCTCGATAGTAAAAGGAAGATGTTTTGGCCATATCCTGCTATAAATCTCCAGTGTCCTCTGTGTTGGCCCATTGTGGTCAACAAGCAGAGACAACAAATGGAGAGACGATAGTTAAACAAGTATTAGTGCACTACAGGCACTGAGAAGAGCAGATGGGCCACTTTTCATTAAGATGATAAATATTTCCATGATCTTAGCGTGGAAAATTCAGATTAATCTTCTATTTACCATCTGCCTTTTGCAGCCTGCATAGATAACTGGGTCATTATATTATCTAAACAGCAAGGCCATTGGAAAAAAGTACGTGGAGAGTTTAAGTGAATCAGGAAAATCATTTTGGTGGCACCATTACCCAAGTATTCAATGGACTGTCACAAGCACATATGGATAGAATTTTTTCTTTTATGTATATTTGTTGAGTGATACTGGCAAGGCAGCATCTATTGCCTATCCCTAGTTGCCCTGAGGGCATTAAAAGTCAACCATATAGCGAGGGACTGCAGTCTCATAGGCTAGACCAGGTAGGAGGGTGACAGGTTCCCGTCCATGAGGACATTAATGAGCCAGTTAGGCTTTTATGATGATCCAGCAGCTTTCATAGTTATTTTTATTCAATGGCACCAACACTTTTAAAAAAGAACGAGCACACTTTTTTTGGCAATAGGAGGCACATGAGCACAAGGTTTACAAATTCAACAAGGCTTTGCCTTGTGTGATTAAATGTATCCTTCTCGAAATACCACCCTTCCTGGTTAAAAGACAGAACTATTCAATTATCTTTAGAAGCAATTATTGCCATGCATTCAAATTGTCAAGCATTCAAAGGGGATACCATCTGCAGTGCATTCTAAAACTTGCACTCAAAGTGGGATGCAATTGGTTTCCGCACTCAGCCACACAGAGCAGCAAGGACCAGAGATCAATCCCTAGGTTGTGGTGAATTTGTGGCTCATCTCGAGCAATGGCAGTGCACCTTACACTCCCAAAAAGAAAAAAGGATAAAACAGGGTTCTAGCTCCTGATCGCTGTGCCACAGCTGCTGCTAAGAAGTGCGCGCGTGAGCACACAATGTGCGGTCAGGATTAAGTTCAAAGATAACTAGCCTGACATTCCCTGTCTAGGTTGACCCACGAATAGGGATCATAAAAATTAACGATTGCCACTATAAATTCCCAAATTTTTTTCAGGTTGGTGAATCAGCAAAAGTGGATTCGCTCCTGATTCTAGCACTAAAAACTAGTGCCTTTAACGCAGCAAAAGATCCCAAGGCGCTTCACATGGGCAATTATTAAACAAAATTTGACACCGAGCCACATAAGGAAATATTAGGACAGGTAAAGCTTGGTCAAAGAGGTAGGTTTTAAGGAGCTTCTTAAAGGAGGAGGGGCAGGTAGATAGACGGAGAGGTTTAGGGAGGAAATTCCAAAACTTAAGGCCTAGGCAGCTGAAGACATGATCGCCTATAGTGGAGCGATTAAAATCAGGGATGCGCAAGAGGCAAGAACTGGAGGAGCACAGTGATCTCAGTGTGTTGTAGGGCTGGAGGAGGTTACAGAGATAGGCAGGGGCGAGGCCATGGAGGGATTTGAAAACATGGATGAGGATTTTAAAATCTGAGGCGGGATGGAGACAGGCAATGTTACGGAGGTGGAAATAGGTGGTCTTGGTGATAGAGCGGAGATGTGGTCGGAAGCTCATCTCAGGATCAAATAGGACGCCGAAGTTGTGAACGGCCTGGTTCAGCCTCCGACAGTGGCCAGGAGAGGGATGGAGTTGGTGGCTAGGGAACGGAGTTTGCAGCAGGGACCAAAGAAAATGGCCTTGGTCTTCCCAATATTTAGTTGGAGGAAATGTTTGTTCATCCAGTCGGACATGCAGTGTGACAAATGAGAGACAGTGGAAAGGTCAACAGAGTTCGAGGTGAGGTAGAGCAGGGCGCCATCAGTATACAGTGGAATCTGACATTGTGTTTTCGGATGATGTCGCTGAAGGGCAGCATGTCGATGAGAAATAGGAGGATGGTGTGGTCAACCGAGTCAAAGGCTGCTGACAGGTCGAGAAGGATGAGGAGGAATAATTTCCCATGGTCACAGTCACATAGGATGTCATTTGTGACTTTGATAAGGGCTGTTTCAGTACTGTGGCAGGAGCGGAAACCTGATCAGAGGGATTCAAACATGGAATTGCAGGAAAGATGGGCATGGATTTGGGAGGCGACAACACGTTCAAGGACATTGGAGAGGAAAGGGAGGTTGGAGATGGGGCGGGAGTTTGCAAGGACAGAAGGGTCAAGGGTGGGTTTTTTCGAGGCAGCAGATTTGAAGGGGAGGGGGACAGTACCTAAGGAGATGGAACTGTTAACAATATCAGCTAGCGTGGGGGCCAGGAAGGGAAGTTGGGTGGTCAGCAGTTTGGTGGGAATAGAGTTGAGGGAGCAGGAGGTGGATCTCAGTTAAAATGAGCTCGGAGAGGGCACGAGGGGAGATAGGAGAGAAACTAGAGAAAGATGCGAGTTCATGGCTAGGGCAGGGGGGAACCTTAAGGGAAGTTTGACTTAATGGGCTAGGGGAAGCGAGGGAAGTAGCAGAAGCAGCTGAACGGATGGTCTCAATCTTAGTGACAAAGAAGTCCATGAGCTCCTCGCACTTTTTGTTGAAGGGGAGAGTGGAGGGGGCAGAGAAAGGGGTTTAAGATGGTTTGTAGTGGAGAAGAGAAGCCAAGGTTTATCTTTGCAGTCCAGGATGAACCTGGAATAGCGAGCAGTTTTGGCAGAGGAGAGGAGGACCCGATAGTGCTTTATGTGATTCAGCCAGATCTGGCGATGAATGGCTAAACCAGTTGTCCATCATAAACGTTCAAGTCTGCGTCCTTGGACTTAAGGGAGCGGAGATGAGGGCCATATCGGGGGAATGACCACGGTGAGAGAGTAATGGTTTTAATGGGGATAAGGACATCAAAGATGATGGTGTGATTGAGCAGATCAGTAGCTGCAGAAATGTCGTGGTGAATGGAGGGCCAACAGCTAGACAGTTGGAAATTTGAAAGTCCAGTTGTAAGTGACTTGGGGGAAGAGCTTTTTCCAGGGGCGGACACAGAAGGAAGTGGAGTTGGGAGGGGAAAGGGGGATGTGTGTGGAGAGGGCGCTTAAAAATCGCCTCTGAAATGTCGCTGCATTGCACTGGTAACAATGCCACATACATTTCTCAGGACTAATTTTCAGCAGCAAGTTCTACAGAGATATGAAGTGAGCTCCGAGTTTAAGCAGCGATTGCTCCATTACACACTCCCTGTAATGAAATAGTGAAATGATGGTTGTGACCAGAGGGGGCATCAGTGTGTCTGAAGCATCCAAAATACATTTATCTACAAATGTAAGGAGTTACAATGTCTGGCAATGTAAGGAGACTTCTGGTACCAGACAGCTTATCATATATGGAGAGCAAACAGTGCCTAGAAATATTCTTGTAGGAGGATGACTACTTTATTAAAAGAAATCCTGTTTCAAACAGTGTCAAAAGCCTGTTTTAATACACTTGCCAGAACTTTTAGAACTGCAACTGAGACCCATAAGAGTATAAGTAATTGAGACTCGTCTTGTGGCTTAACTGTGCCTCTTTTTATTTTTAAGTCCTTTGCTTGCTTTCTTGTCCTCTAGGGATGTTTCAAATAAAAAGATTTTATCTGAATTTACCCAGTTCCTTCAATTCCTGCCCACCCCCCACCATTTTGAACCTAAATATAGAACCTGAAAAGCACCCCCCAAAAATGTTTTTATGCCAGCAGTAAAAACAGACTTCAGACGATGCTTTCACAGGAAGAATGACTGCTTGGGAGAGTTACCACAAGGCTATCTGCAACCGTGGAAAGATAGCCCAGCATGAGTCAGTGCCTTTAACAGGGCAGAAAAGCAAAGAGGCAGATAATTTGTGGGGGGGGGGGGGGGGAAGGAAAAGAAGGAAGAAGCACAGAAACAATCACTCACTTCAGCAAAATGCTAGTCCATCACTCAAGATAAGCAGATCACCAACATACCTGTATCTTCAGAGAGTCTAACTATCGTCTCCATGACAGCCAAGAAATCTTTCTCATCGTCACTAAAAGCTCGCAGAACATCCAAGAGCCCTCGAGCAACAATCTGCCTGTTCAAGATGAAAATGTGTCAAAAGTGCTCGTTATTAAGGAAGAAATCATTTGCACAGCACAGTGAATTTCATGTTAAGGCAGTCAGGTTTTTGGGGGTCTTTTCTAAGCTTCCTACTTCAGATTATTTTGGCTTTTGTGGCATAGATCATTCATGGGTGAGTCCCAACTCACCATACCTGCTAGTGTCTATCCTCGCCTGGAGAGCTTTTGGTAACATGCAAAGCAAAACAATGAACGCTGTCTGTTAATTGCTTTAGCTACTAAACTTTTCTGCTCCAAAACATTTCATTCTAGTCTTCAAAAGTGATAGACTTCATTAAATTCAAAATTATCAAGCAATTGATTTTTTTTTGCAGAGACAAGCACGTAAGGAATTCACAATATAGTTATATATTTACTGCAGAAAGTCTCTAACTCAAGTAGACAAAATAACAAAGAAGGCAACTCATTTAAAATATACATATGTTTCTCCTTTCTTTTAAAGAATATATCAAACTGACCAGTACCGACTGACTGTTTCCCAGATTTCAAACCCACTCCTCTCCTGGCATTTTCTACTTATTTAAACAGAACAGTCTTATACTTTGGAGAAGTTTTGGATTTTGAGTATCACACCACTCAGATTTAAACAGGTGGCCATCAACTACGTACAAAGTGAACCAAGCACACAGCATTATTGAAGTATGAGTTATTTTTCTCTCTCTAGCCTGTAGCAGAAAAAACTTACAACACTATCAAAATAAGCTTGGTTCAGAGGTCCGAACTGAAGTTTTTTTTACTTTTAAAACTATTTATGTACTGTGATGGTATTTAAAGGCACAACTATTAAATCAAAATTTCACAAAAATACCTCCTCCCCCCCACAAGCATCAAAAAAATGATGAACTAATAAGGAGCTTTGTGGGTTTGGCACAATTAACAATTCATTATCAATCAGCCCATTTCCATTGTACAACATGGAGCTAATATTTGATGTTGACATTGTAAAAATATCCCTGTGGGAACAAAGGAATAGGAAGAGTTGTTACAGGTATGCAACACAAATTCTATTACATAGAATACATTCTTGAGGATGAGCCAGAAAATTGTATGATAAAATAATAGGCATTTTATTCTCAGAGATCCAAAGATGGTATGGCAGGAGTATCCAAGCTTTGTATCCTCGTGGGCCACTTAGATGTGTACCTTGAGCCCGTGCAGACCACAGTCCAAAGTTTAATTCCACGTTCTCATTAATTTGCCAGTAGTGAACACTGCTGATACTAACTGGTCTTACTGTCCCGATTTAGGATTTATCCACTAGGAGCAGCCGTTCTGAAACCTCTGGCCCGTGAAGTTCAAACAGGACAAACCAGCGAGTAAGAAATAGAAGTGCAAATAAAATTGAGTTGGCTGGGCTTTATGGCCACAGGTACTTTGGGTTTATAGGGTCTGCCTGAGGGATAAAAAGCCAATGATGCCTCAGCACACAAGGGGAAATGTCATTCTCCAATACTTCTACTGATCCCTTGGAGCATTGCATTTAAGTGAAAAATAAAAAGTAGGCAACATCAATTTAACTATTAAATCCTGCAAAGAAATTCAAAATGTTAAAACTGGAGTACAGGTCTGGTTTGGTTATTTGTACAAGAAGTCTGCACTACTTTTCAATTTTTACCCCTCACCTAACTTGGACAATGTTTAACTCAAATAACTGAATTCCCTCCAGTCTAAAGTCAAGTTGTCCCATTCGCTCTAATTTGGCAGTAGGTCCACCGAGATTTGGTCATCTAATTGGTTGTATTGACCTAAACTGTCCAGTCAGCATGGAAAGTCAAAGCACTACAGTGTATGTTCATCAGCTGTTTCAGGTGGTCTTTTGACAGATATGTGAACCAGTAACAGGGAGTCAAGACACCCTGGATCTGAAGGAATCTTTCTTTCTTTCTCTCTTCCCACCCCCCCCCCACCTCCGTTCAGTAAACAGGTGACTTAGTTGCCTAGAGCAGAATTTACGTTCAAAAAAATCAGAAGCAAAACAAAGAAAAAAAAACAGAAAATGCTGTAAATACATGACAAGTCAGTCAGCATCTGAGGAGAGAATTGACAGGTTAGTGTGTCAGGCTGGGCCCTTCTTCAGAGCAGATAAATGAAAGCTAAGCATTTTAATAGAATCAGGGGAAAAAAACAGGAGGGGGAGGGAAAGAACAAATGGGTACTCCCAGGACAGATAGGAAGTATTGGTGGAATAGCCAGGAACCTGCTTTTTAAAAAAAAAGAAGGGGGAGAAAAAAAAAGCAAAATACTGCGGATGCTGGAAATCTGAAATAAAAACAGAAAATGTTGGAAAAGCTCAGCAGGTTAAGGCAGCATCTGCAGAGAGGGAATCAGAGTTAACCTTTCAGGTTTTGATGAGTGTTTCCAGTATCATATGTTTTTTTTTTAAAAAAAGACTGATATGATGAAATGACCTTCTCAGACAATGGAAAGAAGTGTTAAAGGAATTAAAGAAACAAAAGAATGAGTGAACAGCTCAGGTGAGAGAATAGAAAAACACAAAGCCTGCAGATCCAGTCAGAAATGAAAATAGAAACTGCTGGCAAAACACAATCTCAAGAGAAAAACCAGATCAAAGGGGCCACAGACCAGCCCCCCCAACCCCCCAAAAAAACAATTTAACGGCTTTACAATTATTTTAAAGTTATATTATTGCTACAAATTTACATTTTTAATTTTCTTTCATGCTTTTTCAATCGATTAAAGCTGTATAATGCTGAGGGATCATTTTCAAGCCATACCACTGCTTGCCAGCTCTGCTCTTGAGGTGCCATCCTGAGGGCGCGTCCAACTTACAAAGGAGATGGGCGACAATAAGGAGCTATCCGCATGGGAGCACGTACAATCTGCACAGCTGACCCTGAGCACAATAAGCAGCTGAGTTTACTAGTCAGTACCCGCAAAGCAGCAAATTTCTAAAGGCCATAGTGATCCACACAAACCAATCTGGCAGACTCAAAGTACACTGCTTAAAGGGAAATCAAAGTCTAGGCGCAATACTTTTGTTCAAAGTTCCCTCCCCTATCTGTAGAAAGAGAGGAAAAACAGCCTGGCTTTTCCTGCTGGTTTCCCCGACTTTGACATAACCCGGCTTCTCCTCGAGAGGAGCCAAGCAGTAGCCGTCGAAAGAAACTTCCAACAGCAATTAGCCTTTAATCAGCCTCAGATTGTGCTTATTCAAACCACTTCCTCAAAAGGTTAGCAGGTAACCATCACAACTGTGTTCCAGACTATCTATGAGCAATGCCACAGGAGATCTGCTGTCTTTTTACTGGGGTTGGACAGCCCAGATTGGCCATTGGACTGGTCCAAAAATGCAACCCCCATCATTTTCAAATGGAGCTGCTCCTCGTCAGTGATGTCATGAAATGGCCTAGTGGCAAAGGAAGTTAGAGGTGGTGGGTCTCTGTGCAGGTGAGATAACTGATCTTTCATGAACAACTTACATTTATATATATAAAGAAAGAAAGAAAGAAAGAAAGAAAGAAAGAAAGACTTGCATAGTGCCTTTCACAACCTCAGGATGTCCCAAAGTGTTTCACAGCCAATGATGTACTTTTGAATTGTAGTCAGTTGTAATGTAGGAAACATGGCAGCCAATTTGTTTATAGCAAGCTCCCACAAACAGTAATGGGATAATGACCAGGTAATCTATTTTAGGGATGTTGGTTGAGGGATAAATATTGGCCAGGGCACCAGGGAGAACTCCCCTACTCTTCTTCAGATAGTGTCGTGGGATCTTTTACATCCACCTGAGGGCAGACAGGGCCTCAGTTTAATATCTCATCCGAAAGACAGCACCTCAGACAGTGATGCACTCCCTCAGTACTGCAGTGTCAGCCTAGATTTTGTGCTCAAGTTTTTGTAGTGGGACTTGAATCTATGACCTCCTGACTCAAGAGTCCAAAGTGCTTCTTCATTTAAAAAAAGGCAGATGTATCAATGGGGATTTTTCTTCCCCTTTAAGATCAAGGAGGTCACAGGAATACATCACAGGAGATGCACAAGAAAGGGTCAAATTACTAAAAGGTTAGTGTAATTTAGATTAGCCATCAATAGTCATCTACTTTTCCAAACTAGACATAGCACAACCACATTTAAAATGCAGCAAATAGTTTTGCAAATCAGAAAATCCCAGCTGTAGTAGGTGGGAGAACAAATAATTAAAAAAGAGAATGCCTCAGGGAAAGCTACACAAAGGAGCATGTGAAGACAAGTCGTATGATAAAGGGATGCATGATGCATCCTTCTCTTTACTCCCTCCCCCCGCCCCCCAAACCTACCTTTTAGGCTTTGCTACAGTATGCAGCATTCCCGAGCACAGACACAAAGCAGACAAACTGCTCCCATGCCTCTGGCAATGCTAATTCATAACCATCTGCTTCGAGGGGCAACTGCCTGGCTTGCACCGAGCACATCCTACTGCTAGCTCAGGCAAGTCAGGAAGCTCAGCACATCGAGGTATCTCCTCTGCAGGGTTTTACAGACATGGGAATACCCATATATTTTGAGTTGAAAACAAATGAAACAGAATTTTGCATTGTGTCGAATATTCCTGCATAATCTGCCTATGCAATGGTTTTGTTTCTGCAATGAGTGCTAGTCAGAAGAACAGTCGATAAACGTGGGAATATTAACAGTAATTCAATTTAAATGATGGCAAAATAAGCTTTACAGTGTACTTATTTTTAAATAAAAATCTATCTAAATAGATCAGTACCACCTCCTCCACTAAGATGGAGCATTTTTTGTGACCAATCCAAGCAATAATGTGTTTTTTGTGAGGGGAGGGGGTGGCGAAAAGAAAGAGAGGAAGGAGGAGACATATAAAAAGGAAGAAGGCAGTGCTATCATTAGGATTGCAAAGATATATGCAAGGAAGTTATGCTAAACCTTTGTAAAACACTGGTTAGGCCTCAGCTGGAGTGTTGTGTTCAGTTCTGGGCACTAACTTTGGGAAGGATGTCAAGGCCTTGGAGAGGGTGCAGAAGAGATTTACTGGAATGATGCCAGGTTAGAGAGACTTCAGTGATGTGGAGAGATTGGAGAAGATGGGGTTGTTCTCCTTAGAACAGAGAAGGTTAAAGGGAGATTTGATAGAGGTGTTCAAAATCATAAACGGTTTTGATAGAGTAAATAAGGAGAAACTGTTTCCAGTGGCAGAAGGATCAGTAACCAAAGGGCACAGAATTAAGATGATCGGCAAAAAAGCCAGAGGCGACATCAGGAAACATTTTTTTTTAAACGCAGTGAGTTGCAATGATCTGGAATGCACCGCCTGAAATGGTGGTAGAAGTAGATTCAATAGTAACTTTCAAAAGGGAACTGGATAAATACTTGAAAGGAAAAAATTTACAGGGCTATAGGGAAAGAGCAGGGGGAGTGGGACTAATTGGACAGCTCTTTCAAAGAGCCGACACAGGCACGATGGGCTGAATGGCCTCCTCCTGTGCTGTAACTACTATGATGTGACGATATTTTTCATACAGAGTCCACTTAAATTATAAAAATGAACAGCCAGCAGCTTAATTATACTCAGGTGTCAATCTTGGCTCAGTTGCCAACACTTGCACCTGAACCAGAAGGTTGTGGGTTCGAACCCAACTCCAGAGACTTGAGCACATAATCCAGGCTGACGCTCCAGTACAGTACTGAGGGAGTGCTGCACTGTCAGAGGTGCAGGCTTTCGGATGAGATGATAAACCAATGTCACATTTCCTTCTCAGGTGAACATAAAAGATCCCAATACTATTCGAAGAGCTCTCAGTGTCCTGGCCAACATCTATCCCTCAACCAACACCACCAAAGAAAACAGATTATCTAGTAATTTATCTCATTGCTGATTGTGGGACCTTGCTGTGCGCAAATTGACTGCTGTGTTTCCCTACATTGCAACAGTGACTACACTTCAAAATAATTCATTGGCTGTGAAGTGCTTTCGGATGTCGTGAGGTCATGAAAGGAGCTATGTGTATGCAAGTTCTTTCTTTCCATAGATTTTGTTCTTCCAAACTTGGGTTGAGTCTGGAGAGCATTTGGAGCGGAATCATAGGTGATGTACTCTCCCTTGTCTTTCACAAGAATCAGTCATCTAAAGGGCTCTGTGGAGGAGCCGCTTTCTAATGTAAAGAACAAATCTGAAGAAAGATATGGAATATATTTAAAGGGATAGATAAGCACTTGAAGTGTTGCACTTACACTTGTGACAAGGAAGATTGATGAGGGTAGTGCAGTGGATGTTGTCTACATGGATTTTAGTAAGGCATTTGACAAGGTCCCACATGGCAGACCGGTCAGAAAGGTAAAAGCCCATGGGATACAGGGAAATGTGGCGAATTGGATCCAAAATCGGCTCAGTAACAGAAAACAAAAGGGTAAAAGTCAATGGATGTCTTTGCAAATGGAAATCAGTTTCCAGTAGTGTGCCACAGGGCTCAGTGTTGGGTCCCTTGCTATTTGTGGTATATATTAATGATTTGGACTTGAATGTAGGGGGCATGATTGGCAAATTTGCAGACGACACAAAAATTGGCCGTGTAGTTGATAGTGAAGAGGATAGCTGCAGACTCCAAGAAAATGTCAATGGGTTGGTGGAGTGGGCGGAAAAGTGGCAAATGGAGTTCAACCCGGAGAAGTGTGAGGTAATGCACTTAGGGAGGGCAAACGGTAAAAAGGGCAAACGCAGTAAACAGGAATATATTGAGAGGGGTAGAGGAAGTGAGAGACCTTGGAATGCATGGCACAGGTCCCTGAAGGTGGCAGTACAGGTAGATAAGGTTGTGAAGAAGGCATACGGAATGCTCTCCATTATTAGCCGAGGTATAGAATACAAAAGCAGGGATGTAATGATGGAACTGTATAAAACGCTGGTAAGGCCACAGCTGGAGTATTGTGCACAGTTCTGGTCACCACATTACAGGAAGGATGTAATTGCTGTGGAGAGGGTGCAGAGAAGATTTACAAGAATGTTGCTAGAGCTTGAAAACTGCAGTTACGAGGAGAGATTGGATAGGCTGGGTTTGTTTTCCTTGGAGCAGAGGAGGCTGAGGGGTGACTTGATTGAGGTGTACAAAATTATGAGGGGCCCAGATAGAGTAGACAGGAAGTACCTGTTACCCCTAGCGGAGAGCTCAAGAACTAGAGGACATAGATTTAAGCTGATTGGCGGAAGGATTAGAGGGGACATGAGGAAAACATTTTTTTTTAACCCAGAGGGTGTTGGGTGTATGGAATTCGCTGCCCGAATTGGTGGTAGAGGCAGGGACCCTCAACTCTTTTAAAAAGCACCTGGACCTGCACCTAAAGTGCTGTAAGCTGCAGGGCTGCGGACTGGGTGCTGGAAGGTGGGATTAGAATGGGCACCTGGTGGTTCTTCGAGCTGGCGTGGAAAAGATGGGCCGAATGGCCCCCTTCTGTGCAGTATCTTTTCTATGGTTCTATACAGAGACCCTTTTTATTCTAGTCTACAGGTCGACATCAAAGTGAATAGTGAAAAGCACAACTTACACGGGCATTTCTTGGGGATTCTGACACATTGTTGGAGGGTTTAAAATGGGCAATGGTTTAACGAGAGGGTGCTCCTCCTCCCAATAGCCTTATGAACATGAGCCAACGGGAACTTTTCAAGGCAAGAAATGCTAACAGCGCTGAGTAGCATTTGGTTTCTTTTGGGTCAAAACGAACATTTAAACTTTTTTTTGAGGTTTCAAGATAAATAGATGAGGGAAGCTACCTGAACTTGCTGCCCAGAAAAAAATGCCTACAGTGCCCTCGTCACTGCACTTAACTGGCTCTTGAATGAGTCCAAGGGTTTCACCTTCAATACCCTACCCAAAAATCTATTCTAAGTATCAAATACACACTGTGTGAAGTTATTCTTCTACACATCAGTCCTGAACTGCCCTGTTACCAGCTTTGGTCACTGCCCTTGTTCTACTGTTTTATTTACCTTGAAGTAGTGCTCCAGATATATCTTTTATATACACAGTTTAACATCTTGTAGATCCCTCTATAAAAAGGTCTCTTTCAGTTGTTTTGTTAGCTCTGCTAACCTCAGTATGGGACATTGCACCCTCCGTTTTCCAGTTCCTGACACTCCAGAATAGCTGTTTTTTTGTAAATATTTAATTATTTAGCAAATGCAGACTCAGCATATATAGAATATTTCATTAAACCTGCATCGACCACTGATTCCAGCAAGTCTTATGACTAACCCCACCTACTCAAGTCTATCTTTGGAATGGTCTGCAATAAGGCTGCGAGTCTAATATGTTGTACGCTAAATTTCGCTCAAGTTTTGAAAGAAATATAAAACTATAATGAACAGATACTGGCAGAGGCAACTTGTGAATGAAATCTACCACCTCTAACCAATGTTGATACTGCATTAAATGCACACACATCTTGAAACTGAGAATATTTTACTCACTTGTAGCAACAAGAAACATTTTTGTTCTAATGTTTGGTAGCTGCACACCACCAGTTTCCCCTTTCTATCATTTTGATGTAACAGTCGCCGTTGTTGGCTGCTGATCACAATTTACTGTTGGCTCAGTTTGCACATTTTCTAAGCTTTGTTCAGTTTTCCTACCTGCCCTTGTTCATTTGAAAATTCTTAAATAAAAAGTTAAAACTAAAACTGCAGCCCTGATGAACTTTGGGGCCAACTAGGTGGATTACAGTGGCCTTTCCATTCCTGTACATCTGGCACCACAGCTACACAATACACATCTCTAATGAGCGCAACATCTCAACATTATCCCGCTCTGTACAATAACCAGTCAGGAGTATCAAAAAAGGCCTAGTCATTAGTAACAGGTAATATTAATTTTAGACAATAATTCACCTTTAATAGCCCCATCAAACACAATGTGGGTAGGTTTGATAGATTAGTCAGACATCAGGGTTCACGCCCTTTCACATCATATCCCTCCCTAAAACCAAGGTCTCGAACTTGTCACAGTCTGAACCACACACTTTCGTTGATGATTTTTTTCATGTTAATAAACACCTTTCAAAATATATGCAATATCTAACATCTAGAGAGAGCTAGCTGTTGAAAGAGCAGCGTCTTCCACACCAGTTCAATACAGCAAATGGGGACCAAGCTTTTCATCTTTGGGAGAAGAACAGTTGTGTACCACGGAGGGTGGGGGCCATGTATAATGTTTAAACCCACGTTCCCATATATCCCAAGCTGCTGATACTACCTTATCGCTCCAATTTAGGATTTAGCTACCAAGAGGCAACAGTGCTGAAAACCGCAAAACCTCCAGACCCAGGATATTCAAACAGGACAAATCAGTGAATAAGAAAGAGAAGAACAAATAGGACAGAGATGGCTTGGCTTCCAGGGCTGGATTGTTACAATTTGATCATCCCTGTAATATAGATCAAGCCCCTCTCGCAGGCTTGCTTTACCTGTTGAACACATTGTCACTGGCAGCATACTTCTCCAGTCTGGAAAGGGGGGTCATTTCATCTTGATTTGCTAAATCCAAGAATGAGGTTATCCGTATTCCGTCACAGTCTGAGCCGTATTCATCGAACCCAACTGCAAGCAAAGAACAAACAGCATCATTCTAGATCATCTACACGGGTCATCCTGTCACTTCAAACAAAGCTTAGGCAAAACAGTCCCAGAGCCTGATGTCCAAATAAGATGCAACAAAGGTTTGTACAATGCAGGGCATCAACCACAACTCCTCAGCAGGAAGATACAAAGCAGAAAGGAAACACTCCTCATGGAGGGGTGAATAAAGTAGTCAAGCTGCAACCTGCAGCTATATAGAGTATTGGAAGTACTTTGCCTGTCCCTCAGATATGCAATATGTATTTCAGAAAGGAAAAACATAGGGGAAAAACCAGGGGGAGAAACCCCAACAGTCGATATTGTGCCTGCAATACAGAAATAAATCCAGAATGCCAACAGCAAGGGTTTCCTGGCTCCTGGAACTGGGATGGAAAGATGTTTTTTAAACTCCTTCCACAGCTAAACCTCCTTCCACAGCACAGGTTTGTTAATAGTCCCCTTGCATATAGATCAGCACAACTCCAAGAGGTCTGTGCACCATACAACGCCACCTCGATTATCTGCACACTCATTGGCTGCTTTTGATTATCTCTGAGGAGGCCAGTGGGTGTCGATCGAACAACCCGATTGGTTTCATTACACAGTTCCCCTGCCAGCAAGATCAGTTGTAGTTGCAACAGTTGATTAGTTAGCTGCATGAACCAACTACTACAGCCAAGAGATTTCCAAAGACCTGAGAAAGAAGTCTCTGCATTTATAAAACACCTCTCTCTCTTCAAGATGTCCCAAAGCCCCAGTGAATGAATTACTTTTTGAAGTGCAGTTGTCATGTAGGCAAACGCAGCAGCTAATTTGCACACAGCAATAACCACAAGCTAGAGATAAATGACCTGCTGATTAAGGGTTAAATGTTGGCACCAGAACTCCCTGCTCTTCTTTTACATCCCTCTGAACAGGCAGACAGCGCCCCAGTTTAGCATCTCATCCAAAAGATGGCAGCTCTGACAATATAGCCCTCCCTCACTGAAGTGTCAGCCTAGGTTATATGCTCAAGTCCCAGAGTGGGCCTCCACCACAATTGGCTAAAAGCTTTCCCAGCCAGCTTTAACATTAGTGCAAATATTTCAGTGTTAAATTGAGTGCAATATCCCCTACATTTGTGTGCGATCTGAATAAAAAGGATACAGTACATTATTTTGGAAATTGCAGGATTGATATTGTGGAGGACACTGTACTGAAGAATAGCTCAATGTCACACAATCAAATGGTCAGCTTCATACATATTAAATTAAATGCTCAAGCAAATTTTTCTAGCATCTTTATCCTTTTAGTTTTAAAATGCTGCATTAAAAAGATCTGCATTTTGTGTTCTAGGATGTAAAGTTTGCAGCAGCATTTAAAGTCATAGAATATTCCTACACAGACACAGGTCATTCAACCCACCAAATGTGTCCCAGAGTTTTTCTTCAGGAGCCTCCTAATCTAACCCCTCTCCTGCTCACAATATTTATTGTCTGACATTCCTTTTTTCAGCAGCTATCCAATTGCCCAGACACTTTATGGCATCTGCTTTGCGGCTGACAATTCCACATTCAAACCATCCTTTGTAAAGTCATTTTAAAAACCTTCCCTTTAATTCTTTGTTCCATAATTGAACTCACTTTCCCTCACTCCCTTGCATAGAGCTAACTCTGCAGAGCTAAGAGCTGACTAAAGTCAGACACATCCTGATTAACAGACTGGATGGAGCACGCCACAGAATTTTAAAATGCGTTTGCTTTAAATTCAATTCAGTTGTTGCAGGTCCTTTCAGCCTGTCTGGGACTTGCAGCTTTGAGATTATTTTTAAAAAAGTTATATTATTGCTAGGAATTTAAAATGTTAAATTTTCTTTCTCCCTCTTTCAACCCATTAGTTGCTGTATAATGCTCATCCCTCCATAAACCATCTTTTTGACCAAATGATTGTGCTGAGACTTGCTATCAATTTCCCCATGTCACTCTAACTGGTGTTTATGAGAACCTCCCTTCCACCAGGGGCTATCGTCCAGCAGATGCAGTCAGGATCTGGGTGCGTGGAGATTCTGAGGAGTGCGAGCTGCAGTTCTACTACTGCACAGCACAATGTGGAAGTTCAGTAATCAACTCAGTGATACCAAGCTGTCATTTTGATTAATAGGAGCTGCTGCAGGAAAATAAGCAGCTATAAAATGGCCAACGTCTGTTATATACAGAGGCTTAGATTTGCCAATTGGTGATATATTTATTTTAAATGGGTTACCATCGACATTAAAATAATGTCAGTCAAAAAAAAAATCTAGGCTAGTCTGCGTGTGGCAGTTATCATCAGGCCTTTTAACCAAGGACATTTTTCTAATGGCAATCTTGACCCAAGAGCAGATAGATAACACTAGTGATGTACTAACTCGAATGCAACTATATAACAGTTAAGAGATGTCTGTAGAATTTTGCAATGGTGCGATGAATTTGAAGTTGTATAACTACATAATTTAAACTCCCAGTATCTGCCTAGATATCTGTAAGTTTAATAAAAAAACTTCAATTTTGGATTTGAATTTTTTTTTACATAAAAAGAGCTTTTTGTCCATCCCGGTACAGGTTGTTTTGCTATGGATGGCAGGCTCATATGAGTGCTCAGCGTGCAAAAACACCAACAGCTGTGGTACTGTCTCCAGCAGACCAGAACGATTCCAGGTTCAACACTGCATCCATGGCAAATTAGCTGACCTCAGCTGTGGTAGCAGCATGGTTGCTATAGCTGAGCCCATTGTGCCTGCGTTCTGGGAGGGGAAGTCAGGCATAACTCCTAGTCCATTTATCGAGCCCTGTTGGAGTTGCATGTGTGGACATTGGGCAAGGATAGGATCTGGTTCTGCTGTGATGCCCCATCTGGTGAATAGCCTGTCATCATTCACTGTCGAGGACAGCAGTGCTTCGGGCGAGACATTAAACAGATATCATCTGCCTGTTTAGGTAAAATAAATCCTATGGCACTATTTGATGAGCAGCAAGGACTTTTCCCTGTGTCCTGGCTAGCATTCATCACTCAATTAACTCCACCAAAATAGATCAACTGGTTATAATCTCATTGCTGTTTGTGGCACCTTGCTGTGCACAAACTGGCTGCAGTGTTTGCCTACAAAAAAAGTGACTACTTCAAAAGTAATTAAAAGGCTGAGAAGCACCTTAGGATGTCCTGAGGATATAACAGGTGCTATATAAATGCAAATGTTTTCTTGTGTAGGCCACTGGGGCAGTACAGGGAAATGTATCAGCATCTATAGAACCCTTGCACAAACACACACCTTCAGCAGAGGAGAGAAACTGAAAGGAAAAAACATGGACACTGCCGAACAGACAACTCAATATCAATACCGCTCAAAATCAAAAGTGCATCAAGAATGATCCCCCATCAGTCATAATCCCTATAGCCACAAATCTGCAGGAACTGCACAAACATAGCATGCAACTGATATATTCCTCCTCAAGGGGAAGTAAGTTGGGTCTTTTATTACTTTATTTAACAAAATCTAAAAAAAACCTAACCCATGGTACCTAGTGTGACTTCACATTGTTTAGAATTGATATTAAAACAGATAATATGGCTCAATTATGGAAAGGCAGAGCCTTTCTCTAAAATCCAGTGTTTATTGAGCACCCTATGCTCATTACAATTCAAGCATAACTGTGTGGAGCATTAAAGATTTCAGAAATGCTGATAGCCCCAATGCAGAAACACAACACTCAAAAACAGCCTTTTCCTGATGCGTGATACCCTTCTTGCCCTCCGCTCCATATTTTCCAGTGATCTATTCTGACAGTCAAGTGACATTCAACGCTAAAAGAAACACTGAAAAATGCCTTAATCGGGACAATTTATCGGAAAATTCAATCACATTCGCCCCCGCGAATCAGATCATGCATGTAGCGGTGTTTAAAAATAAAGAGGAACTCTCAAAAAAGCAACAGTCCATACTTCAACAACCCCCTCATTTGGACAGCTACAGATTTCACCCATTGAGATCCATGCACATCAGCGCTCAAGTACACAGCTCAGCTCAGACAGAAGCTAAGCTTCTCCACATGAGCCATTGCGAAAAGCAGGGACTGGAGAGGGAAGAGGTTATTGCGGTGTCAGCTATTTAAATCGCAGTTTATGGTGACATTGAGCTCAAGGGTTAAAAGGGGGACACAGGAGCCGAGTGCGGCCCGCCGTTCTCCGGTTAGAATCAGATGCCGACAGGGAGCCCCCCGCCCCTGCCCCAGGGGGAAACAGGGAGCTGGAGCCCACAGAGTGAGATTAGGACCCGGCGGGGGAGAAGAGAGGAAAAACTCGGCACCTGGCAGCTCATCGGCCAGGAGTGTTGGCGAGGAGGAACCAGCAACATGGGACATAAAAGGGGACGGAGGCTCAGCTGTCAGGGCACCGACCCCCCTCTCCATACTGCCCCCCCCCCTCCTCCTCTCTCTCGGGTATGTGACTGAAGCCGGGGCCAGGCCCTGAGAGTCTGTCAGGCCGACCACCACCACCACCACCCACAGCTACAGATACAGATACAGCCAGTCGATACTCACATTCCTCCAGCTCATCCTGGGAGTCTTCGTAATACAGAGAGAGGCCTATGAAGAAAACAATGTGAAAAGACAAAGACAGGTTGTTAAAAGCCGCGGATAAAGAGTGTAAAAGAGCCACTAGCAGAGAGATAACTCACATACCCGCCATCTTGGATGGAGCTGGGGGGGGGGAGGGGAGAGCCTGCAACCACTTCCGCAACTAAAGAACAAAATAAGTAAATACATTCAGTGCAACAAAACGCTTACTGATAATCATCCATCGAGCAGATAGTTAGAATCAAAATTAAGGCTCCGTAGAATTATTTTCAAATAAAGTCTAGTGATCACGTGCTCAACGGTTCGGCTCCTCCCCTCAGGCTTTGTAGTATCTCAGATTTTAAAAAAATATATATTTATACGACAATTTCGAGTCTTTAAGCTGTATAAAGTATGCAATGTTATTTTGAGTGATGAAAATATATATACAGAACATGATTCGGTGGATCAACTGACTAGGTCACGTGATAGCAGCTCTGTGCAAGATGGCGGCCGCGGCCCTGCTGTGGGGAGAGTTCGCTGCGGCGCAGAGCGGCTGAGGCGACAGGCCGGGGCATTAGTATCCTCTCACCCAGTGTTGGTCCATTTTTTAAAAAAACAGCCTTTTAATTCAGTTTTTTTAAGTTTAAAAGCCGATTGCTGAGCTTTTTCTGTGTTTTTTTTTGTTAATGGTGGGAACTGTCCTGGTGGGGATGTGTGCGGACTTCTGAAAGCTGTGAGCTTTACCATGGCTTTGAGGGAGCTGAAAGTTTGCCTGCTTGGGGTAAGTGGTTGTCTGGGTTACAGCCTACCTTAGGTTGGTTGAAGTCATCAGTGTTGCGTGCCAAGCAGTTAAGATTTTATGTTTATTATTGTACAGATGTCATCTACTGTGATAATTTTGTTCAGTGGATCTTTTTAAAAAAAAAACAGTTTGCCAAGTGTTTATAAATAAATAACGCAAGGGGAGAAACTGCACATGTAGGAAATCTGACACAATAACATAAAATGCTGGCAGCACACCAGGCATGTCACCTGCTGTAAAGAGCAAGGACAAGTTAACTGTAAGGTGGTTGTATTTACAAATTGTTTAGCTGGAGCGAAAGCACATTCATATTTTTGATTAATGGGAATTGCATCAAGCTGCCAACCTGAGAATGTCATGAGGTGAGATGTTTTAGGTTGAAAAAATAATTATGTATTAAATATTAGATGTGCTGTATTTCTAGAAAATATGTTTTTCCCAAAAGAGAGGGAGATGTTTTATATCTAAATCAGAGCTGTTAATGGATCGGTTTTCAATTTGGGCTGGGATTTACAAATTTGTCAAAATCCTGAGATCTGGTGTTGATTGTTAAACCAGTAATGTTCACAGATCCAAATATTGAGCAATGAGTCAAGGATTGAAACAGCTCCAGGCTTTAATGTATATTTTTAATATGTTGTCACTTTCTGTTGTGGGTGATAGTTTGGATTTTTGTTTAGTGTTAAACCTGCCAGTATTCATTTTTTGTTGTTCAAATGGATTCCCTAATCGAGTTGGCCCCACATTTTGTGTCTGGATCAGATAGATTAACCCATGTGATAGACTCACTGTCAGCCACTGCACTGCTGCTGTCTGGGGAGGAGGGGCAGGCTGAAGTTGAATGGGATTATGCAGCTAGCTGTTTTCCGTTCAGCCTACCAACCAGGAAAGTGGTAATCCTGGTGTGGAGCAAAATTACAAGACTTTTTAAATTAATATATCTTTATTTGCCATATATAATCCTATTAGGTACTGTGATTTCAATACTAGGAGGATGTATATGGCTCCTTAACCATTGATTTATTTTTCGTAAATTGATTTGTCGCAAACTAAAATTATTTTTCATTGTCTCACCTTGGTTCAATGGTTTACAAAACCAATAGGATTATATATTGCTTTTGTTTAGTTTGGTATTAAAGAGTAATGAGTCTCAAAATTACTGTTGGCAGTATTTTTTATATATATTATATATATATTATATATATATATATATATATTATATATATTATTATATATTATATATGTGTATGTATGTATATGACAATCCTTGGTATCTTATAACAAGGGTGTTAAAACATTTAAAATGAGGGTTAACACCTCTGTTTAAAACGTGTGTAAATTGGCTACTACATTTCTCTACATTACAACAGTGACTACACTTTCGAAGTACTTAATTGGCTGTGAGCACTTTTGGACATCCTGAGGTTGTGAAAGACGCTATATAAATGCATGTTCTTTTCAAATGGTGTATGTATGTGTTAAGAATTCATCTCTAATGTTATCTGCAGTAATTTCTAGGTATTGATCTCTTCCAGTCTTCAGTTGTATATTTAAATGTGCTGTTGTTAAATGCTCTTGTATGCACTGCTGTACTTTCAGCCCTGTGATATTACTGGTGTATTTGCACCTAGCCTTTAGTTAGAAGGATTGAGTCCTACAATTGGTCAAAACTGAAGGGACAGGCTTCTTCTGAATTAGGGATATTACTTGTTGGAGGGTAAGGAGAAGAGAGGTTGTGAGTAATATTTGTCCTGTGTTAATCTTCAAATACATGTTACCATCTTTGAGCAAGAAGGTGGCATTGTCATGTCATGCATATTTTTCCATAGATTCTTACTGATGCTGTCCTTTAGTCAACTTGCCAAGGGGTACATTTGAGTGGGAAGTATCCATCTCTTGTTTCCACATGTGGGGTAGACCAAAACTAGAGGCCATAATTAGAAGATAGTCACTAATAAATCCAATAGGGAATTCAGGAGAAAGTTCTTTACCCAGAGAGTGGTTAGGATGTGCTACCACAGGAAGTAGTTGAAGCAAATAGCATAGATGCTTTTAGGGTGATAAACACATGAGGGAGAAAGGAATAGAAGGTTATGCTGGTAAGGTTAGATGAAGAAGGGTTGGAAGAGGCTCGTGTGGAGCATAAACACGAGCATGGACCAGTTGGGCTGAATGGCCTGTAGATTCTATGTAATTCTTTCACACTCTATCTCCACTCCAGGGCCAGCTTGTATATTCATATGCAGTATTTTCATAGTGTATGTATGAATTTACATTCTGTGCTGGTATAATTGATTGCTATTTCAAACAGTTAAGTTAATTGGGTAGGGTATATTTGGGCATTTAGAAGTTGAAAAGTACTGTACTGTTCATTAAGAATAGTCACAGCTCTCCAGTAGTGTCAATGTTACGAATTTAGGTCTGCCCTAGATACCTTATCGGGTTCAGTGACATCAGTTGCTCCTATAAGCGATCTCCACATCGTCCTTTTAATGGAGTTGACTTTTACTGCTCTACATCTCCTTATATGGTAGCGGGAGCAGGCATGTACCAATGAAACTCCATTGTTATCTGGACTGGATCTCCATATCTTTGGCTTGTGTACTACTGCAGTCTCTTGTCAGTAGAGTGAGTTGCACTGGATGAGGCAAAGTTTGGTTTGATTCATAAACCTCTTTTCATCTTACTGTGGAATGTTGAACAATAGGTATGATTTGAATCGATTAGTTCAATCGGTACAACTTGGCTTCATTTAGTGATATAAAAATAACATGCATGTCAAGCTATCCCACTTTGCGTGTCATGCTATCCCATACAGCATAACCCCTCTGTTTTCTGTCCCACAGTCCCCTGGTAGAACTCTTCTCCTTGCGGTCCCTTGTCCTTTGCTGGCTGCCTGCCTCTGCAGTCCTGTTTTCAAAAGCCACACTGCCTTTTGGTGCCTGTGTCTCTTTTTAAAACCTAATTGCAAAAGAGAGTCCACCAGCCTAATTTGGCAATGACTCCTGCTGAGTTCAAATGAATAGGGTTGTCACAGCAGCATTAAGTGTGCATGGTCAGTGGAATGTCAAAATTGTCTTTCACTGTCTCCAGTATCTTGGGTTCAGACACTCCTGAAACCTAATGTACATCTGCCAGCCCTGCTGGCCTGTAAATTTAACTCCTTTAAGAAATCTTTAACTTAATAACACATTTTTTAAAAAAAAACTCATCTCTGGATCATTGCCATGGAAAAATAGCCAAAGAATTCTGAAACATGGCAGTCATGTTGCTGGATGTTGCTAAAAATAAATCAAGGGAAGGAACCAACTAGATTCAATACAAGTAAAAACATGGTGATGGAGAAACTAATGTTATTAAAGATAGACAAATCTCTAGGACCTGATGGTTTCCACCCCAGGGTATTAAAAGTAGTAGGTGAAGAAATTGTTGATGCGTTAATCATGATCTTCCAAAACTCTCTCAATTCAGACATTGGCAATTTTCCAATCCAAGGGGACAGTGTTACTCCATTATTTAAGAAGGGGATCAGAGCTAAACTAGGAAATTATAGGCCTATCAATCTAATGTCAGTTGTGGAGAAGCTACTAGAATCTGTTATTAGGGACAGGCACTAAGCATTTGGATAAATATGAGTTGATCAGAGAGAGCCAGCATGGATTTGTAACAGGTAAGTCATGTCTAACGAACCTAGTTGAATTGTTTGAGGTGGTAACTAATGTGGTAGATAAGGGAGTGTCTATGGATGTTATTTATATGGACTGCCAGTAGGCATTCAATAAGGGTGCACATAAGAGACTGTTAACAAAAATGAGAGCACGTGGAATTGGAGGCTTGGATAGGGAATTGGTTGGGAGGTAAGAGACAGAGAGTAGGGATAATGCCCAGGATGTGATTAGTAGTGTCCCCCAGGGATCTGTACTGGGGCCACAGCTTTTCACTATATAAATGACTTGGATGAAGGAATACGGAGCCGTATATCTACATTTGCTGATGACACTAAGTTAGGTGGCACAGTAAATAGTGTAGTTGGGAGCAAAAAGCTGCAAACGGACGTTGATAGATTAAGTGAGTGGGCAAAACTGTGGCCGATAGTGTTCAACGTGGGGGAAGTGTGAGGTCATCCACTTTGGACGTAAGATAGATCAGAGTATTTTCTAAATGGTGAGAAGCTAGGAACTGTGGATGAGCAGAGAGATTTTAGGGGTCCAAGTACAGAAATTACTAAAAGCTAGTGGACAGGCACAGAAAATAATTAAAAAGGCTAATGGTATGTTGGCCTTTATCTGAAGAGGGCTGGAATACAAAGGGGTGGAAGTTATGTTACATCTGTACAGAGCTGTGGTCAGAACCCCATCTGGAGAACTGCGTTCAGTTCCGGGCACGACATCTCAGGAAGGATATATGAGCCTTGGAGGGGGTGCAGTGCAGATTCACCAGAATGAAACCGGAGCTAAAAGGGTTAAATTATGAGGGAAGGTTGCATAGACTAGGCTTGTATTCCCTTGAGTATAGAAGATTAAGGAGTGATCTAATTGAGGTATTTAAGATGATTAAAGGATTTGATGGGGTAGACAGAGAGAAACTATTTCCTCTGGTGGGGGAGTCCAGAACAAGGGGGCATATCTGCTCTTTTTGATATATACCCAAGTTCAGATCATTAATATATAATGTATAATTTCAAAGTTTGTAGATGACACAAAACTTGGAAATGTAGGAAACGATGTGGAGGATAGTAACAGGCCTTAAGAGGATGTAGACAAACTGGTGAAATGGGCAGGCACATGGCAGATGAAATTTAATGCAGAGAAATGTTAAGTGATTCATTTTGATAGTAAGAATGAGGAAAGGCAATCTGAACTAAATGGTACAATTTTAATGTGGGTGCAGGAATAGAGAGACCTGGGGGTGTATGTACACCAGTCTTTGAATGTGGCAGGACAAATTGAGAAGGCTGTTTAAAAAGGCACGCGGTACCCTTGGCTTTATAAATAGAGGCATAGAGTACAAAAGCAAGGAAGTTATGCTAAACTTTTATAAAACACTAGTTAGGCCTCAGCTGGAGTATTGTGTTCAATTCTGGGCACTGCACTTTAGGAAGGATATCAAGGTTTTAGAGAGGGTGCAGAGGAGATTTACTAGAATGGTACTAGGGATGAGGGACTTCAGTTATATGGAGAGACTGCAGAAGCTGGGGTTGTTCTCCTTAGAGCAGAGAAGATTCAGAGTAGACTTGATGGAGTTGTTCAAAATCATGAACGGTTTTGATATAGTAAATAAGGAGAAACTGTTTCTAGTGGCAGAAGGGTCGGCAATTAGAGGACAGATTTCAGGAGATTGGCAAAAGAACCAGAGGCGTCCGTGAAGAAACATTTTTTAAGCAGCGAGTTATGATCTGGAATGGAATGCACTGCCTGAAAGGGTGGTGGAAGCACGTTCAATAGCAACTTTCAAAAGGGAATTGGATAAATACTTGAAGGGAAAATTTACAGGGCTATGGGGGAAGAGCAGGGGAGTGGGACTAATTGGCAGCTCTTTCGAAGAGTTGGCACAGGCACGAGGGGCCGAATGGCCGCCTCCTGTGCTGTAACATACTATGATACTACTATGATAACCTTAAAATTAGAGCTACGCTGTTCACGTGTGATGTCAGCAAGCACTTCTTCACACAAAGGGTAGTGGAAATCTGGAACTCTTCACACAAAAAGCTGTTGAGGTTGGGGGGTCAATTAAAAAATTCAAAACTGAGAGTGATAATACCTTTGCCTAACAAAAATCTAAGTGTTAACTTCATCTACCCGCCTTGGTTCCATTAAGACACAGATCAGCCATGATCTAATTGAATGGCAGAACAGGTTCGAAGGGCTGGATGACCTACTGCTGTTCCTATGTTCCTGTGACATGCTCATGGGATATTGCTTTGCTAGGAATGTTTGCTATATACACACAGAAGGTATCCCATTTCCATGATTTCCTTGACCTGAAGTGTACAGTATTCTAAATTAATCCTCCAGTTTCAAAATTAGTTACCTGATGCGTTACTCCCTTTTTCTGGAGAGTGATGGATGCCTCTGTAATTTCATAACTCAAATTCTCAATGTAAGGCTTTTAAGAAACCAGCAACATAGAATCATAGAATGATTACAGCACAGAAGGAGGCCATTCGGCCCATCGAGCCCATACCAGCACTTTGTAAGAGCAATCCAGTTAGTCCCATTCCCCTACTTTTTCCCCATAGCCCTGCAAATTTTTTCCCTTTTTTATTTAATTCAATTCCTTTTTGAAAGCCAAGATTGAATCTGCTTCCATCTCCCTTTCAGGCAGCGCATTCCAGATCATAATTACTTGCTGTGTAAAAGAAGTTTTTCCTCACATCACCTTTGATTCTTGTACCAATCACCTAAAATCTGTGTCCTCTGGTTCTCGACCCTTCCACCAATGGGAACAGTCTCTCTTTATTTACTTTATCTAAACCCTTCATGATTTTGAACATTTCTATCAAATCTCCTCTTCACCTTCTCTGTTGTGGGAGAACAACCCCAGCTTCATCAGTCTATCCACGTAACTGAAGTCACTCATCCCTGGAACTATTCTAGTAATTTTTTTTCACCCTCTCTAAGGCCATCACATCCTTGTTGTGGGTTCAGCAATTTCAGTCTGCAATGATAGGGATTTGAGGGGAGTGGGTATTTGCTTCCTTTTTATTAAGACTGCTGTTTCTGGGGGGAAACTGGATGGCATAATGGCCTAGACAACTCTGCAACCTGACTTCAGATCCAGCCCGGAGTGAAGGGATGAAAGCTTACAGTGTGAAATAAGTTTATACAATCTCAAGCCAGTTTCTAGTGAATATGGGCCTACAATATAAAGCAGTTTCCAGTTAGGAATCTAACTGTGCTGTACCTGACCTGTGAGTGCTTGATACTAAGACTGGATGCCTGAAATGGGAAGAGTTCCATTCCCCAGCACAAAACTCCCTTTCCTCGATGAGCCAAAAAAAACATTTTTTTTAAAAAACTTTCATTTTCTGAATCACTCCTGCCTTGCAATATACTCTGTTAATGTTCTACTAATGTTACTGTTAGTGTTAGCCGTGGCTCGTTAGCCCTCTCGCCTCTGAGTCAGAAGGTTGTGGGTTCAAGTCCCATTCCAGAAACTTGAGCTTAAAATCAATGACACTTCAGTGCAGTACTGAGGGAATGCTGCACCATTGGAGGTGCTGTCTTTCGGATGAGACGTTAAACTGAGGCCCAGTCTTCCCTCTCAGGTGGACGTAAATGATCCCAGGGCACTTTCAAAGAAGTGGAGATGCCGGTGATGGACTGGGGTTGACAATTGTATACAATTTTACACCCCCCCCCCCCCCCCACCCAACATTCACCTGAGGAAGGAGGAAGCCTCCGAAAGCTTGTGAATTTCAAATAAAATTGCTGGACTATAACTTGGTGTTGTAAAATTGTATACAACTTTCAAAGAAGAGCAGGGGAGGTCTCCCCAGTGTCCTGGCCAATATTTATCCCTCAACCAACATCACTAAAACAGATAATCTAGTCATTATCCCGTTGCTGTTTGTGGGAACTTGCTATCTGCAAATTGGCTGCTGCGTTTCCTACAGAATAACAGTGACTACACTTCAAAAGTCCTTTATTGGCTGTGAGGTGCTTTGGGACGTCCTAAGGACATGAAAGGCGCTAAATAAATGCAAGTCTTTTTCTCTTCTTGCTACACAGTAGCAAGGCTCAAAGTTGGTGCGAAAATTATAACTTCAGGGGTCTGGTCCATTGCAACCGTACGTTGTTCTTTTGCCCCAGAGCTTGACTCCAATTCCAGCCTGGACTGATGGATAAATGTCTGACCGTTGGCTGGAAAAGTCCAAAGTGAAATCTTCTAGTCTCGCCCTAGTCCCGAGTGATCAAGACTGCCTGTTGGAAATTGATTTGAGAAACCGAACTGATCATCTTGGGTTAATAGCCAGTGTTCTTCAGCTAGGGGGGGAGGGGTGATGGTGTGTGTGTGTGTGATTTTGCCCTGCAAGCATTTGCCCAGCAGTCTGTTTAAACGGCATGTTGCCAGTGTATTGAGCTCTAACTTCAACCAAAGTCTTCGCTTTTTGTGCACAGCTCAACATGAAGCTTGTTGGAAAGGTGGACGGTGAATGCCATCAGTCTGTCACAATCTAAAGGGGTGCTTCTGGCTGTCCTTTTCATTTAAATGGTAGTTTGCAGATTATTCCGCCAAGTCACCTGAGTGCCTGTTTTATTACCAACCTTTCTAAAGTTCACCACAAATAGGTTGCACTTGCAACATGACTACACCTGAATCATTACCCCCAATCTCCCTATCTGTTGCTGTGCTTGCTGTCTATCACTTCCTGTCATCTCATTGACTTAAAGACTGACCGTTCCTAAAGTGAAGATTGAAACATACGAGACAAACTACAATGCTGCAAATTTCTTCCTTTTTAAATCAATGACTGTACTACAGCGAACTGCATCCAGCCTGTTCATGTTTATGATCAGTACAGAGTTTGTTTCCCCCTTTCAGATTCTGGCAACCTCTGCTTGTGGTGTAACAAAATGGATTCTTGAGCAGCAGTAACACAGGTGCAGTTTCTGCCATAATTCTAGACAGTGGCAGAGATTTTGGCTGCTTTTGGTATTAACTGATGCACGTGATCAGGAAAGCAATGTACTCGTCAAAAAAAATCTGCTCGGTTGTGTTATAAACTGCTGATTTTAATGTAGTCGACCTGTTGGTTTTAGGCCCTATGTAAAACTTTAAGCAACTTAAAACCTCAGTTACATGTGAAGCAAGCCCACACTTAGTGACTGATGATGCCTCTCACGCACAATGATTAGGTGCAGATTGCCGTCATTAAAATTATTAGTAAGTGTGAGAGATAGACTGACATATCATTCATTTCAATAGTTGTATATTTGAGTGATCCCAACACCCAAGCAGTTGCTACTATTCATCCAATATTTTGGGGGAGAAAAAAGATGCAATAATAGTTACGACAAAATAATTGTATGGTAATTTAGTGAAGTGTTCTCACAATCTGTGTTTTGTCAATTTTTCCATTGACATCTGCCCTTGGAAGTGGTGGCATTACTAGAAAGCAAGAGGGTTATCAGTTCTATGGCTGGAAAGCTGGTGGTGATGGTACAGAAGGCTTCAGTTGAGTAATGCCACTTTGTACATTCAGAGGAAGGCAGTATCCAGATTCTGGTAACTTGCGTGGTCTTAGCATATATTCATTAGTTTGTGTCCATCGTCACCTTGGGCATCAAATAAACTAGTAAGATGGGGGAGGGATCTGGTGAAAATCACATAAGTCTGAAGATAAAAGAACCAGGAGATGAGAGTAAAGGTCAGACCAAGGAAAGGAATAAGGGCCACAAACAGTCAGAGAACAAATATTATTATAGAACATAAATATAAAATAACTGTTAAAAATGAGGTATGGGGAGCAATTAATAAAAACAAATTAAATATCCAGTACAGCAATGTGCACAGCATCCGAAACAAAATGGGGAACTGAAGGTAACAATTCTTGGTGAGGAGCTGGATGTAGTAGGGATAAATAAAACATGGCAACATAAAGAACAGGACTGGCAGTTAAATATTGCAGGATATAATGTATTTAGAAAGGATGGGGAAGGAAGAAGTGGGGGTGGGGTAGCTGTACGAATTAGACAACATAATGGCAGTAGAAAAAAGGGACATAACTAACATTAAGAAAGAAACAGAATCCATATGAGTTGAGATAATGGATAAGAAGGGATATTTTACAGACCACCTAATAGTGGAAGGGAAGTTGAGGAAATATGTAGGCAAATCCATGAAATGAGTTTTTTTTAAAAAAATCAGATAATCATGGGAGATTTCAATTACCCCCATATAAACTGGCAAGAAGAGGTAGAGAAAGGAGAATGGAGTTTTTAGCATGTGCAGGACTCCTTACCCAGTACATAAGAAGTCCAACCAGAAAGGAATCACTGGATCTAATAATGGGAAATGAAACAGAACAAATAAGAGAAGTTACTATAGGGGAACATCTAGGCAATAGTGGTCATAATATAAGGTTCAAAATAATTGACAAAGACCAAAGTAATAGATTGGAGGGAAAAAAAGCTAATTTTGAGGGGATGAGAATGGAACTAGGGAAGGTAAACTGAAAAAAAAATTGAGATAGAACAGCAGTGGGAAATATTTAAAATGGTGATCGATAGAGTTCAGGAGAAGTATATTTCTCTTTAGAAAAAAAACAACAAACTAACCAATGACACACCATGGATGAATAAAGAGATAAGGATAAAATTGAAACTAAAGAAAAAGGCATACTCTTAAGTACAAAGACAATAAAGGAAAGGATGACAAAAGGGAATACGAAGAGGTTAGGAAAGAAGTCAAATAATCGATTAGGAAAGCTAAGAGGAGCTACAAAATTAAATTATCAAGGAATATAAAAAAGAAATAGTAAAGTATTCTACAGACACATAAATAAGGAAAGAAAAATCAGCATAGGGATAGGGCTGCACAAGATAAGCTCACAGGTAATGATAGCGAAATGGCAGAAATATTAAATAATTACTTTTGCCTCAGTATTTACCAGGGAGACTAACAAGGTGGGCATGACATTAGAAGAAGAGAACAAAAATGATATGAAGACATTTATGATAGAAAGGTGGGGAGGGGGGGGGGAGATAATCTAATCAAACTTAGAGAGGATAAAACCCCTGGTTATGCATCCACGCATATTAAAAGAAATTAGGGAAGAGCTAGCAAAGGCACTATGACTTACATACATACATACATATGTAACAATTCATTAGAAAAGGGAATAGTGCCAGAGGACTGGCGGACAGCTAATGTGATTCCTATATTTAGAAAAGGAGATAGAACAAGTCCAGGGAACAATAGACTAGTTAGCTTAACGTCGGTGGTAGGAAAGATAATAGAATATTTACAAAAGATGTAATAGAAAAACATCTAGAAACCAAAAATATAATAAAGAATATTTAGCATGGATTTCAAAAGGAATGCTTGACCAACCTTTATTGAATTAATTATTTGAAGAAGTAACCAGGAAGAGTAGACAAGGATAATGCAGTAGATGTAATATATTTGGATTTTCAAAAGGCCTTCGAAAAGGTACTGCTTTGGTGACTCATGACCATGTGAAGTCGGGGGACAGGTATCAGAATGCATAGCAAGCTGGCTACAAAGCAGAAAACAGAGAGTGGGGGTTAAGGATAGCTACTCAGAGTGGGAAAAGGTGGGAAGTGGTGTCCAGTGCTGGGACCACTGTTGTTCACAATTTACATTAACGATTTGGACTTGGGAGTCAGACGTACAATTTCAAAATTTGTGGACACCAAAGTGGGGGGGTGTCGTTCATGTCAATCACGATAAGGCCATCTCTGATCACTTCCTTGTATCCCTCTTCACCCACACTCCTCTTCCCCCTCCCAACCCCACTCCCTTCTGTGTCTGCCCCTGGAAAAATCTCTTTCCCCAAGTCACTTACAAAGCACTTTCAAATTCTCAACTGCCTAACCTTTGGCCCTTCATTCACCAGGACATTTCTGCAGCTACTGATCTGCTCAATCATACCCTCACCTCCACCTTTGATGCCCTTGTCCCCATTAAAACCATTACTCTCGCTCACTGGTCGTTCCCCATGGTATGGCCCTCATCTCCGCTCCTTTAAATCCAAGGGATGCAGACTTGAATGTTTATGGTGGACAACTGGTTTAGCCATTCATCGCCGGATCTGGCTGGACCATGTAAAGCACGATTAGATCCTCCTCTCCTCTGCCAAAACTGCTCACTATTCCAGGATCATCCTGGAATGCAAAGATAACCCCTGGCTTCTCTTCACTACAAACCACCTTACACCCCTCTCCCTGCCCCCTCCAACGTAAAGTACGAGTAGCTTATGAAATTCTTTGTCACTAAGATTGAGACCATCCGTTCAGCTGCCTCTGCCTCTTCCCCTAGCCCATCAGGCCAACCTTCCACTAAGATTCCCCCCTGCCCTAGCCCTGAACTCGCATCTTTCTCTAGTTTCTCTCCTATCTCCCCTCGTGACCTTTCCAAGCTCATCTTGACAATGAAACCCACCTCCTGCTCCCCCGACCCTATTCCCACGAAACTGCTGACCTCCCAACTTCCCTTCCTGGCCCCCATGTTAGTTGATACTGTTAATGGTTCCCTCTCCTCTGGTACTGTCCCCCTCCCCTTCAAATCTGCCATCATCACACCCCTCCTCAAAAAACCCACCCTTGACCCCTCTGTCCTTGCAAACTACCGCCCCATTTCCAACCTCCCTTTCCTCTCAAGTCCTTGAACATGTCGCCTCCCAAATCCGTGCCCATCTTTCCTGCAACTCCATGTTTGAACCACTCCAATCAGGTTTCCGCCCCTGCCACAGTACTGAAACAGCCCTTATCAAAGTCACAAATGACATCCTATGTGACTGTGACCATGGTATCCCTCCTCATCCTTCTCAACCTGTTTGAAGCCTTTGACACAGTTGATCACACCATCCTCCTCCATTGTCCAGCTGAGAGGGACTGTGCTCGCCAGGTTCCATTCTTATTTGTCCAGTTGTAGCCAGCGAATCATCTGCAATGGCTTCTCTTCCCACTCCCACACCGTTACCTCTGGAGTCCCCCAAGGATCTATCCTTGGCCCTTCCTATTTCTCATCCACATGCTACCGCTCGGCAACGCCATCCGAAAACACGTCAGATTCCACATGTTCACTGACGACACCCAGCACTACCTCACCACCACCTCCCTCGACCCCTCCACTGTCTCTGATTTGTCACATTGCTTGTCTGACATCTAGTACTGGATGAGCAAAAATTTCCTCCAATTAAATATTGGGAAGACCAAAGCCATTGTCTTTGGTCCCTGCTGCAAACTCCGTTCCCTACCCACCAACTCCATCCCTCTCCTTGGCCACTGTCTGAGGCTGAACCAGACCGTTCACAACCTTGGCATCCTATCTGACCCTGAGATGAGCTTCTGACCCCATATCCGCTCCATCACCAAGACTGCCGACTTCCACTTCCACCTCCATAACATCTCCCATCTCCGCCCCTGCCTCAGCTCATCTGCTGCTGAAACCTTCATCCATGCCTTTGTTACCTCCAGACTGACTATTCCAATGCTCTCCTGGCTGGTCTCCCATCTTCCACCCTCCATAAACTTGAACTCATCCAAAACTCTGCTGCCCATATCCTAACTCGCACCAAGTCCCGTTCTCCCATCACTCCTGTGCTCGCTGACCTACTGTTGGCTCCCAGTCCTAGTGCAACATAATTTAACCAGCATGTTAGTGAGACTGACTGAATACTGCTGCTGTATGTGTTGCTAATGAGGCAGATTGGAGTTGGAACCTGTCAGCTTTATCACAGTAAAGGAGGTGGTAGTAGAGAAATTGGATAGGATAACAATAGATAGAGGAGGTACTGAAAGGGTTGGCAGCACTCAAAAAGTAAAAAAGTCACCTGGTCCAGATGAGATGCATCCTAGGTTGCTGAGGGAAGTACGGGTAGAAATTGCAGAGGCTCTGGCCACAATCTTCCAATCCACCTTAGATATGGGAGTGGTGCCAGAGGACCCGGCAACTACAGGCCAGTCAGCCCAACATCAATGGTGGGGAAACTTTTAGAGACATTAATCTGGGACAAAATTAATTGGCACTTGAAAAAATATGGGTTAATAAATGAAAGCCAGCATGGATTTGTTAAAGGAAAATAGTGTTTGACTAACTTAATTAAGTTCTTTGAAGTAATGGAGAGGGTTGATTGTCGTGCAGTGCAGTCTTGTATATGGACTTACAGAAGGCGTTTGATAAAGTACCACATAACAGACTTGTTCGCAAAATTGAAGCCCATGGGACATAGGAACAGGAGTAGGCCATTCAGCCCCTTGAGCCTGTTCCACCATTCAGTGAGATCATGGCTGATCTGTGACCTAACTCCATATGCCTGCCATAGCCCCATATCCCTGAATACCTTTTAGTTAACAAAAATCTATCATAGAAAGGTTACAGTACGGAAGGAGGCCATTCGGCCCATCGAGTCCACGCCAGCTCTATGCAAGAGCAATCCAGCTAGTCCCACTCCCCCGCCCTATCCCCATAGCCCTGCAATTTTTTTCCTTTCAAATACTTATCCGGTTCCCTTTTTTGAAGGCCGTGATTAAAGCTGCCTCCACCACCCCCTCGGGCAGTGCATTCCAGATTCTAACCACTCACTGTGTGTGGTAAAAAAAAAAGTTTTTCCTCATGTCACCTTTGCTTCTTTTGCCAATCACCTTAAATCTATGTCTTCTGGTTCTTGACCCTTCCTCCAATGGGAACAGTTTCTCTCTATCTACTCTGTACAGACCCTTCATGACTTCGAATACCTCTTATCAAATCTCCTTGCAACCGTCTCTGTTCCAAGGAGAACGATCCCAGCTTCTCCAGTCTATCCACGTAACTGAAGTACCTCATCCCTGGAATCATTCTAATAAATCTCTTCTGCACCTCCTCTAAGGCCTTCACATCTTTCCTAAAGTGTGCTGTCCAGAACTGGACACAATACTCCAGTTGTGGCCGAACCACTGTTTTATAAAGGTTCATCATGACTTCCATACTTTTGTACTCCATGCCTCACTTTATATAGCCCAGGATCCTGTTTGCTTTTTTATTCACTTTCTCAACCTGCCCTGCCACCTTCAACGATTTGTGCACATATACCCCCGATCTCTCTGTTCCTGTACCCCTTTTAGAGTTGTGCCCTCTAGTTTATATTGCCTCTCCTCTTTCTTCCAACCAAAATGTATCACTTCGCATTTTTCTGCGTTAAATTTATTCTGCCATGTGTCCGTCCATGCCACCAGCCTGTCGATATCCTCTTGAAGTCCATCACTATCCTCCTCGCTGTTTACTACCCTTCCAAGTTTTGTGTCATCTGCAAATTTTGAAATTGTGCCCTGTACACCCAAGTCCAAGTCATTAATATATATCAAGAAAAGCAGTGGTCCCAACCCAGACCCCTCGGGAACACCACTGTACACCTCCCTCCAGTCTGAAAAATAACCGTTCACCAGTATTCTGTTTCTTTTCACTTAGTGAATTCTGTATCCGTGTTGCTACTGCCCCCTTTATTCCATGAGCCGCAATCTTGATGACAAGCCTACCATGCAGCATTTTATCAAATGCCTTTTGAAAGTCCATATACACCATATCAACTGCATTGCCCTCATCGACCTTCTCTGTTACCTGATCAAAAAACTCTATCAGGTTAGTTAAACACGATTTGCCTTTAACAAATCCGTGCTGGCTTTCCCTAATCAATCCACACTCGTCCAAGTGACTGTTAATTCTGTCCAGGATTATCCTTTCTAAAAGTTTCCCCACCACCGAGGTTAAACTGACTGGCCTATAGTGGCTGGGTTTATCCTTACACCCTTTTTTGAACAAGGGTGTAACATTTGCAATTCTCCAGTCCTCTGGCACCACTCCCGTATCTACGAATGTTTGGAAGATTATGATCAGTACCTCGCAATTTCCACCCTTACTTCCTCAGCAACCTAGGATGCATCCCATCCGGACCGGGTGACTTATCTACTTTAAGTACAGCTAGCCTTTCTAGTACCTCTTCTTTATCAATTTTTAGCCCATCTCAGATTTAAAATTAACAATTGAGCTAGCATCAACTGCCATGTGCGGAAGAGAGTTCCAAACTTTTACCACCCTTTGCGCGTGGAAGTGTTTCCTAACTTGTCCTGGCTCTAATTTTTAGGCTATGTCCCCTATTCCTAGACTCCCCAACCAGTGGAAATAGTTTCTCTCTATCTACCCTATCAGTTCCCCTTAATATTTTGAAAACTTTGATCAAATCACGCTGTAATCTTCTAAATTCCAGGGAATTCAACCCTAGTTTGTGTAATCTCTCCATGATTTAACCCTTGGAGTACAGGTATCATTCTAATAAATCTACGCTGCATTCCCTCCAAGGCCAATATATCCTTCCTAAAGTGCGGTGCCCAGAACCGAACACAGTGTGGTCTAACCAGGGCTTTGTATAGCTGAACCATAACTTCTACCCCCTTGTATTCTAGTCCTCTCGATATAAAGGCCAGCCTTTTTGATTATCTTCTGCACCTGTCCATGACATTTTAATAATCTATGTATATGGACCCCTAAGTCTCTTAGGACCTCCCACTTTATCGAGCTTTTCACAGTTTAGAAAGTATTCTGATCTATCCTTTTTAGGTCCAAAGTGGGTGACCTCACACTTGCCTACATTGAAATCCATTTGCCACAGTTTTGCCCATTCACTTAATCTATTAATTTCTCTCTATATTCCTCTTACAATGCTGACTATCTTTGTGTCATCGGCAAACTTGGATATGTGGCTCTCTATCCCGTCATATAAGTCGCTAATAAATACAGGGAATAGTTGAGGCCCCAACCCAGATACCACTAGTCACATTCTGCCAATTTGGGTACCTGCCCATTATCCCTACCCTCTGTCTCCTGCCATTCAGCCAATTTCCTAACCAGGTCAATAATTTGCCCACAGTTCCATGAGCTTCAGCTTTAGCTAATAGTCTCCACTGCACTTTTTGATATATATTCATGACCTGGGCTTGGGTATACAGGGCATAATTTTAAAGTTTGCAGATGACATGAAACTTGGAAATGTAGTAAACAGTGCGGAGGATAGTAACAGACTTCAGGAGGACGTGGACAGACTGGTGAAATGGGCAAACGCATGGCAGATGAAAGTTAACACAGAGAAGTGTGAAGTGATACATTTTGGTCGGAAGAATGGGGAGAGGCAATCTGAACTAAATGGTATAATTTTAAAGGTGGTGCAGGAACAGGGAGACCTGGGGGTGTATGTACACAAGTCTTTGAAGGTGGCAGGACAAATTGAGAAGGCTGTTTAAAAGGCATATGGGATCCTTGGCTTTATAACTAGTGGCAGAGAGTACAAAAGCAAGGAAGTTAGGCTAAACCTTTATAAAACACAGGTTAGACCCCAGCTGGAGTATTGTGTCCAATTCTGGGCACCACACTTTAGGAAGGATTTCAAGGCCATAGAGAGAGTGCAGTGGAGACTTACTAGAATGATATCAGGGATGAGGGACTTCAGTTATGTGGTGAGACGAGAGAATCTAGGGTTTCTCTCCGAGCAAAGGAGGTTATCAGGAGATTTGATAGAGGTGTTCAAAATAATGAAGGGTTTTGACAGTAAGTGAGGAGAAACTGTTTCCAGTGGCAGAAGGGTCAGTAACCAGAGGACACAAATTTCAGCTAATTGGCAAAAGAACCAGAGGCGACATGAGGAAGCATTTTTTTACACAGCGTGTTGTTATGATCTGGAATGCACTGCCTGAAAGGGTGGTGGAAGCAGATTCAATGATAACTTTCAAAAGAGAATTGGATAAATACTTGAAGGGAAAAATTTGCAGGGTATGGGAATAGAGCAGGAGAGTGGGACTAATTAGATAGCTTTCAAAGAGTCGGCACAGGCACAATTGGCCAAATGATGGCCTCCTGTGCTGTATCAGTCTATAATTCTATCATTCTATGAATGGCAGGTGAAGTATTACTGTCTCAAATAAATTCCACATATAATTTGTCAGTGCTGGGAACATATTACATAGAATTATGTAGAATGTACAACACAGAAACAGGCCGTTCGGCCCAAGTGGTCCATGCCGGTGTTTATGCTCCACATGAGCCTCCTCCCACCCCTCTTCCAACCTGATTGGCATAATCTTTTATTCCTTTCTCCCTCGTGCTTATCTAACTGCTCCTTAAATGCATCTATGCTATTCGCCTCAGCTGCTCCTTGTGGCAACGTATTCCACATTCTAACCACTCTCTCTGGGTAAAGAAGTTTCTTCTGAATTCCCTATTTAATTTATTAGTGACTATCTTACATTTATAGCCCCAAGTTTTGGTCTCTCCCACAAGTGGAAGCATCTTCTCTACGTCTACCCTATCAAACCCCGCCATAATTTTAAAGATCTCCAATAAGTTACCCCTCCGCTCTCTCTTTTCTAGAGATAAGAGCCTGTTCGATGTTTCCTGATCGGTATAGTCTCTCGGTTCTGACCTGGAAATTTGGAACTTGTAACTATTTGAAAGAAAGGCCCAATAGTCTTTCCCTGCCTTCACCTAGGCATTAGTCAGGTACACCTATTAAAATTTGAATTTAGAGTATTATATGAGTCAGCATTCTATAGGTAGAATCAGAAGAGGGAACTGAATCACTGCTGATAATTGACTTCGAAAAGCAAATTAATCTGTTTAACTGTGTTATGTCTTTTCATATTTGTTTAAATGCATAATTCCTATGGCATTAGCAGAGAAGCTTGATACTTTCAGGAAATGGAGATTAGTTCAGTGTAGAAGGAGTTTTATATTCTACAGCTGACCGGCACATTGCAACCATTGCCGTCATTGTTGACTCCGGATATCCAAAGTGGAAATGTGTTCTATTCCACAGCATTAACGTTTTTCACTTTGCTAAGCAGAAAATTAATCAATAACCCCTGCCTTATCCGAGTCCGCATGTACATTTTTAATGTGATTCTGAAGGTTTCAGACAGTAACAATTGATTTTAATGTCAACACGTTGGTTCAGGGCAGTGATGTGATTGAGGCTGGTGCAATCGTTGCCTACTTTGGGAAACTGCTTATGGTCACTTACTCCATCTTGTTGCATATTACTGTGGCTTGCTCCTGATAGTCAAACGCACCTCATTTCCCTCAAAATGGGCACCAGTTATAAGGGTGCCAACTGAAATGATTGCTCACTTGAACCATTTAAAGGGGCAGTGATATCTTTCCGGTTATCAACGTGTCTCTGTGTTACTTGTTAGCATGTTTTATGCTTTTAAAACTGCTGGTTATGGATCAATCTTTTGTGTAGAATTGCCCAAAAGTGACACTGTGAATGGAAACAGTGGGATGTGGTAAGGCATTGCGTTCTTGAAGTTACTGCAGAGGAACTTTCAATATCGTAATTGAAGTTGCATGAAAAATTTCTCCTCAGGCTGTCCTGAAATCAGAAGTTTTAAAGCATAAAGGAGCAGCAACACAGTAAGTGGACAGATTATAAGTTTTTCATAATGAACTTTTTTCTTGTTTTTCTGTCGCCTCTGTTCCTTTCCCTCAACTCCCAACCCCCTCCCTCAAGGTGCTGACTCTTCAGGGTACTGTTCCATAAGTGTTAGTCACCCAAGAGGCCATCGTTTAGTTGATAGTCCACCGGCTATTTAACTGCCAGGGCAGGTGGCGAATCACAGCCAGACCCGATCTTCTCTCCTGACATACACACACGTGCTCCCAGCAAGGCTCACTGGATAATGATGAGCAGGAACCTTGGCCAGTTCTCCTCTTCCCAGTATCAACAAGGCCAACTATTGTGCTTCAACATCTGCTTTGGCTGAAATCAGCGAAGGCTGGGGATCCAATGTGGTACCATCCTGCTCTGGCATCCATTATGATGATTGGTATTCCACTGTAATTTGCCATACACTTCACCGTGTAGGCACCAAGTTACGGATGATGTGTGACAAGACAGGATAAATAATGTGCAGTTTCCCAAAGTAATGGAGAATATATGAAATAGAATACTCTGTTTTCAAATATTCTTGTTTGGGGGACCCTATACAAATATTGACAACTTCTAACTTATGAAAGACCACACCAGCTACCCAACAGTGAACAGTTGCAAAAACATTAAAAATATACTGCAACGCAAGTTGATTTGCTAATAATTCTACAAATCTAATTACCTCCAGGATCCCAGTTTGAACATCTTTGTTTCAAAAGACAAGACGTAAGAAAAAATGTTCGCTTCTGATTTTGCATTTTAATACTCAGAAAACTCTTATGTAGGCACAAAAGCTTGTGATTTTTTTTTGGGCTGGGGCAAGGAGAACTTAATGGTCAGCTGAAAAGGTTTTCTGTTCATTGCAGGAAACTATATTTTTAGTGGATGCTCAACTACTGATTTAAAATCATGATTAGATGAGGTTGTTCTCACAATCTTGCCATCTTCAGAAAGTGCATGGTCATTATTGCTGAGAAGCCATATCTAGCTATTGATCGTTCTAATAACCGTGCTTTTACCTGCTTTTGCCTATACAGATCTATGCTTGAAGCAAGTAAGATCATTTGCATTCCTTCTAAAAGTCCAGACTCAAATGCTTGCTTTGAGGAAATAGAAGAGAAGTTATTTGCATAATGTAATTATATATCCGCTTTAAGAATTTGGAGATGTTCCCTTAATTAAGTGTTTTTATCAATCTTTTAATTAGCTACTGATTAGATCCAGACTGGAGTTGTTCTGCAGGATAGAGTTTGTAATCTAACAGTGAGCCATTGAATACTGTTACATGTGACAGTGTTTTATACAATATGTTTTAGCATTTTATGATGAATTATTAATCCTAAAAGCAATGTAAAAATAACAACTTAGGTTGTTGGAAATGCTGAAATAGGGGATAAAACTGAAAATCAAACAGTAGAATCATAATTGGAATAAAGCAAATTAACTATTAAAATAGATTGCAACCTCCACCTTGATGAAGAGAGAGAAAATAGAATGCGAGTAAACTAGCAAGAAATATAAAAACAAATTGTAAGAGCTTCTACAAGTAAAAAGAGAGAGAGTAGCAAAAGTAAACGTGGGTCCCTTAGAGGCTGAGACCGGAGAAATTATAATGGGGATAAAGGAAATGGCAGAGATGTTAAACAAATATTTTGTATCTGTCTTCACAGTAGAGGACACAAAAAACGTATCAGAAATAGTGGGGAACCAAGGGTCTAATGAGAGTGAGGAACTTAACAAGAGCGAGGTGGCTGCAGAGATAGTGGATGCATTAGTTGTGATCTTCCAAAATTCCCTAGATTCTAGAACGGTCCCAGTGGATTGGAAGATGGCAAATAGCAAATGTAACATCGCTATTCAAGAAAGGAGGGAGAGAGAAAACAGGGAACTACAGGCCAGTTAGACTGACATCAGTAGTCAGGAAAATGCTGGAATCCATTATTAAGGACATGGTAACGGGGCACTAAAATCATATGATTAGGCAGAGTCAACATGGTTTTATGAAAGGGAAATCATGTTTGACAAATATTAATTTTTTTTGAGGGTGTAACTAAAGGGGAACCAGTGGATGTAGTATCTTTGAATTTTCAAAAGGTATTCGATAAGGTGCCTCACAAAAGGTTGTTATGCAAGGTAAGGGCTCATGGGGTTGGGGATGATATATTAGCATGGATGGAGGATTGGTTAACGGACAGAAAACAGAGAGTAGGGATAAACGGGTCATTTTCAGGTTGGCAAGCTGTAACTAGTGGGGTGCCGCAGGGATCGGTGATTGGGCCTCAGCTATTTACAATCTATATTAATGACTTGGATGAAGGTAATGTATCCAAGTTTGCTGACGATACAAAGCTAGGTGGGAAAGTAAGCTGTGAGGTGGACACAGTCTGCAAAGGGATATAGACAGGTTAAATGAGTGGGTAAGAACATAAGATTTAGGACTGAGATGAATAATTTCTTTACTCAGGTTTGTGAATCTTTGGAATTCTCTACCCCAGAGGCCTGTGGATGCTCAGTCATTGAGTATATTCAAGGCCGCGATCGATAGATTTTTGGACACTAAGGGACTCGAGATATGGGGATCGGGCAGGAAAGTGGAGTTGAGCTCGAAGATCAGCCATGATCTGATTTGAATGACTGAGCAGGCTCGAGGGGCCATCTGGCCGACTCCTGCTCCCATTTCTTATTTTCTTATGTTCTTGCCTTCAGGTTTCTGGGATTCTTGCAGAAAATTGGAAAAACAACATTTAGAACTTACTAGCAGCTGTTGGAACACATGGTGGGGTGAGGGGATTAGAAGATCTATTTTTCTAACTTGAGTAAGAAGCACTGGTATTTATAATAATTGCAACTTTGAGGAGGTAGAGATTCTGGTTCTGGAAGTAATGAGAGATACTGCAATCCTAAAGAAAATGTGATGCATGAAAGGCACTGAATTTTCACAAGTGTGCAAAAATGGAGACATTATTAAAACTAACTGGCAGTAGAAAGAAGAACTTGCATTTATATAGCACTTTCTCACATCCTCGGCACGTCCCAAAGAGTTTTTACAGCAAATGGATTGCTTTTGAAGTGCAGTCACTTCATGTGCACAAATACAGCAGCCAATTTGTGTTCAGTGAGGTTCCACAAATAGCAAATGAATGAATAACTATATAATCTGTTTTTGGTGGTGGTGGTGGAGGGATAATTGTTGACCAGGACTCCAAAAGAACTCCCTGCTCTTAAGAGTGCCATGGGATCTTTTATGTTCATGGGCTGACAGACAGGGCCTTGGTTTAATATAACCACTGCCCAAGCTGTTAAAATACAGAACAGAAGGCTGTGGGAGAAAAGTCACTAGAGGAATTTTATGTAGATGCAGGAGTGACAACCTAATCAAATCTGAGATTGTGTACTGTCAGTAATGAATGAAACTAATTCATGAGCACAGGTAAATGTCATATCTGACTGAGATTACAAGGAATTACAAAAAAGACCTAAACTGCTGGAGGCAAGGTAAGTAATTGGATACTCTGTGTTATAGGGGGTTTATTACCCAGTTGTTCAGTGGTCAGCCAAGCACTAGGGGCATGACCATAATATTTGTGGATCGGCATCTTTCTCTAGTTTCTCTCCTATCTCCCCTCATGCCCTCTCCGAGCTCGTCTTCTCTGACATCCACCTCCTGCTCCCTGAACCCTATTCCCACTAAACTGCTGACCACCCAACTTCCTTCCTGGCATCCATGCTAGCTGATGTTGTAAACTGTTCCCTCTCCTCAGGTGCTGTCCTCCCTCCCTTTCAAATCTGCTGTCATCACCCTCCTCAAAAAAAACCCCCCACCCATGACCCCTCTGTCCTTGCAAGCTACCGCCCCATCTTCAACTTCCCTTTCCTCTCAAGTCCTTGAACATGTTGTCATCTCCCAAATCCGTGCTTATCTATTCCGCAACTCCACGTTTGAACTTCTCCAATCAAGTTTCCACCTTTGCCACAGCACTGAAACGGCTCTACTCAAATTTACAAATGACATCCTATGTGACTGTGACCATGGTTTCACTCTCCCTCGTCATCCTTCTAAACCTGTCTGCAGCCTTTGATACGGTTGTGATGTTGGCGATGCCGGTGATGGACTGGGGTGGACAAATGTAAGCTGTTGGACTATAACCTGGTGCTGTAAGACTCCTTACATTTGATACGGTTGACCATGACATCCTCCTCCAACGCTTCTCCTTTGTTGTCCAGCTGAGTGGGACTGTCCTCGCCGAGTTTCACTCTTTCCTGTCCAGCCGTAGCCAGAGAATCGCCTGCAATGGCTTGTCTTCCATCTCCATATCATTACCACTGGGGTCCCCCAGGATCTGTTTTTGGCCTCCTGCTATTTCTCATCTAAATACTGTCCCTCGCGACGTCATCCGCAGTCATGACATCTGGTTACACATGTACGCTGACCCAGCTCTACATCACTACCTCATTCGAGCCCTCCACTGCTTGTCCAACATCCGGTCCTGGATAAGCCGCAATTTTCTCCAATTAAGTAATGGGAAGACGGAAGCCATTATCTTCAGCCCCTGCTACAAGCTCCGTTGTCTAGCCACCGATTCCATCCCCCTCCCTGTTACTGTCTCAGACTGAACCAGACTGTTCACAGCCGTGGTGTCCTATTTGACCCTGAGCTGAGCTTCCGACCCCATATCCTCTCCAACACAAAGACCGCTTGTTTCCACCTCCATAACAACCACCTGCCTTAGCCCATCTGCCGCTGAAACCCTCACCCATACTTTTGTTACCTCCAGGCTGGACTATTCCAATGCTGTCTTGGGCAGCCTCCCATCTTTCACCATCCATAAATTTGAGCTC
The DNA here is from genome assembly GCF_035084215.1 of Heptranchias perlo. Lineage (NCBI taxonomy): Eukaryota > Metazoa > Chordata > Chondrichthyes > Hexanchiformes > Hexanchidae > Heptranchias > Heptranchias perlo. The sequence continues at coordinate 46,633,306 of NC_090343.1, forward strand.
ATCTGAAATTCTGCTGCTTGTATCCTAACCCACGCCAAGTCCCGCTCACTCATTACCCCTTTCCTCCCTGACCTACATTGGCTCCCAGTCCACCAAAAACTCTCATCCACGTGTTCGAATCCCTCCATGACCTCGCACCTTTCTATCTCTATAACCTCCTTCAGCCCTACAATCCTCCCAGAACTTTGCATTCCTCCAACTCTGGCCTCTTTTGCGTATCCCACTCCCTTCACTCCGCCATTGGTGGCCATGCCTTCAGCTACCAAGGCCCTCGGCTCTGGAATTCCCTCCCTAAACATCTCCACCTCTCCTCCTATAAGACCTTCCTTAAATCCGACCTCTTTGACCAATCTTTTAGTCACCCCTCCTAATATCTCCTTCAATTTCTGTATGATTATGCTCCTGTGAAGTGCCTTGGGACATTTTCTACATTAAAGCTGCTATATAAATGCAAGCTGTTGTTAATTGTTTTCTTAAACAGCATGTTAGACAAAATTCATGGGAAAATCATTTACCAGATTTATTATTTCTTAGTGACCCCGAGATAGTATTGGACCTCCAAGTTGGGGTGGGGGGGGGGGGGGAACAACTAGGCAACAGTGATCATTGCATCAGCAGGCTTCAGTTCATTAGTCAAATTACTACTGTAGACAATTTAATGTTGGTGCCAGATTTCAGGAAGGCGAAATATACTAGAACGAGAAAGGATTTGCTGAATCAGGATAACTGCAGTACAGATGAAATATTGAGTGCTTTTAAAGCCTTACATTTGGACAAGGAAGCAGCATATGTCTCAGATTAAAAAGGCGGTACATGGTAAATTGAAACCCCAACAGTATAATGGTGATGTTCATAGACAAATTAACCGTAAGTATTTTACTAGATACAAAGAAAATAACTCGAGACTAGGGATAAGTGTAAAATTCAATTGAGGTAAAAATAAATGGGGAGAGGATTGTGGTTAGGTGTAGCACTGATAGTTTTTGTGTAAACTGTTGGTAGTCAGAGAGTGACCAATAACTGCATAGGGCCTTTGAAAGATTCTTCGGGGCAGATTTAGGTTGAGTCCCAAGGTATGGCTGAGTTGTTAAATGGTTACTTTCCATCCGTTTTCACTACTGAAAATGTTGCTGAGTTGTCAGTGCTCATCGGAACTCGCTCCCCCTAAAGGCTCAGACACTGAATTTGATTGTAGCCCCCGCTGCTGCTGCCTCAGCTGAAATGAAATATCTCAGCACAGACCAGGAGATCTTCCTTTGTGGCTCCATGCTATACTTGGCTTTGCCTTTACCCACTAGCAGTACAGTATGTTATATGTTAATGAAGTGGGTTTTGTGAACAAGTGGTCCAGTTTGCATTAGTGGCCACGTGACTGGATGCTGTGTCCTGAAGTGTCTTCTTCATTCACTCCGTTTGCTGACTGTCATTTACCAGCATACGTGGTGAAGTATGTGCTTCAGAGGTGTGATGTGTGAAATGTGCACCCAGCTACTTGCAAGATGTGTATAATGTATAATCTCATCTTTCCGGCCTCATGAACCTGTGCAGGTTCTGCTAGATTTAGTAAGGCTATGGTTTATACCACACCTGCAGATTAAGTGAAGTGTAGGTGTTCAACCTGTGTGGGTGTGCTGTAGAGACTGATAATTTTGACCTTGTATAGCTATGATAATTATCACTCCATGGTGCTTCATTAGTACTAATCTGAGATGGTGCATTTAACAGATTAGTGATATTAGAACATGACTTGTTCAGTGAACTGTTGAATGAATATGATAATATTGTAAGCGTCCCTGTCCATGTGGGTGAAAGCATTGTTCAGCCCAGGTTTTGTTCCTGATCTCAGCTGGGATGGCAAAAAGAGTTTATCATTGCTGGGTGGATGAAAGGAAAATCATCTATCAGCTGTTGGAGAGTGTGTTTAGGTGCATGTAGGGTAGGATTGCCAACCCACCAGGATTGTCCTGGCGTCTCCAAGAATTTAAGATCAATCACCTGGACACTGCTGCGAGTAACCCAGGAGAAAAATTGTAGGGGGATTAAAAGAATTGTTTGTTTCATTTTCTTTGAATACTTTTGTTTATTAGTTATAAAAATATTGGAGGTGGGGTGGGGAGAAGGGTGTTTGACTGGGCAAGGCAGTTGGAGGTGGGAGGTCAAGTGATGAAACTTCCAGGAATATGTCCAACCAGAGTTGGCAACCCTAGATGGGGAGGTTAGCTGTTACATCCTCCATGACAGCTGAAGTTTGCTGAACTGATTGTTTGGACGAGGTACTGGAGGGCTTACTGGTTGTGTAACGATACATTAGTATGAGTCTCCTCTTATAGGAGAGGAGAAAATAGGAAGAATGCAGAACAGGTTTAAAATTAATTTTAGCCAGGGCAGGAGTGAAGGAAGTACAGCCGAGTACATTTTTTGCTTTTTTTGTTGATCCAGTGACTGGTCCTGTTGGCTAGCTGTTTTGCAAATTTAATTTTGAGTCCTGATTCCAGTTTTTGCATTTTATGTAAGCTTGTTAGCTGAGCCCAGGGACTAATATCTAGTAAAAGCCCACTTTCTCACCATGGGCTCAACCGCTATAGTTCCCACACTTTATAACCTGTGCACTAATGGTTTTGGGACGGGGCATGATAGCGTAGCGTTATGTTAGTGGACTGGCGATCCAGAGGCCTGGACCAATAATCCAGAGATTGAGATCAAATCAGTTCGAGAATTTGAATTCAGTTTAAAAGATCTAAAAAAAACAGTAAGCTATCAGATTGTCAGCTGGTTCCCTAATGTCCTTAAGGGAAGGAAACCTGCCATCTTTGCAAATTGGGCCTATATGTGACTCCAGTCCCACACCAACGTTGTTGACTCTTAACTGACCTCTGTAGTGACCTAGCCAGCCACTTAGTTATATCAACCATCTAGAAGAAGGCCCACTGCCATCTTCTCAAGGGCAACTCGAGATGGGGAATAAATGCTGATCTTGCTTGCGACATCCACATCATGGGAATATATTTTTTAAAATTGTAATGTGCACTGTTGCTCGGTCCATCTTTTGAATGTAATTGCAGTTATTTGATTTGAAGTGCAACCGAATATTGGATAAAATGACTTGTTTGCTGTTTTTCTTTTTGCTCCTGCTTTTGCTCATATCAATGAGGAACATTGAAAGGATATAAACTAACCTTTTTTCTTTCATGTATATCTAGGATACAGGTGTAGGCAAATCCAGCATCGTTTGGAGGTTTGTAGAAGATAGCTTTGACCCGAACATCAATCCCACAATCGGGTGAGCAATACAAAGATTTTTTTAAGATGCACTTTTGAGAATATGTACTGTCCTACGCCTGGATGTCGTGTAACTTGTGATCTCTGATCTGTATTAAGGGCTTCCTTTATGACCAAGACCGTACAATATCAAAGTGAGTTGCACAAGTTTCTGATCTGGGACACAGCTGGTCAGGAGAGGGTAAGTGGAATGAATGCTGGTTGACTGCAGAAAGTATACATGCGAGCGAGACATTTTTGGGGTTTTTATTGTAAATATTCTTCTTTGTTTCAGCGTCTTGGAATGCTCCCATAGATTAGCTTTTGATTCCAACAAATGAGTATGCCTTTACCTGCCTGTCATCTAGGTAATTTGTAGCTAATGCAAAGGTTAAAGAAGAAAACCCTTATACACCAGTCACTAAAAGCAAACCTGCAGGTGCAGCAAGCAGTTAGGAAGGCAAATGGTATGTTGGCCTTCATTGCAAGAGGATTTGAGTACAGGAGCAAGGACGTCTTACTGCAATTATACAGGGTCTTGGTGAGACCACACCTGGAGTATTGTTTGCAGTTTTGGTCTCCTTACCTAAGAAAGGATATTGCCATAGAGGGAGTGCAGCGAAGGTTCACCAGACTGATTCCTGGGATGGCAGGACTGTCATATGAGGAGAGATTGGGTCGACTAGGCCTGTATTCACTCGAGTTTAGAAGAATGAGAGGGGATCTCATTGAAACGTATAAAATTCTGACCGGTCTAGACAGACTGGATGCAGGGAGGATGTTTCCCCTGGCTGGGGGGTCCAGAACAAGGGGGTCAGAGTCTCAGGATACGGGGTAGGACATTTAGGACTGAGATGAGAAATTTCTTCACTCAGAGCGTGGTGAACCTGTGGAATTCTTTACCACAGAAAGCTGTGGAGGCCAAGTCACTGAATATATTTCAGAAGGAGCTAGATAGATTTCTAGACACAAAAGGCATCAAGGGTTATGGGGAGAGAGCGGGAAATATGGTATTGAGATAGAGGATCAGCCATGATCATATTGAATGGCGGAGCAGGCTTGAAGGGCCAAATGGCCTACTCCTGCTCCTATTTTCTATGTTACTATATATTTGATTTTAATTTCCTACATTACAACAGTAACTACACTTCAAAATTACTTCATCTGTAAAGCGCTTTGGGACATCCTGAGGTTGTGAAAGACACTATGTAAATGCAAGTCTTTGTCTCCTTTTTAAACTGCCAAGCAAATTTATTAAACCCTAAATGTGTAAGTGAAAAGTAGCATTTTAAACAATGTAGATTTACTGTAGTTATTGGACAATAGAAAATAGCAGTTGCGTCTGCTGCACCAAGCTGTAGTGTGAACAGGACCAGACATGGACTGAAAATCAGCCTTGTGGTTTGTTACTGACTTCACACCCAGTCTTTGATTTTTTTTTTCTCTCTTGCTCTCACATTCACCTTCTCTCACTCTCTCTGGCTGGCTTTAGAAGGATTATTCAACAAGACAGGTTGAGAAATTTCAAAATTTGATCAAAGAAAATTGAACTAAATTTGACTTAAACTCAAAGAACTGCCCATCAAACATACAGAAACAAAACACACCAGATGATTGTATTTGAATTGAAATGCTTGGCCTCTCCCTCATACCTGAGGCAGGCAGAACATCTATATGTTGGGCCTCTTGTATATCAAAACACGCTGGGTCACTTTATAGTGTGCCTGGTTTTTAACCCCATATGAACCACAACAGACATTGACAAAGATGCTTCATTTTTGTCACTGCTAGTGTTCTTCTTTAGAAGCTCTGTTATCAAGTCGCAAGAACTGTTCTCTGTGAGTGCTACTGCCAGAGTTCCGTTGAGAACTGTCTCAATGGAAAACCAAGGTTTATTTTAGTGACAGCAAGTTAAGGCACATACGTACATTCAGTAAGAAAAGCCCATTGATAAGACCGACCTCAACGTTGGTTGCATGTTTGACTATTGCAGCCCTTGAAGCTGTCCCTTTCACAAGGCCAATAGGATTTCAGTGTCAAAGTCAGAAGTGTAGAACTGGTATTTTGTTTGGAAAAAATGCCAAATCTTGACATGTTTTCTGGAGCACACTTCTAATTCTCCTTTATCATTTGGGGAGGAGGAGATTTACACTGCATGGGATGTAGCTTCTAAAGGAATTTATGATTTTACGACATCTAGCACAGGGGAAATCCTTCCCCTTTGAAGTTCAACTGTTTTTTCTGAACATTTTGTATTCATTACATGTATTTTGAAAGCTGCTAATGTCTTTTAGTAAAGGGATCAAGAGAAAGACAGCTGCTGCCATCTCAAGGAAAGAAAGGGCTTCTGCAAATCCTTGTTTTCTGAAAATTATTTCCAATTCAGTTTGGGCAGAACTGATCTTTGTAAACCTTTCCAATGCTGTCCTCTACTCAGGTTCTACTAAATAAATCTTTGGGAGCCAAGCTGTTTCAGTCAACAGTGTTCAAGTGATCTCACACAACTTTTTTAGGAATCATTCTATATTTTGGGCAAAAAACATGGTTTAAGAGTAGCAACGTTTGAATTTCTCAAAGCTTAACATCAGAACATAGGAACAGGCGTAGGCCATTCAGCCCCTCAAGCTTGTTCTGCCATGCAGTTAGATCATGGCTGACCTGTATCTTAACTCCATCTACCTGCCTTGGTTCCATATCTCTTAATATGGCTGTATGTCAATAGATAGGTAGAAGGGTGATTTTAATTTCAAGGCCTCTACCAGTGCTGCTCATTCAAGGGCCTAGGAATGACTTGCTTTCTGATTCCTATCACCATGTAACAGGAATCAAAAAATCACTTGCAGTGGGAAGATGCAGAAGAGCGATTCAGCCTGTATCCTTCCATTCTGAGCACTCCTCATTGGTTTTCCAGCACTCTGTATTTCATTGTATTTCCTTTAAAGCTTGTATTCCCGTGACCTTGTGCTCCCACAGTATAATGTTCATTGGGCTACTAGAGAAGAAATCTTATTGTAATCCTATGTAATACACATCTGTCTGACTGTGTGGTTATGCAAAAAGTACTGAAGTAAACTAGTTCTGTCTCCATGCTGAATTTTTATGTTAAATGGTACTAGAAAGATCAGGTAATCTGAAGGTTACATACTGATCATGTGCTTAAAATGCAGCATATAATATTTGGGGCTGGTTTGCAACTTTTAATGGTTTCACATAATATTAAGGGTGTACTGTGATAAATTGCTACATCCTGTTATCCTGTGGTTTCCATCGTGGGCTTATAACTTATTTACCTGTCGATATGATTTCTGAGTTTCCTCTTTTGGAAGTTTCCACTGCGGTTATTTGCCGCCCTCAGGAGATTAACAGGGGAAAGTCCATGATACTAACGTGAATCATCAATTGAAGGAGTTGGTTTGATGGGTTAAACAGTGTGTACATTTTGTTGATCTCCTTAGACTCAATTGCAACCTGTAGCTTCTTGAAATTGGAATCGTTCTGGGGTTGGCAGAGTCAAACTAAAAAAGTAACTGCACTCCTGTTAGATCATTTGCAAAAGTTGTTGGACAAGTGCATCTTTCAGTCACATCACTTGGCATCAAAAATTCTCATAAAATTTTACAGCACAGAAGGAGGCCATTTTGCCCATTGTACCTGCGCCAGCTCGCTGAAAGTGCTATCCACTTAGTCCTGTTCCCTAGCCCTTTCCCTATACCAGTTTAAATTTTTCTTCAAAAGTAATTAATTGTAGGAAGCACCTATATGTTTTGTGGTGCGGAGATGCTTGTACAAATACAAGTATTCATTATTTTGGGTAGTACCACACCAAATTTATGGAGTTTTTTTATCTTCAAAAGTTGGCAGGCCATTTTTGAGTACTAACTTCTGTTTAATTGCCACATTCAATGCTGTAATGGAAAATACACCAAAAATATCAAGTGTAGACGTGCTGGTGCTGTTCCGTACCACTTGTAGCTGCTTAAAGGAACAAAATGCACCCATACTGACAGCATGGCAGTGGATTTCTGTTTGGATCCAGTCAAACCCACATAGACGACAATGCCTCAGAATCCATTACGCTTCAAGATGCCCATTAATGCCACTGGTATGAGTCAGCTTGTTTCACCAGATGATGCTTGGGTAGCTATCTATAATGTATGCTGAGTATTTTTCAGTCCACATCGGTGCTTCAGAGATATTGAGCCCTATCATGTGATACATGTACTTGAGACCTGACATGCATGCTAGTGCTTAGTTTTGGAGAAAGCTACAACAACTAAATCAAATGGCCAGCATGACTTCTTGCCATAATTAAGGTACACAGAAGATGTTGCAGCCTTTCTTCCCCCTAACTCACCAAAGAAATCAAGACCCAGGTTGCAAAGGTAATTAAAACCCAGGTATGTACAGTCATAATGCAATGTAGGGTGTCAAGTAGTTTGCTTAGAATCTGCATCACCTTGCTAGCACCTGGCCTACAGATGGAGAGTGGTTCTGGAGGTGTGTCCTGTCCGTTATAGAATAGGCAGATACCCAACACCCGAGCAGGTGAGAGATTTGTACTGCCTGTGAGGGTCTGCTAGTGTCCACGGGTACATATCTAAATAAGCAGTTCAAGTTCTTGTTCTAGATTTGTCCATCCATGGAAGGTTTTGCCTTTTATGTGGGATTTTGTAATATAAATATGTATTCTAATAAACCCTGACTGACTGCTTGAGTTCTTCTAAACTGCCTGCCCATAGGACACTTCTTAGGCAGTTTTCATTGATAACTTAACTCCTTGGTGATAGGAGACACGGATAAAGATCTGACCCTTTTGACTGTGATTGATATAAACACCGGTGGTTATAGTTCAGATATCTTTCTGGATCACACAAGCAGGTACGAAAATGTAGTAATTAACAGTGACCACAGCTGCTCAGTGAGCTACATAAATTCGCAGTCCTGTACACATGAAGCCTGAATTTGAAAATGGAGCGCGTCATTTCTGCAAAAAGCTGATCTGATATCTGAATGATCCTATAGCAGAATTCTCCTGAGTTGTCTTTTGTACATGCCTGGCATTCTTTCCAGAATCTTCCACAAGTAAGTGATTTGACTTACTGCACCATATGTAGTAGTGTCACATCAAACTTTAGACCAAAAAATGTTAGAGATAGCTTTATACTTGATAGAGTCTTCTGTCAATGCTGAAACTGTATCACTCGTGTAGTTTGTTGCTGCAAACAACGTTTAAACAGAGCTGCAGCACAAAAAAACAATCTAGAAAGTATTGCTGGACATCTGGATTGTATTTTACTTAGTATTGTCTGACTTGATATTTTTTCAAAATTGTGTGTTCCTTGGTCCATCGTGACTGATCTAGCACCGATTTTAAGGACAGTGGCACACATGCCAACCGACAAAACGCTCGAGCTGCGAGCCCCAACCGAAAAACCTCTCTGAGTAAAGGTCTATGAGCAAGGCCACTGCTTCAAGGAGACTGAATAAGTGAAATTCCTTTTTGTTACATTGGAATTTAGAATTTAAAATGGTGTTTTGGGATCCCATTCTGCAATTCAATTTGTTTTTTTGTGAAAACTGGAATGTAAGAAAAGAAATAGTTACAATGGGATTTCAGTGAGACATGAGCTTATCTTGACTTAAGCTGCTGTTATGCTCGGTATTCCATCGTAAGAATATAAGAAATAGGAGCAGCAGAAGGCCATATGACCCCTCGAGCCTGCTCCGCCGTTCAATAAGGTCATGGTTAATCTTCAACCTCAATTCCACTTTCCTGCCCTATCCCCATATCCCATGATTCCCTCAGAGTCCAAAAAACTATCGATCTCAGTCTTGAATATACTCAACGACTGAGCATTCCAAAGATTCACAACCCTCCTGAGCGAAGAAATTCCTCTTCATCTCAGTCTTAAATGTCTGACCCCTTATCCTGAAACTGTGCCCCCTAGTTCTAGACTCTCCAGCCAGGGGAAACAGCCTTTTAGCATCTACCCTGTCAAGCCCTCTTAAAATCTTATGTTTCAATGAGATCCCCTCTCACTCTTCTAAATTCCAGAGAGTATAGGCCCATTCTACTCAACCTCTCCTCAAAGGACAACCCTCTCATCCCAGGAATCAATCTAGTGAACCTTCGTTGTACCGCCTCTAAGGCAAGTATATCCTTCCTTAGATAAGGAGACCAAAACTGTACAGTACTCCAGGTGTAGTCTCACCCAAAGCCCTGTACAATTGTAGCAAGACTGCCTTACTCTAATACTCCAACCCCCTTGCAATAAAGGCCAATATTCCATTTGCCTTCCTAATTGCTTGATGTACCTGCATGCTAACTTTCTATGTTTCTTATATGAGGACACCCCGATTTCTCTGAACACAAATAGTTTCTCACCATTTTAAAAAAAAACTTCTTTAGTTAGCCACTGCTGGATCACTTTTCCCCTGGAGTTTTTATTTCTCAATGGAATGTATGTTCATTGAGAATTATGAAATATTTCTTTAAATGTTCGCCACTGCTTATCTACAGTCATACCTTTTAACCTAATTTCCTAATCAACCTTAGCCGACTCGCCCCTCATACCTACGTAATTGGCTTTGTTTAAATTTTAAGACTCTATCCCCCGACCATACTATCCCCTACCACTATCACATTCCTTTTTACTCTCTTTCCACCCCCCCCCCCCACTTGAATGGCCTCCTGTACCACAGTGCCATGGTCAAATTGCCCGTCTTCCCTGCAGTCCTTGTTCTCATCCATACAAGTGGCAAGTACCTGGTACTTGTTGGACAAGGTCAAAGGCTGAGGCTCCTCCATCACTGCATCCTGGGTCCCCATACCCGCCTGACTCGCAGTCACATCCTCTGCCCTTGACCACAGACCAAATCTAAACTACTACCTAACCCATGGGGTGTGACTGCCTCCTGGATCAAAGTGTCCAGATAATACTCACCCTCCCTGATGCATCGCAATGTCTGCAGCTCGGTCTCCAGCTTAACAACTCTAAGCCTAAGTTCCTCGAGCTGCAGACGCTTACTGCAGATGTGGTTGCCTGGGATCACGCTGCTCTCCACAAACTCCCACATGCTGCAGTTACGACACACCACCTGCACTACCATCTCTATCTAACCTTGTTTTATATATTTAATTAGTTAAAGTTTTTATTCGCTCGATATTTTTAGTTTTATTAATGAATTAGTTTATCTAGTTTGTTATTAATTTAATAAAGTTATAGTTTCCCAGCTCTTAGTTTAAGCCACTGCCCTAGCTTAGAGAGCAAAAATAAACTTACCTGCTGTCCTGTGACATTACTTCTTGATTATTTTTTTGTTTTTGATTTCACCCTTTTACAGGGAGACCATTCTGCTGCAGCTGCTCTTTAAATCTTCTCAGCTTCTCCCGTGGTGCTCCGCGCTGCCGATTCTGCTGCCGGCACTCTTTTTAAATCTTCTCCTCAGCCTCTCCCGTGGTGTTCTATGCTCTCATTGGTTGTAGAGGGGAAACTGATGTACACAAGTGTAATTTGTTTAATGGTAGGTTTAGATATTTTTGACGGTGGAAGTGAGCTCTGGTGCAAAATTTAATTTCAAAGAGGTCTAGGGGCTTGCACCCCCACCCCTCTCAGGTTTTGAACACAGGTTTTGGTGTATTTTGCAGCATCTCAAAGTATACTTTGATCCAGTATTTGAAGCTGAAAATAATGTATTGCCGCCTCTGCATATTAGAGGCGGAACCTCTTGCGAGAATGGGAGCTCCTACCACCAGGATACAGAAGTGGTATTCTGGGCGAACGCAATTTGCCCGCTATAAGTGCTGGACGATAAATCCCCGCTTCAGCATTTAACGTACTAATTGAGTACTTTGCATCTCTCTTCACTAAAGAAGAGGATGCTGCCAACGTCACAGTAAAGGAGGAGGTAGTGGAGAAATTGGATAGGATAAAAATAGATCAAAGAGGAGGTACTTAAAAGGTTGGCGGCGCTCAAAGTAGAAAAGTCACCCGGTCCAGATGGGATGCATCCTATGTTACTGAGGGAAGTAAGGGTGGAAATTGCTGCGGCTCTGGCCACAATCTTCCAATCCTCCTTCGATATGGGAGTGGTGCCAGAGGACTGGAGGATTGCAAATGTTTACACCCCTGTTCAAAAAAGGGGAGAGGGATAAACCCAGTAGCTACAAGCCAGTCAGCCTAACGCGGTGGTGGGGAAACTTAGAGACAATAATCCAGGACAAAATTATTTGGGACTTGGAAAAATATGGGTTAATAAATGAAAGTCAGCACAGATTTGTTAAAGGCAAATCGTGTTTGACTAACATGATTGAGTTCTTTGATGAAGTAATGGAGAGGGTTGATGAGGATGGCACAGTTGATAAGTATATGGACTTTCAAAAAATGTTTGTTAAAGTACCACATAATAGACTTGTAAGCAAAATTGAAGCCCATGGGATTAAAGGGACAGTGGCTGCATCGATATGATATTGGCTAAGGGACAGAAAGCAGAGAGTAGTGGTGAACGGTTGTTTTTCAGACTGGAGGGAAGTCTACAGGGGTCAGTATTAGGACCACTGCTCTTTTTGATATCTATCCATGACCTGGGCTTGGGTGTACAGGGCATAATTTACAAGTTTGCAGATGACATGAAACTCAGAAATGTAGTAAACAATGTGGAGGATAGTAACTGACTTCAGGAGGACAGGGACATTCTGGTGAAATGGGCAGACGCATGGCAGATGAAATTTAACGCAAAGAAGTGTGAAGTGATTCATTTTGGTAGGAAGAATGAGGAGTGGCAATCTGAACAAAATAGTACAGTTTTAAAGGTGACGCAGGAACAGAAAGACCCGGGGGCGTATGTACACAAGTCTTTGAAGGTGGCAGGACAAGTTGAGAAGGCTGTTAAAAAGGCATATGTGATCCTTGGTTTTCTAAATAGAGGCATAGACTACAAAAAGCAAGGAAGTTATGCTAAGCCTTCATAAAACACTAGTTATGCCCCAGCGGGAGTACTATCTGGGCACCACACTTTTGGAAGGATGTCAAGGCCTTAGCGAGGGTGCGGAGGAAATTTGCAAGAATGGTACCAGGGATGAGGGACTTCAGTTACGTGGAGAGATGAGAGAATCTGGAATTGTTCTCCTTGGAGCAGAGATGGTTATGGGGAGATTTGATTGAGGTGTTCAAAATCATGATGGGTTTTGATAGAGTAAATAACGAAAAACTGTTTCCAGTGGCAGAAGGGTCGGTAACCAGAGGACACAGATTTAAGGTAATTGGCAAAAGAACAAGAGGCGACATGAGGGAAAAAATTTACACAGCGAGTTGTTATGATCTTGAATGCACCGTCTGAAAAGGTGGTGGAAGCAGATTCAATAGTAACTTTCAAAAGGAAATTGGATAAATACTTGAAGGAGAAAAATTTGCAGGGCTATGGGGAAAGAGAGGGGGAATGGGACTAATTGGATAGTTCTTTCAAAGAGCCGGCACAGGCACGATGGGCCGAATGGCCGCCTCCTGTGCTGTTTCATTCTATGATTAAACTGCAGTAGAGCTAGGTGATACTGGTTCAAATTAGCAAATGGTAATTTTAGGACTGATAGCAGGAAACTCTTCACACAAAGGGCGATCAGCTTGTTGGATTAACTTTCAGTTAGCGTAGTGGAGCCAAAATTCCTGCTATCGTTTTTTTAAAAATAATTAGATGCTATAATGGGATCTCTCTCTGGTTGAATTAAGATGGGCCAAATGGCCTTCCTCATCCATAATGTTCTTGTGATTTATGAAGGAACTAATGTGATTTCAAAAAGCCTGTATTCACCAAGTTATGAAAGCCAAACCTGAGATGCGTAGCATTGTGTGGCCTGGTGAAATACTTGCATGTTTGGTGTTTTAAAAGACAACTTTTGCCAATATCCTAAATTATACAGCACTCTAACTGAGTCAGGGACTGAAAGGGAAGAGGAAGAGTTAAAAAATGATGGCGAGTCATACAATTTAAGGCTCCCTGGATGAGAGATATTAGGATCACTGTTACAGCCAACTGAAGCCTCCTCTGGTGTCTCCAGTGTGCCTGAGGCAAAGCAGATTGTTTCTGATTAACCTCTGAATCAGTAATCAAAATGTGGAGATGCCGGTGATGGACTGGGGTTGACAAATGTAAAGAATCTTACAACACCAGGTTATAGTCCAACAATTTTCAAATAAAATTGTTAGACTATAACCTGGTGTTGTAAGATTCTTTACATCAGTAATCAAAACCACACGCCATACTTATGTGGACCTATATCACCTTTCCTTCATCGTCGCTTTGTCAGTATGCTTGAATTCCTTAACTAACGCCATTGTGGCAGCACCGTCGCCACAAAGGCGGCAGCAGTTCCAAGCAAAACCCCATCGCTACCTTCTCAGGGTAACTCGGGATGGGCAATAAATGCGGCCTTGCCAGCGATGCTCACATCCAGAGAACAAATTTTTTAAAATCTCACGGACTCGTGGTCCCCCGCTGGACACAGTCAGTTCATGCTTGCTAAGCCTACAACCTCTCATGACTCAAGACTCTGAAGGCAGAACAAAATGCTCATGTCCTTCCAGAAGCTAAGTTCAGCATGATACAGAAAGAAAATGGCTCGAATTGGAAGAGAAGCTGCTGGTCTGGGGGCTGACAAGAATAGTGGAAAAAGTAATCAATGCTATTGAAATTTAAATTCATCACATAACTATCTAAACTAACCTTGGGTCTTTTGTTTAAATCGTATGCAAATCTACTCATTCACTGTAGTGAAATGTGTTCAACAGATTACTCTTGAAACCAGACACATTATGCAACAAATTGCTCATCTGAACTTCACGCTGACTGATCCATACCTGCCAACCCCTGCTCAGTTTGCGTAGTACTTCTACTGATGTCTGTAAACACGCAGAAGGAGCTAATTGCAAATGTTAAGGAGGGGGCGTCAATTGGAACCAGGAATGTAATTTTGTAGAGGTAGAGTGGGAACAGACTAAAAGTGAGCTGTCCACTCCGAAGATGAGTGGTTATCAACGTTGCAGTGGGGTTTCTTGTACAGCACATATAACAAGATTTTACAAAACAGACATATAGCCTGACCTAAAACTCCTGACAGTTGCTTGTAGTATTGTATGTCACATTTTGTATAAATTCCTCAACAATAATTAATTAACATGCATTAATTATGGCATGTTAACCGGTTTAGGGATGTCCTCTGTAGCAGTGGTTTCCACACCCTTCTTGATGGAAGAGCCGCAGCAAATATTAATACATCCCAGGAAAACCCCCTCTCCATTCACTTTCTGCTCCCTCAGTCCTAACTGAACAACAGTGTCAGAGACCCAAAGGAAAATAGTGCTATTATCACAGGAAATAATTTTCAGTTGTGTAGCAGGAATGAGGGACTTCAGTCATGTGAAGAGAATAGCAAGGCTGGGATTGTTCTCCTTACAGCAGAGAAGGTTAAGGAAAGATTTAATAGAGGTGTTCAAAATTTATGAAATGTTTTGATAGTGAATAAGGAGAAACCATTTTCATTGGCAGCAGGGTCGGTAACCAGAGGACACAGATTTAAGATAATTGGCAAAAGAAACGGGGGGAGAGGAGACTTTTTTTTAATGCACAGTTGTCATGATCTGGAATGCACTACCTGACAGGGTGGTGGAAGCAGATTTAATAGTATCTTTCAAAAGGGAATTGAATATATTCTTGAAAAGGGCAATGGTAAAGAGCAGGGGAGTATGACTAATTGGACAGCGCTTACAAAGAGCCAGCACAGACACAAAGAGCCAAAGGGCCTCCTGTGCTGTGTGACTCTGTTATGTACCAACCTGCTAATAAGTTGTTAAATATAGGAAAAGTATACAATACAGAATTCTCAAGACTCCAGATTAAAAACTGACCAGGAGCAGCCAATCGGTTGGCCGTGTCCCAATGTGGACTGCAGTCCACTATTAGACTAGCCCTGCATTAAAGATCATTTTAATAGTTTCACAGCAGCAACAAGACAGGCAAATGTGTTTTCTTTTTATTAAATTGGTGATGGTAACATCAATCAAAGCAAGAGCCCCAGACAGAGAAATCTGATGATCTCATGATCCCTCGATGGGGGTGGAGTCCATTGGCCCCAGTTTGAAAAGCCATGATCTAATGGAGGGAGTAAGATTAAAAATTTTGATATCCAGTCTAAAACTTTACCGGAATAGCCAAATAAGAGAAATACCTAAACCAGCTAAATATTTGGACAGCTGTGAGCTAAGTATGCCACGGGAGACAAATCTGACCAAGAGCCAAAGGTTTCAAACAGTTAACAGTGCAATTTGTGATTAATACCTCATGTCCATACCAATTGTGTTTACAATTGCAGCTATTCATCGTAAATGAATCCCACAACTCTGCCTAACTTGGTGATTGGAAAACATCCTTTTTACTGTGCTCACAGTTTGAATTTGCTCTCCACATAGATGGCTCGACAGGGTAGATGCAGGGGAGGATGTTTCCCCTGGCTGGGGAGTCTAGAACCCAAGGGTCACAGTCACAGAATAAGGAGTCGGCCATTTAGGGATGAGATGAGGAGAAATTTCTTCATTCAGAGGGTGGTGAATCTTTGGAATTCTCTACCCCAGAGGGCTGTAGAGGCTCAGTCATTGAGTACATTCAAAACAGAGATCGATAGATTTCTAGATATTAAAGGCATCAAGGGATATGGGGATAGTGCAGGAAAATGACGTTGCGGTAGAAGATCAGCCATGATCTTGTTGAATGGCTGAGCAGGCTCGAGGGGCCAGATGGCCTATTCCTGCTCCTATTTCTTATGTTCTAACTATCCTTTTCATACTCTTGCTTTGATTGATGTTACCATCACCAATTTAATAAAAAGAAAACACATTTGCCTGTCTTGTTACTGCTGTGAAACTATTAAAATGATCTTTAATGCAGGGCTAGTCTAATAGTGGACTACAGTCCACATTGGGACAGGGCCAACCGATTGGCTTCTCCTGGCCAGTTTTTATCAAGATGGTTGCCTCTTGCTGTTCTCGTGCTGTTGCCCTTTCCATGTTTGCCATTTCTGATCCCTACCATTGTTTTCAAGCGTTTGGTTCTTCTCTATATTCTACTTATTCATTGAATCCAGTTAATATGGAGGCTGGATTTCAGCCTAACTGCTAAAAGCATATTTTAAATGATGGATTAAAGTTTCAATATTGATGGACTAAGAGGCTGGGGATGGCTCTGTGTTGCTGTGCACGGGGCTGTGTAGTCTGCAGCTCCCATGAAACTTAAAAGCAGCAATTACAATTCCTGTCTGTTTAACTTGCAATCCAGTATCAAATGCACTTCACTCATAACATCTCCTGGTTTGTTGACTTCAGGCTGTCTCTGGGCTCAGTAGGAAAGACAAAGGGGGTGCGACATAGGACCACAGATGGTCCTGAAGTTTATTGTACTCCATTCAGTATTTTTGATAAAAGCTTGATGTGATTTTTATTTTTATTAATAGTATCAGTTTTTGTAGTGATATTTTAGCTGTTGGGCCCTATGTCATTATCCCAACAAAATAAACCTATTTCTAGTGTCATCAGTACGGGAACAACAGTGCTTGTTGGTGATAAGACAGCAAATTACTGGTGACAGTGAGCCGACCTCTTACACCACTTTCAACAGTATTTCCTATATTATGCTGGTGCACTTTCAAGCCAGCAAGTCTTGCACCTTCTGTGTCATTCTAAGCTTAGATAGAGTGACAGATGTAATAGCAGTCATCTGTGTCTATCCATGTAAAACAGTCGAGGATAAATGATATAGGGCTTAAGATAAATATTTGGACTCCAGGCCTCAGCTCACATTTTTGATAATGATCAGTGAAATTAATTGAGTCGCACCTTTTTCATCATGAGATTTGCCCTTTACTGGTTTCATATATGCTAGCCATCAGAGCTTGCAACCAAGTGTTCTGCTTGTCCTAATTTGTTGGTTAAAGTGACTGGGTGACCCCAGAAGGTTGCAGGGAATTCACAATGAGCCATTGCAGCTCTGTGCATGGACAAATAACCTCCTTGGGCTCTTGTGCTGGACCAGGCAGATTACTGGCTGTTAGCAGAGAGGGAGATTGACTGCATCAGAAACCTTTGTGAGGAAAAGCAGTTGTTTGCAGTGTGATAGTATATGATTAAAATCAATAATTAAATGTTAATTGCAATGAATACAAATAATCAAAATTAATATTTCCTTGCGGTGAGGTTCATGAAGTATGATTGAAATAGTACTGGAATGCAGATGAAAATTGGCTTCACCAAGGTTTCTAGCAGAACCAAAGGTCCAGTTGAAATCACCACCTAGTGTTCTCTCTTTCTCTCGTGTGCTCGCTCTCGCTGACGAGCAACCAGTCCTACCAAGCATGGGTATCCCGCACAGAAAAACTGACCGGCAGTCCCTTGCAGGGCAACTGCTACAGAATGTGGTAGCTTTAAATCCATACTGGATTTTTACCAGAAAATGCAGGAAAAATTAGCAGTTGGTTTGAAACAAACTTTTTAGATATTGGCACCACATGGGCCTCTATAGTCCATGGGAACAATCCCGGATCCTAGCAAGCTGTTAAATATGTGAGTGAGGAGCTCCCAGAGCACAACCCTTTGTTTTTCCTTTGAACACCTTTTGAATGAATGCCGCCAGGGCCAGTAACCCAATCTGTTTTGAGACCCCTCAGTCTATCCAGGACTACATCTGCATCCACTTTGCCACTTTCAACTTAAGATTCAGCTGTATGGTGTACTATTGGTAACTCAGCATCACCTCTATTGAAGACTGATGGAAAGTGGCCATTTAAACCCTCTGATAGAGGTAGGCAACTTCCCAGTGATACTCTGATGAAAATTGTGGGTGGGTTGGGGGAGATGAATGGAGAGAGGTGTACTGTAGCAACTTGATCTCTGGAAAACTGCACCAATGAGCGTTGGTAAGTTTGCGCATTTAGTCAAAACCCACACCTAGCATATTAACACCCTGAAAGGGGTCCGTGTTTAAGCAGACGGGGTCATTTCCTTAGCTGTGCTCGGTGCTTTAAGGCGAGAGGGTTAGAAAATGTTCTGTCCGTGGAATGAACTAACCACGCTGTTTGAGTCATTGCTCTTTAATGAATTTTTCTCAACTTTGGGTGGGGGAGGGGAAGATCCCATCTCACCAGTGGCCTCCCTTCCCTTCGCCCTAGTGGCTTCTCTTCCCGTTCCTGCCCCTTCAGCCCTAGTTTCTCTCCTGGAGATGTTCAACTCCTGCTGGGCCATGGTTCTGGAGTTACCAAGTGATTTCCAGTGTCTTATTCAAGAGGCCATTATTTACGTGTGCCTTGACAATGAGTGCCGGCACCAGTGTTGAGCCCAATCCTCTCTCTACCCGAAACCCACGCATGCACTAGGGTCACTGGATAACAATTAGGAATTGCCTTAGTCAAGTTTCCTTTTTTTCCACCCATCTCTGACCCTGTGCCTCCCCAGCTCAGATCCGCTAAAGGCACAGATTGAGGTTCAAACTTGAGGCCTTCCTCATCCCTATGCCTCAGTTACTCACTGGATAAACTTGCTGAGCCTTCATGGAAGGTATTGTTTGTAGTTTGCCACTTTCAGTTCAACAGTTACCAAATGCCAGCCTCAGTGACCTCCATGTGTTCAGCATTGTCGAATGCTGCTCAACAAGTCCAGTACTTGTTGTACATGGGATTAAAGGGACAATGGCAGCATGGATACAAAATTGGCTAAGGGACAGAAAGCAGAGAGTAGTGACGAACGGTTGTTTTTCAGACTGGAAGGAAGTATACAGTAGTGTTTCCTAGGGGTCAGTATTAGGACCACTGCTCTTTTTGATATATGTTAATGACCTGGACTTGGGTATAGAGGGTATAATTTCAAAGTTTGCAGATGACATGAAACTCCAATGTAGTAAACAATGTGGAGGATAGTAACAGACTTCAGGAAGTGATAGACTAGATTGCTCTTTCGAAGGCACGATGGGTCGAATGGCCGCCTCCTGTGCTGTACCTACTATGATATACTTTCAGATATAATTGCCCTCTGGCCTATCCTGCAGTTTAGTCAGAGTTTAGATTGCTGGGTGCTTGATTCTTGCTCTTATTTGCACTGTATGTCACTGTATTGTTAAATACAAAACATTTGTTCTTGCAGGACCTGAATGTATGGGATTGGGTTGCCAGTCAGCTTTGAGCTACTAAGCTGCCTGCAAGTAAAATCCCTACAACTCAAGTCCTTCATTGACCCTTCCTGTGATGCTACCGTAATAAGGCAGCAGACTGACGGTTTGAGAGGTTGGAATGAAGCCCACAGGTTTAAAAACATGCCAATCATAAAGGACAGCGCTGCACAACAAACTGATTTAGGATCAATAATATTGCTCAAACTCGTTGGGACAAGTGTTAATTTTCGTAGTCTTTGATGTTTTAGTTGAGGCATTAGGTGGTTTGTCCTTCGAACTGATGGGTTTTTTTTTATTCACACTTTTTAACAAAGAAATTTACATGGCTGATCTCACATTTCTCGTTGATGAGTGTGCCTGACTCAGTTCACGTTCACTTACTTCTTGAAATAAAAATAGATTATCATCTTCTCTGATATCTGTATATCATTACTTTAAATGCTGAGGTGTTGGCCTTGGCTCATTTGGTAGAACTCTGACCTCTGGGTCAGGAGGTCATGGGTTTAAACCCCACTCCAGAGACTTGAGCACATAATCCAGGCTGACACTTCAGTGCCAGTACTGAGAGTGCGGTGCTGTCTTTCAAATGATATGGTAAACCGAGGCCTTATCTGGCTTCTTAGATGGACATAAAAGATCCCATGGCACTATTCGAAAAAGAGCAGGGGAGTTCTCCCCTGGCCAATACATATCCCTTAACCAACATCACAAACAGATTATCTGGTTATTTATCACATTGCTGTTTGTGGGACCTTGCTGTGTGCAATTGGCTGCTGCGTTACCTACGTTACAACAGTGACTACACTACAAAAGCACTTTATTGGTTGGGACGTCTTGAGGTCATGAAAGGCACTATATAAATTCAAGTTCTGTTTTTTTTTCCCGATGCAGTATTGTTAGTTTTCTGGCTGTCTTTAGTATGTTTCTCCCCCCCCCCCCCCCCCCCACCAGGGTTTGGCCGTTCTGCTCCCAGGCCAGTCTGAAGTCGTAGTACACTTTGTTCTCATGGCTATCAGTGGCATCGCCAGAGCAGCCTAGGGCCAACAAGATCTGATCTGCCTGCTCTGTTTGGGTAAGAAATTTGACTCTTGGCTTTTTCCCCAGTAAACAATGTGGGAATAGTTTCAACAAGAAGAACCCCTCCCAGTCTTTCCTTCCACTTTTAATTAGTCAATGTGGAATGTGTATGTTGGAGAGTTTACTTTGTATGGTACCACACTTCCTGTTTGGTTCTCCATTCTCTTTTAAATCCAAAAGTTTATAATTTTGATGCAATACTAAATGGGATGGGGAGACAGGACTAATTTGGGGTCCCTATAACTCGCCTGGCTAGTAATGTAGTATGCAGCCAGTTGCCAATTGTAACACATGTACGTATTGTGAATTTGACTGGTAGTTACCGGGGGCAAAGAAAAATTTGGAGAAGTGGCACTGGGATAGCAGTAGGCGCACAACAGATTTCACTACGTGGTTCACTCTATTTAAATTTTTGCAGCGATTCAGAAGCCAGTACTTAGAGGGTGAGCGGTGCACAAGTATAAAAATTTGATGCTGTTATGTCCATTGTTTTTGGGTTGATAACTGAATGTTGTGGTTTCTGTAGATCTTGTTCTTGGCATGAATGTAGAAGTCTTACTAAAGTACTGCAATCTCTTGTGGTGCTTGCTGCTCGAGTGGTAATCTGCAGGGAGCAGCAACTTCTGATATTCTGTATTGCATTGTATATTAAAAACAGTGAGTGACCAGAATCTTCTAATAGTATAGCCACTAAAGATGGCGTGTGAGGGTCATGTATTGTCAGCCACAAGTGCAGTGTGGCACAACTAATGTCATATGACATTACCATTGTCCTGTCCAAATAAGATGCTGTGTGACCTCGTCCATTATCTCATTGTTCTGGTCTTCCTCCCATGTGCCTTGTGCACCATATGTTGTAACAAATTTGTGCAACTTTTTTGTATGCGTAGATTTGCATGCATTTCCGGCACTCTTGTTTGGTAATGCTTCCACCCTCGTTGTTCAGGTTCAAATGTGTCTATTGAACTCCACATTTCTGTGAGCGAAGCCTCACTGCTCATTTTCACATGGTAATGGCTGGCAGTAATCGGCCAATGTTGAGCCACCTCCATCTCCTGCTTCTCCTCACCCCCGAGACATTTTTCAATCTTGCTCTGCTAAGAGACAATACAACTGCTGCCTTCTCCACCCCCAGTTAAGGCACTTGTCATTCCTATTCCCACTTGCACTGAGGCACATTTCAGCTCTGAACCCCCACGCCAAGAACACAAGATAATGACAGATCAGGAAGACCATTTAGCCCATATTAGTTTATCAATTCAGAAGCACCCTATACTTTCCCCTTTACACCATCCAATTATTCTTAAATGCACCCAGTATCTTTGCTTCCACCATTCTACAAGGAGTCCATTCCAAGTATTGATGAAGGAGAGCTTCCTGATATCAGTCCTAAAGTTACCTTATACTAGTTTGAGCCTGTATCCCCTTGTCCAGCTGTCACTTTAATTTAAAGTAATATTCTGGATTAACCGTTTCCATACCATTAACTATTTTCCAATCCTCTATAAGATCACCTCTCTGATGCCTCCTATGCAGGCTGAAAAGTTTGAATCTGCCAGTTTTTGCTCATAACTCTGACCCTGACACCAGGGACCAGCCTTGTTGCTTTTTCTGCACTGCCCCCAGCGCTTGACTGTCTTCCTTATGTCTTGGTGACCAGATCTGGACACAGTTCTCAAGGTGCAGTCTGACCAGAGCACTGTAACGTTCTCTGACTGATATTCAACTGTTTTGGCTATGTAGATCAGCATTCTGTTGGCTTTGTTGAGTCTACTAAGACTCCTAGGTTTCTTTCTGCTTTATCCGTAGCTATTTCGACACAGTTCATGGCATACATGTTTATTTTTCCACCCTAAAAATGCCATACTTTACACTTGTCTGCATTAAATTGCAATTATTTTGCCCACATACATACTTTGTCCAATTCTCTCTCATTTCTGAGCTGCTTTCTCCAGTTCCACTGCATCTCCCAATTTAGTATCGTCAGCAGACCTGACGACTTTGCATTGAGTTATTGAGTGCAGGTTATTTATTTAAACGAGAAACAGTAGTGGTCTCAATACTGAGCCCTAGAGCTCCCTACTCTGTATTGTCCTTTCCTCCGCGCACCCCCCCCCCCCCCCCACAACACCACCACCATCCCAACATGACTCCTTCAATGATTACTTGTTGCTTTCTATCCATGAGCCAGTTTCTTGTCCATTCCCACAGGTTATCTTGAATCCCCACAGCTTTCAGTTTGCTTTTTTGTGGGACTTTGTCAGATGCCATTTAGAAGTCTCGGTACACCATATCATAGTGCTTTCCACTGTCTGCTTGGGATATTGTTTCCTCAAAGAAGTCAAGGAAGTTGGTTGGGCATGATTATCTTCTAAATCCATGTTGACTGCTGTTAACTAGGTAAAAGGAAGAAGAAAGTACTTGTATTTATATGGTGTCTTTCATAACCTCGGGACATCCCAAAACATTTCACAGCGATTGAAGAACTTTTGAAGTGTAGTCACTGTTGTAATGTAGGGAAACGTGGCGGCCAATTTACGCCCAGCAAGGTCCTACAAACAGCAATGAGATAAATGATCAGAAATATGTTTTAGTGATGTTAAGTGAGGGATAATTATTGGCCAGCGAATTCCCCAGCTCTACTTTGAAATCGCACCATGCAATCTAGTGCGTCCATCTGAGAGGACAGATAGGTCCTCTGTTTAACATCTTATCCGAAAGACGACATCTTCGGTGCAGCATTCCCTCAGTACTGCACTGGAGTATCAGCCTGGATTATGTGCTCGAGTCCTGGAGCGGGCTTCTGACCCAGAGGTGAGAGTTCTATGGAGTGAGCTATGCTGGCGTGATGTGACATAGTTGTGGTCTGTGTAACAGATTATGTAACCACATATGATATTGTTACTGTGTATTTGAGTTTCCTCCCTGGCTGTTGGTGGTTTGCATTCCATCAAATGTTCTAATCTTCAGTGCACAGGGGAGATGGTAGTTATTGTACTCCTACAGTCTGTTTCCTAGCATGAGCTTAAGCAAAACCATTCCAGGTTTTATTCCTTTCCAGGCCTTAAAAAGTGCAGCCTGTAGTATGCACACAGTAGCCAATTGTAGTAGGACAGCAGGAAGAGGTGCTTTCTCCAATGCTCCAGTGGGTAATTGCATTATACAAAAGCAAGTTCTTTCCTTCTTTCTATGAAAGAAAGATGTGGGTAGGGTCCTATATAAATGCATCTGTTAAACATTGCAATGTGCTGATGTGCCAAAGTCCCAAGTCTGTGCTGTCAGCTGATCTCCACCAGGACAGCAATTGCAGCATTGTGCTTGGCTCGGGAGTTTGGGATACCTGCTGATCCATTATCCAGTGCCCTCCCCACTGGAAAGTGTGTGTTTAGGCACATCATAGGAAGACCTATTGGTTATGATGCCCTCTGTGTTTGAATAGCTGCCAAAATTCACTGTCCAAGGCTCATAGATGAAGGATGGCCACTTGGGTGAGATGGTGATGGGGGCTTCTGCTGAAACTCTACACCCTGAGGAGAAAAATCAAGATGAGGAAGACTAAGGAGCATTTGTACAGTTGGTTGATGTACACCGAGAACCAGCATATCCTGATGCCAATGAGAAGATGCGACTGCTGAAATTAGATTCTTACTCATAATTGCTTATAGACGCCAGATTTAGTGGAACTATTAAACTAAAAAGAGTGTGGCAGTCCAAGTAATATGAAGCAAACTTGGGTACGGGTGTTCAGTTCTCATCAAGCCAGAGGAAGCTACATGTGGAAATTGGGTACTGGCATTTATTAGTATCCCTGTAAACCCCAGGTGCTGAACTTCTACTGGTTGAGCTCTCCTAGTTCATGGTGACGGTTTGCTGTGCAATGCAGCTTTTCTCCCTGGTTTTAATTACTGTATTCAGCTGTAAGTGAAAATGTAAAGCACATCAATCTGTTAAATGTGTTCCAGGCATTGCATCAGCCTATGATTTTGTCATTTGACAGTATATAAATCATGGCATCATTTTAAAATATGCCACAAAACTGGGGTCAAAATTCAACTGATGCAGTTGCTTTCCCTTTGTTTTTAAGGGTTATGTCTGGAGTTGGTTTGTGTGAGCCCCAAGAGCATCACTTGCATTGAAACAGTTCTTATTTATTTTCCCACTTCGTTTTTATGGTGGGTTCTGTGTGTTGGCAATGTAGAAAGCTATAGGGGGTAAAGTGGTGTAGTGGTTTGGTTCTGAACTGGTAATCCAGAGGTCATGAGTTCACATCCCACCATGGATAGTTGTGAAACTAATTTGTGGATTTTCAAGGTGCTTGTAAAAACCCATGGAAGATAATTGGGTGTGTTTTGGAGCCTATTATAAATCTAATAAAGCTCATTACCACTCCAACCCCACTCATTTTACTTCAAAGCCACAGCAATTCCACAAGTGCAGTGATGGGAGTGCTCAAAAAAGTCTGGTTAATGTATTCATAGCAGGGCACATCTATCTGAAATAAACAGCTGCAATCAATCTTAAAATAAACCTTAAGTCTTAAAATATGTCAACAGCCAGGCATGCTCCAGAAAGTTCCTTCTGAGGAAAATGAAAAGATGTATTTCAGCAGTTTATTTTTTTTTATTGTGTAACTTCTTTGGGGACAAACAACAAATGAACACACCTGCACCTACAACTCAAAGAAACAAACAGCTAATTTTTAAAAATCCTGCCTCTAGATTATGCGCAACCAACAATGGGCGGGGGGGAGGGAGCCATTTGGCTGGTGCTGACAGTCTCCAGTCCGCCTTCCAACTGATCTGATGGGCTGTGAGCGCATTACCATCCTCCAACCAGTATGGTTCTGATGTCTTCCAGTGCCATCCTCCAACCAATCTGGCTGATACTGTTGACCTCCAATTCCAGAGGAAGAAAAGCTGAATTTTCTTGTGAAATGCTGACAGTTAGCATGTATGCAGCACTGAGCTGGGAGTTTTCCTGCACTCAAACCGGTGTGAAATGACTTACCGATGGGAGCCGCCCAACTCATGGCTTTGGTGCGTTGTATAGTCTCGAGTTACATCGCCAGTTCTGCATTGCTTTGCCCCCAAAACTGCTTCACGTTGACACAAATGTGGTAAGACAGATCTACATGTGTCTGCTGGGCCTGGGAGTGGTATGCCGTTTTGCAGAACTACTTTTTATAACTGGTCACCTCTGTCTTCTCTCTATGCAGTTGTGTTGAGTGTAAAATAAACTTGCATCAAATGGCGAGATATTTTACCAACTTGTATTCGAGCTAAAATGTTGACTTTTGGGCTGAGAGTATTAATGAGCATGTGAATTATTTTTATCATTGTCGCTAGCTAACGGATGCAGGCAATTCACCCTCAACTTAATGTTCTTACTAAAATGCACTTGTACTTGCAGTGCCAATGAGCCACGCAGATGGAAATTTAAACCAGCACTGTGACAAATTATTACAATGCACTATCTTTGGATCATTGATGGAGCAGAAAATTAATGGCAGTCTTCGCGCCTGAATGAATTATTCTAGAATTTTGTTCGAAGCCGCAGCCGTTCCTCCTGGTCTCTCGCCAAAGCTGTTCCGAAAAACTTCTGTGAATCCTTTTCAAACAACCCCTAAAGATAGTTTTTAGTTCTCGTATAGGGATCCTTCTTTAATTCGTTCGTGGGATGTGGGCGTCGCTGGCGAGGCCGGCATTTATTGCCCATCCCTAATTGCCCTTGAGAAGGTGGTGGTGAGCCGCCGCCTTGAACTGCTGCAGTCCATGTGGTGACGGTTCTCCCACAGTGCTGTTAGGAAGGGAGTTCCAGGATTTTGACCCAGCGACGATGAAGGAACGGCGATATATTTCCAAGTCGGGATGGTGTGTGACTTGGAGGGGAACGTGCAGGTGGTGTTGTTCCCATGTGCCTGCTGCTCTTGTCCTTCTAGGTGGTAGAGGTCGTGGGTTTGGGAGGTGCTGTCGAAGAAGCCTTGGCAAGTTGCTGCAGTACATCCTGTGGATGGTACACACTGCAGCCACTGTGCGCCGGTAGTGAAGTGAGTGAATGTTTAGGGTGGTGGATGGGGTGCCAATCAAGCGGGCTGCTTTGTCCTGGATGGTGTCGCGCTTCCTGAGTGTTGTTGGAGCTGCACTCATCCAGTTCATTCATTCATACAACTTTAATTTTAAAGATTATAATCTTTGAATTGAATGAAATAAGATTTTTTTTCCCAGACAGTTTCTTCATGACTTGGAAAACTGCTCTGGCTGTCCTGTGCCTGGCGCTCTGGCTGTCCTGTGCCTGGCGCTCTGGCTGTCCTGTGCCTGGCGCTCTGGCTGTCCTGTGCCTGGCGCTCTGGCTGTCCTGTGCCTGGCGCTCTGGCTGTCCTGTGCCTGGCGCTCTGGCTGTCCTGTGCCTGGCGCTCTGGCTCTCTCCTTTTGTGTTATTCCTAAAGACAGTACTCCTGTTTTGCCCAAACTACAAATATGCCATCCTCCATGCTCTTAGAAACATAGGAACAGGAGTAGGCCATTCAGCCCCTCGAGCCTGTTCTGCCATTCATTTAGATGATGGCTGATCTGTATCTCAACCTCGTTACCAACCCTTAATATTCTTGGTTAACAAAAATGTAACCATCTCAGTTTTGAATTTTTCCAATTGACCCCCCAGCCTCAACAGCTTTTTGGGAGAAGAGATTCCAGATTTCCTTTTGTGTAAAGAAGTGCTTCCTGACATCACCTCTGAATGGTCCAACTCTAATTTTTAAGGTTATGCCCCCCTTGTTCTGCACTCCCCAGACTCCCCCCTCTCTCCCTCTTTCCGGCATCCTCACTAATATTGAAATTAAGTCTAGTTGTACTGTCTCCTGTTCTAACGTGATATCCTAGCGCCTCAGAACCGCCGGAGTCCTTACCTCCTTTAGTGTTTTTTCTAATATACTAAACTTGGTGTTTTGCTGCATTATGATTCTTAGCACTGTGGCTAGAATTGTTTTACATTTTATTAAAAAAAAAGCTGTTATGGACTTATTCTGCCACATGGTTGTGTTCACCAACCATACAGATTGTAGTTTAGCTCTGGCTGGCATCGCAACAAAGTGTTTGAGGACTCCTTTCTACAGGGAGCCCGGCCTCGCTCCACCACGGGGGAGGGAGCCCGACCTCAAACTCCGGATTGAGGCTGAATTTATACTGTAATTGCAGTGTTGGTTCGAATGGAACTGCTTGACAAGACACTCCAGGACTTGAGCACATAATCTGAGGCAGCTGCACTGTCTTTCGGATGAAGTGTTAAACCAAGGCTCCATCTGTCCTCTCAGATGAATGTAAAAGATCCCATGGTACTATGGAGCAGGGGAGTTCTCCCCAGTGCCCTGGTCAACATTCCTCCCTTAACTAACATCACTAAAACGGATTATCCCATTTATCTCGTGCTGTTTGTGGAACTTTGCTGTGTACAAATTGGCTGCTGCTGCTGACACTTCAAAAGGAATTAAGTGACTGTGAAGTGTTTTGGGACATCCTGAGAATGTGAAAGATCCTATATAATCCCAAGTTCTTTTTGTTTCCATATCCTGAGAGTGTTCGATTCAGCTGTTGATTTAACTCTTTCGATTCCTTCCCCAAACAGTTCCGTGCTTTGGCACCGATGTACTATCGTGGATCAGCTGCCGCAATCATTGTCTATGATATCACAAAGGAGGTAAGAGATCGTGCTTGGTGATCACTTGTGTCCAGGATGGGAATTTATTCAGTGAGGAATATTCTAAGTTTCTGATGATCAAAAAAATTTAACATTTTGAAATTGGGAATATTACAGGCTGACTTTCTCATCTCTCGCCAACTTAACTTTAAAAGAAACAATCTCTTGTTCCTTCACCCCCCTTGTTCAGTTCATTGCTGTACCATGGGCTCAGGCTGGATAGTTTGTTAAACTAATGTTTGTGACGTGGGTAGGAAAGGCAAGTAATGTAAATCGTCGAAGAATTAATATTTTTGGTTCCACTAAAATAAAAGTTAGTTGGAGCACACAGAAGACACTACTGTATATGTGGGGTAATGTTTCATTCAATGATTTTACTATTATAAACAGATTACAAGATGTAGCTCTCCATAAATGATAAATAAACGAGCTGCTCGCCTGGAGTGAATTAATGTGGAACTATCGCTCCAGTCTCCTAATGATCCGACTTAATGTTTCAACACATCCTTCCCTGCCTGGGACTCTCCTCCCTCACCAGATGAGTAATTCCAATCTGTATGATGGAGTTTGGCCATTTGCTTCAGAGGAACTGCTGGAATAAGTTCCAGCAAGATAGGATTGTACAGGTTGGGAAAGGACAACTGCAGTCCATCTGGCTGGTCCCAGTGAAGTGGCTTGACTTTCAGTAAAGGTGACAAGCAAGCTTCAGCTTCCAATGGATCATCCTGACTGCCTTATCTGCTTAGGGAGTGAGGCAAAGGTGTGGAAGCTAGAGCAAATTGAACTGTGCCTGGTATTAAAAGGGAAATGCATAGGCTAGTGGTCCTGGGACTGCTCGACCGCACCTCATCGTCGGGAGCCTGGTAACAAACAGCTTCTCGTGGGGAATTAATGCAGCCACAAAAAAAAGAGAGAAAATCATTTTCCTCTTTCTCCCAATCAGAGGTTGATTACTGGTAATGGTTGGAAATCATAAATTGCCCCAAATCATCCCTCTGGGTGGTGGGCTAAGCAGTAGATTTGGAAATGTACAAGAGGAATCGAAGATTGGCTGCTTTCTCGCTATGTTACAAGATGCTTCATGTAGTTTCCAAAGTAATTTGCTGCACTAATTATTCTGGTCGTACTCTTGTGCAGGAGACGTTGCAGACGTTGAAGAACTGGGTGAAGGAACTGCGACAGCATGGACCTCCAAATATAGTGGTAGCAATTGCAGGAAACAAATGTGATCTTACTGACGCTAGGTATGTAGCACAGTGCTGGAGTTGGGGTAAAGTTTGGGAGCACTTTTTAATGTTTAACAGCCAGTTGATTTTAAGCCAACAAATGTATCAAGTGTTGTGCTTGGGCTGATAAAATACCGATACCAGCCCTCAACTCCCCACAAAGAAAACGCTTTGCCTCAGTTGTACCATCAGAGGAGGCAACTGAACCGGAGCCTGGGCAATGAGGGACCAAGAGAGATTCTTTCCAGGCCAGCTCTCTTACAAGCTTGCAGGATCAAATCGCTCATTTGCTCTTGAGTAGTTGAGAAATAGCTTTTGGGGGAGTAGGAAAAAAGTGGCTTTGTTTTAAACCATTCCCTACTCTGTCTTGGTATGTCTGGAGCTGAACTGAACTGAACTGTTAAATGAACTGTTTCACTTTACATCCTGAGAGCCCACCTCATCCCTCAGAATCCGGAAAGCTGTATTTTTTTTTGCAGCCTGCCCTTACAGATGGTATAACAATTAACCCACTTACAGTAAACTGTTGGAATTCACGCAGGCTCCTCCTACACTCCTCGATAAACGGGCTATCTCCACATAGATCAGAGCAATCACGGGCCAACATTAGCTAGTTTTTATTTATGATTTAAACAGCATAAAAGCAAGATTAAGATTAGGCAAATATTGCAATGCAATTCATGGAGCACAGAATATCCATCTCCTAACTTTTTTCAGCAGGAATGCAATAAAGTCTGTTAGCTTTTCACCATACTTGGGCCCTTTTGCTATCAGTTCATCAAGATGTGCTATCTTGCCCCAGCTCAAAACCTGCAGGCCACCACCTCTGATGAACTTTTCAAACGAACAATCGCCACCAGTAAAATCTTCCAGTTTATAACTTATTCTTGTTTCTCCTTTTGAGGACATACCTCCAATTAAACTTTGATGAGATTGGCATTCATCCACAAACCTAGCAATGAGGTTGTGTGATTGGCCGAAACATGACCACCTTAATTATTACACTGGACTACTTCCATACAACCTTACAAAAAAAACACAGTTGAATGCTAATGTGAAACTCCAGCAAGGACATCCAATTGTTTATTCAGTGGGAGTTGGAACTTTGGGCTCAGGAGATAGACAGGTATCGTGGCCGCTCAGGTGAACAGCCAGTTTTAAAATGGAGACATGGGACTTTGGATTATCTACCAACTTCCATTGTGGAAGGAGGAAGAGGTAGCCTCCATTATGATTCTAGTGCATTCCAATGTTGGGGGAAAGGTAATTAAGAGGGGCATTCTTCCATGCCCTTCATTTTCGGTCTTGATGATGTAGAGTGTTTTTTGCAGAACTAAGTCAAGACTATAAGCTCATGATTCCATGATGCAGGCTGATGGAATCACACCTGTGTTTATGTGCCACCAGGTGGTTAAGTATCAACTTCATTGAAATATTCAGAAGGGAATTGTGTCAACAAGTACTACTGCCATCTTTTATAGCATTTTTAACATAACTAAAGGCCCCAAGATGCTTCAGAGGAGAACTCATGGTGAACTGTAGTACAAAGGTTAGGAGAGATGATTGAAGTAACCAGACCAGGAGATTTAGAAAGACCATTCCAGAAAATAGGATTGGGGGAGGGGGGGGGTGATGGATTTCTTGCCATAGGGAGTCCGAATGTTCTGGGGGAGGATAATTTTTTTCCTACCGGGGGGGTCCAGATTATCACAGGCGTGGATTCCATATGATGGGGAACCCCTCAGTATTACAGAGGTGGGTTCCTTGCTATGAGAGTTCCAGAGTGCTATAGGGAGTTGATTCTGCACTATCAGCAGCCGCAGAATGTTACAGGCTATTAGGAGTCCACGATTGTTACAGGGGAGAGTTCCTTATCAAGAGCCCGGAGTGTTACAGGGAGCGTAAAAAGTAAAGTCGGTATAGATTCTTTGTAGAAACGAATGTTCACCATGTCGCCCAGAAATGAATTGATGCTCTACCTCACCACCACCACCACAACACTCAACCCCCCCACTGTCTCTCATTTGTCACACTGCTTATCCAACATCCATCCAGTAGTGAATGAGCAAAAATTTCCTCCAACTAAATATCGGGAAGACTGAAGCCATTGTCTTTGGTCCCTGCCACCGACTCCTTACCCTCTCCCTGGCCATTGTCTGAGGCTGAACCAGACAGTTCGCAACCTCGGCGTGCATGACGTGTTGTTTGGGTTTTTGGTGTTTTATAAGTTTCTATAGTGACTGTCCTGTTGTGTTGCTGGTGGTAACTAGGGGGATGTGCCATTTTATAACCAGAGTGTTATGATGTGTAATGCACATTTTATTCAGAAGTAAAGCTGTGTGTAACTGGTCTGTCCCTTTCAAAGTTGTGGGTTTTAATTTCTGTGCCTTACTGAGATCAATTTGATAAAATTGCTTTTGGGCACAATGGTGTTCCATTCTATATACTTTTTTTAAAGAAAATGTGATTCCTTACATCAGTTGGAAGGTATTTCCTGTTGCTGACACGGATTCTTTGTAGATTGGAAAACACCATCTTTTTTTGTTACAAAAATTTATATGAAGTGTGCCAGACTCATTTCAAAATCTCACCTCAATAGTATTGATACTAGCAGATTTCCGTAACATTGCTCGTGATGAGTTGGAGGATACGCTGTTTAAAGCTATGAAAGGTGCAATGTGATTATCTGCATATTTCCATTGAAACTGTAGATCAGCTGCCTTGATTACTATTCAAAGTTTATTTAACCATCTCTTGGCTTTAAAACTCTGGACACAGAGGAGGATGATAGGGAAGGTGATCCAGTTTGCAGATAGGATGTAGGAGCTGCATGTTGCAGTAGTGGGTGGGTGGTCCTGGGGTTTGGGAGCAGCAGGTGGTGGAATATTGAGAGAGGTTGTGGGGGAGAGCTGTGTCCGAAGTGTGTGGGAGCACTGGAAATGGGACTTCAAGAACTGAGGGGAGTGGTAGAGGGACCCCAGCATGTGGGAATACCTTTTAGGGCTGCTAGGTGTGACTGTGGTGAGAGCAGGGGCTTGAGCTGTAGCATCACTGGGGTGGTTAGTGGAGGGGATGGTTGTGGGACCATTTGGGAATGGGGGGGGGCGGGGTGCTGCTGGGTACGGGAGCACTGGGAGCAGGGTTGTGTGGTGCCACTGTCAAAGACGCAGTGAAGAGGATTTTCCATGGAGTGCTTGGGGCAGTGAGGGGAAAGGTACAGGTGCTCAGGATAGAGGGGTTTGGTTTTGGTGTTGGTGGGGTGCAGGATACTACTCAGTAGTATATTTAAATAATGTTGATCACTGCTGGGGAAGCACTTTTAAATAATCAACCCCCCCCCCCACTTAACCCCATTTCTCTGGGTCGAAATATCAGCCCCCCCATGTGCATTCTCAAAAGCCACATTCCTCTCCCAGTTGCTGAAGTTTTAAACAGCCTTTGGGAATGCGGGTGGAGGGGTCTTAGGGTGTTGGGGTCAGGTCGTGGTGGGGAGGGGGAGAATTGGTGGGCATTGTCGGATTGGAGATTCATTGACACTAGATGGGGGGGAATAGCAGCAGGGAGAGGGTGATTAGCATTGGGCCGCAGTCCAATTCTACTGCTTCTGGGGTGGCATTGTGGATAACAGTGCCACCTACTTCAGAGATCAAGCTTGGAGAAGGCTGTCAGCTCAGTAAAACGAATAGGCAGATTTAGTCATGATGGAAATATACCTAACGGGAAAGTGCTGCAAGAAGTTACGGTGAGACAGGAAGTGTGTGCATGCACTAGATTTTCTTTTGTATAAAACTAGTGGATCTCTTGCGAAATTGCTCATAAGTCAGAGCATGCAGTCTCTTGTCTCTGTCCCTCCCTCTCTTGTGGTGTGGTCTGGAGGAGAAGGAAGCCATTGAGGGCTTCGGAGCATATTTTCCAGTGAGTCGGATGGGGTGGGAAGCAGTGAATGGCCACAGGTTGCATTTCCAAGTGGGTGGGTTCAGGTGAAGGATCAGACTGGGGGTGTGAGGTGGGGTGGGTGCGGGGAGAGGATCTGGCCGGGCCGCAGTACGTCTCCCTCAGCCACCTTGTTGATGTCACCTCCTACCTCCTCTAACAATCTGCTCCTCACCTGCATCCTACCGAGCCCCAGTAAAAGATAAGCTTATTGCCTTATGGTGGGTCTGTGCGAGTGGCCCTCAAGCAGATCACTGCTTGGATTTGGGGCCTCAGTCAAAAGTTGGTGAGTAACCTGGCTTGGTGCTGCACTGATCCAAAGCCTTTACACCCAAGGTCATCTGTTTCTAGTTATGTGGATGTAATGTATCATAAGGAAGGTATAGAACCAGGGAGCATTACCTACTACCTAGTTTATGAAATAAAATTGCCATTTTTATTTTTGGTGAAGAAATGCTACTGCAGTCCTCACAGGGTAAGTAATAACTACATCACTTGTAATATTTAACACTTGATGATAGTTACTTCGTGCAGAAAATGCTGGCAAAGAACATTCCTGGGACGCTCCTCTCTAGTGTATATTATTTCGAAAGCTCTATGACAAGTGCTGTCGAAGTGGTTTGAAAATTGCAGTACTATTGGGATAACTTTGCTCACTTTTTACCAGCTTTTAACGGCTGCCACAGCATTAGTGATAATTCAGTACTATTAACAGTTTAAAACACTGGTCTGTAGTGAAATTTCTGAACCCCGGCTTTGCTCAACACTCCCATCTGCTGGTTGTACCGTGTGCTGCACTGTGGGATAAAACCCCAGAATGCTTTTGCCACACAGACCTGCTGACTGTGGTGGTGTTGAATAGATGGATGCAGTTCTTTGTGGGAGCACAAGTTTCTCTATTCTCAGTGGACAACACACTCTGATTTAGTGTTGATACTGAGTGCAAAAAGGATCAGTTTTTGGAGCGTTTCAGCTGTATATAATAAAGCATGTAGTGTGCTTTCATCACACTTTGATAATCTAATTGTAAACAATTTTACAACACCAAGTTATAGTCCAACAAATTTATTTTAAATTTCACAAGCTTTCGGAGGCTTCCTCCTTCCTCAGGTGAATGTTGTGGAAATGAAATCTTCGAATCCTTCGCATTTATAAATCACAGAACAATGCCTGGTGATTACTGCCCGTTGCCAAGGCAATCACAGTGAGCAGACAGAGAGGTGTCACCTACAAGGCCACCGAATATACAAACCCCCCCAAAAAAAAGAGAGATAGGCAGAGACATAGAGACATCCGGAAGGAAGACAGCAAATGACCCGTTATATTAAAAACAAATAACATTGTTCGCTGGTGGGGTTACGTGTAGCGTGACATGAACCCAAGATCCCGGTTGAGGCCGTCCTCATGGGTGCGGAACTTGGCTTTGATAATCTAGGGAGAGATAAAGAAAACTAGTCATTAACCTGGAG
This sequence comes from Heptranchias perlo, assembly GCF_035084215.1. Lineage (NCBI taxonomy): Eukaryota > Metazoa > Chordata > Chondrichthyes > Hexanchiformes > Hexanchidae > Heptranchias > Heptranchias perlo. The sequence goes on from NC_090343.1 coordinate 46,668,164, forward strand.
TCTGAAATTTACAAGCACTTCCAACTACCCTCTGATATCTGGATCTGACAATTCAAAGCAGTAGCTTTAACCAGGCCAGGCTAGCAGCTAAACATCACACCATATTGCAGACCCCAGATGAGCAATGACACAGGAGATCTGCTAGTGTTATCAAAATTTAATAGCATTAATTTTTTTGTCCCAAATTGATCATTTGAGGTTTGTAAAAGAGATCATAAATTTGCAAATGGGCCCTGATTTTCCCTCTGGACAAGGGATGTGGTCTCCTCAGCTTATCTTCGGCAAGTCAAGATACAGTTTAGCTATCTTTCCCCACCATCACCTCAGCCACATTTGGAACTGGAGCCTGGTTCTGTTACTGGGCAGAAGGCAGCTTCAGGTAGCAATGGTGTTATTGACTTGAACAGAGCTGAGTTTTCTTGAGGAATCCCAGATTTGCCAGCCATTGTCACCATCTGCTCCTAGTGTGGCGCAGCAGTGATAAGCCAGGCAGATGAATGTTCTGTGTCAGAGAACCTTGGTGCCACTCGAAACCGGATGCGTTGGGCAACATAATCAGACTTTCTTGGCTGTGTCATTGACTGGCTGGCTGTTCCTCTGCCTGCGATTGATGACTTGAATCCTGGAGCACACCGCAGCCTCATCTCATTCTCAACCATTGCTATGACGTTATCTCCCCCTTTATATAAAATGCATTTGTAGCAAATCAAATTCTTCAGTGACGCATCACGATCTGTAGTGGTGCTGCTGATGTTTGCATTCTGTAATAGAACTGAGCGTGACTTGAGCAAAGCTTTGCTGTTCTAATAAGATTTTAAAAGCTCCTTTGTGGGGTGTAAATGCTACCTTGCTATTATTCACCGGTATTAGTCCTGTCAAAGTGGATCTGCACTCTTATATGGCGAGATCTTTTCTGAATTATACAAACCAGGCATGCGTTCATCTTTTTGACTTTTATTGCAGGGAAGTACTTGAAAAGGATGCCAAGGACTATGCAGACTCCATCCATGCAGTCTTTGTGGAAACCAGTGCCAAAAATGCCATTAACATCAATGAGCTATTTTCAGAAATCAGTGAGTATGGCCTCAGCTATTTGAAGTGCTCAAAAGTTCCTTGCTGAAACGAGTCTGGGTGCCTCGATTTTTCTTTCTCTCTTGCCACGCCCCCCAAGGAAAAAAATGCAGTGAGGGTTTTAATATGAATTGGTTGAGTTGGCTGCCATTGAACTGATGAAAGGTTGCTGATGCCCGCATGTTTTGAGGGTTCTCTGATCCAGGCTGATCCAAGTTGGAATAAGCAACTTTACCCATTCATCTCACAACAGCGTTTAACTGGCATTTCACTGCACAGCTACAAACCTGTAGGCCTCTCCTATGTGAAAGGATGAGGAAGCTAGCCACTATGTCTTCAGAGTTTGTATTTGTTCAAAACACATGACTTTTTTTCTCCCTTATCTGCACTTTCTTTTCAAGTCCTGAGTTTTGACAAAACCAGAGATGAATCAGAACAAGTTTATATTGACTTGTTGCAGTCACGGGCAGTGCAGCGTCACACAACAGGAGTGTTGGTTTGAGCATAGGTTTGCTGTTTTTCTTCTAGCAGCCAGCTCTTTGTGTTATCAAGAAGAGATACCATCATATATGCTTGAAAGCTATAATCCTGATCTGATTTGGCAGTAAGCATCTGTTCCCTTTTTATGATTTACCAAACAGTGACGTGCTGATTTTTGGTGAAGGCCGTGACTGATTCAAAGTCAAAATGCCCAGAGGTAGGACTTAGTTATATGACACTTTTCTTTTCCCCCTTCTCTTTAGGCCGCCGAATTCCTTCCACGGATGTCAATCCAGGAGCGAGCAGTAAAGGATTCAAGCTGAGGAGACAACCTTCCGAAACAAAACGCAGCTGTTGCTGACCGTTCTCCATACTTGGACTGACTCAGAGCAAGCGTGCGAGAAGGTGGATGGATCCCTGTAAAACCGTCCCTCTTGCATTCGGCCTTCCTGCTGTGCTGTCCTCGAAGGAAGAATAATCACTGTTCTTAAAATTATTGTTGCCTCATTCTTCCATACAAGTGCTCCAAGCAATTCCTTGGCAAGCATTTTTTCAACTGCTTGTGTTTCACTCCTCAACGTGTCCAAGAGCAGAGAAACTAATGAACCAGGGAATGACGTTCAACAGCAGTCAGGTGCAGAGGTGCAAAAGAAAACTTAGTATTTTTTTTTCCATTGCATGTAAATAGACCTCAAGTAATCGCATAAAAAAAGGGAAATTGTAAAACTGAAGCACTTTGTTTAGTTTGCGTTTTGTAACCAAGAATCGGACTCCCTTTAAAGTGCACTTTGCAACTCCCCGTCCTCGTCCAGGTGGAGCAATCTGAAGTGATTCCCTCGTCAAAACCTATTGAACCCAGTTTCCAGGCATGCATTCTGTTAAGAAAATAACTACTACACATCTTCAAATCTCCAAAAAAGAAGAAACTTTTCTCTGTATTTGAGGGAGGCACAGTTCAGACTGCAGAGCACGACTATTTAAACTCAAAACACCTGGGATTAAAAGGATCCAAAAACCTCGCTCTCCCTCTATGGCTGTTACCCTCTGCGGCTATTAAGAATACCTGAGTGAGATGAGTTACTGCCACTTCTAAATGGGCAGGCTTCAGTACAAGATGGTCCCTGTACCATTGGAAGGAGAAAAAATATATCTACTCTTAAAGGAGTTTGGCTTTAACTCCCCTGGTGGCTGGCTGGGAAATGCACCATGTTCTGTGGTCCCAGGTTTGATCTCTAGGCTGTGCTAAGTTACCTGATCTGAGCTGGGTGGTAGGTAGCGGGTTCTACAGTTGACTAGGGAGGAGAAAAATTAACCGGGGTTCTGGCTCCTGATCACTCTCCGCTGACCCCTGCTGAAAATGTGTGCATGTGAATGTCTGGTGAGGACATGATTGAGCTCTGCTTTAGTGTCCTTCGCGGTCAGATGTCCAGCTGATACTCACTACAGAGCCTCGCACATGAAGGGTAGCCACTAGGGCGTATCCTAGTGCCTATGAAACTACCCCAGCAAGAGTCTGCACATTCAGAAGGAGAAACATCAAGCATCTATATACAAATAGAAATGTCTTAATTCGGGGTATTCTTGATTCTTATGATTATTCCTACGACAGTGGGGTCTAATTGATGAAGGAAAGGCTGCGTTTCTGAATGTGGAGCAAAAAGTTGCACAACTTCTAAAAGCCATTCCCTCTAATGCCTAAATTCTTAGGTTAGAACCCGAGGAAGGGAATGAAGTAAATAGTGTAGTTTGTTTCTGGTGTCCAATTTGTATGTGAATGTACATCAGCAAACCACGATTGCTTAAGTGGACAAAATATGAGATTTAACAAATATAAATTCAGAAGGGCGTTAGTATTTTAAGATTTTAAAGGAACAGCCAGATTAACACTAGCTTTCTTGGTCATTCTGACTTCACCACTGTAACTTACAGCAGGTTCAGGCTTTCTAATAGACAGACCTACTGGGCTTGGCACATGACTAACCTATTTGATCAGGGTATTGTCGTCAGAGTGGCAGTAGCTGTGAAAGGGATTGTGTCTCTTTAATGTAAGATGGTGCATTGCATTTACTGTAGAAGTGTCAGCAAGGCACAGTTGGCTCTCTTCCCGTGAAACACCCAAATGCTTGACCCTTTCCTCATACCTATAACCCCTCATTCCTTGTATCAGATTCTGGTGAATCTTCACTGTACTCTTTCCATTACTCTTCCTATAAATGAGCAGCATTCAGTGTTCCAGATGTGGCCTAATTAATGTCTTGTACAAATTCAACATTACTTCCTTACCTTTACATTCAACTGCTCCAGTTCACTGTTCTTTTTCCCAAAATGTACTACTTTACATTTCTCTGCATTGAATTGCCACCTATCTGCCCATTCTACCAGCCTGCCTTCCTGCACACACTTACATTCTTCCTCACTGTTTACTATGCCCGCTAATCTGATATCAGCAAACGGCGATATCATTCTTGTGTCGGTGTCCAAATTATTAACGTAAATGACAAAACAAGAGCTCCCAGCACAGATCCCTGGGGCACACATACTTGCATTTATCCCTACTTCTTGCTTCCTGTCTCCTAGCCATCTCTTTCGTGTAGTCACATTCCTTTAGTACCTTATCCCTTCATTTTTATATGCATCTCGTGTGTGACAGTTTATCAAAAGCCTGAAAATCCATATATGCAACATCTATTGCACTCACTTTCCACAAATTTAACTAAATTGGTCAAACACGGCCTGCCCTTTACAATCTGACTCTTCCTGATTTGCCAATGCCTTTCTAACTGTTCACTAATTTCATCCAGTATTATTGACTCTAGAAGTTTGTACATAATCCTGAAGTAAGACTGACCTATCATTTCCTGCCTTATCCCTTTCCCTTTCCCTTAAACAGGGGTGTAACATTTGACACCCTCCAATCCTTTGGACACTTCCTGTTTCCGAAGGTTTTTGAAAATGACAGTGCCTCTGCTATCTCCTACATCCCAATCTCCTTATTCTGAGATGGATACCACCTGGGCCTGCTGACTTTTCTTTTTAATACAGTTTCCTTTTGAATATTTATCTCCAGTAGTGGCTATTCTACATCTTCCTCAAGTAGTCCTATAGTTTCACTTTCCCAGCTAAACAGTGTGGTAATTCATCTCATTTGTGGGATTTTGCTTTGTATAAATTGGCTGCCATATTTGCTTACTTAATAATAGTGACTCCACTTCAAAATTAATTAATTGCTTGATGTTTGTTGACCTCCAGTCATCTTTGATACCCTTACTGTTCCTAATCTTTTTTACTTCCTTTCTAAAGCTTGTATAATTGTCAGATTTCTTTTGTATTATTTCTCCTATATTTAGCGTGTCCTTTTTAGCAACTCATGTTTGTTTTAACTATTCTATCCATGGAATCCCAATCTTTGATTCAACGCTTTATATCTACTTGGAATATATTTAGCCTGTGCTCTTATCCATCTGGTATTTAAATATCTCCCACTGCTTGTCTGCTGTTTGATCTGTTATTTTTTCCAACCAATTAACCTGGGCTAGGTCCCCTTCCATCCCACTGAGTTAGAGTACTAAGTGCTGTATTGAGCTCCATAATATAGGAAGGATATTGAGACTTTAGAGAGGGTACAATGCAGATTCACTGAAATGTGAAAATACAAATATGAAGAAAGACTTGAAAAGTTGGGTTTTTTTTCATTAGAACAATGCGGATTATGGGATTAGATAGAAGTGTTTAAAACCATGAAACGATGGGACATAGTAGATAGAAGCAGACTGTTTTGAGTAGTTATGGAAACTAGAAAGAGGGGCCAAAGATGCATAATACATTCAGAACTGAGGGCAGGAGAAACTTCTTTAGAGAGTTGTGAGGCTATGGGATTTACTTCCAGAGTTAGTGGTTGAGGCAGAGACTGTCAACATTCAGGATTAGATTGGATAGGTGGATGAAGGGAAAGGGGTTGAAGGGATATGGGAATAAGGCAAACAAATGCGATTAGAATAGTTTGCTCACGTGGAGGGTAAACGCCAGCATGGACTGGTTGGGCCGAATGACCTATTTCCGTGCTGTAACTTCTATGTATTACTATGTTAAATGTATATTTCATGTTAATTTTTTTAATGATTCTTTCACAAATTGGGTAAGTAGGGTAGTAGTAGATCATCCTAAAATGGGGCAGGACAACTTAGCCATGGAGGCATCCTTCAGTGAAGGTCCATTGGGAGATAAAACATAACACTGACCATGGAAACACTGCATCCAAGGTCTGGGAGCAAGCATATGTCTGAGGGTAAGGGACATCAGCCATGGTTTGACCTTTCAGAGCTAAATTCCCACTGCTATCTTATTGTGTTGTTGGAATGATGCCGTCACCAATATACAATATATTCCATCCATTGATATCAGGAGGTTTTTACCTGTATTTTTCTTCAGAGGAAGGAAAGGGGCAGCCCGGGGCATGAGGGCAGCATGAGGCTTTACGGCAAGAAGCTTTGTTGTTTCTGCGTTTTCTAATTGACTGGGCTCTCATTTGAATGACGACTAGCAATTATAACTGGGGGAGGGGAGAGAGAAACCTGATGTATAGTTATCATCCGCATGCTCATTCCAGTCAGTGTTTCTTTACTTGTGTTTTAGGAAGCTTTTTATTTTGTTGGCTTGAATGACTTTTTCAATATCGACAAAATGATGATTATGGTCTGTGTTTTGCCACCTTTAAATCTTATCTGTTGGAAGACACACAAATTAGTCTAGAATTAAGTTCACACTACACTTGAGGGGTGGCACACGGCAGAGGTAACCTCGCTGGTGAAGGTCCCATCCAAATTTCAGTCCTCTGCTCGTGCAGTGGCCAGCAGTGCTTCTGAGGTACGGCCCCATGCATTTTCTTTGACAAAATCAGCTTCAACAGCTGTCATTTCAGAGTGAGCATAAATGAAGAATTCAGAATTCCTCAAAGCTTCCTTCTGTTTTTTTTTTAAAAACTTCAAAAAAAAAATTGTCCAATTCAGATAGACTTGATGGACTCCAAAACTTTAAAATGTCACATGCTGAATTATATGAAGTACAGTAAGGTTGAGCTATAATTCCAAAGCGAGTTGCAGTGCACAGAAATCTTTGTTGCAGCAGGTGTTAATATTGATAGATGGTTAAGGGGAGATGTAATAGAGGTGTTCAAAATTATGAGGGGTTTTGATAGAGTAAATAGGGAGAAACTGTTCCCAGTGGCAGGAGGGCTGGTAATCAGAGGACACAGATTTAAGATAATCGGCAAAAGAACCAGAGGGGAGATGAGAATTTTTTTAAGCAGCATGTTGTTCTGATCTGGAATGCACTGTCTGAAAGGGCGGTGGAAGCAGATTCAATAGTAACTTTCAAAAGGGAATTGGATAAATATTTGAAGGGGGGATAAATTTGCAGGGCTATCGGGAAAGAGCGGGGGAAGTGGGACTATTTGGATTGTTCTTTCACAGGCACATTGGGCTGAATGGCCTCCTTCTGTGCTGTATGATTCCATGATTTGGCTTTATAGCTGTGTTTGTAATATCCCAACCTAGGTTATGGAAAGAACCTGTGTGTCTTTGAGCAATGCTACAATGTACCCTCATTCCTCAGGAGAGTAATGTGTTGGCTCTATTTGTTTATTTATACCAGGTCTAGTCTAGCTGATACTGCCTTTCCAATCAACGGAAGCACATGCTGTCTAGCAACTGGAGGCAGGAGAGGTCAGGGAGACTTTGGCACCAGGTCAGTGAGAATGGACAGCTGGATTCTTAACCAGTCCCCATCTAAAATGCCAATGGTTCTAACTGGTTATAAATTGGCAGAGTGTGTGTGCCAGAGTAGCACTTTGTGTCTGAGTCGTACTATTAGTAACTCTTGCTGCCAACCAACTTAAGACAGACTGTCAAGCTGTTCCCTCTTGCAGGCTGCGGACAAAGTTGTCAGCTCAGTGAAGCTGTTGCACCAGCTATTGTGAATGTGAAATATTCATTGCAGTGAATATATTAACGCAAACACCTTCAGTATTTGTGGGATCCGTCTCTTGTGTTTGCGTCTATACAAGAGCACGGTTGGGGAGTGGGAACTGAATTTTAATTATTGTCGCAATTTGTTTCGTTCTTGCCAGTGGTCTCTGTGATCGTGTGTATAAGACCCCTTCACAATCTTCGTTTAAAACCAGGTCAGTGTTACAAAGCTTCTGTCCAATACATTTCTCCCCCTTCATGTCGGGAAGAAGGCTGCCATTTAAGTATGTGTGTTGGTGGGACTGGAACAAAATAGCTGGTACTAGTGGAGGATCGTACCTTGGTATGGTGCAGCTCGTGGGTCTGTCTTTATTGGAACTGCTACACCAGGAGGGAATCCTGAGGGAGTAAATGACAGAATATAAGAGGACCACACCCTCCGCTCTTCCTCCTGCCCCCCCCCCTCAGAACACATACATAATTTATATAAAACACCCTGAATATTACTTGCATGGAATTTAAGAGATGGTTAATACAATAAGTGTAAAACTCAACGGTAATGGACATGTCGGATGAAACCCAGCTGAATGGTGATTAACGTGCAGTAACTGGTATAACTGTTTTGTTGGGATTCTGTATAATTGGATGTACATCCAGGTGTGTGTGTGCGAGAGTGCATGTGTTGAAATCTCCTTTCTCCTCCCCTCTTTAGCTTTCATTTCCCATCACTCGCCATGCAGATGACTCGCTGACCCAGACGAAGAGGAGATGGATTGATGTTTGTGCCATTCTTTAGCCATGGTTTAATCTTCCTGCTGTTTTTTGTTTCTCTTTCTCTCTTTCCTGCCCCGCCCAACCCCAGTAAAATGGAGGCTTTGTGGAGAGGAAACGTGCCATTTGTTTCTAAGCCGCACAGCATTTAATATCGCCGTTTGGGAATGCTGTGGGTTTTCATGCATGAAGCACGCTGCCTCGCTCAGTGTCTGTTTATCTCAACTTCACCAAATGGCAGGAACGCCAGTTTGTGTCTGAAGTTGTGGGTTGTTCACACGCTGATATGACCAGGGCAGCGTTGCTGATGTCCTGACTGATGTGTGGGCATCATGCATGCAATATTGTAACTTCTTTCCTGAGCTCTCCATATTTTTATTTAACCTTTTTCCATCAACGTGTGAATCTGTGAGTTAGCAGCTCGCACCCCAAGGATTTGATGGCTGACTTTGACCCTTGTTGTAATTCAATAGGAATTTGTTGACTGTTACTGTACTTAAAGGAGAATTCATATTACAGTACCAGTTTTGGGTCTGATTTTTATCCTTCGCAGGGCAGTCTCTCATAGAATAGAATCATAGGAAGGTTACAGCACGGAAGAGGGCAATTCGGCCCATTGAGTCTGTGCTAGCTCTATGCAAGAGCAATCCAGCTAGTCCCACTCCCTCGCCCTATCCCCTTGGCCCTGCGAATTTTTTCCTTTCAAGTACTTATCCAGTTCCCTTTTGAAGGCCATAATTGTATCTGCCTCCACAACCCCCTCGGGCAGTGCATGCCACATCCTAACCATTCGCTGTGTAACAAAGCTTTTCCTCATGTCGCCTTTGGTTCTTTTGCCAATCACTTTAAATCTATGTCCTCTGGTTCTTGACCCTTGCGCCAATGGGAACAGTTTCTCTCTCTATCTACTCTGTCTAGACCCTTCATGATTTTGAACACCTCTATCAAATCTCCTCGCAACCTTCTCTGTTCCAAGGAGAACAACCCCAGCTTCTCCAGTCTATCCACTTAAGTAAAGTCCCTCATCCCTTGAATCTTCTGCACCCTCTCTAAGACCTTCACATCTTTCCTAAAGTGCAGTGCCCAGAATTGGACACAATACTCCATTTGTGGCCAAACCAGTGTTTTATAAAGGTTCATCATGACTTCCATACTTTTGTACTCTATGCCTCTATTTATAAAGCCCAGGATCCTATATGTTTTTTTTAACCGCTTTCTCAACCTGCCCTGCCACCTTCAACGATTTGTGCACATATACCCTTGGATCTCTCTGTTCCTACACCCCTTTTAGAACTGTGCCCTCTAGTTTATATTGCCTCTCCTCATTCTTCCTACCGAAATGTATCACTTCACATTTTTCTGCGTTAAATTTCATCCGCCCCGTGTTTGCCCATGCCACCAGACTGTCTATATCCTCTTGAAGCCTATCACTATCCTCATCACTCTTTACTATCCTTGTGTCATCTGCAAATTTTGAAATTGTGCCCTGTACACCCAAGTCCCAGTCATTAATATATATCAAGAAAAGCAGTGATCCCAGCACTGACCCCTGGGGAGCACCACTGTACACCTCCCTCCAGTCCGAAAAACAACCGTTCACCATTACTGTTTCCTGTCACTTAGCAAATTCTGTATCTATGTTGCTACTGCCCCCTTTATTCCATGGGCCGCAATCTTGATGATAAGCTTACCGTGCGGCACTTCATCAAACGCCTTTTGAAAATCCATATACACCACATCAACTACATTGCCCCCATCTACCCTCTGTTACCTCATGAAAAAACTCTATCAAGTTAGTTAACAAATCCGTGCTGGCATTCCCTAATCTATCCACACCTGTCCAAGTGACTCTCCACACTGAGTTGCTCAGTTCTTTTAACACATCCCACAGTTGTGGCTAGATCATTTTCAGTAATGGAGCAACCACCCAACACAATAGAACCCAACCCCAGCAGCTTTTTAATGTCTAACTGTAAGACCATTTGCCATGCAGTACAGCCCGTGATGAACAGAGAGGGGAGGAAGGTGTGGCCGTATACAAGTCATGCCTCCAATCCTGCAGATACGTGTTACAGAAATGTGGACGATGCATGCAGCATCTCTTCAGAGTAAGGGATACGAGGGGGCTGACACGTGAAGCTACTTTTAATATAATCACACGCTTCCAAACGGTGCTGGCCTTTCTGGAATGTTGCTGCCATGTTTGTAATGTGAATGTGAACCGACCCAAACCGGGCAGAGCTGGGAAGGTGGGTGTAGTGCATTTATCATTTCACAGTGCTAAATGCACTGCAGCACTGGACCACCACAGTAGACTCCTAGTTTAGATCAGACTTGTCCTTGTTGCTCTGTGAAAGATTTCTGTAAACTCGTAATTTTCCAAATTAATAGTAGGAAGGGACGGGGTTTGGTATTTATACTTGACGACTCTTAGTGCAGAGCCATCTGATTAAAATACAGCACAAAGCAAGGAGACATTCAAAAGGTGCTCCCCAAAGACCAAGCTAATCATCCTACCAGTGAATATTAAAAATAATCTGAATTCCAGTATACTAAATATGTAATGTATTAAACATATTACATCTGTGCGCACTTCCTGTCAGCTTTTTCCGTTTTAAATTCTTATGCCTGCATTTATACTGGAAGTGCCTAAATAAATTGGTTGTGCCATAATTATGCCCCCGCCTCTCAGACGATGCAGTCGCACCACCACTGGCAGGAGGGTATGATTACAATGTGACAAGTTTACATAGGGAGTTTCCATTTATAATTGTGGACGTGGGTTTAGAATGGAAATATAAGAATAAGGGTGGAACGCATGAGTTTAAAATGGGAACTGAATTACATCTGCATGTCCTGGTCCAATAACCCCTGGCCTCTGACCCCTCTTCACCTGAAGCCTGTGGTTAGTCTTCACTCCCGGTGTGCAACGCAATGGAGTATTGGCTGGTAGCTATAAAATGTAAATGTTCTGGACAAGCCTGAGCAAAATGTGCAGACATGACCATATGTCCATCCTGTCTGATGAACCAAAAGCCTGGTGGTTTTGGTAACTTGAAGGGCTTCAAAAGCAATCAAAGGAACAGTTTGAGGAAATGTTTGGCTCCATTATTATTGCGCTCACTCTCCGATCACGTGTGCTTGTTTTTCAACTGTTACAGAGCAAACTCATCCAAAGATGTGCTGCCATTTTTCTAATTATACTTGCTGCCTCCGTTTATCGTGCGGCATCCAAAAGCACAAGTGGCGGAACTCGCTCCTAGGCCTCTACCAGCCTGACTGTGACCAGCCACGAGGAGTTGTACCCAGATTATCCTTCCTGCTGGGCAGGGGAAGCGTGGGTGCAAGCTGGGAGGCGGTAAACGTAGCACCACAACGTTTCGCCACAGAGCACGTGTTCTGGCTGACAAATGCATTTCAGCCCAGTGCAGTGTTGTCACCAGGCCTATTCAGAGTATGCTGGTGTCAACAGGGAAAAGGGCGGGGGGGACAAGTGGGAATTCTCAAATCAATACACTTTAATATTGTGCCAATATTCTGGAATGTTGTGTGATGGTCTAAATTTGCACTTGACTCTGCATCCAATTTCAGGGGAGTAATGTCCACGTGCTGTTCTCCAGCTGTTACAGTTGGATTGGGGAGTTAGTCTCTTATGGTGCGTTTCCATGGGACTAACCCTTCATCCCGATGGCTGAATAGCATTCCCATATTTTCATGGGCCTGCAGTGTCGGGTTTTTGGAGCGTGGGCCTGTTTGCACCAGAGTACAGACAACACAGGGAGGGGTCGGCTGCTGTACTCCTATAGTGTGATGGGGCTTTCAGTTCATTCCCTGAAATTGGCCCCACCTCCAGTGACAGCCCTATAACCAGTAGCACTTCACAGTAGTACTGTGTGTTGCAAAGCTGAAAATGCACTCTCCAGACACAGCCCAAGTTTGATAGAGTCTAGAATTGTACTGCTGACTGCTTTTTAGTTCGTGAATACTGTAGAAAATTGATACACACCTACCATTTGCGCTTAATTGAGTCCTAGTGACAGCACTGGTACAAATCCAAGCCCACAATTTGTTTTGCTTTAATGCATGAAATATTGCCTAATTACTAGTTGTGAAGGAATTAATTTTTAATTTTTTTTTGCTAAGCTTATCTGAAGGGTAGGAATGGACGAATTTAAAACTTGGGCTGGTCCCAGACAGAAATGACTTGTGTAATCAGTGTACCTACATAATCTGTTACTCTTAACACCAGAAAAACAGGTGAATAACCTGTTTAACTATTAAAATTTGTTGTAGTACTGAAGTGTATCGCCCATATTTTAGTTTGCAACCAGTAGATTAGTGTAACACATCACTACAGAATCATTTAAACCCAGAGTTGCTAAGTATACATTTATGTCTTGTGTACCTAATAATTGCTAAAATCACTACACGGTCCATGTGTATTTTCTAATGTGCAAGAGAAAGTTGTATGCGGTTTATTAATAAACTTAATACATTTTTTGTTTATTGATTCGTGGTCTGTTCTGGTGTTCAGATGTACCATGCAATATAGAATAGTCTTGCTACTGGGTCCGATCTCCTCGTGGATATGGCACTGGACGAGTAATCCAACATGGCAAGTTGTGAAACTGAATTCAATAAATCTGTAAACAATTTTACAACACCAAGTTATAGTCCAGCAATTTTATTTTAAATTCACAAGCTTTCGGAGATTTTCTCCTTCCTCAGGTAAATGTTTCAAGATCTCCTTGAAGCCTACGCATTTATACATATTGAATAATACATGGTGTTTACAGACTGCCCCTGCAACTGCCCGTTGCAGGGGCAGTCTGTAAACACCATGTATTATTCAATATGTATAAATGCGTAGGCTTCAAGGAGATCTTGAAACATTTACCTGAGGAAGGAGAAAATCTCCGAAAGCTTGTGAATTTAAAATAAAATTGCTGGACTATAACTTGGTGTTGTAAAATTGTTTACAATTGTCAACCCCAGTCCATCACCGGCATCTCCACATCATCAATAAATCTGGTCATTTGTGGGCTTGTAAAAACCCAACTGGCTGACAAGGCGTCAGCGTAGCACCTAGCGCACTCTCCTCCTGAGTCCCACCCCAAACTTGGTTCACTCTTAGCTGCCCTCTAAAAGGGCCAGTTGTATCAAATCACTACAAAGAATACGAAGAATAAAAGTGGACGGACCGCACAGCTGTGACGTAGGGCATTGAATTAGGACACAACAAAGGCACACCCAGCCCAATCGATCCTGCAAAATTGGGTTTTTTACGACAATCCGACAGTGTCCTAGTTACTTTTACTGGTACCAGCTCTTTATTGCAGATTTATTTTAACTGAATTAAAATTCCCAAACAGCCGTGGTGAGATTTGAACTCATGATCTCTGGATCCAGGGTCCAGTAATTCAGGCTCTGGATTACCGTACCCCATAGTTGCACTGCCAACTTTAACTGCACACCAAGATCCCTTTTGCTTCTCTACATTTTAAATCTAGCTATTCAAGGTGTACTTCATTTCTCTCTTCTTTCCAAAGTGTATTACTTTACATTTTTCTGCATTCAATTGCATCTGCCACCTATCCTGGCCTCGTCGCAATGTCATACTCCCCAAATTCACATCCTGAGCAAATTTTGATACTGTTTCCTCAATTCCGAAGTCCAGTCCAAATAATTATGTAAACAACAAATAAGTGACCTCAACACAGACCCCTATGGAATACTGCTAACCACATCTTCAGTCTGAGGAGCCTCCTCTTACCCCTTCCCTTTGCTTTTTATCCATGTGGCTACATTCTCTTTAATTCTAATTGCCATTATCTTTGCCTTAAGTTTAAGTGGTGCCTTATCAAACATCCATTCGAACTTCCATATGATCCACATCCACTGCATTTCTTTTATCTGTCCACTTTATTTTTAAAGAGTGGTATCCTAGGTTTTATAAACAGCGGCATAAGAACATAAAAGGAAAGAGATAATGCTAAACCTCTACAAATATTGGTTAAGCTGCAGTTAGAATATGTGCAGCTTTGTACACTTACGTAGAGTCTACAGCACAGAAATGGCCATTTGGCCCAACTGGTCTATGCTGTCATTTATGCTCCAGACAAGCCTCCTCCCACCCTACTTCATCTAACCCTATCACCAATACCTACTATTCCTTTCTCCCTCATGTGCTTATCTAGCTTCCCCTTAAATGCATCTATGTTATTTGCCTCAGCTACTCCATGTGGTAGTGTCTTCCACATTCTAACCATCTTTGGGTAAAGAAGTTACTCTTGAATTCCCTATTGGATTTATTGGCGACTATCTTATATTTATGACCTCTGGTTTTGGTCTCCCCCCACAAGTGGAAATGTTTTCTCTACGTCTACCCTATCAAACCCCATCATTATCTTAAAGACCTCTATCAGGTCACCGCTCAGCTTTCTCTTTTCTAGAGAAAAGAGCCCCAGCCTGTTTGTCCTTTCCTGATAAGTATATCCTCTCGATTCTGGTGTCATCCTTGTGAATCTTTTTTTACAACGTCTTCAATGCCTCTATCGTTTTTATAATATGGAGACCAGAACTGTTCACAGTACTCCAACCAAGGTTTTGTACAAGTTTAACATTACTTCTCTGCTTTTGAATTCTATCCCTCTAGAAATGAACCCCAGTACTTGGTCTGCTTTTTTTTTTAGTGGCCTTAACGTCGCTAATTTCAGTGATTTGTGTATCTGTGCCCCAAGCTTCCTTTGCTCCTCTACCCCATTTAGACTTATTATCCAAGCAGTATGTGGCCTCCTTATTCTTCCTACTAAAATTCACTACCTCACTTAACCTATATTGAAAATCATTTGCCAATTACATGCCCATTCTGCAAGTTTATTAATGTATTCTAATCAACAATGTGAACAACAGTGGTCCCAGCACCGATGCCTGTGGAACACCACTTTCCCACCTTTTGTCAGTCTGAGTAGCTACTCTTAGCCCCTACTCTCTTCTGTTATGAAGCCAGCTTGCTATCCATTCTGCCACTTGTCCCCTGACTCTGACCTTAGTCATGAGTCTACAGTGCGGTGCCTTTTTTGAAAGCCGTTTAAAAATCCAAATATATTACATCTAGTACATCACCCTTGTCTACTTTTATGTTACTTCAAAGAATTCAATAAGTTTGGTCAAGCATGACCTTCCCTTTTGAAATCCGTGCTGACTATTCTTTATTATATTTTTGGTTTCTAGATGTTTTCCTATTACATCTTTGAGTAAGGATTCCATTATCTTTCCTACCACTGACATTAAGCTAACTGGTCTATAGTTCCCTGGACTTGTTCTATCTCCCTTTTTAAATATAGGAATCACATTAGCTGTCCGCCAGTCCTCTGGCACTATTCCCTTTTCAAATGAATTTTTATATATATGTAATAGTGCCTCTGCTCTCTCTTCCATATGCATTCCATCCGGACCAGAGGTTTTATCCTCTCTAAGTTTGATTAGTTTATCAATTATCTTCACCCCCACCCACCCCCCCACTTTCTATTTTAAATAAGTTTATATCTTTTTTGATCTCTTTTTCTACTGTCATGTCCACCTTGTTAGTCTCCCTGGTAAATTCTGAGGCAAAGTAATTATTCAATATTTCTGCCCTTTAGCTGTCATTACCTGTAAGTTTATCGTGTGTATCTCTTAGTGGCCCTATCCCTATCCTGATTTTTCTTGTGTTATTTATGTGTCTCTAGAATACTTCACTCTTTTTATATCCCTTGATAATTTAATTTTGTAGCTCCTCTTTGCTTTCCTAATTTTTTTTTTACTTCTTTCCTAACCTCTTCGTATTCCCTTTTGTCATCCTCCTTTATTGTCCATGTACTTAGAGTATGCCTTTTCCTTTAGTTTTAACTTTCCCTTATCTCTTTATTCATCAATGGTGTTTCATTATTGTCTCATTTGTTCTTGATTTTTAGAGGAATATATTTCTCCTGAACTCTATTGATCATTGTTTTAAATATTGCCCACTGCTGTTCTCTCTTTTTGTCTGTCAAGGTTTTTTTTCCAGTTTACCTTCCCTAGTTCCATTCTCATCTCCTCAAAATTAGCTTTTTTTCCAATCTATTACTTTGGTCTCTTTTACTTATGTCTTTCTCAATCATTATTTTAAACCTTATGTTATGATCACTATTGCCTAGATGTTGCCCTACGCTTGCTTCTCTTATCTACTCTGATTCATTTCCCATTAGTAGCTCCAGTAGTGATTCCTCTTTTGGGCTTCTCACATACTGAGTAAGAAAGGAGTTCTGAGCACACTTAAAAACTCCATTCCCTTTTCCCCTTTCCCTACCTTTTTCCAGTTTATTTAAGAAGGGAGAGGGTGTAGAAGAAATTCACTTTGGATGATATCATGGACAAGAGGCTTTTTATGAGAAAAGACTTGAGAACGTTTTATTAGAGCAAAGAAAGTGAAGAGATTTTCTCAAAGTTATAAGGGGATTTCATTAGGGAAAAACTATTTCCACTGGTCAGTAAGTAACTAGAGGGACTAAATTTAAGTTCATCGAAAAATCGAAGGGCGAGCTTATGTGGAAACAATGATGGAAGCAGAATCCATAATAGCTTTTAAAAGCAAAGTGAAAAAATATTGTGAAAAAATAAATATTTACATTGGTATGGGAAAAGAGCAGGGGGTCGGGACTAAATGGATAGCTCCTTCCGAGACCCTGAAACAAGCACAATGGGCTGAATATATCCTTCTGTGCTGGTTATTGGGATTGTTGTAACTTCTCTAGTACCATCTCTCTTTGACTAGTAACCTCCAGTAATTATTCCACAATCCCAATATCCATTTCCTCTGTGAAAACTGAGGCAACAACAACTTGCCATTACAAAGCACTCTTAACATCAAAAAACGTGCCAAGGCTTTTCACAAAAATGCAAGTTAAAAATGGATGCCAGGCCAAACAAGGATCTACTAGGAGGGGTGACCAAAAGCTTGATCAAAGAGGTGGGTTTTAAGGCGGGTCTTAAAGGAATTAAGAGAGGTGGAGGGGTTTAAGGAGAGAATTCTAAATCCTGGACGACTGAAGGCGCAGCTGCCAATAGTGGGGTGAAGGGAAGAGGAGATGAACAAGAGACCAGAACTGGAGGAATGGAGAGTTTGGGGATAAGAGGGTATAGAATAGGGAGAGGTGAGACCACGGACCAAAGTATTTAATCAGTACCTCTTTCCTCCACTACTGCAATAACAACTACTTGCAATTAAATAGCACCTTTATTGTCGAAATACGTCCCAAGGCGCTTCACAGAGGCGTAATGAGACAAAATTAGATGCTAAGGCAAAGAAGGTGATAATAGGAGGAGTGACGAATAGCTTGGTCAAACAGATGGGTTTTAAGAAGGGCCTTAAAGGAGGAAAGGGAGGCGAATGAGGTTAGGGAGGGAATTCCGGAGGGTGGGGCCCAGACGGCTGAAGGCACAGCCACCAATGGTGGGGCGAAGGGAGGGGGAATGCATAATAGGCCGGAGTCAGAGGAAAAGAGATGGAGGAGTATAGGGAGGGGCAAGGCCATGAAGGGATTTGAACACTGAGAATTTTAAATTTGAGTTGGGGACTAGAAGCCAATGTAGGTCAGTGAGCACAGGGGTGATAGGTGAGTGGGACTTGGTGCAAGTTAGGATGTGGGCAGCAGAGTATTGGATGAGCTGAAGTTTATGGAGTATGGAGGATGGGAGGCCGGCCAGGAGAGCTTTGGAATAGTGGAATCTGAAGGTGACAAAGACAGAGGATGTAATTTGTGTCGCAGTTCCTTTCAGATCCTTGACATGTCCTAAAGCACATCAGAACCATTGAATTACTTTTGGCAGGCACCCATTGTTTTTGTAGGCAAATACTGCAGCCAATTTGGACACAGCAATGAGATGAGTGGCCAGTCAACCTGTTTTAGTGATGTTGGTTGAGGCATGAATATTGGCTAGAACACCGGGGAGAACTCCCCTGCTCTTCTTCAAAATAGTGCCGTGGGATCATTTAGATCCACCCAGTCAGGCCGACAGGGTTTCTTGCCTTATCTGAAAGACAGCATCGTTGACTGTGCAGTACGCCCTCAGTACTGCACTGAAGTGGCAGCCTAGATTATGTGCTCCAGTCCTGTGGTGGAGCTTAAACCCACGACCTTCCCTCTCAACTGAGCCAAACTGACATTCACAAGCCTATTGCACTGTCCATATTCTGATCCTTTCCAAGGACTTCAATTGTGGAACTCCTCACCTCCCTCACTCTCCCTTTCTTCCTACAGGCTTTTAAAACCAAAATTTGGCATTGTCTAATCGTTCCTCGTTGATTTATTTAATCTTTTCTTGTGCTCTTTTCACCAGTGCTGCCTTCCTGTACCAGGGGCCTTCACCTACATTTCTCCATTTAAAAACTTTTTCCCCCATTGTATTGGATACTGAGGTGAGAAGTGTGAGTGGCTGGTGGATTAAAATGACAGCCACCCCCTTCACTGTCAAACCACTGAAGCTCAGACGAGGACAGACGGAGCTCCAACGTTACGTCAAGAACTGGGGCCATCACAACCAGGATGGCGATATTAAAGGGCACGTGGTTTCTTGTGGATGTTACTGCAACGTACGATCAGCATCTTAAAACAGGGGTTCAGCTCAAGGAATGCCCTGTAGGACTGTACTGTGGCCCTTTAGGGATGGAAACCTGCCATCCTTACCCAGTCTGGCATATGTGGGACTCCAGTTCTACACCAAGGTGGTTGACTCTTAATTGTCCTCTGAAGTGGCCTAGCAAGTCACTCAGTTGTAACGAGGGGTGGGAGACGCCTACATCCCGAGAACCTGTAGTAACCAAGAAAGAAAGAGCACATCAAGGTTGTACAAGTTCACCATCCAGGTGGAGGAAGAGACCCAACCCTACTATTGGCAGAGGTGGGCGATCAGGACGAGGCTGAAGATGAAGAAGCCCAGTTACAGCCAGTCTCTCGGACAGCACGCCCAATGTACAACCAGTCCTGACAACTTGTGTAAAATGCCCACTGAGCACCATGCCTACAATTACCATCAACCATGCATGCTCACCATTATCCTCTACCCTACCCTAGTGAGGGAAAGACTCCTCCGCCCCCCCCCCCCCCCCCCCCCCCCAATCCACTCCAACCCCAGCTCATTTCCCTCGGTCAGGGTTCGTCCCTTATGCACGATGTGCTCCCAGAAAAGTTCCCAATGTCAAGAGGGAAGACGGGAATACAGACTGATCCAGTGGGTTGCCACTGCACCACAAGAGGCAGTAGTGACCTTAAAGGACGGGGTGCATGTTCCACTGAAAGGAGGCCGCTACAAGGCCCTGTCCCTCCTTGGAGGGGCCTCAAGTCTATTACCTCCAATTTCCGGAAATAACCGTCACCTTCCACACGTTGACTCTGTGAAGTGGCGGGAAATCCTCCAGGATCCTGGGCCCCACCTCCTGTTTCCATTTGCATATGTGGGTGGGGAAGAAGCAGGGGCGGTCCCTGGAAAGGCTGGTCGGATGGTGAGGTTGCAGTAGCCCGTCCTCCTCAGGTATCCACTTGCACACCTTTTTTCAGGAGGCAATGGATGGTGACCAGAAGTGGGTGCTCTGGTTGACTTTTACCCTCCCTATCCCAGGGATAGTGAGGCTGATTGCAGTGCCCATATTGCCATCCTGGCAGAAGGCACTGCTCCTTTTAAAGATGCGATACCAACTCAGCACTGACTGGGGGTGGAACGTGGCACAATCCTGGTCTGTAAGACTGAGTTAAACCAAATGAGCCACCAGGGGGAGCCTGTGTCCCATCTTCGCAATAATAAACAAAGCATGGAACTTTAAACAGTGCAAACAGTCTCGACCAACCCTTCTCCATCACCCCCTATCCACAGGACTGCTGCGGTTTTTAAATTCAGTGTGTTATTAATCTCTGGACCAGATGTTGCACACAAATCTCGACATGTCCCTTTGGTGCTGCTGGGAAGGCCTGTATCATCAGGCCTTCTCTACCAGGCACTGAGACAGCAGCCCCCTTTCCCTGTGACACAACAGGGCATCTATCCAGCCTCAGTCCTGCTTCTGATCACATCTCTGTCCCAGCTCTGCCCTATATCTGCCCCAGCTCTAACCTGTCTCTGTCCCATCTCTGTTCCATTTCGGTTGCGTCTCTGCCCCCTCTCTCCTGTCTGTGTTCCAATCACTTTCTCTTTTTCACATTTCTCCTCTTTTGCATTTGTCCTCAGGTACATGTGGAAGTTTACTCACCCATGGCACCCAGACACGGAGACAGACACAGAGACACACACACTCAGGACTACATGCATGCTAAGCAGCGGAAGCAACATGCCACAGACAGAGCTAAGCAATTCCACAACCAACGGATCAGATCACGGCTCTGCAGTCCTGCCACATCCAGTCGTGAATGGTGGTGGACAATTAAACAACTAATGGGAGGAGGAGGCTCTGCAAACGTCCCCATCCTCAATGATGGCGGAGTCCAGCACGTGAGTGCAAAAGACAAGGCTGAAGCGATTGCAGCCATCTTCAGCCAGAAGTACTGAGTGGATGATCCATCTCAGCCTCCTCCTGATATCCCCATCATCACGGAAGCCAGTCTTCAGACAATTTGATTCACTCCATGTGAAATCAAGAAACGGCTGCGTACATTGGATACAACAAAGGCTATGGGCCCCGACAACATCCCGGCTGTAGTGCCGAAGACTTGTGCTCCAGAACTAGTTGCGCCTCTAGCCAAGCTGTTCCAGTACAGCTACAACACTGGCATCTACCCGACAATGTGGAAAATTGCCCAGGTATGTCCTGTCCATAAAAAGCAGGACAAATCCAACCTGGCCAATCACCGCCCCATCAGTCTACTCTCAATCATCAGCAAAGTGATGGAAGGTGTCGTCGACAGTGCTATCAAGCGGCACTTACTCACCAATAACCTGCTCACCAATGCTCAGTTTGGGTTCCGCCATCCACCACCCGAAACGGCCACTCCCTCCACCATCGGCTTAAACATTCACTCCCTTCACCACCGGCGCACTGTGGCTGCAGTGTGTACCATCTACAGGATGCACTGCAGCAACTCGCCAAGACTTCTTCCACAGCACCTCCCAAACCACCGAGAAGGACAAGGGCAGCAGGCACATGGCAACGACACCACCTGCACATTCCCTTCCAAGTCACACACCATCCCAACTTGGAAATATATCGCTGTTCCTTCATCGTCGCTGGGTCAACATCCTGGAACTCCCTTCCTAACAGCACTGTGGGAGAACCTTCACCACACGGACTGCAGCGGTTCAAGAAGGCGGCTCACCACCACCTTCTCAAGGGCAATTAGGGATGGGCAATAAATGCTGGCCTTGCCAGCGACGCCCACATCCCATGAACAAATAAAAAAATGTACACATACACAGAGATACACACATACACAGAGAAACACACACACACACACACACACGTACACATACACAGACACACATGTACAGAGACACACACACACAGAGACACACACAGACGCACATATACACACACAGACACAGAGACGCACATACTTCTCTCCACACATCTGGTACAGAAGTTCAGAAGCGAAGCAGAGAAGTGTGTGACAAGATCCTGCTACATATAAACATGAAAGACAGGAAAGTCCCAGCTGGTCCACCAATCCTGACCTAGGATGCAACTTATGCACATGGTGATTCCACCCCCCCATCCATCCCTCTGCCCACCAACCAACCAGCCACGCAATCTCCTGGGAGAGGCAAAAAAAAGAGTAAAAAACGCTTGGCCAATTTAGTGAAAAAAACTGTGGGCAATTCATCTCCGACCCCTGAGGGTGATGAAAGAAGTTCCAAGAGCCCCGAGTGACTGGAAGACACATCCCCCAATACCCCACCTACCTTCTATATCGTTATGTTGGCAACATTCAGTAACGCATCCAGCTTCTTTTTGAATGCTTGCAGCGAATCAGCACTCACTGCGTGAGCTGGAAACTTGTTCCAGTGGTCGACGGCTCTCTCTGAAAAGAATTACCTCCTGATATTTAACCTAGCTCTATGTTTACACAACTTGTATTCCTGCGTCCTGGCCCACCCTAAACTATTTAGCTCAAATAGCCCATCCACATGGTCTTTTCATTATTTTAAAGACCTCATTAAGGGTCTAGATGGAGTAGGTAGAGAGAAACTGTTCCCATTGGCAGAAGGGTCAAGGACCAGAGGACATAGATTTAAGGTGATTGGTAAAAGAACCAAAGGTGACATGAGGGAAAACTATTTTACACAGCGGGTGGTTAGGATCGGGAATGCACTGCCAGAGGAGGCAGTTTCAATCACAGCCTTCAAAAGGGAACTGGATAAGTACTTGAAAGGAAAAAGTTTGCAGGGCTACGGGGATAGGACAGGGGAGTGGGACGTGCAGGATTACTCTTTGCATAGAGCTGGCACAGATTCGATGGGCCGAAAGGCCTCCTTCCGTGTTGTAACCTTTCTATGAATCTATGATTCTAAAATCTCTACAAAGTCTACACTTTTCTAGAGTAAGGAGCCCTAACTCTCTAAGCCTATCATTGCAACTAAGGGCCTTTAAACTATGTGTCAATCTAGTAGCTGTCCTCTGAACCTTTTCCAGGGTTTCCATATCACTAACCATGTGTAGGAACCAATACTGGACAAAGTATTCTAAATGAGGCCTAACCAAGGTCTTGTGCAAGGGTAATATACTGTTTTTTTGTTTTGTATTGCATCATCCTGGCCATATATCCTAGTCTTCTATTTGCTTTTGCAATAGCCTTGTGATACTGGTCAAAAACCTTCAGAGATTCACGTACTATAACACTGAGGTCTTTCTCTCGCTCAACAGCATTAAGCTCGTAACCCTGCCTGGTGTACACGTGCGTGCCGTTGGTCCTACCCACGTGTGTAACACTATTTATCTGTATTAAATCACATCTGCCGGCGCTGTCCCATTCCCCCATTACATCTAGACCTGCCTATAGCCTACTTTTCTCATCTGAGATCCCAACACCCGCACAGATCTTTGTACCACCCACCAACTTATGGACAGTTCCCCTGATGCCTTCATCCAGATCATTAACAAAGACTGTGAAGAGCTATAGTCCGAACACCACATACCTGCAAAGAGGTGCAATCAACTTTCAGGCCTTGCTGATCAGCACGTGCCAGCCCAATGCTGCCAGGTAGCCACAGTTGTCCTTGCAGCAGGTGGCACTGCCTCTCTGCTAACCCAGACCTTGAGAAGTCAGATGCCATGGTAATTCCCTGGTAGATGCACCAGGGTCGGCAGACATCTTGGCGGTTGCTACCAATCAGGTAACACCAGCTCTTGATCACCTTGCTATCCCTTCTTTCATGCAGTGCCATGTAAAGTACCATGTGAAGAATGAACTAGTGTGATTGGAGGCGGGGGCTTTCTGAACAACCGTCCAGCTTAATGGCATTCACTTCCGTTGATGCCATCCGGGGACTGCTGCGCAGCCTTCTTTGGAAAGAAGACAGCCCCCCCATCCACCCCCTAAGCAGCATAATGTCTCGCAAAGTGAGTTCATTTAGACTAGTTAGGAGGGGAAAATCCACACTGTAAGTCAAAAAGTGTGAGAAAAAGACCAGCAGGACCTATGAGCAGGGTTGGGACAGTCACCCAAATAAGATTTCTGTACACAAATGCACAGAGCATAAGAAATAAAACAAATAAATTTAAAAGCATAAATTCAGCTTAAATGTCGTAGCCATTACAGAGTCCTGGTTACAAGCTGGGCTTGACTGGGAGCTAAATGTTCCAGGTAGACGGGAAAGTAGGGTTCAGGTCGCAATCAGATCAGCCATGATCTTATCAAATGGCAGAGCAGGCTCGAGGGGCCGAATGGCCTCTCTGCTCCTGCCCTTAATTCGTATGTTCGTGTGTTTGTGTATTCTAGGATCTTTAGAAAGGACAGTGACATTGGGAAAGGTGGAGGAGGAGCAATATTGATAAAGGACACAGTTATATCAGTGAGGGTGATCAGACAGTGGAAACACTATGGGTTGAATTAAGGGATGGTAAAGGATGCTGGGAGTTGCCTACAGTCCTCCTGATAGTAGTGATGTAGTGATGGGATGTATAAATATGGAGATCTGGGAAACATGTGGCAAAAACAATGTGGTTATAATGGGAGATTTTAATTTTCACAGACTGGGAGAAGCAGAATGGCTCAAGTAGTAAAGGCAATGAATTTCTATAATCCCGGACAGTTTTCTGGAACAATCGGGGTGAAATTTGTCTTGGCAAAAACGGGCAATAACGAATCAGCAACGAGTTTTACACTCCGTCTGATTTTCTTTTCCATTAAAGTCCAATGAGATCAATACTGGGACTTAAAGGGTTAAATTATGAGGACAGTTTGCAAAAACCTGGTTTGTATTGAGCAAAGGCGAGTCAATGGGGTTGAGGTACAGGTAAGCCTTGATCTAATGGAATGGCGGAACAGGCTCAATCTGCACCTCGACTCTATCTACCCATTTGATTCATAACCCTTGATACCCCGACCTAACAAAAATCTAACGAAACCAAATGCAAAATACTACGGGTGCTGGAAATCTGAAATAAAAAACATGAAAATGCTGGAAAAGCTCAGCAAGTGAGGCAGCATCTATGGAGAAAGAAACAGAATTAACATTTCAGGTCGAAAACCTTTCATCAGACGAAAGGTCTTTGACCTGAAATGTTGGCCCCGATATTACCAGGGAGGCGGGATGGGAGCAGAGAGGGGGGGGGGGGGCAATGGGCACATGGGTAACTCGCCCAGTAAAATCCGTTCGTTTCCCATGCGATCGCGGGTAAATTGAAGCCACTTTCCATGGCTTTCGGGTTTCCCGTCGTCAACCTGCGCAGCGGGCGGACTGCGCACCCGCATCACAGGCTGTCAGCTGGAGGAGCCCTATTTAAAGGGGCAGTCCTCCAATGGCTGCTCCTGCAGCAAAAAACCAAAAGTACAGAATGGAGCAGCCCAGGGGAAAGGCTGCTCCCAGATTTACCGATGCCTCACTCCAGGTCCTACTGGATGGGGTGAGGAGGAGGAGGGATATTTTCTACCCGGCGGATGGGAGGAAGTGCCCTGCCTCTGCCACCAAGAAGGCCTGGCTCAAGGTGGCAGAGGAGGTCACCAGCAGCAGCAACATCTCCCGCACCTGGGTCCAGGGCAGGAAGCACTTCAATGACCTAACTAGGTCAGCCAAAGTGAGTACACTTACTCATTCTCCTACACTCCGTCTTCCACATCACCGCCCCCACCCCCAAACTCCTTCTGCACTGCCAACATTACTCTATCACATCACTCCTCACACCCACTCAAACCTCATCCTCAACTTACCTGCGCTTCCTCACCTCCCCAGTACTCACCCCACCACTACCACTCAACCCAATCCTCATACAATGTCATGATTCTGTCTCATACTCACCCTCTGATGCATCTCTTTCACGGTCAGCCTCACCCAAACCAATGCATTCATCGGTTGGCCACGTCACCATCCCCCACTCACGCCTCTCTACTTTCTCCCCTTATAGGAGAAGAGAGCCCAGAATGCACGGGAGAGAGCGAAGACCAGAGGGGGGCCACAACATCAGGTCGTCCTCACAGACTCAGAGCAGGAGGCTCTTGAAGTGAGCCACACCCTCGAGTGCCTGTCCATCGGGGACGCCGAGACTGCCACCCGACAAACGGCTGGTGACAGAACTTTAACATTCAGCACTCACAATAGCAAATGATGTTAACATGCCTTGCCATCTTCAGCACCTCAACATCTGTCATCATGCTTAATATTGCCTCCTGTTCTCTTACAGGGCCTTCAGCGACCGCCGTGACGGCGGAGGGCGATTCCTCAGAGGACCTGTTGGCCTCCGAGGGGACACCGTCACATCTGAGTGAGCCATCCACCAGCGCAAATATACACACCTCGGTGGGTCCCCGTCCTCACTTAGTTGGGGCCACACATGGTGAGTCACCACACACATGTGAGCACGAGCAGACACTGGTGGCAGGGGCAGCTGTGGAGAGTCCGCGTCAGTGGGAGCACTCTTCTCCAGGCTCTGCTCAGCTGGACACAGATGCTGAACCCTGGGGGCCAACCTTTAAAAGGAGAATGATTGAGGGGCTGCAGCACATTTGCGAGGTGCTGGAACAGGTGCCACGCGCACTCTCCACAATCACACAAAGGATGAAGGAGTCCAACTCCTGCATTAGTGGAATGGTGGCACAGGTACAGGAGGGAATCTCTGAGATACTGTCACAGGGAGAGAGGGCATCTCTGAGATAGTGTCACGGGTAAGTGTGGGAATGTCTGCAATGGAGGGAAGGCTAGCCTCCATTGAGCTTCAAGCACGCCTCAGGGTTAGCAACTTTCTGCCGCCTTAAACAGGCAGGCAGATTTTCTGGCGCTTGCCTTAAAAGGCTTCACACGTGTCCTCCAAACTGTCGTCCAGCAGGGTGGTAGGAGTGTTGTGGGCCTGGCCCAGGAGAGGGATGATGGCGAAAGGGGACATGGGAAGTGGGGACACCACTCAAAGCGCTCCCACGTCTAACCCGTTGCCCCCCCTCTTAACCAGTACATGCAATGCTGCCTTCTCTCCAGGAGGCCGAGTCTGCCCCTGCACAGTTGCAGGTGGAGCAGTCTTTGGAGGGGCCCTCACGTGCACCGAAACCCAGAGGGCGTAGGCCCAAAGCATCTAATTGGTCAGGGCATGAAGAAGAGCAACCTGCCACTACCTCTGCTGCAGCCACAGGGGATGCACCACATAGGAGTAGTCGTAAGCGTAAGGCAAAGGTTTTGTGAGCACAAAGGGGATGCACAAGGGTGTTTGATGGTTTGTCATGTTTTTTATTTATATTTGATTTTTGTTAATGGCACATTAAATATTATTATTGTCACCACTACTGCCACGTCTTGGCCATTCTTGACTGGCTTGTGTAATAAGTCCCTTTAATGAGGTTCACCATGAACACCCACACTTGATGCCACCCATTGGGTCACCCTACAGTGGGTGTATGTGTAGTTGCACGACTATGTTGTGCAGGTGCCTGTGGTGCAGCACTGTGTTGTGGAGCTCCATGTGGCGGAGGTAGACGGTATGCCTGGCGAGGCTGGTGATGTTGCTCATCCTCGGATGAAGTGATGAATGCAGCTATGGCAACCCCCATCCTGACGGTGTGCGTTTGAGGGGGTCCGCAAAGTAGGTAAATGTGTTTGCACAGCAGAGTTTTGGGTATAAATTAATAATTTTGAGTGGAAGGACAAAGGTGTTGCAGCCAAAACTTTGTCTGAAGTGACACAGAGTGCCCTGCTGCAATAAATGAGGTTTTCCCCCCGCCTGTCAAATAATCCTTTGCATCTCCCACTGGCTGCTGACTGAAACACGTCTGCTCCAGCAGGGAGTGTTTCCCACAGTACGGGAAACACGCTGAGGATCCTTCAAAATTGCAGCCCTGCCAAAATCTCCACTCAATGAGGTCTGTCAAGTACCTCAAGTATCTAAATAACTATGTAAAGCAGCATCCCTCCGGCTTTAATTGACGGTGGGAGTCCCGCATGCGGGAGCTGCGCGTGCCGGAACGCGTCACTGGGGATCCCGGAAGTCAGTGGGTTGGAGCCGGGCTCCGAACCCGCTCTGGGATTCCGCCATTTTAGGAGCCCCGCCCCCCCCCACTCACCCGCTCGGCCATCCGAAAATCGGCCCCATTAGCTCTGTTTCTTTCTCCTCAGAAATCTAGCAATCTCAGTCTTGAAAGTTTTAATTGACACCCCACCCCCAACATCCACAGCCTTTTGGAGAGCAAGTTCCAGATTTCCACTACCCTTTGTGTGAAAAAATGCTTCCTGATTTCACTCTTAGATTAGTTCTAATTTTAAGATGATGTCCTCATGTTCTGGATTCCCCCACCAGAGGAAATTGTTTTTCAGTATCTACCCTATTGAATCCATTTGTCATTTTAAATACCTCGATCAGATCACCTCTCAATCTTCTAAACTCAAGGGAATTTAAGCCAAATTTATGCAACTAGTCCTCATAACTTAACCCTTTAAGATCTGGTGAATCTGCACTGCACCCCCTCCAAGGCCAATATATCCTTCCTGAGGTTCAGTGCCCAAAACTGAACGCAGTCTCCAGATACAGTCTGACCAAGGCTCAGTACAACTGAAGCATAACTTTCTCCCCTTTGTATTCCAGCCCCCTTGAGATAAAGGCCAACATTTTATTAGCCTTTTTGATTATTTATTGTACCTGTGCACTAGCTTCTAATCATTTGTGTACCTGGACATCCAAATCCCTTGTCTCCTCCACAGTTCCTAATCTCACCATTTAAAAAATGTGTTGCACTCCCAGTGTGGGGTGTTACAGTGGATTACATTTCTGTTGCAGTGTGTTACATTCCCAGTGCTGCCTGTTACAGTTTATTATGCTCCTTTTCAGTGTGTTACTCTCCAGGTGCTGCCTGTTGCAATTTAAATTCCAGTGACAGCGTATTACACTATCGGTGCTGTCTGGTGCAGTTACACTCCCAGTACAGTGAATTACACTCCCAGTGCTGCCTGTTACAGTTACACTTTGGTGCTGCCTTTTAGAGTTATACCCCCCGTTAGTGCGTTACACTCATGGTGTTGCCTGTTACATTGTATTACGCTCCTGTTACAGTGTATTATACAACTGATACTGGTTGTTTTACACCCATTACAGACTTTTACATAACTAGTACTGATTATTACAGTGTGTTACACTCCTGTTACAGTGTATCATACTTACTGTGTTTCCTGTTATAATGTATTGCTCTTCCATTATAATGTGTTAGACTCATTGCTGGCTGATACAGTGTATTACATTCCTGTTACAATGTATCACACTCCTAATCCTTCCTGTTATAGTTACATTCCTGTAACAGTGTGATACATTGCTCTTACAATGTGCTACATTCCCAGTGCTGCCTACTACAGTGTATTACATTCCTGTTAGTGGTGTATTATTTCTAGTACTGTCTATTTCAGTTACATAACCTGTTATTATGTGTTACTGTCCTGATACAGTGTGTTACCTTCCTGTTAGAATATATTACACTCCTATTTTCAGAGTAGTACTTCCCAGTACTTCCTGTTGTAGTTCTACTCCTGTTACAGTGTGTTATAATCCTGGTGCTGGATATTAAAATATTATACATCTGTTGCAATGTGTTATTGCCAGTACTAGCTTTTATAGTCTATTACACACCTGTTACTGTATGTTACACTTCTGTTACTATGTATTGCACTTCTAATGCTGCCTGTTACAGTTATACTCCCAATACACCATGTTACACTCCATGTACTGAGAGTAACAGTGCATTACACTCCTACTACAATGTGTTACATACTCAGTATGGAGTGCTATTTTTACATGTTAACCCCTCAATGCTGGATGTTACAGTGCGTTATTCTCTCAGTGCTGTTTGTTATACTCTTGGTGCTGGGTATTATAGTGTATTATACAACAGTTGCAGTATGTTACACTCCTATTACAGTGCATTACACACTTGGTGCTGCTTGTTACAGTATATTACACTCCTTTTGCAATGTGTTATACTCCTGTTAAGGGGTAACATACTGGAACAGGAGTAAAACACATTGCAACAGGAGTGCAATCCCAGTGCTGCATGTTACAGTTTATTACACTCTTGTTTTATTGCATTAAACTCCTGATACTGTCTGTTACTGTTTATTATACTCTTACAGTCTATTACACACCCAGTTCCACCTTTTGCACTTAAACTCCAGTTACAGCGTATTATACTCCTGGTACTCTCTATTTCAGTTATATTCCTGTTATGGTCCAAGTGATGCCTGTTACATTTACACTCCTATTACAGTATATTACACTGCCAGAGTTAGTCTCCTATTAAAATGTTTTACACTCCTATTGCAGTGTATTATACTCCCAGTGCTTCCTGTTATAGTGTGTTTTATTTCTGTAAAAATGAGTTGCACTCTTGGTGCTGGGTGTTACACTATAGGATTGTCTATTCCAGTGTATTACAATCCTGTTATACTGTATTGTAGTCATATTTCAATGTATCAACAACAGCAACAACTTGCATTTATATAGCGCTTTTAACGTAGTAAAATGTCCCAAGGCGCTTCACAGGAGCAATTATGAAACAAAGTTTGACACCGAGCCACATAAGGAGATATTAGGACAGGTGACCAAAAGCTTGGTCAAAAAGATAGGTTTTAAGGAGAGTCTTAAAGGAGGAGAGAGAGGTAGAGAGGCGGAGAGGTACAGGGAAGGAGTTTCAGAGCTTAAGGCCTAGGCAGCTGAAGGCACGGCCTCAAATGGTGGAGCGATGAAAATCGGGGATGTGCAAGAAGCCAGAATTGGAAGAACGCAGAGATATTGGAAGGATGCATGGTTGGAGGAGGCTATGGAGATAGGGTCTTTTGCACTCCTGTTTGTTTACAGAGTATTACTTTCTAGTGCTGTATATTACAGTTACACTTTTGATACACTCCTGTTACAGTGTATCACACCCCTGGTACTGCCTGTTACAATTATACTCCTGTTATAGTTTTTTTACACTCCTGTTACAATGTCTTATACTCCTGTTATGCAACATTGCTGTGTTGCAGTGCGTTACACTCTTGTTGCAGTATTCTACAGCAATGTTCCAATCCGGCCAATTACAGCCCCATCAGTCCACTCTCAATCATCAGCAAAGTGATGGAAGGTGTCGTCAACAGTGCTATCAAGCGGCACTTACTCACCAATAGCCTGCTCACCAATGCTCAGTTCGGGTTCTGCCAGGACCACTCGGCTCCAGACCTCATTACAGCCTTGGTCCAAACATGGACAAAAGAGCTGAATTCCAGAGGTGAGGTGAGAGTGACTGCCCTTGACATCAAGGCAGCATTTGCCCGAGTGTGGCACCAAGGAGCCCTAGTAAAATTGAAGTCAATGGGAATCAGGGGGAAAACTCTCCAGTGGCTGGAGTCATACCTAGCACAAAGGAAGATGGTAGTGGTTGCTGGAGGCCAATCATCTCAGCCCCAGGACATTGCTGCAGGAGTTCCTCAGGGCAGTGTCCTAGGCCCAACCATCTTCAGCTGCTTCATCAATGACCTTCCCTCCATCATAAGGTCAGAAATGCAGATGTTCACTGATGATTGCACAGTGTTCAGTTCCATTCGCAACCCCTCAAATAATGAAGCAGTCCGTGCCCGCATGCAGCAAGACCTGGACAACATCCAGGTTTGGGCTGATAAGTGGCCAGTAACATTCGCGCCAGACAAGTGCCAGGTAATGACCATCTCCAACAAGAGAGAGTCTAACCACCTCCCCATGACATTCAACGGCATTACCATCGCTGAATTCCCCACAATCAACATCCTGGGTGTCACCATTGACCAGAAACTTAACTGGACCGGCCACATAAATACTGTGGCTACAAGAGCAGGTCAGAGGCTGGGTATTCTGCGGCGAGTGACTCACCTCCTGACTCCCCAAAGCCTTTCCACCATTTACAAGGCACAAGTCAGGAGTGTGATGGAATACTCTCTACTTGCCTGGATGAGTGCAGCTCCAACAACACTCAAGAAGCTCAACACCATCCAGGACAAAGCAGCCCGCTTGATTGGCATCCCATCCACCACCCTAGACATTCACTCCCTTCACCACCGGCGCACTGTGGCTGCAGTGTGTACCATCCACAGGATGCACTGCAGCAACTCGCCAAGGCTTCTTCGACAGCACCTCCCAAACCCGCGACCTCTGCCGCCTAGAAGGACAAGGGCAGCAGGCACATGGGAACAACACCACCTGCACGTTCCCCCTCCAAGTCACACACCATCCCGACTTGGAAATATATCACCATTCCTTCATCGTCGCTGAGTCAAAATCCTGGAACTCCCTTCCTAACAGCACTGTGGGAGAACCTTCACTACACGGACTGCAGCGGTTCAAGAAGGCAGCTCACCACCACCTTCTCAAGGGCAATTAGTGATGGGCAATAAATGCTGGCCTCGCCAGCAATGCCCACATCCCATGAACAAATAAAAAAAATTATGTTCTAGTCCTGTTACAATGTGTTACAATCATGTTGCAATGTGCTACACTCATAATGGTGCATTACACTTGTGTTGCAATGGGCTCAAGTATGTGACCATGCATTACATTTGTGTTGCAATGTGCTACAGTCCTGTGATTATGCATCACACTCATGTTGGTGCATTACACTTGTGTTGCAATGGGCTCAAGTACTGTGATTATGCATCACACTCACAATGGTGCATTACACTTATGTTGCAATGCCTTACAGTCCTGTGATGGTGCATTACACTTGTGTTGCAATGTGCTCCAGTCCTGTGACAATGCATTACACTTGTGCTGCAATGCGTTCCAGTTCTGTTACAGTGTGTTGTAATGTGCTCCAGTCCTGTGACAGTGCGTTAAACTCATAGAAACATAGAAAATAGGAGCAGGAGTAGGCCATTCGGCCCTCTGAGCCTGCTCCACCATTCAATATGATCATGGCTGATCCTCTATCTCAATACCATATTCCCGCTCTCTCCCCATACCCCTTGATGCCTTTTGTGTCTAGAAATCTATCTCGCTCCTTCTTAAATATATTCAGTGTCTTGACCTCCACAGCCTCCTGTGGTAAAGAATTCCACAGGTTCACCACCCTCTGAGTGAAGAAATTTCTCCTCATCTCAGTCCTAAATGTCCTACCCCATATCCTGAGACTCTGACCCCTTGTTCTGGACCCCCCCCGCCCCAGCCAGGGGAAATATCCTCCCTGCATCCAGTCTGTCTAGCCCTGTCAGAATTTTATATGTTTCAACGAGATACCCTCTCATTCTTCTAAACTCGAGTGAATACAGGCCGAGTCGACCCAATCTCTCCTCATATGACAGGACTGCCATCCCAGGAATCAGTCTGGTGAACCTTCGCTGCACTCCCTCTATGGCAAGTACATTCTTTCTTAGGTAAGGGACCAAAACTGCACACAATACTCCAGGTGTGGTCTCACCAACGCCCTGTATAACTGCAGTAAGACATCCTTGCTCCTGTACTCAAATCCTCTTGCAATGAAGGCCAATATACCATTTGCCTTCCTAACTGCTTGCTGCACCTGCATGTTTGCTTTCAGTGACTGGTATACAAGGACACCCAGGTCCCTTTGTACATCAACATTTCCCAATCTATCACCATTTAAATAAGACTCTGCCTTTCTGTTTTTCCTTCCAAAGTGGATAGCTTCACATTTACACATTATACTGCATCTGCCATGTATTTGCCCACTCAGTCAACTTGTCTAAATCGCCTTGAAGCCTCTTTGCCTCCTCCTCTCAACTCATGATCCCACCTAGTTTTGTGTCGTCAGCAAACTTGGAAATATTACATTTGGTTCTCACATCCAAATCTTTGATATATATTGTGAATAGCTGGGGCCCAAGCACTGATCCCTGCGGTACCGCACGAGTCACTGCCTGCCACCCTGAAAAAGACCCTTTTATTCCTACTCTCTGTTTCCTGACTGTTAACCAATTTTCAATCCATGCCAGTATATTACCAGGACAAATCCAATCTGGCCAATTACAGCCCCATCAGTCTACTCTCAATCATCAGCAAAGTGATGGAAAGTGTCATCGACAGTGCCATCAAGCGGCACTTACTCACCAATAACCTGCTCACCAATGCTCAGTTTGGGTTCCGCCAGGACCACTCGGCTCCAGACCTCATTACAGCCTTGGTCCAAACATGGACAAAAGAGCTGAATTCCAGAGGTGAGGTGAGAGTGACTGCCCTTGACATCAAGGCAGCATTTGCCCGAGTGTGGCACCAAGGAGCCCTAGTAAAATTGAAGTCAATGGGAATCAGGGGGAAAACTCTCCAGTGGCTGGAGTCATACCTAGCACAAAGGAAGATGGTAGTTGTTGTTGGAGGCCAATCATCTCAGCCCCAGGACATTGCTGCAGGAGTTCCTCAGGGCAGTGTCCTAGGCCCAACCATCTTCAGCTGCTTCATCAATGACCTTCCCTCCATCATAAGGTCAGAAATGCAGATGTTCACTGATGATTGCACAGTGTTCAGTTCCATTCGCAACCCCTCAAATAATGAAGCAGTCCGTGCCCGCATGCAGCAAGACCTGGACAACATCCAGGTTTGGGCTGATAAGTGGCCAGTAACATTCGCGCCAGACAAGTGCCAGGTAATGACCATCTCCAACAAGAGAGAGTCTAACCACCTCCCCTTGACATTCAACGGCATTACCATCGCTGAATTCCCCACAATCAACATCCTGGGTGTCACCATTGACCAGAAACTTAACTGGACCGGCCACATAAATACTGTGGCTACAAGAGCAGGTCAGAGGCTGGGTATTCTGCGGCGAGTGACTCACCTCCTGACTCCCCAAAGCCTTTCCACCATTTACAAGGCACAAGTCAGGAGTGTGATGGAATACTCTCTACTTGCCTGGATGAGTGCAGCTCCAACAACACTCAAGAAGCTCAACACCATCCAGGACAAAGCAGCCCGCTTGATTGGCATCCCATCCACCACCCTAGACATTCACTCCCTTCACCACCGGCGCACTGTGGCTGCAGTGTGTACCATCCACAGGATGCACTGCAGCAACTCGCCAAGGCTTCTTCGACAGCACCTCCCAAACCCGCGACCTCTGCCGCCTAGAAGGACAAGGGCAGCAGGCACATGGGAACAACACCACCTGCACGTTCCCCCTCCAAGTCACACACCATCCCGACTTGGAAATATATCACCGTTCCTTCATCGTCGCTGGGTCAAAATCCTGGAACTCCCTTCCTAACAGCACTGTGGGAGAACCTTCACTACACGGACTGCAGCGGTTCAAGAAGGCAGCTCACCACCACCTTCTCAAGGGCAATTAGTGATGGGCAATAAATGCTGGCCTCGCCAGCAATGCCCACATCCCATGAACAAATAAAAAAAATTATGTTCTAGTCCTGTGACAGTGCACTACACTCCTGTTACAATGTGTTACAATCATGTTGCAATTTGCTAAACTCATAATGGTGCATTACACTTGTGTTGCAATGGGCTCAAGTATGTGACAATGCATTACACTTGTGCTGCAATGCGTTCCAGTTCTGTTACAGTGTGTTGTAATGTGCTCCAGTCCTGTGACAGTGCATTAAACTCATAGAAACATAGAAAATAGGAGCAGGAGTAGGCCATTCGGCCCTCCGAGCCTGCTCCACCATTCAATATGATCATGGCTGATCCTCTATCTCAATACCATATTCCCGCTCTCTCCCCATACCCCTTGATGCCTTTTGTGTCTAGAAATCTATCTAGCTCCTTCTTAAATATATTCAGTGTCTTGACCTCCACAGCCTCCTGTGGTAAAGAATTCCACAGGTTCACCACCCTCTGAGTGAAGAAATTTCTCCTCATCTCAGTCCTAAATGTCCTACCCCATATCCTGAGACTCTGACCCCTTGTTCTGGACCCCCCCCCCGCCCCAGCCAGGGGAAATATCCTCCCTGCATCCAGTCTGTCTAGCCCTGTCAGAATTTTATATGTTTCAACGAGATACCCTCTCATTCTTCTAAACTCGAGTGAATACAGGCCGAGTCGACCCAATCTCTCCTCATATGACAGGACTGCCATCCCAGGAATCAGTCTGGTGAACCTTCGCTGCACTCCCTCTATGGCAAGTACATTCTTTCTTAGGTAAGGGACCAAAACTGCACACAATACTCCAGGTGTGGTCTCACCAACGCCCTGTATAACTGCAGTAAGACATCCTTGCTCCTGTACTCAAATCCTCTTGCAATGAAGGCCAATATACCATTTGCCTTCCTAACTGCTTGCTGCACCTGCATGTTTGCTTTCAGTGACTGGTATACAAGGACACCCAGGTCCCTTTGTACATCAACATTTCCCAATCTATCACCATTTAAATAAGACTCTGCCTTTCTGTTTTTCCTTCCAAAGTGGATAGCTTCACATTTACACATTATACTGCATCTGCCATGTATTTGCCCACTCAGTCAACTTGTCTAAATCGCCTTGAAGCCTCTTTGCCTCCTCCTCTCAACTCATGATCCCACCTAGTTTTGTGTCGTCAGCAAACTTGGAAATATTACATTTGGTTCTCACATCCAAATCTTTGATATATATTGTGAATAGCTGGGGCCCAAGCACTGATCCCTGCGGTACCCCACAAGTCACTGCCTGCCATCCCTAAAAAGACCTTTTTATTCCTACTCTCTGTTTCCCGACTGTTAACCAATTTTCAATCCATGCCAGTACATTACCAGGACAAATCCAATCTGGCCAATTACTGCCCCTTCAGTCTACTCTCAATCATCAGCAAAGTGATGGAAAGTGTCATCGACAGTGCTATCAAGCAGCACTTACTCACCAATAACCTGCTCACCGATGCTCAGTTTGGGTTCCGCCAGCACCACTCGGCTCCAGACCTCATTATAGTCTTGGTCAAAACATGGACAAAAGACCTGAATTACAGAGGTGAGGTGAGAGTGACTGCCCTTGACATCAAGGCAGCATTTGACTGAGTGTGGCACCAAGGAGCCCAAGTAAAATTGAAGTCAATGGGAATCAGGGGGAAAACTCTCCAGTGGCTGGAGTCATACCTAGCACAAAGGAAGATGTAGTGGTTGTTGGAGGCCAATCTCAGCCCCAGGACATTGCTGCAGGAGTTCCTCAGGGCAGTGTCCTAGGCCCAACCATCTTCAGCTGCTTCATCAATGACCTTCCCTCCATCATAAGGTCAGTAACGGGGATGTTCGCTGATGATTGCACAGTGTTCAGTTCCATTCGCAACCCCTCAAATAATGAAGCAGTCCGAGCCCGCATGCAGCAAGACCTGGACAACATCCAGGCTTGGGCTGATAAGTGGCAAGCAACATTCATGCCAGACAAGTGCCAGGCAATGACCATCTCCAACAAGAGAGAGTCTAACCACCTCCCCTTGACATTCAACGGCATTACCATCACTAAATCCCCCACCATCAACATCCTGGGGGTCACCACTGACCAGAAACTTAACTGGACCAGCCATATAAATTCTGTGGCTACAAGAGCAGGTCAGAGGCTGGGTATTCTGCGGCGAGTGACTCACCTCCTGACTCCCCAAAGCCTTTCCACCATCTACAAGGCACAAGTCAGGAGTGTGATGGAATACTCTCCACTTGCCTGGATGAGTGCAGCTCCAACAACACTCAAGAAGCTCAACACCATCCAGGACAAAGCAGCCCGCTTGATTGGCACCCCATCCACCAACCTAAACATTCACTCCCTTCACCACCGGCGCACTGTGGCTGCAGTGTGTACCATCCACAGGATGCACTGCAGCAACTCACCAAGGCTTCTTCGACAGCACCTCCCAAACCCGCGACCTCTACCACCTAGAAGGACAAGAGCAGCAGGCACATGGGAACAACACCACCTGCACGTTCCCCTCCAAGTCACACACCATCCCGACTTGGAAATATATCGCCGTTCCTTCATCGTCGCTGGGTCAAAATCCTGGAACTCCCTTCCTAACAGCACTGTGGGAGAACCTTCACCACACGGACTGCAGCGGTTCAAGAAAGCAGCTCACCACCACCTTCTCAAGGGCAATTAGTGATGGGCAATAAATGCTGGCCTCGCCAGTGACGCCCACATCCCATGAACGAATAAAAAAAAAATTACCCCCAATCCCATGTGCTTTAATTTTGCACACTAACCTCTTTTGTTTAGACTTTGTCAAAGGCCTTCTGAAAATCCAAATAAACCAAATCCACTGGTTCTCCTTGATCAATTCTACCACTTACATCCTCAAAAAACTCCAGTAGGTTTGTCAAACATGATTTCCCTTTCACAAATCCATGTTAACTTTTTCTAATCCTGTTGATATTTTCTAAGTGTCCTGTTATCACATCATTTATAATAGACTCTAGTATCTACCCTACTACTGATGTTAGGCTAACCGGTCTGTAGTTCCCTGTTTTCTCTCTCCCTCCTTTTTTAAATAAAATAACTTGTGTTCCAATGTGCTCCAGTGCTGTGACTATACATTACACTCGTGTTGCAGTGAGCTCCAGTCCTGACATGTTGCATTACACTTGTGTTGCATTGTGCTCCAGTCCTGTGATCGTGCATTACACTCGAGTTCCAATGTGCTCCAGTGCTGTGACTATACATTACACTCGTGCTGCAATGTGCTACAGTCCTGTGTCTGTGCATTACACTCATGTTGCATGGTGCTCCAGTCCTATGACAGCGTGTTCCGATGTGCTCCCTGTGACTGTACATTACACTCGTATTGCAATGTGCTCCATTCCTGTGATGGTGCATTACACTCGTGTTGCAATGTGCTCCAGTCCTGTGATGGTGCATTACACTCGTTCTGCAATGCGTTCCAGTTCTGTGACATCGTGTTATACTCGTGTTGCAATGTTATACATTCCTGTAATGATGCATTACACTCATGTTGCAATGCATTCCAGTCCTGTGTCAGTGCATTACACTCGTGTTTCATTGTGTTCCAGTTCTGTCACAGCGCATTACACTTAGGAACATAGGAACATAGGAACAGGAGTAGGCCATTCAGCCCCTTGGGACTGCTCCGCCATTTGATAAGATCATGGCTGATCTGTGATCTAACTCCATATACCTGCCTTTGGCCCATATCCCTTAATACCTTTGATTGCCAAAAAGCTATCTATCTCAGATTTAAATTTAGCAATTGAGCTGGTATCAATTGCTGTTTGCAGAAGAGAGTTCCAAACTTCTACCACCCTTTGTGTGTAGAAATGTTTTCTAATCTCGCCCCTGAAAGGTCTGGCTCTAATTTTTAGACTGTGCCCCCTACTCCTAGAATCCCCAACCAGCGGAAATAGTTTCTCTCTATCCACCCTATCCATTCCCCTTAATATCTTATAAACTTCGATCAGGTCACCCCTTAACCTTCGAAACTCCAGAGAATACAACCCCAATTTGTGTAATCTCTCCTCGTAACTTAACCCTTGAAGTCCGGGTATCATTCCAGTAAACCTACTCTGCACTCCCTCCAAGGCCAATATGTCTTTCCGAAGGTGCGGTGCCCAGAACTGCTCACAGTACTCCAGGTGCAGTCTCACCAGGATTTTGTATAGCTGCAGCATAACTTCTGCCACCTTGTACTCTAGTCCTCTAGATATAAAGGCCAGCATACCATTAGCTTTATTGATTATTTTCTGCACCTGTTCATGACACTTCAATGATCTATGTACCTGAACCCCTAGGTCCCTTTGGACACCCACTGTTTTTAACTTTTTACCATTTAGAAAGTACCCTGTTCTATCCTTCTTAGATCCAAAATGGATAACCTCACATTTGTCTACATTGAATTCCATTTGCCACAGTTTTGCCCATTCACCTAATCTATCAATATCGCTTTGTAATTTTATGTTTTCATCTACACTGCTTACCAATCTTTGTGTCATCGGCAAACTTAGATATGAGACTTTCTATGCCTTCATCTAAGTCGTTAATAAATATTGTGAATAATTGAGGCCCCAAGACAGATTCCTGCGGGACTCCACTAGTCACATCCTGCCAATGTGAGTACCTACCCATTATCCCTACTCTCTGTCGCCTTTCGCTCAGCCAACTTCCTAACCAAGTCCGTACTTTTCCCTCGATTCCATGGGCTTCTATCTTAGCTAACAGTCTCTTATGTGGGACCTTATCAAATGCCTTCTGGAAGTCCATATAAATAACATCCATTGACATTCTCCTGTCCACTACTTTAGTCACCTCTTCAAAAAATTCAATCAGGTTTGTCAGGCACGACCTACCTTTCACAAATCCATGCTGGCTCTCTCTGATTAACTGAAAATTCTCGAGGTGTTCAGTCACCCTATCCTTAATTATAGACTCCAGCATTTTCCCCACAACAGATGTTAGGCTAACTGGTCTATAATTCCCCGGTTTCCCTCTCTCTCCTTTCTTAAAAAGCGGAGTGACATGTGCAATTTTCCAATCCAGAGGGACAGTTCCTGAATCTAGAGAACTTTGAAAGATTATAGTTAGGGCATCCGCAATGTGCTCACCTACTTCCTTTAAGACCCTGGGATGGAAACCATCTGTCGGTTCATTAGACTCGTATTGTAATGTGCTCCAGTCCTGTGACCATGCAAAACACTTGTGTTGCAATGTTCTCTAGTCCTGTGATGGATTATTACACTCATGTCACAATGTGCTCCAGTACTGTGACAATGCATTGCACTTGTGTTGTAATGTGCTCCATTCCTGTGATTGTGCACAACACTCGTGTTGCAATGTCTCCAGTCCTGTGACAGTGCATTACGCTCAAGTTGAAATATGCTCCAGTCCTGTGATGGTGCATTACACTCGTGATGCAATATGCGCCAGTCCTGTGACAGTGCATTACACTTATTTGCAATATGCTCGAGTCCAATGACTTTGCATTACATTCGTGTAACGCTCCAGTACTGTGATGCTGCATTACATTCCTGTTGCAATTCGTTCCAGTCCTGTGATAGTGTTTTATACTCATGCTTCATTGTGCTCCAGACCTGTGACTGTGCATTACACTCCTTGGGCTGATAAGTGGCAAGTAACATTCGCGCCAGACAAGTGCCAGGCAATGACTATCTCCAACAAGAGAGAGTCTAACCACCTCCCCTTGACATTCAACGGCATTACCATCGCCGAATCCCCCACCATCAACATCCTGGGGGTCACCATTGACCAGAAACTTAACTGAACAAGCCACATAAATATTGTGGCTACAAGAGCAGGTCAAAGGCTGGGTATTCTGCAGCGAGTGACTCACCTCCTGACTCCCCAAAGCCTTTCCACCATCTACAAGGCACAAGTCAGGAGTGTGATGGAATACTATCCGCTTGCCTGGATGAGTGCAGCTCCAACAACACTCAAGAAGCTCGACACCATCCAGGACAAAGCAGCCCGCTTGATTGGCACCCCATCCACCACCCTAGACATTCACTCCCTTCACCACCGGCGCACTGTGGCTGCAGTGTGTACCATCCACAGGATGCACTGCAGCAACTCACCAAGGCTTCTTTGACAGCACCTCCCAAACCCGCAACCTCTACCACCTAGAAGGACAAAGGCAGCAGGCACATGGGAACATCACCACCTGCACGTTCCCCTCCAAGTCACACACCATCCTCCTGTGGCATTGCGCTCCGGTCCTGTGACGGTACATTACACTCATGTTTCAATGTGCTCCAGTGCTGTGACTGTGCATACGAACATACATACGAATTAAGAGCAGGAGTAGGCCATTCAGCCCCTCGAGCCTGCTCTGCCATTTGATAAGATCATGGCTGATCTGATTGTGACCTCAATCCTACTTTCCCATCTACCTAGTATAACCTTTGACTCCCTTGTTAATCAGGAATCTGTCTAACTCAGCCCTAAAAATATTCAATGTCCCTGCCTCCACCACTCTCTGGGGAAGGGAGTTCCACAGACTCACGACCCTCTGAGAGAAAAAATTTCTCCTCATCTTCGTCTTAAATGGGAGACCCCTTATTTTTAAACTGTGGCCCCTAGTTCTAGTCTCTCCCACAAGGGGAAACATCCTCTCAGCATCTACCCCTTCTAGTCCCCTCAGGATTTTTTTTTATTCGTTCATGGGATGTGGGCGTCACTGGCAAGGCCGGCATTTATTGCCCATCCCTAATTGCCCTTGAGAAGGTGGTGGTGAGCCGCCTTCTTGAACCGCTGCAGACCGTGTGGTGAAGGTTCTCCCACAGTGCCGTTAGGGAGGGAGTTCCAGGATTTTGATCCAGCGACGATGAATGAATGGCGATATATTTCCAAGTCGGGATGGTGAGTGACTTGGAGGGGAACGTGCAGGTGGTGTTGTTCCCATGTACCTGCTGCTCTTGTCCTTCTAGGTGGTAGAGGTCGCGGGTTTGGGAGGTGCTATCGAAGAAGCCTTGGTGAGTTGCTGCAGTGCATCCTGTGGATGGTACACACTACAGCCACTGTGCGCCGGTGGTGAAGGGAGTGAATGTTTAGGGTGGTGGATGGGGTGCCAATCAAGCGGGCTGCTTTGTCCTGGATGGTGTCGAGTTTCTTGAGTGTTGTTGGAGCTGCACTCAT
This sequence comes from Heptranchias perlo, assembly GCF_035084215.1. NCBI lineage: Eukaryota > Metazoa > Chordata > Chondrichthyes > Hexanchiformes > Hexanchidae > Heptranchias > Heptranchias perlo. The sequence goes on from NC_090343.1 coordinate 46,710,602, forward strand.
CCAGGCAAGTGGAGAGTATTCCATCACACTCTTGACTTGTGCCTTGTGGAAAGGCTTTGGGGAGTCAGGAGGTGAGTCACTCGCCGCAGAATACCCAGCCTCTGACCTGTTCTTGTAGCCACAGAATTTATATGGCTGGTCCAGTTAAGTTTCTGGTCAATGTTTTAATAAGATCACCTCTCATTCTCCTAAACTCCAGTCTATACAGGCCCAACTTGTCCAACCTTTCCTCATAAGATAACCCCCTCATCCCAGGAATCAGTCGAGTGAACCTTCTATGAACTGCCTCCAAAGCAATTATGTCCTTTCTTAAATAAGGAGACCAAAACTGCACACAGTATTCTCGATGTGGTCTCACCAATGCCCTGTACAACTGTAGCAAAACATCTCTACTTTTATATTCCATTCCCCTTGCAATAAATGACAACATTCCATTTGCCTTGCTGATCACTTGCTGTACCTGCATCCTAACTTTTTGTGATTCATGTACTAAAACACCCAGATCCCTCTGTACCTCAGAGTTCTGCAATCTCTCTCCATTTAAATAATATACTGCTTTTCTATTCCTCCTGCCAAAGTGGACAAGTTCACATTTTCCCACATTATACACCATCTGCCAAATTTTTGCCCACTCACTTAACCTATCTATATCCCTTTGCAGACTCCTTATATCCTCTTCACAACTTACTTTCCTAACTATCTTTGTGTCATCAGCAAATTTAGCAACAATACATTTGGTCCCTTCATCCAAGTCATTGATATAGATTGTAAATAGTTGAGGCCCAAGCACTGATCCCTGTGGCACTCCATCTTGCCAACCTGAAAATGACCAATTTAAGCCTACTCTCTGTTTCCTGTTAGCTAACCAATCCTTTATCAATCTTACCCCCTACACCATGAGATCTTATTTTGTGTAGTAGCCTTTGATGTGGCACCTTGTCGAAAGCCTTCTGGAAATCCAAGTACACCACATCCACAGGATCCCCTTTATCCACGTTGCTTGTTACTTCCTCAAAGAACTCTAATAAATTAGTCAAACACGATTTCCCTTTCACAAAGCCGTGTTGACTCTGCCTGATTGCATTGAGATTTTCTAAGTGCCCTGCTATAACCTCCTTAATAATAGATTCTAGCATTTTCCCTATGACAGATGTTAAGCTAACTGGCCTGTAGTTTCCTGCTTTCTGTCTCCCTCCTTTCTTGAATAGAGGAGTTACATTCGCTATTTTCCAATCTGATGGGACCTTCCAGAATCTAGGGAATTTTGGAAAATTAATACCAATACATCTACTATCTCTGCAGCCACTTCTTTTAAGACCCGAGGATGAAGTCCATCAGGACCTGGGGACTTGTCAGCTTTTAGTTCTAATAATTTTTTCAGAACCCTTTCCCTGGTGATTGTAAATGTTTTAAGCTCCTCCCTCCCTTTCACCTCTTGATTCACAATTATTTCTGGCATGTTATTTGTATCCTCTACAGCGAAGACGGACGCAAAATATCTGTTCAATTCATCCGCCATTTCATTATTCTCCATTATTAATTCCCCAGACTCATTCTTTAGAGGACCAACGCTCACTTTACTTACTCTTTTCCTTTTACACGCATGTTGCAGCGTACTCTACTCTTGTGATAGTGCAACTCATGTTGCAATGTGCTCCATTCCTGTGACTGTGCATTACACACATGTGGCAATGTGCTCCATTCCTGTGACTGTGCATTACACACATGTGGCAATGTGCTCCAGTCCTGTGACCATGCATTACACTTGTGTTGCAATGTGCTCCAGTCCTCTGTGCATTACACTCATGTTGCAATGTGCTCCAGTCCTGTGACTGTACATTGCACTCGTATTGAAATGTGCTCCAATCTTGTGATAGTGCATTACACTGGTGTTGCAATGTGCTCCATTCCTATGATAGTGCATTACACTCATGTTGTAATGTGACACAGTCCTTTGACAGTGTTTTGCAATGTTCTCCAGTCCTGTGACTGTGCACTACGCTGATGTTGCAATGTGTTCCAGTCCTGTGACTGTTCATTACACTTGTTTTGATATGTGCTCCAGTCCTGTGACAGTGCATTACACTCGTGTTGCAATGTGCTCCACTCATGTGACAGTGGGTTGCAATGTGCTCGAATCCTGTGACTGTGCATTACACTCTTATTGCAATGTACTCCAGTTCTGTGACAGTGCATTACACTCATGTTGCAATATGCTCCAGTCCTGTGACAGTGTGTTGCAACATGCACCTATCCTGTAAGAGTGCATTACACTCGTGATGCAATTTGTTCCAGTCCTGCGACTGTCCATTACAATCGTTTTGAAAATGTGCTCCTGTCCTCTGACAGTGCATTACACTCATGTTGCAATGTGCTACCGTCCTGTGACATCGAATTACACTCGTGTTGCAAAGTGTTCCATTTCTGTGACAGCATGTTATACTCGTGTTGCAATGTGCTACAGTCCTGTGATGGTGCATTTTACTTGTGTTGCAATGTGCTCCAGCCCCGTGACAGTGCATTACACTCTTGTGCCATGTGCTCCTGTCCTGTGACTTGCATTACAATAGTTTTGCTATGTGCTCCTGTCCTGTGACAGTGCCTTACACTCGTGTTACAGTATGCTCCAGTCCTGTGATGGGGCATTATAACTTGTGTTGAAATGTGCTCCCGTCCTGTGACAGTGCATTACACTCATATTGCAATGTGCTCCACTCATGTGACAGTGGGTTGCAATGTGCTCGAATCCTGTGACTGTACATTACACTCATGTTGCAATGTACTCTACTTCTGTGACAGTGCATTACACGCGTGTTGCAATATGCTCCAGTTCTGTGACTGTGCATTACACTCTTATTGCAATGTGCTCCAGTTCTGTGACAGTGCATTACACTCATGTTGCAATATGCTCCAGTCCTGTGACAGTGTGTTGCAACATGTACCTATCCTGTAAGAGTGCATTACACTCATGATGCAATTTGTTCCAGTCCTGCGACTGTCCATTACAATCGTTTTGAAAATGTGCTCCTGTCCTCTGACAGTGCATTACACTCATGTTGCAATGTGCTGCCGTCCTGTGACATCGAATTACACTCGTGTTGCAAAGTGTTCCATTTCTGTGACAGCATGTTATACTCGTGTTGTAATGTGCTACAGTCCTGTGATGGTGCATTTCACTCGTGTTGCAATGTGCTCCAGCCCTGTGACAGTGCATTACACTCTTGTGCCATGTGCTCCTGTCCTGTGACTGTGCATTACAATAGTTTTGCTATGTGCTCCTGTCCTGTGACAGTGCCTTACACTCATGTTACAGTATACTCCAGTCCTGTGATGGGGCATTATAACTTGTGTTGAAATGTGCTCCAGTTCTGTGACTGTGCATTACACTCGCATTACAATGTGCTCCAGTCCCATGATGGTGCATTACACTCCTGTTGAAATGTGCTCCAGTCCTGTGACGGGGCATTACACTCTTATTGCAATGTGCTCCAGTTCTGTGACTGTGCATTGCACTCGTGTTGCAATCTGCTCCAGTCCTGTTATGGTGCATTACACTCCTGTTGGAATGTGCTCCAGTCCTGTCACTGTTTATTGCACTCAGGTTGCAATGTGCTCCAGTCCTGTGATGGTCCATTGAACTCAAGTTGCAATGTTCTCCAGTCCTGTGACGGTGCATTACAATCCTGTTGCAATGTTCTCCAGTCCTGTGACAGTTCATTACCCTCATTTTGAAATGTGCTCCTGTCTTGTGACAATGCATTACACTTATGCTGCAATGTTCTACAGTCCTGTGACTGTGCATTACACTCATGTTGCACTGTGCTCCAGTTCTGTGATGATGCATTACTCCCGTATTGCAATGTGCTCCAGTCCCGTAACTGTGCCTTACACTGGTGTTGCAATGTGCTCCAGTCCTGTGCGTGCATTTCACTCGTGTTCCAATGCGTTCCAGTCCTGTGACAGCATGTAATTCTCGTGTTGCAACATGTTCCACTCCTGTGATAGCACATTACACTCGTGTTGCATCATGGTCCAGCCCTGTGTCTGTGCATTACACTCGTGTTGCAATGTGCTCCACTCCTGTGACAGTGGGTTGCATTGTGCTCCAGTCCTGTGACTGTATGTTACACTCATGTTGCAATGGGCTCCAGTCCTGTGACAATGCATTACACACATGTTGCAATGTGCTCCAGTCCTGTGACATTGCATTACACTCATGTTGCAAAGCATTCCATTTCTGTGACAGCATGTTATACTCATTTTGCAATGTGCTACAGTTCTGTGATGGTACTTTGCACTCGTGTGACATTGCGCTCTGGTCTTGTGATTGTGCATTTCACTCGTGTTGCAATGTGCTCCATCCCCGTGATCGTGCTCTTGTTGCCATGTGCTCCTGTCCTGTGACTGTGCATTACAATAGTTTTGATATGTGCTCCTGTCCTGTGACAGTGCATTACACTCATGTTGCAATGTGCCTAAGTTCTCTGCCTATGAATATCACTCGTGTTGCAATGTGCTCCAGTCCTGTGATGGGGCATTACATTCGCATTGCAATGTGCTCCAGTCCTGCAATGGTGCATTACACTCCTGTTGGAATGTACTCTACTTCTGTGACAGTGCATTACACTCGTGTTGCAATATGCTCCAGTTCTGTGACTGTGCATTACACTCTTATTGCAATGTGCTCCAGTCCTGTCACTATATATTGCACTCATGTTGCAATGTATTGCAGTCCTGTGACTGTGCATTACACTCCTGTTGCAATGTGCTCCAGTCCTGTGACAGTGCATTACACTTGTTTTGAAACGTGTTCTATACTCCTATTTCTATACTCGCTAGCGTGTGGCACTGGAAGTAATCTGGAGACTACTACCTTTGAGGTCCTGCTTGTTAATCTCTTTCCTAACTCTTTAAAATCTGCCTGCAGGGCCTCATCCCTCATTCTACCTATGTCATTGGTATCGATATGGATCACGACCTCTGGCTGTTCACCCTCCCCCTCCAGAATGTTCTGCAGCCGCTCAGTGACATCCTTGACACTGGCACCAGGGAGGCAACATATATCCTGGAATCAGTCTGCGGCCGCAGAAACGCCTGTCTCCTCCCCTAACTATAGAAACCCCTATCACTATTGCTCTCCGTGCCTTTCTCCTCTCCCCCTGTACAGCTGAGCCACCCATGGTGCTCTGGTCTTGGCTCTGGCTGCACTCCACCGAGAAACCCTCTCTCCCCCACCATTATTCAGAACCGAATACTGGTTAGGGAGTGAGATGTCCTCAAGGGACTCCTGCACTACCTGCCTGGTCCTCCTTGTCTGTCTGGCAGTCACCCAGTCCCTCTCTGCCTGCACTCTCTTAAGCTGCAAGGTGACCACCTCCTGAAACGTGCTATCATGTAGCTCTCATCCTCGCGGTGCTACAGTCCTGTGATGGTGCAATGCACCAACACAGGACTGGAACGCATTGCAACATGAGTGTAATGCATCATTACAGGAATGCATAACATTGCAACACGAGTATAACACGCTGTCACAGAACTGGAATGCATTGCAACATGTGTGTAATGCACCGTCACAGGACTGGAACACATTGCTACATGCGTGTAGTGCACCATCACAGGACTGGAGCACCATGCAACACGACTGTAATGCACTGTCACAGGACTGGAGCACATTGCAACACGAGTGAAATGCATAGTCACAGGACTGGAGCACTTTGCAACATGAATGTAATGCAATGTCACAGGACTGGAATGCAGTGCAATACGAATGGAATGCACAGTCACAAGTCTGGAGCACATTGCAACACGAGTGTAATGAACAGGCACAGGACTGGAGAACATTGCAACATGAGTGCAATGGACTTTCACAGGACAGTAGCACATATCGAAATAATTGTAATGCACAGTGACATGAGTGGAGTGCATTGCAATATGAGTGTAATGCACGCCCATCGGACTGGAGCACATTGCAACATGAGTGTAATGCACCGTTACAGGACTGGAGCACATTGCAACACAAGTGTAATGCGCTGTCACGGGACTGGAACACAATGCAACACAAATGTAATGCACCAACACAGGACTGGAAAACATTGCAACATGAGTGTAATGCATGGTCACGGGACTGGAGCACATTGCAACACACTGTCACAGGACTGGAGCACATTGCAACACGAGTCTAATGCACGGTCACAGGACTTGAGAACATTGCAACATGAGTGTAATGCACAGGACAATAGCACATATCAAATCAAGTGTAATGCACAGTCACATGACTGCAACCCATTGCAATAAGGGTGTAATGCACAGTCACAGGATTGGAGCACATTGCAACATGAGTGTAATACACAGTCACAGGTCTGGAGCACATTGAAGCACGAGTGTAATGCAGAGTCACAGGACTGGAGCACATTGCAACATGAGTGTAATGCACCGTCAAAGGAATGGAGCTCGTTGCAACACGAGTGTAGTGCACAGACACAGGACTGGAGCACATTGCAACATGAGTATAAAACACTATCACAGGACTGGAGCACATTGCAACACAAATGTAATGCACAGACGCAGGACTGTAGAACATTGCAACACGAGAGTAATGTCCAGTCACTGGACTGGAGCACATTGCAACACAAGTGTAATGCAACGTTACAGGACTGGAGCACATTGCAACACAAGTGTAATGCGCTGTCACAGGACTGGAATGCATTGCAACATGAGTGTAATGCATCATTACAGGAATGTATAATTTTGCAACACGAGTATAACACGCTGTCACAGAACTGGAATGCATTGCAACATGTGTGTAATGCACTGTCACAGGACTGGAACACATTGCTACATGCGTGTAGTGCACCATCACAGGACTGGAGCACCATGCAACATGACTGTAATGCACACCCACAGGACTGGAGCCCATTGCAACAAGGGTGTAATGCACAGTCACTGTACTGGAGCACATTTCAACACGTGTGTCATGCACAGTCACAGCACTGAAGCACATTGCAACATGCAATCACATATCAGGAGTCTATTCAAGCACGAGTGTAATGCCAGGTCATAGGATGGAGCTCATTGCAACATGAGCATAAAACAACATCACAGGACTGGAACGCATTGCAATAGGAATGTAATGCAGCATCACAGGACTGGAGCATTACATGAGTATAATGCATAGTCACTGGACAGGAGCACATTGCAACATGAGTGTAATGCAACGTCACAGGGCTGGAACGCATTGCAACAGGAATGTAATGCAGCATCACTGGACTGGAGCACCATGCAACACGAATGTAATGCACAGACACAGGACTGTAGCACATTGCAACACGAGTGTAACGTACAGTCACAGGACTGGAGCACATTGGAACACGAGTGTAATGCACAGAGCTACAAAAAGAGAGTATGAAAAAAATCTTGCAAGGGATATCAAAACCAATACGAAGAACTTTTATAGTTACATTAGGAAAAAGAGGGTGGTCAGGAGCCCCTTAAAAACTGAAAGTGGGGATATTGTCATTGACAATGGGGAAATGGCGGACATGTTGAACAATTACTTTGCGTCAGTATTTACAGTAGAAAAAGAGGCTAGCATGCCGGAAATCCCAAGAAAACTAATATTGAATCGGGGACAGGGACTCGATAAAATTAATATAAGTAAAGCAACAGCAATGAAGAAAATTATAGCACTAAAGAGTGACAAATCCCCCGACTTGGAAATATATCGTCGTTCCTTCATCGTCGCTGGGACAAAATCCTGGAACTCCCTTCCTAACAGCACTGTGGGAGAACCTTCACCACACGGACTGCTGCGGCTCAAGAAGGCGGCTCACCACCACCTTCTCAAGGGCAATTAGGGATGGACAATAAATGCTGGTCTCGCCAGTGACGCCCACATCCCATGAACGAATAAAAAAGACTCCTACTTCAATGTGCTCCAGTCCTGTGACTGTGCATTTCACTCGTGTTGCAATGTGCTCCAGTCCTGTGACAGTGCATTACACTCGTGTTGCAATGTGCTCCAGTCTTGTGACAATGTGTTGCTATGTGCTGCAGTCCTGTGACAGTGCATTACACTCTTGTTGCAATGGGGTCCAGTCATGTGACCGTGCATTACACTTGTTTTGATATATGCTACTGTCCTGTGACAATGCATTACACACGTGTTGCAATGTGCTCCAATCCTGTAACTGTGCATTACACTCTTGTTACAATGGGCTCCAGTCATGTGACTGTGCATCACACTTGTTTTGATATGTGCTACTGTCCTGTGACAGTGCATTACACTCATGTTGCAATCTTCTTCAGTCCTGTGACCGTGCATTACACTCGTGTTGCAATCTTCTTCAGTCCTGTGACCGTGCATTACACTCGTGTTGCAATGTGCTCCAGTCCTGTGACGGTGCATCACACTCATGTTGCAATGTGCTCCAGTCCTCTGACTGTGCATTACACTCGTGTTGCAATGTGCTATAGTCCTGTTTCTGTGCATTACACTCATGATGCAATGTGCTCCAGTCCTGTGATGGAGCATAACACACATGTTACAATGTGCTCCAGTCCAGTGACTGTGCATTACACTCATGTAATGCTCCAATACTGTGATGCTGCATTACATTCCTGTTGCAATGCATTCCAGTCCTCTGATAATGTTTTATACTCGTGTTGCAATGGGCTCCAGTCCTGAAACCCTGCATTACACTGGTTCAAATGTGCTGCAGTGCATTACACACGTGTTGCTATATTCTCCAATCCTGTGGTTGTGCGTTACACTCTTATTCGAATGGGCTCCAGTCACGTTACTATACATTAAACTTATTTTGATATGTGCTCCTGTCCTGTGATATTGCATTACACTCATGTTGCAATCTTCTCCAGTCCTGTGACTGTGCCTTACACTCGTGTTGCGACGTGCTCCAGTCCTGTGACTGTGCATTACACTCGTGTTGCAATATGCTCCAGTCCTGTGGCAGTGCATTACACTTGTGCTGAAATGTGCTACAGTCTCATTACTGTATGTTACACTCATGTTGCAATGTACTCCAGTCCTTTGATGGTGCATTACACTCGTGTTGCAATGTGCTCCAGTCCGGTGACAGTGCATTACAGTCTTGTTGCAATGCGTTCCAGTTCTGTGACAGCATGTTATACTCGCATTGCATAGTTCTACAGTCCTGTAATGATGCATTACACACTTTTTGCAATGAGTTCCAGTCCTGTGACAGAGTGTTACACTCGTATTACAATGTACTGAATTCCTCTGATGGTGCATTACATTCATGTTGCAATGTGCTCCAGTCCTGTGATGTTGCATTGCACTCGTGCTGCAAGCTGCTCCAGTCCTGTGATGATGCATTACACTCATGTTGCAAAGTGCTTCAGTCCGGTGACTGTGCCTTACACTTGTGTTGCTATGTGCTCCAGTCCAGTGACGATGCATTACACTTGTGTTGCAATGTGCTCCAGTCCTGTGACAGTGTGTTGCAATGTACTGCATTCCCATAACTGTATACTATACTTGTATTGCAATGAGCTCCAGTCCAGTGACGATGCATTACACTCATGTTGCAATGTGCTCCAGTCCTGTGACAGTGTGTTTCAATGTGCACCAATCCTGTGATGGTGCATTACACTCTTGTTGCAATGGGGTCCAGTCATGTGACTGTGCATTACACTTGTTTTGATATGTGATACTGTCCTGTAACAGTGCATTACACTCATATTGCAATCTTCTCCAGTCCCCTGTCTGTGCATTACACTCGTGATGCAATGTGCTCCAGTTCTCTGACAGAGCATTGCACACATGTTGCAATTTGCTCCAGTCCTGCCCTGTAACTGTGCATTACACTCATGTTGCAATGTGCTCTAATCCTGTGAGTGTGCATTACACTTGGGTTGCAATGCATTCCAGTTCTGTGACAGTATGTTGTACACATGTTGCAATGTGCCAAAATCCTGTGATGATGCATTACACTCATGTTGCAATGCATGCCAGTCCCATCACAGTGTGTTACACTCATGTTGCAATGTGCTCCAGTCCTGTGATCATGCATTACACTTTTGTTACAATGCGTTCCAGCCCTGTGACAGTGTGTGATACTCGTATTCCAATATGCTACATTCCTGTGATGGTGCATTAGACTTTTGTTGCAATGTGCTCCAGTCCTGTGACTGTGCATTACACTCATGTTGCAATATGCTCCAGTCCTTTGACAGTGTGTTATACTCATGTTGCAATGGTCTACAGGCCTGTGATTGTGCAACACGCTCGAGTTACAATGCATTCCATACCTGTGACAGTATTGTTATTCCCATATTGGAATGTGTTACAGTCCTATCAGGGTGCATTACACTTGTGTTGCAATGTGCCACAGGCCTGTGATTGTGCATTACACTCGAGTTACAATGCATTCCATACCTGTGACAGTGTGTTATTCTCGTATTGCAATATGCTGCAATCCTGTGATGGTGCATTACACACATGTTGCAAGGTGCTCCAGTCCTGTGACAGTGTGTTATACTCTTGTTACAAAGTGCACCAGTCCTGTGATGGTGCATTACACTCGAGTTACAATGCATTCCAGTCCTGTGACAGTGTGTTATATTCGGATTCCAATGTGCTACAGTCCTGTGATGGTGCATAATACTTGTGTTTCAATTTGCTACAATTCTGTGACTGTGCATTGCACTTGTGTTGCATTGTAATCCAGTCATATAACAGTGCATTACGCTCATGTTGCAATGTGCTCTAGTCCTGTGGACTGTGCATTACACTCATGCTGCAATGTGCTCCAGTCCTGTGACAGTGCATTGCACTTGTGTTGCAACATTCTCTAGCCCTGTGATGGTGCATTACAATCGTATTACAATGTGCCTCAGTCCAGTGATGGTGCATTGCACTTGTGTTGCAATGTGCTCCAGTCCTGTGATGGTGCATTACACTATAGTTACAATGCATTGCAGTCCTGTGACAGTGTATTATACTCGGATCCAATATGCTACAGTTCTGTGATGGCGCATTACACGTGTGTTTCATTGTGCTACAGTCCTGTGACTACGCATTACACTCATGTTGCAATGTGATCCAGTCATGTGACTGTGCATTACACTCGTGTTGCATTGTGCTCCAGCCCTATGATGGTGCATTACACTGGTGTTGCAATGTGCTCCAGTCCTGTAACATTGCATTACACTACTGCTGCAATGTGCTCTAGTCCTGTGATGGAGCATTAAACTTGTCATGCTATGTGCTCCAGTCCTGTGACTCCGTGTTATATTCATGTTGCAATGTGCTACAATGCTGTTATGGTGCCTTACACTCATGTTGCCAATAATTCCAGTCCTGTGACAGTGTGTTATACTCTTAATGCAAAGTGCTCCAGTCCAGTGATGGTGCATTACACTTGTGTTGCAATGTGCTACAGGCCTGTGACTGTGCATTAAACTCGATTTACAAAGCATTCCATATCTGTAACAGTGTGTTATTCTCGTATTGCAATGTGCTACAATCCTGTGATGGTGCATTACACTTGTGTTGCAATGTGCTCCAGTCATTTGACTGTGGATTACACTCGTGTTGCAAAGTGCTCCAATCCTGTGACAGTGCATTATACTCGTAATGCAATATGCTCCAGTCCTTTGACAGTGCATTACACTCATGTTGCAATGTGCTACAATGCTGTTATGGTGCCTTACACTCATGTTGCTATTCATTCCAGTCCTGTGACAGTGTGTTATACTCTTAATGCAAAGTGCTCCAGTCCAGTGATGGTGCATTACACTTGTGTTGCAATGTACTACAGGCCTGTGACTGTGCATTAAACTCCATTTACAAAGCATTCCATATCTGTGACAGTGTGTTATTCTCATATTGCAATGTGCTACAATCCTGTGATGGTGCATTACACTTGTATTGCAATGTGCTCCTGGTGCATTACACTGGTGTTGCAATGTGCTCCAGTCCTGTGATGGTGCATTACACTCGAGTTACAATGTGTTCCAGCCCTGTGACAGTGTGTTATACTCAAATTCCAATGTGCTCCAGTCCTGTGATGGTGCATTACACTCGAGTTACAATGTGTTGCAGTCCTGTGACAGTGTGTTATATTCGGATTCCAATGTGCTGCAGTCCTGTGATGGTGCATAATACTTGTGTTTCAATTTGCTCCAGTTCTGTGACTGTGAATTACACTCGTGTTGCAATGTGCTCCATTCTTGTGACTCTATATTACATCCATGTTGCAATAGGCTCCACTCCTTTGATTCTGCATTACACTCATGTTGCAATGTGCTCCAGCCCTGTGACAGTGCATTACACTTGTGTTGCAATCTGATCCAGTCCTGTGACGGTGCATTACAGTCATGTTGCATTGAGCTGCAGCCCTGTGATGATGCATTACACTGGTGTTCCAATGTGCTCCAGTCCTGTAACATTGCATTACACTTGTGATGAAATGTGCTCCAGCCCTGTGACTCCATGTTATACTCATGTTGCATTGTACTATAATGCTGTTATGGTGCCTTGCACTCTTGTTGCTATTCATTCCAGTCCTGTGACAGTGTGTTATACTCTTGTTGCAAAGTGCACCAGTCCTGTGATGGTGCATTACACTCGAATTACAATGCGTTCCAGTCCTGTGACAGTGTGTTATACGTATTCCAATGTGCTACAGTAATGTGATGGTGCGTTACACTTGTGTTTCATTGTGATACAGTCCTGTGACTGTGCGTTACACTCGTGTTGCATTGTAATCCAGTCACGTGACAATGCATTACGCTCGTGTTGCAATGTGCTCCAGTCCTGTGGACTGTGCATTACACTCATGCTGCAATGTGCTCCAGTCCTGTGACAGTGAATTGCACTTGTGTTGCAACATTCTCTAGCCCTATGACGGTGCATTACAATCGTATTGCAATGTGCCTCAGTCCAGTG